>NC_082650.1:68549114-69799114 GCF_028023285.1 Balaenoptera ricei
CCCCACAGAGTTACCTTCTCTTTAGTGACCAGAAACAGAACTTTTTTTTTTTTTTAAAGGGAACGCTATTTATTTATTTATTTATTTTGGCTGTGTTGGGTCTTCGTTTCTGTGCGAGGGCTTTCTCTAGTTGCGGCAAGTGGGGGCCACTCTTCATCGCGGTGCGCGGGCCTCTCACTATCGCAGCCTCTCTTGTTGCGGAGCACAGGCTCCAGACGCGCAGGCTCAGTAGTTGTGGCTCACGGGCCTAGTTGCTCCGCGGCATGTGGGATCTTCCCAGACCAGGGCTCGAACCCGTGTCCCCTGCATTGGCAGGCAGATTCTCAACCACTGCGCCACCAGGGAAGCCCCAGAAATAGAACTTTGTTAGAGAAATAGGAAGGAAAAAAAAAAAAATGACATCAGTTTCTGAAATTGAAATGAAAAGGCTATAATTAGGAGCACCTTCAGCTAATTTTTGCCTTCAGAGGAGTATGCTGTGAAATGAAGTGATTTAGCACTTAATTACTTATACTGATGATCTTAAATAATTTCAGGTATCACAGCTGATCCAAACAGTGACACAGAAAAATTCTTAAGGTTAAGGAACCATATCGTACTCTCATTCATCCCTTATTTACCTTCGCAGCGCTTTGCACAGAGTAGATATTCATTACATAGTGGGTGAGAGCCGTTTCTCTATGACAAGAGACCACTAGAAAAGTGGCACCGAGTATGAGGACTTTTGATAAATGTCAACAGGATCTCTGCCTCCTAGGCCTCAAGGGGATCAAGCAGTTGATGAGGTGAAGATTCTCTCTGTAGAAGTATCTCATAGTACAGAAGCATAGAGATAAATGAAGGAGGAATGATAGAATATCACCACAGTGCAGTGTCCAATGAATTAATGGATCTTGGCAATGATCATCAACAGGTAATAACATCACAGAAAGAGAGAACAGCAACTAGACATCTGCAGCTCCTGCCAGACATACATAACACCATTGTCCCTCCTACTCAAAAAAAGAGCTTGACTCTGATCAAGCTTCTAGGAGATCTAACTATCAATTTACAGGAAGTATTCAACATAAGGAAGAGGGGAAAATGATAAATGACACCATGGGGATGTTTCCTTCTAGCTTGATTTTTTATTTCCAACCAGTTTCTGTTTTTTAAATTATATTTGTAAATATAATAAAAATACATTACTAGAAAAAAGAAATGTTTAAAAATAGACAACATACAAGCCCCAATTTTTTATAGATTAAGAAGACATAAAAGTACATTCTTATAAATATAATTAGAAAAAATAAGAAGAAAGAAAAGAATTAGGAAAGCTATACACATTATTCTTTGAAACTGTGCATATAGGAATTCCCTGGTGGTCCAGTAGTTAAGCCTCCGTGCTCCCAATGCAAGGGGCCCGGGTTCAATCCCTGGTCAGGGAACTAGATCCCACATGCTGCAACTAAAGATCCCACATGCCACAACTTAAAAAAAAAAAAAAGATCCTGTATGCCGCAACTAAGACCCAGTACAGGCAAAATAAATAAAGAAATTAATTAATTAATTTAAAAAATGTAAAAATGTGCATATAGGCAATTAATCAAAAATTGCTACTACACTCACAACTTTTTCACCTTGCAGTTGTAGCTAAATAAAGTTACAGAGGAAGTGGCAATTCCTCTGTGGATATTAAATACTTATATTTATATCACTATTTAAAATTTTAAATGTGAAAAATCAGCTTGCTTCAAGCCTGTTAACCAATCTGACCTAAATTGAATTAAGGACAACACTACTTGTTGGGGATATTTAAAGGAACTGTTTCAATGTTTATTTTAATAACAATCATAGTATAGAAAACAGTTTCACAAAGGCATGCTTATTGAAATGAAAGAATAGATTTTAAAGTAATTTTAGCAAGCTCAAGATATTTACTTTTTAACTTTTATCCAAAATGAGACAACAGATGTTGTATTTTCAAAATTCACCTTCAATCTACAGTAGCCAACTCTAGTAATTTGTCCTGTAAAGTTACATTATCTTTCAATGAAAGAAATGGGTTTCTAGGCTCATGAATTTCCTATACATGAATTGTCTTTGATAAACAATTAAATTCAAAATGTTTGATCAAATTCAAAAGATGTTTGGTGATCACTTGTTATTTATGTCCAATATCACACATGGATAGTCTTCATTGATAATGATTATAAATTACAGAATATGTCATAACAATCAATTGAAACTCTGTTCTTCCAAGCATTTTGTCTCCTTTTGATCTTATTTGCCACTGAAAAACATGTTGCTTTTCTTGTTTGCATCAAAGTATTAAGATCATTAAAACACCAAAGATATCAGATAAATTTATATTTTTTAAAAGTTGGAACCAAACTGGCTTCTTACCTTGAGGAACACCAGGAGCTCCTACGTTTGACGGGACTTTTTCCCTCAATAAACATCATGCTTCAGCACGCCATAATTATTGTTTATGATCAGCTTCCACTTATACATAATAAAGAGAATAATCTCACATTTCACGGATTAGCCTTTATGTGAATTCATAATTTTACTGTTTAATTCTGTTGGCACATTTCCACAGCAAGACATTCTTGACGAAGGAAGCAATATGTTTATTTACATTCTGACACAAGCTTCTTTATCCTCACAATTACTCTAGAATGTTCTCCTATCGTCCTAGCTGCACTGTTAGAACATCCTCATGCACAAAATTTAAGTCCAAACCACATTTGCTGATAATAACCACGTTCCTCGATGTTACAGAAATATCTAATTGCTATAATAGTTTCTAAACATTTACTCTGTACCTGTCACAAACCAGCACTGGACCACACTTTCAGAAGCAATGTTCTATAAGACAAATGACCTGATTTCTTCAACAACAAAACAACCGAAAAAAAAAATCAAAAGATAAAAAGAAATGGAGGAAAAACCTAGAGATTAAGAAAGACTTAAGAGACATATCAGCCAATTACTATGCATGACCTTCTTTGTATCCCAATTAAAATTTTATGTGACAATCAGAAAAATGTAAATAATTACTGAGTATTTTAGGATATTAAGGAGTGATTGTTAATTTTTGAATGTGTGATAAAGATATTGTGGTTATATTTTTTTTCCAGAGAGTGCTTTTAAAGATATGAACTAAAATATTCACAGATGAAATGACATGTTGTCTGGGATTTGCACAAAGTAATCTGGGACTCGGGGAGAGAGGTACAGATGAAGTAAGATTGGCCCTGAAAAAGTGTTAAAGCTGGAGTAATTGGTACAGAAGGTCCACTGTACTATAGTTTCTACTTTTGTATGTATTTGAAATGTTTTATAATAAAAGCTTTTAAAAGATCAAGAAAATACTCAGTGACAAAAGCTACTACTATGAACAATTGGTATTTTATTATTGATCTACAGGCATTAAAAAAAAGTAGTAGCACGTATGTACAAATTATCCAGGCCACAGAAAATGGTTAGTGCAGTGGTGGATTCACAGAAGAGCCACACCTCCGAGACACCCATGGTCCTTGGCTTCAAGCTTGTTTTAGGGTAGTTCTCAATCTTTTAAAACCCAGGTTCTTTATGGTATTTTCTGGATATTACAACCAATCTAGAAGATTTTGTTGATTTTTTTTCTTCCTTTGTATTACAAATACGGATATCTACAATACGCTTTTTAAAACTCTACAGTTTGCCCCCCCCCTTACACACACACACACTTCAAATACACCCTCTTCCCTATTGAAAACCATCATTCCAGGAGACTCAGGTTCTAACTGCCCACAGTTCACGCCATTTTCAGAAACAGCCCCTCTGGGCTCGGCCTGATGGAGTACAGTTCACCCCTACCTAGTTGCAGCCAACAATCAGTAACGCCAGCTTCTCCCGTTCCCTCCCTCCCTCCTCGTGGCCTCTCCCCCATGCCTCCCTCCTCTTGCTGCCCACGAAGTTGGTTTCCCTCCTTCAGTTCCCAAGCCCAACATTTATTCCCTTAAGAGCACAACTTTAGTTTTGAAGCCTAATAAATTCAGCTCTCACAGATCAGGTGCCCTCATATCTGAACCACCTGGGTGTTTACAGTACTTTCTTAGTCACACCCCTTTTTACTGACCCAGGTTTAAGTTGTTTGACGAAGGAATCCAGCTTTTTGAGGTCTAGTCAGCCCCTTTGCAGACCAAAGTCTAACTAACTACAGGTACACTGTTCATTTTGCTTAGTCATCTAAACACTTAGAATCTAAATGGAACATGGATTTTAGTTAACAAAGAATTACTGGCTAGTCTATCTGAAAACTACCAAGGTCCTGGAGTGAGAATTTAAAGTGTTATCTTCACAAGTACGTGGCCTTATACTCTTGCAATGGGGCTTTTCAAAAGCCTTGCAGGTTGGTGCTATAGACTAAATGTATGTCTCCCCAAATTCATACGTTGAAGCCTAATCCCCAGTGTAATGGCATTAGGAGGCAGGGCCTTTGGGAGGTACTTAGGTTTAGATGAGGTCATAAGGGTGGGGCCCCATGATGAGATTAGTGCCCTTATAAGAACAGGAAGAGGCCAGAGCCCCCTCTCTCTCCGCCATGTTAGGACACAACAAAGAGGTGGCTGTCCACAAGCCAGGAAGAGAGTCCTTGCCAAAACCAGAATCACCCCAGCACCTTGATCTTAGACCTTCCAGCCTCCAGAACTGTGAGAAATAAATGTTTGTTGTTTAAGCCACCCAGTCAATGGTTTTTATTATAGCAGTCTGAACTGAATAAGAGAGTCGGTCACATGCCTATTTCAGAAATTATTTTAAATTTAACTGTACAAGTAATACACACATAATTTCTCATTATAGAATAAAACTCAAATATGATAGCTAAAGCAAAATTCCCCCTGACTACAACCTCCTCTCCATCCCAATTCCCTTCCTGTAGGAAACTACACTCCCAGTTTGGTGTCATCCCTTCCAAATCATTTCTATGGGCACACACACATACACACACCCAGAAGCACCAATACACACACTCTCTCAATGATATACAGTTGTGTGTGTGTGCATTTTAATATAATTATATTATATGAATTATTTGTAACTTGCTTTTTTCAATAACTGCTGTACAGTATTCTGCGGAATACTAGTTTACTTGGGCATTCCTTTATTGATAATCATTTAGGTCGTTTCCAATTCTTTATTTTTGTCATGAATAACACGGCAATGAACAAATGCCTCTTTGCGTCCATCATACTCATTTTGAGATGGGAAAACGAAGGTAAAAGAAGATACCCATCTTGCCCAGGTTTGCAGTATGGCCTAGAGCAGAAGCAGAAGACTCACCAGTCTACTGGCTTGCTTTCCAAGGTTCTCCCGACATAAGATCATTCATTTTACTTAATCAGTTCTGATGCCTTTAAATATATATATTAAATATATATTTTAAACTTTATAAATACAATTATATGTGTGTGCATATGTATATGTATATATATACACGCACATACATTCAAGTTAGCCTTTGGAGACAACTCCTACTGGATCAGCTACATTCCTTTAAAAATTCCCAGACATGTCTTTTTCTGCACACCAGGGCGACAGAGAGGAGAGTCAGGCAGCATTTCACCAAGAGCGCATTCCACAGCTCTGAGACTGCGAGCAGGGCCACTTGGAGTCAAGTTCATAGCAGCACACACCTTCCTCCCAGGAGCACCTCCATTTCTGGGGATGTAGCTTTTAAGCGGCTTTACAGCGAAAGGGCAGTGGAGTAAACACAACAGGGCAAAAGCAGCCTCACCTGGACACCAGGTGGAACCCAGTAGCGATGATGGTGGGAATGATCAGTGACGGAGCTTTTTATCCTGGGTCATGCATCGTGGTTAAGGTCTTCACTTAATCCTCTTGACAGCATAGGGGTGGGCCCTATGATTACCCACATTTCATAGATGAAGAAATAAACCAGAGAGAGGTCAGGCCACTTAATCAGGATTGCACAGCTAGAAAATGGTCGGGTCAGGATGTGGTCCAGATTGCCAAATTCCAGGGCGACTGCTCTCAACTATGGGGTGCTGCCTCCCTAGCTTCAAGAAGACATCGACTTTCTACATTAGGCCAAGTAGAGGCCAAGTTCTACGGCGTTCTTTCAGAATAAATGCATTTTTGACTTAAATTTGCTCTCCACACAGAACGAGGCCCTGAATTACACTGGTCACTGCTGCCACAGGTTCTCTGGAGAGCATCCTGCTGAGCAGAGAAGTGTCCCGGGTACTCTGTGGCGCGGCACAGGGCAGGAATGCAGCCAGACCACCACATGTGCATCACGGTCCATATGTATCAGTGAAACCAGAAGCACAAACTCAGATCTTTGCTTTGCGCTGATCTTTCCGTGTGTGTGTGTGTGTGTTTTAAACTCCTGTCTGTTTTAATTGCCTCAGCTGTCAAAATACGGCAGCTGGGGAAACATGCAAACAGTAGATAGTACAACAGTAGAGCTTTGCAAACCAAATATTTATTTCCCAGAACGGCTAATTCTTAGAAATTTTACCTTATTTATACTGCAGGCATTTGGGGTTTACTACTTACACTTAAATGAAAGCCAAAGGTTTACACTGGGGGGCAGACGACTCCCTATCTCCTAAATCAAGATGCCTTTCGACCTCATGGAGAAATTCAAGTATTACTACTTATAATAGAGTTAATCATAAGGAAAGTTTTAAATATACATTCAGTTTTAATGAACTTGATTAAGGCAGTGATTGGGGAACCTTACTCTTGTTTAAGACTTGCAATGCCTTCTTCTCTTTTCCCTAAAGAAGCTCTGTGCTCTACTTAGCTGAACTGGAAGTCCAAAGAGAGTCCTGCTAACAGTTTGCCAGGTTCTCACAAAGGTTTCCATTTCTACCGGCCGGGTGTGTGGTACAACCCTGCAGCGGCGCTGGTAGCAGGGGCGGGAACGGGGAACCTTGCTCAGGCACCAGGTCCCTAGGTCTACAATGCTTTGGGCAGGTCGGAATGGACTAGCTGCTTCCTCCTCAAGTGCACACACTTCATCACAGGACTGAATTCTATTTTCCGACAACAGTCAACATCACTGGAAATCATCTTGTTCATTAATTTATTTACTTGCATATTGTCTACCTCCAGTCACCCCCATCCCATGGGAGCTCGAAGAGGGCAGGGGCCTCTTCCATGCTCACCACTTTATCCCCAAGCCTGCAACAGTCCCTGGGCACAGCAGTACCTACAGATATTGAATGAATGAATGACTAAATGAGTTGGATGTGAGATGTGTAGTCAAGAATGTAAAAGTAAGATCTAAAGATTCTTTTAAACAAAGGTCCCGTTCACCAAAAAGTACTTTATAAATTCACTGGTTAGGAAAAAGAATAGGCCAGGAATCTTCATTTCTCCCCACTCCCTACTCTGGAGGGGGAGACACAAGGTTTTTTGTTTGTTTGTTTGTTTTTTTAACCTATGTTATCTTTCAAGTTCAGAAAAGAACTTTTCCATAAAACACGTTTTCAACTTTTCTTTTTTCTTTTTCTTTTTTTTTTTTTTTTTTGGCAAAGGCAACAATCACAGAGTAATTACAGGCTTGACACCTAACAGGATCATAAATTAATTGAAAAGCTTTGTACTTCCCCCAACTCATCTCTCCTTTGACTGAGCAAGAATCCGTTAGGGAGGCAACATGATATCAACCCAGTGGCTGGAGACAAATACTTCAAGTCAGCCATAAAATTGTCTAACTGTCTTTGAAAATTAAATTCTTCTATAGCAGAGCCACATGTGGCTGCATTATTAATACTGCAACTTGATATATAAAGAAAAAGACCTGCCCCATCCTCTAGGGAATTAATTCTCCTAGGGCATCAGTTTGTAATTTCACACAATGAAATAGATGTTTAGCTAACAATCCCCCCATATTCTGGGCGTGCAAATGTATTTTCAAGTCATCTTGAGAAGACACATAGCCTCAAAAAATACATGTATATACTGGATTTCAGAAAACCAAGCCCTACTATTTATTGGCACCAGGTACTATCTGACACCCCTGGACCCACCTTCCCCAGGTCACTCAGAGAATCTGGCTTACCCCATAGCCCCCAACTAGGTCTATGGAAGTGGCAGACAGGGAGAGAGGGCTGCTTTTTGGAGAGTAGAATGATCATGAAGAGAAGCGTTTCTCCTTTTTTGTTTATTCAAGACCCATTTATTCTCTAGTTCTGCCCACATGGAGACACCCTCCATGAAAAGGCATTGAATCCTTCCGTTCACTTTAACACCTTGTGCTGAAAACACGTGTTCCAAGGTTTCAACTATGAGATCCACATTCTTAAAGCACTAATTCTTAAACCTCATCTAGATTTCTCCCCTTGGATGGGGGGAGATGACCCAAACACAGCAAAGAACAGCTCAGGACTGTGGGCTCTGCTCGCCCAGGAGACCTTGCAGCTGCCCTGACCACCCGGCTGGAGCCAGGATTAGGGCCCTGAGACGAGGGGCGTCTGTTGGGCTGCTGCCACTGCCACCGGCCCCCAACTCCTGTCCTCTTCCCTAGGCTGGCTGTCACCTCTAGTTTCCCTGGAGTTTGGGGATTCCAGACGGTCTCTGCTCACACTTCTGTGTCACGCCTGCTGCCTCAGCACTGCTGATCCACACCAGGGGGGAAAAGCACACAGAACTGCTTTTCAGCACACCAACGTTCCACACAAAAGTTATGTGATAAGCCTGCAGGTTCCTTTTCATCAGAGGACATTCCCAAGGCCGTGACCTCCCCCGGCTCCCCACTGCCCTTGCCGGCACACTGGACGCGCGTGGCCGCAGTGCTGAGTCGGGCGCACCCCCTGGCTCCACTCCGGCGCACTCTCCTGGAGAACTGAGGGCTCATCGGCAGGATCTGGTCAAGCCTCCTTAGCAGAGCAGCGTGGCTTCTGGAATGCAAGGACGCAGCTGCTGAAGCCTCCTCAGCCTCTCCTGCCAGCCACGCCAAGCCCTGCTGCCCTCCTTCTGAACATTCCACCCAGTTTCTAGGGGAATTCAGCCAGCGAGGTTCTGTGCTGAAGCCAGTCCTAGAGTGACAAGAGCCACACCTGCAGGTCTATTCCACTGACCAGCCGCCCAGGACCGAGCTGGGCCCACGGACCCTGGTCTGGATTGTGTCGGCTGGTCATTCTTGCCTAGCTTCACAGGCCAACAGCCGCTGTCCTTCCTTCCCTGCTCATCACCGCACCAGCGGCTCACTCCTACCTGCCGCCGTCACACGCCTGGCAACCTCGTGTTCCGGGGCCAGCCGAGAACTGAGACCCCAGCAGACCCCTAGTTCCCAGCAGGCCAACTCCCCATTAAACTACTGCTGCCTGCCTAGCCGTGTTCTGGAGGCTTCAGAGCCGGGAGAGTGCGGGGAGCAGAGCAAGCCGCGGCGCCCCCAGCCCCCGGAGCTGCGATGCTCAGGGTAGGATGCTCCGCGGAGGCGCCGGAACCTCAGCGCACGGCCCCCCCCCAACACAAACAACCTCGGCGCCCGTCTGCCCCGCGGACCCGGGCGCACCTCCGGCCACCGCGACCCAGGACGGAGGCGCGGGGCGCGGGGCTCGGGCGGCGGGCGCTGGGGCAGACGGGCGGGGACCCGGGCTCCAGTCCCGAGGCCGCACGGACCCGCCAGGCCTACCTCCGCCCACAAGGGGATTCCTGTACAGACAAGAGGTACCTTCAAGAAGGGGAGAGCGGCGTTCCGTTCCCCAGCTGGACATCTGCTTGGCCAGCAGACTTGCTAACTTGCCCCTATTTCCTGGGGCAGAGGAAAAGACAACTGAAGATGGTCCAGAGAAGACCCCAGGGTGAAGAGGGGACCAGCCTCCCTCCCCTGGAATTCTGGATTCCGGGATCCTGAGACACATGGAAGCGGATCCTCCAGAGTGAATCTGGGAGGAGGGAACACGGCGGGCCATTTACTGGATGCTATCACATTGGGTTGCTGTCGGTTATCAAATACATAGAATAGTACCTGACCCTTATTAAGTGCTGTAAGTGCTAGCGGTTACATTTATTATTATTTTATTTGAAGCCCAGATTCTATATGACAAGTGACATGACTTTGGGCAAGTCCCTAACCTCTGTGGGCCTCTGTAAAAGTGAAGATAATAATATTTACTTCAAAGGGCTGCATCTGTGTATGTTAAGAGCCTCATAGCTTGTAAGCTTTTAATATAGTGTAAACTTTCAATAAGTAAAAGCCAGGCATGTAACAGCAAAACAGATATGCTTCCTGGCTTTCTGCCTTCATGGAGCTTAAAGTCTAGTGGGGAAGGCTGGCACTGAACAAGTGACTCTAAGTGTGATATTAAAGGGAAGTTTAGTGTGCTCTGGCAATATATAGCTGAGGGAATGAACCTAGCCTGGGAGATCAGGGAAGGCCCCTTTAAGGAAGTAGAATTTCAGCTGACACATGATGGGTGAATAAGAATGCGCCAGACGCAAAAGCACTCCAGGTGGAGCAAGCAGCCTGTGCAGAGGCCCAGAGGCCAGAATATAGTGTAGCACATTAGACAAGCTGGAAGAAGTCCAGTGTGGACAGATGACAAAAAGCAAAGAGAAGTGCGACAGTTAATTTTACATGTCAATTTGGCTGGGCCACAGGGTGCACAGATATGTAGTTAAACATTCTGGATGTTTCTGTAAGGTTGTTTTTGGATGAGATTAACATTTTAATCAGTGGACTTTGAGTAAAGCAGATTGCCCTCCATAGCATGGGTGGGCCTCATCTAATCAGTTGAAAGCCTGACTAGAACGAGAAGACCAGCGTCCTCCAATCAAGAGAGAATTCTCCGGCAGACTGCCTTTGGACCTCATCTGCAACATCAGCTCTTTCTGGTAATCCAGCAGACGGCTTTCAGACTGGAACTGAAACATTGGCTCTCCTGAGTCTCCAGCCTACTGGACCACCCTGCAGATTCTGGATTTGCCACCTTCCATAATCACAAGAGCCAAATCCTTGTAATAGATCTTCTTCTATATATATATATATATATATATACACACACATATCCCATTGGTCTGTCTCTCTGGAAAACCCTGACTAATACAGGAGTAAGGAGAGACGAGGTGGTGTTATGGGTGGAAGCCACTCAAAGGTCCAGTGACCCCAGTGGTTAAGTCATGGGATGAGAGGGCAAGGAAGGTGTATGGGGCAATGGGGAGCCCTGGGAGGGCCTTTGAGAGGAAGCCCCATGGTCAGATCTGTGATTTTGAAATGGTCTGTGTGGTGCAGCATGAAGAGCGAAGGGCGGGGCAGCGGTAGAGCCCGGGGTTACCAGTGGGGCTGTCGCTGCTGCAGCGTCAGCAGATGTAGAGGCTTGGACTGGGATGAGGACGGAGAGATGCTGAAATAGAAGGATCCATGAAAGAGCGAGGAGTTTTCATCCACGTGGTTGGCTATTAATGTCTTTTCTCTTAGAAAAGTGCGATAAAGCATCCCGTAATTCTCCTTCAAGGACAGTACAATGGATTCACTGGTTCTTCCAATTGGAACATATTTATTTGCCCATATCTTCCATTCTATTGATGCCTCTATCTCCTTTCCTCAGCCTAACAGTGACATAACCGTGAAAACAGGAGCCAAGAGAAAGAACAGATGGGAATGTTGGCTGAATTCCCAGACGGGAGCACACCTCCCACCCACTGGGGAGGGGGTGCGTGGTCACAGGCACACTGAGCCACCTCTTGTTTACACAGACACAGCTCTCTGGGGTGCACAGCAGCAAGGATCAGGGCTCCTTCACTTACAACTCCTAAAACGGACTGAGGATGATAAAGCCTCCCGTGAATTCCCATGGCTGCATTTTCAGATCCCTGTAGCGCAAACAATCTCAACCATCTTTTTAACCCTTGACATTCAAATACAGTGGCTGAATAAACAGATTTGCTCCTCAAAGCAACCTCTGTGCTTTTTAAATGGTCTGCCACTGCTCAGCACGAAGAAAGGAGGGGCCAGGAGAGCTCCGTGGGGCTGTTGCTGGAACCTCTCCACCCACTGCGAGGTACGACGTTCAGAATCAGGTTATATATTTATCTTGGGAATATTTGCAAAGCAAGTCCTCCTGGCAGAGTGTCCCGCATTCTTTATTTATTCCTCCAACCTGGGCCCTTCCTGCCAGCCTGGACTGGCCCCGAGCTGGAGCGCTGTGGCCTGACGCTGTCTGGGCACTGCGCAAAGTGAGGACCGCTGACGCTCTGTCCCTCTGAAAAGGAACTAGGCTCCTTAACTCCCTGCTGCCACTGAAGGGGTGTTATGACTCACTTAAGGTCACCCCAGAATCAGGCCACAAAAAAAGGGATTCCAAACAGCCTTCAGTTCCCCGCCCTGTATGATATTAAGATAGTTTAGGAGGCCTCCCTCCGTGCCCAGTGTAGGAAATAGTAAATGGGGTGTAAATTCCCCTGCAGACTCTCAACCACTGAGAGCTGGCCAGTCCCCCCGACAGTCCTCTCTCCAGCTGTGGCCACACGGCAGAGCCTGCGCGTGCACAGGCCTCCCAGGGCTCTCTTCCTTGAGGGTTCACAGATGAAGGATGCCGGGGCAAGGCTGAACGGAGAGAATGGGACGCTCAGAACCCCCACTTCTTCGGTTCACGGTTGTTTAACCGTCTTGGCCCTCCAGATGTCAGCGCCAGGGCATCTGGGAAATAAATATAGGACGGGACAGATCACTCAAGGACCTCTCAGAGCCTACGGTAGCCAGACCACGCGCATGCACCGCCCCCGCCAACACACACACACAATTAGTCCCTCAGAAGCAAACCAGCAAGCAGCTCATGGCAGCAAGAGGTTACTGCAGGAAATAATAAAAGTACACACAAAAACAACAAGATGAAGATGCTGGCTTCCCAGCGACAGACCAGACAGGAGGACGTAAAACCTGCTGCCAGCTGGGAGCCCTCAAGGCTAGGGTGCGAGTCTCTAGGAATGGAGCCCTGGGCAAAGGCAACCATGTTTAATTTTCCTAATACAGAGCAGATAGAGGTCCTGTGGATGCCGAAGTTGAGCCGAGGGCACTTCCCTTTCCTACTGAAGGTTATAATTCTACTCCTGCGACTCCGGCTCCTCGTCCATGAGGGTGAAAAGTGTATGAGCTGACGTTATTCCCTTTTATCCAATTGCATACGAGCTCATTTCATTATAGAAACATGCTCTGTAGCCAACAAACTGCACCATTATTAGACTCCAGAGGTAAGAGCAGGTAGCATTAGGGCTAGTCTCTGATATTAGACACCGACGCCGCCCAAGAGACTGATTCAAGCAGTGAACTCCTCAAGGGTAGTGACTTCAACAGACCTGCTGCGACATGCTCAGCGCCTAATACAGTAGTGTCCTAAGTGGTTGTTGAATGGATAAATGAAAACAGACTCTCCAGCCACTGAGGAAACTGAGCAGAGGTGTGGGGCTGGCGGCCTTGGCACACTGCAGATCCTGCGACAGCAAACCTCTCATAGCATCACTTATGGTGAAAACGGAGAACTCTAGATCCAGAAGGAACTGGAAGCTCTTCGCTGGGCAGGATAAGAATGGGTTACTGGGCTTCCCTGGTGGCGCAGTGGTTGAGAATCTGCCTGCCAATGCAGAGGACACGGGTTCGAGCCCTGGTCTGGGAAGATCCCACATGCCACGGAGCAACTGAGCCTGTGAGCCACAGTTACTGAGCCTGCGCGTCTGGAGTCTGTGCTCCGCAACAAGAGAGGCCGCGATAATGAGAGGCCCGTGCACCGCGATGAAGAGTGGCCCCCGCTTGCCACAACTAGAGAAAGCCCTCGCACAGAAACGAAGACCCAACACAGCCATAAATAAATAAATAAAGTTAAAAAAAAAGTAAAAAAAAAAAAAAAAAAGAATGGGTTACCAAGATGATTAATATAAAAAGAACTGTCCCCTTGTGGCCACAGAGCAGTATCTCTGAGCTCTTCTTATGGAAGGTTCAGGGCTTGGTTTTGTCACTTTTGGTGACATACCTAAGTATGCATACCCCCCCAAAGACCCTGAAGTCCTCCAACCATAAGCTGGCCCAGTAATAGACAAAGCCTTCCTTAAACAACAAGGTCCTACTGTATAGCACAGGGAACTATATTTAATATCCTGGGACAAACCATAATGGAAAAGAGTATAAAAAAGAGTGTCTATATGTGTATAATTGAGTCACTTTGCTGTACAGCAGAAATTAACACAACATTGTAAATCAACTATACTTCAATAAAAAAATAAAGAAAACGCCTTCTTGAAACATCTTCTCTTTAGATCCTTTGCATGACAATCTCTGAAGGCAAGTTCCATTTTTATATTTACTGAGAGCCAGCCCTCCCCGGCCTCTCCCGTGAAGACAGCTGCTCACGGATGCAAAGAAGCAAACTTGCCTCTCAGAGAGAAAAGGAAGATGCAAATCTCATTCACCCCAAAACTGACTGTCGGGTGTGTCACGGCTCCTTAAACATCACCCTCTCCTGAGGCCTACCCTCCAGCACTTTGGTACACATTAACCCAGTTAACTGCCTGAGAATAAAACATCGGGCTGAAGAGGCTGCTCCAGCTCTCGGCGGGAGGTGAGGGGGGGGGGGCGGAACCTGCCATCTCCTTCTGACCTAGGCAGACCCAGGGCACAGAAGGTCATCCCTGCTTTGCTGCCTAGGAATGCTTGTGACCTGGAACAATCCCTAGTCCCTGCACCTTTGATTCCCCTGATGTGCTGAAGGCTGGATGTCAGGAGGGTTGGGACCGGGCTTTGGGCCACTAAAATTGATCCCTTCCTCCTTATGCAGTGCTGGGGCCAGATACCTAAGACCAGCAGGGTGCAAGTCGAAATGAGTGGAGCTCAAGGCCATGAGACGCTCCCCTCCTAATCAGCTGTGAAGAAAAGGGAAAAAAAAAATTCTATGAGAACCATCTCTATTTTTTTTTTTTTTTGGCCGTGCAGCAGTTTGCGGGATCTTAGCTCCCAGACCAGGGATTGACCAGGGCTCAATCCCTGGTCGGGGAGCTAAGATCCCACAAGCCATGTGGTGTGGCTAAAAAAATAAAATAAGTAAGTTGGTTTTTTTGTTTTGTTTTTTGTTTTTTTTTAAGTTCAGATTATAAAACAATGTATACGGGGCTTCGCCGGTGGTGCAGTGGGTAAGAATCCGCCTGCCAATGCAGGGGACACGGGTTCAAACCCTGGCAGATCCCACATGCTGCGGAGCAACTAAGCCCACGAGCCACAGCTACTGAGCCCGCGTGCCACAACTACTGAAGCCCGTGCACCGAGAGCCCGTGCTCCGCAACGAAAGGCCACTGCAATAAGAAACCCGTGCACCGCAACGAACAGTAGCCCCCGCTTGCCTCAGCTAGAGAAAGCCCGCGCGCAGCAATGAAGACCCAACACAGCCAAAAATTAATTAATTAATTAATTAAAAGTAAGTATAAAAAACTGAAAAAAACCCCATGCACCATTCTTGTTCACATGAAACAAGAAGAGCTAGGTTTGCTCACCCCTCCCACTCTGCAGCCTAGAATTTTAAGTCCAAGGGAATACTCTTTTTTTTTTGGCCACACTGCACAGCTTGCGGGATCTTAGTTCTCCAACCAAGGGTCGAACCTGGGCTGTGGGCAGCCAAAGTGTCAAGTCCTAACCACTGGACCACCAGGGAATACCGCAGGGAATACTTCTTAGCTCATCTGGCCATCTGGTGCCACATGGCTCAGCAAAAGCCATTAATAATCCAGGAAATAGTGATGTGAACTGTTGACAGAAGACCAATCTGATATGACCTTGGGCCGCTATCTTTCTCATCCTTTGTGGTTTAGCTGTGGTAACTGCTAAGATACTTTTTGAGTCTTTGCTATTTGTTGTGACGCTGACAGATTTGCAGCCAAGCATATGCAGCACACTACTGTTTGTGCATCTGTGCAGGTGATTGCCTGATGCTTCTGTGGGCTATGCAACAGATTCGACAGCTGTAAGCTGTGGGACTCAAGAAAATGAAAAGAGGTAACACATTTTCTCTTATTCTCATAGATTGAGTTCATTTTCCAACCTCTTTCCAAAATTCTAACTAAGAAAGTCAATTACCCACATGCAAAGTATCACACATGATCCAAAGAACCATTTCTGTTTGGTTGGAGATGCTTCTACTATTTTCTTCCTCAATAGATAGCCTTTCTAAGGAAATGATTATATACTATCCTTAAGCCCTAATCCAGCTCATGGTAATGAAACAGTTTAGACCACAATTTATTTATTTTTGTATTCAAAACATTTGTCAAGGATTTAAAATATGCCAGGCAGTTCACTAAATACTATTATCATCTGTAGACCCAAGACTCTCAAATTCATATCTCTATTCCAAATCTCTCCTCCAAACTTCTGACCCTTGTAGCCAACTGCCTACTCATCATTTCCACATGGATGTCTCAAAAGCACCTCAGCTCTACAATCTAAGACCAAACTTATCTTTCTCCAACCTCATCTCCTCCAGTGTTCCTACTGCAATTCTACAAAGCCTAAAAATTTGGAGTCAATCTTGAAATCTCCCTTTTTCCATTCCCTCTGTTGAATGCTTCAATCCATCATCACTGCATCCTGTTGATTTTGCTTCCACAGGCTCTCTCACAACCACCTCTACAACCAAACATTTATTTTCTCAACTTTCTGGGGGCTAGAAGTCCAAGATCAAGGTTCCAGCCAATTTCATTTCTGGTGAGAGCTCTCTTCCTGGCTTGCAGACAGCTGCCTTCTTGTTATGTTGCCACAGGCCTTTCCTTGGTGTGTGGAGCTGGGGTAGAGTTGGGGGTGGAGAGAGAGCTCTCCGGTGTCTCTTCTTATAAGGACACTAATCCTATCAGATCAGGGGCCCCACCCTCATGACCTCATTTAACCTTAATTACTTCCTTACTTTAAATACAGCCACACTAGAGATTAGGGCTTCAACATGTGAATTTGGGGGGGAAACATACATTCAGTCCATATACTTTATAAGAAGAGACATCAAGGATGCATGCACAGAGAGAAAAGACCATGTAAGACACAGAGAGAAGGCAACCATCTGCCAGCCAAGAGAAGGGGCCTCGGGAGAAACCAACCCAGACGGCACCTGGATCTTGGACTTCCAGCCTCCAGAACTGTGAGAAAATAAATTCTGTTGTTTGAGCCGCCCAGTCTGTGGTATTTTGTTATGGAAGCACAAGTGTTGCTCTTAAGATACAGATCTGTGTCCCTGACTTGATTTAAAAGGTTCTGCATGAAACCACCCTCCCAGAGTCATCTCTCTCAACACAACTCTTAACTTCCTGAGAATTGGTCACATTGGGCTTTCCTTCAAGTCCTCATTGGTGAGATGCTCTCTTGCATCGTATGACTTTGTGAACCAATTTGTCTGCCCGGAATGTTTGTCAGATATCAGCCCATCATCAGTTTTTCCTGATCCCCCCAGCTTAGAACAAGCTCTGTGTTCCCATGTTCTCACAGACTCACGCTCCTTTCTTTCAGGTCATTTATCTCAGTCTATATAACCTACTCATTTTAACGATTCTTTGCTTGTCTGTCTCCAATTCAACTGTGAACACCATGAAAGCAGGAACTGTGTCAGTTTTTGCTGTTCAAAGTATCTTTAGTACCTAGCACAGCACTTGGTACAAGGTAGGAAAGTAATAACAATTTAATGAATGAATCAGTGAAGGTATGAAGACACTGGCTTTGCTCTCAACCGCTTGCAGATAGGCATGTATCCAAAAATATATATAAATAAAAAAATTTAAAAATCAAGCAATTGACCAGTAAGATCCCAGGATCCAAGTTGGTGTTACCATTGTTTATCCACATCCCACTACATATCCTAACAACCACAGGAAAACAAACAGCTGGGTTTCTACTCTATTTGGCAATTTTTAACTATCAAAAGGACAAGGTCATTTCACTTTTTAAGTGTTGCCACTGAATGTTTAGGAGTGGTCAGAATAAACAAGTATCAGTTTTTCCTTACAGCAAGTTGTAAAGATGATTATGTTGATTGCACATAATTAATTGAACATAATTCACCTATCTGGACTATCAATCCCAATTTCTTCATCTGTAATGGTTCCACTATAAGTTGATTTTTTTCCACTTGACGTTTTTAATCAGTTTCTCCACAAATTCTTTAACAAATATAATACTATACTGAAGAAAAATAATGGGTGTCAGACTTTCAACCTATCTGAATTTCATCAGATTTGTTGCTTGATTCTATTAATACAATAAAAGAAACCAGCTCTGTAGTAATAATGGAATTTCATCATGCTTCCTTTCACTATGTATTAAAAATTACACACCTGTCATCACTATAATCAAAGAAAGAATTGCATTCCACGAATTTAATCTGAAATAGCAATTAAAATCTAGAAGCTGACGGTAACAAAGTTATTAAACTACTACTCGTTCAAAGAAGTTATGGAAAAGCTGACTTACATCAGATCAACTGTATTAGTTTCTTTTGGCTGCTGTAACAAATTACCACTTAGGGCCCACCATTTAGGGCCCACTCAGATAATCTAGGATAAAAGCCTCCTCTCAAGATCTTTAACTTAATCACATTGGGGCAGCATACAAAATATCAATAGTATTCACTCTTTATCATGTAAAGTAATATTCACAGGTTCTGGGGATTAGGAAGTGAATATATCTTTAGAGGGCCATTTTGTCTGCCAACCACACCACCCCTACTACCGATAACAACCAGAGAAGCCAATCAAAACACTAAAAAATCTGTTTGAAGACATCAGAGAGCTACCAGGGCAGCAAGGACCTACATAGCCACGAACATGAAGAAAAGGTTAGTGTAAAGAGGGTGAGTCAACCGTCTGCAGTCACATTTCCTTTGTGGCATTTGCCGATCTGCAAGTAGCTACCAAGAGACTTCAGGGAACAGTGCCAGCTAGAAGGGCCTGAGTAAATCCCCTACACTTCAGTGGGGGAACCCTGAAAAGGGCTAATCACCCTAGGAATAAGGATAAAGTGGAAAGAAACTAGCCCTCATGGAGACCGAGCTTGGAATCGATTCTGGTAAAATCAAAGAGTGAGAGAAGAAATGTACAGTTCATACATCCAGTTAACGTCTGATGTCCAGAATACATAAAGAATGGCTCCAAAACCATTAAGAAAAAGACAGGGAATTCCCTGGCAGTCCAGTGGTTAGGACTCTGTGCTTCCACTGCAGGGGGCACGGGTTCAACCCCTGGTCGGGGAACTAAGATCCTGCATGCCTCGAAGCACGGCCAAAAGAGAAAAGAGGACAAAAAAGAAAAGAAAAAGATAGACAGGGGCTTCCCTGGTGGTGCAGTGGTTGAGAATCTGCCTGCCAATGCAGGGGACACGGGTTCGAGCCCTGGTCTGGGAAGATCCCACATGCCGCGGAGCAACTAGGCCCGTGAGCCACAACTACTGAGCCTGCACGTCTGGAGCCTGTGCTCCGCAACAAGAGAGGCCGCGATAGTGAGAGGCCCGCGCACCACGATGAAGAGTGGCCCCCGCTTGCCGCAACTAGAGAAAGCCCTCGCACAGAAACGAAGACCCAACACAGCCAAAAATTTTAAAAATTAATTAATTTAAAAAAAAAAAAGAAAAAAAGAAAAAGATAGACAATCCAGTGGGAGAATGGTCCAGACTCTTGAACAGGTAACTTCACAGAAGAGGCTATCTGGATAGCAAAGAAACATATGGAAAAGTGCTCAACTTCAAAAGTCATCAAGGAAAAAGAAAATAACCATTCTGACAAGAATGGTTAAGATTTTAAAAGACTGAAAATACCAAGTGTTGGCACAGATCTGGAGCAATGGGAATTCTCCCACACCTCCGGTTGGTGGTGTACATTGACAACTGTTCGGTAGTGCCAAACATACACATATCCTATGCCCGGACAATTCCAACTCTAGGTATGTAATCCACAGAAAGGCAAACACATAAACACCAAAGGACATACGGGGAATGTTCACTGCAGCATCACTCATAATTGTAAAAAAACTGTAAAATAAGTTATTGGTAATCAATCTGAACATAAGGATAATGTAAATTGTCTCTATCTCCAACAAATATGTTATGACGGGCTACTGAGGATGTCTTATGTGCACTGTAATTCCATTTATGATTTGACTACTTAAGTAACTGAAATGTGACAGAATCTGATAATTCCTGTTGTCACAAATTGGAACTTTAATTTTTCCACCAAGTTATAATTTTCTAAATTTATCTATAGAAGTAACAAATGCATTCTGAATCCCTTTACCATGCCATAAATAGGGAGACACTAATTATTTTATAATGAAGTATAAACTTTTCTGTCTCTTCTGTGAAGCTCACTGCCACCTAAGACTGGCATTAATGCCTTTCTATTCCAGAATAAAATTAACCAAAGTATTTGAGTTATGTTCTGAAGGAGTTATTGTTTAGTAATTGTTTAGTGCTTTAGTAGCACACAAAGGTGAAAATAAAGTTTGAAATACAGATAATTTTTTAAAATCCATAGGGCAACAAAAATGTCCATCAAGAGCAGAAGGGATAAATTGTGATGCATTCTGACTATATAGCAATGCAAATCAATAAGTGATAACCACATGGACAAACCTCACAACACAGAAAGGACACACGGTATAATTCTCCTTATATAAAACTCAGAAACAGGTGAAAGGAACCTATCGTGTTAGAAGTCAGGAGAGTGATTTGGGGAGGAAGGCAGGTATTAACTGGGAGGATGTGAAAGGCTTCTGGGTTGCCGGCCGCATTCAATTTCCTAATCTGGGTGATAGTTCTGTTCGCTTTGTGAAAACTCACCCATCTGTATATTCATGATTTGTGCACTTTTCAGTTGGTACACTATATTTCAATCCAAAAAAAATGGTTAGGGCTTCCCTGGTGGCCCAGTGGTTGGGAAACTGCCTGCCAATGCAGGGGACACGGGTTCGAGCCCTGGTCCGGGAAGATCCCACATGCCGCGGAGCAACTAAGCCCGTGCACCGCAACTACTGAGCCTGCGCTCTAGAGCCTGCGAGCCACAACTACTGAGCCCGCGTGCCCAGAGCCCGTGCTCTGCAATAAGACAAGCCACCGCAATGAGAAGCCTGTGCACCGTAACAAAGAGTAGCCCCCGCTTGCTGCAACTAGAGAAAGCCCGTGCACAGCAACGAAGACCCAATGCAGCCAAAATTAAATAAATAAATAAATTTTTTTTTTTTTATAAAGGTTAAAGCTCTAAACCTCTGGATCTGAATTTTCTGAGAGGAAACCACTCACTCGTCTAAGAAAAGAAAAGCAACAGGATGATTCCTTTCCAGATTAGCTGAGAAATCTCCCCCCACCCCAATCAGGATCTTTGGTTAAAATTGACACTGATGTACAAAGTGCTGCAGCAGCCATTCGCTAAGCTTAGTGGCATTTCTGACACTGCCAAGTAATTAGTTCACTAATTTCGCAAAAGCACTGAAAATACCTCCTTCAGGTCAAAATCCAAGTGCACAGCCGCAGAGGAGCTCCTGCTACTCCCTGAGCAGCCCTGGCCTGCAGCTTCACACTGCACAGCAGCTCCCGGTGACGTTCGGGGGTCCTGCAAACCCGGGACTGCACCTCCGCCCGCCGCCCCCCAAGTGCAGGCAGAGACACTCCATGGTTGTTTTCAAAAACAAAACCAACAGGTGGCTCAGATTTGCCTCATGGCAGTTCCTGAGGGAGGGGAGAGAGTAGGGTACAAAGGGCGATATATCTGAAAGAGAAAAATTTAACATCGTTCCTTTGTTTTGTTGATCCTGAGATCTGGCCTCTCTCCAGGCTATGCTTGGAGTTTAGCGAATATAGAATTTACTGTTTTTTAAAAATATTGCTGCAAGTTTATGTTGGGGGTAACAATTATTGTCAAATTCTAGAACATTTGTATGTTGAGGTTTAAGTGGTTCACACAGGCTGACAACATGTCCCTGCACCTGCTCTCAACTTGGATTCCCCAGGACTCAAACAATAGTCAGGGTAACCCTACGATCAGAACCATTCTCAAGACCAAACCACGGGTCAGTGTGTCTCTGCCATTGTGGCCATCCATCTCCTCTCTCTCCATTTCCCTCCACTTCCCTTTCAGGAGATAACACAGAGGTATTCAGTGACTTGCCATAAAAATCATCTAGCAAATCTTAGGGCAATTTAGAAAAAAAAACTAATTTAAATTTAGTTCTTTTCTTCTCTAGGAAATAGTAACATCAACAGTATCATGACCAAATTACTGATAATATCAAAAACAATAGCAAAACATTTTATTGGGCCAGGTACTACACTAAGAACTACACATGCATCATTCTAACAACCTCACGAGTCTATTCATATTATTATACTATTCTTATCCCCATTTTACAGATAGGAAATAAAGGCTAAAAAAGGTTAAGTAACTTGCCCATAGCCTCTTAGCTAAAGAATGTCAGATCTGGGCCTCAAACTTAGACTTAATCACTGTACTATTCTGCCTCCTGGTGTTTTGAATAATGTGAGCTGAGTACTTGGGGAAAGGCAGACAGGCTGCCCAGGCTTGGTTTTGCAGGTGGGAGTAGGAATTCCACAGGCCGGCAAGCCAGCAGTGCCTGGTTGTACTACTCAGAGCAGTAAGAACCTCCCAAGGCCTCAGTGTGTGCCTCTGGGAAGTGGGTCTCATCCCCAGCCAAGTATCTAGGGAAGGGGAGCCAGGGACAGCAGGTTTCCCTGGAGAGGAGGGAATTCAGTGAGGTCCTGAGAAAAGTGTGGATTTGGGAAGAGTCTATGGAGGAACAGGAATCTAGGGTGTGGTGACCCTGTAACCTCCTCCTCCACCTCAGCCCTAAAGGGGGCATTTTATTTAGGACTCACCCCACATCAAGTGCGTGGCCTTCACTGGGCCTACCTCTCAACCTTCATAATAAGCCCTGAGACAGAAGTTTCTGGATCAACAGGAGACCAAGATTGCTAGCAGGTTATTCTCTTGCCCCCTTACCCTCCATCCAGGGCAATGCTGGAGCTACCAGCTGCCCAGCTACTGCCACGCTGCTCTCAGCCCCTGACATTGGAGCCATCCACTTATCCAGCAGGTAGCTACTGAGTACCTACTATGTGCCAGGCACTGTGCTGGGTGCTGGAGTCACAGCACAGAACAAAGCAGACAGAGATCCCTGCCCTCATGGAACTTACATTCCATATGATTCCATTTATATGAAATGTGCAGAAAAGGCAAATCTACGGAGACAGAAAGTAGCTTTGTAGTTGCCTAGGGTTGGGGGGAGGGGCTGGAGTGACTGCTAAGGGGTAAGGGTTGCGGGGAGGTTCTTTTCAGAGTGATAATAATGTTCTAAAATTGATTATGGTGATGGTTGCACAATTCTGACTATATTAAAAACCACTTAATTGCACACTTTAAATAGGTGAACTGTCTGGTATGTGAATTATATCTCAATAGAACTGTTGTATTAAAAATATAATAAGAACCCAAACCCAGAACTTTCAACCTCAAGCTCCATGCTATTTCTATAGTACCAGCCTGCCTTCTATATATATGGAAGAAAGTGAATGCTATCCAATGAGGTATTGGAAAGAGAAATAATAGTCTGGGTAAATAATAACGTGGATAAGTAAAATAATTCAATAAATTGGAGAGACCTTTGTGTCCAGATTACTAATGTACTCCTTAAAATATTAGGCACATCAATACATCAGTCAGGATGGGCTTAGTAACAAACAAATCCCAAATCTCAGTGGCTCAATGGGAGTTTATTTCACACTCCAGCTCTGTCCACCTAGGGTTGGCTGGGGCTCTGTTTCCTCTCTGATTTGCCCAGGCTGACAGAGAAACCACCAGTCTCCAGGGCACAGGTAAAGACAGATCTGGAGGGTCACACAATAGTGATCACACGATCTAGCCAACAAGTGACACAACACACTTTTCACAACTTGGTGGCCAGAAGTAGTCACATGGCTCCACAAACACAAGGAGGTGGGAAGCACAAGCCCATCACATGCCTAGAAAACAGAAAGCTTTGAAGATTCAGTCAGTAGCACTGATGTTTGCACAGGGAATCAGGGCGTAGTGTGGTTAAGAGCATGGGTTGTACAGCCAGCATGCAGTCACTCTCTAGCTAGACATCACCACCTCACCTCAGAGAAGTCAATGGGATCTCTTCATGCCTCAGTTTCCTCATCCAGAAAATGGGGATAGTAATAGTATGTACCTCCTAGTTTTGTTAGAAGATTAAGTGAGTATTTCTATCTGTAAGGAATTTAGAACAGTTCCTGGCAAGTGCTAATATCATAAGTACTACACAACTTGTATTATTTTGGGGAAAAAATTTTTAAGGCAATGTTTTTATTTATTTTTGTAACATAATTAATGGATGGGCACTGTGTGAAGTATCAGCACAGAAGCCAACACGTACAAAGTAGGTACAAAATAAATGGCAGCCTTTATTAGCAGAATACCAGGAGGCGCAGGCCCCACCTGGCCAGGCCTTGAACCAGCTGCCAGGTCCTTTGGCTTCCAGGTTTCTTTCTTATCTTTAAAAGAGGAGCTGTACAAGGTGATTGCCAAGGTTCTCCAGCACTAAACACTTGGAATTTTTTGATTCATGGGTCACTGACTTGGCCTGATAAGGTATTTTTCATTGTTTACTCTTCATTCTTTGACCATAAAGGATGATCTTCCCCTCCGAATCAAGAGGACACTAATACGTTCTCTACCTGGTTCAGGAAGGCCAACCTCCCCTGGATTCTGCCCCCTGGGCAGGCCTACCCTTGCCGCCACTGCAGCCCGACTACCAGGAAGCTGTCAGGAGAGGACCAGGTCCTGGGTGCACTTCCAAGAAAGAGCCTCACCTCCCAGGAGAGCAGAGAGGGCGGATAACAGTCATCCAGAGGGCAGCTGGCCTCCCCCGGAGCAGGCCGAGCTCACCTCCGCCCACCACTGGGTGAGGACCTCAACACCGCATGCACCCACTCAGAAGCCCCCTGCCCACCTTCATCCTCCCACCCATGTCCCGGGTGGCGGCTGCACCTGTGTTAAAGGGGCAGCAGCTGTCACCCTCTTGGTTTAAGGGGAGTCAGACATTCCCAGAGGGCTTCCCTGGTGGCGCAGTGGTTGAGAGTCTGCCTGCCAATGCAGGGGACACGGGTTCGAGCCCTGGTCTGGGAAGATCCCATATGCCGCGGAGCAACTGGGCCCGTGAGCCACAACTACTGAGCCTGCGCGTCTGGAGCCTGTGCTCCGCAACAACAGAGGCCGCGATAATGAGAGGCCCGCGCACCGCGATGAGGAGTGGCCCCCACTTGCCGCAACTAGAGAAAGCCCTCGCACAGAAACGAAGACCCAACACAGCCATAAATAAAAAAATAAATAAAATTAAAACAAAAACAAAAACAAAAACATTCCCAGAGACCTTTCTCTTGTCCATCTGGCCCTGTTCTGGGGTCAGGAACAGGATAAACAAATTTTTAACAAATTTAAAAATAAGGAAGATGTGTTGCGAGGAAAAACAAAAAAAGCTCTCAGTAGAGCGAAGCTTTAAAGAGTAGGGAGCCGTCCACAATATTTCAACCTCAGAGGAACACACTGAGTGTGTGAATAAAATGTGTGTGTACCTAGGAAAAGATATCTCTGGGTGCTGCTATTTTTCAAACGTTAATGACCCCATCTGATGATTTCAGTCTCGGGAGCTGAGGCCCCTCCTTTTAGGAGCCATTAAAGCCTTCCCCAGTGGAATCTACCACCTGAAACCCTTTCTGCCCTGCAGGATGTGTCTGGGAGCAGGCTCTCATTCTGCTTTCCACTCCATGTGAGGTTCTCTCTCTGCACTGGTGTTAGCATCTCCCCTGGCTGGAATGCCGTGCCCACGGTAGAGGATCCAGGCAAGTCCCACCTTCAGGGCAGAGCTTTCCCTGAATTCTCCAACCTCCCCCCCCCCATCATTTCTAGGTCACTGTCATCAGCATCCATTTTTTAATAAGGAAAAATATTAAATATTTAACTTGTCTAAAATTTCCATACAAAATGTTCTCACTTTTTTAATGATAAGCTTGAGTGTGCATCTGTGGTTGTAACTTTTTTTTTTCTTTGGCTGTGCCTCTCGGCTTGCGGGCATCTTAGTTCCCCAACCAGGGATTGAACCGGCAACCTCGGCAGTGAAAGCTCGGAGTCCTAACCACTGGGCCGCCAGGGAATTCCCTGTGGTCGTTAACTTTTTATATTAGGTTATATATTTGTGATTGTTACATGTAATTTTTCATTGAAGTATAGTTGATTTACAACGTGTTAATTACTGCTGGACAGCAAAGTAATTCAGTTATTCATGTATATACATTCTTCTTTATATTCTCTTCCATTATGGTTTATCTCAGGATATTGAGTATAGTTCCCTGTGCTATACAGTACGACCTTGTTGTTTATCCATTCTCTGTATAAAAGCTTATACCTACTAACCCCAACCTCCCACTCCATCCCTCCCCCAATCCCCTTCCCCTTGGCAACCATCAGTCTCAATAGCACCCATTTGAAACTGCCTTGTTCCATCTTTGAAGGTTCAAGCCATCAGCCATGTGACTGAGCCCTCTTGGGAATGGACTGTCCAGCCCGTCAAGTTGCAGATGACTGTAACCCCTTGCCAGTGTCTGGACTACAGCCTCACAGGGGACCCCGAGCCGGTACCACTCAGAGAAGCCACTTCCCAACTCCTGACTCGCAAGAGCTAAATGAGATAATAAATGCTTACTGTTTTAAATAAGCCCCAGGAATTCCCTGGAGGTCCAGTGGTTAAGACTCCATGCTTCCTCTGCCATGGGCCTGGGTTCAATCCCTGGCTGGGGAACTAAGATCCCACAAACCACAAGGAGCAGCCCCCCCCCCCCAAAAAAAAACAAAGCCCTTAAGTTTGGGGTAATCTGTTATGCAGCAATACCTAACTGACTGTAGGTGATAAAGCACCTATAACGATAAGTAATGAAGCAATTTTAATAAAATGTTGATGGTGGAATTTAGGTGGTGATGGGTATACAGGTGTTCACTGTAAAATTCTTTCAGCTCTGCTGTGTGCAGGAAAATTTTCATAATCAAATGTTGGAGAAGAAAGTGCAGGCTGCACAACAAAAAACTGGCAGCTGGATCAGTCCACGACGCAGCTGCAGTAACGGTTCCTGAACGACAGAAGAGAGTGATTTGAAAGGGTTACCAAGGAATATAGTATGTTTTGGAAACAGATGTCTTTAGAGTGTTATTTATTATATATATTTTAAAGTATCCATTTGTGTATATAAAGTAGTATTAGATGTATTTTACTCATTTTTTTATCCCAACCTCCAATTTTCAAAAAGACACCCATCTGCCAATTTCAGTTTTTATCATCCAGGGCACTTTTCAAGAACCCTATGATTGGGCTTCCCTGGTGGCGCAGTGGTTGAGAATCTGCCTGCCAATGCAGGGGACACAGGTTCGAGCCCTAGTCTGGGAAGATCCCACATGCCGCGGAGCAATTAGGCCCGTGAGCCACAACTACTGAGCCTGCGCGTCTGGAGCCTGTGCTCCGCAACAAGAGAGGCCGCGATAGTGAGAGGCCTGCGCACCGCGATGAAGAGTGGCCCCCGCTTGCCAGAACTAGAGAAAGCCCTCGCACAGAAGCGAAGACCCAACACAGCCAAAAATATGAATAAATAAATTAATTAAAAAAAAAAAAAGAACCCTATGATTGACAGGACTTAGTATTATGTCAAAAGTAACTTAGCCTTCAGATGAGGCCACCGGAATCCATTTATCCTACTCTGTGCTTTGCTTTGTTTGTTCTGTCTGATTTAGTTCCCAAACTAATTAGGCTAGCTTAATTCCCTGTTGCTTTGTCAGGTAATGGTTAAAGGAATTTGATTAACTTTTACAAAATGTACTTGACACAAAGCTGCAAGAAATGGCTATTTCTGGGCTCCAGAGAAATCGGAATGGTCAGAGCAGTGTCGATGCCAGTTCATGTTTTCCTTAACCTTTACCTGGACCTGACACCCACTCCTGCATATTTTTACAGTGAAAACAGTCTGCTAGAATTGCTGTTCACACCAAATGTTGATAATGTAATTTTAGATAAATAGTGTGACTAGCCTAGTCTTTTTATGTAATGACATGAACCATAAAAACATTTTGTGATAAACAGAAATCCAGACTCATTACTTTCTCCAAATATAAACTGAAATCTGCCTGTCAGTGATGAGGCCCACTTTGTTTATTTTACAGACATCAGAGGGTCATCACAATGTAATTAATTATGAGCTCCTCCATTACAAAGTACACAGCACTGTACTAAAGATAAGCTTGGGAAATACTGACAGTTGGATTTGGTGTTTAACGTAGAGTTTTATGTTGTGGGTGGTATCTTCTCAACACCGGCCAAGCTAACAAAACCAGAAGGAGGGGCCCTGCCATACTCACCGCAGACAAGTGGGAGGTCACGGGGACTGGAAGTCCGCTTGTCTCACCTCACCTCATCCTCCTCCTGGTTGGAGGGCAGAAAGCTAAAACTGCACTTTGCAGATCCCACACCTGCAGCTAGAGATTGGGATGTGATCCAACTAGAGGCACCTCTGCCAAATTAGGAAGCCAAGAGGAGGCCTGGCCTGTACAGCGGTGACTGGGGAGCAAGGTGCAGAGACGGGAGGTTTTTCTGTAGCCGCTTTTCAGGACCATTCTCCTGCCTGGTGGTGGCAGGCCTCTCTCCACTCAGGCTGCCTGATCCCTGAAACACAGGCAGGGAGTGGGTTTTTTTTTTTTTAATGAATTTATATTTTATTGAAGTATAACTGATTTACAATGTTGTGTTAGTTTCAGGTGTACAGCAAAGTGATTCAGTTATACACACACATGTGTGTGTATATACATATATACACACGCATACATATATATTCTTTTTCAGGTTCTTTTCCCATATAGGTTATTACAAAATGTTGAGTATAGTTCCCTGTGCTATACAGTAGGTCCTTGCTGGTTATCTATTTTATATATAGTAGTGTGTATCTGCTAATCCCAAATTCCTAATTTATCCCTCCCCCATACCTTTCCCCTTTGGTAACCATAAGTTTGTTTTTGAAGTCTGTGAGTCTGTTTCTGTTTGTAAATAAGTTTATTTGTATCATTTTTTTAGATTCCTCCTATAAGTGATATCATATGGTATTTGTCTTTGACTTACTTCACTTAGTATGATAATCTCTCGGTCCATCCATGTTGCTGCAAATGGCATTATTTCATTCTTTTTTATGGCCGAGTAATATTCCACTGTGTGTGTGTGTGTGTGTGTGTGTGTGTGTACATATATATATATATGACATCATTTAAGTTGCTTCCATGTCTTGGCTATTGTAAATAGTGCTGCAATGAACATTGGGGCGCATGTATCTTTTCAAATTATGGTTTTCTCTGGATATACGCCCAGGAGTAGGATTGCCAGATCATATGGTAGCTCTATTTTTAGCTATTTCAGGAACCTCCATCCTGTTCTCCACAGCGGTTGCACCAATTTACATTCCCACCAGCAGTGCAGGAGGGTTTCCTTTTCAGGGAGTGGGTTCTTGAATCCACAGCCCCAGTTAACATCCTCTGAGTTGGGAGCCTGCTGGTAGGCCCGTCCTTCAAACCTCTGGGAATCACCCCAGGGCCCAGCCTACGGCTCCTCAGGGCTCTCTCCCTTCCAGTAAGTCTGTGACCACTTAATCCCCATCTCTTCCTGCTTAAAGTATCAATACTTAGAGTGGTTTCTGTTTCCTGCACTGAACCCTTACTTATTCACAACAGAAATCCTATGTCTTTTAAATTATTAAGAAATGCTAATGCAATTAACCAACCCTCCTCCGTTTACTTTCCAAAGCTCAATCTCTCCACATGGGTGAAGGGCAGCAAAGGCCTGGAGTGAACAAGAATACAGAGGCCTGGTAAGGAGTGGAGAGCCACATAGTGCCGGGGTAGGGTCAGGCCCACTGCCTGCGGGGGTGGAGGGTGACCGGGGAAGCCAGAACCGGAAGGCTGAACTCAAGTAGATGTAACGGGCCGATCAGCTGCAACACCCGCCTGTGGACACACAGGGCATGGAAAGCAGGCTCAGTGCTTTACGGTCAAAGCTCACACCACATACAGTGTGACGGTGACGGAGCAGCTCTCTTCCATGTGTGATTTAATCGAGCACTTCCCCGCTGTGGTCTCACAGTGATTTAGATTTGCAGTGAAAGGCAAAGGCAGGAAGCTTTCTACTTGGTTCAAAGCCAGCAATGCTGAGTGCCAGTCCCAACGCTGCTACTGCTGACCAGACGGACAAATCCCTGACCTGTTTCCTGTGTGTGTCAGGACCGTCCTGCAAGACGACAAGCCCCTCAATAACAATAGTAGCAGCTGGACTTTACTGAGGACCCGCCACATGTCAGGACCCTGTATGCATCTCATTTAACCTCACAACCACTCCATCAGGTGGATATTACTCAAGAGGTCCAGAATGTGACCACTTTGCCTCGTTTTCCTACCACCATCCTGGTCCAGGCCTCCATCCCATCTCACCTGTGCGCTGCACAGCCTCTTGCCTGGTCTTTCTGTTCCAGCCCTTCCCCTCCCCCCACGACTGTTCCTCATCACAACTGCCAAGCTGATGAAACCTTAAGTCAGATCGTGTCACTCTTCTACGTTTTCAAACCCCCTTCCCCCAGCCCCGAACATGGCTTCCCATATGGCCCAGAATAAAAGCGCAGGTCTGTGCAAAGTCCTCTGGGATCTGCTCCCCCTTTCCTCTCTGGTCGCATTCTCCAGTCCCCTGGCCCACTCTACCCCACTCTATACTGGCCTCCCTGCTACTCTTCCAACATACCAGGTACCCCCTGCCTCAGGACCTTTGCACTGTTGTTCCTCTATATAGTATGTAAATGGCCCTCCCCCTCAGCCCCTACGGTTGTTTGCACAAATGTTACCTTATTGGTGATGTCTTCTCTGACTACCTTGCTTAAAATTACAGTCTTAGCATTTAGCACTACTTACGATATTTATTTTGTTTACTGTGTTTCGCCCTCTAGCATCACAACAGTAGGAATTGTTTTGTTCAAGGCTAGATCAGGGCTTCCCTGGTGGCGCAGTGGTTGAGAATCTGCCTGCCAATGCAGGGGACACGGGTTCGAGCCCTGGTCTGGGAAGATCCCACATGCCGCGGAGCGACTAGGCCCGTGAGCCACAGCTACTGAGCCTGCGCGTCTGGAGCCTGTGGTCCGCAACAAGAGAGGCCGCGATAGTGAGAGGCCCGCGCACCGCGATGAAGAGTGGCCCCCGCTTGCCGCAACTAGAGAAAGCCCTCGCACAGAAACGAAGACCCAACACAGCCATAAATAAATAGTAAATTAAAAAAAAAAAAAAAGGCTAGATCAGCCACATAGTAGTCACGTAACAAATACTTGTTGACTTTAAATAAATAAATGAAGAATCTAAGGCACTAGGTAGCTTCCCACGTCTGCAGAGGTAGTAGGGCGCAGTGCTAGGAGGCAAACTCAGGCTCCATCTGACTCAGAAGCCCACGCTCCGTACAGGGCACCCTCCTTCCATACAGGAAACCCTCCTTCCACATCCCAGGGGCTGTTAGAGACGCAGCAGGCGTAAGATAAATATGTGCGCTCATGTGAGTCTACTTTCTGTCCAAGAGGCGTTTTTGGCTGAAAGAAAGTTTTCGTCTGTTTTTATAAGCATGTGCTCCTTAAGGGGCAAAACACTGGAAATACGTAGGAACTAGCCTGGTGCTTCCATAAGAGAAAATGATTAGACAGGTCTACGTCTTGATGTTGTCGGTAGGATTTATGTACCCTGTAAAGAGGAGGCAACCTGGAGAAGGAGCATTCCGATCACGATGTGTCCCCCACTTGGAATGCAGCCTTGATGCTGGAGGCTTGAGGAATCAAGGAGGGCGCCACAACAGAGGTGAAAGGGAAGCCAGGCTACACTGAAGAGAGGCGCGGATGGGAAGGGGACCTTGGGCATTCCCTCCAGGTTGTCCAAGCCAGTGTAGCCAGGGGCTTCCCTGGTGGCGCAGTGGTTAAGAATCCGCCTACCAATGCAGGGGACACGGGTTCGCGCCCTGGTCCAGGAAGATCCCACATGCCGCGAAGCAACTAAGCCCCTGCGCCACAACTACTGAGCCTGCGCTCTAGAGCCCGTGCTCCGTAACAGGAGAAGCCACCGCAATGAGAAGCCCGCGCACCACAACGAAGAGTGACCTCCGCTCGCCCCAAGTAGAGAAAGTCCACGTGCAGCAACGAAGACCCAACGCAGCCAAAAATAAATAAATAAATAAAATTTAAAAATAAAAATATTAGAAGGGAAATCTGTTATCCTTATAGACAGATGTCTGAGTTAAGTATTGTAATTATATACTGCAGACCTGGTAGACACACCAGATTTATACATCACACCCTAGATTGCCACATGGAGCACCCTGAACACAGCAGGAGTGTTATATCTTAGCTAAATTACAAATTTAGCTCTTTTATCTTCTCCATTACCCAAGAACCCACGTTTTCTAAAGATATTTAACTCCTTAGCTATAGAAAAGCAGGAGATAAACATACATGCATATACTAAACTATTTACAAAAAGTAAGCGATAGAACATCTGGGATTGGCTTCAAAATAATCCAAGAGGGTGGGAGAGAAAAGCAGAGGGGGCCAGTAGATGAAACAAGATTGACTGTAAGTCCCTAATTATTGAATCTGGGGGTGAGGTACATGTGGGTGACTTGTACTAGTCTCTCTAGTTTTGAAATTGCCACAATAGGAAGTTGGGTTTTTTAAATAGCTCTGGAACAAATACTGATACATACTTCACGGATGAACCTAAAAAAAAAGCTGAATGAAAGTAGCCAAACACAAAAAAACAAATATTATATGATTCTGTTTATACGGAATGTTTAGAAAAGGCAAATGTATAGAGGCAGAAAGAAGACCGATGGTTGCCTGGAGCTAGAAGCAGGGGTTAGAACTGATTGCAAATGGGCACAAGCTAACGATAAGGAGTGATTGAAAATGTTCTAAAACTGCACTGTGGTGATGGCTGTACAACTGTAGAAATTTACTAAAATATATATGGATGTGTTATGGTATGTGAGTTATACCTCAATAAAGCTATTTTAAAAATAGCTCCAAAGACAGGGAGAAAGAGAGATGCATCCACTGTTACTTGTTAGTACTACACTTAGGAAGATAAGGCTTGCAGGAGTGATTAAAAAAAAAAAAAGAATTTTGACAAAAGAACACTTTTCAAGGATTTCACTAATGTCATAGAAAAGCAGCGTCTAGTCATACATACCATTTCTCGTAGCCTTCCTACAAATCTGAAAATGAGAAATAGACAAAGGAAAAAAAGCAAACAAGGTCTGGGCAGTGAGTCCAGAGTTTCTGCAGCGCAGGAATTTACTAGACAAGGAGGAGGCGATTAGAACCCTCTGTTTACAAAAGTCATAAAGCAGGAGACAAAAAAAAAAAAGTATGCCAAATAAAAAACAAGCAAAAAATAAATGTGGTTTAAAGGTTGTAATTCAATTTTAAATATCCTAAATTATCAGCTGGTGCCAGCAACAATTTGTTTTTGTTTTTGTCATTCGGGAGAATCTAATCCATTCAAAACCACTTCAGAGTAAACCCACCTAGTAAGGAAAATTAATTTGAGACTTCATTTTCTTTTGTAAAAGAAAGCATCTCTGACAAGTTAGAATTTACACCAAAACAGAATAAAGGAAGCTGCAAAGTCATCCACAGCAGGGGCATTGTGCTTGCGGCAGAAGCTTTGTCTGCTGCAAAGTGAGAAGTAAAACAACTTTAATTTTTCATCAATATTGTCTATCAAACAATAACTGCTAGAATTTACACTTAGATGTTGGGACAAACTTCTTACTTACAGACCTCATAAATTCTCAAATTCTGAAACTTAGTAAGTTTGTTGTCACTTGAAAAGCAAACAGTGGGATTTAAATATTAAATTTCCCCAGGGCACATTCCTCTAAAGGGCAAGGATGGGGAAGAGACAGATTTCCTGGGCCTCAGTGCAGATGGCACCAGGCTTCACATCACCTCTCTGCCCACATCTCCAGTTCACACACTGACTTCAGTTAGCGTCCTGAAGGCTTGTTACAAACAGGATCCTGGCTGGTGATTCACTCTGCCCTCTGACAACCCTTAATCATGCCAACAGAACCTTACCTAAGTACTCTAGATAACCCCACACCCCTTCATACACAGAATTCTGTTCTGTTATTCATTCAGCCATTGTCTTCCCAAATGAAACACCTAAGTACTTACAAAAAAACAAAACAAGGGACTTCCCCAGTGGTCCAGTGGTTAATACTCCGAATTCCCAATGCAGGGGGCTGGGGTTCGATCCCAGGTCAGGGAACTAGATCCCACATGCCACAACTAAAAGATCCCGCATGCTGCAACGGAAGATTCCATGTGCCACAGCTAAGATCCGGCGCAGCCAAATAAATAAATAAATATTAAAACAACAACAACCACAAAAACCCACTTGCTAATAATCCTTCTCTTCAGTGTTCCTGAGACCTGGAGAAGGATAATTCCAGAGCTTTCATTTTCGACAGGCTCAGTACGATGTCCTGAAGACCTAAGGCAGGCCCCAGTTAGCTCCGGGAGTCTGTCCCACCTTTAATGGGGGCCCTTGGGGTTGCACCCGAGCACGCACACACGCTGGTCTGGAGTGGCAGCCCCGGGTTCCAATCCTGACTCCACCATCACTAGACATGAGAACCTGGACAGGTCAAAAACTTTCTGAGCCTCAGTTTCTTCACTCCAAAAAATGGAGATAATACCTATGACTTGAAGGCGGTAAAAGGTTAAACAAGATAAAGAAAAAGTGTCCTAGAGAGCCCACAGCGCGGCCTGGGGAGAAATAAACGTGAGCCAAATTCGATATAATTAGCATACTGGATTCCTGCAAAGCTCTAGGAGACAGTTTCAGTTTGACAAGCAAAAAGCACTATTGTCTCATCCTGTAGTAGAAAAATAAGCCTGTAGAAGAGAACTGGAAAATACCGTGAAAGCAGGGCCTCCCATTCCCTGAAGCACCAGCAGGAGCTACTTATAGAGTCGTTGAGCCGATTCCATTTATTTCCTACCTGTAAATCCCTTTATTTATTTATTACCTGTCTCCACGGCAGGAGACAGGCCGGCAACTACCTGCTCAGATGTGAGTCCAGCAACAGATCTGGACCTGGTTCTGCCCTGGTCCTCCCTAGAGGGATCAGGTCATTTTGAAGGCAGACCCCTCCTCCCCTGCTATGGAAGAGACCCTCCCACACCCTCCTCCCACAGACACCAGTCTTGAAGTTAGACCCGCCCTGTCCCCACCCCGAAGCCACAGGGTTCCTGCCAAATCAGGTCCTTCAGATCCTTAGAATGACCACAGGGCTTCTTATCAGCTGCCAAATGTTTCCAGGGTGGGCCCCAAACCAGCAATCAATTTCCTCTTCCCACATGGTGATTTATCTAAAATTCTCTCCGATGTCACAGTGAGTTTCCTAACATCGGCCCTCATGGGTTGAGTCCAAACAATAACATTCAGGGAGGGGCAGGTGCTGCTTTCTAAGGCGTGGGGCAGGGGTGGGGGGAGAGTTGGGGAGCAGAGTGACCTGTAAACTGGTTCTGCTAAAGAAGACGGCATGCCCACACTGCTAGGGCGTCTGGAGAGGCAAGAGAGATTGATTGCAGGAGACGAGAGAGAACCCTGCAAGGAGTCACTTTTCCAATTAGGCAGCTGCAGCATGTAGCTCTCCAGAAGTTCCCCCATCGGCATAAGTTCGGTTGTTGATATAGTTTGGGTTGGCTTTTATGGTCTTTCTGAGTCTGGAAAATACTGCTTAAGAGAATTGTGACAAAGACCCTCTCCTAACCAAACTCACATTGGCCCCCATCCGTGCCGGGCCTGCAGAGCCCAGTTTTAGCGAGAATCCCGCTAAGTCAGTTTAGTACCCTTAATATCTCCCACTCTTAATACCTGATCACCCTCAATATCTGATCAAATTCCTCATCCCCCACCATCTGGCCTTCAGCAAGAATCCTATTCGTTTAGCAAGAATTCTTCCTACCCTTGAGGTCTCCTCTTAGTAATTTTCCCTCCACCCCTCCAACCTGCTCCTTGGCTATAAATCCCCACCTGTACTTGTCATATTCAGGGCTGAGCCCGATCTCTCTCCCCTACAGCAGTAGTCGACACCTGTCATGATATTCCTGAATAAAGTCTTTCTTACTATTTTAACATGTGTCATAATAATCCTTCCTTTAACAATGGTTAGTGGGTTGAACGGTGGCCCCCCAAAAGTTATGGCCATGCCCTAAGACTGGGAACCTGTGAGTATGACCTTACATGGCAAAAGAGTGGATATTACTTTTGGGGGCCCTGAATGCAATCACAAGTATCCTTATAAGAGTGAGGCAGAGGGCGTTTTGGGACACAGACATACAGAGACACAAAGAGGAACCAGTGATGTGAAGACAGAAGCAAAGACTGGAGTGATGTGGCCTCAAGCCAAGAAATATCTTCACCCCCAGTAGCTGCAAGAATCAAGAACAGAATCTGCCCTAGAGCCTCTGGAGGGAGCCTGACCAGCCCCCACCTGGATGCTGGACTCCTGGCTTCCAGGGCTGTGAGAGAGTAAATTTCTGTTGTTTTATGCTACCCGGTTTGTAGTAATTTGTTACAGCAGCCTCAGGAAACTAATAAGGGCATAGAAGTGTGTCTTAGTCCATCTGGGCTGCTATAACAAAATACCACAGACTAGGTAGCTTATAAAGAACAGAAATGGCTCACAATTCTGGAGGCTGGGAAGTCCAGGATCAAGGTGCCAGCCGATTCAGTGTCTGGTGAGGGCTTGCTTTCTGTTTCATAGATGGTGCCTTTTCACTGTGTCCTCACATGGTGGGAGGGATAAGGGCGCTCTCTGGGGCCTCTTTCACAAGGGCACTAATTTCATTCATGAGGGCTCCATCCTCACGCCCTAATCACCTCCCAAAGGCCCCGCCTCCAAAGACCATCACATTGGACTTTCGGTTTCCTCATATGAATTTTAGGGGGGACACAAACCATAGCAAAGTGGGGAGTGGGTTTTGCAGCCAGCTAAAGTACTAAGGAGCAATATATTCAAACCTACCATTTGACATTTTTATAATAAGCTTGAATTATTTTTGTAATAAAAACTGATCATTAAAGCCATAAAACATGAGAGTGCGTAAAATTTGGGGGATGGGGAAAGTGAACATAGAAGGAGATATCGTGCCCGTCAGACAGACAGCTGAGGAGACACAAGACCTTTAGCTGCTATGTCTCATCCCGAAGAAATAAAATTTAGTTTGACCCCAAAATGTACTCACAGCTAAATTCTATCTCACTAAAGAAAACAAACAGGTATCAAAGGGTCTAGTTCTAGAAGAAGGAGCATGATGTGGGGAGGGTCTGTTCTAAAACCTGAACTCCTGCATCCCTAAAAGGAGCAGGGACTAGTTTCACATTGAGGAACAAGATTTTCTTCATCTGGTTTAAAGATGCTCACTACACATCACAGGAGTGAGTCAACGTTAATTGATAATTTCAAGGAGATAAAATGCCATAAAAATATATCTTTTGGGCTTCCCTGGTGGCGCAGTGGTTAAGAATCCGCCTGCCAATGCAGGGGACACAGGTTCGAGCCCTGGTCCGGGAAGATCCCACATGCCGCAGAACAACTCAGCCCACGCGCCACAACTACTGAGCCTGCACTCTAGAGCCCGCGAGCCACAACTACTGAAGCCCGTGTGCCTGGAGCCCGTGCTCCGCAACAAGAGAAGCCACCGCAATGAGAAGCCTGCGCACGGCAACGAAGAGTAGCCCCCGCTCACCGCAACTAGAGAAATCCCGCACGCAGCAACAAGACCCAACGCAGCCAAAAATAAATAAATAAATAAATTTATTTATTAAAAAAAAAAAAATATATATATATATATATATCTTTTTAGGAAAACGCAGTGAGAAATACAAGTTAAAGAATAAGACGAGGCGAGTGACTAAAGCGGCCCTCTAGTGGGGGGGCTGCCCTCTCCAGCGGGCAGTGGCCAGACAGCGGAGAGTGTTTGCGCTTTCCACATGTCTACACAAGAGTGGAGCCAGCCAAGGAACAAACAAACCTCACCCTGTATTCTTCGCCTGGTCACCCAGCGTTAGGAGCCATTACCTGAGAGGCAGTACAATGAACCATCAAATAATCCTTTATAAACAGGGCATCACTCAAACCACCACAAAGGCCAGGAGTCAGATACCAGCTTTGCAGCCCTCTCTCCTGTTACTCCCTTTCACAAAATCCCTGCTGCGGCCACACGGCCCGCTCTCTCCCTACGCAGGGCTTTGCCTCCCGCCGCTGTACTCTCTCCAGAAACACCCTCCCTCCTGTAGTCCCTGCCTATGGAAACCCAGGCTTAGTTTGCCAGGGCTGCCATAACAGACTGCCACAAAGTTGGTGACTTAAAACAGCTGCAATTCATTCTCTCAAGGGTCTGGAGGCCTGCGCTCCCTCTGGAAGCTCTGGGCAGGATCCCTTCCACGCCTCCTCCAGCTGCAGCGTTCCTCAACCCTTTTTCCAAATTAGGGAACGTTCACAGGCTCCAGGGATTTAGGGAATGGACGTAGATTTTGGGGGGCATTCAATCCACTGTGCAGGCCAAGCCGAGCGATCACCACTCATCAGAAGCCTTCCCTGGTCTAGTTTTCTGAACCTGAGGGTGGACTTTCTGTCCTCTCACAAGTGTACCTGCAGCTTCTCCTCGGCTCTGTTCATTGAAACCAGCCAGCCCGTGCTTTTCCAAAGTGGGGCGTCCCAGGGAGAGCGTTCCCCCGGGTGAGGTGAGGAGGGAATTACGTGTCCTCATCACTGCGGCCACCGCACTGTGTCACGATAACCTTTTGTGCCCGGCTCCCCTACCCAAGGATCTCGAGGGCGGGGTCCATGTCTTCCTCACCTTTGTACCCCCTGCCCCTCCTCACAGTACCTATAAACAACAGGTGCTTAATTGACAATTGATATTTGTCAAACAAAAGAATGAATATATCTGTATCCCATGAGATGTATTGTGTATATTGCTACTCATCAGGAGGTACCTGTGCGCTACACAATGCCTGGTGGGGAAGATAAATATTTACAGGGTTCTCACCCATTCAACCTGACAGTCTCTGTCAGTAACTCCCGTGAGGCTGATTTAATGACCCAGGAATGGGCTGATAACCACAGCTTGAAAAACATTGACCCAGGTGATCACTAAGATCTTTTTCTATCTCTAAATTCTATCATAACCAACAACTGGAAAAACAAACTGGCGTGCAATCGAATTGTGGTGATCTGACCAAGCAGAAGCTACAGTTAAGGAAAAATGTCTAAATACGTGCAAGGTGCTTGGAAGGCACTGGACAAAATAAAATGTGAACCTTGGGTGGCATACTTTAGTCATGTCTGCAGACAATACATTTGTTAAAGGAGAACACAAGCCCATTGTGTTCAACGGGTTCTACTGTTATACAGGCCACGTAATCCCTGAGTGGCAAGTGATCCTAAGAGCTCTGGTCACTTTTGGTGGGTCCCCTCATCCCTCATCCTTCATCATTTGGATCAGTTCTCTCACCTCTAAGCCCTACTCAAGTCCACCCCAAGACACCAGGTCTTCGTAAAATTCTCATGAAAATATTTAAAGAGCGATACACTTTCAAACACCTTTCAAAATGCCATTAGATTCAGAAACTTCCAGAGATCTGCAGCCCCCTCTGTTCCTTCTCACAGTCCTCCAGGCACCCCAGCCCCCTGCTGCAGCCCTCCCCTTGCTCTCGTGGCTGTCCAAATCCCCACTAAATGTTATCTGACGCAATCTTAAGGTATTCTCTTTCCTCAAGGATATTTTTATTTTGAGCTGGGAAACCAAAAAGCTTATAAGATTGAAAAGGATGAACTTCTAAAAATAAAATTTTAGGCACAAGGGAATGAGGAGACATCTTTAGGAAAATCCCTTCTGCACCCCCTTCAAAACACACCAAATGGGGAGCCAGCTCTCTACCTACTTGACAGTGAGCCAGCCCTGACTAGAGGTATATCAATCCACGGGCAGCTGGCATCCTTAATAATGAACAACTTCCTTCTGATCTATCAAGAGCAGAGACAAAGACATGATTCACGGGCACTCGAACTGAATTCTTGTCTTTGTTTAAACCTTCCCTCTCAGACGGAGCTGTCAGCTAGAGCAGAGAGTCCAGGGAAGGATGAACGCTCTCAAAAGCGAAGCTGTGCAAGTTCCCAGGCAACCAGCACATGGGCTCCGCCTTCACTGCCTGCCCAGCCCCGGGGCCCTGAGACCCGCCAAAGGGGATGCCCAGGGCACGGACAGCCTGCGGGGCTCGGCATCTAGAGGAAGGCAACGGGCTTCCACCGTGATAAAGGCCCCACTAAAGTTATCCAACACACCACCTCTGGAACAGAACTTCCAAACTGCAGGTCATGCAGGCCTATTTGTGGGTCGTGAAAATAAGTTAATGGGTCATAAGCAGCATTTTAAAGAATGAAACAGAACTGGAAATAGAGTGTGCTGCATGTATTTTGGGAAACAACTGTTTCACTTGTATGTGTTTATACGTGTAGGTACATAGCCAGTCACTATGTAAAATATATTTCTTCTAACGGGTCACAGTCAAAAGTCTGACAGGCACTATTCTTGAGCAAAAGTGAATCAAGTATCCAATCTAAAGAAATAATAAAAATATAACTTACCTTCCTTTCTGGAATGCCAATAATTATCAAAAGTACCTTGGACAGTGTCTGCAAACTGAGTCAGCCTTTCCCGAGCACAGTTCTGGGGTTTTAAGAAGTATTTTCAGAGGCCTGAAAATTCTTGATGAGAATTTTCACATTTTGTGCTCCTAATATAACCGAGCAGGACCCTATGGGGCCTCCCCGGGACAGACCCCTCCGCCATATCCTCTGCTGTAGCTCCTCTCTCAAGTACCCAGATAATAGTATCTGATGCACACTTCCAGAGTTGTTTTACAGATGATAAAACCACCACCAAATGGAAGAAATTAACTACTTGATGATCATGAGCCCCAAGACCTATGTACAGGGCGCCTAAGGGTAATGTGAACCACCCAGTTACCTCAACATCAACCCATCAGAGAATTCTGCACGAGCTGATCACATACATACCCTGCAATCCCGGCTCCCTCACCTGGCTTTTAAAACCGCTTTGCTGAAACCCTTCGGGGAGCTCAGGGTATTTTGAGCCTGAGCCCTCCCCTTCCCATCCACCACACCCAGCTGTCCTTGCTCGGGCCTGCAATAAACCTTTCTCTGCTCTAAACTTCGACATTTTGGTTTGTTTGGCCTCACTGTGCATCGGGCACTCAAACTTGCGTTTGGTAACGCTAATGCGAATCTATACTGAACATATTAGGAATCATCTGGCTGTCTCCCTCATAACCGTGTTGCGTCATATGGTTTAAATGTTCACGTTTGCATTCGTGTTTATCATCAAATGCAGGTGGCTGGATGGCTGAGATCAACAGAGAAGCAGCCTTCATCTAGCAATGCTGCACTGATACATGCGAAGGCCAGGCCAGGTCACGCCATGCTGTGCAGGGGGTCCTCGGTCACCTGAGGGTGGGAGAACTGAGTTATCACCGAGCAACTCGTAGGACAGGACTGCTGAACAAGGCACGTGGACCACAGCTCTCACTCCCAGGTCCAGGAGCAAACACTATGAATCCCATCTTTGCAACAATTTCTTCACTGTAAATGTAAAAGTAAATGCAATGAAGTGATTTTCACATATCACAGAATAAAGAGACTAACCTAATGTTTTACAAGTTATATGGCTAATTTCACATACATTTCCTTTCCTGTTGCTGAAGATAACTTTTTTTTCTTCCAGCATGTCAAGAAGTTAAATTTGGTTGGAGGGGAAGAGAGCTTGAGGACTACACTTATGGGTTCCACATCACATCATCCCACACCTAAACAATTCTTGATCAATGGAGAGAAGCTGGAGCACTGAAAATACCAAGTGGCAAGTGAACCACCTTTTTTTTTTATTTGACTGTGGCATGCTTTATTGAAGTCGTTTTGTGGCTAATTCATTTCCTTAATTACACTCGCCCCAGAGCAATATTATAGGAGTTTATATGCCCAATTATTGGAAGGGGGAGGTCCCAGAGCACACAGGATATTAGAAGGAAGCCAAGCTGAATTTTTTAATTCAGTTGAGAAAAGCTGGTAGGAGTGAGTGCTGAGAAAGGAGGAAATTCAGCAACATGTATCCAAAGCCTCTAACCGTTGTTTGCTCTCTGACCCAGAAATTCCACTTTTAGGAACTGATATGAAAAGTAGTTAACTCTACAGGTCAGAAAGGATACAGTTGCAAGAACACCAGGGGAGGGGTTAGCAGAGACGGTACAGTCAATGATGCTGAAGCTGTCTCACAGATACTGAGTGTTTACCTTTTGCAAGGCTCTATTCTAAGCACTCAACATCTATCTCCTCATTTAATTCTCAAAGCAGACCAGTGCAGTGGGTATTACTGCTCTCCCCATTTTACCGAAGAGCAGATGGAGACACACAGCAGTTAAATAACTTGCCCAGCTAATGAGAGGCAAGGCTGACGTATGGACCCAGAGTCCGGCTCTAGGGTCTCTGCTCTTTGGCATTGTCCTCTCAATGGATCACCAGGAGGCATGTAATATCTATGTGGTAAGACACATGTTCGTGAGACAGTGTGAAGTGAACAGAGCAGGTTACAAAACATCATATACTGTAACCCCATGTTTGTAAAATTTTAAAGACCAGCAGGATATATATCAAAATGCAGTAATTACTGGTATTTTTATGTATTTGAATTTTCTTTAATTAAATAAAATTATTTTTTTTAACTGAAAACAACACATCAATTGACAAATATGTTCCAGGTAATCTTACACGTGAGCTATTAAGATTGGATACGTGTACAGCGTCACAGACAATTTCTGGTGAGGATTAGTCACTCACCTTTCTATTGCTTTCTACACGAAGATAAGCCTGAGAGAAGCTTTCTTGTGGGACTTTAACAGCACTTGACTGTCAAATAAAAATTTTAATCACACCAAACTATCTAAGAACTCAGACTCCCCAGGAATCTTTATTCCAGCCCGAATCCCTTTCTGCCTCATCAAGGCCTCTGGCCTGGCCTGTGACAACCTGCAGGCGGGAGGATCTGCAGACGGCACCTGCCGCCACGGTGACCCCTTCCCAACAGAGGTGACAGTGCCCAACAGCGAGGCAGTGCACTGAGACAGCTGTCCAGGCCCTGGAGGCCAGGCCTGTGGCCACAATAAACCCTCTTCTTCCCTTTAAGGACAGGAGGACATGAAGGACAATCCAAAGCCAACCAAAACACCCAGGCCCAGCTCCCGACCTGCGTTTGAACAGTCTCAGTATTCTTCTGTGCTTAGAGCAGGGAACTCCCACAGCAGTGAAGCTCTGAATTGGAGCTGCCATGGCACGAGTGTCCTGACCCAGCACGACTGGGTCTGACTTCAATCCCAGCAGCACAGCATTTAACGCCAGATGGGAGATACAGACACTAAGTGTAACAGTTCAACATCATTCTGGATGCTTTCAACGCTCCGCTTGTGAACTTGAGAGAAACAGAGCTGAAAGAACCTCAGGGACCGTCGTGTTCAGTGTTTCTCAGCGTGGGAGCCATTGGCATTTGGAGTGGACCAATTCTTCCCTGGACCGGGTGGCATTGCAGGATTTTAGTATCCGGGGTCCTCAACCATTGGTGCCCCCATACACCACGACAATTTGAAATGTTCCCCCTCAACATTTCCAAGGGCCCCTGTAAGGACATTGCCACCCCTGGTCGAGAACCACTGATCTGGTCCATCACTGAGGGCAGAGAAGTCAGTCATTTGCCCAAGGCCCCCTAAGTAGCTAGAGCCGAATCCCATGTCTCGTAACACTTAGTTTTGTGTTCTTTTCATTGTACCAAACTCCCCTAATTATGCTCATTAGAGCATGAGACACTTAAATATTAAGAATAGACTTCACACTTACTGATAGGATTTATGGTTTCTAGATCTAAGCCTGATTGCGTGAACTGTTTTTTCAATCTCGTTATGGGTATTCTGGTATAGAAGCATAATTCTATTACTATAATTACTCTAAGAGGGCAAAAAAAGTGTCTGAACTAACAACCACCTATCAATATTCAAGTCCTCAGGAGGCATTGTGTACAGAACTCATATTTCAAAGAATATCTGTACCAGAGAGAGAGAGAGAAAGAGATCTGGAAACATTTACATTTTATTAAAAAAAAGTTTTCCTTCAAAGCACCATCTCTGCAAGCAGTCAGGGAAGTGAGTCCTACGTGGGCTAACTTTTACCAAATAAAACCTTTCAGTTGAGATTTTTTAAAATCAAGATTCTCTAACTCAACCTAGCACTCATTATGAATGTGAAATCTAAGTTTATATTTTCAATAACTTCTTGCTAGTTCTTAAAGGACTTGTAACAAAATCAGTCCAAAGCATGACACTGTCAACTGAAAAAATGCACAGTGTGAGAGCTGTGAATCCCGTTGTACTGGGGGACTTGCTGAGGACAAAAGCCCGGGAGACAGCATCTCAGCTATCTCTAAGGAACAGCTCTGAAGGGTGTGGGAGGTGAACGCATATATGATTCGGCAAAGGGTGTACATGCAACCCAGCACACATCTCGGTAGAAGGCTGCTGTTAAGTCACAAGGAGCAGATGTTCCCCTTAATGATTTTAGTGCTTTTCTAGGTATGAGAGGATGCAAGAAATTAGGTTCATACAATTTTCTCCTGAAAATATCTAACTCTCTGAAGGCCTGTTCCGCCAGTTTTTCCCAGAGCACGGAGTGCCTCACTCCTGATCTCTGTCCTGAACTCCTTTCAGGGGGTATTAAAGGTCAGCGACTGCCGTGGCTCATGACCTAGTCCTTGTAGAGCTGGACGGCAAGTGACATTCTTTAGTTGGCACATATAAATTTTATAATTCACATGTTAAATTTAGGACACTATATAGCTACATAAACTTTTCCCCTGAAATTTCAGAGAGAGAGAGAAAAAAAACAAACTCAGCACCTCCAGTCTCTAGTGGTGCTTTATTCATATAATTCTTCTAATGGTGTATAATTTTTCCTTCACTTCTCTAATTTGTAAAGCACATTGTGATACTCCTTTTATGAGTCACACAATTTACCATCCCTACAAGAACAAGGAGGGAGGACGGAAGGGAAGGGAGGTAGAGACTGAGAGAGGGAAAGGGGGTAGGGGGGTGCCCGAGGGACTACAGAAACACAAAGCCGAAAATAATGCTACAGAAATTTCAGGTAAAATTCAAAAAGTACTTTGAAACTCATCTGGCATCAAATCTTGTCTAGGCACATACAGGTGGGCAAACGTGATTGTTTCTTTTCTTGCACCAAATCAAATTAATCGTCACTTAATAGTATTCTTTTTCATTTCAAAAACCTTCACAGAGTCTCTGTCGACATCCAAAGGGACCACTCCCCCTGCATGTGGCTCGGAGAAATTTCCAGTCCACAATTACCATCCCAAACAGAACAGTTTTACAGCAGAGCTGATTCAGGACTTACCTCTGCAGCCCGGCGCCTCTCAGGGTAAATAAAGCCGGCAGCCGTTCAGGGCTGGGCTTTGTGTGGTTGGAGGGATGGCGGGAGGGTCTGCGGGGATCCGCCTCAGGCCCCTCTGACATTTACATGTCAATAGTCAAACCAAAGCTCCTTCGACCCGGCCCCTGACCGGGCCCTGGGTTTGCTCCTTCTCTCTCTCCATGGAGCCTTGAAGCCGCTGGCTGCCAGCAGGCATTTGGCAAACTCGTTATGACGGATTTGTCACCCTCTTCGGAGCCCTGAGCCTAGGTAAATACATCACAGGCTTTTCAAATTATCTGAGGACGCCAAGCTGGGAGAGATGAATGCTTTAGATAAGACCGACAGAATCAGAATTCCAAAAGAGGTCTGTCTGGCTTGAAAAAAAATGAGCTGAAAGGAAAAAAACAGTTCAGAGAAACAGAGGTTCCATCATTCACTCAGGCTCAAAGGTAACTGCTCTGGGGTTTTAGTTTGCTTACAAGTCGATATGAGACAATGGAGAGACTTGGGTGCCAGAAACAAGTGAACAAACGTAACAATTTTAGGATTCATTATAAAAAGACAGCACTAAGGACGAGGGCGCACGGGGAGGACTAGATGGTCCACATTACTATTCTACAAAGAAGAGTGGGTACCCAGGAGGGCAGAAATCCTGAGAATCTTCTCCTACGAGGAAGAAATGACTTGGGCAGGGTCGGGGTGGGGAATGGCCATCCTCAGTACAGGAAGGGCACACACAGTAGATTTATTCTGGGGGCTCCAGACGGCAGCAGAAAGAGCTGATGAATTTTCTAACAATGAAAAACTCTGGCTGTCGAGAGTCAGCGCCAAGGCTGCTTCCCCGCAGGCCCCTTGGAGCCCCGCCCCCTGTACGAGAGGTGCTGGCAGAGGCTCCTTCCAAGGCTCGCCTGGTGGCCAGCTGCCTTCAGGGACACTGCCTTAGCATCTGATGTGAGAAGACCACCTCGAGTACGGGTTCTCAGGATCTTTCAAGAGCTGGAAACAGGATGACGATGAAATAAAAATATGGATTTAAAAAGTGGCATAATCTGTGTAATGTACAAAGATTGATTTGTCTTGGAATGAAGCCACTCTTAAGATGCTCAAAAACAGTCCAAGCATTAGTCATTTCTGAAATTACAAAATGTAGATCCATGACCCATTTGTTATGGTTTGAAAATGGCAAGGTTGGCTCCCTGGATCCCATTTCCTTACATTTCCTTTTCCTTCCTCTCTCCATTTCTCAAAAAGCTGCTGATATAATTTGGGTCACTTACAGCACTTACATTTACAAAGTGTTTTACGGTCAATTGAATCTTATGAATATTTTTCATAGGGCAGAATCTCTCTGCTACCTTAGAACTTAGAAGCAGAGGAAAGGAGGGAGTTCTAGGGAATGCCTTCAGAAAGCGTCTGCAGGGACTGAGCGAACCTCCGATTGTTTCCACCTTGAGAAGAGCAATGGTAAAAAAATCTTTCCTCCCCAGGGAAGCTTATCTCTCTGCCTACGTTGTGAAAGAATCATGAGAATTGCTTTGACCCACATTGCCCCCTGGCACTGTTCTGGGTACAAAGCAGACTCAGATGAGACTTCACCAAGCCGCCTCATATAGTAGAGACACCACCACCGGCACCAGCACATCACCTAACGACATTCTTATAAAACAGCTCTCAAAGTTCTTACTTCTCTAAAGTCAGCAAAGAAAATGCACAAGATATGTGTAGACAAAATTTTGGTAATTACTGACAAATTACCCTCTAGATAGATTTCAACTCCCACCCACATCTACAGAAGTGCCATTTTCCAACATGTCCACCAACATGAACATAATCAGGTCTGTATGTTATGTTTCGCTTTACCTTTGAGAACTTGATAGGGGAAAAAAAATCTCATTTTTGTTTACTCTGTATTTCACTTATTGTTAGTGAGGTGAAGCATCATTATATTTTTTAAACGCTAGGGAGAAAATTTGGAGAAACATGTCCTAAATTGTAGACCATGGTTGCTCATCTTTGTGGGATAGGAATATAGGAGACTCACACTTGCCACATATGTGCTTCTGTAGTGTTTAAACTATGCATAACTTTGCTTTTTTTCCCCCAATGTCAAAAGTAAAGTTTTTTTTTTTTATTAATTTATTTTTATTTATTTATGGCTGTGTTGGGTCTTCATTTCTGTGCAAGGGCTTTCTCTAGTTGTGGCAAGCGGGGCCACTCTTCATCGCGGTGCACGGGGCCTCTCACTATCGCGGCCTCTCTTGTTGCGGAGCACAGGCTCCAGACGCGCAGGCTCAGTAATTGTGGCTCACGGGACCAGTTGCTCGGCGGCATATGGGATCTTCCCAGATCAGGGCTCAAACTCGTGTTCCCTGCATTGGCAGGCAGATTCTCAACTACTGCGCCACCAGGGAAGCCCCAAGTTTTTAAAGTAACTAGTGAGTGGGGCATTTTCAAAAAAATTATATCAATGGTTATTCAGCATCAATTAATTATGCAAGGCACCCTTTGGGGTAGAGAATACAAAACTAATGAAGATGAGTCCTTGTTCCTTGATGCTCACTATCTGGTCGAGTGAATAACATGTACTCACACTCACTTTTAAAATGAAGGAAACAATACGAAACTTGCTAACAAACTCTTCTCTCACTGAGGCAGGACACCATCACTCCTGACCCAGCTCCTTCATGCACCCATATGCCCAGCATGTCACCGTGATTGTGGGGTTTTTGTTACTGTTACATTAGATATGCTGCCAACATTTACAGTCTAGCAGAATGCAGAGGACATGAGTCTTTTTGAGACAATCTCGGAATAGAACAGAAATAGCCAATTTGGAAGGCTGATCTTTTGGGATAGTTAGATTTCAGACAGACAATGACCTAAGAGAGTATAAACAGAGACCAATGCACACATCTGCTGGTGAGAAACCAGCACAGAAACTGTGTGGGCAAGTCTGTGATGGTACAATGCCCTTTAAGAAGGTATTTCTCAGAGGAAAAGAAGAATCTAAGGAGGAGGGGGGTCTTGCATCCCAAGTGATACAAACCTCACTTTACTCCCCTGGAAAGGTTCAGTCTTCAAAAGAGGGAAGTACTGAACTGTTTCAACACACCCCAAAGGATATAAAAAACTATAATAAATCAAATTGATTTGTTAATAAATTTCACTTGATTATTAATGGGAATGTAAATCAGTATAATTCTGAAAAATAATTTGACTGTTTTGATACTCTAATTCTATTTCTAGGACTCTATCACTAAGGAAATAATCCTTCTTTTTTTTTTTTTTGGCCACGCCATGCCACATGCGGGATCTTCCCCAACCAGGGATTGAACCTGTCCCCCATGCATTGGGAGTGTGGAGTCTTAACCACTGGACTGCCAGGGAAGTCCCAGGAAATAATTTTAATTATGGAAAAAGCTTTATGCAGAAAGATGTACATGACAGAGATTGGTTCAAGATGGCGGAATAGAAGGACATGTGCTCACTCCCTCTTGCAACAACACCAGAATCACAACTAACTGCTGAACGATCATTGACAGGTAGACACTGGAACTCACCAAAACAGATACCCCACATCCAAAGACAAAGGAGAAGCCACAATGAGACGGTAGGAGGGGCACAATCACAAAAAAATCAAATCCCATAACGGCTGGGTGGGTGACTCACAAACTGGAGAACACTTATACCACAGAAGTCCACCCACTGGAGTGAAGGTTCTGAGCCCCATGTCAGGCTTCCCAACCAGGGGGTCCAGCAACGGGAGGAGGGCTTCCTAGAGAATCAGACTTTGAAGGCTAGTGGAATTTGACTGCAGGACTTTGACAGGACTTTGGGAAACAGAGACTCCACTCTTGGAGGGCACACACAAAGTAGTGTGCACATCAGGACCCAGGGGGAAGGAGAGTGACCCCATAGGAGACTGAACCAGACCTACCTGCCAGTGTTGGAGGGTCTCCTGCAGAGGCGGGGGGTGGCTGTGGCTCACCGTGAGGACAAGGACACTGGCAGCAGAAGTTCTGGGAAGTACTCCTTGGCGTGAGCCCTCCCAGAGTCTGCCATTAGCCCCACCAAAGAGCCGGGTAGGCTCCAGTGTTGGGTCGCCTCAGGCTAAACACCAACAGGGAGGGAATCCAGCCCCACTCATCAGCAGACAAGTGGATTAAAGTTTTACTGAGCTCTGCACACCAGAGCAACACCCAGCTCTACTCACCACCAGTCCCTCCCATCAGGAAGCTTGAACAACCCTCTTAGATAGCCTCATCCACCAGAGGGCAGACAGCAGAAGCAAGAAGAACTACGATTCAGCAGCCTGTGGAACAAAAACCACATTCACAGAAAGACAGACAAAATGAAAAGGCAGAGGACTTTGTACCAGATGAAGGAACAAGATAAAACCTCAGAAAAACAACTAAATGAAATGGAGATAGGCAACCTTCCAGAAAAAGAATTCAGAATAATGATAGTGAAGATGATCCAGGACATCAGAAAAAGAATGGAGGCAAAGATCTAGAAGATGCAAGAAAAGTTTAACAAAGACCTAGAAGAATTAAAGAACAAACACCTAGAAGAAATAAAGAACAAACAAACAGAGATGAACAATACAATAACTGAAATGAAAAATACACTAGAAGGAATCAATAGCAGAATAACTGAGGCAGAAAAACAGATAAGTGACCTGGAAGACAGAAAGGTGGAATTCACTGCCACAGAACAGAATAAAGAAAAAACAATGAAAAGAAACGAAGACAGCCTAAGAGACCTCTGGGACAACATTAAACGCAACAACATTCGCATTATAGGGGTCCCAGAAGGAGAAGAGAGAGAGAAAGGACCCGAGAAAATATTTGAAGAGATTATAGTCGAAAACTTCCCTAACATGGGAAAGGAAATAGCCATCCAAGTCCAGGAAGTGTAGAGAGTCCCATACAGGATAAACCCAAGGAGAAACACACTGAGACACACAGTAATCAAATTGACAAAAATTAAAGATGAAGAATTGTTAAAAGCAACAAGGGAAAAACGACAAATAACATTCAAGGGAACTCCCATAAGGTTAACAGCTGATTTCTCAGCAGAAACTCTACAGGCCAGAAGGGAGTGGCATGATATATTTAAAGTGATGAAAGGGAAGAACCTACAACCAAGATTACTCTACCCGGCAAGGATCTCATTCAGATTCAATGGAGAAATCAAAAGCTTTACAGACAAGCAAAAGCTAAGAGAATTCAGCACCACCAAACCAGCTCTACAACAAATGCTAAAGGAACTTCTCTAAGTGGGAAACCCAAGAGAAGAAACGGACCTACAAAAAGATGTACATGACAGCATTATTTATAGCAGCAAAACTGGAAACAGCATCAGGGAGACTGTCATCCAATAAAAGAGGATGATTCAATAAACCAGGAAACCTCCACCTGCTAGAAAATTACACTGCCCTAAAAATGATGTTTCAAGCTTCACATTCTTGTCTCAGTAATGCATTACTGGGAATCTATCCTAAAGAAATAATTGAAAAATACAGGAAAGTGAAAACACCCTAATATCCCACAATAGAAATGTTAAGTAAGCTCCTATTAGTTCTTCCAAACTCAGCTCAAGTGGTACTTCTCCTGGGAAGTCTGCCCTCACCCCTGGCCCAGCTCTGGGCTCCCGTGATGCCCTGAGCACCACCCATCATAGCATGACCCCAGGGTTCTATTCCTGTGTGCCAATCTAAGCACCTTAAGGTCAGGGAACTTGACTTTGTTGATTTAGTACTCCCAACCCAGCACAGTGCCTGGCACAAAGTAAGTATGCACCTAGACGTCCATATTATATAAGACTACATAATCAGTGTATTCGTTTGTTAGGGCTGCCATAACCAAATACCACAAGCTGGGTGACCTAAACAATAGTCACAATTTATTGTCTCACAATTCTGGAGGTCACAAGTCTGGAATAAAGGTGTCAGCAGGATTGGTTCCTTCTGAGAGCTATGAGGGAAGAATCCACTCCAGGCCTCTTTCCTTGACCTGTGGATGGCCATCTTCTCTGTGTGTGTCTGTCTCCAAATTTTCTCTTTTCATAAAGATACCAGTCATACTGGACTAGGGCCCACACCAATGACTTGATTTTAACTTGACTGCCTCTATAGAGACCTTGTCTACAAATAAGGTCACTGTCTGCGGTAAAGGGAGTTAGGACTTTCATATGTGCATTTTCGGGTGACACAATTCAACCCATAACAATCAGCAAATTTGCAGATTTATGAGAGTTCCCAATAATTTAAAAACACCTGTTTTATAATGTTTAATAGAAAAAAAGAGGTATATTTATATATACAGCAAGAGCTCTTAATTTGGATTTTATTTTAGAGCCCATGACCATCCCCAAATTAAGAACCATTGATGATACAACATCTCAGATTTTTTTTAAAGAAAAAAAAATGTGAAGGTAATAAACCAAAATATTAATGGTTTATGCCTCAGGGTGATAGTATGGATGTTTGGGATTGTTTCCCAATTTCCTGTAATAATTTCAAATTACTACTATAGCCAGAAAAAAATTTCACTTTTTTTAAAAAGGAGAAATGATATTTTTAAAGGGTTTAGGAACTTCCCTGGCGGTCCAGTGGTTAAGAATCCACGCTTCCACTGCAGGGGCACGGGTTCGATCCCTAGTCACAGAACTAAGGGTTCACATGCCACGTGGAGCAGCCAAAAAAAATGGGGTTTACAAACATGTGAAAATGAATATGTTTTACACAAATAGTGTATTAGGGAAAGACAGGAAGAAAATATATAATACTCACAGAGTTCGTTAACAGAAGTTATAGAAAGAATTTTGTGTACGTCTTCCTAAGTTTTGTGTGTTTTCCAAATTTTTTAATAATGAACTATATTACTCTCATAACCAGAACAAGTCAATAAATCTTATTAATTAAGAACATGTAGTTTAAGTATTTGGTTGTATATTAAATATTCAATATTAAGAGCTGAGCTAACAAATTATGGTACAATGACAAAATGCAGCTTTTAAATGACCATTATGAGACATACAGATATAGGAAACAGCTTATGAGACAGTTCTTTGAAAAAAAATGTAAAATATAAAAATACACACAAATTATAACCAGTAAAATATATTCATATGCAGACAGTAATTTGCAAAAATGAATATCTATTGAGAGTAGGATTATGTATTATTTTTAAATATTCTTTAATATTACATTTTCATTTTATTTATGAAAATGTATTCTAAGTATTCTTAGAAAATGTTCTTTTCTAAGAATATCTGTAACTCATTTTACACTGCCTAAAACAGCTTTTAACCATTCCAAGAATCAACTTCTTATCTAGAAGATGGCTGGCAAAACTTCAGGCTTGTCTGGCTCCCAACAAACAACCCACAGTATTCATCACAACTCAGTGGCTGGTTTCACCTTCACTGTTGGTGGAAGTGCACATGGACACACCCTTTCTAAAGGACAACTTGGCAGTACTTGTTAAACCTATTAACATTCATTCCCTTTGACTGAGCATTTCCACATCTGGGACTCTGTTCCACAGAAACAATTCTACACATGTACAAAGTAAAGGTAACAAGAACGAACAACTGGTCTACCTAGGGTGGTCCTTTCTCACAGGGGACTGTGGGAAGGAGAGTTTCAGTTAGAAGGCAGTGGAGAGACCTACAATAGCTACTAAATGGAAAGGCCATGCAGCTTTGATTCACTGCCCAGTTTACTATTTCCTTTGATGTCTTTATTTCTGGCAACTAACCAGAAACAAGGGTGCTGATTCAACTCTACATGTTCCAATCATATGCATGCCAGTACAGATGCTAGGATACGGATTCAGGTGAAATAAGCATGTTTTAGATTGTTTTATTTTTAGCTCCCAGCTTCACAAACAGAATTTAGAGTATAGCAACTCTTATTTGAAAATAGTCATAGAATGGGAGCCATACATGCTCTCATTTTTTCCTATTTTTGCTTAAATAGGAAATGTCCAGACCTTAGGTTTGGGCTCCTAGGGTTTGTCTTCTAAATAAATTGCGTTTCCATCCATCTATTCATGTTTACATAGAGAGTCTTGGGATTGTTGCCTTCTGACAATTTATAAATAAGACAAATTTCTCATTTTACATTGACTCCTTCAATGGTTGACTCAAAGTACAAAAATTCTGATCAGGTCAAGAATGCAGGTTAAATTAGATCTCCTCAGTGAAGGCTGTAAAGGAGGTGGAGTAAAAGCACAAATAACTTCAAGCCAAAATGAAATTAATGAATTAGGTTTGTTTCTAGACTATATTCAATGTAACAATGTAGTGGGCAATTTTTCAGATTAAAAAAGAGAGGGACTTCCCTGGCAGTCCAGTGGTTAGGACTCCACACTTCCACCGCAGGGGGCACAGGTTTGATCCCTGGTAGGGAAACTAAGATCCCACATGCCACAGCACGGCCAAAAAAAAAAAAAAATGCAAAAACTTTATAAGTTATTGATATTAGAGTTCTCAGATAAACATATCTTTATGAACACTGATGATATCTATTTGCAGACCACTGCACATTCTGAACATTTTTCCTCTACCTCAAGCTAATGACAGCTTTAGAGATGTGAAGGAAAAGATAAAAGGAAGCTGGGTGAGTTGTGTAGTATTGCATGGGGGCTACTTGGAGAAGTCTGACAGATAAGCATTACCTCCTGCACCCCCTTCATTCACAGCATTACAAGCTGTCAATTTTTAAGCCTCAAGTCCCACCATTAACTGGATTGACAGTTGCTTAGAAAATAAAATTTTTAAAAACCATTCACACTGGTAATGTGAGATGTTACTTTACAAAATAACACAACTACACTTGATTAATAAACACTATACATCAGGTACACAGAAATTCACTGGAGAGACTTAAAATTAGGCAACCCTAGAAGGATAAGAATAAAGATGAGATTTTAAAAGGAAAGAAAAACCAAGAAGTGACACCTTTAAAGAAAAAAATTTTTGAAGATGTAACAAACATATGCTTTTTAATAAATTCTCTAGACCTACAGCAGTGATTACATAAAGGTGAAAAAGCAAAGGCAAGGGAGCAAAAACTTATAGTATGCCTGAATTCGAAACTTGGGATGCCAGGTCAGGAAAAAATCTAAAAATGTCTGATTTAAAGAATCTCTATTAAACACAAAGAAAGTATAAGCAATGCACGATGAAAACACAGAGCAAAGCCAGTGACCATGGAGACAGATGAGAGGTCAGGAAGTAGGCAGTGGCCTCTCTTCCTCTGGGGCTTTTCCTGGCCAAGTGTGAGTCCAGGTACCTCGCGGCCCGAACCTTCTCATAGGGCTGAGGCGCGGACACAGCACGTTGGCCTGAGCAATCAGCAGACGTGGGAGCAGGGGAATGAACGATTTTCTTTGCTTTTCAGAGGCAGACCAGGGCGGGGGGCGGTGCAGACAGCATGAAACAACATGATTCACCTTGCCTTGCAGAGGAAGCCACTCACAGCCAGAGAGATGCCAAGAGATGAGGAGACCCAGTGAGACGCTGAGGTGGTGGCAGTACCCATCACCCTGAGGTTTTCTGCCAGAATCCTCAGGTGATGCATTCACAATTCTGGCACAGGCTATCCTGAGAGGGACTGACAGGAAAGGACCCAGCGAATTTTTGGCAGGTCCACCGTGAAGCAGGACTATTGCCAAAGACAAGGGAAGACCGGAGAAGCACAGTGACCTCCAATAACCAGCCGTCCCTGCTCCTCCGAGGGGCCCCTTTACCCATCAGGCGCCTACAATGGATTCACTAACTCTGGGCCGAATCACAGTTACTTAGAGTTTGACCATATGGGGCTGTCCTGGAACTTGAAGTGATAAACATGTACATATACATATAGCCATTTATATCTATGGGTGTGGAGATGGAAGGGAGGAAGGAAGGGCTGCAGGGGGGGCGATGGTTATTCCTCATTTAGAAAAAACAGGAGGTGCTGAAGAAACTAGCAATACTTGGTAGTATTTTTTACTTTTCTTCTGAATAGATTTGGAGTGTCTTATGCTACTCTATATTTGCTTGGAAGCTTAATAAATAACCACCTCAAGAAATTAAAAAGAAAAAAAACAGGAGGTGGAACTACATGACCTCTTAGCCAAACCATTATCTATAGGATCTCATGCAAACCTCTATACCTTTACTTGAAAGAAAGGTGTTCCAAGAAGCTATTCCAATAGGCACTGTGCTCTGTGCAACAGACTCTCTTGAATTACACTAGTTTTACCATAAGAAAGTTCCTATAAAAACTAACTGATAAAGGAAAGAATTAAGATTTATCCTGCCTGCGCTATTACAAACTGTTCCAAATAGTAAATGAGTAACCAAAATAGTAAATGAGATAAAGTTTCTCTTTATATTTCAGCTAATAAAGAAGAAATAATGCAACCCGGATATCTGTTTAGCAGTACCCAATGGATTAAAGAGCCACATTGAAAACAAAGAGGTTGCTACCTATTAGAAATTATGGAAATAAAGGTAAAATATATAGATGTTATAGTATCTATGATATATACAAATATAAAAATAAAAGATAATTTAAAAAATAAAGCCATATAAAACAACTATACCCCAGTAAAAAAATAAAAAACTAAAAAGTAAATTAAGTTTAAAAAAATAAAACCATAAAAACAGCAGAAGAAACTATAGATTAATATTTTTATAATTTTAGGAGTAGAGAAGCTCTTTTCATCTTAATCATAAAAACCAAAAATTTTAAAAGAAAACTGTGATAACATATGATAACATGCATACTTTTTGAAGAGTTCTTACAAATGAATAAAGACAAAACACTCAAATAGTGAAATGGGCAAAGGATCCGATTAGGCAATTCCACACACACACTAAATAAGTTCCATTATAGGACTGGAATTATTTGGACTTAGGACCCTAGAGAAGTGCAGTAAACAGTAGTCAGTCTAATTGAAGGAAAACACACACACACACACACACACACACACACACACAAACATTAACTTACAAAATAATATTCAACCTTAGTCTTGAAAGAAATGCAAAAGAAAGAAAGATATTTTTAAACCATAAAATTGGCAAAGATTAGGATGATTTGACAATATTCATGTTGGTGAGGGCAGTGGAAAAGCCAATGACAACTTTACCTGGGTACAGCTTCACTTTTCTGATGGGCAATAATATCACCTAGCATACACACACATTTGACCCACCAATTTCACATGCAGGAATTTATCCTAAAGAGTTAATGGGGAGAGAGGGATGAGTTTAAGGATAGCTGTATAAAGCTGTTCATTACTAGGATGGTTAATTTTATGTCCCAGCTTAACTGGGGCACTGGGCACCCAGCTATCTGGTTAAACATTATTCTGGGTGTCTGTGAGGATGTTTCTGGATAAGATTGACATTTGAATCAGTAGACTAGGTAAAGCAGATGGCCCTCCCTAATGTGGGCAGGCCTCATCCAATCCCTTGAAGGCATGAATAGAACAAAAGACTGAGCAAGAGAGAATCTGCTCTCTCTGCCTGATGGTCTTCAAGCTGGGACATCAGTCTCCTGCTTTCAGATTCAGACTGGAACTTGCACCATCGGCTCTCCTGGTTCCCAGGCTTTCAACTGGAGATCTTGGGACTTCTCAGCCTCTATAATCACATGAGCCAATTCTTTATATTTCTCTGTGTGCGTGTCCCCTGGTTCTGTTTCTCTGGAGAACCCTAACTAATACAACTACAGTGTTAGTCATACAAATGAAAAACCAGGAAAGAATGGGTATCCTCATCAAAAGGTGTAGATTAAATAATTGTTGATTCAATCGAGTGCTTGGTAACTGCTTACAGAAATGATGAGGATTAACATGAACTGACTTGGAAAGATGTCCCCAATATACTGCTGAATTTTTTTTAAGCAGGTTACAGAACAGTACGTACAGTGTGATTTCATTAATATAAAACTGTGGTATCATGCACAAGAGTGTGTATGTGCGTGTGTGTACGTGTGAAATGGGACATGATGTTTAATGAAAGGCAATTTACCTCTGGTTGATGGCATTTTGGATGATTTTTACTCTCTTCAAATTCTGTATTATTTGTATTTTTCTCCAGTGAGCTTGTTTATCAGGAAAATCAATAAAGCAAGTCTCTTCCATTAAAAAAAAAGTTCAAGACCTGTGGTTACCAAGGGGGAGGGGGTTGGGGGAGGGTTGGAGTGGGAGACTGGGGTCAGCAGATGTAAGCTATTATATATAATGGATAAACCAGGTCCTACTGTATGGCACAGGGAACTGTATTCAATATCCTATGATAAAATATATGGAAAAGAATATTAAAAAAAGAATGTATATATTGTATAGCTGAATCACTTGGCTGTATAGCAGACATTAGTACAACGTTGTAAATCAACTATACTTCAATTACAAAAAATAAATTCATAGAGGCAAGCAGAGAGAGATACAGCTGTAACAGAGGGAATTTGGGTAAAGAGAGAGTTTGCAGTAGTTGTTGTTTTACAATAGGAGAAATGAGAATGTTAATGCGGGAAAGAACCAGAAGGGGATGAAAGAGTGAGCACCGCAGGCCAAGCAGGTTGAGCGTGTCCAGGGGAACCAGGAATGGATGAGTTGCTTCCTACCCTCAGGCGACACAGATAAGAGCCTACAAATGTAAAAATAATTCCCGATGAGTGACACCAGAGCTGCAGAATGCAGAGGAACACTGTCAACGGGAGGGATCTGGAAAGGAATGCTGGAGGAGATGGTGCCACTTCCAAGGTGGGTCGGATTTCTCTGCACAGAGATGGGTGGTAGGAAAAGCAATAGCTGCTCTGACTTGTCAGATCAACAGGGCAGAATTTGGAGGTCAAGGAGCAGCAGGTGACCAGACTAGAAAATTAATCTGGAGCTCACAGTAAAAAGGCTTGAAGAGGCTGAGGACTTGGACCATAACACAGGAGGAATTCTAGGAGGGCTGCGGAGTGCAGGGACCCCATTCAAATACAAATCCAGTGGCTGCTTGTTGGATTTACAGATTGAGGGAACTTGACCTTGGAGGCAGGGAAAGCCCAGTGAAAAAGCTAACGTGACAGAGAAATGAACTAAAGTTGTGAATTAAAAAGGTGGCAACAGGGCTTCCCTGGTGGTGCAGTGGTTGAGAATCTGCCTGCCAATGCAGGGGACACGGGTTCGAGCCCTGGGCTGGGAAGATCCCACATGCCGTGGAGCAACTAGGCCCGTGAGCCACAATTACTGAGCCTGCGCGTCTGGAGCCTGTGCTCTGCAACAAGAGAGGCCGCGACAGTGAAAGGCCCGCGCACCGCAATGAAGAGTGGCCCCCACTTGCCACAACTAGAGAAAGCCCTCGCACAGAAACGAAGACCCAACACAGCTAAAAATAAATAAATAAATAAAAAATTAAAAAAAAAAAAAAAAAAGGTGGCAACAGAAGTAGAGAGTGACATGAAAAGCATGGTGGAAGGGATCTACACATTGTGTGAAACATGCGATATCCACAGCCACGGGAAACCGAATCAAGACAGGGCTGAGCTGATTCTATGAGGCTCTGCTGTCAATCATTCTGCATTTAGAATTTTCCTCAAATGCCACATTTTATAAACAGGTGTTTCCTCTTCTCCTTCTGCAACTTACTTTTGTGCCAGGTATAAGAAGGTGAGGCGGTAATAATTAACAGTTCTCCTAAAGGAAATCCAAAACCTGAGAGACAGCCTTAGTGCCTCATTAGAACGAGCTGAATTTATAATAATCATTACTCATGAGGTGAAAAATAAACAGACCCAGAACTGGGGAAGTGGAGGAACTGACGGGATGGAGGTGGGGAAGGGAGAGACCAAGGGAGGGGGAATCAAAAAGAAACAAGTTTGTAACACAAATTTTTACAAAATGATGGGCCTTGGAAATTTTCTGAAAATACTGCTAAAAATTCTAAATACAAAAAAAAATAAAAAATAAAAAATAAAAAAAATAAAAATAAAAATTCTAAATACAGATAAAGCGGCCAGAGAAACACTATAAAACCACTTATGTTAGCTAGAAAAAGTCCCAGCCACTCAGAAAAACTAAAATAAAAAATTTAATTCTAAGCGACCCTCACATTCAACCATCAAAAGAGAATCTACTTATCATGCCTAAATAAATAACGTCTCAATATTTATAAATAATAGGGGTAAGAACTTGACTTTTGCTCTGCTGGTTTATACGCATTCTACATATTTCCTCATAGTCTGCTCTCGCTTTCAAAAAAAGATTATAGGGCTTCCCTGGTGGCGCAGTGGTTGCGAATCTGCCTGCCAATGCAGGGGACACAGGTTCGCGCCCTGGTCTGGGAAGATCCCACATGCCCCGGAGCAACTGGGCCCGTGAGCCACAACTACTGAGCCTGCGCGTCTGGAGCCTCTGCTCCGCAACAAGAGAGGCTGCGATAGTGAGAGGCCCGTGCACCGCGATGAAGAGTGGCCCCCACTCGCCGCAACTGGAGAAAGCCCTCACACAGAAACGAAGACCCAACACAGCCAAAAATAAAAAAATAATAATAATAAATAAATAATAAACTTAAAAAAATTAAGAAAAAAAAAAGATTATAGGTAATACAGAATATTTCATTAAACTTTGAGTAAAAAAAAAAAAAAATCCAGACAGGTAAGATAAGCACCCTCCTCATCACTTATTAGGTAAAATGTGAATTTTTAGACTCCCTGATCAGAACTTCGGAAATCTCCTTAGAGTGGGAGGGTGAACTATTTTTAAAAACCGCCTGTCAAGCCTAAAGCCATACACGCGTGGTATGAGTCACCTAATGGTTTTCAGAAGGCTTTTATGCCATCAGAGATGTCTCCTTAGACGGCTGGGGGGCCTTGTGGTGGGGAGAGCTTGGGAAGTAAAGAAAGTGGAAGGAGAGACACACCACCCTGGGAACTCCATCAGTGCAACAGGAATTTTTACAGCTGTTTTAAATTCCAAAATGAGTTTGAAGGTATGAGTAAAGTTTCAACTGCACTCTAAAGAAATTTCCTTCAGTTCCAGGTTTCACAAAAATATATGCTTCGCACTTAAGCCTCAAGATGCGACACAGATAAATGAGTCCTCCAACATGCTTTCAGAAGTTATACCTGCAGGAGGCCTGAGCAACAGTGATCTGCCCTACAGAGGGTGAGCTCTTGCGATACTCTTCAAAGAATCAGTGAAACGTTCACCGTTGGCAATGGTTCCAATCTTTCTAAGAATCCCACCTTTCAAGTCATTTGTATACTAAGCATTATGACCTCAGCTCTAGAATCACAAAAATCTGTGCCTTCCATCTCGACTTTTGATCTATCTACACAGCAAGTCCTTGATAAATACAGGGCATAAACACTGTGGCTGACTCTAAGAGTTTAAAATACCAAGACGGGGCTTCCCTGGTGGCGCAGTGGTTGAGAATCTGCCTGCTAATGGAGGGGACATGGGTTCGAGCCCTGGTCTGGGAGGAATCCCACATGCCGCGGAGCAACTGGGCCCGTGAGCCACAACTGCTGAGCCTGCGCGTCTGGAGCCTGTGCCCCGCAACGGGAGGGGCTGCGGTAGTGAGAGGCCCGCGCACCGCGATGAAGAGTGGCCCCCGCTTGCCGCAACTAGAGAAAGCCCTCGCACGAAACGAAGACCCAACAAAGAAAGAAAGAAAGAAAGAAAGAAAGAAAGGAAGGAAGGAAGGAAGGAAGGAAGGAAGGAAGGAAGAAAGGAAAAGAAATAGAGTAGCTATAAAATACCAAGACAGTGTCCAGGAAATAGTTGAGGACTCCATCAAGATATCACAGGTATAATGCTCGCTTCGGCAGCACATATACTAAAATTGGAAAGATACAGAGAAGATTAGCATGGCCCCTGCGCAAGGATGACATGCAAAATCGTGAGGCATTCCATATTTGGGGGGGATTAACAGATACAAACTACTATATATAAAATAGATAAACAATAAGGTCCTACTGTATAGCAAATGGAGCTATATTAATATCCTATAATAAACCATAATGGAAAAGAATATGAAAAAGAATATGTATATCTATGTTTGTATAACTGAATCACTTTGCTGTACACCAGAAACTAACACAACATTGTAAATCAACTATACTTTGATAAAAAAAAAAATGATATCATAGGTATAGCACAAAACAGGATTCACAATACCTAATCAGAATAAATGAAGTATATTCCACCTACAAAGCAAACTCCAAACAAAAAATCGACTCACCAGCAAGTATTTGCTATTTTCAGAAGGAAAAAAAAAAAGACTTTCCAATTGTGTCTATAAATAATATACCTGTGTACTATAATATCATAATATACCTGTGTACTATAATATCATAATATCATATCATACATACCGATTTGTAGTTTTTCTCTTAGAGACCTCATGGATGAAGCTTAATTGACCAACCTCAGAGTTATCAGATTCATTAACAAAGTTGTTGAAATTTTACTTCTTGGGGGAAAAATATCTTAATCAAGCCAAACAATAGCTTTTCAACATAAAGATCTCTTACAAATTGAAAGTTTACAAGAAAGTGAATACTTTAGGGAAAAAAAAAAAGGTGAATAAGGAATACACAGGTACTTCACACACCAGAGAAGAAAAAGAAATCCAAGAGCTAAAAACATACACAAATGTTCAGTCTTCTTCATAATCAAACAACAAAGACACAATTTTTACCTATAAAATTGAATGTAAAAAAATTAGAATAATCCCTACTGACAAGAGGACAAGAAAACAAACTCTCACACATCGCTAGTGAACATTTCTGGAGGGCAATTTAGCAATATGTGTCAAAAGCCTTAAAAATAAAAACAAATACCTTTTGACTCAGCAATTCCATTTCTCTTCAAGGAAAATAACTTCAAGAATGAGATTAACATACAAAAATGTTTACTGAAGCATTTCATGTGAAAGTGAAAATCTGAAAGCCACCTAAAGCTTCAACAATATGGGAACACCTTAATAAACTAAAAACTACCTATCCAATCAATGTAGTTCTATTTTAGATATATGATGTTGAAAAGTATGGGCAAATGCTCATGATATATTATTAAGAGAAAAAGTTACAAAATAACATGAAAAGTATGATCGATCTCAAGGTTGCACACAAAAAACATTTAAGGGTATGTACCAATATAGTAATAGTGGTTACCTATAGGTGGAAGGATTGAAGATGTTTATCTCCTTTTCTGCTAATTTTTATACTATCTACTTTTCTTTCCTTTTATTTTCTTTGGCTTGCGGGATCTTAGTTCCCTGAACAGGGATCGAACCTGGGTCCTCAGCAGTGAAAGCACAGAGTCCTAGCCACTGGACCGCCAGGGAATTCCCACTATCTACTTTTCTACAATGAATATGTACTAATTTTGCTGGCTAAGTAATTTACCCATAACAAAACAACAAAGTAGATATTATTATTATCCTCATTTTAAATATGAGGAAACTGAGGCACAGAGAGGTTAAGTAGCTTGTCCCAGGTCACACAGCTAATACGTCATAAAGCCAGGATTTGTCCTAAACTGACCTAGCTCCAGAGCCTGATCTCTAAACCACTTTGCAGTGACTCACATTTTTAAAATAATTTAAAGTAAAATGCCAGATAATCTATAATTACATGCACTACAAATTCTTAAAGAAAGAGTATCTTTGCGGGCCAGAATTTTTAGAGCATACTGGGAGACAGGTGGTGAAGCTGGATGTTTTCTCCCATCTCACCAGGCTGTCCCTTTTCATTTTAGGTTTTCACTCCGATTATCTGAAAAGTCATCTATTTATTCCTCTATCACCATTCTCCCTCCCTTCAACACACACACACAAACACACAGCATTCTCGAAAACTCAAACTCCAACTGGTACACTCTCCTGCTCCCTTCCCAGGCCATGACAATTCCCTGAATACTTCTTTCCTGCTCCTAAAAGCCAAGGTGGGTCCCCCACAAATAACTCCCAGAGGTCTTGAAACAGAGCCGGACCTTGGAGGGGGGCCCCCCAGATGCAAAAGCCCTTCTTCCATGTCCCCTGTCTCTTGTTTGTAGAAAAGCCATAGTCTCCCAGGCCTCCCCTGAGTCACAAAAGAGCAGGCTCAAGCAGTTAATGATTAGGACAAGAGAGTCACAGAATCTTTAGTTCCTCCCTGAAGGACACAGATGACAGTGTCTGATGCACATTCCTGAGTTGTTTTGCAGATACTAAAACTGCCACCAGAGGGAAAAAGCTAACTGCAGGATGACCAGACTGTAGCCATGACATAAGCTGCTCTGTCTTGAGCAGTACTGAGTCTATGCCTTGCACAATTCCGAGAACTGGCCTCAAGGAAATGGGAACAAATCAACCCTGGAATTGAAGATTAACTGTGCTTAAAACAATCACGATGATGCTGATTAGACCACATGACCAGTTTCAAGACGGTTGTTGGAGCTGACTGTGCTGCTCTGCACGGAGGGCCCCCCACTGCCTGTGCACCCCTGAAACTCCCCTTTAAGACCTTCTGCTCCCTAACCAACAACTGGGAGGTGGTTTAGGATATGCTAGTCTGCCATCTCCCCAGGTTGCCGGCTTCCTGAATAAAGCATCTTTTTTTTCACCAACACTTGTCTCTTGAACATTCACTCCAGAGCAATGGGCAGCCAAACCTGAGTTTGGTTCCAGCTCTGGCCAGTAACGGTCTACCCAGACATATTAACTCACAATCCAGTATAAAATAAAGTATTTTCCATTTCCCTCACAAACAGAAATGTATACTATTTTTCCCCTAAGGAAGTTTCAAGTTAGTTTAGATGGAAGCAATGTAAGTTCTTGGAAAGGTGTTGTTAAAGTACAAAAGATGCTGGACAAACTATGTTGTGTCTCGTATGAATAGGCAAGATTACAGGACCTTTTCCTGCGTATCATGTGACATTCCTGCTCTGGCCTCCAAACAAAAGCCGGATAGATGTAAGTGCTTGTAGATAATACTCTGAGCCATATAGGGCACATTGAGATTTCTGTAAGGGTGCATAGATGATCAAGTTGCTAGGGACTAAAGAAATGTTTTCTGTACATTAGAAGAAAAAATATTACTAATCAGTATAAAGCAAGCTCCAGCCATCTGCTGTTCTAAAATTGGACACTTGATCATGTTAAAAAGAAGTGAAGTTCCTGCTGGTGGAAGTAGGAATTTAGACTACTAGATAAAATTTCACCACTAGTGATGAAATTATCTTATTAAAGAACAATGACAGTTTTTTAACTTCAGGGACCAATAATAGTTCTCCTCAGTTATATTTCAGAAAGGAATATTTTATTCTGTTATCCCAGAGCTTATTAAAGATGAGCCGCTATTACTGGTAGACTGTGGTTTTGCACCTAATTGATAAATTAGATTGAGCCATATCTCCAATATGTAAATATACATGATCAAATCTTTGTTTTGCAAAAGTGAAACTAACAAAAGATTGCCTCACCAAGGAATGAGACTAGTTAATATAAGCTCTTTCAATTATAAAGATTTATCCAAAAACAATCTTAAAATTCACATGAAACCCCCAGAGACCTCAAATAATCAAAGCAATCCTGAGCAAAAAGAACAAAGCTAAAAGCATCATACTATGTGATTTCAAAATGTACTAAAAAGCTATAATAATTAAAAGAGCATGGCACTGGCATAAAAACAGACATATAAACCAGTGGAACAGAATAGAGAGCCCAGAAATAAATCCACAATTGATCTTCAACAAAGGTGCCAAGAACACACAAAGGACAGTCTCTTCAATAAACAGAGTTGGGAAAACTCTGTTTTCATCAAAAGAATAAAATTGGACCCTTATCTCACTCCATATGCAAAAATCAACTCAAAAATAGATTAAAGACTTAAATGTAAGAACTGAAACTATAAAACGTAGGGGAAGAAAACATAGGGGAAAATCTTTTTGACACTGGTCAGGGCAATGATTTTTTTTAATATGACCCCAAAAGTGCAGAAAACAAAAGCAGAAATAAATTGTCTTGAATCAAACTAAAAAGATTCTGCACAGCAAATAACAAAGTATAGAGACAATCTATGGAATGGGAGAAAATATTTGCAAGTCATCCAAAATATATAAAATACTCAAACAACTCAATAGCAAGAAAACAAATAACACAATTTAAAAATAGGCAAAGTACCTGAACAGACATTTCTCATAAGAAGACATACAAATTGCCAACAGATATATGAAAAGGTGCTCAACATCACTGATCATAAGGGAAAACTGCAATGAGATATCACGTCACACCAGTTAGAATGGCTATCATCAAAAAGACAAGAGATAACAAGTGTTGTCAAGGATGTAGAGAAAAGGGGACCCCTGTACACTGTTGGTAGGAATGTAAATTGGGACAGTCACTATGGAGAACAGTATGGAGGTTCCTCGAAAAGTTAAAAATAGAACTACCATATGATCCAGCAATCCCACTTCTGGGCATATATCCGAAAGAAACGAAATCAGTATCTCCGAGAGATATTTGTACTCTCATATTCATGGCAGCATTATTCATGATAGCCAAGGTATGCAAGCAACCTAAGTGTCCATTAATGGATGAATGGCTAAAGAAAACATTATATATATATCATATTTTATTCCATACACAGTGGAATAAATTTCAGCCTTAAAAAAGAAGGGAGGGCTTCCCTGGTGGCGCAGTGGTTGAGAATCTGCCTGCCAATACAGGGGACACGGGTTCGAGTCCTGGTCTGGGAAGATCCCACATGCCGCGGAGCGACTAGGCCCGTGAGCCACAGCTACTGAGCCTGCGCGTCTGGAGCCTGTGGTCCGTAACAAGAGAGGCCGCAATAGTGAGAGGCCCGCACACGGCAATGAAGAGTGGCCCCCGCTTGCCACAACTAGAGAAAGCCCTCGCACAGAAACGAAGACCCAACACAGCCAAAAATAAATAAATAAATATATAATAAAAATAAGTAAATTAAAAAAAAAAAAAAGAAGGGAATCCTGTCATTTGCAACAACATTAATGAACCTGGAGGGTATTATGCTAAGTGAAATGAGTCACAGAAACACAAATACTGCATAATGTCACTTATATATGGAGTCTTAAATTTTCTTTTAATTATAAATAAATAAATAGATAGATATTTAAATAGCTGAACTCATAGAAAGAGAGTAGGTTACCAGGGGCTGGAGAGTGAGAGCAACAAGGAGAGGTCAGTAAAAGGGTACAACCTTTCAGTTATAAGATGAATAAGGTCTGAGGATCTAATAATGTACAACATGGTGACCACAGTTGACGACACATGTAGTTGAAATTTGCTAAGAGTACTAGAACTTAAATGTTCTCACACACACAAAAAAAGGAGGTGATGGATATGTTAATCCTTTCACAATGTTTACATATGTCAAACCACCATGTTGCACACTTTAAATATCTTACCCCCCCAAAAAAACCTTATAATTTTATTTGTCAATTATACCTCAATGAAGCTAAAGGAAAAAAAAAAACACGGGGTAGGGGGAGACAAGATTCCTCATAATGTTAATATTGTTTTCTGATTAAAGAAAGCTTATTGGGGACTTCCTTGGTGGTCCAGTGGTTAAGACTCCACACTCCCAATGCAGGGGGCCTGGGTTCGATCCCTGGTCAGGGAACTAAATCCCACGTGCCACATCTAAGAGCCCGCATGCTGCAACTAAGATCCCGTGTGCTCCAACTAAAAAGATCCTGCATGCTGTAATGAAGATCTCGCACACGTGCAGCCAAATTAATAAATATTTTTTTAAAAAAAGGAAAGAAAGCTTATTGAATCACAATATTGTACAACTAAAACCAATATAACATTGTAAATCAACTATACTTCAATTAAAAAAGAAAATAAAAACAAATTTTTAATACTTTTTTTTTCATTTCTTGGCAGAAAAAAAAGAAAGCTTATTAAACACCTCCCTGATATCCTCTCCCAACAAAGACACCATTAACGTGCGAGAAAAAGAATAAAGATAAGCCACATTAAGGAATAGAACACGGAGTGGCCAAGAGCAAAGCAGAGATTTCAACAGTTATGGAAGATGGAAAGCCAGTGGAGAAGAGGTAACTTCTGTATGAGGGGGAGGGAAAGAAGCCTCAGCTTGGTGTTTACAGAGGGGGACACTTGAGAAAGAGATAATTTTGCCCCCGCAAAACCCTGCTGAGGTTTGGGACTTAGAACCACTCGGCACTGGAGTGGACACAAACACAAACTGGGGAGAAACTGAAGGTCTACAGTTGTACCTGGTTAGTGGTGCCCGACACGCACTGACTCATTATGACCCTCTCTGTCTCAAACATTTCAATATTAAAAACTATGCACACCCCCATGCGCACACAGGTGAATCATTCCGGTGCTGAGGAGGGAGCGGAGGGAAGATGCACACCTCCCAGCCATGCCCCGCCCACGAGCTTTCACCAATGAGCACTTACCGCAGTACCGCGCTTTGTCTCCCAGCTGCCCCTTTACTCCACCGAGGTTTCTTTCTGCCTTTATTTCATGTGCAGCTGAACAGTTTTGACCCCAAATGGCTTACAGAGATGTGTAAGTGACAGCAGTAAAGGTGCTACAAAAGTGCCTGAGGCACCTTGCAGAAGGCAAAGGATGAAATTTAACACTGGCAGGTACTCAGGGGCTGGTGGAGGTATCTCTTACACATCACTGGGAAGACTGGATGGTGTCTGGAAGAATCCGTGACCAGTATACACATCAGGACATCAGAGAGCATGGTGCCAAGAACATCTCCAAAGGAATTATGCATAACCACCCTGTTTGTGCTGATTCATTTAGCCCTGTCACTTCTCAAATTGCATACTGAGCTGAAAGGGTGGGTCATGATTATGAACAGTCAGCCCCCCAACTCCAGGCAGAGAACACTGTCAGTCAAGCATCTGCTCTCACAAGATGGGATACAAAGAGTTTCCTTCAAATTTTCTCATTTTTATTATGAAATACTTGACACATATAAAAGACTGTATTAATATTATATTACATATATATAGGAATGAAGATCATAATAAAACTCACTTCTCAATTTAAAAAATAGAACATAACCAATAACAGTGATATTCTTTATGCTCCACTCCAACCATATCCCCAAAGTGTAAGCACTATTTGAATTCTGTGTTTAGTTTCTTCTGCCTTTATTATGGTTTTGCCACATATGTATATAACCACAAGCCATATGTCATTTAGTTTTATTTTTCAATTTGTAAAACTGATATCATATTGTATTAGTCGGTGGTTTCCCCCCAATATTATGTTTCCTCTCTAGAGAATTTGAACAGCTTCTAAGACAAGACCTTCATATACTCTACAATTTTGCACACAGACCCTCCAATTGCCTTTTAGTCTTAAATATGAACACAAAACCAAGGACCACCAGACATTCAAGGAAAGCTTCCAAAATGAAAAGGAGGGACCACAGTAAACAAGAAGAAATAACCCTGGAGTAAACTAAGATAATTCTGGTAACTGACAAGAACTTAAGGGACTTCCCTGGCGGTCTGGCAGTTAAGACTCCAGTATAGGGCTTCCCTGGTGGCGCAGTGGTTGAGAATCTGCCTGTCAATGCAGGGGACACGGGTTCGAGCCCTGGTCTGGGAAGATCCCACATGCCGCGGAGCAACTGGGCCCGTGAGCCACAACTACTGAGCCTGCGCATCTGGAGCCTGTGCTCCGCAACAAGAGAGGCCGCGATAGTGAGAGGCCCGCGCACTGCGATGAAGAGTGGCCCCCGCTCCCCGCAACTAGAGAAAGCCCTTGCACAGAAAGGAAGACCCAACACAGCAAAAATAAATAAATAAATAAATTTATTAAAAAAAAAAAAAAAAAGACTCCAGTATTCCACTGCAGATGTGGGTGGGTTCAATGCCTGGTAGGGGAACTAATAAGATTCCACATGCTGTGCTGTGTGGCCAAAAAAAAAAAAAAAAAAAAAGATAAGAACTTAAAAAAAAAACACTTGAATTAGTATCCTCAGAAATTAAAGAAAGTATTATAGAACAAGTTAAAATGAAAAAAATGATCAGAGAACCAAAGAGATTTCTTGGAAATAAAAATGTTATTGACAAAATTTTTCTTTATTCAATAGAAGGAACGAAAGTAAGTTTTAAAAATCTCCCAGGAAATAGAACCAAAAGACAGAGGCAGAAATAGAGACAGAAACGTTAAGGAAAAAGAGAGGCTCAATTCAATAGGTCTTCTGCATATCAGAAGTTTTAAAAGAGAAAACAGAGTAAGAAGACAGGAGAATTATCAAAGAAATGATAGAATAAAATTTCCCAGAAGTGAAGAGCATGAATCTCTATATTGAATGGGACAACGAATGAAAAAAAAACCCACATTAAGTGGTTGACGTTTCAGAATTATCCAAATTCCCTACATGGAGAAGAAAAGATCATTTTAAGAAGAGGATAAGAATCCATTTCTTTTTCTCTTCTTCCTCACCACTCTGGAATGGGTTTGACAGTGTATAACATAACCATTTGCACATGTGCAAAAGCAGGCAGCCAATCAATTACACTAAAAGCTCCAGACCATCTTAGAAGTAAACAAGGCACAATTTATTGCTAATGTTAAGCAGTGGGATTTGGTGAGTTTACAAAGCACTAAAATAAAATTAGAAGCTACAGCTATAAATAAAAGCTAGTCTTGGAAGGGATCATTGTTCTTCACTTTACTAGTCCTGTTTCCCACAAGTTGAAAGACCTTATGCTGAGCATAATATTTTGTGAAGCAGGAAATTAAATTCCCACCATGAAGATATTGAAAACTAAAAACTGATCTCGGTGGTCAATAAACAGAGTGCCTATGTACTTTTCTGTGTTTTAAAATGTCTCTAAAAATAAATAAAAGGCTCAAATAACAAGAGATTAGTTAAAACAGAAAGTCTGTTATAGGAATTGCCCAAAGACAATCTTTCACTGCCTTATCCAACAGACCTTATTTTGTCTCTAGAACGAAATGCTACATATGAAAGACAGAACACAGACTTGTGAAGCCCACTCCAATCAGGACTTGCAAGTATTGGTTTTCCATAAGCAATCTAGTCATCATAATGAGTCCTCGTGGCTCCACGCCCTACATGTGCTCTTAGCCTTTACCAGGTACTCACTTCACTCCAGGTCTTTACCCCGTAGCACAGACACATCTTTGTTCCTAAGGCAGACAGATAGAAGCCAACAGGGAGCTTGTATTGTGTGTCTAGAAAGAACTGTTCATTATTCACCCATCTCTGCCACAAATAAATTTCAATAACCTTAACTCTGCAAAACAGCCTGATCCCAAATGAACACAAACTCTGCAAACTTCTTTCACTACGTTTTTGAAACTACCAACCAGTCACTTCTAATGAGCCTGTGGAGTGAGGCAGAATACAAATAAATTAGTTTTTAGTTATATTTTTATGATATGAATTGTATGAAACTCAGTGTGACAACTACTCAATTTATTAGACAAACTTCCAGGGATGTAAAGATTCAATAACATCATTTCTAATACTCTATTCACAAGAGTTCCGATTGGATACTACACTCATTTCTGCAGCTGTGTGAAGTCCTATCAAACTATAACACGTTAAGGGGCTTAAACTCATCATATTTTACTAATGTTCCTAATTTTCCTTTATGAATGAACCCAAAACATCTTTATTTAACAAACGATACTGAGTTATGAGTGAATGTGGGTAATTAAAAAAATTTAAATCCTATGTGGTATTTATACAATGGAATATGACTCAGCAATAAAAAAGAATGAAATAATACCATTTGTAGCAACATGGATGGACCTACAGATTATCATATTAGGTGAACTAAGTCAGACAAAGAAAGACAAATATCATACGATGTCACTTATATATGGAATCTAAAAAAATGACACAAATGAACTTATTTACAAAACGGAAATAGACTCACAGACATAGAAAACAAACTTATGGTTACCAAAGGGGATAGCAGGGGTGGGGGAGGGAGATAAATTAGGAGTTTGGGATTAATATATACACTACTATATATAAAATAGGTAAACAACAAGGACCTACTGTATAGCACAGGGAACTATACTCAATACCTTATCTTGTAATAACCTATAACGGAAAAGAATCTAAAAAAGAATATGTGTGTGCGTGCGTGTGTGTGTGTGTATAACTGAATCACTTTGCTGCACACTTGAAGCTAATACAACATTGTAAATTACCTATACTTCAATAAAAAATGTAAATCCTAAATTATTAGCATCAGCTTTATATCGGACATAAGTTGATTTAACATAGAGCCATGAATCTCATACTTTATACTGCTAAATCACTTAGGTAACTATATATCTTCCTACAGACAGCACATAATAAATACTGTCACACAAGTTTACAACCTGTCATAAGAAATTTCATCTCACACCAATTCTATTCTGCCCCATCAACTAATATACCCTCCATACTACTCACCTTCACCCCTGTTCAACTTGCTTCCCCTCCTTTATATATTCTTCCTGCTCCATAGCACATGCTCTTCTGTCATTTCCAGTATCGTCTCCTACTTCACATAAAGGCATACGTGATATCTGAAGCTGTTGATCCCACATTTTAGAGTTCAGGAGCCACCATTTAAGACCAGTATCTCGGGTGGGGGGGATGAATTGGGAGATTGGGATTGACATATATACACTACTATGTATTAAACAGATAACTAACGAGAACCTACTGAATAGCACAGGGAGCTCTACTCAATGCTCTGTGGTTACCTAAATGGGAAGGAAATCTAAAAAAAGAGGGGATATATGTTTACGTATAACTGATTCACTTTGCTGTACAGTAGAAACTAACATAAAATTGTAAAGCAACTATACTCCAAGTAAAACAAAACAAAACAAAAGACCAGTATCTCAGATGAATGACCAAGCCAAAGAAAAATCTACTAATAAATAAGTGTATGTATTTGGATTAATATAATGGTTTTAGTCAGACATAGAGACTGAGCATAAAAAATTACCTTGAAAACTCTTTAAAATATTAACTCATTAAGTGTGAGGTAGAAAGTTTGCATTTAATAATGTTTAGGGGCTTCCCTGGTGGTGCAGTGGTTGAGAATCTGCCTGCCAATGCAGGGGACACGGGTTCGAGCCCTGGTCTGGGAAAATCCCACATGCCACGGAGCGGCTGGGTCCGTGAGCCACAACTACTGAGCCTGCGCGTCTGGAGCCTGTGCTCCGCAACAAGAGAGGCCGCAATAGTGAGAGGCCCGCGCACCGCGATGAAGAGTGGCCCCCACTTGCCGCAACAAGAGAAAGCCCTCACACAGAAACGAAGACCCAACACAGCCATAAATAAATAAATTAATTAATTAAAATGGATATTTCTTTAAAAAAAAAATAATAATAATGTTTAACTTTGATGACATGCCTGTAAGATAAGCAGCATTTGAAGGTAGAGACTTACAAACAGGTTTCCCAAAAGTACGACACTTTTTACTCATCCAATTTATAGCAGCCAGTCCCCAGGATGGCTCCCAATAATCCATACCTCCTATATTCATGCCTTTGTGGAGTCCCTTCTACAGTGAATCAAGACTGGATCTCTGTGACCAATAGAACATGGTGAAAATGACCATGCATTGCAGCTTCTGTCTTGACCTCTTGGGTTACTCACTCAGGTCAGCTGCCATGCCATAAGGACAGTCAAGCAGACATGTAGAAAGGAACTGAGGCCTCCCACCAGCAGCCATCCCCAACATGCCAGCCAACTGAGCAAGTCATCTTAAAGTAGATGACTCCTGCCCCAGTCAAACTTTCAGATGACTGTAGCCCCAGTTAAATCTGTCTGCAATCTTATTGAAAGACCAGAGTCAGAATTCTCAGCTGAGTCACTCTCTAATTCCTGACTGACAGATTTTGGGAGATAATAAATAATTATTGCTGTTTCAAGATGCCAAGTTTTGGGGTGATTTGTTATATACCCTTAGTAACTGGAACATAATTTTACCCAACATAATCCAGGCCTAATTTTCAATGTTGTCCTTCATGAATGATCCTAACTCTTTAATGAAAAGTTTATGTGATTATGGTTTATGTTTTATATAACCAGTGGTCAAGAAGCCCAGCTATTTTGATAGATAAGTAGTAAAGAAAAGAAAGGAATAGAAGATGTGATGGGCTGAATTGTGTCCCCCCAAAATTCATATGACTATATTTGGAGACATGGCCTTTAAAGAGGTAATTAAGTTAAAATAAGGCCATTAAGGTAGGCCCTAATCCAACAGTACCAGTGTCCTTATAAGAAGGGAAAGAGAAACCAGGAGTTCACATGCACAGAGAAGAGACCATGTGAAGACACAACAAGCAGGTGGCCATCTGCAAGCCAAGGAGAGAGGCCTCAGGAGAAACCAAATCAGCTAACATCTTTTTTTTTTTTTTTTTAATAAATTTATTTATTTATAGCTGTGTTGGGTCTTCGTTTCTGTGCGAGGGCTTTCTCTAGTTGCAGCGAGCGGGGGCCACTCTTCATCGCGGTGCGCGGGCCTCTCTCTATCACGGCCTCTCTTGTTGCGGAGCACAGGCTCCAGATGCGCAGGCTCAGTAGTCGTGGCTCACGGGCCTAGCCACTCCGCCGCATGTGGGATCTTCCCAGACCAGGGCTCGAACCCATGTCCCCTGCATTAGCAGGCAGACTCTTAACCACTGCGCCACCAGGGAAGCCCTCTTTTTTTTTTTTAAGTTAAAAAAAAATTTTTTTTGAAGTATAGTTGATTTACAATGTTGTGTTAATTTCTGCTGTACAGCAAAGTGACTCAGTTACACGTATATATACGTTCTTATATATATATATATGTATATATATATATATTCTTTTCCATTATGGTTTATCATAGGATATTGAATATAGTTCTCTGTGCTATAAAGTAGGACCTTGTTGTTTATCAAATCTGCTAACATCTTAATCTGAGATTTTCCAGCCTCCAGAACTGTGAGAAAATAAATTTCTGTTGTTTAAGCCACCCAGTGTGTGGTACTTCGTTACAGCAGCCCTGGAAAACTAATACAGAGGGGAAACCCATAGATTAAAAAAAAAAAAAAAAAGACTTAGAAGACATAACAAAAACATTTTATGGAACAACACTTAACCATAGTGTCCAGACCTACAAGAAAGTGATTACTACAGCAAATAATACAGGCAGCCTTCACTTTACATGGTTATAAATGTGCACAATTTCAGGTCCCACAGTTTAAATTACACCAGTCCTCCAACAACACGGCTCAAATCTCACTTACCATGGTGAATTAACTTTCAGAAACTGCATGAGGTACAAACTTCACTAACAGCACTCCAGTCTACAAATCACTATGTAATTAATATATGACCATCATGATCAGTGACCAATCATGTCACATCTTTCCAAGTCTGTCAGTGATTGGTCACTCATTTGTTACTCAGTTCACACAGACAGCAAACCATGTATCTGTGTTGTCTTCTTGTCTCCCAGTGAAAAACCCACATAATAGCTTACCAAAATAAACAATTAAAATAGATAATTAGCCAACAAAGAAGAAAGTGCAGCAAAGAAATCAAAAGTGGTAACACTGGAAGTGAAATTTGAATGGAACAGGATGGAGTCACAGAAGAAATGTTTGACTGTGGGAAAGTTGACGCGCTACCACCCGAAGCCTCTAGATGTGCAGCCAGAGGAAGTGAATGAAGGGAACTGATCGCCATAAATGACGAAAGTGTGGAGATGAAAAGAATGAAGAAATGACGCTGCAAAAAGTCCACATTAAAGGAACTCCTGCAGATACTTCACAACACTGAAATCGCAAAGGATAAAATGTTGGAAACTGATCCAAACTTCTACAAGAGTATGAAAGTTCATCAAGGCATAGAAAAGATGCCTGCTGAAGATGCAGACTAGTATATATAGGAAGGATAAACAACAAGATCCTATTGTATAGCACAAGGAACTACATTCAATATCCTGTGATAAACCAGAATGGAAAAGAATATGAAAAAGAATGTATATATATGTATAACTGAATCACTTTGCTGTACAGCAGAAATTAACATGACATTGTAAATCAAGTATACTTCAATAAAATAAATTTTGAAAAGAAAAGATGCTTGTTCTGTATCATAAGTTACAGGATGGGAAAAGGCAAACCAAACTACTCTTGATAAGATTTTACAAAGAAATAAAAGTCTAATTCTCAATGTTGCTAATGTTTTAAATTACTGCATACTAAATTTTAGTATTTTTTCATTTCCCTCTACAATTATAACAGACAGTAAAAGAGTTTTTAATGTTCTGGCCAAACATATAAAGGTCTCAGAACAACTGCAATTTCTCCCACTGATGATTAAGATAGCCTATCAGGATTTCAGCATTTCTTTATAGTACCACAGTGCCATATAATAAGGCAAGGACTGCCTGTAGTTAATTTGGAGGGAGAGAGGGAGTTATGATTGAGATGCAACCCAAGGAGGGGCTTCTGGGGTGACTGGCAAAGTTCGATTTCCTGACTGGCGTGGCTGTTATAAGGGTATTTGGCTTATAATAATTTGTTAAGCTAAAAAATGTTTCTGGGCCTCAAATCCATGGGGGCAGGGGACTAGTCAATGAGGACCCGTCTGAAACATGGGTCCAGTGGTCACCTTTCTAAGAGAAAAGAAAAGGAAAGCCACAGAAGTAAGAAGGTGACTCGGCAGAGGGCACAAAGGCTGCTGTCAGACATGAAACTGGAACCCAAGCCTGCCGGCAGCCAAGTCGCACTCTTCTCTTTAAAGCCTGCCAGTCTCCCACGAAACAGACTTCTCCTGAAGGGCATCTGTATTGTGCAAGAGAGGTAATTCAGCCCGGTTTGAATGTAGAGGCCTGGGGTTTTAAGATACATTACCTAATGCTAATAAGAAAGAAAAAGACAAATATGTAGGGAGGCCAAGAGAGAGTCACTGACCTTAAAATTTTTTTTTCCTAAATTATTTTTCAGGTAGAGAGATTAGGCTTTGCAGAGAACAGTAAAACAGTTTGGCCTCCCTCATCCTAGGGCAACAATACACTCAAACTTAAGGAATGCCATTTATTCTGTGGGGCTGAGACAGTGCTGCTGTGGATTTATGGTATCTGGTTAGGTTACAATCAATACTTGGTCTTTCCTTTTATTTTTTTATTTTTTTTAATTTTTAAAAATTTTTAAAAAATTTTATTTTATATTGGAGTATAGTTGATTAACAATGATGTGTTAGTTACAGGTGATTTTACAATTACAGTTACAGCAAAGTGATTCAGTTATACCCATAGAGGTATCCATTCTTTTCGATTTTTCCTTTTAGATTTAGTACCATAACACAGAATTTTTCCCTTCACTTAAATACCCTAATAGCCTCTGACATTGTTTTTTTCATACAAAATCCAGGACTTCCCTGGCGGTCCAGTGGTAAAGACTCCGCAATCCCACTGCAGGGGCCACGGGTTCTTTCCCTGGTTGGGGAACTAAAGATCCCGCATGCTGTGTGACACGGCCAAAAAAGTCCATCACAGCTTCTGTCTGTTTACTGATTTGGGGAATATGTTTTCTCTCCACTATATACACAGCTTTCATTAACACTAACAACAAGTAGTCCTTGTACACCTGAGACATTAACATCCATCCTATTTAGTTGGCTGGTAAGTTCAAAGCAAATAGTATGTCTCTTAAGATTTACTCTCTTACCCTCAAAGTTAATGTCTCTGACATTAAGGGAATTCCAAAGGCTGGGGAGAGAAGGACATAATAAGAAACAGCACAGAAGTCCTGGGGCAAAATCTGGTACAATATTTCATGTTCTACTTTTAGACACAAAATCATGGCCACTTTTAACACCATCAATTATAAGCACAGTGTTAGTGTTTTTGAGTCTTTAAATACCAAGGGAAGAATATAAATTTGTGAATTTAGGATTTAAAAAGACAGAAATGCACTGAGCATCAAGACAATTAGTTTTTTGGTGTATCAAAATCATCCGTTTTTAAAGACAGAAGCCTTATTTTTTTCAAAACGGCCTTTTCTCAAGGGTTTAGTAATAGGAAGGGAAGAAATTCTGGTATCTAGAGATAAATTAGACCTGTTGCATATCCTGCAGGGGAGAAAAGGAATGATCTAAAGCTATCATTTTAATAAAAATAGAAGACGGTTGTTTATTTAGCAACCTCTTGAGAACATGTTCCCTGATGGTATTCCTAACTTCCTGGCAATGCTGGGCTCCCTTAAAGAGGGTATACTTTGAATGATTAGTAATTCTAATCATATATTAAATATCCTGGGTCTAAGGGAACTCATTATTGAAAGGAATCCTTTGATAATCTTACATAGGATTCTTTAAATCCTTATTAGCATATGCTTTTGAAATCAGTTTCCCAAGACATCGCCCAACAGGAAGGTATCTAATTAGCTGTTAAGTCCTTCATTGGATGATAATGTGTTTACTTTACTTACATTTCAGAGTACAAAATACCCTGGCTTACATCCAATCAAACACCCAGATTTCAGCAGGGCAGCAAAGAGGGAAATGTTTAAAGGCACCTGACCCTCAATTTTAACACTGCTTTTGAACAGCAACACAGCTCCACTCCTAGTTAAGTACTGAAAGTGTGAGGTTCTTTGATTCTTCCTTCAAGTTTTTATTTTTCTGGTTTTTGTTTTTGGAATTTTTTTTTTGCGGGGGTGGGGGGCGTCTCACTTTTTTCCATATTGTATTAAAACCCAACAGGTGCCAGGGGATTTTGCCATCATTCATTACTGGCTTTGCAGCTCTTTACTCAGTTTTTGAATAGCAAATGGAGGAAAACAAAGGCTTCAGTGAGCAAACCGTTCATTAAGTATCACATAAGGTAGGGTAATACATTCTGGAGATTAAGGAAATTATAAACCATTAAATCAGCATCCGTTCTTAAAGCACCTATAAAGCACCTGGACTTCGGTTCTTCCTCTCATGGTAACTTCTTCTGCTATTAACTTTTATCTTGATTTTTAAAGAGAGACAGCTAGCCCAGGGCTATACTGCTAATTTTAGCTTTAATTTGTTCCCTCTTAGCATCAAGAGGCATACAGAGCTACAACGTAAACCAATCAGTTTCTCTGAAGCCCCAGTGCCAACTTCCCTATCATTATTTCTATTTGAAAGCAAAGCAGCAGATGGCTGTATAGGTGCAGTCAGGCAGTCAATGATTTGATTTATACGATAAGCCCACTGCCAGGTCTCTCTGCACATGTTCAGAATGCTGATGACTAACACCGCTGGGCAGTCCCCTTTTGGTTCCAAGCTCTCCTATATAGTAGGCAAGGCTTCAGTTCTGGCTGAGTCAAGAAGCATATCTGGAGCTGTCAGAGAAACTATTTCTAGGGACCCAAAGACAAGTTGCCACAAGGGTCTGAGTTACTTGAAGCCCAGGCCACCTGCATCAGAATCTGGGGTGCCTGTTACACGTGCATCTTCCCAGACCTGATGAATCAGGACCTAAGGAATGAGGGTGGGCATCTTTGAATTTTAATAGAGTTCCCAGATGATTCTTATACATGGTAAATTGGAAACAGATTGGTCTAAGGAAGCCTACTGGAAGACAGATTGGCAGATAGCTAACTAGAAGATCAACTGAATAACCTGCCCAAGATCACTTAAAGTCTATTTTAACTACCTCGATAGGTAGATTTTATTATCCTCACTATGATGGCGAACTGTGGGCCAGAGATTAAGTAAATCCTAAGTAGGAGCAGAGTTACCTCAAACCAAGTTATACAAATTTTAGGTCTAATGAAAGGGTTAGCAAACTTTCCATAAAGGGATACTAAATAAATACATTAGGTGTTGTGGGCCATATGGTCTCTGTGACAGTTACTCAACTCTGCCAGTATAGTGTGAAAGCAACCATAGGAGGTATGTAAATCAATGAGTATGGCTGTGTTCTAACAAAACTTTACAAAACAGGCAGTGGGCTAGACTTGGCCCATGGCTATAACTTGCTGACCTTTGGTCTAGTGCATCTTTAATTCCAACATGGGCACCATAAAATGTAACTTTAAAAGAAAAAAATTAGGACTTAAAAGATGGTAAATATTCATTGTTGGGACCTCTTCCTTAGGTAGAACAGCCCAGTCTCAACTAGTAATGGGTAAATGAAACACTACTACAGGCTGACCTTGAAGACATTGTGGATCTGGTTCCAGACCACTGCAATAAAGTGAATACTGCAATAAAGCAAGTCACACTAGTGTCTTGGTTTCCCAGTGCATATAAAAGTCATATTTACACTACACTGTAGTCTATTTAGTGTGTAATAGCATTATGTCTTAAAAATGTACATACCTTAATTTTAAAATATTTTATTGCCAAAATATGCTTACCATTGAGTCTTCAGTGACATAATCTTTTTGCAATAGTAACATCAAAGATCACTGAACACAGATCATCATAACAAATATACTAATAATGAAAAGGGTTGAAATATTGCAAGAATTACCAAAACGTGACACAGAGACACAAAGTGAGCAAATGCCATTGGAAAAATTGTGCCGATGGACTTGCTCAATACTGGGTGGCCACAAACCTTCAATTGTAAAAAACACAGTATCTGTGAAGCACAATAAAGCAAAGCACAGTAAAGCAAAGAGCAATAAAACAAGATATGCCTGTATAGTGAGTGTAACTACTAAAGTTGTGGACCACTTTCTCCATGACTCCAGCTAAGTACTGGGATCTTTCACACTCGATAGTCTCCATTTCTAGCTGTCGGATGCTGAATATAGCCAAATGGCGCCCTCCTAGGCACAAAATGGCTTCAAGCAAATAAGATAAACAGATCCAAATCTTACAACATTAATTTCCCTTAAGGGCAAATAAGTAGGGCTTCCGTGGTGGTGCCATGGTTAAGAATCCGCCTGCCAGTGCAGGGGACACGGGTTCGAGCCCTGGTCCGGGAGGATCCCACATGCCATGGAGCAACTAAGCCCGTGTGCCACAACTACTGAGCCTGTGCCCTAGAGCCCGCGAGCCACAGCTACTGAGCCCGCGCACCTACAGCCTGTGCTCCGCAACAAGAGAAGCCACCGCAACGAGAAGCCGGCACCACAATGAAGAGTAGCCCCCGCTTGCCACAACTAGAGAAAGCCCGCACACAGCAACGAAGACCCAATGCAGCCAAAAATAAATAAATTTTTTAAAAAATTAAGATCTTTAAAGAGCAAATAAAAGTGACACATACATTTATGATTGTGTAATACATCCCATGGTGAAGACTGCTTTTGTTTTTTTTTTGAAGTTTTCATACTTGCCTATTGCCAGCAGCTGGAAGTAGTTTTAAATTACTATGAGAACATTCATGAACTCAATAAGACATGCATATTGTTGTTCTTTGCTAATCTTCCTCTTTGCTAATGTTCCATCTTTCTCAAATGCACAATTTTCTAGGGGGTTGAGTGACTCTGAATAAATAAAATATACTTCATTCCCTAATAAATGTACAAAACTAGATGGCTTAATCCCATTTTTATTTGCTCAACAATTATGACAAAATTGTTTCCCGTATGAAGGTCTCATCCACACTTTACACTACAAAGACATAACACTTGCTGTTTGGAAAGTGAGAAATAAATAATATGAAGGCAGTTACACTGAACTGACCAGTTAAAAGACTAGCATATTAATATAAAAGATGGCTACTTATCCACCAAAGAGTTCTGTTCCCCTTCTAAAGTAAATGATTATTGGGATTCCCTGGTGGTCCAGTGACTAGGACTCAGTGGCCCTGGGTTCAATCCCTGATCGAGGAACTAAGATCCTGGAATCTGCATGTGCAGCCAAAAAATAAAAAATTAAATAAAGTAAATGATTATTGCTCAGAAGCAGCTGTCTGGCCAGGCGCTATATCTCCCAGCCTCCATAAATTGAGGTGGGGCTCTGAGCTGCTTCTGGCCAATGGAATGTGAGCAGAAGTGATGTCTTCACTTGCTGGTGAGGGTAGTTAATCTGGATGCGTTTTTCATACTCTCTTCGCCCTTGTAGCAACACGAGAAACCACATGTTGAAAATGATGGTATAACAGGATGGAAGGAGCCTTTATCTCAGAGTCACTTGCAGAAGAGCTAACCAGGAGAGCTGCTCAACCAGGAATAACCTATTTGGACTTTAGGTGAGCTGGAAATAAACTTTTACTGGATTAAGCTACTGAGATTTGGAGATGTTTGTTACAGCAGTTAGCCTACCCTAACAGAATATATTTTGAGTTGGATAAATGAGTCAAGTCATAATTTATTGAAGGGTTTCTAAGATGAATGCAAATATTGAAGAATCAAATGTATAAGAAAAACTTGAAAGTTACAGTTTTTCCCATTTATGCAATCCATTCATGAGTTAAAAACCAGTCTGAATGACTAGAGAGTTCTATTTATAAATAAATTCTGATACTAACATCTTTTATAACAATACATCATTGCAACAGCTCACCTAAATCACTGGATACTCCACAAGGTAGAATGTATTGTATGATATATTTATAATACATTTAAAACATAAAGTGTAAACCAGAAGACAATCTGAAAATTAAATTTGTATTCCCCAAGGCAGAATCTACTGAACTTCAGTCATTCAGGACAACTTCATGAGTTTTCCAGAGCTGTACCTCAAGTATTATTTTCTTCCTATTTTTCTGGAGCCTAAAGAGGGCAGGGACAGAAATGGCAGTTGTGAGGCTGAGTCCTGCACACACTCTAGTTCCATATCTGCCCACTAGGGACTCCAAGACAGTTTGCTATGGGGCTCCTCTGGCCCTTGAGGAATGGATCCTGGAGTTTGTAGGATATAGGAGAGAATGGCGGGAGGCTCTGAGGGAAAAGAATTGTTCACGCTTCTCCCAGGTTTAAACAGAAAGAAAGCCTCTGGAGGTTGGTAAGGGGAAAGATATACCAGAAAACTGAAAGGGGCTAAGACACCCAAGTGAAAGAGCCTGTTATGCGGTGGGTAGAGCTCTGTAAACAACATTTTCTTGCATTGCTTACTAACCATTTTTGGGTTAGGGAACCATGTGAGACTATAACAAAAGCTATGGAATGTCTTCCCTCTCATATATACAAATGAGCATTCACTTAAATACTTACACCTAAATTCTGGGAGCTCTTAGAGCATCTGTAGCCCATCAATGAACCTCAGGTTAAGAATCCCTATTTCAAAGTAAGTCAGACAGAGAAAGACAAATATCATATTTACATGATTATATGTGGAATCTAAAAAAGGAGTACAAATGAACTTACCTACAAAACAGAAATAGAGTTACAGATGTAGAAAGCAAACTTATGGGGACTTCCCTGGTGGTCCAGTGGCTAAGACTCCATGCTCCCAGTGCAGGGGGGCCTGGGTTCGATCCCTGGTCAGGGAACTAGATACCACATGCCACAACTAAGAGTTTGTGTGCTGCAACTAAGACCCAGCGCAGTCAAATAAATAAATAAATATTAAATAAATAAATAATATAATGCCTTTAAAAAAAAAAAGAAAACAAACTTATGTTACCAGGGGGTAAGGGGGGGAGGGATAAATGGGGAAATTGGGATTGACATATACACACTACTATATATAAAATAGGTAACTAATAAGGACCTACTATATAGCACAGGGAACTCTACTCAGTACTCTGTAATGGCCTATATGGGAAAAGAATCTAAAAAAGAGTGGATATGTGTATATGTATAACTGATTCACCTTGCTGTACACCTGAAACTAACACAACATTGTAAATCAACTATACTCCAATAAAAAATTTTTTAAAAAATCAAGCATGTTTTCAGAAACATCAAAACAACAACAACAACAAAAAGAATCCCTATTTTAGTAGGAGATTTAATAGCTGCTCCTCAGGTTGATATAGGAACCTACTAATAAATAATGCAGGCTCTTCCCTATACAAGAGAGAACACAGCTACTTCTTGCATCTCTTCTCCTATGACTGGGGATAAGGAGGAGGAGGAAAGAGAGGTAATGTCACTCCTTGGCCTTTCTAGCCATCCTGCACTGTTCTTAACCTCTATGCCTTGGTACAGTCCAGCAGTGGGGCCCCATCAATGGGATTTTTTTTTTAGATATTTATTTATTTATTTATTTATTTTTATTTATGGCTGTGTTGGGTCTTCGTTTCTGTGCGAGGGCTTTCTCTAGTTGTGGCAAGCGGGGGCCACTCTTCATCGCAGTGCACGGGCCTCTCACTATCACGGCCTCTCTTGTTGCGGAGCACAGGCTCCAGATGCGCAGGCTCAGTAATTGTGGCTCACGGGCCTAGTTGCTCTGCGGCATGTGGGATCTTCCCAGACCAGGGCTCGAACCCATGTCCCCTGCATTGGCAGGCAGATTCTCAACCACTGCACCACCAGGGAAGCCCTTTTTTTTTTTTTTACTTTTTTAAACTTTATTTTGAAACAACATTAGTCTCACATAGAAGCTGCAAAAATAGTCCATGAACCTCAAAGGTATTAAGAGTAAGTAAAATAAGCCAGTCACAAAATAACAAATATTGTATGATTCCACTTATAGGAGGCATCTAGAATCAAACTGACAGAGAAAGAAAGTAGAGTAGTGGTTACCAGGGGCCTGGGGGAGATGGGATTGGGGAGTTATCATTTAACGGGTACAGAGTTTCAGTTTAGGATGATGAAAAAACTCTTGAGACTGACAGTGGTGATGGTGACACGACAATGTGAATGTGATTAATGCCACTGAACTGCATACTTAAAAACTTATTGAAATGGTAAATTTTATGTCGTGTATATTTTATCACAGTAAAAAAATAATACAGAGAGTTCCTGTGTACCCTATCTCCCAATGGTAATATCTTACATAACCACAGTACAATTATCAAAACAAGGAAACTGGCACTGGTATAATACTATTAAGTAAACTTACAGAACTTATTTGGATTTCACTTTTTCCATGGGCTCACAGTGTTTGTGTGTGTGTGTGTGTGTGTGTGTGTAGTTCTATGAATTTTATCACATTCATAGATTCATGTAACTACCACCATAGTCAGAGTACAAAACTGTTTCAAATCCCCATTTTACAGACTAGGAAACTGAGGCATAATGAGGTTAAGTAAACCGTCAAAAATGTTACAACCAATAGGTGCCAGAGCCAGGCATCTAACCCAGTAAGATGCCTGGGGCATAGCTAGGATACTCAAATGCATCCATATATACCTACTCAAGAAGTCTGTTCTTTGGTACTTGAATATTTTATACTACATATGGCATAATATAAAACAGTATATAATACATCTCAACATTCTACCATTGGGTCAAATTCAGAATTTCAGCTGGGACTTCCAGTTCACTTGGTATTTTCTAGCTAGAAAGTAAGTTTAAAAACTGGCACAAGGGACTTCCCTGGTGGTGCAGTGGTAAAGAATCTGCCTGCCAATGCAGGGGACATGGGTTCGAGCCCTGGTCTGGGAAGATCCCACATTCTGCGAAGCAACTAAGCCCGTGCACCACAACTACTGAGCCTGCGCTCTAGAGCCTGCAAGCCACAACTACTGAGTCCGTGTGCCACAACTACTGAAGCCCACGCGCCTAGAGCCCGTGCTCCACCACAAGAGAAGCCACTGCAATGAGAAGCCCGCACGCCACAATGAAGACCCAACGCAGCCAAAAATAAGTTAATTAATTAATTAATTTTTAAAAACTGGCATGAGACATGTTATCCCTGCCAAAGAAAGAGAAATAACTTTTAGTTTTGTGAAAAATCTGAATTGAAAATTTCCAAGTCAAATTGTTCATGATTTATTTTTCATCCTCAATAATAAATTCAAATCACTACCATCTAACCATGATAAAATAGGTCCATCTCGGGCTTCCCTGGCGGCGCAGTGGTTAAGAATCCGCCTGCCAGTGCAGGGGACACAGGTTCGAGCCCTGGTCCGGGAAGATCCCACATTCTGCGGAGCAACTAAGCCCATGCGCCACAACTACTAAGCCTGCGCTCTAGAGCCTGCGAGCCACAACTACTGAGCCCATGTGCTACAACTACTGAAGCCCACGTGCTACAACTACTGAAACCCGCGTGCCTAGAGCCCATGCTCCGCAACAAGAGAAGCCACCGCAATGAGAAGCTCACACACCGCAACGAAGAGTAGTCCCCGCTCGCTGCAACTAGAGAAAGCCCGTGCACAGCAACAAAGACCCAACGCAGCCAAAAATAAATAAATAAAAAAATAAATAAAATTTAAAAAAAAAATAGGTCCATCTCACATCATTACATTTCCACCTCTCATTAAGCAAATATTTTAGTTACTAGAACATCTAAATAGTTCCATTACGGGAACAAAGTATTTTTTTAGTACATTTGATTAACAATGAATTTTCTTGTGTAATTTTTAAAACTTTTTAACTAATTTATTTTTCTGATTATAAACTAAATATATGTTCGTTGTAAGAAGCCTTAAAATTTCCGTAAAGATGCAGAGGGGGGGAAAACACCCACTACTCCTAAAACTCACCACCTAGAGGCAATTTCCTTGTATATCAGATTCCCCTGGGACTTTCCTAGAGTTAGAATAAAATGCTGACATTTTTAAAAACTGAAAACTCTAATTTACTGAAAAATGAATATAAATTTTCTGACCTTGGAATCAGGTTTTAGAATAAGATGGTACTTTGGGTTTATATTCTAAAATGTGAATACACGCATACATAGTCTGAAAGGACTCTACACAGTAAGCTATTGATGTTCATAATAAAAGGAAGTCATCAGGTTACATCAGGTTAACAATCTCATTAGCTCTCTTTGGCTCACAGACCATCAGGTTGATTCAAGGGCACCAATCTCTAGAAGTGAGGAAAAAAAAAGAGTGTTGCTTTTACACTGTGAATATGAATGATTTCACAAAACGATACCTTTAAAAAATAATATTTTGGTCTAGTCCTCTTAGTTAGTGAAGAGAAAACTGAGACTCTGAGATATTTTCTGGAGCTCCACAGCAAGTTGGTGGCCAGGACTACACTACGTTTCCTGATGTCCATCCAACGTCCTTCCATCCTCCTCAAGGACCCTGGACGTGCCCCTCGATCCAACCCGACAAGATGATGGAGAACAGGGTTCCTAGAGCTAAGGTGGAAAAGGTCACAACCTTGAAAGAACTAAGTTCTGTTTTCACCTCTTACCTACTTAATATCTGTAAGGAAAATTGACCTTATTCTTTTGTATTTATTCCTTTTACAAACATTTCTCAAAGCATATGTCCTTTACAAAAACAAAAATAAACCAAAAAAAAAAAAAAAGCCTTGCTGATTCCTGTTTAGCTATTAGTATTAGTTTACTTCAAACTACTTCTCCATTCTTGGTTACCATCTGCTGATATCTATCTCCATTAAATTCACCTTTTTTTATTTTTTATTTTTTTATAAATTTATTTATTTATTTATTTATTTATTTAATTTTTGGCTACGTTGGGTCTTTGTTGCTGCACGCGGGCTTTCTCTAGTTGCGGCGAGCGGGGGCTAGTCTTCGTTGCGGTGCGTGTGCTTCTCATTGCGGTGGCTTCTCTTGTTGCGGAGCACGGGCTCTAGGCGCGTGGGATTCAGTAGTTGTGGCGCATGAGCTTAGTTGCTCTGCGGCATGTGGAATCTTCCCAGCCCAGGGCTCGAACCCATGTCTCCTGCATTGCCAGGCGGATTCTTAACCACTGCGCCACCAGGGAAGTCCCAAATTCACCTTTTTTTAAAGAACGCTTTTTACTATCATGGACAGAAATATTTCCCATAATCTCCATTCTGGAACTGAAGACAAATCAGTGATGTAGAAATTAAGTCCATTCAGCTACCAATAAACTCCCAAATTTAAATTAAATCTTTTCCTCCTTACATACCCTTTCTTAGTTTTACATGAAGATATTAAGAGTCAAGCACTTCCCAGATGGTCAACAGACACATGAAAAGATGCTCAATATTGCTAATCATCAGGGAAATGCAAATCAAAACCACAATGAGCTATCACCTCACACCTGTCAGCATGACTATCATCAAAAAGAACACAAATAACAAATGCTGGAGAGAGTGTGGAGAAAACGGAACCCTCTTGCACTGTTGGTGGTAATGAAAACTGGTGCAGCCACTATGGAAAACAGTATGGAGGTTCCTCAAAAAGCTAAAAATAGAACTACCACATGACCCAGCAATTCCACTCCTGGGTAAATATCTGAAAAAAACAAAAACACTAATTCGAAAAGATACATGCACCCCCATGTTCATAGCAGCATTATTTACAATTGCCAAGATATGGAAGCAACCTAAGTGTCCATCAACAGATGAATGGATAGTATTTCCCTGGTGGCGCAGTGGTTGAGAACCCACCTGCCAATGCAGGGGACATGGGTTCGAGCCCTGGTCCAGGAAGATCCCACATGCCACGGAGCAACTAAGTCCGTGCGCCACAACTACTGAGCCTGTGCTCTAGAGCCCGCGTGCCACAACTACCGAAGCCTGCGTGCCACAAGTACTGAAGCCGGCATGCCTAGAGCCCATGCTCCGCAATAAGAGAAGCCACCCGCAATGAGAAGCCTGCGCACCACAATGAAGAGTAGCCCCCGCTCACCACAACTAGAGAAAGCCTGTGTGCAGCAACAAAGACCCAACGCAGTCCAAAATAAATAAATAAATTTATTAATAAAAACAGATGAATGGATAAAGAAGATGTGGTATATATATACATATACATAAACACATGGGAATATTATTCAGACATAAAAAAGAATGAAATTTTGCCATTTACAGCAACACGGATGGACTTGGAGGGCATTATGCTAAGTGAAATAAGTCAGACAGAGAAAGATAAATACTGTATGGTATCACTTACATGTGGAATCTAAAAAATACAACAAACTAGTGAATACAACAAAAAAAAGGAGACTCACAGATACAGAGAACAAACTAATGGTTACCAGTGGGAAGAGGGAGGGAGGAGGGGCAGTATAGCGGTAGGGGACTAAGAGATACAAACTATTAGGTATAAAATAAGCTACAAGAATATATTGTACAACATAGGGAATATAGCCAATATTTTATAATAACTGTAAATGGATTATAGCCTTTAAGAAAAAGAGTCAAGCATTTTGCAAAGCACTTTGTGCCTAATATCAGATTCTAATAGCTAAACAGATGCTCAAACTTTCTGAATCTCAATTTTCTTTTAATTACGAATTGCAGACAAAAAGAAGAAAGCAATTCATTCTAACCCACATTTTATTATCTACAATGCAGTTTTCTACTTTATACCCTAAAACCACAAGGCGTTGAGTATTATCTATAAAAATATTGAATTACCATGTTGTATACCTGAAACTAATATAATATTGTTAAGTCAGCTATACTTTTTTAAAAAAAGATGTTATTAAATATAATCAGCTTAACCCAAGGCAAGATATGAAATTCTTATTTTTTAAGAAAGGAGCAATATGTTAAGTAAAAATAATGCTGATAATTTATAGATGGGCATGAAATGGAAAAAATGGAATTATCAGTTCAGAAGAATCAAATACTTTCTCACACACAAACATATATCCAAATTTTATAGAGGGAGAAAAAAACCCTCAACATTATAAACCAAAACAGAAAAAAAATTTTATGTCAATTTGGAAGCATCACCTATGGTTCTGTACAGGCTTCCCAATGATAAATGACTGAAGAAAGCAACAATAAGAATCCACAACTATGCTAGGGAAACATCACTATTGAGTGTATTCTCACAAATTGTTAAAATATCACCAGGTCCTAGCTTACACTTGGGATCTGGGCAAGGAATAGGACAAGGGAGGAAAGGTCTATGTTACCTAAAAGGCACCGTGACAGCCATCTGTGACATCGTTATTCAAGTCAGCCTTTCCTTGGAGGATTAACAAGTACCACTTATTGATAGGAATTATCATGGGATGCTCTACAATTTAATAAAAACTGTTTCATCTGAAAAGATTATCTGTTCTCTGTGCCAAAAGTATATGTGGAAATTAAATCCTACTTGAAACATTTCTCGGCCTGTAATCTACGTCCAAACTTCCCAAGACATAAGACAAAGTCCGGGCTCAATCCAATCAGTTATGACCTCCTCCCCAAACCAGGGCACATGGTGGCAAATGAAAATGAGTATTCCAAGGATGGTCTAAAAAAATCAAAAAGTGTCACAATGGTACACCAGAGTTTTCTGTTTGAAAATGATAAATCATCCTATAATGTGAACTAATTACCTCATAGTTTATTTGCTACGGTTGAGATTTCAAGTACTGGCTATTCTTAAATAGGGGCAATGACATACACCTATTACTGGACATTCATTTAGTACTATTTAACAATCATTAAAACAGCTACCATTTCTTGAGACTCCATTATATTCCAGGGCTTTAACAGATGGTTTTACATACGTTACCTAGTTTAATCCTCTGAATGACCCTTATCAGGAAGGCTCTAGCCACTCCATTTTACACAGAGGAGAAAACCAAGATGTAGCTCACTGCACCCAGAAGCTTAACCTGGGGCTACTTCAGGCAGACACCTTCCTTAGTAACTGATCTCTCTTGGGAAGGGGGTTTTACCTTAGACCAACAACTCCCCAACTGTGCACCAAGGCACTCGGGAGCTGTAGAAAATGCACAGGGGAAACGTAGGATTTTTGAAAATTTCAAGGGAGACACAGTGTACTCAATGCGCTCGACACTGAACCTACAGACTGGAGGAGCCCACAGCTTCAACATCAGATCCCGTTACATTCCTGTCAATGACATCATATCTCTGCAAAGCTTGGGTTTTCAGTGGTTGCTGTGATAAAAAGCAAGTGCTGCAGAAAAATTAATGTGGGACAGGAAATGAAACTGGGATCCAATCTGATCCCAAAGTTTGTGCGTGCAGCACACACACACACACACACACACACACACATCCTCTTTGTAGCTGTGGTTATTTAAGAATGATATAAATATTTTTCTCTCAGTTTATGTGCATTCTTTTTTTTTCAAACAGCTTGTATGTTGTTAAGATATAAATACTTATTACGTTATTTCAACCTAACTACTACTAACTACCTAAATCTAGGGACACTGAAAAAATTACTTAGATACTAAGGGGGCCATGAACCAAGTTTAGGAATCTTTGCCTTAACCAAGAAATGTCAGAATGTGTAAGATTCACAGAGGAGACCTGTGATTCAGCCCAAAGAAATAACTTAAGGTCCCTAACACAAATATCATAACCAGACAAAGAAGAATTTAGGTTAAAACCATTTTTAAAGGTCACTCTCAGCTGGCTTAATCCTTCAAATCCCATACAATGTCCCCTGGAAAACTGGCATTTTTTTTAAACACTTCTAAAACACGTGCACACAAATTACTGTTTTTCCAATTCTTAGGGACTCAAGCAAAGCTTTCAAAATTACAGCCTCCAAGCTATGTTAGAAGAGACTGGCCCTCCCCGACACAGACAGAACACACCCGCAGAACCTGTGCCAAAGGAAACTGGGGGCAGACTCTGACAGCCAGCCTGCCCATCTCAGCACTTTTGATACTTTCAGCTTTCTGTGGTTTGCATCTTACTCTCAATATCCTGCTTTTACGTTCTACAGGAATGCTCCAGGTTATTGTGGAAAGTCTTGTTTGGAAACTTCCCTTCCACAGAGTTTTTCATGTAAGATATTAAGTGTGAAAAGCAAGGGGAAAATAAACACAAAATCCAGACTATCAGTTCCTTGGGGAGAGAGAGAGAGGTAAGTGGAATGCCACAGGGAGGAGGGCTTGGGCCTGCAAGGTTCTGAGGATGCTCTGGTTCTTCAGCTGGGTGATGGGTACTTGGGTGTGCCTTGTGTTCTTATTCTTTAATTTGTACCTCTCCGTTTGATACTTTCTGAATGTATGATATAGTCCACAGTGGCAGCACCAGAATTTCAATATGCGAGGGCCTTGGGAGTTAAAAGAGTACTTCGTCTCTAAGCAGAGTTGGATCACAAGCCGTCTGCTTTTACTTGGATTATATGCTTATCTGGAGGGGCTCTGGAGAGGCTGATGAGTTTGAGTGGAAAGCTAAGGTTAATTTTTGGTGCCACCACCGAACAAGGAGTTAACAAATTAGCATTTTGTTATCACCCTTGGTTTATACCTCCCAACAACATGCAACCAGTTGTTTTCTGGGCTCTTACTCCTTTTCACCCTTCTTCCACTCTCCCCTCCTCATTTAGAACCTAGAGGGCAGAAAACTCTTCCGATTTTAATTTATATCCCTAATCAAAAAAAAAAAAAAATTCATTTACCAGATACTAAGCACCTGCTAGGGATGATGAAAGATAAATATGTATAGTCCAGCACCTACTACAGCAGGAGAACAACAGGTTGCTACTGCTATTTTAAGGATGGGAAACTCCGTCAGAGACCATCAGTACACTGTGGGACCACCGTGGACCCAGGGGTGTTTGTGTTCACTGCCCAAGTGCTTCCCACTTCCATTGGCCTAACAGACATTAGCTCAACGTGAATGAGTATCACCATCCAACAGACTCACAAAAAGGATGCCCAACCTTCAAGAGCGCTATGCCAAGCTTTTCACTTGCATCATTTCATTTAATTTCTACAACCACACCACCAGGTTATGTATCATACACCCAGTTTACAATTCTAAAAACTGAGGTTTAAAGAAGTGGGTTTTCCAATGTCACACACCTAACAAGTGGCATCAAGACTCAATCTCATGACCCCAAAGGGGATTTCTTAACCACCACTTAAACCATCCCAACATGCTTTAGGGAAAACATTCTTTTTTTTCTTTTTGGTCTGCGTTGTGTCTTCGTTGCTGCGCGCGGGCTTTCTCTAGTTGTAGCGAGCAGGGGCTGCTCTTCTTTCCAGTGTGCAGACTTCTCACCGCGGTGGCTTCTCTTGTTGCGGAGCACGCGGGTTTCGGTAGTTGTGGCTCGCGGGCTCTAGAGCGCAGGCTCAGTAGTTGTGGCGCACGGGCTTAGTTGCTCCGTGGCATGTGGTATCTTCCTGGAGCAGGGCTTGAACCCGTGTCCCCTGCATTGGCAGGCGGATTCTTAACCACTGCGCCACCAGGGAAGCCCCGGGAAAACATTCTTGACCCCCTCTAGGAAACCGACGCTCCTCTCGGGTCGACTTCCCCTCCCGCCCCTCAAATCTACCGGAAGCACCACACTGAAATTTCCAAAACAAGTGTCCGTGAGCTGATGTCTAAACTCAAACCAAACAACGTGCTCGCTCCCTTGAGCCCGGGGAGATGCCACTTGCTAACTCTTTACGGAGCTTAAGTTCAGCCAGAGCGGACCTCCCCGGGGTAGGGCAGCCCCACGGTCCGGCGCTTGCAGCCCTTTGTGGTCCTCGAAGGGGTGAGGGAAGGGGTCAGGCTGCTGTCGCGTCCGAGCCGAGCCCGGTCACTCGGAGGCCTGCCCGCAGGCCCAGGGACGGCGGGGGGCGCTGGCGACCAGAGGGGACCCTCCCTTACGCCCGAAGACGGCCGGCCTCCGCGTCCGGTCTGGGACCCCCGCCCCACCCCACCCCACCCCCCCTTTCTACAAACTCTTTGACCTCACTGGAGAAAGAGGAGGGGGACGTGCAAAGACGAGAAAGTTCTCTGCCTCCTCCCACCAAAGTTCTATATTCTAGGGAAGCAACTGAAGGAAAGAGACAAGGGAGGTGCCCCAGAAAGGACCCCCCTCCCGCGCCGGCTTCCCCAGAGGCCGCAGGAAAGGGGGCAACGCGCTCCGTCTGGGACTCCTCCCCAGACAGCGATCTGGGGGCGCTCCCACCCGCGACACGGTCCTCCCGGAGGCCCCCCGAGAGTAGAGGACGCCGGTCCTGGGATGAAGAGGGGTCTCGAAGGGACCCGGCGAGGTCACACGGTACCTTTCTCTCCGTGCCGCTGGGACCGATGCCGGCGACAGGGTGGGGGGCGAGGTGAGACGATGGGCACGGGCTCCCGCTGGCTCCGGCGGCCCCTGGGCCTCGGCGCCGCCCAGCGCCGCCGCCTCCTGCCGCCGCTCGCCGGTCTGCGCTCCCCGGTCCGCGTTCCCCGCTCCCGCAGGTTACCTGTGGCCGAGCCGACGTGCCCGCCGCCCGCTCGGCGCCCCGCCCCTCCCCGCACCGCCCGCGCTCCTAGGCTGGGCCCGCAGCGCCCCACAGCGGCCGGTCAGGGCACGGCGGCGGCCCGAGGGGAGGCGGGGCCCCCAGGGCCCTCGGGCTGGCCTTGGCCTGCAGCCAGCTCCCTCCTGGGCCGCTGCCCCTTCCGCGCCCTCCTGAGAGCCATCCTTATAAAGAGTGAGAGGAACAGCGGATGCAGTTGGGTGAGGTTTTCCTGGCAGGGGTTGCCAGGAGGTTTGTAGGAGGGAGAGGGGATTCGGGAGGAGAAACCATCCCTCAACCTGTGGCCAAGTGTGTATTTCAATATGTTCGTAGTTCACTTAACTGGGATGTCTCAGTAGAAGCTGAACAACAATGATGAATGATCCAGGCTCATTAGAAAGCTGGAGAGAAGAAAGGAAGCCTTTATTCCAAAAAGCTTGTCTGTTAATAGCTTGTCGGAAGCATCCCATACGAAACAGGCAAAAGCATTGAACGTTCCTGCCTCCTATATTCAAATCACACTTTACATACCATTAACTCGGTCTGGTTTTGTCTGTTTTTCACAGTCACTACTTCAGTATCTAGAGGAGCTCCCTGAACATAGCGAGCACTCAGTAAATTATTGTTGAACGAATGTATGAATGAGTAGGACCTCATTCAGCCTTTTGAAGAAGCGCGACAGGTATCTGATCTCTGAACACAGAGAGCTGGAGAGGGAGGTGGGGAACCCTAGAATGGAGTTTCGGTCTTCCCTGAGCTTATTTTGAACCGGATTTTTCTTATCCCCTCTGAAATAGGCCTGGTTTCCAGGGGAAAAGAAACATGATGATCTCCTACTTTTTCTTAAGATATTTGTCTCCCTCTCTCCTTCAGGGAACATTAGGCAGGAGAAATCCAAACAGCCCTATGCATACCAGAAAAGGGTAAGTGCTTGATTTTCCTCCACTACTTCTGAACTTCCCCCAACCCCAAAGGCATAGCTAGGGTTTTACATGGCAGAGTGTGAAACCTCTCTTCTGAGTATCCTTTGGCTTTCTTCAGATTTGCCCCCATCCCTGTCGCTCCCCATCTAAAGTTGTTAGAACACATTTCCTTTCCCTGCTCATCAGCTCTGGATTTCTCTCCAGGCAGGTCACTGCTGAGTTTTAGGTGAACCCCCAAGGTCAAGGTAAGTACCCATTACCTTTCAACCTGATCATTTCCTTCTTATACTTTTCCAGATTAAAGACTTTTCCTAGCTAGTCCCTTGAATAAACAACCAAAGCTAGAGTGCTCCATTCCTCCAGGAGGCTTTTATGACATCACCACAAGGTCGAGATGAGATGGAGTTTGAAGTTACATTCATGGGCAGTCAGAGCAATCGCACATTAATCCTGCTGAAAGGAACAGAAGCCAGCCTGTACGACATGTGAATGTTCCTGGGAACTGACTGGTCTGCAGTTGTTCCCAGACCTTAATTAATGGCAATTCCTGGCAGAGGGGCCTCATGAGAGCCAAAGCAGGCAGTGGGTGAGCTGCTTGGAGATCACGCTTGCTTGTCTCCAAGTGGGCACACAGTGTTTGGACAGCTAATGAAAGGAGAATCCTAAAGCTCCCTGTATATGAGGGAGGCTCCCAGCCCTCAGTTCCGTTCTGCCCCTCTGTCCAGCTCCATCACAGCCAGCCTCATACATCCACCCCACTACCTTCTCCTTCTGCCTCATGAGAAAAAAGTTCTACTCTACCAGTGACAGCTTTCACTGTTCTATGAGAATATAATCTGCTCCTATTTCCAGCAACGTTTCTTTAACGAGTTGACTGCACTAGCTGTCTTTTGCGTCATTAGCTGCAATTGGTCCTTCAGCCCACCATTCTGACTTCCATCCCTTGCTAAGTCTTCCACTCGAGAAACATTACATGTGCCCCTCCATGATCATACCCTCCTCGTCCTCCAGAGGAAACCACAGTCCGTAATTTTGTGTTAATAATTCTCTTATTGAGGGCTTCCCTGGTGGCGCAGTGGTGAAGAATACGCCTGCCAATGCAGGGGACACGGGTTCAAACCCTGGTCGGGGAAGATCCCACATGCTGCGGAGCAACTAAGCCTGTGCACCACAACTACTGAGCCTGCACTCTAGAGCCCGCGGGCCACAACTACTGAAGGCTGCATGCCTAGAGGCCGTGCTCCGCAACAAGAGAAGCCACAACAATGAGAAGCCCGTGCACCACAACGAAGAGTAGCCCCTGCTCGCCACAACCAGAGAAAAAGCCAGCGCGCAGCAATGAAGACCCAACGCAGCCAAAAATAAAATAAATTAATAAAATAAAATAAATTAATTTAAAAAATAATAATTCTCATCACAAACATATGTAGCCCTAAATACTGTACTGTTCAGTTTTGCCTGTTTTTGAACTTTTCTGTAAGTGGAATCATTCTGCATGATTCCTATGCAACTTGCTTTTTTCACTTAGCATTCTGTTTCTGAGATTCGACTATTCAGTTCCTCTGTCATATAGTATTTCATTGTAAGAAGATATCACAATTTATTTGCCCAGTTTACTTTTGGACATTGGGTTGTCTCCAGTTCTTGCTATTGCAAACGATGTTGCTATGAACATGCTTAAATATTTCTTCTGAGGCATGTGTGCAAGAGTTTTTAGGATACATATCTAAACTTAATTGTTGGGTCTTAAGGTATGTGTGTGTTCAAATTTACATGCTAGGTAATGCCAAACTGTTTTCTAAATCCGTTGTACCAATTTTAATTCCCAAAAGCAATGTATGAAAATCCCCTTGCTCCACATCTTTGCCAGCGCTTGTTTTTTCTGTGGGTGTGAATGATTTCTTACTATGAGTGAGGTTTGTATTTCTCCAGTTATAGGTGTGATTGTTCATCTTTAATGGTTACTATTCTTGTTTTCTCTTTTGTTAACTTCTCATGTCTTTTGCACTGTTTTATGTGTTTTGAGAAATCCTTCCTGACCCTGAGGATATAAAAATATTCTCCCATATTTTCTTCTAAAAGTTGTAAAGTTTTACCTTTCACATTCCATCTGAAATTAATTTCCCCTCTCATTTCGATGCCAGGGCTATCTTATAATGGGTTTTCATGTTTGTATGGATCAGTTTTAGATGCTCTATTTTGTTCCATTTGCCTATCCCTGTGCTGGTCACATGCAGCCTGAAAATCTACGGTTTTATATTAAATCTTGATTTCTGATTATGGAAGTCCTACCCTGACTTACTTCTTTATATTCTTCATAAGGATTTCAAGTATTCTTAGCCCTTTGCTCTTCCATAGACATTTATACTTAGTTGGTCAGGCTCCATTAAAAAATTTGGGATTTTGATTTGGAATTGCAGTGAATCTGTGTGGTAGATTGCATTAGTCATTCACAATTATTTGTTCCCTTCCCATCTTTGCCATGCTTTCCTATACTGGTGTAAACTCCTCTGCCCCACTGGTTTGGGGCTTGTGTGACTTGCCTTGACCAACACCATGTTGGAGCAGAAGCTTTAAATATGTGGCGTGCTTTAGTGCTTCTCCTGTTCCCCTTGAGCTTTTGCCCTCTGTTATGAGACTAACATGCCCCAAAGAGTGGCTGCTCCTTCAGCTGGGATCCCAGAATGAGAAGATACATGGAATCACACAGAGCCCAGTATGGCTGTAGGCAGTCTGCAGCCCTCACATAATGGAAACCAGAACTAAATCGTTTGCTGCTACTGCAATTTGGAGAGAACTGACATCTTTATACTATTGACTTTTCCTGTCTATGTACATGTTTGACATGTCTGTCCATTTATTTATTTATTTATTTATTTATTTATTTGGCTGCACCAGGTCTTAGTTGCGGCATGCAGGATCTTTAGTTGTGGCATGCAGGGTCTTAATTGTGACATGCAGGATCTAGTTCCCTGACCAGGGATCGAACCCGGACCCCCTGCATTGAGAGCACAAAGTCTTAACCACTGGACCACCAGATAAGTCTCTGCCCATTTATTTAGAATCTTAGTGACTTCAAACGTTTTACAACTTTTCATTTTCTGAGATTTATTTTTAATTATCTTGTTTGTTACTATCACAAGTGATGACGTTTCTGAAAATCCACGTTCTACACTTTTGTTGTCAATAAGAAAAATGTACAATATCTTTGTTTATTGATCTTATATCCAGCAACATTGCTTAATTCTGTTATTAGTTTTAGTGATTTATAGATTCTTTCATTTTCTATGTACCTGCAAGTAATGATATTTTATTCCTTACTTTCCACCCCTTATATCTTTAAATTTTTTTGGTTTATTTTGAGATAATGACAGATTCACAAGAAATTACAAAAATAGCGTAGAGAGATCAACTATACTTCAAAATAAATAAAGTTAAAACATTTTAAGTATAAAAAAAATTTTAATAGTATGGAGACGTCCTGTGTACTCTTCACCCAGTCTCCACAAGTAGTTACATCTTACATAACTATAGTACAATACCAAAACATTAAAACAATATCAAAATATTGGCATGGGTACAATGTGTGTAAAGCTCTATGAAATCTTACCACATGTGTAGCTTCATGTAACCACCATCACAATCAGGATACAGAACTATGCCATCACCACTGGTGCTACTCGATTTCAGTCACTTCCAACCTCCTCCCCACACCATCCCTAACCCCTGACAACCACTAATCTCTTTTCCATCTCTACATTTTGTTATTTCAAGAATATTATATAACTGGAATCATATAGTATATGAACTTTTGAAACTGGCTTTTTTTGGGTCAGCATAAATGCCCTTGAGATCCATCCAAGTTGTTCTATGTATCAACAGTTCATTCTCTTTATTGCTGAGTAGTATTCCATGGTAGGGATGTGCCAGTTTGTTTAACCATTCATCTGTTGAAAGGCATCTGGATTTTTTACAGTTTTTGGTTATCATGAATAAAGCTGCTATGAACAATTGTGCACAGGTTTTGATAGCTATGTAGTGGTAACTCATTGTGGTCTTAATAATTTGTATTTCCTTAATGGCTAGTGGTAATGAACATTTGTTTCTTTTTTCTTTTTCTTTTTTTTTAACAGTCCAAGGGTCTTCCATTATTTTTTTACACCTATTATGCCATGAATTCATAGGAAATGGGTTCTAGCAGCTCAGGCTCCTTTCCATTGGTTCCCACAAAGTGTGCCTCTCTGGGTGAAGCAGGCTGGAACTTCAGTGGAACCCAAGTACCTTTTTCTTTGGCTTCCTTCTTTTTCTGACCATTTTCCTTCACACGTTTCAAAAAGCTACCTCAACTCTTGGAGTGCATAATATGTTCAATACGTACATTAATTCTATTGGCGAGAATCTTACCATTAACCTGTTTGTTTACAGTAATGCCAACAGCATGCTGGGTAACACTCAACATACTCTTCCAGGTTTGCCATGGGAACATTTGTGGGGCATTCCTTTTTGAACAGAGCCCATTCCCTTGATGTCTACAATATCACCTTTATTGCAAATTCACATGTATGCGGCAAAAGGAACAACTTCTGTTTTCTAAAAGGCATACAGCAGATGCCTTACCTCTTTCCCTTTGGATTGGTCATTTGGGTAAATACTGGAAGCCAAAAGGCTAAACATCTTTTCATGTGCTTATTTGACACCCCTATATCCTCTTCAGTGAAATGTCTCTGCATGTCTTTTGGTTATTTTCTAATTGGATTTTTTTTTACTGTGGAGTTTTGGAAATTCTTTGTATATTCTAGATATGAATCCCGTGTCAGATATGTGGTTAATGAATATTTTACTCCGCTCTGTAACTTGTCTTTTCATTCTCTTAACAGACTCTGCAGAGAAAAAGGTTTTTTGGGGTTTGTTTGTTTGTTTGTTTGTTTCCGGCCGTGCTACGAGGCTTGCAGGATCTTAGTTCCCCAACCAGGTATCAAACCTGGGCCACGGCAGTGAAAGTGCTGAGTCCTAACCACTAGACTGCCAGGGAATTCCCAAAAGTTTTAAATTTCGATGAAGTCCAACTTATCGATTTTTTTCTTTTATGGATAGTATGTGCTTTAGTGTCACAATCCTTTTGTCTTTTTTCCTATCTTCTTATGCAATCAAAGACTTCCAGTACACTGTGGAATAGGAGTGATGGTAGCGGGCCTCCTTCTCAGTTCCTGATCTTAAGCTACTGATTATCTGATCTGTCTCCCTCACTCACTTTCAGTTATAAAGATAAAGGGGCCATGTTTATCAGTTAAAATGTGTTTGGCTGCTGGAAAGAGTGTGCTTGACTAGAGTGGTTTAAACACATAAAAAATTATGTAATAAAAATATCTGGGTCTACGCTCTTTCTATTATTTTACTGTACCACCTCAGTACTGGCTTTTGTCTTTGGCTTGACATCTAGGCAGGAGAAAGGGGCAGGCCTTCTCACTGTGTTTATTTTAATTTGAGAACAAATTCTTCACAGCTGCCCCTTAAATCTATTTTTCCTTACATGCCATTGATCGCACCTGGGTCACAAAGGTGAGGGGCTGGTTATCATACCCAGTATAAACCAATCATGATTCAACCTCTGAGCCTGGGCTTCCTTCCTCGAGTATGTTGAAACCCAAGAAGAGTTAAGGATATCAAACTAAGGACAAAGTGGTGGGGGGATTATGACACCAACAATCTCTGCCTGACTTTGTTTGACTTTGTATTCCCTGTGCCTGGCCACATGAGGCACATGGTAGATATATTTCGAAGTTTCTCTTCAGCTTTTCCCCATTTCGTTCAGAGCTGTCTCCCCACTCATGAGGGTAGACCTTTGCAGCCACAAGTTGCACCCCCAGCCATAGTGGACTGGGCCATTAATTCAGCATACTTATTGGAACTGGACCACCATCAAGCTACCATACTGCACATAAAATACAATGTAAATGGTGCGCCTTAGAATTGTGCTTCATAGAGGTTCTGACCACCGTGTTAGCCACTGAGAACAAAACGATGAGCACAGCAATGGTCCTGGAGTCTAGTGGTGAAAACAGTCCTCAATCAAATATTAAATGATAGCTGAGGTACATGTGCTAAAGGAGTAGCAGTATATGGTCTTATGTAAAATATGGTTGGGGCATTAGGAATGGATTACTGGCCTAAACTCAACTAATCAGATTTTCTTGCCTAGGAATCAAAAATAATAATAGCTAAAGCTTATATTGTGCTCACCTTGAAAAATGATTTTACATGGTTTAATGGATTTAATTCTTTCTACAACCCTATTGAGGTATATAACATTATAAACAGTTGAGAGATGAGGAAATCAAGGCACAGAGAGGTTAAGTTTCTTGGTCTAGGTCACACAGCTAGTTAGTGGTGGAACGAGGATTTGAACCCAGGTAGCCTAGTTCCGGAAACTGGGCCCACTATCACTGAGCCTGGAAAGGTGGAGCAGCCGTCTCCTGCCATCTGGTGGGGGAAGCACAGAAAGCCAGTTTTCATGCAGAGAGAGAAGAAAGAAGTGAGAAGTACAGAGAAGCAAAACCAAGTTCCCTTTCTAATGAAGCTGTGATTATCTCCTGATATATCCTGAGACACCTTTCCTAGGATCCTATGAATATGACATAACTTCTGAATTCACCGATAGGTATATGATCACGTTTCATCCATCCATCCTTCCTTCCCTCCCTCCACTTATAAAGGTTATATGTTGTATCAGTTAGGATACGTTTTACTGAAAAGTTCAGAAAACCCCACCTTCAGTGGTTTAAGTAGAACTTCCCAACTGGTTTGCCACCACTATTTGTGTGCCATAAATGGGTTACTGCTATGGCCAAGTTATTGATCCCCCTCAGCCTTTGGGACAGCTGGGCAGGGCCTGAGGTGGCCAAAGTCTCTGGACCAGTCACCTCCGGCTGCAAGCAGCCTGTCCATTTAGGTCAGTGTGCCAAATAAATATGTGTGCCATGACTGGTCAAGGTAGGGAAGCACTGACTCAAGGAATGGACTTTTAATTTTCTCATGAAATAAGAAGTTTGGGGGTAGGCTTTTACAGGTTTGAGTACAGTAGTTCAGCAAGGTCATCCAGGGTCTTCTTTCTTTCTATTCTGCCATTTCCAGGACAGGTTTTTAGTCTTAGACCTGTTACCTGCAAGATGGCTTTCCTAACTCCAAGTACCATGTTCTCACACAACTGTGTTCAAAGCAGGAAAGGGTGGGGGGGGGGGTCAGGGGGCTCTTCTGATACCCTGACCTCTTTTATTAGGAAGCAAACCCTTTCTTAGAAGTTCCCCAGCAGGATTCCCCCTATCTTTTTACTGACAAGACGTGAAGGAGTCTCAGAGTTTGAATACTATCTGACTTTCCCCATTGCTAGTTTGGGAAACAGGAGAAGAGAAGGGGTTTGGGGATGGATGGTAAGTAGCCGACCGACAGAATCTGCCATGTTTTTAGGTAACATTAAGTGGTATGTGTAAGTGACAGTTCTTAGATTTCATTCTTGTAGATTTTTCTTATGGTTTTAAGTATTCTTTATTGAGGTATAGCTGATTTATAATATTATATTAGTTTCAGGCATACAACATAGCGATTCAAAATTTTTATAGATCATCCTCCATTTAAAGTTATTATAAAATATTGGCTATGTTCCCTGTGCCATACAGTATATCCTTGTAGCTTATTTATTTTATACATAGTAGTTTGTACCTCTTAATCCCCTATCTCTACTTGCCCCTCCCCCCCTTTCCTTTCCCCACTGGTAACCACTAGTTTGTTCTCTATATCTGTGAGTCTTTTTCTGTTTTGTTATTTTCATTTGTTTTATTTGTTTGCTTGTTTCATTTGTTTTATTTGTTTGCTTGTTTTATTTTTTCAGATTCCACATGTAAGTGATATATAGTATTTGTCTCTGGGTTGATCCTGTCTGGGACTCTCTGTTATTCCTGGACTTGGATGTCTATCTCCCTTCCCAGGTTAGGGAAGTTTTTAGCTCTTTGTAGTCAGATATGTTCTCCCTCCTTTCTCTCTCTCTCCTCCTTCTGGGACCCCTATAATGCGAATGTTAGTACACTTGATGTTGTCCCAGAAGTCTCTTAAATTGTCCTCATTTCTTTTTATTCTTTTTTCTTTTTTCTGTTCGGCTTCAATGATTTCCATTACTCTATCTTCCAGCTCACTGATCTGTTCCTCTGTATCACCTAAACTACTGTTGATTCCTTCTAATGTATGTTTCATTTCAGTTATTGTATATTTTGTCTCTGTTTGGTTCTTCTTTATATTTTCTAACTCCCTGTTAAAAAATTTCTAACTTCTCACTCTGTTCATCCATTCTCCTCCCAAGTTCTTTGATCATCTTTATCATCATTGCCTTGAACTCTTTCTCAGGTAGATTGCCCATCTCCACTTCACTTAGTTCTCCTCCTGGGGTTTTAGCTTCTTCCTTCATTTGGAACATGTTCCTCTGTTGCCTCATTTTGCCTAGTTTGCTCTTTTTATTTCTATGTATCTGCTAGGTTGATTTTGTTTCCTGACCTTGGAGAATTGGCCTTTTGAGGAGATGTCCTATGCACCCTGGCAGTGCACTCCCCTCTGGCCACCAGAGCTATATGCTCTAGGGATGCCCCCATGTGGGCAACATGCGTCCTTCTGTTGTGGTCAGCTGATTACTCTGGGCAGCCTGGTAGGCGTGGCTGGCCCTCAGTCTGCTTGGTTGCCAGGCCCTGCCTTGTGCAGAGGCTGCCGGCCACTGGTTGGTGGGGCTGGGCCATGAGGCGGCTGGTGGTGCAACCCTAGTGGGTCTTGGGTCTAGTGCTGGCTCATTGGTGGGTTCTGGGGTGGGTGCTTGTGGGGCTGGGATTTCTGAATTTAGTGTTGGCCTTCTGGTGGGTAGGGCCAGTTCCTGACACGGCTGGCTGCAGGTCCTGGGCTTTCCCAGCGTTGGTACTGGCCCACCAGTAAGTGGGCCTGGATCCTGGAGTGGCTGGCTAAGGAGTCCAAGGTATCTCAGAGCTGGTATTGGCCTGATGGTGGGTGAGCCCAGGGCCCTGGGGGCCCCAGGGCTAGTGCAATCTCACTGGTGGGTGGAACCAGTTCCCAGGTATTCTGGCTGCAGAGCCCTGGGGGTCCCAAAGCTGGTGTCAGCCCACTGGTAGGTGGTGCTGGATCCCAGGGCCACTGGCTGAGGGGCCCAAGGTGAGCAAGAGTTGGAGTTGGCCTGGTGTTGTGCAAGGCTTGAGGCCTGGTATCCTGGAGCTGGTGCTGGCCTGCTGGTGTGTTGGCTGAGTCCTGACAAGGCAGGCTGTGGGACTGTGGTCCTGGGGCTGGTGTCCACACATTGGTGGATGGGTTTGGGGTCCAGGAGATCCCAGGGCTGGTTCTCACCTACTGGTGGGTGAAGCTGGGTCCTGGGACTAGTGCCAGCCCACTGGTGGGCAGATCCAGGTCCTGGGGTCTCTACCTGCAGGGCTCAGGGGTCGCAGAGCTGGTGTCGGACTGCTGGTAGGCTGAGCTGGGGCCTAACAAGTCCCAGGGCTGGTGCTGTCCTGCTGGTGGGTTGGCTGGGTCCTGCCATGGCAAGTTACAGGGCTCTGGTTGTCCTGGGGCTTGTGTCTGCCCACCAGTGGGTGGAGCTCTGTCTTGGAATCTCTGGCTGCAGGGCCCTGAGAGTCCCAGGCCTAGTGCCTGTGCCCTGGTGGGTAGGGCCAAGTCCTGGGTCCTCTGTTGGACAGGGCCATGTCCAAGGGCAGCTGTGGGCTCAGGGGCTCTTAAGGAAGCCTGCCTGCTGGTAGGTGGGGCTGTGTCCCTACCCAGGTAGTTGCTGGGCCTAAGGCATCCCAATACTGGTGCCTACAGGTTGGTGGGTGGGGGCAGGGCTGGGTCCTGAGGCTAATAAACTAGAGGGAGGGTTCCAAAATTTTTGCTAGCACCAGCATCCATGTGGTAGAATGAGCTCCCCAAAATGGCTGCCGCTAGTGTTTGTGTTCCCAGGTTGAGCTCCAATTGCCTCCTGCCTCTCTGGGAGACTCTCCAAGATCAGCAGGTGGGTCAGACCCAAGCTCCTTTCAGATTACTGCTTCTGCCCTGGGTCCCAGAGCAGGTGAGATTTTATGTGTGCCCTTTGAGAGTAGAGTCTCTATTTCCCACAGTCCTCTGGGTCTCCCAAAAGTAAGCACCACTGGGGACTTCCCTGGCAGTTCAGTGGTTAAGACTCTGCGCTTCCAATGCAGGGAGCATGGGTTCAATCCCTGGTCAGGGATCTAAGATCCCACATAGCGTGTGGTGCAGCCAAAAATAAATTTAAATAAGTAAGCACCACTGGCCTTCAAAGCCAAACTTTCTGGGGGCTCATCTTCCCCTTGCAGGACTCTCGGGCTGGGGAGCCTGATGTGGGACTCATACCCCTCACTCCTTGAGGAGAAACTCTGCAATTGTAATGATTCTTCCATCTGTGGGTTGCCCACCCAGGGATATAGGTCTTGACTGTACTGCAACTCCTCTCCTCCTACCTGTCTTGTTGTGGTTCCTTCTTTATATCTTTAGTTATAGAAGGTCTTTTCTGGTAGGTTCTTGTCTTTCTCATCAACAGTATCTCTGTGAATAGTTGTAATTTTGGTGTGCCCGTGAGAGCAGGTGAGCTCAGGGCCTTCCTACTCCAGCATCTTGGGAACTCTCTCATTCTTGTGGATTTTTAATAAGGTCATTTGTCTTGGAGAATCTGCTTTTTTGTATCACTGAAGTTAGTGTAACCCTCCCAGCCAAGGCAGGGGTTGCCAAGTCCAAACTGATCTACAGATGTGGAGCTGTTAGTACCTCTGTTTGGCTGACTCTACAGTCAAGACATTTCTCCTCTCATGTTACGGCACCATTTATGTCAGAAGCTTGTCCTTAAAAATCCATATGAATAAAAAGTTAACTTTTTATGGAAGTCCATAAGTAACAATTCCATCTCACTAGTTTGGAACTTTTACAAATGTCATCTTCAGTTCATTCATGGCTTGTAGTTGGAAAAATTCATTATTTATACCAAAGACAACATGATAGACATCTAAGAAACGGCCAAAATCACAGGATTAAGGTAGCTTACCTTGTGGCCATATACAGTAACTAGAATGTTAGAAATCAAGGACCTTGATTCACCTCCCATCCCCCAATCCTGTTCCTATCTGGGTCTTAACTCACTTTAATAAATGGCATTACCATATGTCTAGTTGCTCAAATCAAATGTCTGGTATGAGTCCTTTCCCTGACCATCCATGTTAATTAAGCTATCAATAAATCTGATCTAGTCTACCTCCAAAATTTATATCAAATCTATCCACTTCTCTTGGTTTCCACCATCTCCATTCATTTCACTTATGGACTACTAAAGTGATCTCCTGTTCTTCCACCCTGAAATCTACAATCCATTTTCCCCACATCAGCCAGAATATGTTCATCAGCTATCAGCTGCTATGTAACAAACCACCCCATATCTTAATGGTTTAAAAAAAACAGCTATTTTATTTGTTCATGATTCTGTGGGTTGGCTGGCAGGGTTCAGCTGTAACAGCAAGTCTGTGTTTCATGCAGAGTGGGCTGGACTTGCTCATGTGGTTGCAATTTGAGCTGGAGAATCCAAGTTGGTGTCACTCACATGCCTGGCCCCTCAGATGGATGGCTGGAATTCTGGGGCCTCTATATTCCTGTGCTCTGGAACATTTCAGGGCCTCTGTATCCATGGGGCCTCTCCAGTAAGCTAGCCCAGACTTCTTTTCATGGTGGCTAAAGGCACCAAGAAAGTGAAAAAGGAAGTAGCAAGGTCTTTTATGACCCTGTCTCAGACTTTGCACAGTGTCACTGTCACTTCTGCTGCATTTTGTTAGTTAAAGCAAGTCACAGAGCCTGCCCACATTTAAGAGGAGGGAAAATAGGAGGAAGGAGTGGCAAAGTCACATTTGCAGAAGGGCATGTGGGATGGCATGATTGTTGAGGCCATCTTTGGAAACAATCTAGCAGCGTGAGCTTTTAGAAATGTAAACCACGCATTTCACCTCCCTTTTTAAAACTCTTCAATGCCTCAGTGGCACTTGGAATAAAATCCAAACTCTTTATCCTGGTGGAGAAGACTACCTGTTTCTCATGACTACCACCCTCCCCCTCTCCCATCACACTGATATATTGTTCCTCCAACACCAAGTCCTTTCACTTCTCCTTGATTTTTCCAACTGTGGAGATACCTTCCAGGGGAACATGCTCTACCCTGACTCACTTGGCTGTCTGTCTCCGTCTCACGGTCAACTCAAATGTCACCTTCTTTGAAAGGTCTTCTCTGGCGACCCCATCTAAATCAGGCTCCTTCTCTCATCCCCGGTTTCTCTCTTGTCTCTCTCTGTTTATTTCCTTCAAAGTACAGCCCTAAAAATCTAATTGTCTTCACGTTCATTAAAAAAAAAATTTGTAGACTATTAAAGAGATAAAGTTATCAAATATAAGTCTCTATAAAGGCTACAAATATGTTTGCACATTTAAAGCAAGATATTTCCCTCTGCGGAGGGAAACCAGGAGACTGTAAGGCCGGTGAGAGGGGCAGGTTGGGGGAAGACACTAACATTTCATTGAATATTCTTTTATGCTGTTTGACTATTTACCACATGCATGTTCTTAAAATATCAAAACATTATTTTAGTAAAATATATTTAATGATGGTTTGCCTCAGTGGATATGATTTAATGATTTCATCAGGGCATCAACTGTCTTAGGAGAACTGGAGACTCTGAGCTGCCCTCTTGAAAAATTTGGCTTTCCTGGATTAGCAGGAGTGCGGCAAGACTCTGTAGAAGGCTCTTTCCTTTGTTTGCTTCATCAAGAGAGAATTAATGGCTTTAAATACATATTTAAAAAGAAAGCCTTAAAGGCTTTCAACATGTGAATCCCAGGAACCAGGCGCAAGGCCATCAGATGCCTCAAAATACCCCAAGATGCAGGGCTGCAGGCTGTATTTAATTGCTTGCCCTATTCAGGACTGCAATTATTCTGCCTGTACAGGTCTCTTTTAAATAGCTCACATGTTCCTTGTCACAAAGCATCTAATTGGTAACAGCAAAATAATTCACTAAAATAAGGGCACAAACTTCTGGCCTTTAGAATTCAAATTTTAAACAAAAATACACTTAGATGTTATAGTTTAGCTAAGCATGTAGTACAATAGAGCCATATTAGCCAGAAAGGGAACTAAATCACTTGTTTTTTTTTTTTTAATGATCTAGGTTTACTTTTTTATTTTTTTGGCTGCGTTGGGTCTTTTTTGCTGCGCACGGGCTTTCTCTAGTTGTGGCGAGCGGGGGCTACTCTTCGTTGCGGAGTGCGGGCTTCTCATTGCGGGGGCTTCTCTTGTTGCGGAGCGTGGTCTCTAGGCACGCTGGCTTCAGTAGTTACAGCACGTGGGCTCAGTAGTTGTGGTGCATGGCTTAGCTGCTCCGCGGCATGTAGGATCTTCCTGGACCAGGGCTCGAACCCGTGTTCCCCGCATTGGCAGGTGGATTCTTAACCACTGCGCCATCAGGGAAGTCCCTCACTTGCTATTTGTGTTCCTAATAAAAGGAGTGATGGTGATCAACAATTTTATTATGACAAGTAATTTTCTAACTTTTGTTCATTAGGAAGCTTTTCAATTTTTCTTCTTTTCCCTCCTTTCAGTGAATCCTGTAAATTAGTGGCCTGAGACAACAGACCCATTTTTTAGTGTCTATGTATGTTTTGGTTCTTTACCTAGGAGATTGGGAGCCAGCTTTTCCCTTCCCCTTCTCCCTTTTCAGTTTCAGGCCATAATGTAATTGACTTTAGCTTTACTGCCATTAAATAGGAATAGGTCTAGTGTCCAGCTGAGTTCCAAAGTAGTTTCACCATCTGGTACCTTCCATGTGGTACCTTGGGTGAATATTTCTTATGTGTAAATTAAGGACAATAATATTACTTAATGGGAATATTTTGAAGGTCATATTATTTTGGAAGAGCGCCTTCCTTATTCATGTCTTTTTTCCCCCAATATTAGTTGGAAAATTTTGGCAAAAGACAAATCTCATATTTCATGATGCTACAAAATATCTCTGAAAGTTGGGTTTTTTTAGAAAGGAAGGGTTAGCAAAAATAGAATAAGCATTCCATAGTCATTATACTGTAATTCCTTCCAATCTTCAGGCAGTCTGGTTGCACTCTTGTAGAGCATAGTTCATATTTACCTCACTGTGGCATCTCCCAGGGTTTAGAGTAAGTAGAAAATTTGACTTCTGTTTTTTCCTGAAGTTTCTCTCAAAAATGTGCCTGGCCATGTACTGTATAACTTCCTCCCTTCTCTTCTTTCATTCATTTCATAAACGTGAGAACCTATCATGTATGTGGCAACCTGCCATGGTTACATACAACAGCAAAAACCAAGAGTAGCCCAGAGACAAATCCTCACATTCTTGAGATCGCCCTCCTGGGGAGACGTCACAGAGCCTGATCTCCAGGCCAGAGTGATCCAGGCGGTAGCTAATTCACTGAGCAGATCCCATACCGAGTCTCTCAAAGGCTTTCAGGGTTTAGTGTCTTTCTATTTTTATTTAATTTCTGAAAGGATCCACACACACGACTTTTAAAATTTAAAAATCTCTAAGATATTTTTCAACATGTTCTTTATTTGAAAGCTGACAGTACTGAAATGATAACAGAAAAGAAGAAAAGCAATATTTTTCCTGTTCTGTTCACTCAAATTTTATCAATACTGTACACTTCTGAAATGACAGTGAATTTGAATCTCTTAAACCTGTACGTGATTCTTATCTACCTTGGGGTGGAGCAAAATTGAGGATTTGGCTTTTATTGATTTCGTGTGTGTGTGTGTGGATTTGTTCCTTTTTTTCTCAAGAATGGTCAAATTCTCAAATATCCTAGGGTATGCTCCAATCTCCTGCTGGTGTTCCCCCCCTCAGGATCTCTCTTTTGTGGGGGGGGGGGAAGGCAGAGAACCATGAGGTATCTCCGTTTTTTCTTGATCTCAGGCACAGAGGGGTCTTTGGCTTAGCGATTGTCCTGCCTGAACCCCTGAGTCCCCAAGGCATACACAGTCAGCAAACAGCCCAAAGGATGGTCTGGGCTGACCTTTGGACTGGCTTCTAGGGCCCCATATATAGCCCTCTGCACTTTGAATCAGGCCAGCTCAACAGTTCCCCAGGCTGGTGGTTTGTTCTGGGATAACTGAAAGTCTGAAAACCACTCTAAAAGAGCCTTCCTCCCAGGTACTTCTTTCTTTAAACAGAATGGATGAAGATGGACTAGGAAGATTACTCCTAGAATAATTTCCTCTGATAAGAGCGAGTAGAGCCTGCTTGTGCTGGATATACTATTTGCCCCTACCCCTGCCCCTGGAACCCACTGCCCTCCCGACCCAATCTCTGAGTCCTCGACTAGGTTGCAGTCTCTCTAGCCCTTTGGCGTCCAGTTGGATTTGGCCAATGGGAACCTCTTTCAGGAGAATGAAGGGACTTCCCTGGCGGTCCAGTGGTTAGGACTCTGTGCTTGCACACTGCAGGTGGCCTGGGTTCAATCCCTGGTGGGGGAACTAAGATCCTGCAAGCCGGGAAGCACAGCCAAAAAGAGAAGAATGGAGGGTGGGAGGCAAGAGAGGTCAGTGTATTCCTTCCCACTGCTGTCTCCTTGACAGGAGGTGGCTCTGGCAGTGTCTGCTTCCTCACCAGCTATAGCTCTTGTTTTGAGCCCCCTGACCAGGACTCTAGTTCCCTTCCGTTACACCAACTAGTTTAGGGGAGATAACCTCTTCCCACTGTTGCTAATCCCTGCGTTGATCCCTAAACTCTGCCCACATCCTAGTAAATTGTCCCTTTTACTTTATAAAGCCTTTTAAATTAAAATCTTTGCATGTGCCATCTATTTTTCTGCTGGGAAGGACCTTGACTGCTACAGCCATACATGTTGTACTGCCTCCACCTGGAAAATCCCCAAACCTTTCCGGGATTAGAAGCAGCCACCTCCTAGAAGGTGTCTGCATCCACCTTCAACACCTACAGCTACTACAAAATCCAGGACCGGAGTCATGATTTGCTAGACTGGGATTTCTTCCAGCGCACGAACACTGTTCTGAGCCTACGTGGAGGCCCGCACCCTCACCCCTTAGCCAAGCCCCCTGGCATAGAGTAGGTTCTCCATCCAAATTCCCTACCTAGGCAGCACCCTGGGGCCCCAAGAGCCTCCAGCCTCAGCTCCCTTCCTCCTCTTCTCTCTCCCCACACCACCTGCGGAGCTGCTGGCACCTGTAGAATCTGGATTATCCTGCTGGCCAGCTGGTTTATTTCTCATTGTGCTTGACAGAAGGAAGTTCATCCACGTGATCTTTTGCAGTATCCAGAAAGGGCGGGTACGGTCTGTCCCGTGGTGAAAAGCTTGTGGAGGAATGCCGGTTTCAGTCTCACCCTCACACTGCTGCGAGTCTTGTCTCCCCGTCCACCGCCCCTCTCTCGCCCCAGAAGCCTTGAAACATTTTATTTTGAGGTGTGGGATTTGGGATTACAGTCTATTCAACAGTGAGACAGGAGGAGGTGGCTATGAAGAGCCCCTCGGTGTGTTATACAGCTGAGACCTTTGCCCAAACGCCGCAGAGGAATTATTATTCAGGCTAGGCAGCCACGAGGCATGTTATTTTTTAAAGAACATTTACAGCTGGGTAGGCCTGATTAGTGAATACGTCTGTTTTCTTGGTGGGAAGCACTTTGAACCACAAACGCGCACTAAAAGGCAATTGCTATGGAGACTGCGCCGCCTGTGCGGCGCATTTCTCTAGAGTTTTCTTCTCGGGGCGCTTCAGCATCCACGGGGTGTCCTAGGCACGCCGCTCGGAGAGGGGGCCTGGGCGCAGCAGTGTTCGGGGCGGGGGGCAGGCCACTTGGGACTGGAACCCTCGGCCGGGACCGAAAGCTGGAGAAGGCCGCCCTAGGTAGCGTGTGTGTGTCGGCGGTGGGCGGGGAGAGGTTCTCCGGGTGCGCGGTACCCCAGCTCGCCCGCCTGTGCGGGGACCACGTGCAGGAGGGGCGCTTGGGGGCCCAGGGCCAGCAGCCGCGGTGGGTGACTGCGCCGCGTCCCGGGTCCCCGGGTACCGGGCGAGTGTCTGTGTGCGCTTCTGGGTGGGTGGAGGGCCCCGCGCCGGCCTGCTCCCGGTTGAGTGTGTGTGCGCGGCCTCGGCCCAGCGCCCCAGCGAGCGGTGCTCCCGGGAAAGCGCGCGCGCGCCCGTGCGGTGTGTGTGTGTGTGAGTGTATGACAGTGTGTGTCAGGTGACTTGGGTCACGCAGTCTCCCTCTCCCTCCTCTGGGGAGGAACTGCCGCGCTCTGGCTGACTCCTCCGCCGGCGGGCGGGCGGGGCAGGGGGGCTCCGGGCGCGCTGGGAACGGCGGGACCCAGACCTGGACGCTGACCGCCGCGGGGGACGCGCGGTCCCCGCCTCCGCCCGCGAACCTCGGGACAAAACCCCAATTCAGAAATAGGTTGCGAGCGGCAGGCCGGGAGGTTTGGCGCCCCCCACCAGAGACCCCCGTCGCCCCCGGGACGGCCGGCCGTGGGCGCGATGAGCCAGGTGCTGGGGAAGCCTCAGCCGGAGGAGGAGGAGGACGACGACGAGGAGGAGGATGAGCTGGTGGGGCTAGCGGGCTACGGGGACGGGCCCGACTCCTCGGACGCCGAGCCGGACAGCGGGACGGAGGAGGGAGGTGAGCACCGGGTCCCCCGCTCGGCCCCCCGCCCCGAGCGTCCTCGGCCCGCACCCCCGCCGGGCCCGGCGCGCGTGCAGCTGACTTGGAGGGGATCCAGGCAAGCGGAGTTGCGGGGTGGGAGTGGGGAGGGGCGCCAGAGGAGCCGCGGCGAGATGCAAAATGGGGGAGCCCGGGTGCAGGCAGCGGAGCGGGGGCCGGGATCGGTGGAGAGGGCAGAGAGGAAGCGTCTGGGCAGGAGGAACGCGCGCTCTCTGGCAGTTCCAGGGCCAGTACCTCCCCCACGCCTCACCCCGAGCTCTCCGCAGGGTCTGGGGGTTAGGGAGGGGAGGGGACCGCCCGGCGCGCCCTGGGATCTCTCCCTGAATGCTGCTGTCGGAGCCGGGGTCAGATGTCGTGGCTAAAAAAGGCAGCCGGCGGCAGCGTGACTGGCAGGGTCGTCGGCAGCTGCGGGTGTCAGTCTTGCCCCGTGTCGCCGCGGGAGGGGTCCCGGGGCCGCCCAGGTCGGCGGCGTGGAGACACCGGTGGAGCGGCGGAGGGATGCACCCAGGTGATAAGGGAGTCGCCGTGTGGCCGCGGGTATCCAGAGATCCAGGCAAATAAGGTTGTTAGGACACCTTATCTCTGCTCAGCGTCACCACCTGGGTATGGCAGCGCCTGCCCTGGAGTGAGCGCGGGGCGGGGGAATACGGAGCCACTCAGAAGCAAACTCTGTTTCCTGTTCAAGAAGCAGGATTTAGCAGTTGTTCAGCCAGCGGGGGCTTCCTGCGTTTAATTCTTAAGGACTAAGGGAGTTGAGAGCTTGTTAGGATTCCAGCAAGGTTCATCTTTTTTGTTTCCCTCCAAATCGAGGAAAAAGTCCTTTATTGTAAGGTCTTTTGGAAAGGTCAGTAGAATGAGGCTGGTAAACATAACATCTAGGTGGAACTGTCAGCTTCCTAAAGAAGGAACTAACTTTTAAAATGTTCACTTGGCAGAAATTGCATGAGGGATAAAAAGTACTTTCGTGACTGTTGATTTTGAAGAACTTTTATTGAAAATTCACTGGACTTGTTTTAAATTCTCCATACAAACAAAGCCTTTCTCTGGGGGGGCAGTTTTCATTATTTTACGTATGGTGAGTGCTACTTTCAATTAATCAGAAAGGGAAAATTGTTAACTAAACCTTGAGCCTGATAGATGAGAAAGGAGCTTTCCGAGTCACCCTTTTTCATAGTGTCTGGTCCCCAGGGAGCATTTGTACTAATTCCCTATTTGCTTAAACTGTGTGTGCACCTGTGCGCCTCTCTCTTCTGCACTCCCCATAACTGGTCCCACAGTCGAGCAGGTGGCCACATTTTTGTAGATAAAGGCTTTCAACCCTTTTGTTGGAGTCTCTAGGGCTACCTTTTGGTAGTTAAATTGTTCAGTCTCTTCATTATTATTCAAATTGCGTTTGTTAGCCCCTCCTAGATTCTTCGGAGGCTCCGGAGAGATTCAGAATGGGGATGTATTTGCGAGGTATTTGAAACCGAAGACACACAACAGGGTGCAATTGTGATCCTCTTTGAAAAAAAGGAAAAGAAATAAGAGACCGTATATGGGAAGAAAAACCCTGTAATTTGATATTATCCTGGGGGCCAGAGACTGGGTTCCAGGAAAAGCAGGGGACCTGTTTGTTTATTCTGCAGTTCTTTAAGGGGGCACTTCAAAATTTTGATTTGGGGCCTTGAAGTGAAATTAACGCTTTGGCTGAGGGGCCAGGATTTCCTGAACAAAGGGCTTCCCCAGATTCGGGTGTAGGATGCTCCTCAGTGCTCCTAACCCAAGGCAAACCCGCCTGTAACTGATGCTTTTGATTACTTTAGTAATAAAATCCTCCCTCGTGAGTTCTTGGTGTCAAACTGAAATCTTGCTATAAAAGCCCTGAGTATATTTGTGTGGTAAGAAGAGCAAACATTACTGAAGCCTGGCCTTTCTCCACCTGGGCCTGCTGTGGATACGGTCTAGTCTCTGAAGATTTCCTCCATTATCTTGGGCTGCTGTTCTTTCCATGTGTCGCTGGCTTTGATTTTGGAGTTTAGGCCTGAATGTAGAATCTCTATCAGAACATTCGCTTTCTAGAGTAGCAGATAGGCCCCTCAGTCAGCAGTTCTAGCAAGGACTGTCCCTGGCACCTGTCATGCCAGCTGATATGGTCCTGGGGAGTCAGGATGGGGGTGGAGGCTGGGAGTTGTGACTTCTGTTCCTGTGGCCTTCTGTTCTTGAGACATCAAGGTGCCACCAAATGGTCATCCCGATTTCTAATGGGCCCTGGGCACATGTTGCCTTATAACCCTGTGTTATTTGGGGTAAATTTTACATTTACCTACTCTCAAACTCAAGACGTGGAAAGTAGGGGGTGGGGAGGAGGACTTATTTCCTCTGAGAAGAGATGTATATGGTGCACTTTGAACCATGAGCAAAGCAATTCTCTAATGAATTCCAAACCATCCTAATGGACTTGGTTTAGTGCCTGAGCTTCTCGGAGACCTGGGGCTTTTTCCATGAGGTTCAGAAATCTACCCTGGTGGGTGGGATGCAGGCCTGACCAGCATTGCTGTGCAAAAGAATGTGATTGAAGGTGGGTAGTGTGATTTTTATTTCCCATAGTCTTACAAGGAACCTCTGACCTTATTTTTAAACCAAGTGCCTTGTACATTTTACCACATTGTGTTAAGTTTGAAAATGTAGTGCAGCTAAGGTGAGCCTTAAACTGCACTTCTTTGGCTTACGTTCCAAATTTTATTCATGAATAGCAGGAATGTTCTTGAGCACTTTAGTTCTGTTAAGGACAGATTTGGGCACTTCTCAACCCCCCCTTTCAGGGTCGTTAATCAGAGATAAGATGAATCTCATCTTCAACCCCCATGCTCCAGATAAAACTCCAGAGAGAGGAGACAATAATTAAACCATTAAAAACAATTGCACCAAAAATATTGATTATTTTTACACACATGGACTTTTAAGTCTTTATTAAATTACAGTTCTTTAAAAACTATAATAACAAGGAAACCAATTAAAAGATCATATTTAATTAGAAAGTGAAATTATTTTTTCCCAAAGTCCCTCCCAATTTTTTAAAAGTTTTTTTTTTTAAATTAATTAATTAATTTATTTTTGGCTGCATTGGGTCTTTGTTGCTGCACGTGGACTTTCTCTAGTTGCGGCAAGTGGGGGCTACTCTTCCTTGTGGTGCGCGGGCTTCTCATTGTGGTGGCTTCTCCTGTTGCGGAGCACGGGCTCTAGGCGCGCAGGCTTCCGTAGTTGTGGCTCTCAGGCTCTAGAGCGCAGGCTCAGTAGTTGTGGCGCACGGGCTTAGTTGCTCCGCGGCATGTGGGATCTTCCTGGACCAGGGCTCGAACCCGTGTCCCCTGCATTGGCAGACGGATGCTTAACCACTGTGCCACCAGGGAAGCCCCCCCTCCCAATTTTTAAGGGAAATTTGGCTAAGACAGCTGCTCTGCCACAGTCCAGCTAAGTGCGGTCTTGTTTTCGTAGCAGCCTGTGCACTCTCTCAGGGTCTGAGGAAGTGACAGTTAGGTGGTCCCTGGAGGCACAGAAAATCCAGGGTCAGCAGGTGATCCTTCCCTGGTGGCTGTAAAGGCAGTGAATCTGGCGATTCACTTCTAATCATTAGTGTCAGCTTTTTTTTTCTTAAAATAATTTTTAAAATTATTAGTGAAGTTATCTTCTCATTGTTTCTTGAGGGTAAGTAGAGAGAATTGTTCTTCTGATATTGAATCCGTGGCTCAGAGATGCCAGGGGACTTTTCTGCAGCCACAACATGGGCTAGAACTGAGCAAGGTTTAGGAGAGGGTCAAGTACATGGAAATGTAAGTCCCTTCCCTTGTAACTCTGCCTTGTCCAAAAAGAGTTGGGTTGACTGCAACCCTGGCTATAGCTAATCTCTTGGGTTTCCTTCTGGTCCTGAAAATACAGAGATATATAAGTGTTGGAATAGATGGAAGCACAGAATAGTTAAAAATGATGTGACCGGGCTTCCCTGGTGGCGCAGTGGTTGAGAATCTGCCTGTCAATGCAGGGGACACGGGTTCGAGCCCTGGTCTGGGAAGATCCCACATGCCGCGGAGCGACTAGGCCCGTGAGCCACAATTGCTGAGCCTGCGCGTCTGGAGCCTGTGCTCCGCAACGGGAGAGGCCGCGACGGTGAGAGGCCCGCGCACCGCGATGAAGAGTGGCCCCCACTTGCCGCAACTAGAGAAAGCCCTCACACAGAAACAAAGACCCAACACAGCCATAAATAAATAAATAAATGAATAAATAAAATTAAAAAAAAAAAAAAAAAAAAATGATGTGACCAAGGTCACACCTTAGGCCCAAAGCTTATTCAAATACATATGGTTAGAGAGCATATTTTTATATCAGATGTTTGTAAACATGTTTCAGTGATTCCTGGTATCATAGAATCTTGATTCTCTACTTTTATAAGAAATATCTCCCATTTTAATATTAGAACAGACCTGGGGTAGTCTAATGGAAAAAAGAGGCAGAATCAGCAAGTTCTGGAGTTCTGGATAAGGGGTGTGGCTCCGAGTTTGAAGGATTATCTTTTTCTGTCCTCCGGTGCTGTGTCTCAGAGTTCACCTGCTTTGTTCAGTCCCCCCAACTCGCATCACTGCTGGTGATATGATTTTACTTCCTATCACAATCACTTCTGTCCTGCTCATTTTTCTTACTTCTCCTCTACTTCCTTTATTCTTATATGCCTTACCTTTTTTTAAAGGCAACTTTTCAATTCTCTTTTAAAGAGGGCTTTAAAGCTGTCCTGCGACAGTGGCTTTCCCTGGTTCTGCTGTAACATGCAAGACAGATGGGTTTTTCACTCCTGGCCTAACGCGCCCGGAGAGCTGGTGGACTTTCTCCTCTTGAGGACCTCTGGGGAAGACTCCAACTCTGTTTCTCAGTGTGTAAAATCGAGGACGACATAAAACCAACCTTGATCACACTCAGAGTGATCGTTTGGAGGAAAAAAAAAAAAAAAGCTCACAAGAACACTTTTCCCTTCTTGCAGAAGCATTGGTAAATCAGAACACATTAGAAATGTGTTTGTTTTTTGTTTTTAGCTGTGCCACACGTCTTATGGGATCTTAGTTCCCAGACCAGGGATTGAACCCCGGGCCACAGCAGTGAAAGTGCCGAGTCCTAACTACTGGACTGCCGGGGAATTCCCAGAAATGTTATTGGATGCTTATGTAAAGGAAATATTCACATATAGAATCATGTTTTTTAGTTACCTGCCAGTGTGATGTGAGAGGATTTCATAGAAAAAGATTAGGTCTTCACATATAAATAAAAATCACCTTCAAAAACCTTTGTGCCTTTGAAAATACATGTTCTGATGGCATTAAATTTTCCTTACTAAGTAGTTCGTTAATCAAACGGACACTGAATCTTCATGATTTTTGCATATTCTCTTATTAACAGTATTAGTATTCATATATTTAATTGCCACTTGGGTTGGAATTTCTTACTGGACTCCTGGCTCTTGAATGTGTAAGTAGTTCCATTGATCAGAAATGTAAAGGGCTACAGATAATGATGCAAATAGAACCAAACCAGAGGCCTCTTCCTAAAACCATAAGTATGTAGAACCTTAAGCCTTTGTGGACCCCACAGAATACTAATAGCAAAGACATTCTAACTTTCCCTTAAGGCTGAGTGAGCCTCTCACTGTGGTCACATTCCAAAAAAGACCTTCTCGTTACCTAGGCTTGGGCTGGGGAAAAAAAGAAAAAAAGAAGCGGAGTGTGTGTGTGTGTGTGTGTGTGTGTGTGTGTGTGTGTGTGTGTACGTACCCGCTGACAGAGCCTGATAGATGAGGAAATAAAGGCTCATGGGCTCTGGGACATGTGTGGGCATTTACACAGCTGGTAAGTGGCCAAGCTGGGATTTGAACCCCAGTCTGGCACTAACACAGTACTTCTTCCACCATTCCATTTGCTACCACATTATCCTAATTCTTTTGTTAAATCTTTGTTTTATTTTCCAGTTTGGGGTCTGTTCCAAGGCGTCATCTCTTGGAGAACTTTCCTAAATTATAATAGCTCTCAATTGTCTGATACATCAGAATTTATGAAATGCATTTCATACAATACCTTGTTCTCCCCAGGAAGCCAGGGCCAAGCCTGTCAGAACTTCAATTCCCATTTTCCTGATTTCTATTTCCTTCTTTGTTGTGAACATTCCCAGCCCACAGATCAGTCAGGTGTGGCCCCCAGGCAGCCCTGTCCCCAAGTCACTGATCCATCTCTCTCCCTTCCTTCTGTCGTTTTTGACAGGGCTCTGCCATTTCTGGGTTAAGTCATTAGCCTGCAGGTGTTAAGGGCTGACAGTGGCTCAGTTAAGTAACCCCTCCCCATAATCCTGCTCCTTGGGTGACTGAGTTTCCCTGGGTTTCCTGGCAGTCTAGTTACAAAAGTGAGCTATCTGGGAAATTTGGGTACGAACAGGATCCAGTGGAAGATATAGGTAAGGTGTGTTCAGGGGAAAAAAGGACCAATGGGACACGGACTGCCTCAGCAAACTGCATTGCCGCTTCAAACCTGCCTGCAGCTTCGTATTCATATTGCCTTCTGAGGCCCCAGATCTTTTCCTCACCTGAGCCAAGGGCGACAGGCACCCCAGACTCAACAGCTTCAAATCCGTGTTCAGCCTCTTTGCCTTTATGAACTTCACGAACAGGTCCTTATTTACTTGATCTTCCAGGTCAGGAACTTGGGGTTTCTTTCTCCTTTGTCCCCTATGTTCAGAGGATCACAAAGTACTACTGAGTGGATTTGAGCTTCTCATGAATCCATTCCATCTGCCCATTTCCACATGCTTCTCATTTGTGTTTCTAGAACAACCTAATTATTGTCAGGGAGAAAAAACTCTTAGGTCTGGAGTTGGAGTCCTGCAAATTAAACTGACAAACGACGTGAACAAGAGAAAAGTAGGTTTAATTAAGTACTAATGCATGAGAGTTCACAAAAAATTCGACTTAAGGAGGCGGTTAGAATTTGGGGCTTATATACCATTTTAACAGAGGATGAGGAGGGGTAGAGGGGCACTTCTGGGAGAAAAAAATGACTTCAAAGGGAATGCGGGAAGGGGCACTTATGGAAAAACAAATCACTGGAAAGATAAATGGGCCCATAGGAGAAAAGGTGGGACATAACGATAGTTTGGTGACAGTGTCTGTTTGGGTGTAGGGCTGACTTCTCTCACTCTCCAAGAAGAGAAGATGAGAGTTGCTCCTGGGGAGGACATTTTTGACAACTGAGTTCTTTTGGGGGGGTCTGCTTTAGGCAAATAAGGGACTTCAGGAACTCCAGTGCCTTTAGCTCAAAAAAATTGTTATTCCATAGTGGCTTATTGCTGTCCGCACACTGACCCCCTCTAAGGAAGTCTGTTTCTGGAGTGAGCTTCCTGATCATGTTAGTCTCCCCTTAAAATCCTTAGTGATTTCCTCATGGCTTGCAGAGTGAAATCCAAACTTGCATCTCATTCATGAGCTAGCCTGTTATCTCTCTATCAATTAATTTATTCAATGATATTTATTGGGTTCACACCACATGCTACAATGTATTTTGCCTGTGTGTATGTGAGAGAGACAATAAACAAGTAAACAAGACAATATAAAGTAAAAAGATAATTTTGTATAGTGAAGTACTATGAAGAAGACATAGGGATATTAGGAAGTGATGGGACCCCATTGAGGCGAGAGGAGGTAAAATTGCCCCTGGGCTGAGTGGGAGGAGGAGCCAGGGGAGGCCTGGGGAAAGCCTGCTGGACAGAGGGAGGAGCGAGTCGGAGGGAGGAGGGAGGAGGGAGGAGCGAGTCGAGGCCCTAAGGTGAGGAAGCAGAAGGCCAGTGGGGCTGCAGGGTAGGGAAGTTGTGGGGAGGGTGAACCAGGCATGGGATGAGAGGGTAGCCCACTTAGGGCCTTTTGGGCTAAGAAGGTATTTGGATTTTATTCTAAATGCTGTGGGAAGCCGCTGGAGAGTGTGCAGGCTTTTCTTGTCTTTAAACTATGTTCCCTAAACTCCAGGAAGGCCACATCTCTTCCTGGCACGACCTTTCCCTCATTCATCTCTTTTATGCCTCCTCTCCTTTAAGACTCAGATGCTATTTCTCCAGGGAACCTTCTCGCTGAACCCATAACACAGTAGATAGCAGTGCATTGTAGTTGTCAGTTATTCTTGTCTGTTTTCCCCCCTAATCGCTAAGGAATGAAGCTTTTCTTTGTGTCTGCAGCCTCTGGCTCAGCCCTGTCGAACAGAAAGAACACTTGGCGGACGTTCAGGGAACCTTTATGAAACAGGAACAAACTGCCCTCTTGTAAATTTCACCTCTCTCTGGCAACTTCCTCCAAACCCCCGCGGACACTTTTAAAGAGCCCTCTTTGGGGTCCCATGTCTAGTCCCAGATTCTCCTGTAGTTCCTTTCTGATTTTCCTTAAAAAAAATAAAGTACTAGCCCTTTTATTGCCCCTTTCAAAGCAGCTCTCATCCTTCATCCTCTTTAACGCTTTCATTTTTCTCAGGTGGTTCTTATCAAGCTTGAGCAAGCGCATGATACTCAGGGAAATGTCATGGGGGTGTGGGATGAGGCAGCTCTCTGCAGGAGGTCCGGAGGCTGGGGTGTTTCCTTTTCTGATGGAAGCTCCCTGCTACCACTCCTCGAGTGGAAGGAGATCCTCTGAGAAGCCCCATAGGGTTTCAGAAGCAGAGATATTTGAGAGAGTGAGAGAGAATTAGAGGGAAGATTTTTGCCAGTAGGCTTTTCTGATGTAAGAAACCTTCCCTATTCAACAGCAGTGGCCTACAATCATTTTTGACTGTGAGTCCAAAATAAAAAATACGTTTATATTGGGAACCAGCACCCACGTACGTATAAGTAAATGTAAAAGAGTTTCACTAGCAGTATTTACTCTTGTTATGCATAACCCACTCTGATATTTTCTGGTCTCTTCTTTTGTCTTTGTTGCAGTTTTAGTACAATGCCAGCTGATTGGTGGCTAAGGCCCTGGGTAAGGGCTCTAGCACATACCTGTCCTGCGTCCTTGGGCAGGTTCCTTCCCCCAAGTTCCTCAGGTGTAAAACAGACTTGTCCTCATTGCGTGGGTAAAGTTTGTAGAGATGTCTATGTCTAGCGAGGTCCCTGGCACACAGTATATTTCTGTACATGCTAGTTAAATATGACAAAATGCATCTGCATGGGTGTAAGGGATCTCTACAGAGTTGATGGTACTCTTGCTGATCTGACTCACTATTTCCCAGCTGTTTACATTTGGTGGCTCATGCCTCCAGCTGCATGTGTATGTTATAGCTGTATGTGTATTTCACTTCCCAGCCACTCTATGTATGTAAACACACATACACACTCCCTCCCCTTTCCACAGTGGTCTCCATCACCTCCCCACTCTCCCAGGAGGAGGAGATCCAACCTCCAGGGCACCAATGTCAATGATCATGCCACATAGAGACTTGCAGACCCTGCTGAAGAGAGGTTACAATCTGCATCCACATCCAACAGTATAAATTGGGAAGAAATAAAGACATTTATATGCACTTAAATATTTTTGTAGTTGTACATAATTAAATGTGGTACACCTATTTTATATTTTCTACTAGTTTGAGATGCTTATCCTTATATTTTAAAAAATTGATACATAACTGCTTTTCTAACAAGGACCATAGCATTCTCTTACTTACCTTTTGCTTACCTCTCCCTCACCAATCTCCCATGTCTACATTGTCTGGAATTTTAGTTTCTGATTTTTATTCAAAAATTTAAAATCAGGGACTTGCTGGGTGGCTCAGTGGTTAAGAATCCACCTGCTAATACAGGGGACACGGGTTCGATCCCTGGTCTGGGAAGATCCTGCATGCTGCAGAGCAACTAAGCCCGTGCGCCACAACTACTGAGCCTGTGCTCTAGAGCCCGTGAGGCGCAACTACTGAGCCCGCATGCCTAGAGCCTGTGCTCCGCAACAAGAGAAGCCACTGCAATGAGAAGCCCACACACTGCAATGAAGAGTAGCCCCTGCTCGCCGCAACTAGAGAAAGCCCGCGTACAGCAACGAAGACCCAACGCAGCCAAAAAAAAAATTAAAATCAATACTTATTTCAAATCAATAGGTTTCAGTAAAATTTGTCTTCCATTGCTTGTTGCATTCCACTATATTTGAGTGTATTTTCTTCCAGGAGTGCATCCTTTTTAAAAAAAAATAAATTTATTTATTTATTTATTTTTATATTGATGATAAAATTTATTTATTTCATCATCTGTGTTTATTCTGCTTTTCAATCCATATATCCTCCCCGCCCAACAGTTGTGTTTTTATTTCTAAGATCCATAAGGCCCTTTTTCACTGACATTTTCTTTATTCATTTACTGTTTTACCTGAAATTTATGTATTTCCCTGCACTATTGCAAAGTGAAACATCAAAATATTATATATATAAATGAAATTTACTAAGATTCTATCAGGTAGTAACCTGTGTTTTAGATAATTGTAGAACTTTGGGAAAAATTCTTAGTTGCAATAGGGAAATAAAGGATTACTTTCCAGTCTGTATTGGATTATGCTTAGACCAGGATCAGGGTCTGAGAAAGACATAATGAAGTGTGGCTCAGAAGGCAACAAAAAAGAAATGTAGAAAAATAATATATGTATATTTATTTTCCTATATTCTACCTTTTTTCTTAAAATGTTGGTTTCTTGATCTTTCTCCAAGTTTCATACTGGGTCTTTTATTTTTCTTTACTTATTTTTTTTGGTCAGTCATGAAGCCTTAATTCCAGAACATTTTTATCACCCCAAAGAAAACACATACCCATTAAGAGTCACTTCCCATTTCCCCCTCCCTCTAGCCCCTGCCAGCCACTAAGTACTTTCTGTCTTTATGGACTTGTCTATTGTGAACATTACATGTAAATGGAATCAAACAATATGTGACCTTTTGTGTCTATCTTCTTTCATTTAGCATAACATTTTTGATGTTCATCCATGTTGTGGCATGAATCAGTACTTCATTCCTTTTCAATGGCTGAATAATATTTCATTATATGAATATACCACATTTTGTTAATCCATTTATCAGTTGATGGCCATTGGATTGTATCTACTTTTTGGCTATTATGAATTGTGCTGCTGTGAACATTCATGTACAGGTTTTTGCTTGGACATATGTTATTTCTTTATTCCTAGGAATAGAATTGCTGGGTCATGTGGTGACTCAAATGTTTAACCTTTTGAGGACCTACCAAACTGTTTTTCAAAGCACACCATTTTACATTATCACCCACAGTGTAAGAGGGTTCCCATTTCTCTACATCTTCACCAACACTTGTTATTGTCTGTCTTTTTTATTTTAGCCATCCTAGTGGGTATGAAGTGGCATCTCATTGTGGTTTTCATATGCATTTCCTTATGGACTAATAATGTCGAGCATCTTTTCATGTGGTTATTGGCCATTTGTGTATCTTTGGAGAAATGTCTATTTAAATCCTTTACACATTTTTTATTGGACTATCTTTTTACTGTTGAATTGTAAGACTTCTTTATATATTCTGGATACTAGATCCTTATCACATATATTATTTGCAAATGTTTTCTCCCATTCTTTGGGTTGTCTTCACTTTTTTGATAAGTGTCCTTTGAAGCACAAAAGTTTTAAATTTTGATGAAGTCCAAAATTGTTTCTTTGAGGCGTAACTCAAATAAACAAGCATCTCTTTAGTGCAGAGACTGATGATCTGGGCAAAGAAGGACCCTGCTCTGCAATACTAAGACTGGATTCTCTCCCCCCATAGTCTGCTCCAGGAAACCTCTGTGATTCATGCTCCAGAGTCCCTGCTCGTGATGGGGAATATCCCAGGTTTTCTGGTCCTCTGAAATTGTGTGAGAGGTGGTGATGCAGCATTTTTCAGGGTTTTGCACTTTGTAAAAGCTTGCCCCTCCATGAGCAGGGTGATGGAGTTAGCGCTCTCTGTATTTGGAAACGTAGCATTGTCTGTGGATCATAAATCACATCTGAGGCAGAAGTGAAACTCATCTCATTAACCGCTGTGACAGCATCTCACCCTCATTCTTGTTTTGTGGTTTCTCCAGTTCTGGACTTTAGCGACCCCTTCAGCACGGAGGTGAAGCCGAGGATCCTGCTCATGGGCCTGAGAAGGAGTGGCAAGTCATCCATCCAGAAAGTTGTCTTTCATAAAATGTCTCCCAACGAAACCCTGTTCTTGGAAAGTACGAACAAGATCTGCCGGGAAGACGTTTCCAACAGCTCCTTTGTTAATTTTCAGATTTGGGACTTCCCAGGACAGATTGACTTTTTTGACCCTACCTTTGACTATGAGATGATCTTCCGGGGGACGGGAGCACTGATATTTGTCATAGACTCCCAGGTAAGGCTCAGTCTCGGGGTACGGTGGGACTGTAGCCCCCTGCCCCAGGCAGCCCCTTCTTGCAAACAAGTTCCTTTGCAATCATTTTGGTTTGGTTTTTAGAGTCAGGAATAGACCTTTCTACTAGACTAGCATTTCTCAGTTGGGGCTCTCAGGCTTTGCAAAGGGGAAAAGGCTCCCTTCACACAGCACTGACCAACATGCGATGTTCAGGAACTGTGTGCTCTCAGCAAACCCTGGAGGAAACCTCACAGACAGGGGGTGGGGGGGACCACCGTGCAGGCCAGTGACACCAACGATGTGTCCCCCCTCTGGTACTCTTGGCAGACATGTATAAAAGATCACAAGTTCTCTACAACAAAAATACATATATATCTACATTTCAAAATGTCTACTATTTCCTTTGAAGATAAAGTTCTAAGTGTGAACATTTTTCTTCTGAACCATATTATTGTAATTACTACTAGTACACAATTACAGCAGCATGACTAGTATGTATTTTATAGGTAACTAAATACAAAATGTAAAATTTGAGATACTTATATATTTTTTTCCACTTAATTCATGTATCTATGCTTGACTAAGACAGGATTTGGCATCAATTCTTTTTTTGTTTGTATAGCTGTAAGTACTGAGAAACCTTGTTCACATGAGGTGGATATGGGGTGAGTTTTGTTCTAGCATTCACTCAATTGTTTAACTCCTTCTAAGTTATATCCCCTAAATTACCCAATTTTCTATCACAAAAATATTATTTTTTCATAGTTTATCAGTAGACATCCTGATTGTGTCCTCCTTTAACTTTGCTGAAAGCAAAGAATCGGGAGCCCCTTGACTGGTGAAGAACCTTACCAACCAGGCGTTAAAGTCGCTCACTTTATTGGTATTCAGACCAGCCTTCTGAACGGTCTCTTTGGCACCCTGGGTTTTTAAGACCCTGGACCTTTCTCCTGTGAAGTGTGGGCAGAGCTGGTGGTTTACAGGGAGGAGGGGAAGGGAAGCAGCAGGACCACAGATGCATCTCCGGCAGGTCAGTCTTAGCACAGAGCACAGGTAGCAGAACTGGGACATTGACATTGACGTTCTTCAAACTCTCCATGTTCAGGGACTCTTAGAAAGTGTCCCCAATGGGTGGCCCAGCCCGAAGGTCCTCCTGAGAGCTCTCTTTTGTAGCTGTGGGGGAATAAAAGGCAACAAGTCCTGCAGGAATGCCCTAAGCCAACTCTAAGCTCAGGTCTCAACGTTTCCCTGCAACTGTGGACCTACAGTCAGACAGGTAGGGCCAAGCACTCCCAGCCCTTCAGGAGCCCAGTGGTGTTAGGGAGAAAGGGCTGTGAAGACCTTCAGTAATAATGGTTCTGAGCCCACTCTTAGGAAACCATTCTCAGACAAGACTACTCATGCCTGAGAGTATCATAAAGTCATTCACGGAACGAGGTGCCTGTTTAATGTAAAAATGAAATTTTTAACTCAGCCTTTTAGTTCCAAGCGACTGCATGGTGAACTTGTGGAGCTGTAGTAGCCCTACCCATGGGTAAGTAGATTCCAACCCTGACTCATCACTTCAAGACAGTGGCTTAGGAAGTACTTCCTTCAATACAGTATTGTGCGTACATAGCAATTTACATGTATGGAATTTGAATTTCCAGTGCACCTCTATCTCAGGTGTTTGTAATATGGCTAAAATAGGCATACTTGCCTATTTATTTTTCATTGTTTGGGGTGTTTTTATTGCTTCAAAGTGATCCCCTTTTTATGGTTGGTTTGTTTTATTGAAGTATAGTTGATTTACAATATCGTGTTAGTTTCAGGTGTACAGCACAGTGATTCAGTTATATATACATATATATTTATATGCTTTTTCAGATTCCTTTCCCTTATAGGTTATTACCAAATATTGAGTGTAGTTCCTTGTGCTATACAGTAGGTCCTCGTTGGTCATCTATTTTATACATAGTAGTGTGTATATGTTAATCCCAAACTCCTGATTTATCCCTCCCCATCCCACACTTGCCTATTTTTATTTTTTTATTATTTATTTATTTATTTAGCCTATTTTTAAATTGGAACTGTAATTTGGTTTTAATTTTACCTGAGCATGAAAAGTGGACCTTCGATTGTGGTTGGTAAATGTGTTCTTTGTTTTATTTTGTTTCTTGGTTTGTTGGGTTTTGTTTTGGCCGTAAGGCGGACAAAGGTATAAGAATGAGAAATACACCTTTTTAAATTACACTTTTTAAAAGGTAGAAAAAAACGTTGTTGAGAGTTGTCATTTACTAAAAATAAGGAATAGTTAAATAAGCAGTTTCCAGAATTTGCCTAATAGACTTTTCTACTGGAAGCAGCTGATAAAAATCACGTTTGGGGGAATCTTTACTTGATGTGACTGCAAGCACTAAACAAAACCAAACTTGAGGGAAGTGTCTCGGCAACCCTTGAATGTCACTGCCTTCATTTCTAAGCAGTTCTACGTTCGTCTGACACCTCATATTTTTTTATTTTTTGCTTGCGAATTCCTCACAATCACAGGATTGCCAGATAAATATATCACAAGGGAGAAAATGTGTCCTCACAGAATGTTGTAAAATAAAAGAGAATGAAAGCATCAAGAGTAATTTCCCGTGAGCTCCCTGTGTGACACTGCCAGGCCCCCGGCATGGCCCACAGAAAGGACCTCATCTCCAGGGCCACCCTCGGCCCCCGGGAGCCATTTCACATGTGCCTGGGATCCAAACTAGAGTGTCTGCTTGACCCACGTTGGTGATTGTGACCTGCCTCTAATTCCTAGATCTAAGTTTGGAATAGAAACCAGACAGCGTATTTTTCCTTTTTTTAATTTGTTGTAGAAGATAATAACAAACACAGTAGAAAAAAAAATCATTCACAATCCCTCTGCTCTAATAAATCAAGTATTTTCTTTCTTTTCATGTCATTTTTAGCCCTTGTAGATCTGTACCACTTCATCAGTTTGTTGGTAATCAGACCATTTTATATGCTTGGCAGGGAGGTTAGAGGAGTGATTTCTAATCTTTTGAGACTGTGATAACACTCTTGACTTTGGCTAGTTTTGCTCACAGACATGTGCCCTGAACTCCTCTCTTCAGTTAAAGACATAAGGAATAACATTTTTTGAAGTGTAATTTACATGCAATAAATTGCACTCATTTTAAATATACAGTTCAACAAGTTTGACAAATACACCTCTAACCACCTCACAATCAAGATACAGAATGTTTCCACCACCCTGAAATCTTCTTTGTGTCCTTTCTCAGACGGCCCTCAAGATCCCAGACCCAGGCAACCGCTGATGAGATGTGCTTTCTTTCTCTATAGAGTAGTTCGCCTTTTCTAGAATTTCTGTATGTGGAATTGTACAGTATGTGGACTTTAGTTTTTTTTTTTTTTAAACTTTGGGTTTATTTATTTTATTTATTTATTTACTTATGGCTGTGTTGGGTCTTCGTTTCTGTGTAAGGGCTCTCTCCAGTTGTGGCAAGTGGGGGCCACTCTTCATCGCGGTGCACGGGCCTCTCACTATCGCGGCCTCTCCTGTTGCGGAGCACAGGCTCCAGATGCGCAGGCTCAGTAATTGTGGCTCACGGGCCTAGCCGCTCCGCGGCATGTGGGATCCTCCCAGACCAGGGCTCGAACCCGTGTCCCCTGCATTGGCAGGCAGAGTCTCAACCACTGCGCCACCAGGGAAGCCCCTGGACTTTAGTTTTTATTTGAGATATTGTAAGGTATTTAAAAAGTGCTGCAAATTATTAATCTAGAATTTTTCCAAAATGCTTAATCTGCTATCCCAGTGTCCAATATTTGTTTTTCATTTTAAACAACTCTTTAGAGTGCAAAGGATGAGGACTCCGCTTGATCTTTATCTCTCTTCATAGTGTCCTATTAGTATCTTTAATATTTTGATTTATCTAAAAACTAGGGATACGTTTTTATTAATTTAATTTGGGGAATACAAGAATGCCTAAAAACATCCCCTGTTTTATTGGCTTTTCTGTATTTGTCCAGGTTTGGAGTCAGAATTGGCAGGGGGCGGTGAAAAGTCCTTTAAATTCTGTCCTGAAGATCCCTTTCTTCAGGATCTTAGTTCCCTGACCAGGGATTGAACCCGGGCCCATGGCAGTGAAAGCGCCGAGTCCTAACCACTGAACCGCCAGGGAATTCCCCCCTTTCCTTTTTTTGCTGTAAAAACAAGACCTATTCACACCCTTCAAATTGGCAATAATGAAAAGACCTGACAACACTGGGTGTTGTTGAGAGTCTGGAGCATCAGGGGCTCTTACACATTATCTAGTCAAGTTCAAGGTGCTCATTCTTATGACCCAACAAGCCTCCTTTCAGGGTAAGCCCTAAGAAACTTGCAAACAGGCACAGAGATGTGTGCGTGAGACTGTCCACATTATCATCATCATCTGAACTAGCACATAACTGGAAACATTCTGAATGTTCATCAACTGGCAAGTGAGTGATAAATTGTAGACCATCCATACGATGGAATTTTATAGAGTTGTTAACAGGAATCATGTACTAGAGTTATGTGCTTCAACAAAGGTGAATCTCACTGACATAATGGGAGTGAAGAAGGCAAACTGTAATCCACGTGCAAGTTGATATTTCTGTAAAGTTTTAAACAATGTAAATGAATTCTGTATGTTGTTTAGTGATACATATGTATGCAGTAATGTATAAAGACATGAGTGATGATACAGGTAGAAGTCAGGATAGTGGTTACCTCTGGAGGGTGTGGGTAGAGTGTGATGGGATGGGCTGGGAGGATGGGGAGAAACACACAAGGCTTCAGTGTCTAATGTTTGATTTCTTAAACAGAGAGATGCATACACAGGCGTTCATTACATTATTACATAGGTATCATCTGTAGGAAGGAGAAAAAAATAGTGTTGTGTTATTTGGGGCAATTACTCTAGACCAGGGGTCAGCAGACTTTTTCTGAAAAGGGCCAGATGGTAATTATTTTAGGCTTTGCAGGCTGTGCTGTCTCTGAGGAGTTTCCACGGAGGAAAACCATTCAGCTCTGCCACTGTACCCTCAAAGCAGCCATAGACAGTGTGTAAACAAATGAGTGTGACTGTGGTCCAATAAAACTTTACTTGCAAACAGTAGGTGGGCCCAGTTTGGCCCGAGGGCCATGGTTTGCTGACCTCTGCTCCAGATCAGTGGTTCTTAAAGTTTTTCCCCCTGGCTCCTTCCCCATCTTCCCAGCGATCCCTATCATGTTTTCATCCCTACTTGTTCATTACATTTCACCAAGAGACTCAGAATCCTGGAGGGACAGTATTCCAGGGAAGGTCCTGGATGCTGTGGGGTCATTTTCAATACATAAAACTGCAACTCCGACCTTTATGACTGTCATCAAGCTAAATCATAACTGTATTTTTCTGGCCTTTCTTTCTCATTTCTTTGTTAACAAAACTTAAGTTTTCAGTCTTGAATTCTATGAAACAGCTTTTATTGGGGCATTTGCAAAATATTTTTGGGGGAGGTTATAAGATTAACAGTGTATGTGGAAGAGAAAAAATGGTACCTGTAAGGTGATGGATTGGTTCATTAGCTTGACTGGGGTGGATCCTTTCACAATAGGTACAGATGGGTACACAATGGTACCAAAACATTACGTCGTCACCTTAATACATGCAATGTTTGTCAGTCATACCTCAGTAAAGTTGGGAGGGAAGACTGTATGTGGAAGGGAATCAAAGCAGCCTCCCTGACAGGAGTGTGCTTTGTTCCCAGGACGATTACATGGAGGCCCTGGCCAGGCTCCACCTCACGGTGACCAGGGCCTACAAAGTGAACACCGACATCAACTTCGAGGTGTTTATTCACAAAGTGGATGGTCTGTCAGATGACCACAAAATTGAAACCCAGAGAGATATTCACCAGAGGGCAAATGATGACCTTGCAGATGCTGGATTAGAAAAAATTCACCTCAGGTGAGAACAGAAACCCATCAGGGATCACTGGGGTCCAGAGTCATCAGGAGTGGTTTGGCCCGGACAGTCATTTACCTGTGTACCCTGTTTTGTGCTGTTAGACATTGGGGTAATATTTGGGAAAAGCAAGCTTTGCATGTGCCAACTCTAATCTTTGGGAAAAGCGATGGGGTTTTAAACAAATTTTTTTGACCAAAGGTCAAAGCTAAGGTTCTTTCCCCCTATGAAAAACACATAGGAGAAAACCCATGAACTGCGTCCAGGAACTTAATCGATGCTGAAGTTTACTGTTATAGATAGTATCTATAATGATAAGTAAAGGAGTACTCTGACAATAATTCAGATAGAAATATTCACAGAGGAAAGCCATTTCTCTAATTTTTGTGGGGTAGTATGTATACGCATCATTCATTTTGCAAATTGGAAAAATGGAAAGATTAGATGCTTCAGTATCAATAATATAACTATTAACATGAGAGGTGTGTATAAAGATGATCTGGCGTGGATTCTCTTGCAGAATGTAAGGATGCGGATACAGGCATATACGGCTGCATTTTTAAGCCTCCGAGTCCAGCCAGTCAGCAGATCAGAATGGGCACAGTTCTTGCTTTGGGGAGTTGGGCAGGAATGTCTTGTTATGACATGTTCATTTTTTTTACTGAGGTTGTTTTGAATTCTGAAGGGGGCTAGAATGTGTGTGTAGTAAATACAGAAGGCATGATTCTGGTGTTATGACATAGCCTGAACCGTCTATTCCTCAGTCAAAGGTAAAAAGTGATGAAATATTGTTTCGTCTTTCAGCTTTTATCTGACAAGCATATATGACCATTCGATATTTGAAGCTTTTAGCAAAGTGGTTCAGAAACTGATTCCACAACTCCCCACCCTGGAGAATTTGCTAAACATCTTTATCTCAGTAAGTAAATAATACTGTCCTGTTAGAGTCATTTGCGGAATTTAAGAATAACATTGCAAGAGTGAAAATGATCTTATTTCTACTTGCTCTTACAGCACTTCAAGTTCACTGAAATATTATTTTTGAAGACTGCGCCTATGTACTGTTTTAGGGCCTTTAAAATTTAACTCCCAAAACGATTCCTGTACTTCACTGGTATAATCGGAATGTTTATTCAAGTTGTAGGCAATCATTCAGTGTTAATGGAATCCTACCAGAGGTTGGGAGCATAAAAGTTGGTTTTGGCTATAAGGTATATACTGTTGAATTTTTAAAAATATGTTTAACACTGTGAATGATGTGCTGGCTGGCTGAGTCCTAAAAACCACCACCTCAAGTCAAACTTCACAAAATAGAATTAAGGCAGACCTTTGGTTGTATTCACATTGATTCTCACTGCACAATTTTGAGTTTGTTTGTCTAGATTTTTAAAATCTATTTTTAAATTTATAAAGTTTTTAAAATTCTTTTTTTTACTTGGCCTTTTTCCTAACTGCAGGTACATTTCTAAGAGTCAGGAAACACGACTTAATTTGTTTACCTAAAGTAAATAATTCGTGATAATTCCAGTTTTCACTTCTTGTGCAAGTCCATTATAAAGAAGTTTATGACAATGAGGTTTAAATTGTAATAAAAGGGAACAACCTAAATTTTTGTGCAAGTCCATTATAAAGAAGTTTATGACCATGAGGTTTAAATTGTAATAAAAGGGAACAACCTAAATTTTTGCTGGTTCGTATTTGAGACTGAGGATGGCACATCATTTTATGTAACCATGACATGCTCTGCAATCAGCTGTCCCTTTAAGGCCGCATCTCCCTTTTGTTTCAGAATTCTGGAATTGAAAAGGCGTTTCTCTTTGATGTGGTCAGTAAGATTTACATTGCAACTGATAGTACCCCCGTGGATATGCAAACCTATGAGCTCTGCTGTGACATGATCGATGTGGTTATCGACATTTCTTGTATTTATGGGTAAGTAGAACATTCTGAAAGGCTACAATTGAGCCATACTTTTCTTTCATAACCTTTGAGAATTTTGCATTTACTTATTTGATCTTAATACTTTTGTTTGAAATGACTGAGATCTATAAATACACCATTTCGTATGTAATAATAATAACAAAACATTATTGAGTAAGTGCCTGGCATTATGCTAATAATTTCATTGCCCACATTATTATCATTGAATTCTCCACTATTCCACGAGGCAGGAATTACTATCGCCATCTTATAGATGGCGCATTGAGGTTCAGAGTGGTTAAGTTTCTAACCCCTGCTCACACTGTCAATAAGGGACAGAATTAGTATTGTATTTGAGCTCAAGTCTGATACCTTCTTCCTCTACTGAAAAGTCTGTTGTCATATCATAATGTATATACTTGAGGGAGACCACTAGGATCCTTGGATTCTACATAAATATCTCATGTTTACCACAGTTCTATTATTTTCTTCATTACATGAAATAACTGCTGAATTGTTTGTTTTTTCCAATATACTTTTTTTTTTTTTTAAAGATTGATTGATTGATTGATTGATTGCTATATTGGGTCTTCGTTTCTGTGCTAGGGCTTCCTCTAGTTGCGGCAAGCGGGGGCCACTCTTCATTGCGGTGCACGGGCCTCTCACTATCGCGGCCTCTCTTGTTGCGGAGCACAGGCTCCAGACGCGCAGGCTCAGTAATTGTGGCTCACGGGCCTAGTTGCTCCGCGGCATGTGGGACCTTCCCAGACCAGGGCTCGAACCCGTGTCCCCTGCATTGGCAGGCAGATTCTCAACCACTGCACCACCAGGGAAGCCCCCTCCAATATACTTTTGATTGTCTTCTACTGTGGACAGCAGAGAATTATTAAACTAAGCAAACAACATTACCTGCTTATTATTATTATCTTATATTCTTAGAAAACAGAACTTCTTGTACATTTAAAATAATATAAAATAAACAGGCGTGGGGAAAATTGATTCTGTTACCAAACATAGAAATAATTCCACATAATTGTGAATTTGCTGAATTCAGGGTGTTTTACAGAGTGAGTGGGTGTGAACTCGTATGTCTATCTTTTTAAGGCATCGCGTTGTTGCTGCCTTATATTGGATATTGAATCTCACATCCTCACCCACTCATTGATGAGGTAAAGCTTTCCTTCATCTTCCTCTTTACTCACTGGCTGTGACCCACTTTACACAGCCTCCTCTGCCAGCTTCTGGGCGAGCCTCAGTCTTACCATTTCTCTCTTCCATTCAGTTTAGACTCTTTCTTGTTAACTGTTATACACACATGAACACCCACAGTCCCTTCCCTTATGAAACAGGGAAAGTGATTCTTACCTCACAGGACTGTAGTGAGGATGCAATATCATTAGGCTTCCCCTGGTGGACCCTGGATAAATGTAGCTGCCATTATAATTATTATTAATTATTGTTATTATTACTAAGCACTGCCACCGGCTTTAGAAATAGACCTTATTTTCCAAGATCGCTGCCCTGCAGTATTCTCTTGTTTTAAAACTCTAAGTGGATGACCTTGAAATAGTCATGGAAGCTGAAACTACCCTGATTACAATCTAGATGGCTGTCGTAATCAAATACAATGAACAACACAGTTAATCTGGCACATATTTAATGATATGCATAATCATTATTTTGCCATATGGTAATTAGACATAAGTGGTAAGTTGTTCATATAAATGATGTTAATCAGAGTTACTTTTATCCAGCTAAAACAAACACGGGGAGGGAGGGATTGGGCGGAGGAGGGAGCAGGGCCTTGCTGGTAGACTGCTTTTCTGTTGCCGAGTGCAGTGCTCCTGGGAGCCCGCCTGGTTCAGTAAGAGCCAGTCTGGGTATGGGTCACAAATGGGGTGTGAGTTATGGAGTTTCTTGAGACTGTTTTCTGGAGCAGCCATGAGCCAGCCCATGTGGCCTGCAGGGGCTGGCCGGGGATGCATGCCACAGCCCAGGAAGCTGGCAGCCCTGTAATTGGAGACCCCAGAAGCAGGTGACCTGGTCTGCTCAAGAATCTCAGCTGGGATTCTGAAAACATATACACAGTTTCAGATAAGGGAAAAGGTACAAGACGTGCTCCTTTGCCTATAAAGAAAGGATACATAACTGATTACATCAGTGTCTTCAGAGGGCCCAATTTTGATCATTAAGGCCATATTAATAATGATAACAGCAGTTAGCATTTATTGTGCATTTTATATGCTCTCAGCACTATGCTTAGCACTATATATGTATTATTTCATTGCATTAGGAAACTTTGAGGTAATTACTGTTCATGTACAGATGAGGAAATTGAGGCTCAAAGAAGTTACTCAATTTGCCCAAACTTATACGATAAATAAGAGGGCTGGGATTCAAACCCAAGTCATTTGTGTTTGCAGGCCACACCTCTTCTTAAATAGACCAATTTATTTATTTAACTTTTTATTTTGAAAAATTTCAAATCTATAGAAAATGTGCAAGAATAGTACAGTGAACTCCTGTGTACCCTTCACTGGGATTCACCAATTTTTATCAGTTTGCCATATTTGCTCTTTCTTTCTTTTTCTAATACAGTCGACCCTCCGTGTGGGTTCCACATGTGCAGATTCAACCAACCAGTGGATTGAAAATATTCAGAAAAAAAAATGCCAGAAAATGCCAAAAAGCAAAACTTGGCTGCGTGCTGGCAACTATTTACATAGCATTTACATTGTATTAGGCATTAAAAGTAATTAAAAGTGTATGGGAGGGACTTAATTGATATTTATAGGGCATTCCATCCAAAAACAACAGAATACACTTTCTTCTCAAGTGCTCATGGAACATTCTCCAGGATAGATCATATCTTGGGTCACAAATCAAGTCTTGGTAACTTTAAGAAAATTGAAATTGTATCAAGTATCTCTTCCAACCACAATGCTATGAGACTAGATATCAATTGCAGTAAGAAATCTGTGAAAAATACAAACACATGGAGGCTAAACAATACACTACTTAATAACTAAGAGATCACTGAAGAAATCAAAGGGGAAATAAAAAAATACCTAGAAACAAATGACAATGAAAACGCGACGACCCAAAACCTATGGGATGCAGCAAAAGCAGTTGTAAGAGGGAAGTTTATAGCAATACAATCCTACCTCAAGAAACATGAAACATCTCAAATAAACAATCTAACCTTACACCTAAAGCAATTAGAGAAAGAAGAACAAAAAAACCCCAAAGTTAGCAGAAGGCAAGAAATCATAAAGATAAGATCAGAAATAAATGAAAAAGAAATGAAGGAAACGATAGCAAAGATCAATAAAACTAAAAGCTGGTTCTTTGAGAAGATAAACAAAATTGATAAACCATTAGCCAGACTCATCAAGAGAAAAAGGGAGAAGACTCAATAGAATTAGAAATGAAAAAGGAGAAGTAACAACTGACACTGCAGAAATACAAACGATCATGAGAGATTACTACAAGCAACTATATGCCAATAAAATGGACAACCTGGAAGAAATGGACAAATTCTTAGAAAAGCACAACCTTCCGAGACTGAACCAAGAAGAAATAGAAAATATAAACAGACCAATCATAAGCACTGAAATTGAGACTGTGATTAAAAATCTTCCAACAGACAAAAGCCCAGGACCAGATGGCTTCACAGGCGAAGTCTATCAAACACTTAGAGAAGAGCTAACACCTATCCTTCTCAAACTCTTCCAAAATATAGCAGAGGGAGGAACACTCCCAAACTCATTCTACAAGGCCATCATCACCCTGATACCAAAACCAGACAAAGGTGTCACAAAGAAAGAAAACTACAGGCCAATGTCACTGATGAACATAGATGCAAAAATCCTCAACAAAATACTAGCAAACAGAATCCAACAGCACATTAAAAGGATCATACACCATGATCAAGTGGGGTTTATCCCAAGAATGCAAGGATTCTTCAATATAGGCACATCAATCAATGTGATAAACCATATTAACAAACTGAAGGAGAAAAACCATATGATCATCTCAATAGATGCAGAAAAAGCTTTCAAAAAAATTCAACACCCATTTATGATAAAAACCCTCCAGAAAGTAGGCACAGAGGAAACTTACCTCAACATAATAAAGGCCATATATGACAGGTCCACAGCCAACATCGTTCTCAGTGGTGAAAAACTGAAAGCATTTCCTCTAAGATCAGGAACAAGACAAGGTTGCCCACTCTCACCACTATTATTCAACATAGTTTTGGAAGTTTTAGCCACAGCAATCAGAGAAGACAAAGAAATAAAAGGAATCCAAATTGGAAAAGAAGAAGTAAAGCTGTCACTGTTTGCAGATGACATGATACTATACATAGAGAATCCTAAAGATGCTACCGGAAAACTACTAGAGCTAATCAATGAATTTGGTAAAGTTGCAGGATACAAAATTCATGCACAGAAATCTCTTGCATTCCTATACACTAATGATGAAAAATCTGAAAGAGAAATTAAGGAAACACTCCCATTTACCATTGCAACAAAGAGAATAAAATATCTAGGAATAAACCTACCTAAGGAGACAAAAGACCTGTATGCATAAAACTCTAAGACACTGATGAAAGAAATTAAAGATGATACAAACAGATGGAGAGATATACCATGTTCTTGGATTGGAAGAATAAACACTGTGAAAATGACTCTACTACCCAAAGCAATCTACAGATTCAGTGCAATCCCTATCAAACTACCACTGGCATTTTCCACAGAACTAGAACAAGAAATTTCACAATTTGTATGGAAACACAAAAGACCCTGAATAACCAAAGCAATCTTGAGAAAGAAAAACAGAGCTGGAGGAATCAGGCTTCTGGACTTCAGACTATACTACAAAGCTACAGTAACCAAGACAGTATGGTACTGGCACAAAAACAGAAATATAGATCAATGGAACAGGATAGAAAGCCCAGAGATAAACCCACACACATATGGTCATTTTATTTTTGATAAAGGAGGCAAGACTATACAATGGAGAAAAGACAGCCTCTTCAATAAGTGGTGCTGGGAAAACTGGACAGCTACATGTAAAAGAATGAAATTAGAACGCTCCCTAACACCATACACAAAAATAAACTCAAAATGGATTAAAGACCTAAATGTAAGGCCAGACACTATAAAACTCTTAGAGGAAAACATAGGCAGAACACTCTATGACATAAATCACAGCAAGATCCTTTTTGACCCACCTGCTAGAGAAATGGAAATAAAAACAAAAATAAACAAATGGGACCTAATGAAACTTAAAAGCTTTTGCACAACAAAGGAAACCATAAACAAGACAAAAAGACAACCCTCGGAATGGGAGAAAATATTTGCAAATGAAGCAACTGACAAAGGCTTAATCTGCAAAATTTACAAGCAGCTCATGCAGCTCAATATCAAAAAAACAAACAACCCAATCCAAAAATGGGCAGAAGACCTAAATAGACATTTCCCCAAAGAAGATATACAGATTGCCAACAAACACATGAAAGGATGCTCAACATCACTAATCATTAGAGAAGTGCAAATCAAAACTACAATGAGGTATCACCTCACACCAGTCAGAATGGCCATCATCAAAAAATCTACAAACAATAAATGCTGGAGAGGGTGTGGAGAAAAGGGAACACTCTAACACTGTTGGTGGGAATGTAAATTGATACAGCCACTATGGAGAACAGCATGGAGGTTCCTTAAAAAACTAAAGACTGAACTATCATACGACCCAGCAATCCCGCTACTGGGCATATACCCTGAGAAAACCATAATTCAAAAAGAGTCATGTACCACAATGTTCATTGCAGCTCTATTTACAATAGCTAGGACATGGAAGCAACCTAAATGTGCATTGACAGATGAATGGGTCAAGAAGACGTGGCACATATATACAATGGAATATTACTCAGCTATAAAAAGAAACGAAATCGAGTCATTTGTAGTGAGGTGGATGGACATAGAGACTGTCATACAGAGTGAAGTAAGTCAGAAAGAGAAAAATAAATACCGTATGCTAACACATATATATGGAATCTAAAAAAAAAAAAAGGTTCTGAAGAACCTAGGGGCAGGACAGGAATAAAGACGCAGACGTAGAGAATGGACTTGAGGACACGGGGAGGGGGAAGGGTATGCTGGGACGAAGTGAGAGAGTGGCATGGACTAATATATACTACCAAGTGTAAAATAGATAGCTAGTGGGAAGCAGCCGCATAGCATAGGGAGATCAGCTCGGTGCTTTGTGACCACCTAGAGGGGTGGGATAGGGAGGGTGGGAGGAAGGGATACGCAAAAGGGAGGAGATATGGGGGTATATGTATATGTGTAGCTGATTCACTTTGTTATAAAGCAGAAACTAACACGCCATTGTAAAGCAATTATACTCCAAAAAAGATGTTTAAAAAAAAAGTATATGGGAGGATGTGTGTAGGTTATATGCAAATGCTGTGTCATTTTATATAAGAGACCTGAGCATCTGCAGATTTTGGTATCTGCTAAGGGGAATCCTGGAACCAAGCCCCCCCATACTGAGGGATGACTGGACATGTTTGTTTTTGCTGAACTAATTGGGAGTAATTTGTAACATGATTCTATAGGAATCATGTCCTATAACAAGGATGTTTTCTTGTAGGATCACAGTTTTAATTTTCAAATTAAACTTATTTAACATCTCTGCATCACTCTATTATCTAATATAGAGTCCATTTTCAAATTTTATCAAAGGTCCCAATTCTGTCTTTTATAGCAGTTTTTTGCTGGATCCAGGATCTAGCCGAGCATTTTGCTGCCGTTTCCCTTCAGGCTGCTTTATTTTGGATCAGTTCTTCACCCCTTCTTGGTCTTTCATCAGGCTGTGCTTTGGACAGCCTGGTTATTCTGTCACGAGAGAAAACAGGAAGCCCTTGTGGGCCACGGAGGGGAGAAGAACTAACCTCCATCCCTCACCTGTGTTCCTCAGGTGCCTGGAGAGTTGCCCAGCTGACACACCACACTCAGTGTGTCAGTAGGAAAGTGACTGTCATACGCTGTGTACATTCTCGTGACTGGGGGTTTCTGAGCTCTTTAGCCGAAAGGCACTGCAAGTGTAAACTCCCTATCATTATGATTATCATTCTCTGTGTGAAAGCCGGTCTCCGTCGCTGGGTCACAAACTGAAGTTCTTTCTCAATGGTCAAATATGTTTTGGTTTCTGTCCCCATTTAGTCTCAAAGAAGATGGAGCAGGAACCCCTTATGACAAGGAGTCAACAGCCATTATAAAGCTGAATAATACAACAGTTCTTTATTTAAAAGAGGTGACCAAGTTCCTGGCTCTCGTTTGCTTTGTCAGAGAGGAAAGCTTTGAAAGAAAAGGTAATTTTTTGTGTGATTTAAATGAAGCATTTCCATTCAGACGTTGAATGCGGGGAGACAGCAGTGTGCCTTGGGAGGCTTCCAGACTTTAGTCACAGACCCCTTTGGCTCCTGCCCACATCAGTGGGGTTTTGGGATCCGTGAACCAGCCTGCCCTCTAGTGATGCAGCTGCCGTGAGGTGGTAGTGGAACCAGACCATCCTCCCAGGGAGGGGCCTTAGCTTTTCTGGGAGCAGAGCCAGCTGGGGCGTTGTTGCCAGGCTGTAGAGTCTCTTACCCCGGAGAGGGCCCCTAGCCTACAGGGGGTGCCAAGGCCTCCCTCTTGGTCCACACCTCTGGAAGGTATTAGGGACCGTGTGACCACTTGTCCTCCCCGTGTAAAGGATGAAACTCATACAACATTAAAGCTAGATGTTATTTAACTTCTGTTCAGCCCTTGTCCATTCTTTAGTCCTAAAACACAGGGACAGCATCGTGATTTCAAAACAGGGAGATATGAATATATTTAATAACATCACCAAATATCTTTTTAGGACCAAATGCAGTTTTATTTTGAAACAAAAGCAATTAACCCTCATAAAGATACTCATATTCCCCCGCCCTGCCCCGCACCACTATGTAAACTGGGAAATATCAGTTTACTGATGTAGCTAGGGATTTTTGCTAGTAATTAGGGGATGATTTACCCTAAATTCCCAACAAAGTGGCAATAGTAACATTTTCTGAAATAGCCTTTCTTCTTCTTATATGCAATACATGTTCATTATAAAAATACTTTGAAAACTTAGGAAAGTATAAAAAAGTCAGTTTCACCATCTAGAGCTAAACTCCATGTTAAATTTCTGGGATTTTTTTTCTCTTTCCTTTTCTCCCTCCCTCCCTTCCTTCATCCCTTCTTTCCTTCCTTTCTTCCAACAAAAGTGGTGCCATATTGCCTATATAATTTTCTATCCTGTTGTTTTCACTTATTTATATCATGAAAATCTTCTTAATTCATTGAGGCTGAAAACATGATTTAGATTTTTATTACTTCTTTTTGTTACAGAGTAATAGATTCATTTAGAAAATTTAGATATAATAAATAAGCAAAAAAGAAGTAATTATTGATAAGCTTCTCACTCACATAATCACTCTTGATATTTTCTGTATAACTTTCCAGTTTTTTCATAGATATCTCTATATATGGGATTATATAATAAATATTACTCTATAACCTTCACTTAAATTATTACAGACATCTTTCCAATTCATTAAGTCTTTTTTTAACCACGTCATTTTAATGATTAGTTTCTTCTCTTGTTAGAAATATGTGTTGTTTCTAGATTTTGATGTTATAAATAATCCATAATGACCTTCTTTCCACTAAATATTTGTGTACATCTTTGGTTATTTCCTCAGGAAAGACTTCAACAAATGGAATTACTTAGATCAATACATTTTGGTAGCTTCTAATGCATATTACCAAAATGTCCTTCAGAAAGTTTTTACAGGTTTATGCTACTAAGAGAATATGAATGTGTCCATTTTGCTTTATACTCATTAATATTGGGTATTAGCATTAAAAATTGATAATTGAAAACAAATTTACATTTTTTCTGCTTCTTAGTGAAGTTGTGTATTTTTTCCTGTATTTACTATTACCAGCCAAATTGCCTGTTATGTCCTTGGCCCTCAAAACTTTTAATTAAATGATGGTAATCTTTTACTTTTTATTTTCATCTTGCTGAAACTAAGAACAGATTATATAATGGATTCATGGAATTTTGAAGATAGACGGGACCATCCTGTGTTTCACTCTCTCAATTACTGATGATTTTACACAGACCCAGGAAATAGAAGTGACTTTCTCCTATGGTCATACCACCAGTGTATGGCAGTCTGGGCTAAAGATTTCTAGGCTTCTCCCTGTGTAGAATCAGTTCTGTGTATTGTGTTTTAAACCATTATACATACATTCCCTTGGTTAAAGATATTTCCAGAATTTATATTTGGTGATTAATATTTTATGTTGATTTTGGAAACTAAGGAAAGTAAAAGTAATGCAAATAGTACAACTATAGACCCCAAACTATCTAGGGTGATGACAGGTCCTAAAATTTAGGGTACAATAACATCAACCTTGAGAGCTTGTTTATTTTGAACTGATTTTAGACTTAACAGAAAAGTTGCAAAAATAGTATGTAGTTTATATATACTCCTCATCCAGCTTCCCGAAATGTTAACATGTTACATACTGTAGTACAGTTATCAAAGCTAGGGAATTAACATCAGTATAATACTATCAATATTAATAAAACTTACAGACCTTATTCAAATTTCACCAGTTTTTCCTTTTTTTCTGTTCCAGGATCCCAAATTGATTTAGTTATTATTTCTCCTAGTCTCCTCCAATCTGTATTGGTCTTTCATGACCCTGACACTTTTGAAGAGTACTCATCAATTATTTTGTACAACGTTCCCCAAATTGGGTTTGTCTGATATTTTCACACAATTGGAATGAGATTATGCAATTTGGCCAGAATACCACACAGAAATGATACTGTGTCCTTAGTGTATCATATGTTTATGATGTTGGTTTGGCTTATTACTGGTGATGCTGACCTTGATTTAGTTAAGATAGGGTCTACCAGGTCTTTCCCCTGGAAAGTTCCTACTTTTCACTTTGTAGTTAATAAATACTTTCAAACTATGCAAATCCTCTTTCTCCTCACACTTTTGCCCACTGATTTTAATGTCCATCTATGGTCGTGTGAGTTAATTTAAGCAGGAATTTCTCATGTGGATCTTGGGCAAGTTATTGTTAAACCACCTAGGGAGGATCATCTCTGAAGATAGGCAGATTCTGTAAAATTTATTAAACTAATTAGAAACCTGAGTATTTGTTTTCATGTGATAAGAGAGATAAATAGGCAGACAAGGTTTAACCCCATGATGTTAAACTTGTTTGCTTTTTAGGGTGACTAACCAATCTCCATTTGCCTGGGACAGAGGTGAGGGTTCCTGAAACAGGGGACCTTCAGGGCTGCAACTGGGAAAGTCCCAGGCAGATGCATTAAGTTGATCACCTTAGCTTTAGAAAGAGCTTGATGCTTTACATATGCATGAAGTGGTTCGATTTGTTTTTGCTGCTTTAATCTCAAGTGTTGACTCCTGCTGGTGCTGATAATCAACACTTGTTGGTTGACTTGTCCTGATGTTGGTCTCTGTCTGTGTTTTCATGGATGATTTCTGACTGCTTTGGCAGAAAGGGGAGGATAGAAAGCAGAAGTGGGATTCTTGGTCTTAGCTGCACATCGTAGGCACCTTGGGGAGGGAGGTGGTTTAAAAATATGGCCATCGAGGCCTGTCACAGAACAATTAGAACAGAATTCCTGGGAGAGGAAGCTGGGGTTTGTTAATTTTTAAAAAGTTCTCTGGATGCTTTTAATGTGCAGCTATGATTGAGAATCACTGAACCAAGGGAAGGATGTAAGACCATCCCATAACTGCGTATGGAGCTGAAGATAGTGCTTGTTCCGTTCATGTCTCTGTTCCTGTATTTTCTTTTTTTAAATAAATTTATTTATTTATTTATTTATTTATTTGGGACTGTGTTGGGTCTTCGTTGCCGCATGTGGGCTTTTCTCTAGTTGGGGCGAGCGGGGGCTACTCTTCATTGCAGTGCGCGGGCTTCTCATTGCGGTAGCTTCTCTTGTTGCAGAGCATGGGCTCTAGGCACACGGGCTTCAGTAGTTGTGGCACGTGGGCTCAGTAGTTGTGGCTCACAGGCTCTAGAGCGCAGGCTCAGTAGTTGTGGCTCACGGGCTTAGTTGCTCCACGGCATGTGGGTTCTTCCCGGACCAGGGCTTGAACCCGTGTCTCCTGCATTGGCAGGCGGATTCTTAACCACTGTGCTTCCAGGGAAGCCCTGTTCCTGTATTTTCAACTGCGTTATATGAAAGAGTTGAAATAAACAGCAAACTCTTTGTAGGCACTTCCTTTAAAAACCTCAGTTGTGAATTTTCACTTTTAAAGCTCCAAATGCAGCAAGATTACTGTTACATTTTATTTTATTTATTTTTATTTTTTAATAAATTTATTTATTTATTTATTTAATTTATTTTTGGCTGTGTTGGGTCTTTGTTGCGGTGCGTGGGCTTCTCATTGCAGTGGTTTCTCTTGTTGCAGAGCACGGGCTCTAGGTGCACGGGCTTCAGTAGTTGTGTCTCGCGGGCTCTAGAGTGCAGGCTCAGTAGTTGTGGCACATGGGCTTAGGCGCTCCGCGGCATGTGGGATCCTCCCGGACCAGGGCTCAAACCTGTGTCCGCTGCATTGGCAGGCGGATTCCCAACCACTGGGCCACCAGGGAAGCCCCTACTGTTATATTTTAAATGTGCACCATGAATAAATTGAGATTTGTCAGGAATCATCAGTAGGCTGGATCTGAAATTTCCCAAGTTGAATTCTAATTGAGCCAAAGTCCTCTAGCTAAGCTTTCTGCCTAAGGCAGTTGGTTGCAGGTGGTTCTTACATCTCTTATCCAAACTCCCACTAAATAAAATCATTTCTATGCTCCATGTTTCTTTCTTTTTTTGAAGTTCATGCTTTGTTTGGAAGATGGTTCCAAGAAATAAAAGTGAGGAAGTGGGGAAATAGAGAAGGGAGGTAGAAAAGCCATCCACAGTGGGAGCTGTATGCTCATTCCTGCTGGGGGAATCTCGGAGAAGCTGTGTGCAAGAAATTCGGAATCACACCCATTGGGCATGAAAGACTTCCACATTTGTCCACCAACTCCCATGTCCCATTGTGTGAGGGATACCCTCAGAAACTTTTATTTCCATAGCCCTGGTACCTGTCTGTGTGCCAAAGAAAGCTTCAGGCAGAGAAGAGATGCCCATACCTGGGCTTGCTTATTTCTTACTACTTTCTCCCTCTTGCCTCACTGGTCTTTTCTTGAGGAAATTGTCTCCTAGTTTTATTGCACTGTGGTCACTATCACCGCAGAAGCAGCAGAGGGCACCACTCAGAGAGTTTCCTGCTCCTGGAAGCTGAGATGGTGTTTCTTCCAGCATACTTGTGGTTGGTTACATGACTGCCTTGAAGCATTTCTCTTCTTGTCTGGAAAACAGTTCTTTTTTGGAGGTGGGGTGGGGTGGGGGGGTACTCTGGAAGCATCACCTGAGTGGATGGAAATAATTTTGGGACTAGTTATTTTAATAAATTTAAAGATAGTAAATGGAACCCACTGCCTTATCCTAATTGGTATAAATGTAATACTGCTCTCAACACTTTACAAGTTAGTGGTGATGATGAGAAATGTGCTCAAGACTTAGATTAGATTTTATTCTATTTTGTATCAATTCTACAAAATTCTATTGATTTCTGAAAATACAAGAAGATTCTCCACTACTATTCCCCATTTAAAATTTACTTAATATTGAAAAACTGAGAGTGTCACTGGTTGTTGAATTCCTGAGCTCAGAGTTCACCTGAGGTGATAATAACCACTCTAAAATCAGGGACTTTGTTTTCCCCAGGGCTTATGACAACGGCTCTGTGACCTTGAGATCTCAGCTACACTCCAAGTCAGGGTCTGCCTCCACTCAGAGTCAATTTAATAATACCTTTTGGGGAAAAAATACTAATAAGTATTTCACTGAAGATATATCTTAATTGTTCTTACAATCTTTAATTCTGAAAGATTTTTTTAAAAGGCAGTTCAATTGGTTCTTCAAACTTTTGGGGTCATAGACACCTTTGAAAATGTGGTATATACTCTGGAACCTTTCCTTAGTAAAAATATATATATTCACAAGACTTTGCCTGCAATTCCTGAAGCCCAGCTGCACACCTCCTAGAGAAATCTATAGATCTTATGTTAAGCCTGCTCCTCTACCGCCCCCTACTGGCTTGTCCTCGCCATAGCTGCCACGAAAAGAGATTATTTCTAGGCGGTACCTCTATAAATATTTTTTGTTTTCTTCTCCAGGGCTGATTGACTATAATTTTCATTGCTTCCGGAAGGCCATCCATGAAGTTTTTGAGGTGAGAATGAAAGTGGTGAAATCACGAAAGGTTCAGAATAGGCTGCAGAAGAAAAAAGGAGCCACCCCTAACGGGACGCCTAGGGTGCTGCTGTAGGTGAGGTTTCAGGAACATCTTTTGAAATCAGACCTTTCAATGAGGCTGCTGCTCTGTGTTGCACTAAAGGAAGAGGAAGAAGGAGATTGGGACACATGACATATATTTGTTGTAAAAAAAAAAAAAAAAATTCCTGCCACCCTCTTGATCTTCTCTTTTTTTAAAATAAAGTAAGCACTTTGAAGCAAAAACATATATTAACAATGAAGTGGAATCTACTGTAACTTCATTACAGAAATGTAAACTTTTATGGTCTGTAGTCAGAAAAAATCCTGTGTGAGAACTGCCAGGAACTGTATATATTTTGCACTTTTTCATGTTTTTTTTTTTTCCTCATTGAACTAAACTTTGATAAAACAACTTTTCTAGGCTCTTTTCTGTCCTTGATGTCTAGGACATGCATACCGAGTCCATATCTATAGGGCAGTCAGAAAGTAATCAAAAAGTGAAGCGTTGGCAATGACTTTTTATAAATTTGGGAATCTTTGCTACCAATTGTTGAGAAAAAACATTTTTCAGTGGAGGAACAGATTGGGGCAGCAAGCTCTAGGAGCAATAAGAACTGTCCCCTGTTTATAACTGATATAAATAGAAATTTTATAGAATAATATTAGCACCAAACTTATCTAAAAATTTCTATAGCCGTGACAGTGCTTCCCTAGTCGACCCTTTTTACAAAACTCTTTACCTCAACACACATCTCTATAATCATTTTATACAGAGAGGTTATTTCTTTTTGCTGCATTACTGTTCTTTAGAACTTTTGGGACCAGATTTCCAAAATGGTGCCGATCAATGGAGAGAAATCAGAATGTCGCTAAATTGCAGGGTTTCTGGAGGCTTTTCTGTACCCGCCACTCAGGCTAAAGTAATAACATCAGAGGTCACATGGTTTCCCAAATGTAGGTGATTGGCAACTGCAGATTTTAAAATATGTCCTATACAATGTTTGGCCCCTGTGGAATGAGCCTCTTACTGTGCAACATTGCAAACGTTTATTTAGGACCAGTTGTTTTTTTTTTTTTTTTTTGCATTGCTCCACGACCACAGGCAATATCTCAGTTCTCTGTCACAGAGCTGAATCCTGTTGGGCACATTTGTCACCTCTGACTCCCTCTCACCTGTGACAGTGTGCCTTGTGGACTCTGCCTGTTCCCACCTTATGATTGAACTAGAGCTCGGCTCTCCAGCAGCGTGTTCTGCATGGCTAAATAGCCATCCTGAAAACCTCTAAAGGTCAGTGGAAAAGGATGGCCAGAGGAGGCATTACAGTTAGCTTTGTGTCTGTTTCTATGAAATTCTTCCTCTTATGTTTACTTTAGGCCAACAGCAAGTTAAGAGATTCTAAATCTACCCCCATCCCAAACCATTCCAAGTAGATTATTCTAGATCCATCCCAAGGGTCAGAGCCCTAAGGAAAGCATGTTGGCAGGTATTAGAAAATGTACATATATATATATGTTTTCAGCAGAGCCTCATAGGGATAGCAATGCTGAACCTAGCAAAAATGGATCAGGTTCCTAAAGCAACTTGTTCTTGAAGCTATCCCACTACTATCTGCAGCTTCTTTCCATCCTCTCCCCTTCCATCCTTTTCCCAAGTCCTATTCCTTTGAGGCTGGTAACTGTAATTTAAGATGGTAGCTGATTGGGGTTTAAGGTTTGAGCCCTCCCAAGGGTCTGTGCATTTTGGAAGGAGATTTCTAAAAATCATGAAGGTGCCCTAACTCCCTTCCTCATGATTCCTACTCAGAAACACAGGTGGGTAGGAAGCCAGGGTTCCAGGGAAGTCTTTTTCCTAATTTCCAGACCTATAACCTGTTAGACCTTTGCCAACATGGTACATGGAAGTTATTCTTATAAATCTATTCTTTAATATTTTTTACACAGTGTTTCTTTTTGAATAAGCAAATAAAGAATCACTTTTCTAAAGTGACTTTATCCTCAAGATAGAGACATTTACCTATCTGGTAAATCACACATTACTTAGGTATATATGTTATTGTAACGAGGTGGAGCTTCCATTTTTAAGCTGGGTATATGATGGGTTTTTGTTAAAATGTGCCTTAAGAGCCTATTACTTCAAGAGCAAATGATTCTTTGGGGGAAAGGCAAAGTTAATGCTATGACATCAGACCCAAGTTCATGATAGTAAGTGCACTCTTTGATTAATGACACACTGATATATAGACTACTGCCTCAAAGCCGTAAGCATGGCAATGACCTCTTAGTTAAAGAGAAATGTAGGAGTTATATCTAAGCATTCAGTTTCTGAAGTCTGTGCTATTGGAATTACAAAATCTCTTCAATTCCTTTTTCATTTTATTTTTGATATGGGGCTTAGCTGACTTGTGTGTGGCCACCTTTTGGTCTCAAATGTAATGCTATAAATATGTATAAATATACAAAATAATGTATAAATACAAAGCCCAAATACATGGCTACAGTGACTGCTCTGGAACATTTTTGCTCATTTTTAAAGGTTGAGAACTTGACCTACAGGTTTCCAGGGCAATTAGAACTTCTATGTAGGGATGAGATTCTGCTTGTGAAGTACCATCTTTGGTTATTTTCAGTGATGTAGATTAGTGTGTATGACCAGGGTAGCGTGTTTCTGATGGAATATAAATCAAAAACTGGTTGACATTCACAGACAGTAATGTTTTGTGAACATGATATATTTTGGGCCCTTAAATGTAAAAATGCCTAAAAACACAGCAATATTGTTATATACGGGTTATATGAAACATACTCGAGAAAAACAGCTGAATTGTCTTGATTATTAAAGTATGGTATGCATTCAACTTATGCGGACTGGATGTAATTTGTAATCAAGTATAGTATTTAGTATTATGTTTTACTTTAAGCAGTACATTATTTATAACCATTGTTAAAGCATTCCTTTCAAGAACGTTAGCTGCCCATTTAAAAGCTTGTGTCATATGCTCCTGATTTGGTAACACTCTCATTTTATTTCAGGCATATTCGTAACTAATCTTTCTGGGAGCGGAATGGTCTCTTTGGTGAAAAGAAAGCACGGTCTTTCATGTTTGTGAGGTTGTTTACTGTATACATGCGTATCACTGCTGGGTTCCTTTAGATAAATGTGTTTGTCCTAATTAACCAGCTGTCGCTTTATGAAAATGAGGATAAATTGATCTGTTTAAGTTGGATTTACATTTTTATTTATTTTTTTAAACACTCGTGTCTCTCCATATTTTTGATGGGGACATGCCTGTTTTGGCTGTAGAACTTATTGCAGTAAACTTCAGATATTCCTGCTGCTCTGGCCCTAATCCCTAGCCATTTGAAAATTCTTTTCCTAACAGTCCACCTTTTGATTCTTACTTGCTTAGTGAGATTCCACCGTATAATGACTTTTACAGATCCCCTCAGAGTTCTCAGAGAGGGCTAGCATTAGATGTTATATATGAAATCCTGTTTCTGATGGGAAAATCTGAACTGAAATAATTACTTCCAGACCTCCCTGGTGGCGCAGTGGTTAAAACCCGCCTGCCAATGCAGGGGACACGGGTTCAATCCCTGGTCCGGGAAGATCCCACATGCCACAGAGCAACGAAGCCCGTGCGTCACAACTACTGAGCCTGTGCTCTAGAACCCGCGAGCCACAACTGCTGAGTCTGCGTGCCACAACTACTGAAGCCCGCATGCCTAGAGCCCGTGCTCCGCAACAAGAGGAGCCACTGCAAGGAAGAGTAGCCCCCGCTCTCTGCAACTAGAGAAAGCCCGCACGCAGCAATGAAGACCCAGTGCAACCAAAAAAAAAAAATTATTTCCAAGTTTTTTGTTTTTTGTTTTTTTTGGCTGCGTTGTATGGCATGTGGGATCTTAGTTCCCTGACCAGGGATTGAACCCATGCCCCCTGCAGTGGAAGTTCAGAGTCCTAACCACTGGACCGCCAGGGAATTCCCCAAGATTTTTAATCAGTGGTGATGTTGAGTTTAGGGGAAAGAAAATGTCATTAAAAGCATTATTTAATACTAACAGATACTGAGTGCATACGATATGCCATGCGCTGCCCTTAAATGCTTTTACATAATTATCCTCATAAACCCAAGAGGTAGGTACTATTATCACTCCTATTTTACAGAGGAGGCAGCTGTAAAAGATAAAATGAAAATAACTTGAGATCATATTACTAGCAAGATACGAGGCCCGGAGTTGGACCTAAGAGTCCACCCTGTCAACTACTGCTCTAAGTAGCCTCACCAAATGTCCCTTAAAATTCCCTCCTTTCATGACTAGGAAGAGGGAGACTTGAAGTTCAGAGTTTCTGCTGCATGGGCTTATGAAGGCTGACATGCTGAGGTGTTTAAAATACCTTTTCTTACATAAGAATCAATAGGGGGGGCTTCCCTGGTGGTGCAGTGGTTGAGAGTCTGCCTGCCGGTGCAGGGGACACGGGTTCGAGCCCTGGTCTGGGAGGATCCCACATGCCGCGGAGCAACTGGGCCCGTGAGCCACACTTACTGAGCCTGTGCGTCTGGAGCCTGTGCTCCGCAACAAGAGAGGCCGCGACAGTGAGAGGCCCGTGCACCGCGATGAAGATTGGCCCCCGCTCGCCACAACTAGAGAAAGCCCTAGCACAGAAACGAAGACCCAGCACAGCCATAAATAAATAAACTAATTAATTAAAAAAAAAGAAAAGAATCAATAGGAGCAGTCTGCTAATGTGCTTCACCTGGAGGAGAAACTCAACAAAGATTATGCTGTTTTTCTTCCTAATCCATTAAATAACTCTAGTGCCAAAAATAATATTAACAGCATTTAAATATCAGAAAATTTAAATACCTTTTATAGCCATTTGATTTTCTTTTTTTTTTTTTTTCTTCTTTGGCTCTGCTGCCAGGTTTGCGGGATCCCCAACCAGGGATTGAACCTGGGCCATGGCAGTGAAAGCACCGAGTCCTAACCACTGGACCGCCAGGGAATTCCCCAAGCCATCTGATTTTCTGAGAAGCAATAGTATATCAAACTGTAAGAAAATCAAGAGAGAATAAGCCTTTGATCTTAGCTACATTCAACCTTTACCTTGAGTTTTTAGTATACGTAACAATAACTTAAAACACTGATCTGGATTAAAATTCTAAAAGATACATTTCAATCCTAATCCTTCAAACCTATATTTAAAATTGCTGCTAGCATACCTTTGTTGGACTCTCCTATAAGAGGTGCCTCAGATCTAACATGTCCCACATGGAACCGGCTTCTTTCTTGCTAAATCTTCTCTCCCTGTGATGGCGTGACCACCCTCCCTAGGGTCCCTGCCAGAAACTTGGGTCTCTTTTTTTTTTTCTTTTCTGCAGAAAGCTTTATTGTTTCCATTTTGGTCCAAGGCTTGAGAGAGGGCTCCAGGGTGATTAAAAAGCTGCCTAGGGCTTCCCTGGTGGCACAGTGGTTAAGAATCTGCCTGCCAATGCAGAGGACACAGGTTCGAGCCCTGGTCCGGGAAGATCCCACATGCCACAGAGCAGCTTAAGCCCGTGCACCACAGCTACTGAGCCTGCGCACCTAGAGCCCGTGCTCCACAACAGGAGAAGCCACCGCAATGAGAAGCCCGCGCACTGCAACGAAGAGCAGCCCCCGCTTGCTGCAACTAGAGAAAGCCCATGAGCAGCGATGAAGACCCAATGCAGCCAAAAATAAATCAAATAAATTAAAAAAAAAAAAAAAAAAAAAAAAAAAAGCTGCCTAGTGGCTGCAGAGAGGGGCTTCAGGCAGAAGCCCTGACACCAGAGGGGCTCCTCAAAGGCTGCTGGGCTCCGGAGGCTCCTAGTTGTGCTGGAGGGTGAGCCTTTCGAAGAGAGACTCGCCCAGGCCAGCCTGGGGACCAGCCAGCCTGTGGAGATTGGGCAGGTGGTCACCCATCTTCTTGATGAGTTTCACCTGCTCATCCAGGAAGTGGCTCTCCAGGAAGTCACAGAGGTGGGGGTCTGCATGGGCAGAACCCAGAGCACGCAGATCCAAAAGTGCCTGGGTCTGGTTCTTTCCCATGAGAGTGGTGGCTTCCATTGTGTCCTGGGTTTTACCCGCCTCATCTTGGTGAGTATTCTACAAGTCCTGGAAGAGGGCGCGACCATCGCACTGGTTTTGCATTTTTAAGAGGTGCTGTGCACCCTCGCGCTTCTCCTCGGCCAGTTCGTGGAAACAGTGGTCCACGCCCTCCAGAGCCACATCGTCGCCATGGAAATAGAAGCCCAGAGAGAGGTAGGTGTGGGAGTCCCACAGATGCATGTTGACCGGGCAGTTGCTGACGGCCTCCACCTTGGTAGAACAGTTCTTTTTTTTTTTTAATTAGGGTATAGTTGTTTTACAATGTTGTGTTAGTTTCTACTGTACAGTGAAGTGGAGTTCCCTGTGTCAGTAGAACAATTCTGATGAATCTGGGAGCTCATAGTTGATCGGTAATAAGGAGCTAAGCTCAAAAAATGGTGTTGGCTCGTCCCGGAGGCCAAGGATAGCTGAGTGGCTGATTCCAAAGGCTGCGACTGGAAAAAAAAGGTTGGAGGCTGGTGGGAGGCTGGAGCAAGGGGCGTCCCTGGGTCTGTTCTGTCCAAACACTGTCAAAGCAAGAGACAGATCTGCGGGACAGTGGAGCACACTGCCTGGATCTCATTCTTTTTTTTTTTTTTAATTTATTTTATTTATTTTTATTTTTGGCTGCGTTGGGTCTTCGTTGCGGTGCGCGGGCTTCTCATTGCAGTGGCTTCTCCTATTGTGGAGCACGGCGTGCGGGCTTCAGTAGTTGTGGTGCACGGGCCCAGCCACTCCGCGGCATGTGGAATCTGCCCGGGCCAGGGCTCGAACCCGTGTCCCCTTAACTGGCAGGCGGATTCTTAACCACTGCGCTACCAGGGAAGCCCTGGACCTCATTCTTGACTCTTCCCTCGTGCTCACCTCCTCCAAGTAATCACCCAGTTCCTTCAGCTCAGCCTTACAAAGGTCTATTGAATCTCTTCTCTCCACCTCCCCTCCACTCTCCTGGTCTAGGCCACCTTCTCCTCGTATCTGAATCTCAGTGGCCTCTTAACTAGTATCCCTCTGCCTCGGCCATCCATCCATTCCATGCTGCACACAAGACCCAGAGTGACCATCTAAACCTCACTTCTGACCACATCACTTTCTTGCTTGACACCTTCGTAGGTTTCCATTACAGGTATCAGTCAGACTTCTCAAAAAAGTTTGCAAGACCCTGCCTGCCCAGTCCAGACCCCCTTCTCCAGCCTTGGTTCATTCTCCCTCAACAGCGCTGGACCAGTAGCACATGCCTTTCTTTATCAGCCATTTTCTGAGTTAAATTATAATTTTCTTTCATTCAACAGTTATTGATAGGGTATCTATTATATGCCAGACCTTGTGCTAGTAAAATAGCACAAAGACAGACACTGAAGATGGAAGGATTTTAATATCTAAAAATAATAGAAAATAAACTAGTTTTAGATAGGCCCTGTAGATGTTAGTTTTTGTAACCACAGCTGTATAGGATCTTACCACTCTCCAGCAAACACCATGGAGAGTCATAACAAGCATCTGAAAAGTTGAGTTGTTCTACCAAGAGCAGATCAATAGCTATATTTAATGTATTATTAATTTACTGTAACTAAATACAAGAGGTAGGCTGTGAAAGTAGAAATGTTTATTGAAGTAGTGCCTTTCCCTGTAATTAAGAGAAGAGGTGAATTATCTTAAAAATGTGTTTTAAGTGTTACTTTAATGTTCAGACTTTTCTAACTTAATCCATATATGAAGTCAATATCATTTCCAAAATTAGATTTAATAAAAAGTTTATTAAAAATATTTTTTTAACATCTTTTTTGGAGTATAATTGCTCTACAGTGGTGTGTTAGTTTCTGCTTTATAACAAAGTGAATCAGCTATACATATACATATATCCCCATATCTCTTCCCTCTTGCCTCTCCCTCACACCCTCCCTATCCCACCCCTCTAGGTGGTCACAAAGCACCAAGCTGATCTCCCTGTGCTATGCGGCTGCTTCCCACTAGCTATCTATTTTACATTTGGTAGTGTGTATATGTCCATGCCACTCTCTCACTTTGTCCCAGCTTCCCCTTCCCCCTCTCCGTGTCCTCAAGTCCATTCTCTACGTCTGCGTCTTTATTCCTGTCCTGCCCCTAGGTTCTTCAGAACCATTTTTTAAAAGTTTATTTTACTGTTACTCCTCTTTTCCATCTGTTTGTACCAGGAACTCTGAGTGCTGTCCAAGGTAGATGTTTATATTCTCTTACTAAATTGATATGAAGAACAGTGGAAGATGTGAAGAGAATCTGATGGTAGGAAATAGGGCTAATGCAGAGCTTTTTAAAAAGTCATTTAGAATTTTGAAAGGTTGGATGATTTTTTATTTTTTTATTTTTTTTATTTTTTTAAATTTTTGGCTGTGTTGGGTCTTCGTTTCTGTGCGAGGGTTTTCTCTAGTTGTGGCAAGCGGGGGCCACTCTTCATCGCGGTGTGCGGGCCTCTCACTATCGCGGCCTCTTGTTGCGGAGCACAGGCTCCAGACGCTCAGGCTCAGTAGTTGTGGCTCACGGGCCTAGTTGCTCCGCGGCATGTGGGATCTTCCCAGACCAGGGCTTGAACCCGTGTCCCCTGCATTAGCAGGCAGATTCTCAACCACTGCGCCACCAGGGAAGCCCCCTGGATGATTTTTTTTAGTGAGGTTTTTTTTTTTTTTTTCCCGGCTGCACCATGTGGCATGTGGAACTCCCTGACCAGGGTTTGAACCTGTGCCCCCTGCAGTGAAAGTGTGGAGTCCTAACCACTGGACCAACAGGGAAGTCCGGATGATATTTTTAAAGGTGTCAAATTTGGCCTGGCAGGTGCTCCAGAAGATCTACCTTTATCAAAAATTCAAGTTCAGTTCAGGCAGGGATTATATTTCAGTTGTACCGTCAGTATCTTTGCAGTTTTTTATAATTGTCAGGGTAAAGTGAAAATATAGGCTTTAATGGTCCCTATTATCATTTTAAAAATACTTCAGATTATGTCATGTTATTCCAAGGAGCAATTCAATTTCATGAAAACAAATAAATTTAGGGAATTCCCTGGCGGTCCAGTGGTTGGGACTCCGAGTTCTCACTGCAGAGGGCCCAGGTTTGATCCCTGGTCTGGGAACTAAGATCCCACAAGCCATGTGGGGTGGCCAAAAAAAAAAAAAAAACAAATAAATTTAAATTTATATTGTATATAAAATAAGTAAAATGATTAAAAATAAGTGAATAAAAAAAACAAGTAAATAAAAAAAAATCCAAAACAAGATCTTTAATCCAGTACATACCAGTCAATAGTCTTTCTTTATAGAATGTTACATTTTTTAGCTTCAATAAATGATTTACACTTAAAGCTGAGATGCAGTCTGGTCCTCGGTATTCAGTATTGAAAAGGCAAACAATCTTAAAAAGCAGAATGGGGGGCGGTGGGATGAATTTGGGAGATTGGGATTGACATATATACACTATTTATTTTTCCCTCAAAAATTTCAATTTATTTTTAGATAACACTTGTGGAAAAAAAGATAGACAAGAATATTCACTTTTTATGGTCAGTGTTTTATTTTGTTTTAAATTCGGGTATAGTTGTTTTACAATGTTGTGTTAGTTTCTACTGTACAGCGAAGTAGAGTTCCCTGTGCTATACAGCAGGTTCTTATTAGTTATCTATTTTATGCGTATTAGTGTACATATGGGGATTGACATATGTACACTACTGATACTATGTATAAAATAGATAACTAATGAGAACCTGCTGTATAGCATAGGGAACTCTACTCAATACTCTGTGGTGACCTAAATGGGAAGGAAATCCTAAAAAGAGGGGGTAATGTATACGTATTGCTGACTCACTTTGCTGTACAGCAGAAACTAATATAACATTATAAAGCAACTATACGCCAATAAAAATTTAAAAAAACGAAACAAAACAGAATGACCATGTGAACTCATACCCAAAGCAATGTTTGAATGGATGCTTAAAACTGCCCTGGGACAGAACTGCAGGAGTCAACCCTTTATGAAGTCCATTTTTAAATTTTTGTTGTGAGTCACAATAAATACAATTCACAATGCAAACTATTATACCCTCATGCTTACAAATATTACTTTAAAAAAAAATCTCATGAATTACTATTCTTTCTACATGCAATGCATTCTAGTATTTTTCTCTTTCATTTCCTTTATAAAAAAATCTCACAATCCACTGATGGGTCATGACCTGCAATTTGTAAGCACTGCTAGAGGGAACCCACTGACCAGATCAGAGATACCTGAGGATTTTTTTTCTAACCTAAAAGATTTTCCTGCTCTCTGTGTTAATTTTAAGATCTTACCAAACAGGGAAATTCTGAGGAAGCTCTTGAATTTTTCTTTCATTTGATCAGGGCTTTCTGCTGTGTTGACCAGAGCAGTTTCACTTTTCACTGCCATCCCTTGGATGTTTTTGTATGTTGGGTTGTCGTCTGGGGGCTGCAGTCTCTAGAGGATCATCTTTTACTATAGACTCTATCCTTGACTATAATAAATAATTAACTTGGAGTTTAGTGATTCATGAGTTCATATTTAACTTCTAAGGGGTCCTTTTTTGATTCAGATGACATCGGTCTTATCCAGCATCAAGAATCCATGAGTTTTGCCCTTTTGTGCTCTTTTGACACTCCCAAGAACCAGGTGGACAAGGCCCTTTCCCATGAAAGGGACCTGATCTAGCTCCCTCCACTCAGGATGGGGGTGGGGGAAGGGGAACATTAACTAGTGTCCAGCTGCCTAAGGCCTTGACCTCCCTGCTTTCTTAATCTGTACTAATAAGCTGCTGGGGCAAGGGGGATCTTTCTAGTCCCCTAGAACTGAGAGTCAGAATACTAAGGCCCTTTCCCTGAATGGCCAAGTACAGTAGAGCAGTTAAGACCTAGGCTCTCCCATGCTAACCCTCCTCATCACTGTGGAGAATTCCATTCCTATAAGCTATTTCTGTTTGCTTCCAGTTGCCATGATTGCCTAAGTCCCTTTGGCTGCTGCCAATTCTCTCTGCCTCTGGCCGGTGGATAGCTCACCCCTGCAGTGTTCCAACTTCACCAACTAGATAGTAACCAGGAACTAACTCCAGACTCTCCCAGACCCCTATAAGGCGGTCTTGGTAACAGGCTTTCACTGCCCCTCCATGGGAAGCAACCAGTAAAGGCGCTGACAGGGAGAGACCAGGCCTGGATGTCTTTCCATATTGGCGGAAGAGGAAGGAAGTCAGGTTTATAATGTACAAGAAATACAGCCACCAATTCACGTTATACTGTTTCATTTAATGCTCCAGGCCAGTGTTTCTCAAAGTTACTTGATCTTAAGCATCATCTAGGGTGCTTAAAGATGCAAATTCCCATCTCTACCCCAGTCTTCTGGAATGGGAATCTCTGGGCAGAGGTCTGTCTGGGAATCTGTATTTTAAAACAAGCACCTAGGCAATTCTTACAGTTTGGGAGACATTGTTTGGCCTGTAGTTGTTGGCAATGAATCTTTATTGTGGCTATAGTTATGTGGAGCTACACATGTGATATAATTGTATAGAACTACATACACACAAACACAAATCAGTACTTGTATAACTGGTGAAGTCTGAGTAAGTTCTATGCATTGTACCAATGTCAATTTCCTGATTTTGACATTGTATTATATATATGTAAGATCTTAACATGGGGGAGGCTTCACGAAGGATGTTTGGGACCTTCCTGTATATTCTTTTGTTGTTTCCTGTGCATTTATAATGCTTCCAAAATTTAAAAAAAAATTTAAGTAAAAAAAAAAAAAAAAGGGACTAGGAAGAGAAATGGTGAAGGAGTAGGATTGGAATCACCTGGAGGAGCTTTTGTCGCTCCTCCATAAACGTACACACACACGGACACATATGTACACACACACATATGCCTCAAGCATTGGTGTCCTTTTCCAACTTGATTTATGTAGCTTTCAAAGTCTACATTAGTTCATCTGCAATTTGAATGTAGAACTTTTATGGATGTAAATGAAACAATTTAAAAGTTTATTTAAACCATCTATTCATTTAGGTATTTAAATACTTGCATTTAATATCAAAAATTATACAAAATGGTATTAATTTAGAAAAGTTACTTTTTCTTCACTCAAATAATTTTAGTCAAATTCTTCACAGGGATCTTCTACAGCAGGGTCTCTCTCATCACTGGAACAACATTTTGAGTCATCTAACAGTTCCCTTCTAGTTATTTAAGATAGAACAGGTTTTGAATTGAGTAGGATGCTGTCAGTGGAGATTTTACTGCATCTCAGGAACCATTTGTTAAACCTTGGGACAAGTGGTTTTTTTTCCCTTGCATATTCACAATCTCCACAAATAGGTCTTGTATTCCTCTTTCTAATACCTTTGTAAGAAGCTTACTAATTATGATCTCCAATGCTTGTTCTCCGTGGTCATAACCTCAGGAATAATTAATAAATGTTTTCACCGTTTCCCCCGGATTTTGCTAGCTGACCTTTATAAGATAGAAAACTGCCATCACTTGAGGTCCTTTCAAGAGATAGTGTCTTCCTGAAGAGTACTTTGTTCAAAAAGGACAAAGTAAAGAAAAAAATATAAAGCAGCTCTCTTTCCTGAAGAACAGTATTTTGGGGAAAAATTTGCTTTCTATCCTGGCATGTATGGTGTATACTTCCATTCAAGAACATCTGCACCTAAAGCCCACTTCAACTTCTGGGGAAGTCAGACTGGCCCAGCTATTTTTTCACAAGATGCCATAAGGCAGACGGAGTATGGCATACCTGCATCTTTCTGGTTATTTTGTACTAAAAGAATACATCGTGGGGAAGGCCAGGACCACTTTTTAGAAGTGGACGACTTGGTTATGATTCAAAATTTGCCTATAATTGTAACATGAATTTTAATGGGAAGCAGGTAGGGTTGTTTGTTCTAAAGACGTTAATAATATTGTCTAAATGCTCTGTGGCTGCAGAATTACTCTGAGTCCCATAATTCCTGTGCACCCTGAGCATTGTGTGTGTGTTGCACATCTATGAACTATTATTTTTTGAAACTTTGTGGATGCTATAGTGGTAAATAAAATACAAGTTTGCTTAAAAGTATTGAACTCATAGTATTTTTTGTCGTTTTGCAATTTCCCAATAAATAGAAACCAAAACTTCTGTGAAGGTCGGGTGCAGAGTTCTAAGCTATTCTGGCTGGTTTGTGGCTGACCGAGTGTCATCCATCAGCAAGTGGCTAAAAGGGGTCCAGAGAATGACAAATCGGGGTGACAGGATATGGGGACACAAGAAAAAAAGGCACAGAGTGGCAGAGGGACAGTGCCTGAAGAGTTATTAGGAGAGGACTCGGTGCGAGAGAGAAGACGCAGCTGTGTAGGACTCTCTTCTGGCCCATCATGAAGTACCTTTCTTTCACCCATGAACACCAGTTTTATCTTAGTTGCAGGTGTTTCCTTTAGAGCTAAGTTTAGCAAATGAAAGATCTCATGTCAAACTCATTGGTTCATCAGAACTAAGGAGTAAGGAATATAATGAGTATTGTCATTTCTGTTGCTAATTTTAAAAGCACCTTTATTTTGAAAAAAAAAAAACCAAAGAAATGCAATCCATGCAAATAAAGCAAAAGCACAATACTAAGCAGTTTTCCTTTTTCTCATCCCTACTACCAAGAGCTGTAATTTGGGAGGAGATGTCAGATAATTCAAAGCTATGGTAGCAAATTAGGTTTCCAAGAAAAGACATCATTTTTAAGAAAGCCACAATAAAAATCATTTTAATAATGTTGCAAACAACTATTAAGTACTGTGTTTAGAAAATGCTTCTTTGCTTATTAACGGGGAAAATCTTTTAAAATGAGGCACGGGTCATCTGGTGGAAGAAATCCACTGCACTAGTATTGTAAGCACTCCACTGGTTTCAAGTATACTCACTTGATATCTCTCCATAATATTTTTTCTGGAATATAGTATTAGAAAATTGTTCAAATAGAATGAGCAGGGAAGACATTATCTCGACTATAGCAGAAATTGAGAAAGAAGAAATGAAGAGGCAGTTTCTCTCCTGGATCTCTCAGCTGGCCACCAGATGGTAGACAAAAGCAAAGCTATTAGACCTGCAATGCAGTAAGGCGAGGCATGAAAAAAACAAAGAACTCCTTCCTGATGGACATTTTTGTTTAGGTAACCAGAGTTTAAACTTGTGCCCCTGATAATAACCAACATCTCCTAACATTAATACCAGCCAGCAAATTAGTACCGTTTTTCTCATTAACCATTACGAAGGGGAAATCTTGGGGGGAAAAAAAAACAGTAGGAAAAACTATGGCAGCTTTATTTTTGTTTTTTTTTAATGAAAAATCAAAACCTCATGAAATATTCTAAGTAATTAATATTTACAATAAAGTCCATACATGGCTTTCCGAGGTGTTTTTTATTTTGAATTATACTCTAGGAAGACACTGATATAAAATTTATCAATTCAAACTGTTAAAAAAACAGAATTCAACTGAGTTAAAGATCTAATTGTGGGGCTTCCCTGGTGGCGCAGTGGTTAAGAATCCACCTGCCAATGCAGGGGACAAGGGTTCGAGCCCTGGTCCGGGAAGATCCCACATGCCGTGGAGCAACTAAGCCCGTGCGCCACAACTACTGAAGCCTGCACACCTAGAGCCCATGCTCCACAACCAGAGAAGCCACTGAAATGAGAAACCTGCCCACCGCAGCAAAAGAGTAGCCCCCGCTCGCTGCAACTAGAGAAAGCCCGCGCACAGCAATAATGACCGAACGCAGCCAAAAATAAATAAATAAAATGAAAAAAATTTAAAAAAAAAGATCTAATTGGCTTTATTGAAGGATTCATGAACCAGGCAGCATCCCATCTAACAAATAAAATGGAGTTCCAAGGAGTTGTGCAAGATGGAAGGCTTTTATAGGCAGAAAGGGGAAAAGAGTGGGTTGTTTCAGTTTTAGATAACCTACCTACTGGGATGGCAGGGGGCTATGTGGAAGATTACCTCATTGGTGCTGACCAGAAAATTCGACTGACCAGTGCAGAATGCATTCCTGAAAGAGGTCATAACTACAATTAGATTGGGTATTGAGTCTTGATTTGCTGACATGGGGCTTAACACAAGTGACTCCATTTTGGGCCTGTCATTTCCTTTTTAACAACATAAGTCAGGGACTTCTCCAGTGGTCCAGTGGTTAAGATTCTGTGCTTCTACTGCAGGGGGCACGGGTTTGATCCCTGGTCAGGGAACTAAGATCCCACATGTCTCATGGTGTGGCAAAACAAACAAACAAACAAACAAAAAACAAGTCATTAATAGCTCTGTGGCTTGCAAAACAAGTAATCCAGTTAGCTTATGCAGATATTTTTAGTATAAAAAAAGTATAAACAATAGAATTTCAACCCTAATAACATACCTATGCTTTCTAAACAAAGGCTAAAGGTAAATACACTAAAATGTTAATCATGGCCATTTCTGAGTAGTAGAACTATAGGAGATTTGTATTTTGTTTGTATTCTAAATATTAAACAACAATCATGTATTACTTTTGTGCTCAAGAAAAAAAATCATTAAAAGAAATAACACTTTTAAATGTGGAAGAATAAATATTTTAAAACACGACCCTGCGGGGCCCTCCCAGGCACAAAAGCCTTCCTGTGTCCCCAGTTTCTTGTTTGTAGGAAAGGGGCTTCAGCCCCCTAGACTTTCCACGAATTCCAAAGGGCAGATTCAAACAGTTACTGATCGGGGAAGTGATGGAATGCAGAAACGAAGGAAAAGCACTCAAGAAACAATAGTACAGCGAGAAAGCTGAGTCCTAGTTCCTCCTCAAGAGATATACGTAGAGTCCTTCTATAGGAACTAAGGCCCCCATCCAGGCAGAGGATGGTAACTTCAGGCTGAGCACAAGGTCCCTGGAGCACCACCCTCTTACCTTGCCAGCAACCATCAGAAGAAAGTCACACCCTGCAGCCCTAAAATTCTCCCCGGAGAACAACCCGGAGAACTATCCCATCCGAGAATTCAGGTTTTTTGAGTATGAGCCACTCATTCTCTTTGCTTGGTTGGCCCTTGCAGCAAATCGTTCTCTGCTCCAAACTCCGACGTTTTGGTTTGTTTGGCCTCACTGTGTGTTTGGCACACGAACTTGCCATCGACAGCAGTTCAAGAATAGCATTGAGGTTGGGAGATTAGGTTTGACATAAATACACTACCATGTGTAAAATAGATAGCTAGTGGGAACCTGCTGTATAGAATAGGGAGCTCAGCTCGGTGCTCTCTGACGACCTAGCTGGGTGGTGATGGGAGGTGGGGATGGGAGGGAGGTCCAAGAAGGAGGGGATATAGGTATACATATAGCTGATTCACTTCATTGTACAGCAGAAACTAACACAACATTGTAAAGCAATTATACTCCAATAAAAAAAAAATAGCACTGAGGTTCTAAGAAGCATGTCCCTCTTTTCAAATGGTAGGGAAGAAAGGCCTTATATAACACAAGACAGCCTGATTCCTTTTTAGTGCAGTGAAAACAATCCCGGTTTCAGAGTTGGAAGACCTGGACTTGAATCAGGGTTCTTCAACTTTCTAGATAAGTAGCTTTGAATAAGTCAATGAAACTTTAAGAAACTCTGTAAATTGGATTTCAAAGTATTCAAATCAAATCAAGAAATTAATAAAAATCTAGAAATTTTCCATTCATCAATATGATAAAAAAAATAGTATGTCAGAAATATATGTCAACTGAAAAAATTGCACAATCTAGAAGTTAAGAATTATGTTTTATTCGGTGGCCTTACCGAGGACTCTAGCCCAGGATGACTCTAGCCTGAGATGCCGCCTCTCAGATATCTCTGAGGAAGTGTTCCAAAGAGGTAAGAGAGGAGCCAGGATATATAGGAGTTTTTGCTGGGGGTGGGGGGGAACATGTAAAAAACATGTAGTTGAACATGAAAAGATTACTGTTAATCACAAAAAACCACATATCTCAAGTTAATGATTTTAGTGCTTTTCTACCTATGGGAAGATGCAAGAGTCTGGACTCTTTGAAATTATTCTTCTTAACTCTCTAGGGCCATTATCCTGTTTTTCTTCATCCTGAATTCCCCTCAGGGTGCACTTTTAGGGGGCAATTGCGGTAGCTGATGGCTTGATGGCTACAACATTTGTTGTTTACAAAATGGCCGGCAACATTGTTTACTGAAATGGCAGGCAAACATTCTTTGTTTCCTGAAATGGCAGGCAATATTTTTTTGGTCCACAGATAAGAACTTGTATTGATAGCTGAAAAAACTGAGAATTTAAGTAAATTCCTTGATTTCTCTGAGACCTCAGTTGTTTTCATCTGTAAAATGGGTATAATCTGTGCCACTGCCAGTGAAACCGCACAACTCAGATTGGGACTTGAACCCAGACAAAACTCAGATGGGACTTAAAACCACTGTCTTTTAATTGAGATCACACACCTGGTCTCAGGACTTAATGAAGCTCAGATTCTTCATTCTCAACACAGAAAGAATTCAGTGAGAGACAAAGTGATAGGTAAGAAGTGGATTTATTTAGAGAGATATGCATTCCATAGACAGAATGTGGTCCATCTCAAAAGGCAAGAACTGCCCTGAGAGAAACACACTCCACAGACAGAGTGTGGGCCATCTCAGAAAGCAAGAATCCCCGAAATATGGGGTGGTTAGTTTTTATGGGCTGGTAATTTCATAGGCCAGCAAGTGGGAGGATTATTCCAACTATTTTGAGGAAGGGGTGGAGATTTCCAGGAATTGGGCCACCGCCCACTTTTTGACCTTTTATGGTTAGCCTCAGAACTGTCATGGCACTGGTGGGTGTGTCATTTAGCATATGCTAATGTATTACAATGAACATATAATAAGGCTCAAGGTCCACTGGAAGTCGAATCTGAATCTTCTGCCCTCTTGGACCTAGTTGGTTCTAAACAGCTTTTTTTTTTTTTTAGTTAATTAATTAATTAATTTGGCTGCACTGGGTCTTAGTTGTGGCACGTGGGATCTTCGTTGCGGTGTGCGGGATCTTTAGTTGTGGCATGAAGGATCTTTAGTTGTGGCATCCGGGCTCTTAGTTGCAGCATGCGGGATCTAGTTCCCTGACCGGGGATTGAACCTGGGCCCCCTGCACTGGGAGCGTGGAGTCAACCACTGGACCACCAGGGAAGTACCAGTTCTAACCAGCTTTTGTCATATCCTCAACGGCTATGTTATTCTTTTAAAGGTTGTGCCCTGCTTCCTTTCCTCCTGTCTCATAAGTGATCCTGATAAAAATATAAGCAGTTTTTGGATAAATTTAATGTTTTGGAGAAACTAGGTCCCCTCCCACAGTCAAGAATCTAGTGACCTTTAAATAGAATTACTCTTCTTTTGGCATCTAAATACTGTTGGGGAGGAAGAAATTTTCTTCTACCCTTCCAAGTTCTCCTGGCTCATCTAAGAATTACATTGACATGAGATAGATAACAGGGGAAAATGAAAGTTTAAAAACATATATACATGGGAGAGAACCAGAAAAACTGAGTAACGCACCAAAATGGTGAAAGCTTCACCTTAAATACAGCCTTAGCTAAAGACAAAAGAGGATGTTGAGGGTAGGGAGGGTCAGTTATGGGAGGTTACCAGGAAAAGCATAGTAAACAAGGGTAAGGTTGTTATGTGGATTTAAGTCATTGCCTTCTCCATGATAGTTTCTAGAGATTTAGTCATGCTCCTCCTCCAGGTACAGAGAGGGAAGACATCCTTACAAATGGAGATTTCCCTTACAAATATAAATGTTTCTTACACAAAGGTAACTCCTACTTGGTTTACAGAGTTTTCCCCATGTCTACTGTTTCCTAGAAAATAGCCAGCTTAAAATAATATTCCAAAGAGACACCTTTTGGGGTGGAAAATTCTACTCCCCTCCAATACTCTTCTCTGTAAATGTCTTTGCCGAGAGGAATCTTTGAATTGTTTTGCTTGAGGTCTTAGCTCCTGCAGCAAGATTGTAATAAACTTTAACATGTGCCCATAACCAAATTGTCAGAATAGATTTTCAGTTTGTTTTTAATCAGGAAAGGAGAGGCTATAAATCCTACTGAGCCAGACTTATGGGGAGAAGTGCCTCAAGGAGTAGACTAGGTGGTGGTGTTGCAGGGAAGAGAGTGGGGCGCAAGAGGATGGTCACGTCCCAGGTCTCAGGCGAGTCCCTGCGATGGCCGCCAAGTGTGGACTCTGGGCTTTCCGCAGGAAAGAATTCAAGAGCGAGCCATAGTAAAGTAAAAGAAGGTTTATTCAGGGAGAAACACACTCCACAGACAGAGTATGGGCCATCTCAGAAGGCAAGAGAGGTGCCAGGGTAGAGGGTTGTCGGTTTTTATAGGGGTGGGTAATTTCATAGGCTAATGAGTGGGAGGATCATTCCAACTATTTTGGGGAAGGGGTGAGGATTTCCAGGAATTGGGTCACCGCCCATTTTTTGGCCGTTTATTATTGGCCTTGGAACTGTCATGGCGCTTGTGGGTGTGTCGTTTAGCTTGCTGATGTGTCACACTGAGCGTATACTGAGGCTCAAGGTCTAGTGGAAGTCAGTTGTCTGCCATCTTGGACTTAGTTGGTTCTAACCAGTTTATGTCCTCAGTGGCTGTCATTTTTTTAAAAGTTGTGCCCTGCCCCTTCCTGCCTCAGTGGTGACTTATAAAATGAAAGAGAAGCACTTCCCTGGTGGTGCAGTGGTTAAGAATCCACCTGCCAACAAAGGGGACCCGGGTTCAAGCCCTGGTCCAGGAAGATCCCACATGCCACAGAGCAGCTAAGCCTGTGCGCCACAACTACTGAGCCCTCATGCCACAACTACTGAAGCCCGTGCACCTAGAGCCCGTGCTCTGCAACAAGAGAAGCCACCACAATGAGAAGCCCGTGCACCACAACAAAGACCCAACGCAGCCAAAAATAAAAATAAATAAAATAAATTTAAAAATAAATAAATAAATAAAATGAAGGAGAAGCAAAATGTCCCCATCTCTTTGTAGAGGGAGAAAAGGAGAGCTCAGAGGGCTATTGCTTCCAGAGCTTGACTGATGGACTTGGAGGCTGAATAACCAAAGGGGTTCCTAGTGCTTCCAGAATGCTGTTTCCTCAGCTATGAGGTTGAAACCCAGCAGGACTCTGTGGGGCCCTCCCAGGTACAAAAGCCTTTCTGTGTACCCTCACCACATTCTTTTTTGTAGGAAAGAGGCTTCAGCCTCCTATACTTTCCCTGAGTTCCAAAGGGCAGATTCCAGCAGTTACTAATTAGGGAAGTGAGGGAATGCAGAAACAAAGGAAAAGCAGTCAAAAATAATAGTGCAGTGATTAAAACAGAGCCTTAGTTCCTCCTCAAGGGATATACATAACAATCTGATACAGATCTTTGAGTTGTTCTGCAGGAACTAAAGCCCCCATCCAGGTGGAGGATGGCAACTACAGAGACCCCAGACTGGTGGGAGCCAGGTTAATGATTGAGATCCCAAGAACACCACCCTGTTACCTCCCCACCAACCAATCAGAAGAAAGTCACACACCCTACACCCCTCACCCCAAATGTTGCCTTTAAAAACTCCTCCCTGAAAACCATCAGGGAGTTTGGGTCTTTTGAGCACGAGCCGCCCGTTCTCCTTGCTTGGCCCTGCAATAAACATTTCTCTGCTCCAAACTTCAATGTTTTGGCTTGTTTGGCCTCACTGTGCACCCAGCGCATGAACTTGTGATCGGTAACAATAGTACCTGCTTCATAAGCCTCTCCATTGTGAGGCCTATTGCACGAATGCTGGCTTTTGCAGAGCTGTGGTACAGAGAGCATGTCAAGTGTTAGACAATTTGAAGATTCAACACAGAGAATGAGTGAATGAAGCAGCACACTGGGGTTCCGTTTTGGATGCATATATGTGCCAATCAGTTTACCAGTTTACTTTTCAGAAAATAACATCACGGAATGTTTTAAAAGATACTATCTAGTTTTATTTTTGATATCCTCCACCTCCTACCCACACCTCCTCCAAATTTCACTCTTTACAAAGGGTTGCTGATACAATTAGATATCAAGAACTCAATTCACTTTATTTTATTTTTTTAAAATAAATAAATTTATTTATTTATTTATTTGGCTGCGTTGGGTCTTCATTGCTGTGCGCGGGCTTTCTCTAGTCGCGGCGAGCGGGGGCTACTCTTCATTGCGGTGCGGGGGCTGCTCATTGTGGTGGCTTCTCTTGTGGCGGTGTGTGGGCTTCTCATTGTGGTGGCTTCTCTTGTTGCGGAGCACAGGCTCTAGGCGCGCAGGCTTCAGTAGTTGTGGCACAGGGGCTCAGTAGTTGTGGCTCGCAGGCTCTAGTGCACAGGCTCAGTAGTTGTGGCTCATGGGCTTCGTTGCTCCGCGGCATGTGGGATCTTCCTGGACCAGGGCTCGAACCTGTGTCCCCTGCATTGGCAGGTGGATTCTTCACCACTGCACCACCAGGGAAACCCTCAATTCACTTTAAATTATTTATTTATTTATTTTATTTTTGGCTGTGTTGGGTCTTCGTTTCTGTGCGAGGGCTTTCTCTAGTTGTGGCAAGCGGGGGTGCGCGGGCCTCTCACTGTCGCGGCCTTTCTTGTTGCGGAGCACAGGCTCCAGACGCGCAGGCTCAGTAGTTGTGGCTCACGGGCCTAGTTGCTCCGTGGCATGTGGGACCTTCCCAGACCAGGGCTTGAACCCGTGTCCCCTGCATTGGCAGGCGGATTCTCAACCACTGCGCCACCAGGGAAGCCCTCAATTCACTTTAGATTCTTAATTTTAGCAATAGAAAATATAGGAAGGAAAATAATTTTCCCTCTACCCTTATGAGTTCTTGGCTGAAACCCCTTGTAATACACAGATGAACAAAAGAAAAACAAGCCAAGTAACTCCCTGATTTGGCCCAAGTCACCACCTTAAATACTATCTTCAACTAAAGACAAAAGAAAGCTGTAGGGGGATTGGAGGGAGGCCAGTTATGGGAGGTTATAGGAAAAGCACTTAAACAAGGGTAAAGATTATTTTGCAGATTTGTCAGTGCCTTCTCCATTGAGACTCTCTTGTGATTTAGAGTCAACCTTCCTTCTCTTTAGAGAGAGGGAGACGCTAACAAACGTAAATTTCGCCTAGAAAAGGGTAATTTCTACTGTTTTCAGAGATTCTCTTGAGCCTGCTCTTTCTCAAAAATAATCAGCTCAAAATAATCCTTATGCCAAAGAGGCATATTTTGAAGTGGCATATTCTGCTGCCTTTCAAAAAGAAAGTTTTCTACTTTTACATAACAAAAAGAAACTTGCCCAACCTGATTAACCCTCTTCATCCCACCTAGACTTCTTTCCTTCCCTCTTCATCCTCCTCACCATGCCAATCTCCCCTCTTTTCCTAAGTCTTTGCTCCTCTTTTAAGTCTTCAAAACCCCCAGTCCTGTCCTCTTTTTCTCAATCCCACTCTTTCCGCAATGAAGCCTGAAGTGTGTTCTTTAAGGATATACCTTTCATATTTGTATGCTTTCCCCGATTCAATTCTTTTTTTTTTTACTCTCCCCAAATGCTTAAGTGCCTTGCACCTAAACACATTTGTCTAAAAAAGAATCCTTATAAAACCCTACTCAATCCCTTATCACTGGATTTTATCTTCCCGATTTAACTGTTTCCACCCCAAAACAACTATTGATCTAAAAACAAAGCACTTGGCAGGCGCCGGTGCACGCGGGCGCCGGGCCGGGGCGGCTCTGAACCCGGTGTCAAGGGCCCGGGCCCGGACCCAGCCCGCCGCGAGCAGGGCCGGGGCGCTTCCGGCCGCGCCGCTCCGCGGGGAGCTCCGCGAGCGCCTGGGGACGTCGGATGGGCCCGGCGGAAGGTCGGCCTCCGGGAGGCCCGGGGTGAGAGGAAGACCACCTGGGCGCTGCTCGCTCTTTCAGATCCCGGAGCGGGCTTCCCGGGGCCGGCGAAGTGGGCGCCGCCCTCCCGCCACGAAGCGACTGCCACGTCAGGACAACTTCACAAAACCGGGGAGAGGGCGGGTGACGCAGGCCGCGCGGCCGCGGCAGGGTTGGACCCGCGGCCAGACGAGGAGGCTGACCTCCAGCCCGGGCCCCCGCTTCAGCAACACCCGGGCCGGCGCCGGCGCCTGCCCAGCCCTCAGGGAGGCGGGGGAGCAGCGGAGGAGGCGGCGCTACCGCGGAGCCCGCGCCACTGCGGAGCCCGCGCCTCGCCTGCGCCCTCCCGCCTCGCCGGCAGTCCTGGCCCGGGCTGGGCGGCGTCCCCGGAGGTTCCTGGGCCACGGCCGGTCGGTCCGAGCCGCACTGAGACCCGGGCGGCAGCGGCGCGGAGAGGTGGCGGCAGCGGCGGCGGCGGCTGGCCGGGAGGCCGGAGCCGGGACAGCGACCCGCCATGGAGACCCGCTACAACCTGAAGAGTCCGGGTGAGCGGGGCTGCGGGCTGGGCGCGGTGCCGCACTGTGGGCGGGAGGGAGGAGTGACCCCGAACTCCAGGGCCCCGCGCCGTCGTCCCCTCGCGTCGGCCGCCGCTCGCGGCCCCGCTCCCGGTTTCGCGCTCTACGCGAGCCCGCCGCCTGCCGGGCTGGTGCAGGCCGCGCAGCAGGGCTGCCGAGCGGGCACCAAACCTGGGGACTCCCCTCGGCACCGCGACTGCCCTGCCCTCATTTTCGCCGCGTAGAGCTGGGTTATCAACTCATCCCCGAGCACAGGTGTAAAGGTGATGGCCCTGGGTAATAGTGATCATCAGCCCCTCGCCCTACCCGCGCCCTGAACACCGTCGTTAGCCCTTCTCCGTCGCCGCCACCGGACTTTTATTAGCTGCTTGACCCACTCGCATTTGAGGATTTAGTTTAAACGTTCTGTTTGCAGCATTTGGGGCGAATAGAATTACAGACATAAGGGAAATGTTCTGGACTATACCAGTTAACCCAAAAGCTACGAAAACTAGTTGAGCCGTGTACTTTAGAGCTAACCATGATTTTTGCCATACTGACTAGTATGATGTATGTCTATGTTCAGTCATAGAAACTTCTCTTTCTGTATTTAATGCCCGTGCTTCATTCACAGAAGCAGCCAAACAATCCTAGCCTCAAATTCTTTTCTGATGTATCATAAAGATGCACGAAAAGTAAGCAGCCATCTCAGATTAAGACAGGCTTGAAACGAATCTTTGTGTTCTATAAATAGTATTCGATCTGTACCTTGATAAATTTGTTAGGAGGGAGAAGCTCCACACTTAAGCTCTAAATGATAATCCTAGGATGTTAGTGATGGTTTGACCAACCCTTGCTAGTTCTTTTTTTTTTTTTTTCTTCCAAAGAAGCAATTTCTCAGTAAGAATCAGCAAGATTAGCATGCTCATGGAAAGAGCTAATTGTGAATCCTTGATTTTAAATAACTTAAAAACGTTCAAAGAATCCAGAGAAGCCTGAGGATACTGATTGAACAGAGCTTTGTTAGCCAGAGTGCTGTCAGGCTAAGAAACATTCTTAGGTAACTAAGTTTAAAGAATTGGTCATAACATTTGGGGAGGCAAAGACTTTAAAAAAAATCTGGCAAAGGCCATGGGCTCTCCAAGAAATACATTTATAGGATTCAATTTCAGTGGATTCACAATCCCCGCCCCCAGCCCATCTCCTAAGAACACCAGGGGGAAAAAAAAAAAAAAAGGAGATCAAAGAGAAAGAGGGAAAGAAAAGCTTAGTTTTAAGATTAGATGATAGAATGACTAGATTGTTAAGATTGTGCTAGATTTTAATAAAACTATGTGGGTAAAACGTAGGGTGACTCCTTGGTCACATGGTATCAAGTTCCTTGAGACAGCTGAGGTACTTAGTGGAATGTCCAGAGAATAATGAAAATGTGAGTAATAGTACAATTTGGAATGGAGGATTGGTGGGTCCCAAGAGATTGTTGTCAGAGGACCTTGCTCAATTTTGTTAGGTTATCATACCTGAGATTGTGGTAAGCATTTAAAATTCTCCAGAATGTTGTATGTTTCTATACTATATGACCTACTTGTCATCTGGCTGAACTTGGGTAGACATGCTTCTACTGTGTAATAAATTGCTTCCCCTTTTTGGTTTCATTTCCTCAAAGGTAGTGCTGCTGTTCTAAAAATGAAAAAAAATTTTAAAACCTTTTTTGGTCATTGTACAGATTATTTAGAGTTCAGGGAAAAGGTAAATTAGATGAGCTATGGGACTTATTGAATAAGTGCAGGAGGCATAGTGAAAATGTTTCCTTCCTTTGTTTTATTCTGTCTTGTAATATTTCGTAGGGTAATGCATGTGTGAAAGGAAGTGGTCAAAAACACTGCACAATGTAAGAGATATAACACTTTTTCTCTCTATCTGATGTGGAGTTGTCTTAGAGGTATGGATGGGCCAATTAAGTTAAGATAGTACAAATAACTGGTTAAAGGCCAGTGTGTTAGCATATGGATAGTAAATTTGTTCATTTTATAGATGGGAAAACATATCTTTTTACGATCTTTCTGGAATGGACCTCTGGCTGTGTGCAGAGCTCTGTGTGGAACCACTTCATAAGCCTCTGGCTAGCGTATCAGTACTTGCCTCTGCATCAGGCTCCCTGATCTCTTTTTGGGTCCGTTCTGGCCAAAGTCGCAGGATCTCGGAGTATGAAGTAGGGAGACATATGTGTAACGAACCTCCTATGGCAGATTTCTTTGGAAGGGCCCTCTGGGTTGCGTTCAGCAGGTGATTGGCATATAAGAGATTGGTGCAAAGGCGCCTACTACCTCCATCAGAAACCTAGGAGTTATTCTATCCATGCCCAGGGTGTCTACTACCCCTTCATGCTAATCATTCTCAAGCTTTAATGTCCAATTTAGACCTTCTCCTAGGCTCTAGATACATAGAACTTACTGGTGATTTAACATCTTTACCCAAATTTCCCACAGACCAAAAAAAATCTCTCCTAGGTATAAAAACCCAAAACCAAACTAATCAGTTTTCTCTCCTCCCCCAAACTTGCACCTCACCCTAATATTCCTAACCCAGGGTTTGACAGCCACCCAGGAATCCACTGGCGTCGTCTTTGATCTCTTGGTCTACTCCTTTACTCCACCCTCTACCCTGAAACACACACAAATGCATGCATTTTCACGCAGGTGCCAATACACACAGTCACATATATCTAATCCTTCGCTATTGTCACCAGATCAATTAAAACGAAACAAAAACTGATTAGGTCACTCCTCAAATTGAAAACATTTCAGTAGCTTCCTGATAGCTGTGGATTAAGTTCAAAGTAAACTGTTTAGCTTGCCCTCCTCACCAGCCTCATCTCCTATCACTCCTGTGCTCCTGTACATTTTTACCATCTATCCATTTTGCCTGAGTGATTCTCCAGATGGAGCAGCTCTTCTCACCTATATGCCTTGGTCCCTGTTGGAACCTCTGCTTGGAATGCCTTCCCTTTTAACCATTTGAAATTCCTATTAATTCTTCAAGCTTCTTTAAGGCTCTGCCTTGTCCAGCTCCCATAGGCAGACTAAGGTAGTCCCTATAGTTATGCATACTTGGTCAATATTTGTGTTGTAATTGTTTTCATGTCTTTCTCTCTCACTACAAGCTGTTTGAAGACAAGAAGCAGGTCTTATTCTTCTATCTCCATGGCTCAGAGATTCTTTAAATTGAATGGATACCTTTGCAGGGCCTTTGTGGGCAGAAACATGAGTCCTTAAATATTTGCTTAAGTGCCTTCACTATGGGAGCAGGAAGAGGCGGTTGGGGAGCATGACGTTGGATTCACATCCTCGATAACTTGGAGCTGGATGATATCAAGATATTCATTGATACTTTCCAAGGGAAACAGATGCATGAGAGACAGTGACCTGTAAAAGACCCCTTTAGCTGGAGCTTTGTCTCCAAAGTCCAGTGAGCTACCTGGGCATGTGAAGTACGCTCATGGGAGGCCCTTAGAGCCTAGAGTTTGGATCCAGAGTGATCATGTGGCCTCCATGAAAAGGAAGAATGAGAGCAGGAATGCAGGTGCTCCCCACCCTCCTTCTCTTTCCTGGCACACCTTGTCTTACCATGGTTGGAGAGTTCCACTGATAACCTTGCAAAGAGATAAGAGAGGAGCTGGAGTGGAAGAAGTTGCCATGCCATGTGGCCAACTACATATGCTTATGGCCTGGATTTGAACCAGGGAGAATCATTGAGAGGGCCTTAAATCTCAATCCATTTCTGACCTGGGGAAGAGGAAGGGGTGAGAAGGAAAGGAGAATTATGTGACAAAATTATTGAGTTTCATTTGACAGATATGAACATTGAGGCAGAATAAGATTATAAGTGACTTGTTCAAGGATTTAGAGCTACAAAATATCAGAGCCATATTTTTTAAAATATATTTATTTATTTATTTTGGGCTGCATTGGGTCTTCATTGCTACGTGCGGGCTTTCTCTAGTTGCGGCGCGCAGACCTCTCACTGTTGTGGCTTCTCTAGTTGCGGAGCACGGGCTCTAGGTGTGCAGGCTTCGGTAGTTGCGGCACGTGGGCTCGGTAGTTGTGGCTTGCGGGCTCTAGAGCGCAGACTCAGTAGTTGTGGCGCACGGGCTTAGTTGCACTGCGGCATGTGGGATCTTCCCAGACCAGGGATTGAACCTGTGTCCCCTGCATTGGCAGGTGGATTCTTAACCACTGTGCCACCAGGGAAGTCCCCAGAGCCAGAATTTTAATGCAGCTCTAATTCCAGAGTCCACGTTCTTTTTCACGAAGGTGTTCATAGTATATGTTGTTTCAGAAAAAATAGATTATAAAAACACTAGAATAATCTTACCTTCTGTTTAGCTTTGTACTTTGTCTCTCACATGGTTTGTGCCTGTGTGGCCCGTGAACTAATAAAATCAACTTGTTTAGTGGTTGAGCCAATGATTGTTCCTTTAAATTCTTTCCTGTAGCAATTCCGACCCTTTCATACATCTCTCATAATATCCGTTGGGTGTTTATTTTCCTCTGTTGAACTGAGCTGAGTGATGAAGAGGCAGAGAAAATGTGATAATGTTATGGAATGACATAAAATCTGACCTCTTCAGCTTAATCATTTTGCAGCCTGCTGATGAGGGATAAAGGAAAAACAGTCTTCCTGGCATCTTTGATTGCTGACAACAGTAATCAGGTTAAACTAATTAACTTCATAACAACTTCCATGATTTTATTTATATCTAATTATATTAACTTAGTGATATTTTTTTACACGGCTCTAAAACAGGGGCTTTCAGTTCTCTTTCCGTGGGCCCCTTAGGTAGAATGGGCGGATGGGGATAAATAGCCTGAAGGCCCTTCCATGCTGGCCCTGCTGTTATGTTTTACATATTGAGGGTCTCCTTAAACCTTTCTTTGAACGAAGGATTTTATCTCATTATCAAATAAATTTGAGAACCACTGCTTTTTCTTTCTTTTGACCACGCTGTGTGGCTTGCAGGATCTTAGCTCCCTGACTAGGGATCGAAGCTGTGCCCCCTGCAGTGAAAGCGAGGAGTCCTAACCACTGGATCTCCAGGGAAGTCCCCAAAACCACTGCTTTTTAATCAGATCCTTGGAAAGAGTTTTGTTGGGGGGAAGATAGTAAAATTCATTTCAGCTAATATTTGAGTGCTTACTGTGTGCTAAGCCTTGAGGAGACTGCAATGAAGTAAATGTTGTTGAGCAGGAAGGACAGGTGTTAATCACAAGTGAGAAGAACTTTATGAAAGAAAAATTATAGGGTGTTAAGAGGACTTAGAGCAAGGGGGACTCAAGCCAGTATCCAGGGCAGTGGTTTCCAAGCGAAATAACTTAGAGAGCATTCCTGCTCTCCACTCTCCTGCCAGGACTCCTCAAGGATTTTAATCTGTCCAAATGGAAATCTCTAGTCCGTCCTCTGAGAGTGGACAAAGGAAGGTGTCAGGGAGACCTTCCTGAGTAAATTTCATAAAGGTCTGGTGGGAGCCAGACTCTGTGATGAAGTGGGGGAAGGGAGGAGGAGCAGCGATGCAAGCTGAGGAATTGCTATGTAGGAAGGAAGGTCTGAAGTAGAGAGAAGGTGAACTGTGTGCGAGGAATTGAACAAAGCCTAGTGTCTGGACCTTGGGGGGAGATCGTGTCTCAATATATATGTGCGTGTTTCTAATACAGCATTTATCATGCTGATTTGTATTGACTCCTCCCCCCAGACTATAAGCTCCTTGGTAACAGAAGCTATATTTTATTTTGGTTGTAGCTATAGCATCTAGTATGAACTTAATGAATATTTGCTGATCAGATGAACAGATTCTCTGCCTATACGGCTTAGCTCAGAGTCGGAGATGGAAAAGAATATTAATAGTTATGGAATAGGATAGTGACTTAAGAGTTTTTTTTCCAGCTTAGGAACCCTTGATTAAAATGAAATTTTATGCAAAAAGTCCTGACACATACCGAACTGTTTGGCTGTAGTGTGTGAGATTTGCTTCTCAGTTAACCTCTCCCCGTAACGTTCCAACCTGTGCCACCACAAATTTACTTTTATTGTTTCCTGTGCTTATTCATACCGAGCTGGGTAATTCCTACTGTCTTTCTTTCAGATGTCAGTACCTGACCCCTTTTCTCTTCTGTCTGCTCTCAGGTTAGGTGCCCACCTGGTGCACACCTCTCTCATAGCATGTATTGAACTGTGTCAGTTGGTTCTCAAGCAGAGTTTTGGAGAGCCTTGGGCCATCTGGTGTTTCCCTGGCTTTGCTCTCCTGTATCCGACACCAGTATCCTGACATTTTTAGCACCTAAAGCTTGAGGGTGAGGGGGCTGGAATCAAAGGATTGACCTTTGTGAACCAGTAGGGGAGGAAAGAGGGTACAGATACACATAGGATTGTAAACTGTCATAAGCTGTCAGTAGTCATTGATCATGGGGCTAAAAGTCTGTGCCATTAACTGAAAGAGGTGGAAGAGAATTGAGAGTAAATAGGTGTGAGATAGTCTTGGAGTGCTCGTTGGAGGGGGTTGGGTGGAGGCTTCCTGGAGAAATGTAGGAACACAGGGTGGCATTGTGTCCCAGTGGAGATTGTTGTTAATAACTCTATAATGGCATCAATGTGCCTGTCTCTGACTTTTTAAACCCCCCTCAGTAATGCTCAGTTGTTTGGGTATAGACTCCAGATAAAAAGATGGTTGCGGGACTTCCCTGGTGGCGCAGTGGTAAAGAATCCTCCTTCCAATGCAGGGGACACGGGTTCGATCCCTGGTCGAGCAACTACGATCTCACAGGCCGCGGGGCAGCTAAGCCCGTGGGCCACAACTGCTGAGCTCCGTCTCAACGAGAGTCCGCGCGTGGCAAACTACAGAGCCCACGTGCCCTGGAGCCCGTGCGCCACAACGAAGAGCCTGTGTGTCGCCACTAAGACCCGACGCAGACAAAAAAAAAAAAAATACATAAATAAAATAAATATTAAACAGGAAAAGAAGATGGTTGAGTTGGCTCAGTTAGAATTAAATTTTGTCAGGGGAATATGAAAGAGGAACCCCTAAGAGCCAAAAGTGTGGATGAAGAGGGAAATGAATATAGGTATAGGTGGGGTGAAGAATGCTATGGGGTCAGTGGATTGGAGGTTTTAATTAAGCCGAAGAATCATTTCAAAAAGGAATTCAGCTAGGGCTATAGAGATTCATTGACCTCTGGGGACAGTGCCATTAAGTTAATGCAAGATAGTGGGTAGAAAGTCCCAAGAGGTTGAGGATATAGGGGGTTTACCGTTCATGAGCATGAGTTCCAGAGGCCACGTTTTTGTTAAATATTTTAACAAGGTAGAGTTGGACTGCCTATGTTGGAATCCTAGCTCTGTCATTTATCAGCTGTGTGACCTTGGACATGTTATATAATTTCTCCATGTCTCAGTTTCTTCATCTGGACAATGGGGTTAATCACACCTATCTCACAGAGTTGTTTTGAGGATTACATGAATTAATGTTTGAGTGCTACCATATAGGAAGTATATATAAGTACTTACTAAATAAAAATAGTGACTTTATGAGACTTCCCTATATATTTAATTTAACGTGTAACTCTTCTAGTGCCTAGCTACCATTTCCTCCCTACCATTATTACTATTATCCCATAATTAAATGATATGCTCTGTTGAACAAGTCCTCTACACATTTTTTGTTGAAGTAGGAACTTTTTCATTAGGTTTGTAAATCTGTGCTAATCACTTAGAAAAGTAAATTTTAAATGTCTCTATCTTGTGAATTTTATTTTAGCTGTTAAACGTTTAATGAAAGAAGCAGCAGAATTGAAAGATCCAACAGATCATTATCATGCACAGCCTTTAGAGGTTAGTTTCTGTCTCTGTCATCTACATATGTGTTTTAATACTTTAATATTTTAAACAAGTTTCTTAAAATTGTTTTTTCACTGCTTTGAGTCATTACAAATGTGTTTGATATGCTTTATTGATATATTTTATTCCCTATAGTTCCTGAGTTTTTTGGGTTTTTTTTTAACCATTAAAAATAATTGAAGTATAGTTAATTTACAATGTGTTAGTTTCGGGTGTACACTGAGTATTTCTATTAGCCATTCAGAATCAGACATTTTAGAAGAAGCAGATTTCTGGTCTCTATAAAGTGGGCCTCAGATACTAAATTAATTTTAGGTCTTCCCTCAGGAGGGAAAGTGGAAAGAACTCCAGACTCTACAGGTGGAAGACATAGCCCCTTGAGGGGTCTCTACATCTAGTTTGGGCTTTTTGTATGAACATCTCTGCCTCTCTTCAGTCTTCCCATCTGTGAAAGGAGGGTATTTAAATGTGCCCAATCTGGTTTTCATGGTAATAGTGAGAATAAGATGTGATAACATGTGCAAGCATTTTGCAAACTATGAAGTACGTGGTTAACTGTAAGATGATAACAGCCTGTGTGTTAATATTACCACTTACTAAAGAGCTTTTAGGCATCTATGAGGGATAATTTTTAAAAGTTTGCTAAAACAATCCAAATTTATAGTAAATTATTTGATTACATAAATAATAATTATCACTAATTAGGATATAAGGATTAATTTACAGTTTAATTAAGTCTGTAATCTTTTTCTAGATCAAATGATTTTTTAATTAATTAATTAATTAATTAAATCCCCATCCAAAGAACAATCAAGCATGAACTCAAAATAAATATATTTTCAGACATACCAGAACACAGATTTTCTTCCTTGTATTCCTTTCAGAGGCACATAGCTGACAATAAACCACATCAAAATAATGCAAAAACCAAAAAAACAAACAACAACAAATAAACACAGAGGAAGACTGAGATTCCAGTAAACCTAGAAGACCCTCAAGTGAAGAATTTTGGAATGTGTCAGAAAGCAATTAGTCCAGATTAAAACTTCAGGGCTCCAGAAGAGATTTTTCAGAGAAAATAAATGGAGCTAAAGTAATAGGAAATATGTAAATCTATAATCTTATTTATGAATAAATAACAATGCTCAGATGTTTTAAAATGCATTTGTTTAAAAACATTTTAGCTCTTATGGGACATGAAAACTAGATTTAATAGCTTTTATTTATAACTTTTATACTTGAGACATTATGTACATTAGAAACTGTTCTAGCAATAATATAAAACGTTAATTTTTCTCACCCATGTTTCTAATACTCACTGATAAAAAAAATCCAACTTTTTAATGTTATTGATTCCTTGTTGGTTATTGTTTTTGTTCAGGATAACCTTTTTGAATGGCACTTCACAGTTAGAGGGCCCCCAGATTCAGATTTTGATGGAGGAGTTTATCATGGACGAATAGTACTGCCACCAGAGTATCCCATGAAACCACCAAGCATTATTCTGCTAACGGTAAGAATTCTTGACTTTTTGGAATGCTTCTGGTGTAACTCTTCCTGGTGGCTGTAAAGTGTGTATGCATACTCATTTTCATTAAGAAATAAAGTGGACCATTATTATTATAACTTTGCTTTTGGAGACCAGACCTTGGACTGTATTTTTTTCTGGGAAAGAATTCCTAGGAAGTTGAAGCATCTGAGAAGTACTCATGATGCTAATTGCCATAGTGTGGTTGTTAGGATTCAGTGAATTAATGTATGCCAAGTGCTAGGCTGGCACATAGTAAGTACTCAATAAAGGGTAGTTACTGTTATTGTACCTCTTAATCACGTTATCTCCTTCAGTTTCTCACCTTTCTTATGCTTTGTTCTTGAGTTTCCTCATCTTTACGTGCAGCTCTTAGAATAAGAACTGACACAGTCCTCAATAAATGTTAGCTATGTTGTTACTATTTATATCTTAGAATTTCTCTCCATCTTCACATATTTTATCTCCATGTAAAGGAAAGCTGTTGATCCAGTTTTCTCTTTTATTTCCTGGGACATTATTCCATCAGTAAATTCCTCTCTTAAGTGTTAAGCTTTTCTTCCTTCATTTCCTTTCATTTATGTGTGTTTAATTATCCCCTAACCTTGAAAGAAGCCAAAATAAAACACAAAAACCTTCCCATATCTCTGCTACCACTTTAAGCTGCAGTCTTATTTTTCTCTTCTGATAACCTTCAAGACATGCTAACTCTAGTTTAGCCTGTTGTGTTCTGGTTCCCACACATAGCACCCTGTTTAAACAGGCTTACTACACCAGTCTCAGAGACCAGTTTGAGAAATCTCACCACCTCTTCTCAGTCTTCATCCTATTCCATCTAAGTTTAAGTTAAACATCTGATACACATGGGGTTAGCAAATGGTAAAAGAAAAGATATTCATCATTACCAAATTAATGTTGCTTTTACCTATAGCGTTTGGTGTAGTGGAAAGAGCATTAGTTTTAGAGCCAATAGCCCTGGATTCTGGCCAGTGCGGTTTCCATTACACCCGGGGCAGGTTACATAATCTCTTTGAAATTCAGTTTTCTCATTTGTCAAAAGGGATGTGTATAGTAAATATAATCACACTATAAAGTTCCTGGCATATAGACGCTGCTTACTAAACACTAGGTGTTGTTGAGAATTGTTAATGCTGGCAGTAGGGCTGGAGCAGGAGGCCCTGGAGGGGCCCTTCTCTTCTTTTAGTTGCTAGATCGTGGGGAGAGCCAGGTGGTCTGAAGGGAGGGCTGGTGCGTGGGGAAACTGGTGGGGGGCAGTGGGGCAGCAGCTGTTCACCGATGATCTCATCATGTGTACTGGTTTTCAGTACTTAACTCTTTCTGATTCACTTCCTCTCTTTTGAAAAGTCTTCTCCAGCCTTCATTCAACAAATATTTATTAAACACCCTGTGGGTGTGACAGAGAATAAGTCAGATTCTCTGCCCACGTGGAACTTATATTCTAACTTCATGCCTATTTTTCCTATCCTTCCCCTAAGTACGGATAGTCTACAAGTTCAGACTACAGCTGTTTTCTCTTATTTCTAAGAAATGGTTTCAACGATCACCTCTGTGAAAGTCACGTACCAGAAATGTATTATCTTCTTCTGATACCAGCATGTCTGTATTTCTGCCTGCCTGCCAGACATCATCAGTAGCTCTTCTGCCAAGACAAAACTGAAATCATTCTCTCTCATCTTTCACTTCTGTGTTCCTGTATGAAATTGCATCATCCTTCTGAGAATCACTCCCATCTCAGAGCCTTCCTCCCCCGTATCTAGTTTCATCTCTTTTAGATCCTTCCCAGAGTCTAGCACCATACTAGGCACAGAGGAGGATATCAGGACATCTTTATATGTCAGTTATTTAGATGTCACTTGTGCAACTCAGTTTCACAAAGCTGCTACAACTTCTAAAAACAGCTTTTATTATTCATTCAGAATCCAACAAATATTTGTGGAGTATCTGTAAGAGGACAAAAATCTGTATGCCCTTGGAGGTTCCATCCTTTTAAAATTCTCTAAAAAATTATCTTTAAAAGTTCTTTATATATAAAATATATTTATATTTTAAAGTATAAAACATTAAACACACACATGTATAACTTTTAAAATACCTTATTTATTCCTAAGGCTAATGGACGATTTGAAGTAGGCAAGAAAATCTGTTTGAGCATCTCGGGACATCATCCTGAAACTTGGCAGCCTTCATGGAGTAGTGAGTATTTAAAGTGAATATAAATCTTATATAACTTTAGTCAATTCATAATAATAACGTATAATACTCTCTTGAGGTTGAAGCTGTTTTGGATAAATAATTTGATATTATTGAATAAATAATAAAATTCTTTTCCTTGTCTAGATTTTTGCATCATTTTAATACAATCCCCTACTTGTACCTCTTCAGTGAAACCCTATGAGTCTTTTCTTTTTCTCTTTCCAGAGTAAACCCAATTCCTTTTACAGAGCAACTTAGATTGATGTTTACTTTTTATTTCAGTAAGAACAGCATTATTAGCCATCATTGGGTTTATGCCAACAAAAGGAGAGGGAGCCATAGGTTCTCTAGATTACACACCTGAGGAAAGAAGAGCCCTTGCGAAAAAGTAAGTTTTGCATTTCCTTATTTGTTACGATCTGAATACTGTTCTGGATAATGTCTACTAGGAGATAGGCTCTGTCTCTTTGTGACTCACCTTTGTTCTACAGGATCTAGTCTTAGTTTTGCTATTTCAGAAATTCAGTTGTATCAATTTCCCCAGGGGCGACCAGACTCTAAAGAATTTGTTTCATGCTATCTAGTTTTAAAAAGTAGTTGATAATATCAACCTACAATGAGCAATACCTTCTAGAAGATAGTACTGGTCATTTATCTCCACTTGGGCAGTTTTACAGATGGAAAAGAGCCAGAGTAATGATATGTATGTAGCTTTCCACAAAAGTTTAAAAACTCCTTGAAGGCAGGGAGGGAATCCATTTTATCATCTTTGTATCTGTATCATCTGCCACATAGCAAGTGCTCAATAAATGATCTGGAATAAAGCAAAGATTTTCTTTATCAAGTTGTAGTTTCCCAGTGGTATTGCCTTCTTGGGTTTTTTCAAGTACATTCTGTCTGTATGACCCAGATTAGTCATTAGATTCAGAGTAGCCTCTCCTTTGAGTAGTGCGAAAACTCATTCTTGATTTTGATCATTGTCCTGTTCTGGACTTCGCTGCCTGCCACCTTTCAGACCTATTATGTTAATTAAATTATAGTATATCTTACCCTAGCACAGCCCAGAATTGGCCCTCCATAGATGTTTGTTAAATCAGATAGACTTTAGCCTTGGGAAGATTTGATAGACTCCCTGTTTTATCAGCAACTTTTCTTTTTAAACCTTATTCCCAAGTTTGGTATATACCTTGCAGCTACTATTCACAAACTATAATATGTACTTGGAGTACATAGCATTTGTTTTGATTTCCTATGTCGACTTTCTATCTTGATACTTTCATCCAGTTCATTTCATGTACAAGGTAAAAAAAAAAAAAAAACCAAAAAACTTTTTGTTTAAACTTCTCACTCTATATATTCTAGGTTCTTAATCTGTGATACAGGCTTTCTAAAACATGATTTTGCATTCAACCATGGTAGCATACTGTCCTTGTGGATAAACTAATACTAATATATTAAAAATAAACTTTCTCCTTTAAACGTCATCTGACTTCTCAGTTAAAAGTGAACACATTTTAAGGTAAATAATTTGGATACAACTGATTCTCAAAGGATATGGACAGCAATGCTACTTCTAGTGAAACAAAAAACATTCATCAATAAACACTAAATTAACACAACTTTTACATATATTTTGTCTACATGAAGTTATAAATAGTATATTCTTCAAGATCTAAGACTCTTATTTTGTTGAACTAGAAGTAGGACAAAATAGTTTTTTTAAAAGTTCAGCAATGTAACAATATATATTTCTGCATATTATACACATTTATTTCCAGTCATACGAAGAAGAAAATGAAAACATACAGAAACAAATTAATATTAGGAAATAGTCTAGTTAGCAGGCTTATTTTGAGCCTCTACTTATTATAATGAATGATGAATTTCAGTGTCTGGATTTTCCACAAGTTCTCTGATCTTTCAAGTTGTACTACTATTTTGATGAGTAGGGTTTGTGAGTTTTTCCTTGGAAATATCTGTAAATTCTATTTTATTTTATTAAAAAAAATTTGTTTTTATTTAGCTGCACCGCACGGCTTGTGGGATCTCAGTTCCCCTACCAGGGATCAAACCCGGGCCCACAGCAGTGAAAGTGCTGAGTCTTAACCACTGGACTGCCAGGGAATTCCTGAATTGAGCTTTAAAATGGACTTTTTACATAGACTTAACATAGGCTTGTTATGTGTGATCTTGAGGACAGTGTAGTTAAACAATTTATATGTTTTGTCTTACAGATCTAAAGCTTACTTTATTTAGGCAGTATATTAGGAAAAAATGAAACCTAAGCCCTAGTTTTTGTATTTTTAAATTTCAGATTGTTAAAATTGAGATACAGTTGACGTGGATTTTTTTAAAAAACAGTTTAACTTGTGTATTTGTCTCAGAACTATAATTATTGCCAAAATTGTCTAATTTGCATGTAGATAAGTGTGATACGGAATTGTTGAGTGATCTTTTAAATGTAGTCATTCAGTATTTGAGTGTCTTGGATTAACTTTCAAGTATTTGATTTATACCCATCAAAAAATTACTTCTTACCAGATCACAAGATTTCTGTTGTGAGGGATGTGGCTTTGCCATGAAGGACGTCCTGTTGCCTTTAAAATCTGGAAGCGATTCAAGTCAGGCTGACCAAGAAGCCAAGGAACTGGCTAGACAAATCAGTTTTAAGGTACTCTAAATTTGTAAATAAATTCTAATTCTGTAGCCCTTTTGTTTATTGCCAACTTTTGGACAGAAAGTAAAGCAATGTAGTTCTGTCGCACTGAGGTTTTTACAAATAATTTTTCTTATTACAAAACTAATAATATATATTCACAGAAGCAGCATTATTATTATAGCATAGTAATGGTTAAAACTTAGACTCTGGTATACTGTGCCAGGGTTCAAATCTCAGCTTTGCTGCTTATTGGTAGTAGGACATCAGGCATATTACTTACATTGTACCTTTTTCTCATCTGTGAATAATAATGGTACTTGTAGGATTCTTACGAGAATTGAGTTAATGCTCTTTTAAATGTATTGCATTTAGAACTGTCTCTGGTGCTTAATAAATTTTAACTATTATTATAGAAAATATAGATAAACAGTAAGAAGAAAATAACAATCATGCATAATCCCATCCTCAAGAAATAGCTGTTATTAATATTTTGACATGTCTCTCATCCTTTTGCTCTGCATATAATTACTTCCGGAATTTAATTTTTAGCTCCATCAAAAAAAGTCAACCTGTCTTAAGCAACATGCTGCCTCTCCCTTTTCTCCCCTCTCTACATCTTGTATATCCTCCCATGTCCAGTTTTTGGGAGAAATTTTCCCTTCTATTTTACTGCGGTGCCTGGAAGAGGAGGTGCTTAGTAAATGTTGGTTATTTTCTTCCTTCTGAGGATTCCTATTGTACTTAACATTACATCTCTGAAAATCTTAGGGCCAGATGTCTTTTGTACATCAGAATTTCAGATTTTAGAAATATTAAACCTATACTAACATCCATAGTGGGATCTAGGGCAGCACCCCGTAATCAAATCTATTAATATCTCATCAGCAAACCTGGGAATATTTACAGTAATGTGCGATCAAGACTGTTAGTAGCCTCACATGTCAGACTTTGCCTGAAAATTACAAAAAACTTTAGTTTTTAGAGCTTTCTGGAGTGGATTGTGAACCAGGAGTGTTAGTTTTGTTCCTCACCAAGTAACAGCTCCTTGAGAATAGGTATTGTCTACTCTTCCTAAAATATCTAGCACAGTATTGGACACGAATGAATGCTCAGAGCTTAACTGACTAGTTGATATTAAAGTAGTAATTAAAATAAATCCAGGAGAGGACTTAGTAGGTTGTGGGTTATTCTGTACATCTCCTCTTGTGACACTGCTCTTGGGTGTATCTTTTTTTTATAGGCAGAAGTCAATTCATCTGGAAAGACTATCGCTGAGTCGGACTTAAACCACTCTTTTTCACTAAATGATTTACAGGATGATATACCTACAACATTCCAGGGTGCTACAGCAAGTACATCGGTATGGCTCTTGTCTTTTATGTCTATATCTATATCTATACCGTTGTCATTATTTGCAGTAGAAGAGGCGATATCTAGATGAAATATCTGAATATTTTGGTTCTCCTAACAGTTGGGTTCTAACCTAGCTCTCCCTCTAGTGAATTATAGTATCTTAAGCAAGTTATTCATATCTTCTGAGCCTTCTTTTTTGTTAAAATGGGGCTGGACTAAACAAATTTTAGGTCCTATTGTCCTCCCAGAATTCTATGACTCTTCTGAAAAGTTAGTTTCAATATAGTGCTAGACTCTGAATGAAACAAAATATACATACATTAGCTGCTTTCTAAATAGGCACTCTATCTCTGGAAGGTTTGTTAAGCTGCATTAAGGCACTGACTTAAAGGCCTGGAGTCAAAGATTTGCCTTAGACCATCTCTGTCCAATACAGTAGCCACTAGCCACATGTGACTATCTAAATTTATATTTACCTTATTCAGAATGAAACTAAATTAAAAATTCAGTTCCTTAGTCACACTGGCTACATTTCAAGTATTCAAGAGCCACATGTGGCTAGTGGCTACTGTATTAGACAGCATAGATACGGAACAGTATCATCTCAAAAAGTTCTGTTTGATGGTGCTCCCTTGTACATAGTAAGTGTCTAATAAATAATTATTGAATGAAAGATTACATGGATGCTATGGGTCTTATTAGTTGTGCCCTGACCTATTGTCTAAACATTAGCGGGCTTTGGTCGTTGGAGAGACTGATTAAGAAACTGTGACTGGATTGTTGCTAAATAATTAGGATTATGGGGGAAAGCATTGACTTTCCTTTCTTTTTTTTAAATTTTTAAATAAATTTATTTATTTATTTTTGGCTGCATTGGGTCTTCATTGCTGTGCACGGGCTTTCTCTAGTTGTGGCGAGCAGGCACTACTCTTCCTTGCAGTGTACGGGCTTCTCTTGTTGTGGCGCACGGGCTCTAGGCACATGGGCTTCAGTAGTTGTGGAGCACGGGCTCAGTAGTTGTGGCTCACGGGCTCTAGAGCGCGGGCTCAGTAGTTGTGGCGCACGGGCTTAGTTGCTCCGCAGCATGTGGGATCTTCCTGGAGCAGGGCTCGAACCCGTGTCCCCTGCATTGGCAGGCGGATTATTAACCACTGCACCACCAGGGAAGTCCCTCCTTCTTATATATAAGAGAGGAACTGTCTTTTTCGTAACAGATTGTTTGGTTGAGTAGCCACATCTTTCCCCCCTGTCCAGTTTATAGAGGATTTTAAAGGGTCAGGAAAATTGGAATAGAAGCTGGGCAAATACAGATTTTCCTTTTACTCAGGAATACTTATTATAAAGTGGGACTGAGTGGTCTTCTCCCATTCAGAGAGTGAGATGGGCAGAAAGAAGTGGATTGGAGAAAGCAGGGGAGAGGGTGCTCTAAAGGAAGTTTTTGGACTGAAGATGGAAGTATAAGAAAAAAGTGCATGCTAAGAGTTAAATCATTTTTATGTGTTGCCCATGTAATTTCATGAATTACAGAGAGATATAGTGAATTAATTATAGTCAGTATATGTTTTAGCTTGCAGTATTTAAAGAAAAATTCAGATTACGTTTCACCTTTAGAATTCTAATCGTTTTTTATTTATTTATTTATTTATCTTATAGATTTTATTTATTTATTTATTTATTTATTGGCTGCGTTCGGTCTTCCGTTGCTGCGCGCAGGCTTTCTCTAGTTGCGGCGAGCAGGGGCTACTCTTCGTTGCGATGTGAGGGCTTCTCATTGCAGTGGCTTCTCTTGCTGCGGAGCACTGGCTCTAGGCATGCAGGCTTCAGTACTTGTGGCACGCAGGCTCAGTAGTTGTGGCTCGCAGGCTCTAGAGCGCAGGCTCAGTAGTTGTGGCACATGGGCTTAGTTGCTCTGCGGCATGTGGGATCTTCCTGGACCAGGGCTCGAACCCGTGTCCCCTGCTTTGGCAGGCGGATTCTTAACCACTGCGCCACCAGGGAAGCCCTCTAATTTTTTTTTATATCATAAATAGTTTTTTTAAAAATAGAACCATCCTATTACAGAGAGGAGGAGGGTAGTAATCTTTTTTCACCTATAAGGACAGTCTCCTAATAGTTGTGATGTATTTAAATCTGTCTTTAGTCTGTTTTAAATCTATGTCAAGTCTCCTGTTGCATATTCCAGTTATACTTATTCCAGTTGTAATTTATTTTATAATTAGTTATTTATTGTCTATCTCCCTCCCCAGAATGTAGGCTCCTTGAGGATCAGGGTTGTCTTTCTACTGCACGATATCCCTAGTGCTTGGCATAGTGCCTTGTATATAGTAGATGGTCAATCGGTATTTGTTGGTTGAATAAATGAATCTTAGGATTGGCACTTTAAAGAAATACTAGGAATACAGATAAAGAAATCAAGAAGTTTAGTAAATTAGATTGCACAAGCAGTAGTTTTGTTATTACACTAGTCTTTTCCATTTTGATTTTTTTTCTTATTTTTTCTTCCAGTTTTATTGCAATATAACTGACATACAGCCCTGTATAAGTTTAAAGGTGTATAGCCTAGTGATCTGACTTACATACACCATGAAATGATGACCACAATAAGTTTAGTGAACATCCAATATCTCAGAGATACAAAATAAATGAAAAAAGAAAGAAGTATTCAGCTGGGGGTAACTGCTTTACATGCAAGTATAATATAAATTCACTGAGATGTTATACATCAAATCCCAGATAAGGTAAGTTTTTTTAGCCTTGAGGGGCGAGAGATTGCCCAAAGTCTAAATACAGCAGATAACATCAGGCCATCTGTTTATTTGATGCAGATTTTTTAGCTATGTAGAAATGGGAACAATACTGATGGTCGATTTATGTTTTTCCAGTCTATCAGACTTTTTTCTTCTTCCCAGGGATTGAGGTTCTGAATAAGCCATTTCATTTTGTGTTAAAAAGCAAACACACACACACACACACACATAAAAAAGCAAACACAGAACTCCCTTCCAGACGCTATTCGAGGTTACTATAGAAAAGCTTTTATATATATATATAACAAGGGACTTATCTGTGACTGTGATTTTTTTATATATATTTAAATGTAATTTAATTAAATGTCACATACTTTTACGTTCCCAGAAATGATCACTTCATCTTAATGAAGGAAATGGAAACTATTATGACTTAAGTCTTCATTCTGTGATATGTGTGTTTGAGCAAGTTTAGGCAAACAGCAGAGATTTAAAAGTCCTACCACCAAACCTATGGCATTTTAAAAATGCTAAGGCCAACTTGATTCTCCATCTGCAGTTCAATATGAACCACCAAAATTTAGTCCAATTAGTCCTTCAACTCCAAATAATCATACTAATAAAGTTCTGAAAAGCAGCCCTAAATAAAGTTCTGGAAAGCAGTCCTAAATAAAGTCATGACTTTTTTTGTTACCTAAATCTGGAGTCTTCAAAGGGATATATCGATAGTAATATTAATAATGACTAACATTTAATAAGCAATTGTGTATCCTAAGCACTTTATATCATTATCCTGTTTAATCTTCACAACTACTGAACTGGATAGTATCCTTGTACAGGAGAGGGAGCTGAGTCTTAGGTTAAATAACTTGCTTAGGGTCACACATCTATGAAGTGGCGAAGCCAGCCTAGTAATGGTAAGACTCCCTGTTTTAGTCAGGTATATGGGCAGGATAGTGTTCTCCCCTCAAACTAATGGAAAAAAACAACATGTAGGGGCTTCCCTGGTGGCGCAGTGGTTGAGAATCTGCCTGCCAATGCAGGGGACACGGGTTTGAGCCCTGGTCTGGGAAGATCCCACATGCCGCGGAGCAACTAGGCCCGTGAGCCACAACTACTGAGCCTGCGTGTCTGGAGCCTGTGCTCCGCAACAAGAGAGGCCGTGACAGTGAGAGGCCTGCGCACCGCGATGAAGAGTGGCCCCCGCTTGCCACAACTAGAGAAAGCCCTTGCACAGAAACGAAGACTCAACACAGCCAAAAGATAAATAAATAAATAAACAAATTAATTAATTTAAAGAAAAAGAAAAACAACATGTATAAAATCAAAGCTTTAAGATGAGTCAGTCTCTTATGCTAGTTTCTGAATTGATACTACCAGCTTGCTTTTTATTTTCCTTGAGAACCCATTTCCCTATAAGCCCTGAGTACTTTTGCTCTATCAGACACTTTTATCTGCTTGGCTGAATGGCTGGAAGAATGGGAGATTTCCAGTGGAATGTTGTAATAAGTTATGACATGACACAGTGTGGCAACATTAGGCATCATAAAATGTAACAGCTCTGTGTATCTGCTCTTCAGTGAGCACCTTGCTCCTGAGCCCTGGCATACGGAAGTCCAAGTTCACACACCTCTCATTCAGCATCAGCACTTTTATTTTTAACTCAGAGTGGGTAGTTCCTTTCTACCTCTGGGTTATGGGTCACTACATTTGAGTGCTTCCAAAGGATAGTTTTAAGAAACTCAGATTATTTAAATCTTTTAATGTTGGGGTGCTGTCAGAATTAAAACGTAATTTCTTCTGCAGGTAACTTAGATCAGCAGTTTTTCCCTATGTTTACAGTTGTTGCCAGGACAAAGCTCATTCTCTTACCTTTTAAAAAAGAGGTATTTGAATTACATTATTAGATTCTTTTTTTTTCTAAATATTGAAAATTTCTATAATGAATAGTATTTTCGTTCAATACTTTTTTTGTAATTACTCAATTTAAAAAGTTATTCTGAATAAAACATACATTCTTATTTTTTATTTGAAAGAATGTGTCTTGACACTATTATAATCAGCATAAAGTTGTTTTCAATATAAGAAAGACTGTTGGGTTATTAGAGGTAGAGTTAAGGTATCTATATAAATAAAGTGGAATTCATATTTTGTAGAGCTTTCTTGTCTATAAAACACATTTACGATTTTGAATCACTTGGTACCACATTGTGTTTATGCTTTGACCAAGCGTTCATTGAAAGGATGGAAAGCAGTTGACATCCAGTGCTTTTCAGGGGGATACACTGAGTCTCCTCTAACCACCTCCACGTGTTTCTCAGCACATACCCAGGGCACTCTTGACAAGAGTTCATGCTTTACATTCATAGAATAACACAGTTCAAACACACAGTAAAGGGTTCTTCTAGACTTGTGTTCAATTCAGTTGACAGGGATTATGAGAAAAGATAAGCCTGGTTTGAAAACCACATCCATTTTTTATAACAATATTATTATGAAGAACATATGGTTTGAAATTATTTCCTATGTTCTATGATTGTTGATGTAATAAGATAACACTGGGGGAAGAACACTGTTGCGAGTTGCCCTTTTTTGCCAGTTAGAATATGGCAAATTTTTATGTAGAAAGTGGGAATCAAATTGCTTCCCTCCTTGACTCTCCTGAAAGAAGGGAGGTACCCAGATGCCTAGCAGATACTGTTTGAATTGCTGCTGGAGGAGAGTACAAAGTGATCTATGGAGAATATGGGCAAACTCTGTCCTTGTCTTATTTGTTACCGGTAAATCCCTCCTCTACCTGGTGAGCACTCAGAATAAATTGTGTTGCTGGCTTATTCCGGGGGGTGAATTACTAATCTCAGCATTCAGAGAATTCTTGGTAGTCTTGCCCTTAGTCATATTTAGTGCTCGGAGATTCCGTGTGCTGTTGAAGAGCCTGTATGTACGTATACAAGTGTTCTTTGCCAATTTCAAAGAAAATTTCTTAAAATTTCATAGTGTGGAGTCCAGAACACCTTAGCAGCGTCCCTTCAACAACCTGCCCAACCTGTAGCTGAGGATACCTCCATGAGCCCTCGACAGCGCCGGGCCCAGCAGCAGGGTCAGAGAAGGTCATCTACTTCACCAGCTGTGACCCAGGGCCGGCCGCCAAGAGACCACCACACTGATCATGGCGGATCCGCTGTACTGATTGTCATCTTGACTTTGGCATTGGCAGCTCTTATATTCCGACGAATATATCTGGCCAATGAGTACATATTTGACTTTGAGTTATAATATTGTTTTGTGTCTTAAGAGCTGTGACTCAGCTACTTCATTAAACATTCTGCATTGGGTATAATCTAAGAATTGTTTACAAAAAGATTATTTTGTATTTACCCTTCATTCCTTTTTTGATCCTTATAGTTCAGTATAAATATAGCTAGACATTCAGACTGTGTCCTGCTTAGTATAAGGGGCTGGAAGTCAAAGTCCCTTGTCTCTCTGTGTGACCTGCTTTACAGGGAAATAACTTATTGTTGTTTCTCATGCCTCAGCTTCTCTTTATGGAAATTTGTGATACTTTTCTGTATAGCCCTTTAAAATTTTTGGATAAAAAAATGGTATTTTAAGTTCCGATGAGTATTACTAGTTACTCAGTACCATTTATTGAGTACTCTGTTTCTACTTAATGTAGAATGATATAGGGATAAGAGTTGAAAAAAAAGGGAAAATAAAACCCCTCAAATAGCTTGCTTAAAATGTATGCATATGAGACATACTGGAATTGCCCATTCTGTGACTGACTTTGTGTCCTAAACATTCTTTGGTGAAAGTAAACTATTTCGGTCAAACATCTCTGAGGAAATGAGATTACATCATTATTATTGGATGTTACTTGAAGAGGGAATAATGCTTTGTAACCACTTTGATATGCTGTTATCCCCTTCTCTCCAGTTCTCACACAAGATTTTAAAAGAAAGAAGGAAAACAACCCTCCATAGAGCTTTGATTTAAGGAAGGAAGGATCCAAGCCAGGAAATTGCTTGATTTTCCTCCACAAGTTAAATGGGAGGATCTTAAGATTTGAATGTTTGCTGTACTTTGAATTGTATGTCTTTTGAGTTGTATTATATGCCTAGCTTTATAATCACTATAAATTTAATTATTCCAGGAATATCATAATATTGAAATATTTCATGTACCATTTTAATACAAAAGCTCAGGGCCCATGTAACAGTGACAGAAATTAGAACTGCCCACCTAATCAAAGCCCGAGAGATAATTTTCAGCGCAAAATCAATATATCAATATATATCAATATATTTATTGATATATTGATCAATAAATCTGTATATAACTTAGTGCTAGCTAGCTCCACAGACTCTAGTAGATAATTTTATCATCATAAATAATGCCTGGTGAGAACATATAATCACAGAAAAACGTTACCTTCAGCATGTTCAGGAGCAGCATTGAGGGCACTCTTGAGAGTATTGTTAATGAAGATTTAATTTTTAAATACAGGCAGTCCCCAGCTTTCAAATAGGTTATGCTCTAAAAGTGCATTTGGAAGTTAATTTTTTTTTTTTTTTTTTAACGACTCAGTGTTGTAAATCATGTTTAGGTTCTAGACAAGGCCACATTAGACAAGATCCATTAGTCCATAATGTATCTTGAATACTTTGGGGAATGGTATTTATAAAGTCCTTACGTAGCTTTAACTAACTGAAATTATGGGCAAGATAGAAACAATTTGTAAAATGATTTTAAAGGCAAATTTAATTTTTACTCCTGTTCTGATAGAATTTTGGCTCTATGAACTATCAGACACAATTTGTTTTCATCTTATAGCCAGTTATGTCTGCATCTAAAGTAAGAACGTATTGTATACTATTATATAATACACAGTTTTCTTAAATTTTAATAAATTAGCATTTTTAAAGTGTTTACAGATTGTTTCTCTTATATCTACAGCTGAAGTTGGTAAAGTCTAAAAGGCCCAAGGACTTTATGAAGACCTTGTATATCAGGAAAATTATAGGTTACCATTTTATAACTTTATTGCCATGAGAAAATACATTCTGAAGTCTTGGTTTGGAATGTAAGATACTAGAAATATTGGTTCAGTGGTCAGTGGTCTCCTAGCAAGAGGTCACTGACTCACGGGGGGAGGACCAGGTAATGTTATCACCTGAGAAGAAGGAAATCCCCATTCTCTCAGCCTATCCTGAGGTTAATCGTGTGCTAGGAACAATCTTCCCTCCATTTCCTCTCCGTCACACTGAGCCAGCCTCGATCTATGTGATCTTGTTGCATGTTTCCATGGAGTGTGTCTATACTTTAAAACTGATTAAGCCAAGAAGATTTCACATTCTGCAGATCTTCCTCTATCTGAGTTGCCTCTCTTCTTTCACCCATCAACAGCCAGGCCATCTCCTTCTTTGTTCCAGTTTTTTTTTTTTTTTTTTTTTTTAACCACCTGATACATGTTATCTGAAAGTGGCATATCTTTTGCTTCTTCCCTTTCAGCTCACTTTGCTACCTAAAACTCCTTAAGTTGTCGATCTGGCCCCCATTGTGGAGTTAATGAACAAAACTGGTCTTTGGAGCCATTCTTACATCCCAATAAAGGGCCTCTTCAGAAAACTATTATTTTTAAAGCCCCAATTTAACCCCTTATTTACAGCATAAGGCCAAAACCGGATGTGTGATCTGGTAGGTAAAGGCTTAGGACTCCTTCCTCCAATCCTCAGATTTAGGTAACTCATGGCTTTTCCTTTGACCAACATAGCACATATCAAGGTAGTTAAAATAGCATGCTTGAAAAAATATATAATGTCTGTTTCACCTGTAACTGTTTAAACCAATGAAACCTTTCAAATTTTATGTATTGTGGGGCTTTTACGTAGCACTTTATATTTTCATGCTGCTTATAGTTTTATTCTACTGAAATAAATGAATTTCATCAAAATTCTCAACTACTTTTTTTTAAAAACCTTTAAAAATTGTTTATTATTTTGACTATGAAAACATAAAATTTCCTGTTTCAGGAGAATAAGAAATCATTTTGTTCTTTTTGGCTGTGAATAAACTTTCTGGTACTTTGAGACCTCCCATTTTTATAGAGCAGAATCAGTAAACAGGCAGACCTCACACAATTGGACCTAGTTGTGCAGAAACCTAGGCTGAAGTACTGAAAAGCCTATATTGTTTTATTACTTGCAAAGAAGTATGTGAAAGGTGAATGCATTTAGTGAACCTGAGTTTTAACAAAGAATAATGTGTACGTTAACATGTGTACTGTGGGAATTCCCTGGAGGTCCTGTGGTTAGGACTCCGTGCTTTCACTGCCCAGGGCCCGGGTTCAATTCCTGGTCAGGGAACTAAGATCCTGCAAGCCGTGTGGTGCAGCCAAAAAAAAAAGTGTACTCTTAACAGCCATTGTGGGAGGCTATAATTGCTCCAAAGCTATTTGGAATGCCTCTTTAAAAGTTGCCTTCAGAACTAGTTTGAGCTGCTCAGTAAAACCAGTGACTTTATTCATACCTGCTTTTGAATTCTTTATGTCATTTGGTCTTATCTTCTGTTCATTGTACCTCCTTGAATATTCTCTTGCATGTTTCCACTTCTCTTCGTGCTCACTGCCACTAATTAGCCATCATCTCCTCTCAACTAGTGCAATTGTCTCTAACAAGTCTCCATTCCTGCCCCACTGCAGCTGGAGTCTTCTCCAGCGCATGGTACAGATCTGATCCCGTCTCTCCCATTGCTCTTAAAATAGGCCTGAACCCTTGATGTAGGACACAAGGCTGTGTGTGACCAGAGTCCCACCTAGCTCTGGCCTAATCTGGCTGCAGATGCTTACTGGGGCCTTTCCACAGCTCTTAACTTGAGCCAATGGGGCCGATCCTCTGTCCTGAGAAATAAACAAATGTTAAAGTTATACACCCACTGCCTCATACCACATGCAAAATTAACCCCAAATGGATCTGAAACCTTAATGTAAGGGCAAAAACTCTTAGAAGAAAACATTGTCAATTTTTGTGACCGTGGGTTAAGCAGTGGTTTCTTAGATACGAGATCAAAAGCACAAGCAACCAAAGAAAAAGTAGATAAATTATATTTCATCAAAATGAAAAACCTTTTGTGTTTCAAGGAACATCGTTAATAAACTGAAAACACAGAATGGCAGAAAATATTTGCAGATCATATATCTGAGAAGAGACTTGTATCAAGACTAAAGAACTCATAACTCAATAATAAAAACGATAAATGACCTGGTTAAGAAGTGGCAAAGGATTTGAATAGACATTTGTACAAAGAAATACATGAATCATTAGTCATTAGGGAAATGCACATCAAAACTACAGTGCGATACCACTTCATACCCACTGTGATGGCTAGAGGGTACATTGCTGGTGGGAATGTATTGATAAAATGGTGCAGCCACTTTGAAAAACCTTTTGGTAGTTCCTCAAAAAGTTAAACGTCGAGTTACCATATGACCCAGCAATACACCCAGGTATATATCCAGGACAAAAGAAGACATGTACACACAAACTTGTACATGAATATTCATAGCATTATTGTTAATAGCCCCAAACTGGAAACCCAAATGTCCATCAACTGACGAATGGATAAACGAGATGTGTTATATCTATACAATGGAATATTATTTGGCAATAAAAAGAAATGAAGTTATAATACATGCTTCAACATGGATGAATCTTGAAAACATACTGAGTGAAGCCAGACACAAAAGGCTACATATTGCATGATGTATATGTATATGCACAAAACTAAAAACCCCATTTTACAGGGGTAAATTTGTGGTATGTGAATGATATTTCAATAAAGCCATTATAAAAAAAAAGTTACACTTATCTCCAACTGATTTTTCTCCCTACTGTAATCACAATAATTGAACTACTAAAAGTAAGATTTAAAGAAAAAATTGGTAGGATCTAAAGTTACATCTGGAGTGCAACAAAACAAATATCTCTTTAAAGCCAACAACATCCATGCAAAATTCTAGGGTTCCAGTCAGTCAGCCCTTGATGGGCCTGTTCCAAAGGAAAGACAGCAAAAGAGATCTTTTGAACAAAGTTTATGGAAAAGAACTTTCATAAGTCTCATGTCTTCCTCACTAAATCTTTGGCAGGAATGAGACTTTTAAACAAATTACCTGGGTAATTCCGAGGAGTGGCCAGATTTGGGAACCACTGAGTCAGTCCCCGTACTAAATAACGCCGTTTCCCAGATTCCTATTTAATTCATTGCAATTTGGCTTCTTCCACATCGCACAACTAAAACTACAGTTTATTGAAGTTAGGAGCAATGTTCTGGTTCTCAGGTCCAGGAACATGTTTTGTGTACTTACTTCTTCCCAGCACTGACTGTTAACTATCCCCCTCCTGAAACTCCTTTGGTTTTCGTAGTCAACATCTCTGCTAGTTTTTCTATGCCTGTGTTCTGGCCGCCCACCCAGCCTTTAAGAGTACAGAGTCTCTGGGATTCTGCACTTGGACTCCGACTTCTTCTGTTCCCGGGAAGATCTCATCTTTTCCTGTGATTAAACTACCACCATTACACTGATGGTTCCTCATCTATTTCTTCAATCCAGACCTTTCTCCTGAGTTCCAGGCTCATACTCCAGCTGCCTACTGGGCTTCCGGAGGTCCCATGACGCCTCAAACTCCATAAGTCAAAATTTATCTCATCCTCCCCCCCCCACCCCACCAAACTTGTCCACCTCTCAGGGACATCAGATAATGGTGGTACCAACCCACCAGACCTGCCTCCAAACCGGGGTCCTAGCATTCATTGTGTTCTCTCACCGCCTACTCTATTCAGTCACCATGTATATTCTCCTTCGGTGATAACTTGACTGTCACATTCTTCTGTCTTCCCTCTTCTTCTCCTTCCCTCTTCCCATCCCTTAGGGCAGGGCCTCATCCTCTTTTAACATAGTCAAAAGAGATCAATCAGTTGGGTCTTCTCTGACCCAACTGATCCCACTTAGGAATTCCTGAAAAAATAAAGTGGATCACATCATTCTACTTTGCTTAAAGGGATCAAAAGAGCGTCTCTTGATTCCTTCTTACATAAGAAAACCCTAATTCTGTTTCAGTTTTAGCTATTTCTCCTTCTGACCTCCATCCTCATCTCCCTGTGTCTCTACCACACTCATCATCTCCATTCCCAGGACACAGCAAGCAAGCAATAGGTAGTTTTTAAACATTTTCTTCTGCAGAGTAGATGAAACATAACCACATGTATCTTTTCACTTCTGATGTTCATAATTCCATATCCCAGAATAGGAATCAAGCCTCATTTATGATGGCATTATACATTTTTTTAAACATCTTTATTGGAGTATAATTGCTTTACAATGGTGTGTTAGTTTCTGCTTTATAACAAAGTGAGTCAGCGATGACAGTATACATTTTAGGATGAAAGACCAACATTAATCTAGTGCTCATGCTAGGAAGAAGAGCTTACATAATCACGAATTCTCCTTTGGTTTATGCTTTCCTTCAAAATCAAAATATGTTTTATGTTTTGATAAGATGTGTTTTCATTGAAAAAAAAAAAAAAGATGTGTATTTGGGGGAAAAGCAAGCACCCTTGGCCATAGGTGAAGCACAGGCTCTTAGCTCAAGAAATAAAGCAACCCTGTGGAAACAGGTCATTTGCGTGTTTACTCAGCATTTCCGGGGCACGTTCAGGTGCCCATCTCCGTGTCTATAAGTCTTCCCTGCAAATCCACTCAGAATCCAACCTGCTCCCTGGCGGATGTGACAGACTGGTTTTATATCGCCAGAGAGATGGATTAATGATCTCAGCAAAAAGCTGGCATGTCCAAGAGATTTAATTTTTTTTTTTTTATATAACAGTTTTAGCCAAAGCTGTTCTAGGACTCAGCGGAAGCTGAGCTTCACAGGAGAACCAACTTACTGACTAATAGCCAATCACTAAGTAGCGGGGAAGGCAAAGCCTTGGTGTTTGTGTCATGGCCCGAGGGGGTGGGAAGTAGGGTGGCACAAGCATCAGTATCAGTATTAAATCGGGAAACTCAGCCTGGCCAGCCATGCCCTCCTTGCTGCCCTGGCTCGAGGCAGAAGACCAAGTCAATGGTTAAGCCTGGGGGGATCTGCCCCGCTGCAGGTTACTGGAAAGCAGCTTGTGGCATCACAGACATTCACAGGATGCCTTATTTTTCAAGACTCATTTTGTTCTTGTTTTGCCTGATGGTTCTTGTGGAGAGCAGAAAGCCCAAGAAGAGGAGATGGACAGGGCAGCTGGAAACGTCCAAGCCAAGGTAAAGTTGTGGGCAGGAGGGGAGGGAGGTGATTCGTGGTGGCAGTGACACACAGTGGGACAGCTCCCGGGAGGGCTAGTGGTTAGATCGTCCGTCCTATTGGAATCTGTTTTCCAGCCGGGGGTAGATAGGACCTCGCCCTCACCCAACACAGCCTCTCCCTGGGCACAAATACACTATTGTGTCACCAGCAGCGAGAGAGGGAAGCTAGACCAGGCTGAGCCTTTCATTCTGGTGTGTGTTCAGCCAAAGCATTTTGATTTAAATCAGGTAGTTGAAGACTTAGTGGGTAAAGCATCGTTGTACTTCTCAGATTGTGCTGCTTAGTTTCTTGGGATTACATCCTGTAGGGACCATAGATGACCTGCTAAGGAATTACACTCAAGAATTTTTTTTTTTTTAAACTAACCACCCCATATTTCAGGGCTACTCTCACTTTCCGAGACTACCCCATGCCCTGGGGCCTCTCTGGCCTTCTGAGACGGATCACGTTCTGTCTATGGAGTGTATCTCTCTAAATAAACCTGCTTTCACTTTAAAAAAAAAAAAAAAAGAATTTTTTTTTTGAGGGGAACTGTATATAGGAATGTAGTTTGACTTATTAAGAAAAAAATGTAACTGGGAGTTGTCTTCTTTAAATTATTTGATTGGGAACAATTTTATAATGCTATCAGGTTTCATTGTACTGTTTTGAATCTTAGAGATGTTTGAAATTTGCTAGGTTATCAAAAATATACATGTGAACAACAGTGAAGGCTATTTCATGATGTAATGGAAACACTTCCAAGAAATAACTGGTTAGGCCCAGAATTTGCTCTTAACATAATTACATCACAAATCGAAGTTCCTTAATACGTTTGTTTTGAACTGATGTATGAAGCGCGATATTCTAGGCCTGTTCAGCATGAAGAGAAGAGCAAGCAGCTAAGATATCCACGCCATGTGTAACACACCATGTTACATGTCTGTTTTTCCATTCTACTAAGCACCGTGTGAACTAGTGATTACGAATATTAACTAATATCTTGAGGCACATTTTCTAGGTCAGTGGTCTCCCTTTCACGTACCGCTATCAGTGACAATTTTTTGAAACCGTACCCGCTGATGTGTTTACATATATATACACAAATTACATACATGTACTATTATAAATATGTATATTCAATTAAAGCTGAAAAGTTTCCTTATTTTTATTTTTTTAATTTTTTAAACATTTGTTTCTCACAGTTTTTTTGTTTTTATAAATTTATTTTATTTATTTATTTTTGGCTGCATTGGGTCTTCGTTGCTGCGCTCGGGCTTTCTCTAGTTGCGTTGAGCAGGGGCTACTCTTCGTTGCGGTGCGCGGGCTTCTCATTGCGGTGGCTTCTCTTGTTGCAGAGCACGGGCTCTAGGCGTGCAGGCTTCAGGAGTTGTGGTGCACGGGCTCAGTAGTTGTGGCACAGGGGCTTCGTTGCTCCGCGGCATGTGGGATCTTCCCGGACCAGGGCTTGAACCCGTGTCCCCTGCATCGGCAGGTGGATTCTTAACCACTGTGCCACCAGGGAAGCCCCAAAGCTTCCTTATTTTTAGATAAAAACTAACTATAAATGAGAGTTACAATTTCTACTTCTTGCATCCCAGTGGAGCATCCTGACCCCTCCAGGTGTGCCCCTACTTTGGAGACTGCTGCTCTGGGAGATGTAAATACTCTGTGAAGTCTAATTCTACTCAGTCAGAAAGCAAACAGGTACAAATTGTCCAGGATATTGGGAAAGAGGCACCACTCTCGAAGACTCATCCTGGTTATGTAGCCAGAATCCTAGGCTGTTGAACTGGCAGGAACTTCAGAGGTCATGGGGTCCAGCAATTCCCCTGAGTTCTAATTCTGTGAAATGTGAATAGGTGTTGTATAAAGAGGGGGTTCCGGGGTCAAAGAAGCTTGGGAAATCCTGGTTTAGACCATTTTAGACAGATATCTTTATAGCAGAACTTATAGAACATTTATTATGCCAATAGAGGTTGTGAATCTTGAAGAGGAGGATAAATTATGCAGTGTTTCTTTAAAAAAAAAAGAAAAAGAACAACACTTTTTTTTGGGACTATCTTGTGGGATTCATAGTCCACAGAGCACACGTGGGGAAACACTGTCTTATTTTACAGATGCTAAAACGTCGGCATGAGTAATTCATACAGCTCGGTAGTAGCTTGACAGGACCAGAACCTAGGATCCTGATTTACTAGGTCTGAAGGGAAACCGTTGTCTGAACCTGTCTATTTTCTAATAATGGTGCTGGGGTTCAGCACGAGCCCCTCAGGGACCCTCAGGGACTCCACTTGGCAGCCTGGGCAGTTACAGCATCTCTGTTACTCTCAGAAGACCCACAGTCTCGTTCCCAGACACCTGCATGAGCTTGTGGACAGACTGAATTTATTTTAAAAAAATTTTTAATTGCAGTATAGTTGGTTTACAGTATTGTATTAGTTTCAGGTGTACAGCATAGTGATTCTAAATTTTTATACATTATACTCCATTTATAGTTATTATAAAATATTGGCTATATTCCCTGTGTTGTACAATGTATCCTTGTAGCTTATTTATTTCATACATTGTAGTTTGTTACCTCTTAATCTCCTAGCCCTATTTTGCCCCTCCCCCTTCCCTCTCCCCACTGGTAACCAGTAGTTTGTTCTCTATACCTGTGAGTCTGTTTTTTTAAATATTCACTAGTTTGTTTTGTTTTTTCGATTCCACATATAAGTAATACCATACAGTATTTGTCTTTCTCTGTCTGACTTATTTCACTTAGCGTAATACCCTCCAAGTCCATCCATGTTGTTGCAAATGGCAAATTTTCTTTCTTTTTTATGGCTGAGTAGTATTCCATTGTATATATAGACCACACCTTCTTCATCCATTCATCCGTTGATGGACACTTAGGTTGCTTCCACATTTTGGCCATTGTAAACAATGCTGCTATGGACATTGAGGTGCACGTATCTTTTCAAATTAGTGTTTTCATTTTCTTCAGATATATACCTGGGAGTAGAATTGTTGGGTCATATGGTAGTTCTATTTTTAGTTTTTTGAGGAAACTTTATACTGTTTATGGATGGATTGAATTTGACCCTTAGGGGTGAAGATAACTTTTTGAAATCTATCCCATGAGGTGTTAAAGTGGATGAAAAGGTGAACATACACATTCAAAGAATATAAAATAATTATTGAACAGAAGCTGGGAAAAAGGATAGAGAAAATGTATCAGGGAACATGCTTCTAGGCCTTTCTGTAATCCACCAGGGCGTGTACACACTCAGACAATCATAGAGCTATGTCTGTCTGTGAAAAATTTCAGCCAAACATCTGACTAAAAGGTACTTTCATTATCGACACAAGAGTTTAAATAGGAATAAAATGACCTGACCCTTTCTCATTACAGTCTTAGAGCAGTTCAGCTCTGTGGAGTAGCTCCTTCTCTTACAAGTCCTGTTCACACACACACACACCGAGAGGACTTCTTCTAACTTGTCAACCTTCCCTGTGTCACCCTGGCCAACACACCCTCACAAAACAATTATTCTGTCCAGCAACTGCTTTTTCAAAACTGCTTCCTGTATTATGATCCTTTGTGTCCCTTTATTGAATTGCTGCCAAGTGAGCCTGTTTGCTCTTGGCTGTTTGTTTTGTTGTGTTCTTCCTGCCTCTCAGCCTCCCAGGTTTATTCCCCGCCCTTGCTGCCTAAGGCGGCCTCCTGACCACATGATTGCTTTCCTGGCCTCCTGACCACATGATTGCTTTCCTGCCAAGAGACGCCCTTCTCCCTTGAGATCTGAAAATACACCACGATCTGGGAGTCTGGGCTCTGCCCTGATCACACTGTGTGGCCCCTCCTGGTGCCGAAGCCTGAGGTCCCCTTTCATCTTTCCTTCCCATTTGCTGCCCCTTTGGTTCCACCTGCCCTTGGCCGTCCTTCTCTCCTCTGGCATCATGGTTCCAGTGCTGGACTCAGGAGCCGCTTTACTCTCCTGCTACCCAGTGACCCTCACCCTCCCTAGGGATCTGGGGAAGGAAGTGGGGTTGGGAAGTCAGGAGAAACCAGGTTCAGGCCCTGCTTCTGCTGCTCCCTGGCTGTGTGGCCGTGTTTCCTGATCTTTCTGAACCTCATTTCTCCAACTGAAACCCACTGGAATGATGTGGTGACTGCAGCTCACCAACCCTGCTTCTCAGATGCACTTTTTCTTCTTCTCTCCCCCCTCCACACCCCGACAAGGCTGGGTCTGAGGTTCCGTGAAGGTTCTGGCAGCCCCGCCGCGGGGCTGGGGCTCGGCATATGGCCCCTGGAGTCTGGAGTGGGAGAGCCGAGCCCCTGGAGTCTGGGGTGGGGCAGTGGCCGGCATCTCCTGTGGAGGATGGATACAGGGCATCTAGCTTACACCAATAGCCCAAGGATCAGGATATCAGCGGCCTGAGTTATCAAATAACTGGACCCGTAAGAAAAATTCTGGGTCCTTATTAATGGCACTGGGGTTTCAATCTCCTCCCTCTCCCCGGGGTGCTGGCATGCGGGAACTCCCCTTCCCCTAATCCTCCCCTCTCAACTGAGAAACTGTGCTGACCGGGAGGGATTTGCTCCCCGCGAGCCAGGGGGCAGTGAGCCGGCTGCCCTCACAATTTAATGTCTGTGATCGGCTAAGCCCTCAGACTGAGCTCTGCTTCCACGTTCCCGGGGTGTCTCTGCTGGGACTTCTGTATACGGCCCCCCAGCAGTCGCTGTGCAGGGAGCCGGGCCTGGTCCTGCTCCACTTCTTGGGGAAGAGACCCGGGGGGGCGGAAGCTCCTTGGAAGGGCCCCTCCATGACCACACGTGCTTCTAGGGAACTGACTTAGGTCCCACCTTCCAGCTACAGGAAGAAGCCATTGGCCCCTCGTCCTCGGAGTGTGCAGCTGCAACGGGCTTGTCCAAAAGCATATCTGATCATAGCTTCTTTCTCCAAGTGCCCAACACCCTTCCTCTTTTTCCTTGGCTTTTGGATAAAAATAAAATTCTTTTTTTTTTTTTTCTTTTTTTGGCCACGCAGTACGCGGGATCTTAGTTCCCTGACCAGGGATCGAACCGCGCCCCCTGCAATGGAAGCGGGGAGTCTTAACCACTGGACCGCCAGGGAAGTCCCATGGGTAAAGATAAAATTCTTAACGGGATCTTCAAGGCTCTCCCTGGCTGAGCCCCTGCAGCCTCGGTCTGTCCATTTCAGCCTCACCCCTCCTACCCTCCCGCCAGTTTCATATAACGCCCACGTGTCCTTCAGCTGGGTCACCTCCCACTCAGCGGGTCCCAAACTATGGACGTGTTGATTTTAAATGCCTATAGGATACCCAACTGGGGATAATCTGTTAGACAGTAGGATATAAAGGTGTAGAGCAAGGGACATAGATTTAGGAATCATCAGTAAGTGAATGACAGTTGAAGCCACTGCCAAAGGGAGTGTCGAGAGGGAAGAGAAGGCAGCTGAGACAGGACAAGCACCCTGTCCTGGAAGACGAGATTTCCAGCAGAGGCTGGTCCTCCCTGACCCTTGGCAAGTGCACCTTCAAGGCCTCGGCTCAGGCACGAGTGGGGCAAGAAGTGCTCAGGAGTGAGGAATGGCAGCAGGTCTTTGGGAAAGTTATTTATTTATTGAGAGGCGGGGAGAGATTTTTTTTTAAAAAAAGGAAATGTTCAAAGAAGAGTATAACTGCCACCACTGTCCCGCCATCACTTTTCAATTAATTTTGCGTGAAGAGACGTGGGGTCCAGACAGATTTTCTGCTTCATTCTGGTTCAAGGTGAGAGAGAGTCAAATCCGTCTGAATGCTGATGAGAATGAGCAGCGAGAAGGGGACAAGCTGAGGAAGCCAGGCCAGGGTGTTGAGGGCAGAGTCAAAGGGCTCTGGGAGAAGGAGGGTCAGGCACATCTGCTGAGCCCCCAGGGGCCCCCCAGAACCTACAAGGCCAAGGGAAGTGAAAACACTGCTACTGCTACTGTCTTCTGAGTTGCACCCACCCTATTTGCACTTCCTACCTGGTGTCTCACAGGCGTCTGGACATCAAGACGGCTTCTAAGAATCTGATGCACTGTCATCCCCACAAACATGCCACTCCTCCAGTTCTTACCATCTCAGCGAATGCCCCACCATTCACCAAGGTGCTCGTCGTAAACCTGGGCCATCCCTGCCTCTTTGTTTCCCCCATACCCCATACCCAATCCATCAGCAAAGCCTTTCTGATCACTTCTCTACAGCTCCACCCCTTACCGCCCTAACCCAGGCACCATGTTCTCTCAGCAGAAGTCTCCTAATGGTTTCCCATTTCTTCTCTGCCCTCCCACAGTCTCCTCTACCTGAGTGATCTTCCCAGGTGTTAAACCAGAACTTTTGACTCCCCTGCTCAGAATTCCCATGGGTTTCCCCACTCAGTATATATCCCTGAGGACCTCAGGATCTAGTCCCTGGCCTTGTCTCCCACCTCCTTTCTTACTGCTTTCCTCCTCCTTATTCTCTGCCCACTGGTTTTCTTACTGTTCCACACACAAGCCACACTCACCTCAGGACACTTGCACTTGCTCTTCCCTCTCCCAGAATGCACTTTCTTCAGCTCCTCTCATGACTCACCCTTTCCAGGGCTCAGAGGGCTTCTCTGATCACCCTCTACCCCAACCCATCTGTCTCTTCTTCCTTACCCTGCTCTATGATATATTTATGGCACTTTCTATTTATTTGTTTATTTTGGCTGCGCTGGGTCTAAGTTGTGGCATGTGGGATATTTTAGTTGCAGCATGCAGGCTCTTAGTTGTGGCATGCATGCGGGATCTAGTTCCCCAACCAGGGATTGAACCAAGTCCCCCTGCATTGGGAGCGCAGAGTCTTACGCACTGGACTACCAGGGAGGTCCCAACACTTTTTGAAGTTACATTCTTTATCTGTCCACTTGTTTATTGTCTATTTCTCCCACTAGGTCATCAGCTCTGTAGGGGAGGTGAATATATGTCCTCCCGTGACTTGAGTGAGCAGTGTTTGGACAGAGTAGGTGATCCATAGAAATGTGTTGAGCAAATACACTTGAGTCCAGGAATTGAAGAGTTGTGCAACCAGACTGCAGGATGGCTGTCCGTATTGTCCGGGATGAAGACGTTTTCCTCTACCCTGCTAAGTTCTTCTGGCTGGTCTAAGAGTTAAATTGACATGAGACAGATTAACAGGAGAAAATCAAACAAAAGTTTAATAACCTGTATCCATGGGAAAGACCCAGGAAAACTGAGTAATTCATCCAAAAGGCCAAACCCTCAGCTTAAAAACCATCTTCAGCTAAAGACAAAGAGGATGTTGGGGGTAGTGGTTTAGGACTACAAAGGGGAGGAAGGCAATTCACATGAAGATGAAAAAGAGGGACTTCCCTGGTGGCTCAGTGGTTAAGAATCTGCCTGCCAATGCAGGGGACATGGGTTCAATCCCTGGTCCGAGAAGATCCTACATGCCTTGGAGCAACTAAGCCTGTGCGCCACGACTACTGAGCCTGAGCTCTAGAACCCGCGAGCCACAACTACTGAAGCCTGCGCGCCTAGAGCCCGTGCTCCACAACAAGGGAAGCCACCGCAATGAGAAGCCCATGCACCGCAACTGGAGAGTACCCCTGCTCGCCACAACTAGAGAGAAAGCCCGCGTGCAGCAATGAAGACCCAATGCAGCCAAAAATAAATAAGATTAAAAAAAAAAAAAAAGATGGAAGTGTTTGGTAAACCGATGGTGTGCCGGGCTGTGCAGAGACAATGGGACACCAAGTGGACTCTGGTCTTCAGGCCCAGCAGAGTTTCTCCCCACCACCCCTAGCCCATATTCTTTGCAGAGATCTCTGGTGACAGTTCTCTTCCAGGAACAGGCCCTCTGTGCAAATTCTTTTAGGCAGTTAGGGGGAAGCTCAAAGGTTCTTCCTGGATCTTTTGGGCCTTGATTGTTTTCAGCTCAAAATAATCCACATGCCAAAGAGACACATTTTGAGGTGGCAGATTTTGCTCTCCTACGATCTGGATGTTGAACTCCCCAGGGTTGAAGGGAGGAACTGAATAGAGAGAAACAGGTGGTACCGAGCCTTCAGCAGAAGCGGGAGCCTGCCTGGGAGGTCCTGAGCTGTGAGAAGCTGGACGAGGTGACTCCCAGAGCAGGGCTGTAAGGCGGGGAGGCCCAGCTCACAGGGGAATCTGCTTCTTGGGTGGGGAAGACAGTTGAGGGTCAGGTCGGCACTGAATAATCAAGCTTTTCCCAATTGTGGAAATGTTATATATCTGCACTGTCCAGTATAGTAGCGATCAGACACCTATGACCCTTGAGCACCTAAATATGGCTAGTGTATCCGAGGAAACTGAATACTAATTTTATCTAATTTTAATTAACTTAAATCTAAACAGCCCCATGTGATTAGTGGCTGTTTTATTGATCAGCACAGCTTCAGACCTCCCATCAAGTGATACCATCTGGGCAGAGCTGGTAGAGAATGAAAGTTAAGAAGGATTTCGTAGGAAGACATAAAGAACAGGACCTCGAGACAGGAAATATGTCCCTTTCCTTTTACAGGGTTTAAACAGGAAATATGCTTGTTTCTCTAAAAAATCAACAAAATGTGGTAAGAACGTGGAGAGTAAATAGGGGTATATATAGCTGAACAACACACACTCAAAAACAAAATCTCTTCATTGACTTCTAAAACCCTTCAATAGCCAGCACATAACAGATATGATAGTAACACTGACTTCTTATAAGATTATTTTCTTCTGTCAAGAATTAAAGCTCAGGGAGTCCCCTGGTGGCCTAGGGGTTAGGATTCCGGGCTTTCACTGCCGGGTCTTGGGTTCAATCCCTGGTCGGGGAAACTGAGATCCCGCAAGCCTCGAGGCACGGCCAGAAAAAAAAAAAAAAAAAAAAAAGAATTAAAGCTCATATCCTGTCAGACCCAAATGTCCAAATAACCTGCCTCCTAGCCTTCCTTTCTTCCTGCCTTGCTTCCTCTCCATCTTCTTTTCCCTCCCCTCTTATTATTCTTCCTGTTTAGTGATAATCCTAAGTAGACTATTGCTTTAGAAGATTTTGAATTTGACTGCTTTAGGATTATGTGTGATTGTGGTGGGGAATAAAAAAAAGATCTGGAAAGAATGAGTGTGAGTGAAAAAGAGGAGAGAATTACTCCTTTTTCCTCTGGGTTAAAGGAAGGACAGGGAAGCAGGGTCTGCAGTCCTGGGCTCCAGCTCCCCCGCCCACCACCTGGCTGGATGGTCGGAGCAACACTGTGCCCACCTGTGGCCTTGATGCCCACTGGCTGTGAACTGTCTGTTCTCCCAAGGGTTGAGACTCTCTCTGCCAGGGTGGATTCTTCAGACAGCTGCCAACTGGACAGATGTAAAGAGCATCAGGTCTGGGCTTCCCTGGTGGCGCAGTGGTTGAGAATCTGCCTGCCAATGCAGGGGACACAGGTTCGAGCCCTGGTCTGGGAAGATCCCACATGCCGCGGAGCACCTGGGCCCATGAGCCACAATTACTGAGCCTGTGCTCTAGAGCCTGTGCTCCACAACGAGAGGCCGCGATAGTGAGAGGCCTGCGCACCGCGATGAAGAGTGGCCCCCGCTTGCCACAACTAGAGAAAGCCCTCGCACAGAAACGAAGACCCAACACAGCCATAAATAAATAAATAAATAAATAATTTAAAAAATGACTAATACTCTAAAAAAAAAAAAAAAAGAGCATCAGGTCTGGCTAGGATAACACCAGCCTTTTAAAACTTTAACTACATTTGTCTCAGAATTTTATTTTATTTTATTTTAAAAAATATGCCACTTTGTTATATTGATTTTTAGAACTATTTATTTATTATTTATTTATTTTGGCTGTGCCGGGTCTTAGTTGCGGCATGCGGGATCTAGTTCCCTGACCAGGGATCGAACCCGGGCCCCCTGCATTGGGAGCGTGGAGTCTTACCCACTGGACCACCAGGGAAGTCCCTAAGAATCTTCCTTATCGCAAAACCAATATTAAAACAACACTGAAGAAATATTTTAACAGGAAAAAAAGACCCATCATAATTCTCCACCATTAGACCCAACCGTTGGTCATCCAATCATGACTTTGGGCAAGACAGCTAGGAGCTTGCAAGGTAGGATGGTGTCCTGCCTCGGGGGGATCTACTTTAGGAAACCTCTGGAAGGGCCAGGTCCTCGGGTCGGCCTGCCCGTGAGGGCCCGGGGTGGTGGAGGTAAGCAGGGGGCAACCTTTATCTCTCGACCTCCCTTCAGTGGAGAAAGAGATGGTAGGATGGCGGAAAGGTGAGTGACACGTACATCCTGCAGGAAGTAATCTCCCCAAATCTTCTCACGCGATGCCTTGGTGGGCTGATGGAAAACAGTTTCTTGCTTGTCTTTGCAGTCACCTATATAAGAAGAACCTTGATGTGACCAAAATCCGAAAGGGAAAACCTCAGCCACTTCTCAGAGTGGATGACCATGACTTCACCATGAGGCCCGCCTTTGGAGGTAAGACTGTGTCCTCCCCTCGGCCCTTTGGGGCCTGATGCCAGGGCTGCCTCCTGCTGCTCTTCCAGTGGGTTCCCTCAGGCACAGCCCTCCCCCCGGGGTCCCTGATTTTCCCACTCACACTCAGAGAAGCCCGGCTGGCTCCGGAGTCACTAATTATCCCCAGGAGAAAAGAGCTGGAAGGAAGTGAGTGGAGAGGGCTGTTGAGAAAAGGACCTGAGGATGATTAAGCTGTTTACATCCATGGAGGCCCAGCCCTGCTGCTGCCAACTTTCCTTTCCGAAAAAAATAAGAGCATAAGAGCTGCATGGGTGGTGGGGGGCGGTGGCAGGGCTGGAGCGTCCACACAGAAAAGGACTCCCCGGCTCTGCTATCCCGTGCCTGGCTGGGAATTTGGGGTTCTGAGGGGGCCCCCTGCTTGCCAATGCAGCAACAGTTTAATGCCTTGCAAAGCTCCCTTGCAGACTTGCCCCAAAGGAGCTTCCCTGCTTCGGCGGGTTGGGGAGGAGTGGCGGGGACAGGAGGAATGCCACAGAGGGGAGGGGGCTGGGCAAGGAGGCGGCCATCTGCACCAACCAGGCAGGGAGAGGGATGAGAACTGCAGAGTGCATGAGACACGGGGCCCACGCCCCCCTTGCGCAGGTGGGGAAACTGAGGCCCGGAGCATGGCCGCTGATGGGCCCCGGCCAGGGAGACCCAGGCAGGCGGGTTTCCATTCCTCCCTTATCTCGCTCCTGAACTCCTCTCAGGTGCCAACGTTCTCCTGGGGCGGCAGGAAGGAGTAGGGGTGACTTGCGGGCAAGTCACCGACCCTCTCTGAGCCTCTGCTTGCTGGTTTGTGAAATGGGGATAGTAATCCGTCCATCTGGGGTTGCTGTCAGGATTAAACGAGATAATGTATGTAAAGCCCTGGCACATACAGGCTCACGGCCCCTTAGAAAAACCCAGCTGTCAGGCCTCCCTCGTGTGACTGTTAGGGGATTAGGACATTAATTTATCCCAGAGGCCGTTGCATTTTTACAAGGACTCAAAGCCTCCCACTCAGTTCCCTGAGCTCTGACACCTGCCGAGCAGGAGGAGAGAGCAGGCGACAGATGACAGCCCCTGCCTCTTCTTCCTGCCCCGGGTGGAATGCTGCACAGCTGGGGGTTCTGGTGCCCTCGAGGGCTTGTTCTGGATAATGCCACCAGAGAGTTTTCTGAAATTCAATAACATTTCCCTGAATAAGCAGCTCTAAAATTAGCTGTATGTGCTCCAGGAAGTCCAAGCGAGACACCCTTGCTCCCCTTGCCTTTCTTCTAGAGGGTCGGGTAAGATGCAGAGGGTCAGCAAGGCAACTGGAACAAGGTTGACAAACAACAGCATTAATGACAACGAACAACTTCTAGTGACTTCTGTGCCAGGCACCATTCTACCCAGGGTACTTACAGACACGATCTTACTTCATTCCTCACAACTCCGTGAAGTAGGTACTACTATTATGCCCAGATAGGGAAACTGAGGCACAGAGAGGTGAGGTGACTGGTCCAGGTCACATAGCTACTGAGGAAGGCCCGCTCTCCTAGCTGGGTCTCTTTCTTACCCCCTCAATCCGCACGTCCCCCAATGCTGGGCCACTAGGCAGAGCAGGCGTGTTTAGGGCTCACAAACAATACTCCTAGGGGCCCCTGTTAAGATGTTATTTTAAAGTCAGAAGAAAAAAATAAAATTTTAGGTAGAAGAAAATGTTAATATATAATATTAATATATTCATCTTTATACCACCACAGTTGTATGCTTTTTAAATATTTTTTTTCTGGTGGAAGGGCCCACGAAGGCAAAAGTGCCCAGCGTCCTCAAAAGTCACAACTTGACCCTGCCTCAATGCACAGTTTTGTAGGGCAGCTGTGTGTGTCTGGGTCTGGGTGATCTTCTGAATAACACAGTGTAACTTTCTGACGGAGGTTGATGTCGCTGGCAGGAGCCTGAGTCATCACCTGGTTAGGACTTTCAGTTTACAGAAGAGCCTGGGGTCCAGGGGGTTAAGTGATGGCCACAGAACAACTGGGGGCAGAACTTGGGTTTCTTCTGTGATGTCAGATGCAAAAGTGAAAGCCTCATAAAAACGCCCTCCTCCTCTGGGAGAAAGCCAGGAAAGCCAGGAGCTAGCTCTCAGGACTGGCAGGTGAAATCCTGCCACGTTCCCAGAAAACCCAGCTCTGAGTAGAATCATCCAACAGGCTGCAGCCTCAGTCAGGGTGCTCCTTCCTCAAGCCACGTTTGAGGAGCAAATTGGACTTCCTGTATCCTGATCCCTGCAACTTCTGGTGTCGCCCAGAGTGTGGAGAATCAGGACAGCCCCTTGCCCCTCCCTGCCCGAGTAAGCCTCTGAGGCTGGGAAAGACCCTGACTTTAGGGAAAGCTTCCGGGGAAGGAGGTGTCACCTCCAGCAGGTGCGATAAGACCTGAGGCTCTTACACATCAGCTGTCAAGATCTCTGGTCACCAAAGCCAAGGGAGGGGGCTACTCCTCCTTCCGACGCCCTCCCGCCAGAGCAGCTGGTCTTCTGGGCACCTTTTCTCCCCTGCAGGGCTTTCCTGGATGTCTAGATGTCACTTGGATGAAATAGGACCAGGGGAGCACATGGTGAGGTACACACACATGAACTCATATATAAGAATCTTTGCAACTCGTTGAGTCCTGGCTGTGCCAATCTGGCTCCCTGTGCACCGATGCCGAATAAAAATACGGAGACAGAGAACTGGAAGATAAGAAATAGAGAGGCTTTTTATTTTCCTTGCCAGGCAAAGGGAAGACACAGTAGGCTAACGCCTCAAGAACTGTGCCCCCCTCCTTGGGGAATCGGAGAAGATTTTATACGTGGGGCTCGGCTTGCAGTCCGGGGTATATGATAAGGATCAAAAATAGTGAAGGTCTTGCATTTCTTTTCTTCTGCAAATTCATGGCCAAAGCTGGCATCAGGCGGCTCAGCAACCGGGTCTGGTGTCCCTGAAGTTATCGGCCCATGAACTTCTTTCTGAAATGAAGAGTGCTACAAGGGAGTGTAGGGGGAGAAGAAAGGCCAGGTGCAAAGGATAATTTGTATGGAGTCAGAGAGTAATCAGCTTTGTGAAGGACAAGTCTAGCTACAAGTGTTTGTTAGTAGTAACAGCTAAACAATGACCAAGATTGCTTAACTCTTTCAGACCTGCTTATGTTGTTTCCCCAGCCTGTTCATTGTTTCCTTATTTTCCTTGTTTATCAGAAAAGTCTCATTTCTATTTCTGCTGCAACATGGCCAAGCAGGCTGGCTGGGGCCGTCAGAGGAGGGAGCTTCCCACTGCCTGGGGTTTCAATGATTGCTATAATCCGTAATCCCTGGAGCACCTGCAGATGGTTTAGAGCCAAGAAGCCTTCCTTGCAGGTCCTCCTGAGGGTCTCCATTCCATCCAGCCCCTCACTCCTGCGCAGAGGCACTGGCCAGGGGGTGGGTGTGTCTCTGAGGAAGGAGGCTTGCAGACAGCACATAGATGGCTCTGTGTGAGTAATAGGAAGCCCGCCTTCCTTGGGGGCAGCCCTGTGCCAGACACCTGGTCCAAAGCAGAGCCTGGGCTCAACCGGCCCTACTGTGTCGGCCCAGCCTAACAGGCCCCTCTAAAAAGCATCCGTGCACGCTCAGCAGGCCATGCCAACAAGATGCCCGTCAACAATTGTGGGGTATGTGTTGCATCCCTGTCTTCTCTTCCTAACTTGTTTTTCGAAGAGGGGCTTCCTTGTGGACTGACATTTAAAAATAATTGCTAGAGAGGAATTTGCCTAAGACTAGATACCCCTCAGATGACCTTTTCAGTCTGGAAAGAGAAAAGATTAAAAATCTAGTAGCTTCCTAATAATCCCAGGGATCAGTTGAAACAAAAATATCTTGTCTAAGCTCCCAGCTGCCTGGTACGCTGGTGTGTCCTGGTTAGGAGAACCTCCAGAGGCCTGGGGTTTCCCCTCCATTTGTTAGGAGAAAGAATGCAATGCTGATTTTTTAAAATTAAAAAAATTGGGCTAAAACATACATAGCATAAAATGTACCATTTTAACCATATAGTTCAGTGGCAAAAGAATATTCACATTGTTGTGCAGTCGTCACCAGCATACATCTCCAGAACTTTTTCATCTTCCTAAACTGTCAGTGAAACAATAACTCTTTTTTTAAAAAATAAATTTATTTATTTATTTATTTATTTTTGGCTGCGCACGGGCTTTCTCTAGTTGCGGCGAGTGGGAGCTACTCTTCGTTGTGGTGCGCGGGCTTCTCATTGTGGTGGCTTCTCTTGTTGCAGAGCACGGGCTCTAGGCACGCGGGCTTCAGTAGTTGTGGAGCGCGGGCTTCAGTAGTTGTGGCTTGAGGGCTCTAGAGCACAGGCTCAGTAGTTGTGGCGCACGGGTTTAGTTGCTCCGCGGCATGTGGGATCCTCCTGGACCAGGGATCGAACCCGTGTCCCCTGCATTGGCAGGCGGATTCTTAACCACTGCGCCACCAGGTAAGTCCTGAAACAATAACTCATTACTCCTGCTTCCCCCTGCCCCTGGCAACCACCATTCCACTTTCTGTCTCTATGAACTTGACTACTCTAGGAATCATACAGTATTTGTCTTTTTGTGACTGGCTTATTCACTTAGCATTATGCCTTCAAGGTTCATCCATGTTGTAGCGTGTAAGGCCAAATAATATTCCATTGTATGAATATATCACATCTTGTTTAATTGCCATTCATCTGTCAATGGACATTTGGGTTGTTTTTACCTTTTGGCTCTTGGGAATAATGCTGCCATGAACATGTGTGTGCAAACATCTATTCAAGACCCTGTTTTCAATTCTTTGGGGTATATACCCAGAAGTGGTACATATATACAATGTAATATTAGCCATAAAAAAATGAAATAATGCCACTTGCAGCAACATGGATGAACCTAGAGATTTTCATACTGAGTGAAGTAAGTCAGACAAAGAAAGGCAAGTATCATATGATATCACTCGTATGTGGAATCTAATTTTAAAAAATGATACAAATGAACTTATTTACAAAACAGAAACAGACTCACAGATTTCAAAAACAAACTTATGGTTACCAAAGGGAAAATGTTGTGGGGAGGGATAAATCAGGAGTTTGGGATTAACATACACACACTACTATACGTAAGATAGAGAACCAACAAGGACCTACTGTATAGCACAGGGAACTCTATTCAATATTCTGTGATAACCTATATCAGAAGAGAATCTGAAAAAGAATGGATATATGTATATGTATAACTGAGTCACTTTGCTGTACACCTAAAACGAACACAACATTGTAAATCAACTATACTCCAGTTAAAAAAATAAAAGTGGAGGGATCGTGAGAAGTGAAGGAGGGAGACAGCCACCGATGGAACCAGAGGAAGCTGGGACACCTGAGTGTCTGCCTGGGGGCGGCCATCCACCCAGACGGAGCCCAGGGGAGAGGCATTGGGAAAAGCTACAGTAACAGTGGGAGAACAGTGGAGAGTTTAATAAAGGTCTGCTCACAAAGGGGTGGGCAGGGTTAAAGGAAACCAGCAAGCTGGCAGTGAAGCCTTGAGGGCTGGAAGAGTGTGGAGCCTTCACCAGGTTAGGGGTGAAGGGCAAGAGGAGGGAGCAGTTACCAGAATCTGGAAAAGACCAAGAGCCCTGGGAAGGGGCTGCCCTACAGGGGAACCCTGGCGTCCAGGAGACGGTGGGCCCATGAAGCCTGCAGGGAGGGCTGGGGGAGAGAATCAGTTCCTCTCACTCTCCTCCAGCCTTCTGAGACCTGCTGGCACCTTCATTGGCTGAACCAACCCGAGGGCAGAAGACAAGGGCCCGCCGTGAACAGTGGCCATAGGCCAAGGCAAGGGGGTCCTGTGTGATCACTCACCTGCACTCAGGGCGTGGTCTGTGGGCCAAGAGGACGTGCCCACCTGAGATTTCCCTTCTAGGCCACACTTGGGTACTGGGACCCAGAATCATGTCCACACAGCCCGGAGCGCACCTCGGGACCTGCCCGGGCCTCCTCCCTAGGCGGGCCCCGGGGGTGGGGGTGGGGGCTGTACTGCGCATGCGGGGTCCCCCCTCCCCCTCCCCTCTCCCTCCCCTCCCCTCCCCCTCCCCTTCTTCTCCCCTCCCCCGCTCCCTGGTGCTGAGAGGGGGCTGAGGGCTGCCTTTCAGAAGGCTTTCGATAGAGCTCAGATAGTGGGCGGGGGTGTCCACCAGCACACGCCAGGCTCTTCTCTGTGCCGGCTGCTGCTATGGTGGGAAAAGGGCAGCCCCGGAGCTGGGCCCGCTCTCCCTGCCCTGCCATGTCCCGGCCGGAGCTCCCAGGAGTCAGAGCTCTGAGGTTGGGCTTGGCCTTCTGGGTTGACATGAACGTGTATTTGTCAAAACAGTAGGCGAGGCTATATATCATTCTGCAGTTTCTTAGCTTGATTTATAACCTTTAGACATTCAAGCATGTGGCATATGGGCCCCCACTTGTGCTCCTGCCTGGGGGTGGGTTTGTAAATGTGGACGCTGCCCTTAGTGGTCAGCTGCCCAGCACAGAGCAGGGCGGAGTGTGGGTCTGCTTTCCCAGAGGGGCAACGGCTGGACCGGCCGAGATTGAGTGAGCGGGGAAGATGGGACCAGGGGCAGGTTGGGGCAGTGGCTGGGCCTGCAGTACTCTCCCCATGTCAGCTTCTAGAGCGCAGGAGAACCCTTCCTGCACCACATCCAACCACCAAAGGGCTGAATTTAGGAGACGAAACATTGGCTCCTGTGCTTCCTTGAGATAATTGCAAAACCCATAATTCCGGCCTTCACTTAGTGAACCTGCTGATTTTCTGTCAGCTTTCTCTTAGGCGACTCAGGCAGGGAGCTGTGGAGACCTTGCTGATTTTGCCCCCCTCCTTCCTGCCCTTTCCCCTCCTAGATCAACCAAGTTGAATCAATTCATGCATCACAGTGTCTCTCAGATCTGCCCCCTCACACCACACATTCTCAATGCCTTCTTGGGGGGTGAAAAAAATCTTAGATATTACAATGGTTGTGGCCCTCCAAAGCTCCACCTTCCCTTCCCATCTTATTCCTTAGTATTTAATTTAAATTTAAACGAATTCATACTTAAATAAATTAAATTTTCTCTTTCATGGATGATAATCATAAGAAGGTTGGAAGCACTACCGACACCAACACCATGGCCCGCAAACCCCCCCTCGTAGCCAAATTCACCTTCTGGAAACACCCCTTCCCTGCGCTGCTCCCTCAGAAACTTCAGGGCTTCCCATATTCTACGGGATGAAATGCAGCCCCGCCTCTCCCCTCTGTGTCCCGAAAGTTCCACAGTCTGGCCCAGCTGCCTCCCCAGCTTACCTCCCCCTGATAGGCCTCTTCTGTGGTAGAAGCCTCTCTCTCTCTGCACGTCCGTGCTCGAGTCTGCCATGAACATCTGTCCATGGTGGCCCCCCTGCGCTGTCCTGCTTCATCTGACAGCCTGTCCCTGCCTAGAGCCCAGTTTAATTCCTTTCCTCTAACAGGAAACAACTCTCAGCTATTTGGATCCATGTTGAAACTGCACAACTCAGATTGGAACTTGAACTCACTGTCTTTTCACTGAAATCACACACCTGGTCTCAGGACTTACTGAAGCTCAGGTTCTTTATGTCTTAGCGCAGAAAGAATTCAGTGAGAGACAAAGTGATATGTAAGAAGTGGATTTATATAGAGAGATACACATTCCATAGACAGAATGAGGTCCATCTCAAAAGGCGAGAGTGGCCAGACTCATCAAGAAGAAGAGGGAGAGGACTCAAATAATAAAATTAGAAATGAAAAAGAAGTTACAACGAACACCACAGAAATACAAAGCATTGTTAGAGACGACTACAAGCAACTCTATGCCAATAAAATGGACAACCTGCGAGAAACGGACAAATTCTTAGAATGGTATAACCTTCCAAGACTGAACCAGGAAGAAATAGAAAATATGAACAGACCAATCACAAGTAATGAAATTGAAACTGTAATTTAAAATCTTCCAACAAACAAAACTCCAGGGCCAGATGGCTTCACAGGTGAATTCAAACATTTAGAGAAGAGCTAACACCCATCCTTCTCAAACTCTTCCAAAAAATTGCAGAGGAAGGAACACTCCCAAACTCAGTCTAAGAGGCCACCGTCACCCTGATACTAAAATCAGACAAAGTACTACAAAAAAGGAAAATTACAGACCAATATCACAGATGAATATAGATGCAAGTATCCTCAACAAAATACTAGCAAACAGAATCCAACAACACATTAAAAGGATCATACACCATGATCAAGTGAGATTTATCCCAGGGATGCAAGGATTCTTCAATATATACAAATCAATCAATGTGATACACCATATTAACAAATTGAAGAATAAAAACCATATGATCATCTCAATAGATGCAGAAAAAGCTTCTGACAAAATTCAACACCCATTTATGATAAAAACTCTCCAGAAAGTGGGCATAGAGGGAACCTACCTCAACATAATAAAGGCCATATATGACAAACCTACAGCAAACATCATTCTCAATGGTGAAAAACTGAAACCATTTCCTTTAAGATCAGGAACAAGACAAGGATGTCCACTCTCACCACTATTATTCAACATAGTTTTGGAAGTCCTAGCCATGGCAGTCAGAGAAGAAAAAGAAATAAAAGGAATACAAATTGGAAAAGAAGAATTAAAACTGTCATTGTTTGCGGATGACATGATACTATGCATAGATAATCCTAAATGTGCCACCAGAAAGCCACTAGAGCTAATCAATGAATTTAGTAAAGTTGCAGGTTACAAAATTAATGCACAGAAATCTCTTGAATTCCTATACACTAACAATGAAAGATCAGAAAGAGAAATTAAGGAAACAATCCCATTCACCATTGCAACAAAAAGAATAAAATACCTAGGAATAAACCTACCTAAGGAGGTAAAAGACCTGTACTCAGAAAACTATAAGACACTGATGAAAGAAATTAAAGATGATACAAACAGATGGAGAGATATACCATGTTCTTGGATTGGAAGAATCAATATTGTGAAAATGACTATACTACCCAAAGCAATCTACAGATTCAATGCAATCCCTATCAAATTACCAATGGCTTTTTTTTCAGAACTAGAACAAAAAAATCTTAAAATTTGTATGGAGACACAAAAGATCCCAAATAGCCAAAGCAATCTTGAGGGGAAAAAAACGGAGCTGGAGGAATCAGACTCCCTGACTTCAGACTATACTACAAAGCTACAGTAATTAAGACAATATGGTACTGGCACAAAAACAGAAATATAGATCAATGGAACAGGATAGAAAGCCCAGAGATAAACCCACGCTCCTACGGTCAACTAATCTATGACAAAGGAGGCAAGGATATACAATGGAGAAAAGACAGTTTCTTCAATAAGTGGTGCTGGGAAAACTGGACAGCTACATGCAAAAGAATGAAATTAGAACACTCCCTAACACCATACACAAAAATAAACTGAAAATGGATTCGAGACCTAAATGTAAGACCGGACACTATAAAACTCTTAGAGGAAAACGTAGGAAAAACACACTTTGACATAAATCACAGCAAGATCGTTTTTGACCCACCTCCTAGAGAAATGGAAATAAAAACAAGAATAAACAAATGGGACCTAATGAAACTTAAAAGCTTTTGCACAGCAAAGGGAACTGTAAACAAGACCAAAAGCCAACCCTCAGAATGGGAGAAAATATTTGCAAACGAATCAACAGACAAAGGATTAATCTCCAAAATACATAAACAGCTCATGCAGCTCAACATCAAAAAAACAAACAACCCAATCCAAAAATGGGCAGAAGACCTAAATAGACATTTCTAAAGAAGACATATAGATGGCCAAGAGGCACATGAAAAGCTGCACGAAATCACTAATTATTAGAGAAATGCCAATCAAAACTACAATGAGGTATCACCTCACACCAGTTAGAATGGGCATCATCAGAAAATCTACAAAGAACAAATGCTGGAGAGGGTGTGGAGAAAAGGGAACCCTCAATCCCACTACTGGGCCTATACACAGAGAAAATCATAATTCAAAAAGACACATGCACCCCAGTGTTCACTGCAGCACTATTTACAAGAGCCAGGTCATGGAATCAACCTAAATGCCCATCGACAGATGAATGGATAAAGAAGATGTGGTACATATATTACTCAGCGATGCGCTGGCTTCTCATTTGCAGTGGCTTCTCGTTGCGGAACACGGGCTTTAGGTGCGCGGGCTTCAGTAGTTGTGGCACAGGGCTCAGTAGTTGTGGCTCATGGGCTTAGTTGTTCGCGGCATGTGGGATCTTCCTGGACCAGGGACCCATGTCCCCTGCATTGGCAGGCAGGTTCTTAACCACTGCGCCACCAGGGAAGCCCTGCAGTGATATCTTTATAATAAGTCAGGTGTTCATAAAGGTATGTGTCTGTTTCTGGACTCTCCACTCTGTTCCATTTGTCAATTTGTCCGTTTTTATGCTGGTGCTTCACCACTTATTACTGTATTTCTATAGTAAATCTTGATATCTGGTAGAGCAAATCCTCCCACCCTCTTTTCCTTCAAGAAGGACTGCCATTGGAACTTTGAATTTCCTAATAATCTCTTTGCCAAGTTCCACAAGAAAATCTAAGGGGGTTTTGATTAGAATTGCATTGAGTCTATAGTTTAATATGGGGTAATTAATATCTTTACAATATTGAATCTTCCAATCCATGAACATTATTACTTAGGTCTTCTTTCATTTCTCTCAGTATTTCATAGTTTTCTTCATAGAGGACATTCAGATATTTTGTTAGATTTATTTCTAGGTACCTATTCCTAAGTATTTTTGATGCTACTAGTAAGTGGTATTTTTGAAAAAATTTCTTTTTCTAACTTTGCTGGCGTATAGCAATACAACTGATATTTGTATACTGACCTTGTATTCAACATCCTCATTAAAATCTCATATTAAGTCTAACAATTTATCTGCTGATTTTAAAAAAATTTATATACCCAATCTTATACAAATAATGGCTCTTTTGTCCTAGTTGTCATAATTTTTTTTCATATCTTGCCTTATTATATTGTCTAGGACCTTTAGAACAATGTTGAACAGAAGTCGCATTAACAGACATACTCAATCTTAAAGGAAATCTTACAACATTTTATCATTAAATATGATGTTTACTGTAGCTATTTTTTGGTAGTTATCCCTTTTCAGATTAAGGAAGTTCCTTTCTATTCCTATATTTTTCAAAATTATAAACGGGTACTGATTTTAGCAAAGGCTTTTCCTGTATCTTAATCTGCAAATGTGGAAAATTATATTGATTGATTCCAAAAGTTTCCAGTTTTATGTAAAAAATCTCAATTTTTAAAACATTTTTGCGTTTAGTACACTTAGGTATTTTTAGTTTATGCTATTTCAGTATCATTAAATGCACACAAATTAAGAATTGTTATATTTTATTGGTGAATTGAATAATTTATTATTATGAAATGACCCTCTTATGTCTATTTCATCTGTCTTTAAGTCTACTTTACTTGATATAATATAGCTACACCCACTTTCTTTTATTTATTCTTTGCATGTTGTATGTTTGCATCCTTTCATGTTGTATCTTATCTTTTCTCCATCTTATATTTTCTTTTTTTTTTTTTTGGCCACACTGTGGCATGTGGGATCTTAGTTCCCAGACCAGAGACTGAACCCGCACCCCCTGCAGTGGAAGCGTGGAGTCTTAACCAACCACTGGACCGCCAGGGAAGTCCCTCCCTCTTATATTTTCAGTGTGTCTCTTTAAACAGCATGAAGCTGGATTTTGTTTCTTTTTGTTTGTTTGTTTGTATTTGTTTTGTTTTTTTAAAGAAAATATATTTAATGGAAGAGTCAGACAACAGAAGTGCAGCTTGATGACTTTTTGTTTGTTCGTTTGTTTTTGGCCATACCACGTGGCCTGCGGAATCTTAGTTCCTGAACCAGGGTTCCAGGGATCGAACCCGTGCTCCCTGCAGTGGAAGCATGGAGTCCTAACCACTGGACTGCCAGGGAAGTCCCAGATTTTGTTTCTTGATCCAGCTTGATAAACTTTCAACATTTCTGAATTATCAAGTATGAATATATTTAACTGGAGCATTTAGACCATTTACATTTATTGAATAATTTATACATTGGTTCTAAATCTATCATCCTATCATATCCTTTTTATTGTCCAACCTATTCTTTATGTTCTCTCTTTTTTTTTCTCCTTCCTTTCTTGCTTTCTTTTAGACTGATTATTTTTGATTATACCTATTTTGGCTTTCCTATTTTAGTTTTGAAAATATATACCCTTACTACTTTTTTTTGTGGTTCCCTAGAAAACAACATGAATCTTTGGCTTATAGTACTAGTATGTTAATTAACTATTTGTACTGTCCTCCAGACAATGCAAAGACCTCAGAACACTTTCACTCCATTTATACCTCTCCCTTCTTAAATGTTGTGTATTTTTATTTAGTTTTTTCAATCCTACAACACATGGTTAATATTGTTTTATATAGTTAGTGTTCCCTTAGAATCATACATATATTTACTATTTTTGTTGGTCTTTATTCATTCTTGCATCTCCAGCTTTCTTTCTGGATGATACTCCTTCTGCTTGAAAAACACCTTCATTTAGGGCAGGATGCCTGTTGGCAAATTCTGTTTTAATTTGTCTTAAAATTCTACCTCACATTTATTGTTGTAGAGTCAGTGGAGAAGAAATGACATATAGCTTTATTTCAAAAATGGATAAATCCCTAACGTGTGCTCTCCAGGACCGTGTGAGGAGAAATAATTGCAGAAAGTCTAGGAACCAAGAAAAGCTCTTGGCTAAACACATATTTCCCTTCTGAATTTGTTGCCTCACTGGCTATACTGCCTGAAATTCCACCAGTGACTTCCATTTGGCTCACCAGATCCCTCTCTGAAAGTAAAAAACCCACGTCAGTGTTCATGGGCTAAGGCACAAATGCCTAGTTAGCTTATTTTCTTTCTAACACCTTATAGGACTCAGTCATACTCTAAACATAAAACTGTTCACGGGAAAAAGGAGAAAGACCAGTAATTTGGAAGAATTTCTCGAAAATCAGGTTGGGAAGGGCCACAAAATGAAGAGCTCGGGAGAACCTGGGGGCGGAGCGTTAGTCTTGGGCTGCGGGGCAAGTCAAAGGCAAAGGTCATCTCCATTGCACTTGGACCAAGGAGGGCAGAGCTGTTGGTCCCGTTCAAGCTTGGGGTGCGAGTCCCCGAGTGCAGCTCTGGAGCCTCCTGAGCACACAGATGTTTTCCAACAACCCAGGATCCTTGGAGCCTGACCCGCACTCCCATGTGGGCAATACTTCCAGAGCCTGAACGCCACCTTCACAGCCTTTATCAAATTTCTCTCCAAAGGACGGCTGGAACTGCTGTGGGCCCGGGTTCGATCCCTGGTTTAAAAAAAAAAAAAAAAAAAAAAGGTTGTGCTCATTTGCTTTCATGTTTAAGAACACAGAAAATAGCCACTAAATCCCACCAGTAATAAATAAAATGCTCCCATTCTAACGGGCTCAGCCAAAGGCCCCAAATCTTTCATGGTGGGATTGCAAGTCTTAGCAAACCTACCACGGGGGAGGTTTGGGGAGAGTCGGTGAGCCCATTCAGTGCCCTGGCCCACCAGAGCCTGTCAGGATCTCTGATCCTCCTCCCCTGCCCTCAGCCAAAGTCCCCGGCCCTCCCAGTCCTCATTCCCTGAGACCCAGACACCCCCTGCCACCCTAAGCTTCTCCCAGCTCAGACCACGGTGGGTCGGCAGGCCCTAGTCCTGCACTCCCTGTCCAGGGCCCAGGGGACCCAGGTACAGTGGGCTGGCCTCCAGACAATGCCTTCCTCTCAGAAGGCCCCGCCCAGATGCCACCTGATGCTCTCAGAGACATTTTTTTGCCTGTGAATGGAACAGCATTCATTAATATGCTTGACAGACACAGGTTTTTTTGTTTTCCCCGTTTAAGACTTTTTTTAATATTAAAATCTAAAAAAACATTTTATGGAAGCATAAACATACATAATCCAGCTCCTCCACTCATGCAACAAGCATGGATTAAACACCCATGTTGGCCCAGGAAAGGCACTTAAGGTAGACACAGTCCCCGCCCTCATGGAGAAAGCTCAGGCACCCAACCTGCCAGGAAGTAGCAAGAAAACCCTCATGGAATCTGAAGCACTGCCTCACCCCTGCTCCGCTCAGGCTCCCCTGGGAAGGGGGTAGGGGCTGTCTGCTCGCGCAGTGCTAGAGAGGAAGGCGCCTTAACCAGCCGTCTTTGCCTCTTTGCAGGCCCTGCCATCCCGGTGGGCGTGGACGTGCAGCTAGAGAGCCTGGACAGCATCTCGGAGGTGGACATGGTACGAGGCGCGCTCCGCAGGCAGCGCCGGGGCGGGCTGCTGTGGCCGAGGTCCCTTGGGGGCCTGCGGTGGGTGGGGCCACGCTGGGGCAGGCTGCGTCTGGGGGCGGGGCCAGAGCTGGAGCGGATGAAACCGGGACTTGGAGTTTGGCCCAGGTTTAGTAAAATCCAGAGCCTGGCTTCTGCAGCTTCACGGGTAAAAATAACTTGTGGGCCCGGGGCGGGGTGTTAAATGCAGATCCCAGGCCCCGCCCCAGACTTCCTGATTCGGTCTCTGGGAGTGAGGCCCAGCCCTCTACGTTCTGAACGCGCCCCTTTAGCGGTGTGAGGGGCCGGACCCGCCACACTTGGAGGAGCGCGGGAGGCGGACGTGTTCCCCTTCAAGTTCTGCAGGTCTCTGCGCGCCAGCGCCCGCCGGGAGCACGGCTTCTCCGCTCACTCCTTGGCAGCGCCCAGCAGGCTCAGGCGGGCACCGGAGCGTCTTTGAAGAAGCCTCGTTTCAGCTGAGGCCTGACAGCTGTAGGGAGGGCCAAGCAAGAGCGCGTACGAGGTCTCTGAGGCAGAAAAACAGGGAGTTTGCAAACTGAAAGGGTGGCGGACAAAACGGGGAAGAGAGGGGCTGGAGAGGTGGGCCAGTGGGGCGGTGCTCCCCTCCACGGGCGGGCCTCCGGGACAGGCAGGAGGAGCCTGAGTGTGGTTGGCAGAGCAGACGTGGGCCACCAAATGCTTCCTTCCAGCCTTCCTTCAACCTGCTCCTGGAACAGGCTCCTTTGGGTAGTTATTTATTCATTGGCGTTCATGTATTAGCTCTGGCTACGGTGTAAGGGCTACACTCTTGGTTTCAGGCACCAGCTATGCAGACGAGGAGACACTTTTTAACAGGATAAGCTTTCTGGCTGAAATTATACTAGACATGCAGCTGCCCATCTCCTCATTCATTCATTTCCCCCCATTTTTCCATTCTGCAGATATTTATTGAGCATCCAGTATTGTGCCTTGCCAGGCACTAAACTAGGGTCTGGAGATTCAGTGGTGGGCAGGAAACAATTCTGCCTTTAAAGATACTACAAGCCTAATGGTAGAAACCCTCCAAAATTGGACACTTGGGACTTCCCTGGCGGTCCAGTGGTTAAGACTCCGGGCTTCCACTGCAGGGGGCACAGGTTTGAGCCCTGGTCAGGGAACTAAGATCCCGCATGCCACGCAGTGTGGCCACAAAAAAAAAAAAAAAAAAAAGGCAAAATGGGACACTTGACTGTCCAGGTTTCCGGAAGTGTCTGCTAAGTTGAATTGAATGGTTAGGCAATAGGTAAGGAGCCATGCGTGCAAAGGTCTAGGTGAGAGTGCAGGGCTTTGTGGGAATCCAGCCCTGCTGGCCCCAGGGCAGGCGGTGGGCATCAGAGCTGCCATTTTCCTTTGCAAAGCCTGAAGGAGGAGGGGCTGTGCTGTCTCTTGGGCTCCAACCTCATGAGACACAAACATGAGCCATTCTCTTTCCTGTGGCAGCAGCGCCATTGCCTTGGCCGTCGTCCCGCAGGGCTGCAGAACTGTTTCCTTCAACTCTGGAGGCTGAGCCTGAGGTGTCCGTCACAGTGGTGGACGGAGGGTCGGCTGTCAGGAAGAGAGCTTTGTAAGCCATCTGGTCTCCCCCCCACTCCCACAGGACTTCACCATGACCCTCTACCTGCGGCATTACTGGAAGGACGAGCGGCTGGTCTTCCCCAGCACCAGCAACAAGAGCATGACCTTCGACGGCCGGCTGGTGAAGAAGATCTGGGTCCCCGACGTCTTCTTTGTTCACTCCAAAAGGTCATTCATCCACGACACCACCACGGACAACATCATGCTGAGGGTGTTCCCGGACGGGCAGGTGCTGTACAGCCTGAGGTAACTGTCCACGGGGTCATGGCCTCTGTGTCCAATGGCATCCTAATATGCGTGGACAACGCCAGGGATCGTTTGACTGATTTACCACTGTATCGTCAGAGCTAAACTGTGCTTTTCACAGTAGGTGAGAAAACAGCATTTGTGGAATGAATTAGCTAGTCAACTCTTGGTTTAAAAACCACCACCAAAAAACCCCTCTTTTAAAAAAAAAAAAATGTATATGTGTGGTCTGTCCCTTTGGCCCCGAAGAGTTTGTCACTGTGTTTGGGTCTGTGGGTTACATGGGAGGGTCTGAACCTTCTGATGATAGTTAGAACTCTCTAAAGACGAAATGACCACCGTAGTAGGTGCTGACTTCCCTGTCATCGGGGATCTTAAGGTTAGGTTAGGAGACTAATTGAACCTGAATGATCTGAGGGAGATGGTGACCTTCTATGTACCCTCCACCCCTGAGAGCCTATGATTCTAGTTTATTGGTAATAAACATTAGGAAAATAACGATAGCTACTGTTTATTAGATGCTACTGCAGATTGGCTTCTGGGCTGACTTGAGTGATTACACGGTCTCATCCCACACCTTGTACAGTTCGCCAGAATTCAGTGCTAATAGCCTTGAGTCGGGCCTGGGGAGGCAGGGCATAACCTCCGGGCATCTCTGGGGAAGACGAGTCTCTGGACGCGGGCAATGCCCAGAGAAGGGTACAGGCGTGGGCCATGCACAGCCGGCAGCCTCAGGAGCTGGGATCCGGGCAGAGCAAATACCATCATCTACAGAAGACAAAACTCTAAAAGTTAACTTAGAGGGACTTCCCTGGCAGTCCAGTGGTTAAGACTCAGTGCTCCCAATGCTGGCGGCACGGGTTCGATCCCTGATCAGGGCGCTAAGTTCCCGCACGCTGCACCGCGCGGCAAAAAAAAAAAAAAAAGAGTCCTGGGTTTCCGAGCTTCTGCAGTAGACATGAAGAGGCAGCTGCCCTTGGTCGTGTCTTTGTCCTCCTTACTCTGGGCGGGTATATGAGCCAGTAACTCACTGCACGAGCCAACATGGTTTTTTGGGTTCTAGGATTACAGTCACCGCCATGTGCAACATGGATTTCAGCCACTTTCCCCTGGACTCCCAGACCTGTTCTTTGGAGCTGGAAAGCTGTAAGTGTCTGTATTCGTAATGGCAAATCTTTGCCTTATCCCCTCTCGGTGCCATTTTAGTAACTATGAGACTGAGTACTGCCTGCCAGGGATAAGACCTATTTAATCCCTGGCTGAGGTAGGATGGCCCTGTTGCTCCTGCCTCAGAAGAAAAGGAGTGAAATTAACTTATTTTCCTCTTCCCAAAGATGCATATACAGATGAAGATCTGATGCTGTACTGGAAGAATGGGGATGAATCCCTGAAAACAGATGAGAAGATCTCCCTGTCTCAGTTTCTGATTCAGAAATTCCACACCACTTCCAGACTGGCCTTCTACAGCAGCACGGGTAGCTAACTTCTGCCGCGGTCGGATTCAAATGGGGAAGAAAACACATTAGAATTCTTTTTCAGTGTTAACTTTTTCCCCTTCCAATGAAAATAACTTTTCATTATTCTAATAATGCCCAGTCCAACAAGACATAAACAGCACTTAAAAGCAGAGGCTTTAAAAGTTGCTGCCCTCTGAAATTCCATGGTCAGAGGTAGTCATTCTGAACAATTCAGCAAACACCCTTGCAGACATCCTGCTTTAATTATGTAATTTTACAAAAGTAGGGTCAGAGTGTACACGCTATTCTGTAACCTGATTCGTTTGACTTAACGATATGGGGAAATGTATTTATTACCTGTTTATTTATGTATTTATTACTGGATTTACCTATGTATTTATTACCTATATTCAGAGCTATAGATTCATTTCTTATACGTAGTGTGACCTCTTCTTGGACTTTGGGGCCATGTTTGAAGTTTTGAGAGGATCCATTTGTCCGCTCTTCTTGAATCTCAACATCAGCCCTTGTGTTAGTTTCCTAGAGCCGTCCTACCAGAGTACCACAAACTGGGTGCTTGAAACGATAGAAATGTGTTCACTCACAGTGCTGGAGGCCAGAAGCCTGAGCGCCATGCTCCTTCTGAAGGCTCTGGGGAGGACTCCTTCCTTGCCTCTTGCTAGCTCCTGGTGGTTATGGCATCACTCTAACCTCTGCCTCTGTTGTCACGTGGCATTCTCCCTGTGACTCTGGTCTTCCCATGGTGTGTCTCTGTGCATCTATGTCCAAACTTCCCTCTTCTTTAAGGACACCAGTCACTGGATTATGGGCCACCGTAACTCAATATGACCTCGTCTTACTTTGATTACATGTACAGAGACCTGATTTCTCAATAAAGTCACATTCGCAGGTGGTGGGATTTAGGACTTCAACCTACCTTTATATGCTACACAGCTCTGCAATATAGAGCTGCAATACACAGCTCTGCAGCAGCCACGGGACCCTGGAGGACTTCTCACTTCCTTTGTCCCAGTGCTGAGAAGCCTAGGCCTGGCTGTGGGAAGCTTTTGGGCTACCGTCTGCCTCTGCATGGCCACCATCTCCCCGTTCGCCTGCCCCCAGCCCCACCCTTCTGTTTGCAACATCAAACACTGGAGAAGAGCGAGTCCCAGCCAAGGTTGCCTTGGTGTCAGGACAGCCCACACCTGCTTTCCCTTTATGCCCATGGTGCTCACCCCATCCCTTTCTTCTCTTTTGCTCTGATGTGCATTGCCACACAATTTTCTTTTCTCATCTGTTCTTGGCAAGTTCAAATCAACTCTCTTTCTAAAACCATTTTTAAGAGTTCCCGGTATAACTTTTACTATGTGTCACTGTTTTGAGTGCTTTATATGAATTAACTAATTTCTACCCAACAGATCTGTGGTGTAGATCGTAGTATACCCAGTTTACAGATGAGAAAACTGAGACTCAGAGAGATTAGATTTTAGAAAGGAAATGTATTATACTAAGCCAACCAATCATTAACTTTTTTCTTTTTGGCCGCACTGTGAGGCTTGTGGGATCTTAGTTCCCCGATCAGGGTTTGACCCCGGGCCGCAGCAGTGAGAGCAAGGAGTCCTAACCACGGGACCGCCAGGGAATTCCCTATTTTTTTTTTTTTTTTGGATCATTAACTCTTTTTTCTTTTTAATTTATTTTTGGCTGTGCCGGATCTTAGTTGTGGCACACGGGATCTTTTTGCTGCGGCGTGCGGGCTCTTCGTTGTGGTGCGCAGGCTTCTCTCTGGTAGTGGTGCCTAGGCTCCAGAGCATGTAGGCTCAGTAGTTGTGGTGCATGGGCTCTCTAGTTGTGGTGTGTGAGCTCAGTAGCTGCGGCACGCAGGCTTAGTTGCCCCGCAGCATGTGGGATCTTAGTTCCCTGACCAGGGATCAAACCCGCGTCCCCTGCATTGGAAGGCAGATTCTTAACCACTGGACTGCCAGGGAAGTCCCTTGGATCATTAACTTTTAACTTTCTGCTGAAGATGAGTGTGATGACAGGGGAAGAAGGGCCCCCGGGGAAGGAGTTTGGTTTTGCCTCTGCGATGGAACCTCACTGGCTTCTTCCTGTGTCCCCCAGGCTGGTACAACCGTCTCTACATTAACTTCACGTTGTGTCGCCACATCTTCTTCTTCTTGCTGCAGACCTACTTTCCCGCCACCCTGATGGTCATGCTGTCCTGGGTGTCCTTCTGGATCGACCACAGAGCTGTGCCCGCCAGAGTTTCCCTGGGTAAAAGCATTTGATAAGGTGTGATAGGGTGGTTATTTATTTATTTTTTTCAATCAATCACTATGTAAAGGAGAAGTAAAATCATCATTCAGGGTCCTTAACCGATGGGCTGTCAGAGTCAGAAGGAGCAAACTTTCCTCCTGCTTCTTGCTTTCCATTCACATACTGCCCTCAGTTTCCCAGACTACACTGTGAAAACCACAGGGAGCTCAAACCGCATCAGCTCTGCTCGAATCATTTCAGAAGGATAGCACCTACTTGGGGTGTAGACTTCCACCACTGGCAGTATCAGAGCTCAGTACTTTGATAAATAAGACAATTCGACAAATGCCCAAACTTACTCTGCAAATACAAAAACTTTGTTGGCCTTATTTAGACAGACTGACAGTTTGGGAGTGAGGCCCATATTTCATGATTTCTGGGAAGGAGAGGGCTGTACTCCCTGGAGCTGTGGTTTAGTCCTTCTCAGACCCTAAATGCCAGAGTAAACATTTGCAATTCGTCATTGAGATTTGGACACAATCAGCTTGGGCACTGAGACATGTGAGGGTTTGACCAGCAAGGCACAGTGAAGAAGAAACCTGTATGACAGGCTTCCAGGAATTTCCACCGTCTTCCTGGACTCAGATGAGGGAGGATGTGTTCTTTCCTTGACGTTTGGGAAGGTTCCTTGAGAGGGGTCCTGTAGCCCCTGCTTTTTAATTTTTATTGTTTTTTATTGAAGTAGAGTTGATTTTCATAGCCACTGTTTTAAAGTCCACATCTGAGCAGATCCTTCGGGAAGCTCTGCTGATCTGAGCAACCACATTGCAGAAACCCAGGCTCCCAAGTGGCTCAGAGTGACAGGGGACGGGCAGTTGGCTGGGAGGAGAACAGGTGGGCTGCGCGGGAGCAGATCCCTGCAGATCCTCACACCGCGATGCGGTGGAAACGTGCCCTGGCCACTTCCTGTTAGGTGTAAGAGAGAGCAAATGTAAAATGGGCCTTAGTGAACTTATTTACAAAACAGAAATAGAGTTACAGATGTAGAAAACGACCTTATAGTTACCAGAGGGGGAGGGGTAAATTGGGAGATTGGGATGGACATATACACACTATTATACATAAAATCTCTTTAAGCATCATAAGACCTTGGAAGAAACATACTACAAAAATCAGTATAAAAGGGTTACTAGTTGAAAAAAAAGGGACTTAGTGAAATGTGAGGGCAGCTGTGTACCCTTGTCAGTGGCTGAACTAAAGCTGGATGCTGCAGGGATCACCACGGTGCTGACCATGTCCACCATCATCACGGGTGTGAACGCCTCCATGCCCCGCGTGTCCTACATCAAGGCCGTGGACATCTACCTCTGGGTCAGCTTCGTGTTCGTGTTCCTCTCGGTGCTGGAGTACGCGGCCGTCAACTACCTGACCACCGTGCTGGAGCGGAAGCCGCAGGAGAAGGTGAGAGAAGTTTCATTCGTTTCCTTGTTGGAGCCCATGCTGCTGGTTGGATGAGAATAGCGGGAGGGAGCTTTCATGGAGAAAAGGGAGATGTTTGTGCAAAAGGAGGAGGATCCGTTTTAGAATATCCTAGCTTCCATCACAAAGGATCCCAGAAAGTAGAAAGTCTTTGGACAAAGACTAGGAAGACTTGGGTTCTTGGGCCCAACTCTGCCATTTATGTTGGGCCTCAGTTTCCTCATCTGTTAAAAAAAAGTATAACAGAACCCTCACCCCACCTTCCTCCCAGGGTTGTTGTAAGGGTCACAATACCCTTACAAAAATGTATATGAGAGTTGTTTTGAAACTGTGTGGTTCTAGATGCACATAAATTATCACTATCATTACTGAACCTGTCTAGGGAAAATGTCTCTACGTCCTGTGAACAGACAAGAGGAAAGTTCTAGCATAAAAAACTCCTGTATTTATCAGTGGTCTGGCCCAGTGAAAATTCAGCCACACAACCTTAGCCTTTAGACTCATTGGAAATACTATGCTATCTATACGATACTGCACTATAGTAAAGTCTACTATGGGACGGAATGCAAATGGGGAATTCAGGGCAATGCACCTGGGCAGAGAGGGAAAATCTATTCTATTCATATGCGGACTCTTATTAATCACATTAAGAAATAAAATGCCAACTTGTTACCAAATCCTTGCTAGTCATTGTACTGATCAAAATGGGTGTTTACCTAAAAGGTGTAGAGATCAGGGGACGTGAAAATTCACATTTATGTGTGTCTAGCTGGCTGGGAGCTCCTTAGCAAAGGGAGCTTTAAATTTTAGGAAAGGGGACCTGTTGCCTTTTTAAAAATAGCTTTTTAATGCCCACATTATACCTGTTAAATTTTTCCAATTGTCTTCAAATATGCTAGATTGTTTAAGAGTTTATATTTTAAATTGTCTTCAAAATACTATTGCTTCAGCATCTGAGGATTTGTTCAATTTTTTTTTTTTTTTTTTCCCCCAGCTGGTGGGATCTTAGTTCCCCAACCAGGGATCGAACCCAGGCCCTTGGCAATGAAAGTGCCGAGTCCTAACCCGTGGACCACCGGGGAATTCCCTCAAATTTTGATAATCTGTGCATTGATCATTATCAAATGCCTTTAGAATATACTTAAACACTTTTGATTTGTAATCTGTTAGGCTTTCCTTGTGTAGAGCTGTTCAAAAAATAACAAAGCCTTCATCCGACAGATATGCGCCCATGAACCATTAACAGCACATAACTTGTACTCAGGCAGATCATTAACCTGTTGCCATATAATGGGTCCGGTGTTTGCCAGTGATGATACGATGCTGGCTAAAGAGCAATGAGGAAATCATCCGTGGACAGCCCTTTGGGCTCCAAGTCTAGCTCCATGTCTATGGGAACAGACAGCCGGGAAGTGAGGGCTTGTTCTCCACTGTTGTCAAGCACGCGGTTGAAAGGCTGAGAAGCTGCGGCTGCTGGGGAGGCAGACCGGTGGGAGGACACGAAATCTCTCTCCCGCTGCCCCACAGAGAAACCACTGTTCACAACGTTAACATGGCCCCCAGTGGAGCTGAGGGTCCCAAAGTGGGAGCCCAGGAGCACCTGGCCTGGATTCACCTTCTCAGCCTATTAAAGATGAAGATTAAGGGCTGGACCCCAGACCTACGGGCTCAGAATCTCCAGAGATGGCACCCTGGAATTGGCCTTGCTGACAAGCTCCCAGGCAATTCTGATGCTCCCTGAGTTTTGACTTCTGCTCTGCAGAGGGCAAAGTTGACTGAAGCCTGCTAGGTTCACCATGGTTCAAAAGGGGACCCGCGCTGCTTTGGGTTGAAACCGGCAGGCAGAGTATAGTTCTGCTCCCCTATATGTGCTTGAATTCTTCGGCTGATCATCCAGACCCAGTGCGCCACGTGCCACTTAATTTTTCTTAGAAATGAGCTGATGTGGGAAATAGAGATTTTCCATAATTTGGGGCATTTCCTGATTCTAACTCAAAATCTTAAATGTCTGTTTTTATTTTAGCAGAAAGAATTTCAGTTTAGAGCAAGGAAAAAGAAGACCCATGTCTTACAAAAAAGAAGTCCCCAGTGATATAACAATATCTCACAATTTTACCAAAGTTTGGATGTGATTTTAGCTAAATGCAAAGAATTGAATAGATGACCTCTCACTGACCTTTTATCCTTAAAATCTATGAGTTAATTATTCTAGGAATGTATTAATGTGCTACTTAATTATTGTTGCTGATGGGACAAGACATAGAAATAACAATGAAACAATCATGCCTGATTAAAAAAATAGCTCTCCAAACCACAGATTTCTTCAAGTGTAAAAATACTTCAAGTTATTCTGATTTGACATAAAATCATTCATCTATTTTTGCATTCTAAAGCTTCCTGGTATCCATCTGAGTATTTCAAGATCCATGACAATAGGAGGAAATGTGTGAAATGTCATTATTTCACTTTCCCAGATGGAAAAACAGAGGCACCACAGGGCTGAGAGCCAGGTTAGAAACATATTAAGGCCAACAGGTTGAGAATAAACCCAAGGTCAGTTGGCTGGATCAGGCAGGCGTCATACCTTTGGCCAGCATCAGCCAAACACAAACCTTTTTTACTTGGGTATGTGAATCCTTGTTTAAATTTTCAATAATCTGTACATTGATTATCATCAAATACCTTTGGATTATATTTAAATACTTTTGATTTATAATCCATTGGACTTTCCTGTATAGAGTCATTCAAAACATGCCAAAGCCTCGGGGCTTCCCTGGTGGCGCAGTGGTTAAGAATCCGCCTGCCAATGCAGGGGACACGGGTTCGAGCCCTGGTCCGGGAAGATCCCACATGCCGCAGAGCAGCTAAGCCCGTGCGCCACAACTACTGAGCTGGCGTACCGCAACTAATGAACGCTACGTGCCTAGAACCTGTGCTCCACAACAAGAGAAGCCACTGCAATGAGAAGCCCGAGCACTGCAACGAAGAGTAGCCCTCACTTGCCGCTCACCGCAACTAGAGAAAGCCCGCGCGCAGCAACGAAGACCCAAAGCAGCCAAAAATAAATAAATAAATAAAATAGATTTAAAAAAAAAAAAACATAGCAAAGCCTTCATCCAACAAATATGGGTTCATGAACCAGCCGTTAACCGGTGCCAGCTTTGCTGGGGAGGAGTTAAACAAGACCATTCCCTTCCCTCCACCTTATAATTTCTTATAAACATTTTCATACTCACAGAAATGGTTGAAAAAATAGGATAATATACATTCATACACCCTGCCCCTCCATCCAACACTGTTGACATTTTGCCATTTTTGTGTGAGCTTTTTCTCATATAAACATACTTTTGTTGGTGCAGCTGAACCATTAAAAAATACATGACAGGGGAAAGGGGGGAGGGGGATAAATTAGGAGTTTGGGGTTAACAGGTACACACTACTATATATAAAAGAGACAAACAACAAGAACCTACTGTATAGTGCAGGGAACTATCTTGTTATAACCTATAATGGAGAAGAATCTGAAAAAACATTTTATGTATATGTGTATATCTCTCTCTTTCTATATATATATATCTGAATCACTTTGTTGTACACCTGAAATTATGCAACACTGTAAATCAATTATACTTCAATTTTTAAAAAAACTTGGAGGATTATCCAAGAAAAAATATATAAATAAAAAAATAAAAATAAAAATACCTGATAGGTACCATGACCCTTTACCCTTAAGTGGAACTCTTTAGAATAAGGACACTCTCCTACCTAATCATCTTTTGATTCATGCACGCAGTGGTGGAGGTCCACGGCTGGAACCAGAAGAGGTGTGTTTAAAGTCCTGAATCTGACACTAACTGTCTGATCCCAGGAGAATTGTATAGCCTCTCTTGGTCTTAGTTTTTGCTTCTGCAATGGAGGGCATTTGGACTAAATCAGTGGTTCTGGATCCTGGCTGCATAGTAGAATCACCTGGGAGCCGTACATTAATTCGTCTAGAGTGGAGCCTGGGCATGGCCAGTTTAAAGAGCTCCCAAGGTGACTCCAGTACACAGCCAGGATAGAGAATCGTTGGACAAAGTGATCTCTGGAGATGCTTCTAGTTCTGCCTTTTCTGTGGTTCTGAGAAGCCATGGGCTTTACTCTCGGCCCAGGCAGCCTCCTCTGGGCCTCTCACAGGCCTAAACATGCCTGACATCTCCCCTTGTGTTTGCTGCCCACAGTTCCCATGCATGTGTGGAATGCTCCACTCAAGAACCATGATGCTGGGTGGAAGCTGCAGTGAGTCTGAGGCCAACAGCCTGGCCGGGTACCCGAGAAGCCATATTCTGACAGAAGAAGAAAGGCAAGACAAAATAGTGGCCCACCTGGCCCTGAGCAGTGAATCCAACTCCTCCAGGAAGAAGGGGCTTCTGAAGGGCCAGGTGGGTCTTCGCATCTTCCAGAACACCCACGCCATCGACAAATACTCCCGGTTGATATTCCCAGCTTCCTACATATTTTTCAACTTAATTTATTGGTCAGTGTTTGCCTAGGGGCTCTGAGGCTATGCCTGGGGAAGGGCACGGACATCTCTGGTGTCTGGCTGGCCGCCCACACGTGGACCTGCTGAGCGTGTCCCCTCACAGAGCAGCAGCTCTTGGACCACCTCGAGCAGCATCCTGGCTCCCGGAGGAGCCCAGGAGCCCTCCAGCTGCCCTCCCCCAGGCCTCATGGGCTTGCTCATCATTCATGCTGTGTTGTGTCCCACTTCTTGCCGCTCTGGGACTGTCTTCTTCTGTTCTCGTGTGTGAACAGGTTCATGAGAGCCTCCCTCCAATAAAAAAAGACTCAAATGCCTCCCAGATGAATGTTCTGAGACCCTTATGAAGCCTAGGATTCAGTTGTAAAGGGAAGGGAAAAATGAAGGGCAAGTTTAGGGGCATTCTGGATAGGAGACAGGAAATTAAGATTCAAAATAGGAATAAAAAAATCTGTAAACCCTACACTGGATTAAGTGCCTATCTAGGAAAGAAAAAAAACTCAGATCCCAGACAGGAAATGATTTGACCTGGGTGAGTCTGGCAACTCGCATGATTTTGCTATTAAGGGACATCATTCATTCATACATCCATTCAACCATTCATTAAATATTGAATACCTGCCCTGTGCCAGCGCTTATTTTTCTCAGCAATGTGTGACAACATGCATTGAGTATTGCCAGCCAGGGAAACCACCCAAACCCATCAAAGTGAAGAGTTTTTATTGGGGGCTGGCCATCTGGATACAGCTGACTGCCTATATGGCTGACCTTAGTCTCCAGTTCCTTCAGAGGCTGAGCTGATCAATCTCAGCCTGAAACCCCATCATAAATCACATTGTTAGCTTAGACCATCCGGCATGGCCGTAGGCCCCCAGGTGAACAAAGACCCTCCAATCAGGCAGGACAGCCCAGGGGTTTAGAAGTTACCTCCCAGGAGCTAGAGGCCAAGGCCCAAACCTTTCTTTTGTCAAGGTTAATCCTTTACTGCACAGCAATCATTGTCAATTCCTCATTGTTAATGTGAATTACTCTGCTTCTAGTATATTCATGCAGCAAACATTAAAAAAATCCCTGCACTAGATATAGTAGGGTCCACATTAAGAGTAAGAGATCGTCTTATTCTTGTATAGCTCTCAGAAAAAGGACTGGTCAAGGATATGGTATACGATTACGTGTAAGTTAAAAAGTATTAAGCGCAACAAAGATGGTTCAACGTGTAATGGGAATTCTAAGGAAGGAAAGAATGATTTCCAGTGGAAGACTGGATCTCGTGGAGAAAACAGCTTCTGAGCCGCTCCTCGAAGGTTGGGGATTTGGAGAAGAAATGTTCATGCTAGGTGCACATGTAGAAAGTACATGCTAGATATGTGCGGTCCGATATGGTAGCCACTGGCTATGTATTTATTTAAATTTAAGTTAATTAAAGTTAAATAAAATTAAAAACTCAGTTCTTGCCACGTTGTGCGAGCCACATTTCAAGTGCTCTACTCAATAGCCACATGCAGCCAGCGACTACTGTATTCGATAGTGCAGATCTAGAGAACATTTCCGCAATCACAGCAAGTCCTGTTAGACAGTGCTGCTGCAGATGGAAGGATCGGCCTGAGCAAAGGCATGAGAGAGGCGGGAAAGTTTGGGATTGCAGAGTATAGTTTGAGGGGCAAGTCATCTGTTTTGGCTGGATCCTAGGTTGCAGGAAGAGGTGAGAGACCAGCTTTGTCTGCAACACTAGGGGTCACAGCAGGTCCCCCGCCCCTCCCAGTGCTGATGAGGACAGCTTCCCCTCCACGGAGTTGCCTGGCCCAAGACCAGCGGCTCTCCCAGCTTCAAGGACAAATGAAGAATGAAGGTACGTAAACAAGGAAATTGGATGGTACAGGGCACCTGGACATGTTTAGAAACTTTTACTCTCTAGAGACTCTCCTAGGCCACAATGCTGCTCAAAGAATGATAATTATTGATACATTGTCGTTAAATATATCCTATTGCTTTGGTTGTCTTATTTAATTCCAATACTGCTCTGCTTCTGACTACATTGTCTTCATAAATTGAGGCTCATATAACATGGTGGCCTGATCACACTTTAAAAAAAAAATAAAGATGTATTTTAACTAGCTTATACAGTGAACTGGAGTTCATTCTGTAGCAAACATGTAGAATTGTAAATAGCATTTTATCATGTGGGACCGTGAACCAATGACACCATCAGATTTAGCACAGCTTTACTGCAGTGTGATAATCTGACTCTACTTGAGAAAAGTAGAAAATTAAATGAGGTGAAAAGGAGACAACAGTAGGAGTAGAGAACAGGAACTAAGGAAATTTTGAGAACTGAACGATTCACCTTAGAGACAGGAAGATAGAGGAGTAAACATAATTGTTATCAGGGATGCTTGAATGATACATTATTTCACTGAATCTAAGACACTATCAGATGTAAGATGCACCCATAGTTTATGTACCACCAAGCAAGAAAAAATGCTGCTAATTAAATTATAGCAGCCAATGATTATAAGATGAAGCCTGACTTCACCCATATTAAATTGTGAAAAATGTGCATGTAAGAATAAAAGAAATAGGTATTATACAAAAACTGATGATCAGACATACCTCTTTGACAATAAGGAGCCAACATTTATTGTGCACTTGTCTTCAAGGCCTTGTGCCAGGGTGAGGGGATGGGGTGGTGACAGATAAAGAAATGCATGGGAAACAGCTTTCAGCCGTTAAGAAGCTTACAGTGGTAGCGGGCATGGTTCAAAGGAGGGGGAGATTACAGCATTTGAGGAGTAGTGTTATTTATGGTAAATTCTGAGCAATGGATAGGTATAATTTCAACTAGTAGAAAGGAGGGGAGGGAATATTAACATGGAGAAGGAAAGCTTGGGTGTGTTTAGGAGACAGTGAGCAGACACTCGACCAAATGCACAAAAGTCTTGGGTTCTCATCCTTCTAGTTCCACGACCCTGGTGTCAAGGGTCCTTCCAGGTTCATCCCACTTAGAGTAAACCTGGGGAAGAAACTGCACGGGTCTGGTCTGGGCCATGTATGTCAAAGATAATCAGCGTTCTGGGCTGTGAGTAAGTTTAGACAGAACTCTTTGAAGCCACTTTGATTTGGTTCAATCTTTTTGTAAACCTCAGCAGAAGGGAGAGCATGAATTTGGAAAATGGAAAGCTGCTGAGTTTCAGGGAACCGATGAGGCAGGAAAATAATGATAATAATGTTAAGCTCAGTGATGTTTGAGAACCTCCGCCTGTGTGCTGACACTGACAGAGACCAGGAAGCCAGGCGAAGGAGCTATTCCAGTGGAAGGTGAGGAGTTTGGTCTGGCAAGCAAGTGGAGATGTCAAGTAAAATGTTATAAACACTGGTCTGCGGCTGGAGGGAGGTAGAGATTTGGGACTACCCTCCCCGATGTGCTCAATGAATGAAGCTATCAAGGTGGGTGAAACTCCTAAGGAGAGAAGCGGAAGAGAGGAGGCCTGCAGACAAGAGCTTGGGAGTATTTATTTAGGTGGGAAGAGAAGGGTTGATCAGAGAAATGGAAGGAGAACCAGGAGAGTATGTCACAGATGCAGGAAGAAGGCATACTCTCTAGTGGAGGAGGGTAGGGCTGGGGGCGAATAATAACCACAGGAATTGAGAAGGGTGAGGGCTATGAACAGATGTGGCAAGATGGAGCCCAGAGGCTAGGTGGGATAAATCATGCAGGTAGATGGCCTTCCGTGGCAAAGAAGAGGGACTGTTCTCTCCAGTATAAGAGGTTTATGTAGGTAGAAGGAAAAATGTTCAGAGAACTGCTATTTACAATGAAAAACCGGACTTCCCTGGTGGTCCAGTGGTTGGTTAAGACTGCATGCTTCCAATGCAGGGGGTGTGGGTTCCATCCCTGGTCAGGGAGCTAAGATCCCATAAGCTACGTGGAGCAGCCAAAAAAATAGTAATACCATGGAAGACAATTTTAGACTCTTGTTTACTTGGAGGACTTAAAAATAACACTATGGCATACCTAGTGTTGATGAAGGTTGTGGTCTCAATGGTGTGTTCCCCAAACTCTTCAATTGGAACTGGGGGGCGTGGTCCAAGAACAGTGTCTATAACCCAGCTACCAGGTCTGTGGACAGAGCTTGGGAAGCAGCAGTCTCGAGGACTCGTGCCGTCCTCCGTCCCCATACATGTGGGGTGGGCACTGCCGGGCGGGAGCGTGGCACCTGCCTCAGCCACCACAGAAGATGGGAGCACAGACATTAAAGCAACTGCACTGGGACTTCCCTGGCGGTCCAGTGGTTAACGCTCTGAACTGCTACTGCAGGGGGCGAGGGTTCGAACTCTGGCTGGGGAACTAGGATCTCGCGTGCCGCACAGTGTGGGCAGCTGCGTTGTGTAAAGGATGGCGTATCGAGTGCCTTCTCTGTGCCTGGCGCCGCGGTGAGAGCGGGATGTAGGGTTCCTAATTCAGTTCTCACATAAATCCTGCCAAGGTTGGAAGGATTTCCCCTAGTACACACCCACGGAAGTGTGCTGCCTTCCATAACTGTGTGAACACATCAGGTAGGTGGACTTTGCATGAAACAATTCATTTCTCACGGTATTTTCAGGGAAAAGTGATTTATTTCCTTACTTAGATGGACAGAGAAGGGGCTGAAAATAAAACCCAAATTGGCCTGGGTTGTGCTGAAACATGTCGGCCTGGAGTTATCCCTGCACCCAGATGGAACCTGGAATTAAACTAGGACACGGGGTTGACTCCTTGAGGCTGGAAGCTGGCCTGTGGGATGTACAGCCATTCAGAGGGGCCTACCCACCCCCCAACTCCCCACCAATCCCTAAGAAATGTGACACAAGTTAAAATGGTACCCAAAGGAAGGCTGTGTGCCCAACATGTGTCCGAGGGCGAGTACACTGGCCTATCTGCACTGAGAGCTAAATCTGGTGCCAGAAGGGCCCTACATCCCAGCCTGTCCAACCTCCATAGCCATCGGAGATTGTCCACACCTGTAGTATAAATACCTTCCCCACTAGCGGATTGACTAAAACACTCAGTCCTCACCTTCAGACCTGCAGATGTCATCATGGAATGGCATTTGGGTCAACCCTTGAGAACATTAGGTTTGGGGTTTAAAAGATAAATAGAAAAACCAACCTAAGGTGTAGGAAACCATTGATGAATGTAAACTGGCCAGGTTTATGATGGCAAATGCACTTCACCTTGTCCATTTTGCCCAAGGCATCTCACACTTTAACATGCCTATTAGTAACCTGGAGACCTTGTTAATAAACTTATTTATTTTTAAAACTTTTAAAATTAATTAATTTATTTTGGCTGTGCCAGGTCTCAGTTGTGGCCCATGGGATCTTTAGTTACGGCATGCAGACTCTTAGTTGTGGCATGCATGCAGGATCTAGTTCTCCGACCAGGGATCGAACCTGGGCGCCCTGCATTGGGAGCGCGGAATCTTACGCCCTGGACCACCAGGGAAGTCCCTGTAGACCTTGTTAAAATGCAGATTCTCATTCAGTAGGTTTGGGAGGGGACCTAGGATTATGCGTTTCTAACAAGCGTCCCGGAGACCTCAACGCTGCTGGTCTGCAGACCATATCTCAACTAGGGAGGCCCTAGAGACCACCTTCCCTCATTATTTAAAGTTGAGCTCAGATGTCACCTCCCCTTTGTGACTTTTCCTGACATCCTCTCCCTTGCCCAGGCTTAATTTATTTTTAACTCACCTGTGTTTCCAAAGCATCTTATGCATTTGTGCACTGACGCACTTCCTCCATGTTGTGATTATTCTCCTTAATCCATGCTTCCCAGCCCTGGTTTAGTCACCTGGGGAGCTGTTGGAAAAAATCTCAGTGCCTGAGCCCCATCCCCAGAGTTCCTGGTTTTCTTGTACTCACAACTCTTTTTTTTGGTTGCTGTTGTTAATAACACTAACTCTTTTTAAAAGGCTGGTACTAAAGTCTGAAATAAATTTCTCTGGGAGAGTTTTGCATAGTTTGCAAACTGGGTTCCCTGGGAGACAAGGGGCTCTCTGGGGGTGCTTCAGGGTCTGCTCTGGGGGAGGACCCTGGGAGATAGGAGAGCAGGAATGAGCATAGTGTGTGGGGGCCGGGCTGTGGACCCAGCCAGAAAGCAGGGGAGGGCACTGAGGAAAAGAAGCCCACCCTTCCTCTTCCCAGCGATCTGTTCATCCTGATCTTGGGCAAACAAACCAGCCCAACAGGGATACTTAACCTACTATGAGCAGGTGCTTTTACAGGAACCCAGTCCTTTAATCCTTCCAAGAATCCAGTTTAATGGAACTGGGACTTCTGGCCCCAAAACCTTTTCACTTTTTACGTTTTCCTCTTATAAAGCTCTGGGGTCTGAGACGCAAAGGGCCCAAGGGAAGTTTCCATCTTCTCCTATCAACATTCCTCCCATCAGTCCAGGAGGTACCTGGCCTCCTGGCATGGGTGGAATGGAGGCCGGAGGTGGGAGGGACAGGCAAGCACCACCACCCGCAGAGCTTTGGTTTTTCTGCTCTGACATCAGATTTGCCCAAACTGCTGGGAGGAAGATTCCAACCCCAGGTCCTGGTCCTCCGGTTGCCAGACTCTTCTAGCCTCCAGCCTTTATCCAGGTCCTCCTCCCGTCACCTTTCCTTTTCCCCCAGAGAGCACCTCTTCTCCCTCATGTCTGTGCTGCCGTGGCATTGGAAGAGCTGCAGAGTGCAGCGTGGCCACGAACCTCTCTCCTTCCTCCTGGGAGCAGAGAGAGTGCACGTGGGTGAAAGCCGTAGCAGAGGATGTAATCACAGAGGTAACAAGCCCTAGAACGTCAGCTCCAGTGGGCAGGGTTTTTGTCTATTTTCTTAGCTGCTGTATCTCAGGGTACATAACAGTGTTTGGCACATGTTAGATGCTCAGTAAGTACTGACAGAAGGAATTAATGAAAGCTACTGTTTTTTTTTGTTGTTGTTCTTTTTCTTCTTCTATTGAAGTATAGTTGATTTACAATGTGTTAGTTTCTGCTATATAGCAAAGTGATTTTGTTATACATAAAAAATATGAACGGTTCACAAATTTGCTTGTCATCCTTGAGCAGGGGCCATGCTAATCTCCTCTGTATTGTTCTGATTTTAGTATACAGTATGTGCTGCTGAAGCGACACGAAAGCTACTGTTTGTAAGTACCCACTATGCTCTAGATGCTGTGCTACACATAGATTATGGTCATTTTTCTCTCCAAAAACCTTAGACTTTTGCATTTGTTTAATTTTAATTTCACTGTTTTCCTTGATTATTTTCTTTTTTTAATTGAGATGTTGGAGAAGCAGCAGACAGTTGTGCCTCACCTATTGCAAAAATGTAACAATAAACTTCCTCAAACTAAGATATTCTTCACAGTTACACTGTTTACACATAAGGACACATGTATATATATATATTTTTTAAAGGCAAGGGGATTTAAGATTATCTCCAATAAGGCATCTTATTTCTGTAACTCATTTTATTTATTTATTTATTTATTTATTTATTTAATTTATTTTTGGCTATGTTGGGTCTTCGTTTCTGTGCGAGGGCTTTCTCTAGTTGTGGCAAGCGGGGGCTACTCTTCATCGCGGTGCGCAGGCCTCTCACTATCGCGGCCTCTCTTGTTGCAGAGCACAGGCTCCAGACGCGCAGGCTCAGTAGTTGTGGCTCACGGGCCTAGTTGCTCCGCGGCATGTGGGACCTTCCCAGACCAGGGCTCGAACCCATGTCCCCTGCATTAGCAGGCAGACTCTCAACCACTGCGCCACCAGGGAAGCCCCCATGTATGTTTTTTACAGAAAATTTTTTAAAGTCTCCTGTTTGTAGAGAAATTGTTTCAAAGATATTGCTTTATAGCTTTGCAATTAGAAAAAAAAGATGCTTTACTTACGTCATGTCGTTTACTCTTAGCTTTTGCAATATCTTATTCCTGTTCAATAAGCAGGCAGGAAACTAGAGATTAAGTAAATGCATTTTGCCAGCTGTGTGACCTTGAGTAATCTACTTACTCTCTCTGAGTCTTAGCTTCTCCATCTGAAAAAAAAGAAGATGATAATTTTGGCCTCTTAGGATGGATGTGAGGACTGAGTTAAAGTGTCTGAAGTACTCAGCCCAGTGCTGGGCCCAGAAAAATAAGAAGTAGACAAAGGAGAGGAGAAGGAAGGGGCTGAGGAGGAGGAAGAAGGAAGAGAAGGAAAGGAGAGGGAAGAAGGGGAGGAAGAGCGTTGCCAACTTTTAACTTTGCTAGATGAAAACATTTAAAACCACCCTATAACCCAAATACACTTCCATCTATAATTGCAATCATTTCTAAACCAACAACAAAAATTTTCACACTGAAAATGTAGGAAGACCTGATCTCAGAATATAAAATCCTTCTAGTTTGCTCTTTACCCTGACGTTTTCATCAAAAGGACAGATGAAAACTTCATCATGGACCAGCCGGAGCTTTTGGGGACCACCTTTCTAGGGGGATGTCTCGCCCTTCATTTTGCAGATAAAAAGCCAGACCCAGAGAGGTTGAGTAACAGGCATCATGTCAGACAGCTAGTTTTTAAAGGAAAAGTGCCTGCCCAGATAGCCCCTTCTGCCGGCTATAGAATTCAAATTAGTTAATATGCATCAAATTACATGAAGTTGGTGATAGCACATGACCTGGGTTGAGACTTGTCACTTTGGCTACAGATTTCATCCTCTCAGCCCTCTGACCCACTGGGACACCTGTGAACACCCAGACTTCGGTACTGCACAGGTTCTCTCTGAAGTTGGAATAAGATGGCCCACCTCTCAGGATTCTTCACTGAATCATGCTTTTCACTGAGCATCGTAGAGTATATTTCTGGCCTCAGGAGAAGTCCTTTGAAAAAATTTGCCTGATGTCACTGAATACCATCCAGGTTGATGCATTTGCTTTCAATGACTTGCTGAATGTCACCTGCCTCCGTTTCAATTAGGCTCAGCTGCGAGCGACAGAACATGGGCTTAAGAAGAAAGAAGTCTGGAAGTGGCAGCCCAGCGTGGTATAGCAGCCCTCCTCCATGCAGTCCTCAGGGACTGAAAACCCAGGCTCTTCCCAGCTCACGGCGTGTAGCCCTAGAGTGTGGCCCTTGACCTCATGATCTAAGATGGTGGCAAGAGCTTTAGCCAACATTTCTGCCACTGGAGAAGCAGGATGCTTAAGGGGATAAAGGAGAAAAAGGGCATGCTGGCTATCTTTCAAGGAAAGTTCCAGGAGGCTGCCACACACTTCCCATTGGCCAGAACTTGGTCCCTTGGTCACATCCACCTGCAAAAAACGCTGGGAAATGTACTTATTCTGAATAGACATATACCTAGCCCAAAACAGGGAAGTCTGGAAGAAAGGGAAAGCATAGAGTGTAGGAAAGAGCAGTTCCTGCCATACTAGGCAAGAGCACACCCACCGGTTTCCATTCAGCACCAGCTGAGAATTGTGGGGAAGCTCATATCTGAGAACAAAATATTTAGCCTTTGCCTTCTCCCTCCCTGCCTGTCCCTCCCTTCCTGTTCTACCTCAAGTGTGAAGCGGAGAGAAATGGGGCTTTCTAAAGCATTGTGGTCATGCCAGGAGCTTCTGTTACAGCTGAGCTCAGAGAGACTTGGAATGTTTCTGTGCCTGGAAATAGGACCTGGGCAGTGAGTCCCCACCACTGTTTATTTTGGGAGAGGGTAGGGTTTCTCGCTTTCCCTCCTTCTCTGCCGATTTGGGGGGCAAGCAATGGGGTTGGTAAATCTGGGCAATTCTCCTTGGGGTAGACTGTGGAGTCCCAAAGCCCCCAGTTCCACCGGCTGCCCCCTGTCCTGCCCACACTCTAAGAGGAGATTGATCACTAGATTCAAGAGGGCAGGAGAAGGCCTCCATGGTGATTCACCGTCTTAGTTGTCTTCCCTGGAGTGGTGGAGGGTTTGCCCTGAGTTACCCCCATCCTCGTCGTCAACAATAGTACATTGTTTTGAGATGTCCTGCTGGCTGAAGGGATGTAAATGTGATCACAGAGGAGAGGAGAGGTTCTTCTGAGTTTGAATATTTTTAAGAAATCGAGTCAGTAGGCAAATATGATAGACATGTATTGAAAATAAGAAGAATACCAGAGTGAGATAAGTAGCTGGAGTTTATTGCTCTGGAGTTTATTTCTTAAAAAAGAAAAAAGACTACATTTAAAAACAACATTGTGAATAACAATGTGTCACTAAACAAGTTAGTAGTAGTCTGGACCATTTGATTCAAGTTACTGCTTACCTTAAGGTCGTACTGTCCAAGAACAAAGGTATCTGTTGTTTTCTACCAAATTATCCTGCTCTTGTCTATTGAATGTTAGTCAATAGTCCGCATGAATATGGGCATATAAATAGTTGGCATGTCTAGTCATATCTGTATTTCTGGAAAACTACCTTTTAATAAACAATTATTACATAACCTACAGCTGACAGTTTTTATTGGACATGATTTACATGCAGTAAAATGCACAGACCTTAAGTGTACCGTGCAATGAATTTTAATGTATATACCCTTTAACCCACCTTCCTATCAAAAGATAGACCATTTCTGACACCTCATAAAGCCTCCTTGTATCCCATTTCCAGTCAGTCTTCATGTTCACCTCCCCATGACCTGACAACCAATGTTCTATCACCATTAGATTTGTTCTGTCATTTCTAAAACCGCATATAAATGGTAGTATAAGGTAGGCACCCTTTTATGTCTGAGTTTTTTCACTCTACATAACATTTTTGAGATGAATTCATGTAGTTACATGTATCTGTAGTTCATTCCTGTTTGCTGCTGAGAAGTAGCCCATTGTTTGAATAAATTGTGATTTCTTTATCCATTCTCCTGTGATAGATATTTGGATTGTTTCCAGTTTGGAGAAGTAAAACCTCTTATAATAATTAAAATAAAGCAGTTAAATAAACAAATAATGACTTTATAACTCATAAACAAAGAAACTGGCAGGTGTGCAGGTGTGTGCCCGAGTGTGTGCCTGACTTAGCAGCACAGAGGCATGCTCATCAAGAAGTCCCTGGGGGCTTCCCTGGTAGCACAGTGGTTAAGAATCCGCCTCAATGCAGGGGACATGGGTTCGAGCCCTGGTCTGGGAAGATCCCACATGCCGCGGAGCAACTAAGCCCGTGTGCCACAACTACTGAGCCCACGTGCCACAACTACTGAAGCCCGTGGGCCTAGAGCCTGTGCTCTGCAACAAGAGAAGCCACTGCAATGAGAAACCCACGCACCGCAACGAAGAGTAGCCCCCGCTCGCCGCAACTAGAGAAAGCCCGTGCACAGCAACAAAGACCCAGTGCAGCCAAAAATAAATAAATAAAATAAATAAATTTATTAAAAAAAAAAAAAGAAGTCCCTGGACTACATCAACAGATGAACGGATAAAGAAGATGTGGCACATATATACAATGGAATATTACTAAGCCATAAAAAGAAATGAAATTGAGTTATTTGTAGTGAGGTGGATGGACCTAGAGTCTGTCATACAGAGGGAAGTAAGTCAGAAAGAGAAAAACAAATACCGTATGCTAACACATATATATGAAATCTAAAAAAAAAAGATGGTTCTGAAGAACCTAGGGGCAGGACAGGAATAAATACGCAGACGTAGAGAACGGACTTGAGGACACAGGGAGGGGAAAGGGTAAGCTGGGATGAAGTGAGAGAGTGGCATGGACATATATACACTACCAAATGTAAAATAGATAGCTAGTGGGAAGCAGCCGCATAGCACAGGGAGATCAGCTCGGTGCTTTGTGACCACCTAGAGGGATGGGATAGGGAGGGTGGGAGGGAGACACAAGAGGGAGGAGATACGGCGATATATGTATACGTATAGCTGATTCACTTTGTTATAAAGCAGAAACTAACACACCATTGTAAAGCAATTATACTCCAATGAAGATGTTAAAAAAAAAAGAAAAGAAATTCCTGGACTAAAGCTCAGAGGTGGCAAACATACACTTGAACTTTGCTTTGGGTGGACACAAGGGTGAGTGAAGAATTTGTAGAAGTTGGTAGGATGAAGCAAAATTCATGCAGTTTAAAAAAGTTGTTATCTATCAGTTGCAATCAAATGAAGAAAATAGGCTTGGTTTGAAAAGGCATGTCTACAATTTAGAGATGAGGCAATCCTGATGGGCTCTTAATTGTTCCATTTTACGGTGGAGAACATCCCTGGGCTCTTAGTTTCCTTAGGTGTAAAGCGGAGGCACTAATTCCTACCTAGCCGACCTCCCAGGGTTGGTGTGAGAAGCAAATGAGAGAATGTTAGCTTAAAGCTCTAAGGGCAAGATGGTGGTGGTATCTGTCACAACTTCACAGTTTTCCCTTGAGAGACTACAGTGGAACATTTTACATGTTGCACACTTTTTGTTTATTAACTCATTTACCTCCCTAAGAAGTAAGTGCAGTTGATGTCTTTCCATTTTACGGATGAAGAACTTGAAGCCTGGGCAGGTTTACACCCAGAAGCCACCCAGGTATACGTGGCAGCACTCGGATTTGAACCCAGGTCGAACTGGCTCAAATCTGAGCTGTTACTATTGTGCCATCTGCCTTTCTAAGCACTTGTCATCATACCTCCTCCTAGCCGCCCACTGTACAATAAATGTCTTCATCCACAGCCTTTCTTTCCTCGTGGGAGGGTTGCTATATTCAAATTCTTTGGCATGTTATCTACTAGATGTAACAGAAGGAAGCTGAAAGTTTGCCTAAAATCTTAATGATTTCCCTTTTTGGTCTTCCTGGAGGTTTGCAGCGAGATGGTTGAGTCAGCCATATTCTTGGTGTAAACTTTGTATTTGCAAAACAATCAAAACCTCTAACCAGCTGGAACAAAATCCCATGAGCTCCTACATGTGGCTGCCTTTCTCAGGACACACAGCGTGGTGTCCCACTGAGGTGGGAAATGCCCCATGGCGTTGACTGCTAAGAAGAGAGCCTCTCCACACCCAAGGCCATTTGGTCATTTACTCAATGTCTCCGTCCTCAGTGCGTAGACAGTTTGGCCTTGCTTCTTATAGAATCCTAAGGCACCTCAGGGTCCACCTCCTTCTGTCTGAGAGGTCGTGAATAACCGAGTTGGGGAAGCAGTTTGCGAGTCTGGGTGCGGACAGGTGGGGACGGGCAGCCCAGCTTTCCTTTTTCTTTTCCATTTAAAAATTACTAGGTGGCAGGGGGAAGGGATAAATTAGGGATTTGGGATTAACAGATACACACTACTATATATAATATAGATAAACAACAAGGACCTACTGTATAGCACAGGGAACTATATTCAATATCTTGTAGTAACGTATAACGGAAAAGAATCTGAAAAAGTTATACATATATATACACACACATATATATATATGTATAACTGAATCACTTTGCTGTACACCTGAAACATTGCAAATCAACTATACTTCAATTTAAAAAAAATTACTAGGGACAACCAATTAACGCCTGTAAATGGACCTGAAAGTAAAACGTGGTTTTTAAGCAAACGAACCATGTCTAAAAAGTATATGTCCCTAACAATGAGGTTTCAGAGCGTGAACTGTGGAAATTCTAAAGTTAGATGAAACTTCATTCAGCAACTCCTGAAACGACTGACTATACACTTCAAGAAGAATCAACCGAGAAAACCACCGGCATTGCTCTCTTTTGCATTTTCTACAGAACAATTAAAAGCAGGAGTCACGGCTCCAATCCCACAATCACCAGAGATTGGCCGGCTCTATCTCCAGCACTGGCTAAAAACAGGAAATACTAGTTGTAATTAAATGGAACCAATGAAACAAGAACCTCCTTTGACTTTATAGCCACTTGGAAAAAGCAACTAAAACCAAATAACCCATCTAGACCCGTTTTCTGGTGGTAAATGAGGTAGGTTAACCTGGGGGAGCCCCAACACCTATGCCAGCTGGAAGAGTCATGATTCTGTACACTTGGGCCACCAACGGTCAAGGGCTGCAATCCTCCACACACCTGCGATGTTCACATCTGAGCTGTCCTGGGTGTTCTCCCGGTGGGGTGGCAGGGTGATTGCAGAAGCCCCCAGAGAAATCCTAACCCTAAGCCTCAGAGGGCAGAAGGTGGACACAAATCTACAAAAATCCTTTGTGTCACTGACTCTTAAAGATCTCCAGTGGTTTCTCTCTCCTTAAAGCAAAGAACCAAATCATTTGGAAACATGGCAACAAATGAATACAGTCTGAAGCTTGCTATTTAAAAAATGTTTTCAACAGATTCAAAGAAAAAATGGAATTTATGTTAACTTATTTTAAGAAATTATATGCAACCAAAGTTAATCTGTGAGCCAAGATAGTGACATGCTGGGACTTCCCTGGTGGTCCAGTGGTTAAGACTCCTCGCTTCCCCTGCAGGGGGCACGGGTTTGACCCCTGGTCAGGGAACTAAGATCCCACATGCTGCATGACCGAAAAAAAAAATGGAAAAAAAGAAGATAGTGACATGCTGAAAAAAGTTAAATAGTGAGGGAGAGCAGAATAGGTCACCCCCAAATAGGTCAATTTGACACGAGGATTATTTTGAGCTGAAGGCAATCAAGACCCAGCAGACTCAGGGAAAACTTTTACCTTTCCCTTAACTGCCTAAAAGAATTTAGATAAGGGGCCTGGTCCTGAAAGAGAGATACTACCAGAGATAATGTTTTATCTGAATGACCTATCTTCATGGCAGGGTGAACATCTAATCATCAAACACCTCCTCTTCTTTTCTTCTTGTGAATTACCCTCCTCCCCTTTGAAGACCCCGGGCCCCTATCCCAATCTTTGACTCAGGATGGCATATAAGCCTCAGTTGCCCAGCTTAACTTTAGGTTTCAAATTTTTGTGGGACTCCTGTCAAAATTAAATTTGGTTTTCTCTTGTTAATCTGTCTTATGTCAATTTACTTATTAGACCAGCCAAAGAGCATAGAATGGAAGAAGGGAAATTTTTTCCACCCCTAGAATAGTCATATATTAAATTGCCCAGCTGTCCTTTTCTGCTGTACATTTACCCATGAGTTCAGTTTAAGCCTCTTGTTTATTTTGTCATACAATTAAATTACATTCTTTTCTTCAAGAGTTGAATAGTTCCAAATGTGACTTTTCATTCAAAGAATTCATTCTTACCATCGCCAAAACCCTCTGTTTCATTCAAATGAATCAGTTCCTCTAATTAGCAGGAAGTAATCTGGAACTAATTAACTAAAAGATCTGAGTTGTGGGAACCCTCTTGCACTGTTGGTGGGAAAGTAAATTGATACAGCCACTATAGAGAACACTATGGAGGGTCCTTAAAAAACTAAAAATAGAATTGCCATATGACCCAGCAATCCCACTACTGGACATACACCCAGAGAAAACTATAATTCAAAAAGACACATGCACCCCAATGTTCATTGCAGCTCTATTTACAATAGCCAGGTCATGGAAGCAACCTAAATGCCCATCAACAGACGAATGGATAAAGAAGATGTGGTACATATATACAATGGAATATTGCTCAGCCATAAAAAGGAATCAAATTGGGTCATTTGTAGAGACATGGATGGACCTAGAGACTGTCATACAGAGTGAAGTAAGTCAGAAAGGGGAAAACAAATATCGTATATTAACACACATATGTGGAATCTAGAAAAATGGTACAGATGAACCAGTTTGCAAGGCAGAAATAGAGACACAGATGTGGAGAACAAACGTATGGACACCAAAGGGGGAAAGCAGGGTGAGGGGTGTGGTGGTGATGGTGGTGGGATGAATTGGGAGATTGGGATTGACATCTATACACTAATACGTATAAAATAGGTAACTAATAAGAACCTGCTGTATAAAAAATAAATAAATAAATGAAATTTAAAAAGATCTGAGTTGCCATCAAAATGCCTTGGGAAACATGTTAAGTAAGATAATAAAATCACTTTACAGAGCAGCCAGGAAGGGAGAAGAGGGTATAGGGTCAATGGAAAAGCACAGGCCCTGGGATTGAAAGCACAAATTTTCCTATTTATTAACCACGTGTCCTGGGGAAAATAACTTAATGTCTTGGGGCCTCAGGTTCCTCACTGATGAAGTGAAGGTAGTAACCTGCTATGCCTGCTTCCAGAGCTCATTCTTGGGACCAAATGAATCATGTAAAAATGTTTCGTAAATGCCAAAGGACCATTCAGTTTCAAACTACAATTATTCAGTAGTTGGGTTGCTTTGGAGACAACAAAAAAAGTCCTTGTGTTTTACATTCAGCCCTCAGACCATGTAATGCTGCTGAGGGAACCCCACATTTACATCCCCTCTTCCATCCCAGCAGACCCCCTAAGGGGTTCCTCGTGGTTTCTGTGGCTTTAGACCTGGATTGATCTCACAGTATTTCCTCTTTTCTCTACAATGATTCCCCTGGAGCCATGACAAGCATATCAAAGTCCATCAACAAGAAACTAGGCAACTTTTTGCGAAGTTAGACTTGAACCTAGAAGCCTATGCATTTCGGTTAAAAACAGACTTGGAAACAAATAAAAAGTTCAACAATTTTGCTATGATTCCAGTAGAGGGCGACAGGGCTGCAGTGACTCTCCCACAGGAACTGCAATATAATTCAAAGGTTAACAACACACAGAGCCTGCCTTCCTTCTTTCCTGTCTAATCAGATGATTATAGTCATAATTTTAATACCTCTTTGTAGAGAAAAGACATGGCTAAAGGCCATTATGCATTCAGCTGCACTTCCCAAACACTTCCAGAATGGGTCTGCATTTTTTTAATCACAGGAGCCACTAGGGCATTTGGAAACAGCAACAAAGGCACATAATGTGTTCAGTCTCCGGATGCTTCACACCTGTGGGCACCATTGGTGGCAGAGCCAGCATTCACCCTGTTTTCTTTCTTCCTGAATCAGAACCTGGGGGTTGTTCAAGCATCTGTCCCATTTACAGTCCAGAAGAGGGTCCTGATTAGTCTAAGCCAATCAGAGCATGTTTTAACCTGATAAATGTAACTGGTCCAGGGATGGACTTAGGGCTTTACTTGGCCCAGTCAGACTGAAGTGTAGGGCTTATCTTTTATGACCTGGGAAAAAGTTTTCCCTCTTTCTCTCCCACTGGATATGAATGAGGAAACTTGTTGCTATTGGCAGCCATATTGTAAGGGTGGGTAAGATGGCCAGAGGAAAAAGAAGGAGGGAAGGAAATAACCCAGGTTTTTGGTGACACCACTAAATCCAACAACCCTGTCAACTAGACTTCTTGTTTTGTGAGATAATACATTTCTGTTTAAACCTGCTTTGGTCAAGCCTTTATTTTTTGCAGATACCATACGTATATGGATTAATGAGCTCCCTTCACTTTTCCCAAGGCCACCCACTGGGTGGGCTGAAATAGTGGTTGAGAGCAACTACTTTGGACTATTTTTTTATCTTAAACTATCTATTGGTTTTCTGTGGGTCACTTGCTGAGGATGTTGTTGCATATTATTTCTGTGATATTATCCTTTTCATTAACCCAGTGCTTTAGAGATACTTGTTATTTATTCCTAGTCCTAGATGGATCTATAACTTAGAGGGGTTATCTCTAAGTGAGAGATTGCAGTACAGTAAGTCAAAACATGTACAAAGTCACCCAATATGTCCATGACTGTGCTGAAAATACTGTGTACTTCGTAAGTGCTCTTCTCATTTGTAGTTCTAGCCTGATGGAGGGAAAAATTCAAGTTATCTAACATAGCAAACTATGGTAGTTTTAAAAAACAGAAATCTTTAGTGCTGTCTTACTTTGTTCTCTTTTTCTTTTTTTTATAAATTTATTTTTGGCTGTGTTGGGTCTTCGTTGCTGTGTGCGGGCTTTCTCTAGTTGTGGAGAGCGGGGGCTACTCTTCACTGCGGTGTGCGGGCTTCTCATTGTGGTGGCTTCTCGTTGCAGAGCACGGGCTCTAGGCGTGCAGGCTTCAGGAATTGTGGCTCGTGGGCTCAGTAGTTGTGGAGCGCAGGCTTAGTTGCTCTGCGGCATGTGGGATCCTCCCGGACCAGGGCTCGAACCCGTGTCTCCTGCATTGGCAGGCGGATTCTTAACCACTGCACCACCAGGGAAGTCCCTGTTCTCTTTTTCAAGGTTGGGGGATTATACATGTGTTTTTTCTCACTGATTTTTCATTGCTAGTTTATATTCATAACTTCTAATGAATTTAAACCAAAAACCACATCTTAAAAGCCTCTTGTGGCTCCTGGTGGAAAGAGCTTGCCAAAGCAGGAAGTAGTGGTTGCCTCACAGGAAGGAGACCAGGGGGCCCAACATTCCAAGGATTTTGGCCAAGTGTTTGAGGGATTGTTCAGAGAATCACCAGATAAATGGTCTAAGCATTCATGAAACAGTTATTATTTGGCCATAATTATGAGAAATAAAGAATCAAAAAGGAGGGGAGTTCCCTGGCAGTCCAGTGTTTAGGACTTGGTGCTTTCACTGCCATGGCCCGGGTTCAGTCCCTGGTTGGGGGACTAAGATCCCCCTGCAAGCTGTGCAGAACAGCCAAAAAAAAAAGAAAAAGAAAAAGAATCAAAAAGAAGTGTAAATTTTCAGCCAACAGTATACAAAGTTTTGTGCTGAGTAATGTTCTGATTAAAAGATGTCCTTAGAGAAAGAAAACTCATACAGTATATGGGAAATAAGTAGCCAAATATTTTAGGCAGCAGAAAATTAAATGCTAAAGTTAAGAGGTATAGAATAAGTGTTATCAGTACACAGTGAAAAGGGCTTAGAATGAGCTACTGTGATCAGGAGAGGTTTTTTATGGAGGAGAAGAGCTAAACAGGATGGTTTGGATGTGGATGAACTTTCAAGGTGAGAAAATTGGGGCAATTATGGTATGGTATTTAAAAAATTAAATCAATACTAGTCATAAATAATTTTTGTTTCAAACATTGTTGCTAAAAATTTTCCCAAGATGTATTAATACATGAGGATCTGAAATTGTTTATAATATTTTAGAATATTTTGAAATTAAACTTAGACAAAAATGTAAACAAATTTATACATTATCTTCCTTAGGAAGTAAAAGCATTGGGCATTTAATAGGTTCATTTATTCATTTACTAAATATTTATTGAGCACCTACTGTTTACCAGCCAGTGTTCTAAGTGATGAGCAAAACAGATATGCCTCACTGATGATTAAAATCTTAGTCAGGGATATCAACAAGGTATGTTCAGATCACAACATTTACACTGTTAAAAAAAGTCAACTCTAGGTAACTAGAAGCTTCTTGTTAATTTAGACTTCCCATCAATCATGCAAATTTCAGTATAGATGGTGGGTAGTCTCCAGATAGCCTATTGTCATTGCTATATTAAATAACTTGAATTAAATAATCTAAGTGCTTTTAGTGGGATTGGTGGTTCCACAGGGAAGGGGCCACAGGGAAATGACAAAGAGAGTGCACATTACAGATGGGCTTTAAAAGACCTAGGGATCAAGGACTCTGACCTGAATTAAAATAGCGATGCAGAACGGGGGTGGATGCTCGCCATAAATACCACAGCCTTCTCAACATGCCTCAGATTAATGGTCTGACTGACATTTTGTCCCCTCTCTCTTTATTCTGGATACTCTGACTGATCTGGAATGTTTAGCTCTACATATAAAGTGGGCCAAGGAGGAAAGGGGCCCAGTAAACCCCAGCAAAAGGGGTTTATAGGAATAGAAGTTGCGATTCAAGTCACTGCTACCTGATTCCTAAGATGGAAAGCAAAATTGGAGAGTTTGGCAGACTGCTGAGTGTTCCCCCCAGTTTATTCTCCTTTTTTCCCATAGCGATAGAGTTTTTAGCTAGACAGAAGGTGACTCAGCTAGAGACTGCACTTCTCAGACTCCTCACAGCTAGGAGTGGCTACGTGGCCAAGTTCTTGCCAATGGAATGTGAATAAAGTGATGAGTACAGCTCTTGTGTCACTCGCGAAATTGCTTGCCTTTCATTTCTTCTCTTTGCGTCTCCCGGTGGCCTGGGCCACAGTCTTAGTGGCAGCCCAATTTTAACCATGCATCTAAGGACCACACACTAAGAAGAAGCAACAAGACAGAAAGACCATCATATGGAGCAGATATCCCCATCAGCCTGGACTATTTGCCTCTGAACTTTTACTTTTCTATCTTATTTGTTGATCTCTAAATGTCTTGATTACAGCAGCAGCTTAATTTGTAGGCTAGGCAATACAGTGAGTAATACACTGTTGTATCAGGGACTCTTCTGGTCATTGTTTCAACAGATTCCTTTCCTTTGTTCTTTCACTCATGCCTAATTCCTTACCTGGCAAGGTCCAGTCCAATCCATGCTGGGAAACCACACTTAGGCACTGAACTCAGAACCAGAGAATTATTGGTGGGCATGTAGCTAGAGAATGTTCTAGAGGGAGCAACTCGAAAACAGTTGATGTGGGCCTGGGGTCATCGTCCGGGAGCAGTCGGGAGCGTGGTGTCTGAAGCTGACCCTCTCAGTCAGTGAGTGCCTATGGCGTGGAGTGTTGGCTGATTCTGAAGGCGGGAGCCAGGGGGACACTTGCAGAGCTTAGAAGAGGCAATGAGAAAGTAGGCGAGCCCCAACTGCTGCCTGGTCCTTTCCCTGCGGAAGGAGTTACTACCCTGGCTGCCTTATGTTGATGTAGGGAAGGGCATGATGATTGAGGAATAAAAAGGGAAGTGGGAAAAAGAGGAGACTGGTATACTGAGTAAAGGGAAAGGAGGGTTTGGTAAAACAAAACAAAACCAAAGAAAGAAACAAACAAACAAAAAAACACAGTGATTTTTAAAATTGGTCTGGAAATCCAATACTTGGGTAAGTCAGTCTGGATCTCCAGTAAGGCTTGATCCTGCTTCCTAACTCCTCTGCCTTCCTGAATCTGGGGGTTGGCCCCAGCTGGTTCTCCCAGGTCCATGTCCTCTTGACAACTTCTCCCATGTCCATGTCCTGCAGAGAGGGCACAGATACTCTGCAGCAGAGTCATGTGGTGTTAATGGGAAAAAAATTTTTTTTATTAAGAGTACTTACAAGCAGGGAAGTAGCAAAGTGCACACGGCTTTCTGAGCTCTCATGATTCCCCTGAGTTGGGGTGGGCATGGTTGGCCAGGGCCAAATGGCTCTGAGACAGGGCACCTGCCCTCTGGCTCTGCCATGGGAACTTCCTGGTAGAGGAAGAAGTGGCCTTGCTGGGAAGGCTCAGCTGGTATCAGCCTGTTCTCCCACAGAGCTAACTCAGACCTACTGAGCCAGCTCTCTGCTAAGCTACAGAGAAAATGTTAAGAAATGCATGTGTGAGGCCATCCGGATTTGCTCTTTGGTTATGTCCAGGCTCCTGGCCCCTGGAGCTAGTCCAGGGGCCTCCAAATAAGAAAGAAAGACATTTTCTAATCTGAGTATCAAAAAGCCATTTAGGGACTTGCCTGGCGGTCCAGTGGTTAAGACTCCAAGCTTCCACTGCAGGGGGCATGGGTTTGATCCCTAGTTGGGGAACTAAGATCCTGCAGGCCACACAGTGTGGCCAAAAAAAAAAAAAAGCCATCTAAAGCCATCTCCCTCAATGCCTTCGTGGCCTGAGGTTTTTAATGTACTCAACTCCAGAATGTTCCCTCTTTGCTGCTTTGGTTCTTAAGATCAGCAAGTCACTATCAGTTAAGTATCTAATCATGCTTAGCTTATATTGACCTCTGGAGACATCACATATTCTGCCTTTATTTCTGTATGTTGAACTGTTTCCAACGTGTGTTTATTTAAAGTGCTTTAGGCTGATTTATATAAGAGGATTTAATCATGACTCATATAACTATAAAATGAACATGTGTCAAAGATTTTGTTTAACTCATTAATTAGTGAGGGGACCAGTAGGATGTTATAACTGGTTCAAATGAGGATTTGATTTACAGAGATTTATATTTTCTAGTGGACAAAAGGAATAACTTGCATAGCTATGGACAGGAAAGATATGCATTACTATCAGTTTTCTACATGTTAATATCTACCTTTCACAGAGTTGTAAAATAACCTGGTCAAAGACAATCAACCCTCCTACACTATTGGTGGGAATGTAAATTGGTACAGCCACTATGGAGAACAGTATGGAGGTTCCTTAAAAAACTAAAAATAGGGCTACTATATGATCTAGTAATCCCACTCCTGGGGATATATCCGGAGAAAACCATACTTCGAAAATATACACGCACCCCAATGTTCATTGCAGCACTATTTACAATAGCCAAGACGTGGAAGCAACCTAAATGCCCATCGACAGATGAATGGATAAAGAAGATGTGGTACATATATACAATGGAATATCACTCAGCCATAAAAAAGAATGAAATAATGCCATTTGCAGTAACATGGATGGACCTAGAGAATTCTACGTGAAGCCAGACAGAGAAGGACAAATATCATATGATATCACTTACATGTGGAATCTAAAAAAATGGTAAATGAACTTATTTACAAAACAGAAATTAGACTAACAGACTTAGAAAACAAACTTATGGTTACCAAAGTGGAAAGGCAAGGTGGGGAGGGATAAATTAGGAGTTTGGGATTAACATATACACACTACTACACATAAAATAGATAATCCACAAGGACCTACTGTATAGCACAGGGAACTCTTACTCAATACTCTGTAATAACTTATATGGGAAAAGAATATGAAAAAGAATAGATATATGTATATGTTTAACTAAGTCACTTTGCTGTACACCTGAAACTAACACAACATTGTAAATCAAATATACTCCAATATAAAAAATAAAGAAAAAATACAAAAAAAGAACATATTTACCACTCTCCACATCAAAACAAAACAAAACAAAAACAAAGATAATCCAAACCACATCCCTAGAGGATCAGAAAATCCCTGGAGGGTCCACTGGACAAGGCTTAGCCTTCTGTTGAAAGGACCCCCAGTAATCTCTTTGCCCACTTCAAAGTTTGACAGCTTTTCCTGACAGTCTTCCTTCCCCTGTGATCATACATAATTTCAAAGAAAGATTATTCTTGATCCACAAGATTATTCTTGATTACTGAACTAGGTGCGTCAAGAGTGTTAATTCACCAAAGAGGCCTCCTTCAGCCTGCTTTGCAAAAATCTAGAGTCATAGAGTATTGAATGATTCCAAATTAACTTCAGCCTGGAAATTATAAGGAATCTTGGATTGAACTTTTAAAAGCAACTTTTATTTGCTGTAATAGGGGAGCAAAACTTGCCACCACAAAATGTCTCTCTTTGGCATGTGGATTATTTTGAGCTGAAAACCATCAAGGCCTGAAGGACTCAGGAAGAACTCTTGACCTTCCCCCTAACTGCCTAAAAGAATGAAGATAGAGGACCTGTTCCGGGAAGGGAGCCATCACCATAGATCACTGTAGTATGAATTAGGTGTATGGACAGGAAGGGTCCTAGCAAAATCTGTTAAAATTCCTCTCTGTGTCCCATTGTCTCTATAGGACCCAGCAAACATTTGTTTACCAACATTTGCTTTGTCATCTCCAAGTGAATTGCCTTCCTCCCCTTTGAGGTCCCAAATGAGCTCCCTGCAACATCCTCTTTCATCTTTAGCTGAAGATGGTATTTAAGGTGAGGGTTTAAGTCATTTTGGTGAGTAACTCAGTTTTCCTGGGTCTCTCCCATGTATACATGTTATTAAACTTTTGTTTGATTTTTTCCTGTTAATCTGTCTCATGCCAATTTAATTCTTAAACACTTCTATGTTCTTCTGGCTGGTTTAAGGTAGGTACCTGCAGTACCTATACATTTGGGTGAATTTCTCTTTTCCTGAGGTTTCAAAAACTACTCCAAAGGCCTGCCTGGAAGTGACCTTCCTTGCTACCTGTGATGCTGGATCCTATAAACTAGTCCCAGGCCAGTTTTCTTGGGAGGACTTTGTAGCCATTGGCTTCATAAGTACAGCCAAACTTTGTTCTTTAAAATGGCTTGTCACCCCTAGTTAACGGAACATCGTTCTCAACTACACCATTCCAGGCAAGGCCTTGATTGTATAATTGATTCTTCCAATTATATTCTGGTAAAAAGGAAGACATAGTCTTTTTTTTAAAAAATGTTTTTTTTGTTTTTTAATTTTGAATTAAAAAATTTTAATACAATTTTAAAGGTTATATTCCATTTACAGTTATTACAAAATATCGGCTATATTCCCCATGTTATACAATACATCCTTGAGCCTATCTTATACCCAATAGTTTGTACCTCCCAGTCCCCCCCATTTTGCCCCTCTCCCCGCCACCGGTAACCTCTCGTTTGTTCTCTATATCTGTGAAGGGAAGATACACGTGTGTGTGTGTGTGTTTGCATATATATATATATATATATATATACTTTTTTTTTTTGGCCGTGCTGTGTGGCTTGCAGGATCTGTTTCCTGACCAGGGACTGAACCTGGGGAACAGCAGTGAAAGCCCGTAATTCTAACCACTAGGCCACCAGGGAGCTCCCCGGGAAGACATATTGTTAATGAACCTATGCCACTATATTGCCATGGGAAGTAAGGAAATTGTGTAAGACTTTCTGAATTCAGAGGAGGGGAATTGTGTCAGTGAGACTCATATATCATTTTTAAGTGTCTCATTTTGGTTTACAACAGCAGAATTTACAAAATTGTGAATAATAATATTATTATTGTATTGTAATAATACAATATTGTATTATTGTATTATTGTACATTACAATATTGTATTGTATTATTGTAATTATTGTGAATTACAGATAGCATAAGAAGAAGAAGAAAGGGCTTCCTTACATATCCAGGAAGTAGAACATTAAAACAAATCAACAATATTCCAAATAACTTCAATAACATTTCCCCCATCAATTCGTTCCATTCTGTGTAATGAATTCTTGTTCTGTTAGATCTTGGTTTAGCAGTTTGATGAAAACTTTTTGCTTTTCAACTATAAAGAATCCTAGAAATCCTGACTCCATCTACCAATATGCTCTGAAAGTTGCTGTCCTTTTCCACGAGGCTCTGTGACTATCCTTCCTGGTTGAAGACACAAACTCTGGCCTGTAGATTATAGCAGAGTCTTTGATCAAGCATCAAAGGAAAAGAAAAACTATCTACAGTGTTAAAAAAACAAAATTCAAATAAGTAACTTTTGAAGCTCTTATTGACTTTTCAATTCATGAACCAGGCAACATTCAGTCTAGCAGATAGAAAGGAGCTCCAAGAAGTTGTACAAAATAAAAGACTGTTACAGGCAGAAGGGAGTGGGAACACTAGGTAAAAAAGCGGGTTGGTTATTGCAAGATTACTTTCCTTTAGGGGACAGCAGGCGTCAACCAGGCAGATTAGCTAACTAGCGCTTATCAAGTGACACCTCATTGACTGGTTTAAGATTCCATTTCTGGGAGAGCTAAAACTAATGAAGTTGTCTCCTTTTGGTGATGTGGAGCTTAGCGTAAGCAACTCCATTTTGGACCTCTTGTCTTGTTTTTAACAATAGATAACTCAGACTTAATCGCTATTGTTAATTTATTACTGATATTTTCCAAACGTGAAAAGTCTGATGAGGCTCACAGTATGAATAGTACAACTGACAAGAGGATTTCACTCTTACTGTGCAAAAAACAAAGACCAAAAAAAAAGCCTCCTTCCCCCTAGCCCTCCCAACCTCAGCCAGATAGATAACGGCACAGGTGCAGAGCCCTGAGTTTCCACAGATTCAACCACAGGAAGGAGTGAGGGTGGGGAACCATCCAAATCCAGCCCTCAGCTAAAGCAAATAATAATAATGGCGAAAAGCTTAAAATAGATCCAGGGAGGAGCTCATTTTCGGGGCATAAGAAGTAGTGCAGCACCTCAGGCATTTCTTGTTTTGGAAATTGCTTTGGTTTGTTTTTACTTCCTTCTATTCTGTTGGAACAGAAAATACAGACCTTTTACGAACGTATTCACGTCTGATGATGAACTCATTTAGGCCAGCCAAAATAATTGTCCGACAGGGACACAGGACTTCAACCTCAGTTCAGAAAATCCCTGACATCTGACGTAGGAGGATTTATAGGTTTAGTGGAAATTGCTTTTTCTCCTGCCCTCCAGATTACAGACTGTGGGTTGATTTTTTTTTTTTTTTTGCATGAGTAAACATCTTTCTAATAATGAACAGAACAATAATGTGTTAAGAGAGAAAAAGAACATCCTTTTCCTTTTTTGCTGTTTCTTGAGAGAACCGTTTGGATTTGGAAACGCATGTTGGCTCTCCAGAACATGAAAGTTGGCCTTTTCCTTTTGTGGTGGCCATGGGCTTGGGCTACTGAAAGCAGAGTGCACTGGAGAAAAAGAGACGTACAGGAGATGTCGAAGAAAGGCAGGTGAGTGGACTTCTCCTGATCGAGGATTTAGGGGAAAAGGGTATGTAAAGCAAGCTTCTGGTTTTGTTGTGGAATCGTTTACAATATATGGTGTTTCCCGTGGATGCCTTTTGCCTTTTTACTCCTTTTCCCTTTGTTTTCCTGCTTCCGCCTACTCCCCCTATTAGGAAGTTAGAATTATGTTTTCTTTTTAAATGATGCTAGATTTGATACAGTGCTATCATCGCATATTCTTCAATCTCTTAGGAATTGTCCTGGGTAAAAGTAGATACTGGATAAAAGAATATATGCACATTAAAAAAAATAAGGGCAATTATTTGATGTTTGCATCCTAGGTTGGAGCAAATCTGGGAATTCTCAAATAACCCATGGGACCTCTAATTAGTGAGAATGATTCTGTGAGTTCTAATTATTTCTGCTAGATGTGTAAGTTCCTTTTAAAATCTTTTAAAAGAGAAGAAAGCAGCTGTCTTCAAGCTGTACGGCTAGGAGGATCATTAGGTGTCCCCACCAGTAGTAAATCGGGAGGATGCAGGGATGGACCTGCCTGAGGACCAGCCGCTGCTGGTTACCAACACGGTACACGCCACCCTGGCCATACCAGCCTGCGGAGGGAGCTTAGAGAGAGCCAGACCGATCCTTCAGCATCGGTCTCACCTGGGCAGCTCTGTGACAGAGCTGGTAATGGAATACCTGCATACCTGCTTGTCCGATATGCATCAATAAAATAGGACATTTGGAGATCCCCCTAATCCAACTCTCTCTCTTTTACTGAGGAAGAGATGGAGGCAGGAAGGGCACTGATTCTTGGTTCTTTATCAGCCTGAGTCCAAATTGAGCTTCAGCTTTCTTCATCTCTGAATGTAATTATGATTAGAGGTCATAAAAAAGCAATTAGTATGGAAGGAAGTCCAGCTTTCTGGAGTTTGGGGCTAGTGGTTGGGCTGGGCGTCTGGTTCCTTAGCGCCCAGCTCTGTGTTTGAGAGAGCCCTCCACACATGGGATCCGGAACAGCCAGCTCTGGCTCACAGCACTTGTTTCGAGCTGTTTTAGCAACATCACAAAGCTAGGAGCTGAAATATCCAGTGGTCATGGTGAGCCCTGGACACAGACAGAGACTGCTGTGCACAAGCCATATGTCCTGTTACAGTCAAGAGTCAGAAGCTGCTGGGCAAACGGTGGAATCAGTGGAGCGGTGCTGCCATAGAGATGATCTGAACCAAATGTGCTCTCGAGGATTAAAAACAACGACAGCAACAAATCCTATGGGTTGTCGCCAAAAACTTCTCAGCCTCTCTCCCAAGTCAGAGCTGGAGGAGCGACCTATTAGTAAATACCATTGAGGAAGAGAAGTCTAGAGACTGAAATAGATTTTCTTTTAAAAATTACTTAAGGGCTTCCCTGGTGGCGCAGTGGTTAAGAATCCGCCTGCCAATGCAGGGGACACGGGTTCGAGCCCTGGTCCGGGAAGATCCCACATGCCGCGGAGCAGCTGGGCCCGTGAGCCACAATTACTGAGCCTGCGCGTCTGGAGCCTGTGCTCCGCAACAAGAGAGGCCGCGATAATGAGAGGCCCGCGCACCGCGATGAAGAGTGGCCCCCACTTGCCACAACTGGAGAGAGCCCTCGCACAGAAACGAAGACCCAACACAGCCATAAATAAATAAATAAATAAATAATTTAAAAAAAAATTACTTAAAAGAACTTTCACTTTTTTAAAATTATGAAAGCCGTATATGACCATTATTTTAAAAACCATAAGAACAAAAATTTTTTCAACACACAGAAATCACCCATAATCCCCAAACCTAGAAGTAACCTTGTTAACATTTTTGTGTATTTTCTTCCAGTCTTTTTTTCTCTAAGCATGTATTGAATATTTACTAGTCTGGGGTTATTCTATGCATATAGTTTTGTAACCTCATTGTATTTAATACAATGATTTTGTTTGCTTATTTACTTATTTGAAGTCTATAGAATTATCATTTGAATGGCCACACTATAATGCATAATAGTATATAATTACCACCATTTAAGCATCTTCCTCTATTTGTGGACATTTAATTGCTTCCCCTTTGTTATTATAAATATTCTGTATGAATATCTTTGTACATAAGGGTAGTTGTCCACATACACGATTATTTAATTAAGATAGACTCCTGGAAGTGTACTGGGTCAAATGGCAGAAGAACATTGAAAGCTCCAATATAACTGGCAGAATTGCCTTCCAGAATGGTGAACCCAGCCAGGTTTTTGTTTTTACGTAGCCTCAACTTTTAAAGGCTCGCTTAATTTCAGCCAGACTCTAAACTCATAAGCTGCTGGTAATTTGTATCCAGGATTCGTTTCATGGGTCATAATAATAACATAGGAAGCAAGGTGAACTCATGCACACAATGGGGGTGAGGCAAGTAAGGAGGCTACGATGCAAAATGTAAGGAGGCCCTTGCACGACCTGAGAGGAAGTGCCTCCTTACATTTTGTGCCTTACTTGACTGACTCTCGGTAAAGATCAGAATGCCAGGGCAATGTTTCTAGAATGAATCAATACTTATGGTCTCTCCCTCCTCCCTGGAAGAATGAAGATCTAGGGACTTCCCTGGCGGTCCAGTGGTTAAGACTCCGTGCTCCCAATGTAGGGGGGCACAGGTTTGATCCCTGGTTGGGGAACTAAGATCCTGCAGGCCACACTGTGTGGCCAGAAAAAAAAAAAAAGAATAAAGATCTAGCCTGTCTATACCACAGGCCCCTGGACAAATGCTGGCTCAAGCTCTAGGAGGGTAAACTGATCCCATCAGAAACAAAGTACCATTATCATATTGCTTTGTCTTGCTAAAGAATTCAAATTTACTCTGAAGGTAGAGAGGATCTAATAGTTTCAGCTGATTTCCATTTTGGAGAGATGACACTGGTGGCAGGATGGCAGGAGGATGGGAAGGGTGCTACGGGGGGGACAGAGAAAGGCATCCAGAGTGTCTGCTTTAGACCAGATGAGAGACGGTGAGAGCCGGAACTAGGATAATGTGAGTAGGATGAAATGAACAGATGGGGAAGATGGACGAGAGCTTTAAGGAGGTAGAATTGTCAGAATTAGATTGGGTGAAAGTCTAGCAGGTATTTGGATGGTATAACTGGGTAGAGGGCGGTACCAGGGAAGGAAGAGCAGGAAGAGAAGCACGTTTGGGGGAAAAGATGATGAGTTCAGCACGAGCATGTGGACCTGGATGTGCCTGCAAGATACCAGGAGATGGTTGTCCAGTTGACAGGAAAGTCCTACAGGTCCGCATCTCGGGAGGGAATTCGGGCCTGGAGATGTAGTTGTAAAGAGAGTCCTCCTAGGTAGTGGTGGATGAGGTGACCCAAAGACAGTGTGTAGCATAAAATAAGAGCAGGACAAAGGACAGAGCCTTGGGGACGAACAACATTTAAGGGGAGGATGGAGGAAGAGGACTCGGTGAAGGAAGCTGAAAATGAGGGACCAGAGAAATAGATGTAGCACTGGAATAGAGAGGTATCAAGGAGGCGAAGGGAGCATCTTTGGGACAGTTATCAGTTGCTCGTTACAGGGCAGGCACTGCCCTGGGCAATGGGTGCCTCGTCAATGACTGAATCAGATGGAGGCTCTGCCCGCAAGAGGCTTACAGACCAGAGAAGTGTTCCAGTGCTGTGTCAAAGGTTTCCAGAAGGAGGGAGCGATCAACAGGGTCAGATCCCACCAGAGTCAAAAATCAGTTAGGTAGAGGGCCAAGATGTGAGCGGGCCAAGAGATACGGTGCGAAGAGCCATTAACAACCTCAGCGAGAAGAGACGGGTGGTGGTGTGTTGAGAAGAGAAAACGGAGTGAGTGTGGTTCACTCTTAACAAGAAACCTGGCTGTGAACTGGGAGACTGAGACTAGAGAAGGTGAGAGGGAGAGACAGGCAAGAGCTTCCAGGCGAGGGGAGACGAGCGGGTTCAGGTGATGAAGGGCAGAGGCCAGGAGGGAGGCAGTGATCACGCACAAGGCACTGCTGTCACATCCTGTCCTGACAAAGCACAAGCCTCTGGCTTATGGACAGCGTCTCTCTGATTGCCCTAAACACCGTGGAATGTGATTTTCTCTTAAGTTACTAGTGTTCTCTCTTCATCACATCCCTTCATTCTCCAGAGAGTTTGCTGGAACTTTGAGTCTCCACTTTGTGCTTCTCTCTCATCTGGTATGAGCTGCCCCTCATACTGATGGCTTCCTGAGCCTCTGCTGGGCTGCTCCCATGCTCGTGACACCCGTCTCTTCCCACTTCCTCTGGCTCAAGTCCTTTCCTCCTCTAATATTTAGCACAGATGTCACCTTCTCTGAGCAGCCTTCCTTGGCCCTCCCCTACCCCTGCCTCTCAAGTCTCAGGTAACTTTCTTCCCAAATTCCACGGCCCCTGATGGGTCCTATCTCAGAGGACTAATCATTCAGCATTATCACTTTTCTTCATCTGTCTCAGCTTCTAGACTGTGAGCCCCTTGCGGGCTGTCTGCTCAGGCAGCCATAACAAAACACCACAGCCTGGGTGGCTTAAACAACAGACATTCATTTTCTCATAGTCCTGGAGGCTAGAAGGCTATGATCAAGATGCTGGCAAATTCGATTTCTGGTAGGGACTCTCTTCCTGCCTTGTAGATGCCTCCTTCTCACATGGCCTTTCCTCTGTGCTCGCCAATGGGGAGTGGGGTAGGCGGGAGGTTCCAGGTGTCTCTTCCTCTCCTTATGAGGACACCAGTCCTACTGGGTCTGGGGCCCACCCTCATGATCTCATTTAACCTCAAGTACCTCCCTAAAGGCCCTATCTCCAAATACAGTCACACGAAGGGCTAGGGGACTCTATGAATTGGGGAGGGGCACAATTCAGTTCAGAACAAGGGCTCAACCAGCACATTTATTCTTGTCTCCCCAGGTTCAAGTACAATATCTGGTAGATAGTAGATGCTCAAGAAATGTTGGGCATGAATAAATGAGTGACTCCTAACCCTTGCTATTCCTGTACTTCACTCACTCATTCCCTCAGTCATTCATTCATTCAACAAATAGGTATTGACCACACTGCCCCAGGCGCTGGAGGCAATGGTGAGGAAAGTGGACCTCACTCCTTCCCGTGACGTGCTGACAGTTTAGTGGGGGTGACAGACCTTAATCCAATAATTTTTACGGAACGTCAGAATATCAAAGACTTTAGAAATCCCTTCCTTTTAAAGATGAGGCGAGAAAGACCCAGAAAGGTATGGAACTCATGCCACCCCACGTACCCTCAGAGTTCCACGTCCCCTGTTTCTCTACTTCCTGTGCCCTCCTCTGACCACCATAAAATGAGAACAGGAAGTTCTATTCATGGATGTGAAAGTCGGGTTGAACCATATGAGAATGTTTTGATACTTCAAAAACAGTGGAATATCAGCCATTCCACGTGGTTCTAGCTAACATTTTCTTGTTTAATCCTTACAGCGATCCCTTAAGGTTAGTATTATTCCCCCATTTTATGGGAAACTGGGAAACAGAAAGATCGAGTAACCCACCCAAGGTTAACAGCTAATTGGTGGCCACCCTGGGATTCAAACTGAAGTCTGAATGGTGCCAAATCAGTGGCCCTTCCAATACCACGAGCAGCCTCGTTAAAGAAATCTAACTTCCAACAGGTGATTGTAACTTGTGATTTCTGTGACATTGGGATCTGTGACCCCCTGTTCTAGGCCTGGTCTCCTCCCCATTCCTCGGGTGAGAGGGCAGGAGGTCACTAGGCTGAGAAGTCACCCAGCAACTTCTCATTCCCAAATGCATCGCAGGCTCCTTGATGTACATACGCTTTGTTTTGTTTTGTTTAACGGCTGGTGTATTTAATTAGTGATGGGAATTCCACTCATAAGACATTTATTGTGAGTCTAAAATGTTCAAAGCCATATAGGTACGTTGTGAATAGGATATGATCACGAAACAAAGGTTGCTCATAAAGCAGGTGGTGTTGGTATTAGGGACAGATATTGATCTGCAAGTTAGAAAGTAGAATGTTCTATAACGTATGGGAAAAATACAGCCTGAGAATTCTGATAAAGAGAATAGGTGGGGAAAATTCAGAGCTTTAAACTAAAAAAAAAAAAGTAACGCAGTGTCTTCGAATGGGAAGGCATAGAGAATTTATGTTCAGACATACGTACAAGGAAAAAGGGATGCTCTAGGTCGAGATTTTACCTGAAAAGCAGGTGGACAAACATGCTCCTGCTGTGCCCTCTTGTGTCCCTGGGAGGGCCATAGCAGGCCAGGTCTGCGAGTTGAGGACCCATCAGGTCGGTGGGAACCGGGGTCTGTCATGGTGGCAAGAAGAAGGCTTGATCAGAGGAACCCAAGATAACACAGAGGCCACATCCAAGCTGGGCTGGTCCCACCCACACCAGACACAGCCTTCTGGGTCCAGGTGACTCAGGTCTCCCACGGGTATGCAGACTTCAGGTGTCAAGGAATAGTCACACTCTGGATTAGTGAGGGTTCTCCAGAGAAGTAGAACCAATAGGATATATGTAATACCTATTTATCTCTCTCTCTCTATCTTACCCCCACATATGTGTATTGTGTAACATATATAGTGTAATATGTGTGTGTATGTGTGTGTGTGTGTGTGTGTGTGTGTGTGTGTGTATGGATGAGTTCCATACCTTTCACCTTCTCCTAAGGTCTTCAGTTGATTAGATGAGACCTACCCACATTATGAAGGGTAGTCTGCTTTATTTAAAGGCTACTGATTTAAATGTTAATCACATCTTAAGAATAGCTTCACAGCAACATCTAGGCTGGCATTTAACTAAAAACTGGTACCATAGCCTAACCAAGTTGACACCTAAAATTACCTATCACACCTTCTAAGAGGCAGTGTTTTGAAACAGAGATTATTGGTTACCCCAAAATCCACTTAGTGAGGAATCAAAGGAAATAAACTATTTATACTTGAGGGAAAATACACAATACTGACTCATGATGTGGACGAATGCACAGCCTCTATAGCAATTCAAGAAATGCAATGTAAATAACATTATGATAACATAAATAAATACAATAAATAAAAATTAAATGCACACACGCACACCCCATGCTGGCGGGTCCGGGGGAACACAAAACCGTCTTTGTGGGGCTCTGACAGTGGACTGACCCTTTCCACATCGCCGTCTGCCAATAGGACTAGAGCTGTAAAGTACCTCTAATGTCTGAGGGATGATGCTTCTGGAATAGACTTGAAAGGTCTCAAAGCTGCCCTGTGGCCCAATCCCTTATTTCATGGCAGAGGGAACAGACTTGGAGAGAGGAGGAACGTGACATGTTCTCTCATCAGTCAGAAAAGCCGGGGCTCCCGGCAGTGTGCCAGCCCCCTAACTGCCCAGTGCCCTCCCTGCCGTGACAGGTCACTGCCTCAAAGACCTGTGCAGAAGAGCAGGGCGTGCAAACGTCACAGAAGCATCAGTTGGTTGGAAAACCAAGACACTAGCCCATGTTCAACCTTAGCTCAGTGGCAGAGGGAGCGCAGCTGGTCTGGCGTGGGTCTCCTCTCCCTTCTGCTGTCCAACCAGCTCGGCCACGCTGAGCAAGTCCCGTCTCATGGCCTTTGTCCCTGCTGTGCCTCTGCCTGGACCACTCTTTTCCAGAATCAGCAGGTCGTTCTCTCACCTCCCTCAGGCCTCTGCTAGGTTGTCACCCTCTCAGGGATGTGTTTCCTGGCCACCAAAATAAAACAACCCCCACAGTGGCCCATTCCCTAACCCCTAACCCTGCTTACCATCATAGCCCCGAATTTTGTTCCCATAAGGTAAGATGGAGCCCACACGGTTCCACGGATGTGTGTCCGTGAGGATTTCCTTCAAAGTTTTGGCTTGGGCACGAACAGTTACGGGCAACCCCAAGAATCCATCACCAAAGCTCCCAAGCCAGAGGGACCCTGGTGGGAAGTCAGGCTCAAACTGTAAGAGTGCCTGGCTTTGGGACCTGCCACTGCCACATTCTCACACCGTGACTTTGGACAAGTCGCTGGATATCTTCAAGTCTGCCCCTTCTGTAGAGTGGAGTCAATTATGTCTATCACTTCAGGGTTATTGTAAGGATCGTGTGGGCCAATGCATGTCAAAGAACTTTAACGGTAAAGCTCGAAAACCCATAAAGATGCTGGGCCTCATTTATGCCATCCTGTGGTGGATGCAGATCAGAAACGCCAGTGCAGACCCTCATCCACCAGGAGCCCCGCAGAGCTCGTCTTTGCTTTGAGGACAGTCATACTCTACACATCACCCAGTGATGTTCCCTGATTTGCCAACATGGAGGCCCTGCCCAGGGAAAGGAGACCACTTTAGGGTGTCCTGCCCTGTCTGAACTCACACTGAACTCGCATGCTATTGACATGATGGGACCCAATCATGTTCCTAAGTCGTCTTTGTAATCAAAGTTCTAGAACATGGCCAGGAATCAATCTGGAGCTTAACCTCAGCAGTTTCCACGATACCCTTTTTTTCTTCTTTGTGAATCTCAAGAAAGCGTCCTTCCATCTCCAGTTTTCTGGCTTCTCTCCTATTTTCCAGGTTTTCTCTGCTGCAGGATCCTTAAGTTTCTTGAGCTGTAATTCATCTGGGTCTGTAGGCTTGAGTTCCATTAAAAAAGCTAGAGCAGTTGTTCTCTATGTTGGCTGAGGAGGTCTGAAAGCTGTTGATGGCTGGGTCCCACCCTTGGTCTGGGGTGTGGCCTGGGAGTTTTTAAGTCTCTCAAGTGAACCCAATGTGTGATCAAGGCTGAGAAACACTGAGTGAGATTATCTCAGGGTATCATTTTCACCACGCTGGTCAGCAACTAATTCTTTTCACTCTTCCCTTCCTAATTTGAAGACCATTCTCTTTGATGGAGAATATCAAAGTAAAATTGGATTCTGTTAGCAGAATTACTGCCTTATTGTAATTGTTCACATTGTTCCAGCTTCCCCAAGCAGTACTTCCTTCTACTGACTGTCCTGGTTCAGAATCCAACTTTAAAGAATTCTGCTTGTCTTTAGCGCCTTTTTTGAGCCTTGCCTCATTTACACCTTGGTCTTCTTGGCACATTGCTTATGGACCCATTCATCTCTTTGGAATACACCTGTGGGTTTGTGTTTCTCTTTCCATATTTTGTACATATCTTAGTAAAGTCTGAGCTCTGCAAACCGTTAGGAGCTGGGGCCACAGAGATGTATGAGATAGAGTCCCTCCGACATAGAGTGCACAGGGAAGTGGGTGGGATGATCAGAAAGCCCCCGCTGTGCAGGATGGAGCACATTCTAATGAAGGTATTGACTTCAGTGGGAAGGAGGGAAGCCCAGGAATTCTTCCCGGAGGAGGTGATATTGATCTGTGTGTGCAAGGCATCATCTGGGTAAGAAAGGGTACGAAGACTAGTGGAAAGGACCTTCCAGATAGATGGGACAGCAGGAGCAAAGGCATGGGGGGTATAACTGGCAGCTGCAAGAAGAGGGGGGCAGAATGGGAGCTGGGGCAGGAGAGGTGGGCAGGAGGCTTATTATGGGCCTTGTATGCCTAAGTTCTATAGATTTCACTTTGAGGGTGAAGGGTTTTAAGAGGGGAAGTGGCATGATTGTGATTTCCATACCATGCTGTCGGTGTGATGGTTGGATTAGAGTAGGGTGAGACCAGAGACGAGGAAGTCTGCTGCCTCCCATGGGAGAGATGACGGGCAGAGGGAGTGGGAATGGAGAGGCCAGGATGCTGAGAGAGACTGTGAGGAGGAGGTTCAGCCAGGACTGGCTGAGTGCCTGGGACGGGCAAGGCTGGCCTGTCCAGGAGGGCAGCCCTGTGGACAGATACACCTCCCAGCAGTGCAGCTAGGGCTGCACAGGCCCCACTGCTCTCCATGGCCCTGGATGGGGGTGTGAAGGAGGATGACATCCAGGTGATTTGGACCACATTCAGGATTTCTCTCCTTGGCTATTCATATGCCAAGAAAGCAAGAACATTTCATTAGCAAGTTCTTTCTTTCTTCTTTTTTTTGTGTCTGGATTTTTAAAAATTGAAGTGTAGTTGAGGTACAATATTAAATAAGTTACAGGTGTACAATATAGTGGTTCACAATTTTTAAAGGTTATACCCAATTTATAGTTATTGTAAAATATTGGCTATAGTCCCTGTGTTATACAATACATCCTTGTAGCTTATTTATTTTATACGTAGTAGTTTGTACATCTTAATCCCCTACCCCTATCTTGCCCCTCCTCCCTTCCCTCTCCTCCCTGGTAACCACTAATTTGTTCTCTATATCTGTGAGTCTGTTTCTTTTTTGTTATATTTACTAGTTTGTTTTATTTTTTAGATTCCACATATAAGCGATATACAGTATTTTTCTTTCTCTGTCTGACTTATTTTACTAAGTATAATGCCCTCCAAGTCCATCCATGTCACTGCAAATGGCATTATTTCATTCTTTTTTTATGGCTGAGTAATAATATTCTGTTGTATATATAGACCACATCTTCTTTATCCATTCATCTGTTGATAGACACTTAGGTTGCTTCCATATCTTGGCAATTGTAAATAATGCTGCTATGAACAATGGGCTGCATGTATCTTTTTGAATTAATTTTTTTTGTTTTTTTGGATATATGCCCAGGGGTGGAATTGCTGGGTCATATGGTTCATTAGCTAGTTCTTGCTTCCTTGTCAAACTTAAGTTCTCTACCTTCTCAAAGGTGAAATAATCAGCAAAGTGAAGTATAAGTTATCAAGTGCTCTGCTGTTGGCTGAATGAGACTTCCGGCAGATCCCTTGCTTCTCACAGTCTCCCATCCTTGTTTTATCTAACCTCTGGGAGGTGTTTTGAGAAAACATCATCCACATACAAACTGATGAGGAACTACAGCAAGGAAACATCAAGAAGAAGAACCATAGGTCAGAACTTTTCCTTCTCTCCAAGAGGATAGAAAAAAAGATATCAATAGATGTTCAAAAAACGTACACCCGCTGTTCATTCTAAAAAGCTGTCTCAAATGTCATCCTGTATCATCGTAACTTGGGACATGTCAATTCCTCCTTCATAACTTTCCAGGGACTCATTCAGTAAATGCACTCGTTTAATCAGTGAGTGGCCACCAGTTTTCTGCAAGGTCCATGCTGGCTTCTCTTTGAGGGGAAAGGTAAGCTTGGGTGTTCCACATCTAACCCAAATTCCAGGCAATGGGAGCCGGGTCTTCCATCGAGACACTGTAGCCAAACTTGCCTCTCACCCTCAGAACCAGAGCCTCTGGATTTGACTTCTGGCTCCTTCACTTTTACAAGTTATTCAAACCCTCTGTGTCTTAGTTTCCTCGTGTATAAAATGGGGACAGTGGCAAAGCATACCTCACAGGGTTGTTCTGAACACTAACCCAAGTTAATACATGTGATATAGTTAGCATGATAACTGGCAGAGCGTTCAGGCAGTGTTAGTTATTCCCATTATTTGATGTGTGTCACACTTCATTTCAAGGTTAATAATCATACCTTGGCTGGTAAAAAGATGCTGATGACATGAAAAATATTTCAAGATGTATTGTAACTTGAGTTAGAAGCAAGTTACAATATTTCTCTCTCTCTCTCAGGAGTGTAAGGATATACTCAGGATGGCACAGGTTATTTCTCAGTGGTTTTCATCCTCTCCTTTATGCTTAAATCTATTTTTCAAAAAGTTTTAACATGGGCATGTAAACAGAAAAAAAGTTATTTTAAAATATTAAACAACAACACTAAAAAAAAGACTTTAAGGGAGTTCCCTGGAGGTCAAGTGGTTAGGACTTGGGACTTTCACTGCCGTGGCCCGGGGTTCAATCCCTGGTCTGGGAACTAAGATCCTGCAAGCCGTGTGGTGAGGCCAAAAAAAAAAAAGACTTTAAGCATCCTATTTCTCAGTTTTTTCTGAGCTAGAATCTAAGCTTCATGACGGCAAAGGCAGTGACATCTCAGAATTTGACAAACCTCCCTTTAGTCAGTGCCCAGTTCTGTTTCAGGCTGGGCCAAAGCCACAGTAAGACCAGGGCCAAACCTGATTTTCATTCCTACCCCCTCTTTTGGTCCCTCCTGCCTCTCTTTTCTGGTGCCCGTCCAAGGGGGCTGATCCCTTCCTTCATTCACGAACATGTGCTGGGAGTCCACGGGGGCCCAGCACTGTGCAAAGTGCTGAAGATGAAGAGGACGCTGCCCTCGGTGGCCTGTGGTCTCATCCTGCCCCTCCTGACCATCTGCCCGTAGCCCAACAGGCCGCCCTGCCTCTAATCTTAGCCCTTCCCCGCCCCCTGGGACCTGCTCCCGCACACCTGCCCCTGCTCCACTTTGCCACGGATGACATAATCCCCATGCATCAGCCCTGACGTGTCCCTGGGCATCAGTCCGGTCCTGACAGAAAACAGCACCGCACTCAAAAGGGCTTAACCAATAATTGAATAAAGGGACGGCTCGCAGAGCTGTGCGAAGGGTTCAGGGAAGCAGCCGGGCAGGTGGATGCCCCCCAAGCACTGGGAACAGGAGGAAGCCATAGGCCTGAAGGGTAAATTGTGTTGTCGGGGCTTATCGACGATACTGCGATTGCCTGTAATCACAGAGCAACACAGACATTGCTAGTCCCTGGCAGCAAAGCAGAGAGGGAAGGAGGAATAAACACCCTGTGTTTCATCTCCTGCCGGTGCCCATTTGGCTGCATCCCTAAGCCCGGCGGCAAGGATGCCCAAGAGATACAGTCCACCTGGCAATGTGTTCCTCTCCGAACTGACAGCTTCACGGTAGATCCAGGGTAAGAACGCCATCAATTTCAGCGGGGGAGATAGTTTAGGTCAGACCTTTTCAAATCAGGCCTTCTGAGTAATTAATCCTCCAGTTCCTGTTCCTGTGGGTCCTGCGAAAATGCTCATCAAAAAGCTAAATTAATGCATTGCAGCTTCATAGTTGTTTTTTTTTTTCTTTCACATTTTATCCTGGTTAGATTTGAAGCAAATCTGGAGGGTGAGGGATTCTTTGTTGATTTGAGTACCTAGACTCTCTAGAACACCTTTAATTTATTATTATTTTTTTAATATATATATATTTTAATTAATTAATTAATTAATTAATTATTTTTTGGCTGTGTTGGGTCTTCGTTTCTGTGCGAGGGCTTTCTCTAGTTGTGGAAAGTGGGGGTCACTCTTCATCGCGGTGCCCGGGCCTCTCACTATCGCGGCCTCTCTTGTTGCGGAGCACAGGCTCCAGACGCGCAGGCTCAGTAATTGTGGCTCACGGGCCTAGTTGCTCTGCGGCATGTGGGATCTTCCCAGACCAGGGCTCGAACCTGTGTCCCCTGCAATGGCAGGCAGATTCTCAACCACTGCGCCACCAGGGAAGCCCCAGAACACCTTTATTTTTAATTTTCATGGTAAGCCTCAAAGACAGAGACCAGGAGCACACAAAGATGCCCTCAAGTAAGGCAGACACTGGCCAGAGGTGCACACACACCATCCTGAGGGGGTCTCTTCCCCGCACCTCGGCTGCAGTGATTTTCAGCAGCACCCCAACCACTGGCCAAGGGGCAGGAAGCAGAGGGTGGGACAAAAGGAAGGGGAAACTGAAAAGGAGGAGAAGGGAGGGGGCTCCCGGCTCCAGTGGGAGAGAGAGAGGAGGTGGGCGACAATGGGGACCCCAGCTTCCTCCATTCCATCCACCAGCAGTGTAGCTCCGTCCTGGTTCACTAGTTCCAGTTCTTCCCCTGGGCCGCTGCCTTTGCTGCCAGCACAATGATTTCCTTCCTTTAGGAGGAATCTTCCTTGTTGGCTCAGAAACGACAATGGCTCCTCCCATTTGCGTTCCACCTTAGAGTTTGAGAAGCACATGCACACGCATGATCTCATTGGCCCCTCACACCCCTGGTCAGGTCACAGAGCTTCACCTTTAATCAGGCGAGAAAACCGAGTCTCAAGGAAATAAGATGCCCATAGGCACAGAGCAGGCAGGTCAGTGGAGGGCAGAGCTCTGTTTTTCTGTCTCCCAGACATATTTCCCCCCCACCCCAAAGGATAAGGAATTTCTTCAGGAAAGCAGATAGCAAAGGACTTTAAAGGTGGACGGAGCCAGTTATAACGAAGGAAACCGCGTGTTGAGGATGAATGCATCAGGGCCGTGGTTCTCAAAGTACTGTCTGCTGACCACCGGTAGCAGCAGCAACTGGGAACTCATCAGAGATGCAACTTCTTAGACCTCAGCCCAGACCTACTAAATCAGAAGCTATGGGGCAAAGAGAGGTCCAGGAACCTAGGTTTGAACCAGCCCTCTAGGAGATGCTGATGCAGGCCAAAGTGTGGGAAATGTGCATCGAAAGGAAGAAGTGTGTGTGTGTGTGTGTGTGTGTGTGTCACCCGGGAGAGCACACACACTGGTGTTGGGACAAGGAGGAACTAGGAGAGCAGTTCACTGTTTCTGTGGGTTTTAGGGATGGTGATGATGGGTAAAGGAAGGCCGTGCACTGATTGTAACAGCAAAAGACTGGCAGCAACTCACACGTCCACCAATAGAGGACTGAGCGCGTGAGCGATGGTGCAATGGAACACTGTGCAGTGCGAAACAGAATACGAGGCTTAGGACACTTTGCTATGGGAAAAAAATCCAAGTCATGTATAAAGAAAGAAAGAAAGAAAAAGTATAAGAGTTTATAAAATACGTAAACTTTGTGCATAAAAATAGGAGACCCTTTGTGACAACGTGGATGACAAATACTGTGTGATCTCACTTCTACGTGGGATCCGAAAAAACGAACTTGTAGACACAAGAGAATAGACAGGTGGTTGCCACAGGTGGGGATGGGAGGTGGGTGAAATGGGTGAAGGGGATCAAAAGGTACAAGCTTCCAGTTGTAAGATAAATAAGTCCTGAGGATGTAATGTACCGCATGGTGACATAGTCAGCAATACTGTATTGTACATTTGAAAGCTGCTAAGAGAGTAGCTCAAAGTTTCTCATCACAAGGAAAAAACAAATCTGTGACTATGCAAGGTGATGATGTTCACTAGATTTATTGCAGTGATAATTTTACCGCAAAATATGCATGTCTCAAATCATCATGTTGTACGCCTAAAACTAAGACAATGTTATGTGTTAATTATATTTCAGTGAAACTGGAAAAAAGTAGGAGATCTAAGAATATATATTTGTATTTACTTGTACCTACAAGATACTCTGGACAGATAGACCAGAAACCAATAAGAGAGGTACCAGAGGATGGGGGAATGGGATGGGTGGAGGCACAGGTAAAAGGCCAACTTTTCACTGTATTTCCTTTTTAAAAAATTGGCAAACCCTGCAAATATAATGCCTATTTAGAAAAAGTGAAAATAAATTAAAATGGCCCTAGATGCGATTCAGCAGCAGAAGCACAAGAAACTGCCTCCCAGGGAGCCAGGATGATTGGCATTTGACCCAAGGGCAAGTCCATGCTCCCTCCACACGATGGGCCAGCGGAGGCCAAGGGAGCTGGGCTCAGCCCACACCCACCACCTCTCCCCTCCAGCTCCAACCTGCCCAAAATGGCCGAGGAGCTTTGGGTGAGTTAGACTTATTAGTAAGCCCAGGACCAGCAGTTCTCAGCCTTGGTTACACATTAAAATCATCTGGGAAGCTTTTAAAAACACCAGTGACCAGGCCCCATTCCCAGACCACCCAAATCAGCACCTCTAAGATGGGGCCTGGATGTTGGTATTTTTAAAGCTCCTCATTCACACTCCTAAACCCCTGTCTTGGACCTTCTGGGTCAGTTCATTTATCCAGAAAGCTGGAGAAAGGAAGAGAGGATTTCCAGCAGCTTTAAAGAAGAAATAACACATCCCATCAAACTTGTCAAGATCAAGTCTGAATGCAAATGGGTTTTATCTGGCTTAATTAGGTTATGTGATCAACCTGTTTTCTCCCCCTCTGCAGCCCAATTCTTAAACGCAGCCCTGATATTACCAAATCGCCACTGACAAAGTCAGAACAGCTCCTGAGGATAGATGACCACGATTTCAGCATGAGGCCTGGCTTTGGAGGTATGAAACATGCACTCTGGGGGCTTGTCTTCTTTCTACAGGTCCTTCTGTCTGTCTGTGGGCAGAAATCAAGCCAAGGGTCCACTCAGCGTTGCTCCCCGCAGTCAGGTCTGCCTTGGTTGTGCTTGGTGGACAAGGCCCCTGAGCGCCCAGCATCATCTGAGAACCTCCCCTGGCCGGCCTGCCCTGGGCTCTGCTGAACGCATTCTTGGGAGGCGGCTGCTGGTTGGTGGCCAGGCCAGCCCAGCCGAGCCGTCCTCGGGCCACTGCTGACAAGGATGGCTCAGCATCGGGGAGCCCAGCAGCTGGCTGTGAGGACGGCAACGGGAAGACAGGGCAGCTGCAGCCCAAAGCTGCCTCCTGAAAATGCTCCGAAAGAACGATCTTGGACTAAGTTTGTTCTCGTCTGGGAGCTGGCAGACAGAACTCTGGGTCCACATCCAAGGGCAGAGTGTGGTCTGCTGGGTTTAATTAAATGAAAGCAGTTAGAGAAAATAATGATTTAGTGCTGAGGGATGCCAAAGCCCTCTGAAGCTTAGCCTGCAGCGGCCAGATTTCAGCTTTCTTAGTGTCAAATAGGGTTTTCATCCTTACGGGTTTTTTCCCTGGAAAAAAAAAGTATTTATTTCAGAAATCATTCTCATGCCTTTTACTTCTTCCAGTCACCTTTGCCTAAAGAATAAACAGGTTCTAGAAGGGAGTCTCTGTCCAGTCCATGATCAACTGCTGTTGGATCCAAACCCACCTTTTTACTCTGTGATGATCTAAGTCTGTTCCATGCCTGCCCTACATGACTGAAAGCAGGGAGGAAAAGAGGCAGCAATTTACTTCCCTTATAATATTTTCTTTCTCTTTCTGAATATTGTGTTTATGGCCTAGAGACACCCCCCCCCCCAAATCTAATGTTTTCATATCCATCCCAGTGTATCACGTCCCCCATGGAAGCTACTCCATCATGCAGCAAAGACGCAGATCTGTGGGCTCGGCTAATGTTTTGAATATGACTTTGGGCACTGATGTACCAAGCAATGTCTTTCTTACGGCCAGAGACGTTGGCTTCCGAGATGAAAGAGGGTACAAAACCAGGAGGTAAATATAAAAAAATAAAATGTGTGACCTCACGCTGAGGAGTAACTCCTTAGATGGGACCTGACTTTGATCTAGGCCTTCCTCGTCCCCTTAGATGAGCATGTGGAACCAAAGACAGATGCTTTATATTAACCTAATTGTTTCAGAATCACCTGGATGATTCAGACCGAAAACATTCTTTTTCACCTTAGTTGGAATATTCCAGGGAGCCAGCCCATGACTCCACCCTTTCATCTCTGGTTACCCTGGCATGTGGGACACCAAACCTTCAAATCTGACAAGACGCGGAGGTTCCAGGGGAAATGCTCCTTACGCCTGTCTCATTCACAAAGTTCAAGTGAAAAGAATAAATGCTCTTGCCGTGCCCTGTCCCCAGGCCCGGCCATTCCTGTTGGCGTGGATGTGCAGGTGGAGAGTTTGGACAGCATCTCAGAGGTCGACATGGTAAGTGCTTCTCTAACCAGAGCTGCAGACAGGGAGATTCCCACAGGGCCTATGCTGGGCCAGGAGCTCCACACACCAGAATGCACCAGGCTCATAACTCCCCAGGTGGTGGGAATTCCCACACTCGTTTTAAAGAAGTTCAGGGAGGTTGAGACACTTGCTCAAAGCTACGCAATAGGTATGAAACAGAGCCAGATGACAAATGTGATCTTCCCTGCCCCAGTGTCCAGGGTCTTGCCACTGGGATTGTTCTCCGGGCAAAGGCTCTCCAACATAAACAGCAGGGTCCAAGGAGCCAGATATATGCTACTGCTGTGGCTTCTGTGTCTGGCTGTGAAAATGCAGAAAAAGCAAGTTTCCTTTGTTTTTCCCTTTTAGTGGGCTTAGATAAAAAATAGAACATTCCACAACTCCTTGACTTACAGGACTTTTTAGGGCCTTATCTTAGTTTGGGTTCCCCGAGAAGCAGACCTGAGACAAGCATTCCAGCACAAGCAGTTTATTGCAGGCGATCCCAGGAAACACAAGAAGAGGCTGGGGACAGGGGAAGGGAAGGAAGCAGAAAGGGCCATGCCATCCAACCAGGTCTATGTGAGACTCGGTCCCTCGGGGCTACTCCGAGTCAGCAAAGAACTCACCTCAGGGTTGTCCCAGCTGAGGGGCCGGGAGCTGGGTTACTTATCCGTCTCCCAACCCTTCCCCCAACCCCACTCCCTGGCTGAGGGCTGCTTCCAGAGGCTTGAACTGTCTGGCACTTAGGGCTGGCCCTGTGCGTGGGCTGGGAGCCCTCAGGCTGAGGGTCTCATTGCCGGCGGTAGCAGCCTTCGCCGAGCGGAGGCGAGTGTCACAGGATGGAGTGGGGCTCAGGTCCCCCCTCTGTAGAGCCTCTTGCTGAGTCCCCCCGTCCCAAGCAGGGTTCGAGAGCCTCCTGCGGCAGCAAACCCCAGGGACCAGAAGCAAGGCCTTCCCGGGCTCAGTTCCCTCCCCAGCCTGGGGTACAGGGGGTCCTGCCATCGCCCAGCTGTTCAGTGTGGGGGGGGGTCTCCCTCTCTGCCCTCGGCCTCCAGGACTTCACGATGACCCTCTACCTGCGGCACTACTGGAAGGACGAGCGGCTGTCCTTCCCGAGCACCAAAAACCTCAGCATGACGTTTGACGGCCGGCTGGTGAAGAAGATCTGGGTCCCCGACATGTTTTTCGTGCACTCCAAGCGCTCCTTCATCCACGACACCACCACGGACAACGTGATGCTGAGGGTCCAGCCCGACGGCAAAGTGCTCTACAGCCTCAGGTGAGCCCTTCCTCGCCTCCTTCTGGGCCTCTTTCCCTCGGAGTCCTCTTACTCCTGAAGCTGGGAGGAAGGGAAAACTTTTGTCAACCAAGAACCACTGGTCCCACCACAGCAGTTTTGCTTTTACCTTTTTTTTTTTTGGCCAAGCCACGTGGCTTGTGGGATTTTAGTTCCCGACCAGGGAGAGAACGGGTGGCCCCTGCAGTCGAAGCGGAGTCCTAACCATGGACCGCCAGGGTATTCTGCTTTTTGGCTTTGAACAGCTTAGCTTCTAACTTTCCAGGAGCTGCCGACTTTTCAACATCAAGAAAACCAAACTCTACACATGAGTAAACATTTATTTATCTATCTATCTATCTATCTATCTATCTTTGGCTGCGTTGGGTCTTCGTTGCTGTGCATGGGCTCTCTAGCTGTGGTGAAGGGGGGCTACTCTTCATTGGGCTCAGTAGTTGTAGCACGCAGGCTCAGTAATCGTGGCGCACGGGCTTAGTTGCTTCGCGGCATGTGGGATCTTCCCGGCGCGGGGCGCGAACCCGTGTCCCCTGCATTAGCAGGCGGATTCTTAACCACTGCGCCAACAGGGAAGCCCTCGAGTAAATATTTTAAAGAATTGTTTCGTCTTGCAAATACACTTGGGGAAATTTCTCAGGCTGATGCTTATGATTTATGCCCTATTCAAGTTCAATTTCAAACGTTTAATGAAAGTTTTATTTCTCTAGTACGGGTCAGAGAAGTAGCTAACGTATTCTTCTCAAAGACCTGCCTCCTTCAACTTCTCCGATTCCCAATTTCCAATTTGGAATTTTGGTTTAGAAAAAAATTTGTTTACCTTGCCTGGCCAGCACAGGCTTGTTTTTTGTCCCTTCTCCCTGGTGTTCTCCTTGAGAAACTATGGGGACCCAGGGCCGCTTGATGATTTAAAATGGTATTTTGAGCATCACTTTGAAAACATAAAGAATAAAAATCTTCTCTTCTCACAAGCTTAGATACCTTAGAAATGTTTCTTTTATTTATTTATTTATTAAAGTATAGCTGATTTACAATATTACATTAGTTTCAGGTGTACAACATAGTGATTCAATATTTTGATAGCCTATACTCCATTTACAGTTATTAGAAAATATTGGCTCTATTCCCTGTGCTGTGCAGTAGCCTTAGAAATGTTTAATTGCTCATCAAGCGCTGACCTGGGGAAGCTTTCCTTAAGCACAGACATGCAGTGGGGCTTTCCCTGTACGCCCACTTAAGAAACTTGTGGTGCCCGCCTCCCCCTGGGAGGGCGTGTGGAGGTGAGCTGCAGGCCTTCACAGAGAAGCGACTCAGCTACTGGCTGAGATTTACTGCTTCTGTGCTGTGCTGATGGTGCATTTCAGTTTCACAGGCTTGGTTTTGGTAAAGCTGAGTCCACACACCAGTGTGTACCTAGGGGGTGTCTGCGTGGATACAGTGTATCTTTAGAGTCAGAGATGGCAGTGTCGAAGCTGAATTTCCACCCCCATCTCCCAAAGGAATATTTAAAATAATCCTTCATTACTCATGCTGGCTTGGAATCTAAGCAGTTAGATACCAGACTCAGAGCAGGGTTATGGGGTATCCCTCTGCAGGGCCTGAAATACCTCCTCTCACAGGAGTACCCAGGTGGCTCAAGGGTGTGCAACCCCTTCCCCAAGCCATGTTGGGTTGATTCTCCCGGGAGTCCTCACATTTGAGGCAGCTGCCAAGGCATCTTCAGCTCAACAACCACCAACAAAATAACACGATCTGACATCACCACCAGGGATTCAGAGGACCAGACCCAAACACTAGGTAGCTTGAAAAAAACCAATTCCATGGCTCTTGAATTCCCAGTCAACTTCAAGATATGAGAGTCAGTGATTGTGAGAGGAAGAGATGTTTTGGGGGAGAGCTGGGGGCACTCCATGAGCGGGCCTGCAATGGGACCACGGGGACCACTTGGAGAGCTTGGAGCATGTGTGCCTACAGTTGGGGGACACTGCAGTTAGTGGGCGAGAGAAGAGCTATCTAACCACCTAGGGGCAGAGCCAGGTGGGTTCAGTCTGCACTCCCAGGGTTGTTGGGAGTAGTTCAGTGTGTGTGGGATGGACAGTGGGTGAGCCGAGAGCTGGTATGGGAGATGCGGCTGAAGGATGCAGGTGTCCAGGGGTGGGAATGAAGGACACAGGAAAGAAAGTCTCCGCTTCAACTGCGTAGCAGGCCCAGAGAGCTTGAAGCCACCTCACCAGAGAACCGTCCTGCCCTCCCCCCGCCCTCACTTCCACCCATGTAGGTAGGAGGTGACCAGAGATGGGCAGACACTGACCACTGAAATGCCAGCTCTGCCTTAGCTGGGAAGGGGGAGCAGAAGTCTCAATGTGAATGAAATTTGAAGTGTTGGTTAATATCTCGGACCAAAATTCTTTTAATTTCAGAAGTGAGATGTGTTTTGTTACTTCTGAGGGTTTGGACTGCCTGTCACATGAGAGTAAGCAGGAGAATCACAGGACCTGGCAAGTTTTCCTCCAAGACAAGGGACGATCCTCCCACTGGAACAATTGAAAGGGACTTGGGGGAAGCATAATAATAAACACGGGTGAGATCCCACCACACACTGTGCTTGTTCCGTGTGTGGGCTACAAGTGGAAAAGCATCAAGTCAGGGGGCCAAGAACCAGTCTGATGATGTCTGTGGTTCTAAAAACATCTGTTCCTTTACCTACTGATACAGAGAGAAGAACTATTTAATCCTTCTGTTCACAGCAAAAACTGCCTGCATTTGACATTTCATGTCCCCAAAGTGTGCCACAAGTGTCTCCAAGCTTAGTTCCTAGTTTCTTTCTTGCTGGTGATGCCATCAAGTGTGGTTATGCTGGTGAAGTGCCCAGAGAAATGGGAGGCTGGCTACCCACTAGGTGTCCAAGTCAGGGGCCAGCCTGACAACCCCCCAAAAATATCCTGTGTATCAGTATTTCTAGGGGAGATAAGATGACCCAGCTGTTAACAATACAGAAACCCTCCCAGAACACAACCATTCCAACACTCAAATGGAACGAGGAAAATAAGGTGAATATATGGATAATTAATTTCTTCAAGAAAGCTCTTTTCCTTGAAATTTCCATTTACAAGTGAATTTTTTTCCTTTTTGGCCGTGAATTATCCAGATAATTTTTACAACTTATACATAACCAATTTTCTGTGGTTGAAGGAAAAATAGTATGTTCACTAGCCAATGACTGTTAATCATATCCTGCCATGGGATTCCACACTGGGTGGGAGATCTTTCTTCCATGACTAACAATCTGTATTTGCTTCTTCTTTGATGCAGAATCTTACTTTCCTGTGTAAACTCTGAAACAAAACCATTAGATGCCAACAAGTGCTTGCATGTTGATACCGTAAGATCTTCCAGTGTTTCTCCATTACTGTGATCTCCATGGAATTACCCATTAAAAACACCTGCGTCCACTAGTAGACGTTATTATCAATATAGAAATACCAACATTGTAAAAAAAAAAGTGCCGAATTCAGCAACTGGCATAAGTACTTCATGAATATTATTTCTAAGACATTGGACACAAATATTGACTATCGATAAAGTCAATAAAAGAAGAATTTGAATGATCTGAAACAGGAGAGCAATATATGCTCCTATGGTTTAAGAAACCATATCAGATGAGTTGTGATTTCACATTGTTTTATGGAATGAGACCGTTGCTTCGCTACAATGCTTGCATGTGATGGGAGTTTAGTGCAGTCATTGTTTGCCCCACACCGACCCTGGGGTTAAACATAAGCACCCAAGAGTACTCCAGTGTGGGTATCACACATAAGATGCCTGGTTCTCTAAATCCTGGCACACTGCTTATGACTTACAAGAAGGAGGCAGTTATATTGGGAGGAAGCGGAGGGCTTTCTGCTTCTTTTATCATTTTGCGCTTGTACTTTGCAGCCTCTGCACACTTGGATTTTGTCTTTTTGTTTCTAGGGTTACGGTGACCGCCATGTGCAACATGGACTTCAGCCGGTTTCCCCTGGACACGCAAACGTGCTCGCTCGAAATTGAGAGCTGTGAGTAGGCTTGTCCCCAGACATCCACACACACATCCTAAGTTACTCTAAATACCTCTGACTCTCAGGAGCAGGATGTGTTCCTAATCTGTGACGATGCTTCTAAAATGACTTTTTAGATAGAAGCGAAGTCTCGGGTAAGTTTGAAAATCAGGAACATATTTGGGACTAAAACCTTCTATTCCCCTAACTGACCCTTTTAATGCCCATGGCAATGGCTTTGAACTTTGGTGCTGTGGACCCTGGACGTTTCCCAGTTCGCCAGGGCAAGAGCTCGGGGAGGGACAGCAGAGGGCTCAGCAAATGTGGGTCTCCTTTCAAGCCCCCCAGCCCAGCACTCACACACGCAGCCCACCAGAAAGTTCCTTTTGGATCTGTTTTATTGCTCTTCTGAATAAGATTTCCACTGAGGAAAGAATTTCCTGGCAAAAACAAGTTTGGCAGCAATTGCCCCAGGGGACAGCCATTGTGAGTGCAGGTGGTGATTGAGATGCTCAGGTACAACTAAGGGACCTCGGGAAACTTTCACACACACACACACACACACACACACACACACACACACACACACACACACACACACACACACACACACACACGCCCTGGAAAGTTAAACACCAGCCCCAGGAAGAGCAAGGCTGCGGCAGCATCCAGGACTAGCCGCTGGCATCTCTAGCTCTCTGCGAACCTGCCCCCGTGCTCCAATCTCTGCCAAAACATTTCCACTGATGGGCGCAGTCTGGACCCTTCCATGACTCCCACTCCTATACTCCTCCCGAACCAACACACACCCACTGGCACGTCTCAGCCTGTATCAAAGTCCCGTAAGGAGTCATGTTGGCCCAGGGCACCTTGGTAAGCCTCCCCGGGCGGTGGTGGTGCAGCAGGGCTCCCCTGGCCCCAGTCATCCAGGGCCGAGGCGCGCAGGGATGTGGACCCCCATGTAGCAGGGGCCGCATGGACAGCTCCGCAGGGCGCTCAGTGTGGGATCAGGGGGAATAAACCCCAGGACCACGGGGGTGACTGCCTCCTGCACCGTGGCTTTCCGCCTGCTCTGTCCTTGAATCCTCCCAAGCTCCCTGTGAGAAGGTTACTGTGATCTCCATTACACAGAGGAGGGACGTAACAGAGCGAAGGACTAATCGTCGGCTCCAGAACCTTGCTTTCCCCACAATACCCAGGCAGCGGCATCTGTCAGGGTTCCACCAGAGAAGCAGAACCGTAGGAGATACACAGGGAGAGAGTTAGTACGGGGGACCAGGGCTTAGGGCTCCGCGGGCACCTGCAAGGCAGGCCGTGGGGAAGGGCAGGCTGGGGACTCTCTCGGACTGGAGCCCACCCTGTTGCCCACAGGTGGAATGTCTTTTTCCTCGGGGAAACCTCAGGTCCACTCTTAAGGCCTTTCAACTGATTGGATCAGGCCCACCCAGATTAAGCTGGATCCTCGCCTTTACTTCACACGAACTGGTTGTAGATGTCACAACTACAAAGCATCTTCCCAGCAGCACCTGGATTAGCGTCGGATTGAATCACTGGGTTCTTACTATAGCCTGGCCAAGGGGACACGTGAAAGCAGCCATCACACAGGTCAAGCGTTAGAGGCAGAATAAAAGAGGAATAAAATAGAGCCTCAGAGAGCCCCAGAAAGAACTGTTTACACACGAGCAGACTGGACCGGCAACCCCTGAGGGTTTTATCCCAGTTCTGCCCAGGCAGCAGGTAGGTCTGCCTGGCTGGGGTAGGTGGTGTGCTCAGCTAAGTGGGCAAGGTGGGGAAGTGTAGCGCCAGAGGGGAAGCGATCCTCGGGGGAATCGCTTTGATTCTACCCTGGGCAGGAGCAACTGGAAGCCTGCAGAGAAGGGACTTGTTCTGCTGCATCTCTTTATGTGTCCTTTCTTGCTAGAATGCAGCCCTTATTACCTGAGAGAGTGTTTACAGGAACTTGCCATCAATAATGCATCGTCACCCTTTGAAAGAAGAAAAGTCTAAATCACCCATGGTTTAGAAAGCTGAACCATATGAAATGTTGCCGCTATTTAACCTGCAAAAAAAATTTTTTTTAAAGAGCAAATTGTAGTTTCTGGTCTACAAATATAGCAATTTCATCTGGTTTAAGGCTGAATTGAGGGGTGAGCACTTTTGCAGCAATGATGAGCATTTAGGCCTGAGAGCTTTTCCCTGATGACTTCTGGAAGGCTGAGGAGAATTAGATTTGTCTTTTTGGATTTACTTTTGCTTCATTTAGACTGCGGTTCGTTTATTCAGATGATCTTATCCCAATCCCCACAGAGCCTCACAGACAGGCTTGTGGTCTTTCCTGGCGTCTGACGCTGTCTCTGTCTTTTCAGATGCATACACGGAAGACGACCTCATGCTGTACTGGAAGAAAGGCAATGACTCTTTAAAGACAGATGAGCGGATCTCACTCTCCCAGTTCCTCATCCAGGAGTTCCACACCACCACCAAACTGGCCTTCTACAGCAGCACAGGTGGGGGCGGGGCTAAGAGGGGGCGGGGCTAAGAGAGGGCGGGCATCCTCCATCTCAGGAAGCCTGTGAATTTGTTGTCAAGTGAGCAGAGCCTGTGCCACTTGGATTTGAAACCAAGGATCTGGACTTCTAGATCAGGTCTAGAGGGTGGTGAGCATTGGGTGGGGGTGATTTTTTGATACCTCCAAAGCATCAGAAGTGATAACCTAGAAAATGCTGGTAAGGGCTCCAACATAAGGGCTCCGTGGGGATGTCTATTTGAGACGACAGCATCGCCAGTTTAGCAGCGGGAATCTCACCCTGATATAACTCCCAGAGCGCCCTCTCCTACAGGCAAGAAATAGTCCAATTTCAGGTTTATTGTTTTCCGTTCACGTTCTCTTGGCTTCAGCCCCTTTGAGTGCTTCTCTCTTAACCAATCCCCTCCTACCATACTGCTTGCACGGGCCCTCTTATGACCCTCTTGTGAGCCACGGTGCAGGAACTACTGGTCATTGGTCATTCTCTGTGGGCAGTGTTGTTGCTTTCTGAACAAGGGCCTGGGCAAGCTTGCCAACCCTCCCCTGCACCGACGTTGCCTGAGGGCAGGCGCTGTGGTCTTCCTCTTGGCAGCTGAGGTTACAGCTGAGCTTCACTCTCTCCAACCCTTGCCTCTTTCTTGACCAATTACCTTTCAGGCTGATTTTGCTCTAATCTGTATGCAGTTTCTCTTGCTAAAACATCGCATGGTTGACTACCCAGAGAAGTGCCACCGTTTGAGTCTCTCTGATCTGTAACAGAGGGCACTGCTCCCTTCCAACATGTGGCGATCCCGCGTCTCTTATCTTTTGCATACATCACCCACCAGTCTTGGTCCTTTGGGGGATCCCCCATTCCTTTGACTCTTAGCATTTTGACCTTCCTCCTTGCGTGAGTCCATTTCAGGCTGCTATAACAAAGTACCATAGACTAGGTAGCTTCCAAACAACAGAAATTTATTTCGCACAGTTCTGGAGGCTGGGAAGTCTAAAATCAAGGTCCCGGCAGATTCAGTGTCTGATGAGAGCCCGCTCCCTAGTTCAGAGACTCACTGTGTCCTCACATGGGGGAGGAGGCGAGGGAGCTCTCCGAGACACATGTTATAAGGGCACCAATCCCATTCATGATGTAATCACCTCCCAAAGGCCCCACCTCCAAATACCATCACATAGAGGATTAGGTTTCAACACATGACTTTGAGAAGAACACAGGCATTCAGTCTGTAAGCACCTCCACAGTCACTTCTTGGAGCTGTTATAATTATAACCGTTGCACAAAAATTGTCCTGGATGCCAAGTTTTCTAGTTCATGTTGCCAAGTCCCCATTTTATTTTCAGCCCTCATCATGTCAAGTTTATCCTGCCTTTTCCTCTCCTTCCACCATTCTCCTGTTCCTTTCAACTCCTCCCTGTAAGTTTTCCTTGTAAAGAACAACAGGGTGGAGCTAAAGCATAGCCTAAATGCATCGTTGTACTTAGCGTGGTATTTTAACTTCAAACATATTTTCCCCCATAAGAAATCCAATGGGCGTTGTTAAATCCATACATCTCAAGCTTTAACGTGTATAGGAATCACGTGGGGAGGAGTGTTAAAAGGAGGTCTGAGTCAGTAGGATCTGGGGCGGGGCCCGAGAGTCTGCATTTCCAACAAGCAACCAAGTGATGGCGGTACTGCCAGGCCCTGTGCCGTAGTTTGAGTAACAAGAGTCTTCAATGGCCTGGTTCCCTTTACGTACAGAATGAGGGCCAAAATTCCTTGAGATGGACTCACTCACCCATGCGGTATGAGTTATCGTATAATCACCCTGTTCCATGGTTTTTCTCACTTCCCCTTTATAAAGGTAGGGTAAGTTTCCAGGGAAGCGTCTAAGGCATTTATGATTCTCTGAATAAAGTTTGTCCTATGAAGGAGCTGAGTGGCTCTGCTGTGTGTTCTCTTTTCTTCCTGTGTCCCCCAGGCTGGTACAACCGTCTCTACATTAACTTCACGTTGCGTCGCCACATCTTCTTCTTCTTGCTGCAAACCTACTTTCCCGCCACCTTGATGGTCATGCTGTCCTGGGTGTCCTTCTGGATCGACCGCAGAGCTGTGCCCGCCAGAGTCCCTTTAGGTAAGAAACCTCTCAAGTGCACATTCCAGATATCTGAAAACACAAGTAATTCCTTCCAGATAAAACCATTCTTTCCAAATTGGCCCTGAACCCCTGTTGGTATTATAACTTGGAAAAACTTTGTTATTCATTCACAGGTAAAATGCCACTATTAAGAATCTACGTAGCAGGAATTCCCTGGTGGTCCAATGGCTAGGACTCTGCACTTTCATGGCTGAGGGCCTGGCTTCCATCCCTGGTCTGGGAACTAAGATCCCAAAAGCATTGAGGCCAAAAAAGAAAAGAGAAAAAATCTATGCAGCAAAGCTGTTTCTAGGTCCCCATAGGTTCCCATGTAAACAACTCATCTTTAATCTTGTTAGAGCTGAGTTCTGGGGTGGCTGGTCCTGGTCTGTGGTGCTTCCTCTGCCCACCTGCCTAAGAAAGTCACATTCTGTTATGGGGTTTCTCCAAAGGTGGCCCAAGGGATCTTTGTGACAATCTCTGGGGGAAATTGTTTAAAATGAAGAATCCGGGGTCCCATCTACATGTATAGGATCAGAAGCTCTGAGAGAGGACCAGGAATTTGCATTTTGAACAAGCTCCCCCAGTAATTTTTTTTTTCTGTAAATGTTTTATATTTTGATTTGTATGGTAGTTATAGAAATATATAAATTCATTGAGCTCAATATTTAGGATTTGTGCACTTTATTGTAAGCAAATTATTCTTCAATTTATCTCTCCTTTTTTAAAAATTTATTTTATTCATTTTCTTTTGGCTGCGTTGGGTCTTCATTGCTGCGTGCGGCGTTCTCTAGTTGCAGCGAGCGGGGGCTACTCTTTGTTGTGGTGCGCGGGTTTCCCATCGCGGTGGCTTCTCTTGTTGCAGAGCTTGGGCTCTAGGCGCTCAGGCTTCAGTAGTTGTGGCATGTGGGCTCAGTAGTTGTGGCTCGCGGGCTCCAGAGCGCAGGCTCAGTAGTTGTGGCACACGGGCTTAGTTGCTCCACGGCATGTGGGATCTTCCCAGACCAGGGCTCGAACCCGTGTCCCCTGCATTGGCAGGCGGATTCTTAAACACTGTGCCACCAGGGATGTCCCGCATTCTTCAATTTAAAGTCAGAAAACTAACCAGATTTTAGGAAGTCTCGCTTTTTAAAATTGCTTGTCCAAATTTTTTTTTTATTATTATTTTTCCACTTTCTTGCACATCTATTACCTTTTCCTGTCTTGACTGGTTTCCTCTACTTACTCATTGATCTGTTGATCAAGTCTTCGTGATCTTTTGCCTTGGTTCACAAAGATAAAAACACCTTATCATTGGTGTCTGTCACTGCTTTCAGTCCATAAGGTAACACAGTAACAGCTAATACTAATTGTGAAGTATTGGGCTGTTTTACATACATTATCCCACTTAATTCGCATTAAAAAAGCTCACGAACTAGCTATTATTATCATTGTTTTACTGCCCACCCCCCCTACCCCGCCCCCGTAATTCCTATACATACTCAAGTCTGAGAATCCCTACTCTACAAGCCTTCCATCAACAGCTATTTGCTATCAACTCTCTTCCCCGCTTTAAATATCGCACCCACTCCACACACGGCACTATTGCTAATACGTCCAGGAGCTTCAAAGGAGAGATGACCCACCAGGTTTTAGTGAAATAGGATTGGCGCTGGCCCTTAAGATGACCCCAATCCGCTGTGATTTGGTGTTTGCCAAGCAAATGTTCTGAGCTTAATTTGAAATCTTGGGGAAATTTCCACTGACAGATGCCCTGGCCTTTAACGGTTGTTCTGTAGCTTGAACAGTTACTGTGCTCAATAAATAAACATTCTAGTTTAAAAAATTTGTTTCCCATAAATGAGGTTAACATCATTCTTGGTAAAATTGACTGAGTCCTCAAGTCAACACGGCAGAATGCACAGCCAGGTGCAGCATGGTGGGATGGGGCTCTGCCAGAGGTGCCCTGACAGCTGGTAATATAGGCCCAGGACTGCAAGATTCTACACCAGCAACAAGGGCACAAAGATTAAAACAAAACTTGTGTACCTTTTTTCCCTTTTCTGGAGAAGGAGTTACAAGAAATATACATACTTGCTCGTATATGCAATCTTTGTTTTTTTATTCATTTATTTTTATTTTATTTATTTATTTTTTGGCTGTGCCCTGCGACTTGCGGGATCTCAGTTCCCCGACCAGGGATTGAATCCGGGTCAGGGCAGTGATAGCCCGGAATCCTTACCATTAGGCCACCAGGGAACGCCCCTGCAATCTTTGCTTTGTGCAATTGAATGGAAAGACCCTGCCAACCTGTCAGGGGCTCTCTGCCGAAGAACAGAGTGATGCAAAGGCTGTGATGAAGATGCAGGGACACAGAGCCGGGAAAGGGTGAGCATGGGGGTTGGAGGAACAGGAGAAGCTTCGTAAAAGCTAAAACTGAGAAGGTGAGCAGGTGTTTGCTAGACAGAGGGGGCAGGGATGGAGACATTCTAGGCTAGAGGAGCAACTGGGAGAAAGAACAGAGGCACGAAGCCATCCGGTGGGTTTGGTGAAAGACACACCCATGCTTCTTTCTCACGGTGTCTGCAGGGATCACCACGGTGCTGACCATGTCCACCATCATCACGGGTGTGAACGCCTCCATGCCCCGCGTGTCCTACATCAAGGCCGTGGACATCTACCTCTGGGTCAGCTTCGTGTTCGTGTTCCTCTCGGTGCTGGAGTACGCGGCCGTCAACTACCTGACCACCGTGCAGGAGCGAAAAGAGCGGAAGCTGCAGGAGAAGGTGACTTTACCATGAGCCGGAGTGTCTGCCCTGGAACGGGGGCCTGGACTAGCTCTGCACCCTGGTCAGGTCCAACCTCCTCTGTCAAATGGGACAATGACACCCCCTCCTCCACCTACTTCATGGGTTGGTGTGAAGAGCAAACAAAAACGGTGTGAAATTTACTCCGGGCTACTTCTTTCATTCATTCAAATATTTATTTGGCACCTACCATATACCAGGAGCTGCTAAGCCAAGTTAGCTAAGACGTGGTCCCTTTAATCTTGGTGGTGTTGGTAGTTTAGTGATAAAAATAAATGGCAGTTCAACACGGTGGAACAAATGATTTATGAACATAGAGGTATCATAAACGAAGCTTCCAGGAATTTCTTTTTCCAAGGCATTCTTTTTAATAGTGGTATAATAATAAATGGCTTGGATGTAACATGATTTATTCCCCTATTAATGGGCAGTATATTGTTTCCATTTTTTGCCACTATAATAAATGCTTCAATAAACATTATATATATAAATATATATACATATATATTTATATATATATACATATACATATATATATATTATACATATATATTTATATATATATAAAAGCTTCCAGGGAAACATATCCTCCATTCTAGGAAATTTTCCTCCACATGTGACCTCATACATCTCCCATCACTTCCCAGATCATCTTCCCTCCTACCTGGTTTCCCTTTCATCCTCCTGTCTGCAATTCAATGGTTATCTCCTCCAGAAAACTCTAGCTACATAGGAGGAACTATCCCCACAATGCCACACCTTTCAAATCCCCCCCCCCCACCGCCGCTCTCTCTCTCTCTCTCTCTCACACACACACACACACACACACACATACACACACATGCACGCAATAATTGTAAACATTTTTATCAGGGCTCATATCAGTTTATGATCTCATGGAGAACATGCCGATTATCTGATCATGAACCTTCTTGTGGGTCTCTGATATGACGTGATGTTTCCTAACAGTTGATGGGTTACCTGCTGTTTTAGAATGTTTACTGTGCCACCACCATTATTCCCCCAACCCCATAATAGAAACTAGAAAAAGGCAATGCTCTCCACTAGGCAGCTTCTTTGGAAGGGCTTCTGAGAGAGGATGCTGAGCTCGCATCCCAACGTGCGTTTGCTGTGTCCGCAGCTTCCCTGCACCTGCGGGTTGCCTCAGCCACGCGCAGTCCTGCTGGACGGCAGCTACAGTGACGGGGAGGTGAACGACCTGGGCAACTACACGGCCGACAACGGAGACAAGCCAGACAGGATGATGGTGCAGCTGACGCTGGCCTCGGAGAGGAGCTCCCCGCAGAGGAAAAGCCAGAGGAGCAGCTACGTGAGCATGAAGATTGACACTCATGCCATTGATAAATACTCCAGAATAATTTTTCCAGCTGCATACATCTTATTCAATTTAATATACTGGTCGATTTTCTCATAAATGCCTGTAATTCTATAAATTTCACATTCTTCTATATATACTACAGAAATACCTGAATGATGAAAAATAATTTAAGGTTATGATGAAAAGAAAGTTCACAGTACCCACCCTTCTCCATCTTTCCAAAACTACACTGACAAGACACTTACTGGTTTAATTTGCACTTACCACCTATTGTGTACACAGCATTATACTCAGTGCTGCAGGTATAGACACCCATAGCAACTGATGATAGTTGTTACTGAGATCCCCTAGAAAAGCACGCTGCCAGTGAGGTGGGCACACTGTGGTTCAACCTCTTTTAGACCCTAAATGCTTATTCATATGAACCATGTCCCTTACGTGTCATTCTATTCTCTGGACCAAGTGGAACTGGGAAGCACCTAAAGTTCATTTACATGGAACATACATGCACCTAAACCCCACTTTGATCAAAATTCATACTTCAGTTTATAGCCTCTTATTTTATATGCATCTCCTCCTGTTGATTTCAATACAAGGCAATAATAATATTTCTTTTATTTACATCTTGTGGTTCCTGAGGTTTTACCTCTTCACCAGAAAAGCTCTTTTGATTGGGTGCAATGGCTTCTGATTTGGGTAGGAAATTTCCATGGTAGGGAAACTTTGAAGAAGAGGGTATATGCATGCATTTTGTCAGTCTTGTCATAGAGGTAACTAGCCTAGAAAACTTGTGTGTTTAAGTGGTCCCTGTTTAATAGTTACTGCTTCATGGATCTCCACCTTGGAGCATGTCCAAGTTCAAAGTGAAGTCAGTAATGTGATATCTTCACTGAGGAACTTGGGAATAGACTGATTTTTTTCTGCATAAACTTTTCAAGGAAATGCATAATTTGGGACTACCTGTAACTCTTTAGGATGAGAAATACATGGTTTCTGAATTTTAAAAAAAGAAATGGGAGCACATCACTGGACATCTCCATTTATACTCAGTGAATACCAGCATTTTCTGTGAACCAGAAAACAATGGCCACTGATGTAAGAGCATGGGATAAAGGAGAGTGTTCTAATCTGATGTATTATTTAAAAAACGAATAGCTATTCATACCATATATCTACAGGATCAACCCCTACCAAACTTATCCTGACAGCATTTGTTTGAAACTCAACTAAATTCTGTACACAGTAATGCCATTTTTATACCAAAGTTAATTTGACTGATCCCTATACTAAATAATATCATGTTATTTCTTAATGAGGGCTATACTTTATTCTAATCTTTAAAAAAACCCAAATTTGCAGAAAGCCTAATTACAAGGCAATCTCCCATTTCTTCCAATAAAAGCTCATCAAAAAAAAACCCCAAAGTTTTTAAAGCAAACTCTAGTAGAAAAACGTAAAGGAATATAGATGAAATAGTTAAACGTCAACTTTTTTTAAAAATTAATTAATTAATTAAATTTATTTTTGGCTGTGTTGGGTCTTCGTTTCTGTGTGAGGGCTGTCTCTAGTTGCGGCAAGCGGGGGCCACTCTTCATCGTGGTGCGTGGGCCTCTCACTATTGCGGCCTCTCTTGTTGCGGAGCACAGGTTCCAGACACGCAGGCTCAGTAGTTGTGGCTCACGGGCCTAGTCGCTCCGTGGCATGTGGGATCTTCCCAGACCAGGGCTCGAACCCGTGTCCCCTGCATTGGCAGGCAGATTCTCAACCACTGTGCCATCAGGGAAGCCCCTGAACGTCAACTTTTAATATTAAAAATATTTTTAGAACATTACCTTTTTCATGCTTATTTTATGAAACAATTTCAATCAAACTTCACAAACATCTTTGCCACTTGCTTTGTCCTCATGAGCAAGGCCACTCTAAACCATCTGGCAGGTTTCTGGGGCACGTAATCTGAACTTCCATCTATCCCATTTGGGAAACTCCACCATTCGAATCAACATATAGGATGCTGTATTAGTCTGCTCAGGCCACCAGAGCAAAGTACCGTTGACTGGGTGGCTTAAACAACAGAAATTTATTTTCTTTCAGTTCTGGAGGCTGGAAGTCTGAGATCAAGGTGTCAGCAGGTTTGGTTTCTCCTGAGGCCTCTTACCTTGGCTGGCAGATGGCCGCCTTCTTGCTGTGTCTTCACATGGCTTTTTTCTCTGAATACATGCATCCCTGGTGTCTCTTCCTTTTCTTTTAGGGACAGTAGTCATGCTGGATTAGAGCCCAGCCCTTATGATCTCATTTAACCTAAATTACCTCTTTAAAGGCCCTATCTTTAAATAAGTCACACTGGGAGGTGAGGGCTTCAACATACGAATTTGGGGAGGACACAATTCAGCCCATAACAGATGCCCATGGGAATTATTCAGCTGCATAATAGTATATCCAGTGCATCTTACAAGTATTTATTCTTGATCTTTGCAACATAATCACATAGTTTTTTAAACATCTTTAAAAGGCTGGTTTACATTGATATCTATACTAGTGATTATGAAGAATAAGTTATTAAATTCATGTTGTTTCTTTGCTATCTTTTCTAGCAATTCTCTCAGGTGACCTCTACAAGCACTTAAAAGTAGCATCGACTGAGGTGATTTCCATGGTAATGTTTTCCCAAGACAGTACTTTGCTCTCAAAGCTATGTAACTGAGAGAGAACTCTGTAATTTGACTTTGTAAAGACCCAAATACAAAGCATTACTCTCTTTTCTGATAACTTTGGAGAAAACCTTGCCTTATATGTGGGCATCTATAGTACTTAAAAAACTTTTGCTGGCATGACTGGAGAGTAGGAAGATTTGGTTAATAATATTGTCTGGTTAATATGCAGGTACCATATGGCCATATTGGATAATTAATTTTTAAAGAGTTAAAATACTGTAAAATACACTTGACTAAAACTATATCAAAAATAATTTATTCTCTGTTGGGTAGTTCAAAAGGCACTCCAGGAGTCTGAGGGTTTCTTATTATTGTTGTGATACAATGTGGACATCACAAAGATGTGCAGAGTGTTAGCATTGGGGCTAGTCAGACCAGCTTTTATTTCACAGCAATATTCTCTTCCTGTGTTTTATGTTCCTGACCAATATTCTTTAGTTTTTTCATAATTCATATTGCATAGAGAAGTGTGATGCCAGGTTTTAGAGAGAATAAAAAATGGAAACAACCTAAGTGTCCATTGACAGATGAATGGATAAAGATGTGGTATATGTATTACACAATGGAATACTACTCAGCCATAAAAAATAACAAAGTCTTGCCATTTGCAACAACATGGGTGGGCCTAGAGGGAATTATGCTAAGCGAAATAAGTCAGACAGGGAAAGACAAATACCATATGATCTCACATATATGTGGAATCTAAAAACAAAAAAAACCAAAAACACACAAAAAATGAACAAGCAAAATAAAACGGAACCAAACTGATAAGATACAGAGATCAGATTAGTGGTTACCAGAGGGGAAGGGGTTGGGAGGGTGGGAGAAATGGGTGAAGGGGCTCAACCATATGGTGATGGATGGTAACTAGACTTGTGGTGGTGATCACTTTACAGTGTATACTGATGTCGAATTATAATGCTGTACACCTGAAACTTAAAGAAAAAAAAAAAGGTTTGTTAATAACAATGAAACCTCACATTTGTAAAACCCAGTTTTATTAAAAAAGGAAAAAGTACTTTCACATTTGCTGTTTCATTTGAAGCTGAATGAGGAAATTTTAAAGGCAGAGAAAGACTGACTGGCATGTATTGATTAAATGGCTAACAGGTAAAAGACTCCTAACCCAGTTCTCGTTCACCTTATTACAGATAATGGATGAATACTGAACAAGTAAACAAAATGTCACGCACAATACATAAACGTTAGTATGAGGAAATATTTTTTTTTACCAGTGGCATCTTTTTATTTATTCATTCATTCAGCAAGTAATTCTGAGCACCTACTATGTAGCATGTAAAGTTCAAGACCAGTGCTTCTCAAACCATCTGTGGTGAAGGACCAGTTTGTTAATTATTTTATATTTCCAATCCAGTGGAGAATTCCACTTGGGCTTCAGTTGCTGCATTTGAGTTATTACTTCAATACTTTGTATTGAAGTTGAAAAAAAATTTGAAAGAAAATTTTTTAAAGAAAATTCAATACTGTAATTATGTACCTACTTCTTACCATGTAAAACTTGCATTGGCATTTTTCAGCATCTGAGACTAGTAAAACATTTATTTTTAAACAAAAGAACTTAATTGTTCTTTTAAAATTCTCATATAAATAATATGACGTTCAAAGTTTAAAAGCAAATCAACATCTGTAATACTGATGCATAAGAGAATATAATACATCACATTGTATTTGGGTAACTGTTCTTTATCTTCATATATTTTTAAAACTCCCTAATTATGTTGAAAAAAACCCCAAGACCATTGCTATTTGATAAACATATTTATTAACATTTTAGATTTTTTCATACATACTTTAATATGTATGTATTAACATATTTTAAAAATGACTATGATCTGATGGTAGTAGAGACTGATTGCTTACTTGAAAAAATTATTTCATACATGTCAAAATGCACTATCCTCAACTATTTAATTGGTTTGTAAAATGCTTGAAGTATGTAAAAAAAATAAAGATGTAGTTTTTCATACCTTACAGTCTTATAATGAGTTGCTAGCTGGCACAAAGACAATTAATTCATTTTACAATGAAAATTTACTTTGATAGTTTGAAGGCTAGTGCTATGTAGGACATTTTCCAGAAGACCAGAGATACTTCAGATAAAAAGAAATGTATAAAACACAGCTATCAGAAATGGTTTTTTAAAAAGAATATATTATAAAATAAGACAATCACTTTTTAAGAAAAGACTTTTCATATCGATTTCTTCTATTCAAACAGACTGACATGACTCAGGTATTTTTAAGTGTTTTAGAAACACTTCCTCAAAAATTTCCAAGACAGCAGCCTTCAGATGCTCCCTCAATCCCAGTGTTGCTCAGATGAAGCAAATCTTATGAGAACTTACCACCAACCACAAGTTTTTTTGGGGCATGGACCATATCTTACTCTTTGTCTTATCCCCAGTGCTTAGAAGTAGGCTCTCCTCGACAAATGTTCACTGAACTCCATTGCTGAAATTATAACAGCAAAAATATCAACACAACTCATCAATAAATAAACAGTCCTTTGGAGGATTGTGGGAAATCAAAACACTTTCAGTTTATACAAGTATCCATAAACACATGAAAATGTTCTAGTTTATCCTAAATGCCCCAGCCCTTATGAGTACTACAGGAAGAAGTAATTAAAAGGGAAAATTTTCCTGAGTAGTTCATAAACTGTGGGTAGTTTTTAAAACTGAATAGCAGTCTGAGAATTTTAAGAGGCAAGCTAAATATTAGATATACTCAGTCTTATTATATAGTATATAGCAACTTAGTAATTAGTAGTACCACATAATTGTTTTATACAGGTCCCACATTCAGTCAGGCCTGCTTTTAAAATTAAGTCACAAAAGAGAAAACATTTTCAATCTGTAATTAAATTTAAACCATTAATTTGAATTATACTTTTAAGGTCTATTAATTTAACAAAGATAGCCAAAAGTTGCTATTTGAGGAAAAGGCCTTCCATTCAGGCTGTGAACAGTGAAAGTTATTAAAAAAAAAAAAAAAAAAGCATGCAATAAAAGCATTTTCCATAAAAACAAAGATACCTCAAGCAGGTCCACCTATATCTCTAGTTTAGGTCAGAAACTAATTCAATATATTAAAAATTATATTATTTTAAACTTTACATGAACTCAGCTTCTTGGCCTGTTTTTTTCCAGATGAGTCAGGTTTTAGTGTACTTGAAGGAAATTAAGCATATTGAGAAGACAATGGCTTCAAAGAACATACAATCTAGTGGAGGAATAACGCACAGTCACTGAATCCAAGTGACAGTAAAGTGTCATCATTCAAATTAATTCTGGGAGAAAAACTTAGCTGCCCCCTTCCTCAAAATCAAGACACAAAATTTTGAAAAAGTCCTATTCATGTGTCAACCTCCTAAAAATAAATTTTTGTCTTTTAAATATAAAGAGCTATATATAACCCTTTTTATCTAAAAGTGACACTGTTCTCCTGTAATCGAGTGCTTCCCCATTTATCTTCCAAAATCTTTGGAGACTTAATCCAAAATATGAGGACTAATCAATAATGATAATTTAAGCTAAGTATAAAAGTTTATGAAAATTTAGCACATTCCAAACATGCCATTGAAGTATGAGGATAAAGAAAGAACTTAGTTCCAAAAGGAAAAACTACCATTACAAATGAAGTAGTCTCCCGAATTCAAATGGCATAGTGAAGATTAGCTACAGTTGTTCCTCTGGACAGATTTTTGACTCAGCAGTTATTTATGTTATTTATTTACACTCTTTAGTGTAATATGGCTCAGTTAATTCACTGATATATAAAAAGTAAAAAGGGATTTAAAAAGTCTGAATTATATTAAATAACTTAAAGTAAAATAATGTAAAATGTCAAGGTGAGATCTGGGGAAAAAAATATATACTTCTAGATAGACTCTGGAGCATCTCAACCTCTTTTCTGACATGATAAATCCAGGATATATTCCAATGGGTAATCCCATATGTTGACCAAGTTTTTTAAATGTTGAAAGGAAAACAAAATCTTACAGAAACTCAGAAGGGACACAAATCTTAGCGGTATGTCAACATTACCTCCCAACTGGGTTGTGGCGGATAGCGCTGGTACAGGCTGTACCTCTCCCCTGCACATCAGCAGCAACTCGACACCTTGCTCTCTCATGCAGGATGCTTATCAGAACACAAGTGAATTGGCAACAACAGAATTCTAACCTGACATTTTCTCTAATTCGTTTTTAAAAAGTAAATTCATCACAAATACTTCGTATGAGTGACAGTTAACTTGTGACAGTTCACGAAAGACAGGAGAATATCAGTGGGTCAGGACACCAGTTAACAATCACTGTTCTAGAATTTTAGCGAGGCTTTAGAAAATAAAACCACATTCCTTAGAGTGCAGGATTTATATAAGGAATTTGAAGCTTGTAGTTGAGAAATGTATTAAATTGATAATTAGGAAACTAATTCTGTTTTTATAAACCAGAGGTCTTGGACATATCCAATTCTCAGTGTGAAGCCTTTGTTGATCCCTCTTCTGTTTGCAAAATACATACCAACCATGCCTCTTTGAGGTTATAAATAATCAAAGAGTGTCATGGAGGATCATGTTCTAAAAGCTGATGTGAAGGGTTAGAAGAGCGGCTTGCACAGAGGACAGCCTTAAGGCAGCAGGGTAGCTGTATCCAAGAACAAAGTAAATGCGAAAAGCAAGCAAACTTCGAAAGAGCCAGAACCCTCAATGAGGAGAAACCACTGATGCATTATGATGGTCAACACAGAGCACTGCTGTCTACATCCCTTTCTTAATGTTTTCAATTCAGAGGCTTCAAGTTTTCTTCTAGGAGAAGATCTGATTATATGATGTAGTCAAAGAGAAACAGTTTTTATTTTACTGTTACATAGGATGGGCTGGCAAACTTTATCTTACAAAGGGCCAGATTGTAAATATTTTAGGTTTTGCAGGTCACACGATCTGGTCGCTGATGCTTTATGTTTTTCTACAACCCTTTCAAAATGTACAGACCATTTCCAGCATGCTAGCCATACAGAATCAGGCTGCTTGCCAAATCAGGCCGCAGTCTGCAGACCTCTGATATGGAAGAAAAGCAATTCTCAACTACTAACTCTCCACCCAAATTCCCTTCTCCTTGTTTCAACTTTAAATAATTTCAGATAGAATAGGAATTAGAGGTTTAAAGGACTGTAAGGATGAGGGATCTAATCTAACTTTCCAAATGAGGAGCCTAAGGCAGAGAGCACCCAAGTGACTTGCTTACAGCAGAGAGGCCAAATGCTCACTTTTCCCTCCTTCCCCTTCCATCTCTGCAATGCTTACACTCAAACTTGAGGACTCCCTTTAAAATAAAGTCTACTGGACCTTTACTATACTCACAGCTTAAAATATTTGTTTGGGCTTCCCTGGTGGCGCAGTGGTTGAGAGTCTGCCTGCCAATGCAGGGGACACAGGTTCGAGCCCTGATCTGGGAAGATCCCACATGCCGCGGAGCAACTGGGCCCGTGAGCCACAATAACTGAGCCTGCGCGTCTGGAGCCTGTGCTCCGCAACAAGAGAGGCCGCGGTAGTGAGAGGCCCGTGCACCGCGATGAAGAGTGGCCCCCGCTCGCCGCAACTAGAGAAAGCCCTCGTACAAAAACGAAGACCCAACACAGCCATAAATTAAAAGGAAAAAAAAAAAAAATCATTGGCCTTTAAAAAAAAAAAAAAAAATTTGTTTTACCTGATACTTGTTTCACATTCTTTTATCATGTTCGAGAAAGTCACACCAGGAAAAACTTACAATACTTTTTAGTTTATATTGAGCTAGCATGGGGCTTAAGGAGGCTTAGAAGTCTGTCCCCTAAATTTAATAAACTACTGAGTTTACTCAAGCTGGACAGGCTAGCTTCTGAGAAGAAACCTGAATAGGGCTGCTAGGTAGAGGGGATCAGTTATATGGCATTAACATTCAAGATAAGCAGACATCACTCCTCTAGTTAAATTCCTCTGGAACACGTGGGGCTACCAAGCAAACACCTTACAGGAAGAGTCTAATCCTATCCATTTACCATTTTTTCTATTACTGAAATATGGAATGAGGAATAGCACTTTAATGCCACCTCTCAGAGTAAATTATATATAAAAAAGAACATTTTCATTTTCCTTCAAATGGTAAAACTAAAGCTTATTCTTTGTACCTGAGTTTCTAGTTGTTTCCCCATAGCATTTCTGATAAAAAGCGTACTTTTATTGTCAATGAAGAAATTCTCTAAACCAAAACAGATATAGTCAGATATTCCAGATGAACCTTCCCTAAATTTAGAACTTGAATTTTAAAACAACTTTATAGAACAATGTTACCACCCTATATCAAAAAAAATCTTTCATGTGGCAATTCTGGATATAAGGCTTGAAATCTCTTGGATCTTTCAAATACACTCACACAACATACGGATTTATAAAATGTTATCACTGATAAACCATGTGTCATCCAGGTTGTTTATGAAATGCCATTACATACCAGCCCTGAAATGTCACAATTCCATCATATACAGAGTTGTGAAATTTTCACTCTAGATATGAGGCAATGTGTTTTCTCCACATCATGTCCTCACTTTTCAGGTAAGAGGAATTTGACTCCCTTAAGAATGAAAAACAAGCCATGCCCTCCTCCCTCATTAAAAAAGATTAAAGAAGAAAATCATCACTTCTTCTTCATGATCCGTGAGTGGCTCCTAAATCTTCCTTTTATTCTACTGTATTTAAAAACTCTTCTTCTTGAAGTTTCAATTTAAAGTCCTCTCTGATTCTTTCTAGCAGCTCTGGTTTAAAAATAACATCCAATGCAGTCATTGCCAGAGCTTTGGCCGTTCGCAAAGTGTAGAACTGAGCTTCTTGTGATCCTAAAAGGTAGATAAAATGAATAAAGATAACCTCATATGTATTACAAATTACTTTATTAGTTTTCTGGTTAGCTCTCAATATCTAAATTGCCTCTCCAACTGCCCACCACAATATAGTATTTCCTGAGGTGTTGTTAGGTAAAGAAGTAATAATAGGCTAAACTAAACAGTTAGAAAGGCAACTACTACTACAAAAAGAGTATATGCCAAGACATTCACTTGTAATAACACTTACCTGCAGCTTCAGTATATTGTTCTGTATGATTCAAGGCATTAGATCCAATGTAAAAATATGGATGAATCCCAGGAACCACAAAAGTAACATTTCCAAAATCAGTAGATCCTTGGAAAGGTAAGACAAACCATGAATTTCTAATTGCTAGTCCAATGGACACTAAAGCACATTTATCTTAATCTCTATAGCACCTGACATGATTTACTACTCCTTCCTTTCCAGAAATTCTCTGCTCTTTTGGTTTCCATGACTCCACTCTCCTAACTGTCTGGCTTTCTCTGTCTCCCTCTCTAGTCACTTTCCTTCACCTGTCACCTGAGTACTGGTGATCCCTAGGGTTTCATCTCTGGGCGACTCCTCCTCCTGTGTACCTGGGCAACCTCATCAACATTGAAACCTATGGTTTCAATCACCTCTCATGTATTGACAACCCCTAAGTCTCCACCCAAACAACTTTTGGAACAGGCTACCGGACAGCTTTCCTTAGAAGTCCTGTGAACACCTCAAATTTAACAAACTAATAATTAATACCAACCCACCATACTCCAGCCTGCTCTTTCTCTTGAACTCTTATCTCACTGAATGACATCAACACCCTGTTTTTATCTCCAAGTCCCTCTGAGTCTATTTCATCAACATTTATTATTATATTTTAAAAGAGGCTTTTCTAACATGCAAACGTATTAGTAATAATGCTCTTAAAAGGAAAAAAACCTAAAATAACCTGATATGCTTATGATTATTGAAATTCTAACAATTGTTTGTTACTCCTCAGAAACTGAAAATGCCCCCATATAACTAAGTCCTTAGTAACCTGCTTACTGATGACTGGAAATGAATTAAAATTCTATTTCCCCTTTAAGTAGCTTACTTAAAAATTAGAACTAAGCAAATTTAAACACTAGAAATATTGAGAATATAAAGCAAAGAGTATGTTGGCTATTTCTAAAAACAAATCTGTTCACTTGACATTCTACATTCACTGAAGAGTGCATCAGTGTCTTTCCCCTACCCATTAAGTTTGTGAAAAATCTCATTAAAAATCACGAGCAATACCTCCCCCAACCTCCAAAGCTGTTAAACAATACCATTTAACCATGGATGGTACTTCCCTTCCTCAAATAGCATATGATATGTTTGAAAGAACTTAATCACCTGAAGGGACATTCAACATTGCATCTTCTGAAATGAAGTCTATTCCCAGCTTTTTTCCATTTTCAATGTAAGCTTTCCACAGGCTCTTATTGGGAAGAACATTGTAATAATCATGTGCTCCACCTTTAATTTCTACCTAATAAAAAAATTATAAAACAAATTTTGAATTAAGAAACTCAAATTCACTATCTAATTTTCAAACTAGCAATAGTTCTCTAACAGAAAGAGGCTTAAGAGGAGGCACCTCCCCTTCAGGATATAAACTCTCTCAAATCTTTTACCTTAAAAAAGTATGTTTTTCTATAACGGGAGTTCCTAGGACCCTATCTCCTTTACATTATATATGCACCAAAGCACACGAGGTCACCTAGTCAGTGAGTCTCAACTTCAGTCCCTAAACAGGGTGTGGGAGAGGCCAGGAGTCTCCATTTTAGCCAGCACCCCCAAGTAATTTTGATGAATGTGGTCCCAAAACCACATACTTAAGAAACACTGCTGTAGGCTATAGCCTCTAAAAGAAAGAAATCAAGATTTACCGATTTTCAATATACAAACTGACACTGACACTGACACCACTGCCTGGTCTGAAAGGTATAACATATCCTGAGCAAGACAGAAGATTCACAATGCGGAAGGGTTGACTATGGTCCTCATTTATTAATTTCAGTGCATGAAGATACAGAAGCAGTTTATATGTGCCCAGTTAAGAGGATTTACAGATTTAGATTTGACTAAATCAAAAATGGGCAATACTCCCACAAACTAAAGATAATCCCAATAGCATTAGCAAAAACCAATTATAAAATGGCAAAGGTAATATTCTACTTTTAGCAACATCTAAGTTAGAAACAATGACAACCTAAGTAGATACTACAAGTCAGCCAAAACATAAAAAATTATTAAAAGACTATTTAAAATATAGGAGAAGAGGAGATAAGCAATCTATCTGATAAGATGTTTAAGGTAACAATCATAAAGATGCTCAGAGAACTCAGAAGAATGGATGAACAGAGTGAGGAGTCAGAAGTTTTTAACAAAGAGTTAGAAAATATAAAAAAGAACCAGAGCTAAAGAATACAATAACTGAAATAATAAATACACTAGAAGGAATCAATAGTAGATTAGACGATACAGACGAATGGACCAGCAAACTGGAAGACAGAGTAGTGAAAATCACTCAAGCTGAACAGAAAAAAGAAAAATGAATTTTTAAAAATGAAGACAGTTTAAGAGTCCTCTGGGACAACATCAAGAGTACTAACATTCGTATTATCAGGATCCCAGAAGGAGAAGAGAGAGAAAAAGGAGCAGAGAACATATTTGAAGACATAATAACTGAAAACTTCCCTAACCTGGGAAAGGAAACAGACATCTAGTCCAGGAAACACAGAGAATCCCAAATAGGATCAACCCAAAGAGGATCATGCTGTCCTTAAATGGCAAAAATTAAAGATAAAGAGAGAGGGGCTTCCCTGGTGGCACAGTGGTTAAGAATCCGCCTGCCAAGGCAGGGGACATGGGTTCGAACCCTGGTCTGGGAAGATCCCACATGCCGCAGAGCAACTCAGCCCATGCGCCACAACTACTGAGCCTGTGCTCTAGAGCCCATGAGCCACAACTACTGAGCCCACATGCCACAAATACTGAGCCCATGCACCACAACTACTGAAGCCCGCGTGTCTAGAGCCCGTGCTCCGCAACGACAGAAGCCACCGCAATGAGAAGCCCACACACCATGGCCAAGAGTGGCTCCCGCTCACCGCAACTGGAGAAGGCCCGCACGCAGCAACGAAGAATTAAATAAATAAATTAAAACAAACAAACAAACAAAAATCTCTCCACAAAGGAGGTGTAGAGGGAACATACCTCAATAACAAAAGTCAAACAGAAATATAGATCAATGAACAGGATAGAGAGCCCAGAGATAAACCCACGCACCTAATTATGGTCACCTAATCTATGAGAAAGGAAGCAAAAATATACAATGGAGAAAAGACAGTCTTTCAATAAATGGTGCTGGGAAAACTGGACAGCTACATGTAAAAGACTGAAATTAGAACACTCTGTAACACCATACACAAAAATAAACTCAAAATGGATTAAAGACCTAAATGTAAGGCCAGACACTCTTAGAGGAAACATAGGCAGAACACTCTTTGACATAAATTGCAGCAAAGTCTTTTTTGACCCACCTCCTACAGTAACGAAAATAAAACCAAAAATAAACAAACGGGACCTAATTAAACTTAAAAGCTTTTGCAAAGCAAAGGAAACCACAAACAAAATGAAAACCATAAACACTCAGACTGGGAGAAAATATTTGCAAATGAAGTAACCGACAAGAGATTAATCTCCAAAATATACAAACAGTTCATGCAGCTCAATATCAAAAAAAAAAACAATCAAAAAATGGGTGGAAGACCTAAATAGACATTTCTCCAAAGAAGACATATAGATGGCCAAGAAATACATGAAAACATGCTCAACATCACTAATTATTAGAGAAATACATATCAAAACTACAGCGAGGTATCACCTCACACCAGTCAGAATGGCCATCATCAAAAAATCTACAAACAATAAATGCTGGAGAGGGTGTGGAGAGAAGGGAACCCTCTTACACTGTTGGTGGGAATGTAAACTGGTACAGCCACTGTGGAGAACAGTATGGAGGTCCCTCAAAATACTAAAAACAGAACTACCATATGACCCAGCAACCCCACTCCTGGGCATATGCCTAGAGAAAACTGTAACTCAAAAAGACAGCTGCACCCCTATGTTCACTGCAGCACAATTTAGAGCAGCCAGGATGTGGAAGCCACCTAAATGTCCATCAACAGAGGAATGGATAAAGAAGATGTGGCACATATATACAATGGAATATTACTCAGCCATAAAAAGAAATGAAATTGTGCCATTTGCAGAGACATAGATGGCCCCAGAGACTGTCATACAGAGTGAAGTAAGTCAGAAAGAGAAAAACAAATATCATGTAATATTGCTTATATGTGGAATCTAGAAAAATGATACAGATGAACTTATTTGCAAAGCAGAAATAGAGACACACAAGTAGAGAACAAACGTATGGATACCAAGGGGGGAAGGGGGAGGTGGGATGAACTGGGAGATTGGGATTGACTTACATACACTACTATGCATAAAATAGATAACTAATGAGAACCTACTGTATAGCACAAGGAACTCTACTCAATGCTCTGTTGTGACCTAAGTGGGAAGGAACTCTAAAAAAGAGGGGATATATGTATACGTATAACTGATTCACTTTGCTGTACAGCAGAAACTAACATAACATTGTAAAGCAACTATACTCCAATAAAAATTAGTAATTAAAAAGAAGTCATATATGACAAGCCCACAGCCAACATCATAATCAACAGTAAAAAGCTGAAAGCATTTCCTCTAAGATCAGGAACAAGACAGGGATGCCCACTCCGCCCACTTCTATTCAACTTAGTATTGGAAGTCCTAGCCACAGCAATCAGACAAAAAATAGAAATAAAAGGCATCCAAATTGGAAAGGAAGAAGTAAAACTGTCAACTGTTTGCAGATGACATGATGCTATACGTAGAAAACCCTAAAGATGCCACCAAAAAACTACTAGAACTCATCAATGAATATCGTAAAGTTGCAGGATACAAAATTAATATAGAGAAATCTGTTGCATTTCTATACACTAGCAATGAACTATCAGAAGAGAAATTAAGAAAACAATCCCATTCATGATCTCATCAAAAAGAATAAGATAACCTAGGAATAAATCTAACTAATGAAGTAAAAGACCTGTACCTGGAAAACTATAAGACACCGATGAAAGCAAATGAAGATGAGACAAACAGATGAAAAGATATACCACATTCAAGGTTTGGAAGACTTAATATTGTTAAAATGACCATACTACCCAAGGCAATCTACAGATTCACTGCAATCCCTATAAAAATACCAATGGCATTTTTCACAGAACTAGAACAAATAATTCTAAAACTTGTAAAGAAACACAAAAGACCCTGAATAGCCAAAACAATCTTAAGAAAGAAAAACAAAAGGAGGTCTCATGCGCCCTGATTTCAAACTATACTACAAAGCTACGGTAATCAAAACAGTATGGTACTGGCACAAAAACAGATACATAGAGCAATGGAACAGAACAGACAGCCCAGAAATAAACCCATGCACCATCGGTCAATTAATCTACAAAAAAGGAAGCAAGAATATACAATGAAGAAAAGACAGTCTTTCCATAAGTGGTGTTTGGAAAACTGAACAGCCACACGCAAAAGAATTAAACTGGACTACTTTCTCACACCATATACAAAAATAAACTCAAAATGGATTAAAGATTTAAATGTAAGACCCCAAACCATAAAACTCCTAGAAGAAAACATAGGCAGTACGCTCTTTGACATCAGACTTAGCAATTTGTTTTTTGGATATGCCTCTTCAGGCAAGGGGAAAAAAAGTAAAAATAAATGAATGGGACTACATCAAACTAAAAGGCTTTTGAACAGTGAAGGTTACCATCAACAAAATAAGAAGGCCACCACTGAATGGGAGAAGATATTTGCAAACAACAGATCCAACAGGGGTTAATATCCAATATATACAAAGAACTCATACAACTCAATAGCAAAAAACCAAACAGCTTCATTAAAAAATGGGTAGAGAACCTGAATAGACATTTTTCTACAGAAGACATACAGACGGGAACAGGCACATGAGAAGATGCTCGACATCACTAATCATTAGGGAAATGCAAGTCAAAACCACAATGAAATAGCACCTCACATCTGTCAGAATGGCTATTATCGAAAAAGACAACGAATACATGTTGGTGAGGATGTGGAGAGAAGGGAACCCTTGTGCACTACTGGTGGGAATCTACATTGGTACAACCACAATGGAAAACAGTATGGGGATTCCTCAAAAAATTAAAAATAGAACTATCATACTCTCCAGCAATTCCACTTCTGGGTATGTGAAGAAAATAAAAACGCTAATTCGAAAAGATATATGCACCCCTATGTTCACTGCAGCACTATCTACAATAGCCAAGATATGGAAGCAGTCTAAGTGTCCATCAACAGATGGAATGTAAAAACAATAGCTAAAGGTATACATATATACAATGGAATATTAAGCAGCTGTATTAATCAGCTGTATAAAAAGAATGAAACATTGCCATTTGCGACAACATGGATGGACCTAGAGGGTATTATGTTAAGTGAAATAAGTCAGACAAAGAAAGACAAATACTGTATGATTTCACTTACATGTGGAATCTAAAAAACAAAACAAATGGACAACTATAACTAAACAGAAACAGGGTCATAAGGAGAACAAACAGGTTGTTGCCAGAGGGAAGGGGGTTTGGGAGAAAAGAGTAGTAGGTGAGGGAGATTACAAACATTCAGTACAAAATAAATGAGCCATAGGTATGAAATGTACAGTGTGGGGAATACAGTCAATAATTCTGTAATATCTTTGTATGGTGACAGATGACAACTAGACTTATCATGGTGGTCATTTTGAAATGAACAGAACTATCAAATCATTATGTTGTATACCAGGAGCTAACATAGTGTTGTAGGTCAATTATACTTCAAAAACAAGCAAACTCATAGAAAAAGAGATCAGATTTATGGCTTCCAGAGTCGGGTGCTGGCGGGAGGGGGAATTAGGCAAAAGTAGGCAAAAGGTACAAGCTGCCAGTTATAAGGTAAATAAGTACTAGGGATATAAGTACAACATGATAAAGATAATTAACACTGCTGTACATTATCCATGAAAGTTAGGGTAAATCCTAAGAGTTCTCATCATAAAGGAAAAAAATTTCTTTTCCATTTCTTTAATGTTGTACCTATGTGACATGATGGCTGTTCACCAAACTTATTGTGATAATCCAGTTCATGACGTATGTAAGTCAGATCATTATGTTGTATACCTTAAACCTATACAGTGCTGTATGTCAATTTTATCTCAATAAAACTGAGGGAAAAAAGACTTATAGAATCAAATCTAATAACAATGAATCTTATTATAAGGGAATATTATACCTTGGGATATTAGCTAGTGATAATAGTTCATGTATTTATGTTATAAATATTTTAAATATCTATATTTATAATTATAAATAAATAAGGGATGAATGCTTAATTTTTTACTCTTTGGACACTTAACATATACTGTCTTAGAATCACTCTTACTATCTGAATAAATCATACATCTCCAATCTACTGAGGGCAGAAAAAAATAAGGTATGAAGTGTTGGCCCTAACTCTTCACAAACATTATGCCATTATAATTCTCATAAGAACCCTAAGATAGATTATATCATTATCTCCATTTTTCAAGAGAAAATGGAGGCCCAGAGATATTAAATAACATTTCCAAAAGTTACAGAATCAGTGAGGCTGAGAGGCACAAATCCAGATCTTATCTCTCTCCAACCAGACTACAGGCTTGCCCCAGGGCAAGATTTATGCATTCTGGAGCTTCTCATCCCACTGTACGCCCTACATGATTGGTACATACATGCTGCCGACTTTAGGAGTCAAATAAACAAAACCTCTTGACTACTGTGTCTATTTTAACTTTCATTCCAGCAAGCCATAAGTATTTATATCACTACTACACATACCTGTCACTTCACCAAAAATAGGTTTGGCTGATTTTGCCATAAAGTTCCCTTTACAGGAACTATATACAGCAATTCCAAAAGCATAACTGCCAATAAGGAAAAATATAACTTGCAAAAAGGCAGGGAGTCTAGCTCAGCAATATCAGTTATTCTAAGTCCTGTGTAATAAGACGACTGCAGTCTTCCCTATGCAGACACTGAGCAAAATAAATAAGAATGAAAGATTTTCACATCAACTATTCAGTCAACTGGTTTCGCATATTCAAGGCATTGATTGCCAAATAAAAGGGAGGCAAATTAGGTTCTAAATGTAACAATATAAACAACCCCAGCCCACATATATACTTCTGATTATAACTTAGATTAACTCTTAAAAGTTCTTACTGTGCACCCAGTAGCCAAAGCTGCAGCTCTGAAGCAATCTTCTGCCTTTTTGGTCAAAACTGGAAGTTCTTTCATTGAGGGTGCACGGAAGTAATAGATTAGTTCAGAATAAGAGGGAATGATATTGGGTATTACACCACCATTTTTTATTATACCTATAAAAAGAACCAAATTACTGGAATTGAGCTTGGAGCTTGGAGATCATTTATTTAAGCTTAAATACACCCATAAAGTTTTTCAGCCAATATATACATAAAGAAAAATAATTTAAACTTATTAGCATCACCAACCAAAGATTTTGATGTTATACAACAAGTTTCTATGCACAGTGTGATACTTTCTCACTAATAGGAAAAAAAATAACTGTCTATATGTACTTTAGTCTGAGGAATTTATACGATGTTAAGAAATTATGATTCCTGACTATAGAGAAACTGTTAGAAATTTTTACAACTATCTTAAGCCTTCTGGGAGAATTTTATTTCAGTGCGTTTTATTACAGTTGTACATTTTGATAAACTTTTGACATAAGGAAAAAAACCAATGGTATGAGCTTCTATAATTACCCTCATACCTCAGGAATCCCATTTTAAATAGCATTTGGCTCTGGGAAAATAATTTTCATGCCAACAAGAAACCAATGCAAGTCAAAGATGACAAAGTATACTACCAACTGTCAAAACAAATGCATTTATTTGGAACTAGACTGAGAAGGAAGATGTATCCATTCAAAATAATAATGAAAATAAGTATGCAAAACCTATTTTATATGACCTGTTTTAAAAAGAAATATTTTTTACATATTCCTGTTTATTCTTTTTAAAGAAACTAAGGTAGAAAATTGGTAAAAGTGCAGTTACAAACTAATTTCAGACTATAGCAAAATCAGGCAAAGAACAGATCTTAAAGTATAATAATTTCTTAAATCATAAGGAATTAAACTAAAAAATAAATCTGTACCTTCAAGACAGTACTTTATTACTGTATATATATTAAGGTGATACACATAATTTAAAAAGATGTTACTTAGGATTAACAGCACTTGAGTACATAAAACCAGTAACCACCACTTTTTTTTTAAATGAGAAAATGATGAAATTTTGTTATTAAGAGACAGTGAAGATAACTGAAAAAATCCAATTCTAACTTTCAAATACCCACAGAATATTGAGACAGTGAGGATAACTGAAAAATCAAGTTCTAACTTTCAAATATCCACAGAAAGAACATAGATCCTTACATAAAAACATTATTTCTAATACTCAAAATGACCATTCTATTTATGTACAAATAATCTTAACTATCTTCTTACCCACATATAAATGAACATCTAGTATCCTGTCCCAGGAATTTCTGAAAATGTTAAAAATTTTTGAAATATCCATAAAGTACATAAAATGTTCCCAAATGTTTTTTTAAATCAAATATTAAGGAATTATACTGCACTGAAATATATTAAGCGCCACCTATTACCCAAAGCATTTGACATTCGTACCATGAACTCTCCAGGTCGGTTTCATTTGTTGTCTTAACACAGACAGATTGTTGTAGGCGAGGACAGCAGCATCTAATGCATTTAGTCCTTCCCAGGGATAAGCAGCAGCATGAGATGCTTTTCCATAGTACTTCACAATCACACTAGGAAATAAAACATCATTCGGAATTACTTTTTTCAATATCATCAAAGTAAGAAAATCCAAGTAATTAGAACTACTCGACTATTATTCAAAATTAATTCACACTGATGAATTAATTTGTAGCAATAATGTAGCAATTTACATACCTTAGTTCTAGTTTATTATTATGTAATACAGTGACTAACACAAAGAAGGCATTCCAAAAAACCAGAGAAAAAGAACTTTGCTCAATGGAGCTCCTGTACAAATTAGATCTGTACACAATTCAATTTAAACAAACAATGCAATACTGTATTAAGTGCTGGAATTACAAGAGATGGCTCCTGTCTCCTTCTACACTGTACTGTGAGAGTTCTATATCAAAGGTCTGCAAAAACTCAAATAATTCTTTCTGTCTTAAGGGTGGGGAAAGGTCAAGGAAAGACAGAAAGGAGGTGACATTTGAAATGGGTTAAGACAACCTCTAAAAATCAGATTATATTCACAGTATTATAAAATATTCTAGCGTTAAGTCAGTTGTTCCTGACCAATATTTTATTAATGTTCCAGAATACCTACTGCCACCAGAAAACTGCTAGAGCTAATTAATGAATATGGTAAAGTTGCAGGATACAAAATTAATGCACAGAAATCTCTTGCATTCCTATACACTAATGATGAAAAATCTGAAAGAGAAATTATGGAAACACTCCCATTTACCATTGCAACAAAAAGAATAAAATACCTAGGAATAAACCTACCTAGGGAGACAAAAGACCTGTATGCAGAAAACTATAAGACACTGATGAAAGAAATTAAAGATGATACCAACAGATGGAGAGATATACCATGTTCTTGGATTGGAAGAATCAACATTGTGAAAATGAGTATACTACCCAAAGCAACCTACAGATTCAATGCAATCCCTATCAAATTACCAATGGCATTTTTTACGGAGCTAGAACAAATCATCTTAAAATTTGTATGGAGACACAAAAGACCCCGAATAGGCAAAGCAGTCTTGAGGCAAAAAAATGGAGCTGGAGGAATCAGACTCCCTGACTTCAGACTATACTACAAAGCTACAGTAATCAAGACAATATGGTACTGGCACAAAAACAGAAACATAGATCAATGGAACAAGATAGAAAGCCCAGAGATTAACCCACGCACCTATGGTCAACTAATCTATGACAAAGGAGGCAAAGATATACAATGGAGAAAAGACAGTCTCTTCAATAAGTGGTGCTGGGAAAACTGGACAGCTACATGTAAAAGAATGAAATTAGAATACTCCCTAACACCATACACAAAAATAAACTCAAAATGGATTAGAGACCTAAATATAAGACTGGACACTATAAAACTCTTAGAGGAAAACATAGGAAGAACACTCTTTGACATAAATCACAGCAAGATCTTTTTTGATCCACCTCCTAGAGTAATGGAAATAAAAACAAAAATAAACAAATGGGACCTAATGAAACTTCAAAGCTTTTGCACAGCAAAGGAAACCATAAACAAGACGAAAAGACAACCCTCAGAATGGGAGAAAATATTTGCAAATGAATCAACGGACAAAGGATTAATCTCCAAAATATATAAAGAGCTCATTCAGCTCAATATCAAAGAAACAAACACCCCAATCCAAAAATGGGCAGAAGACCTAAATAGACATTTCTCCAAAGAAGACATACAGATGGCCACGAAGCACATGAAAAGATGCTCAACATCACTAATTATTAGAGAAATGCAAATCAAAACTACAATGAGGTATCACCTCACTCCTGTTAGAATGGGCATCATCAGAAAATCTACAAACAACAAATGCTGGAGAGGGTGTGGTGAAAAGGGAACCCTCTTGCACTGTTGGTGGGAATGTAAATTGATACAGCCACTATGGAGAACAATATGGAGGTTCCTTAAAAAACTAAAAATAGAATTACCATATGACCCAGCAATCCCACTACTGGGCATATACCCAGAGAAAACCGTAATTCAAAAAGACACATGCACCCGAATGTTCATTGCAGCACTATTTACAATAGCCAGGTCATGGAAGCAACCTATATGCCCATCAACAGACGAATGGATAAAGAAGATGTGGTACATATATACAATGGAATATTACTCAGCCATAAAAAGGAACGAAATTGAGTCATTTGTTGAGACGTGGATGGATCTAGAGACTGTCATACAGAGTGAAGTAAGTCAGAAAGAGAAAAACAAATATCGTATATTAATGCATGTATGCGGAACCTAGAAAAATGGTACAGATGAGCCAGTTTGCAGGGCAGAAGTTGAGACACAGATGTAGAGAATGGACATATGGACACCAAGGGGGGAAAACTGCGGTGGGGTGGGGATGGTGGTGTGCTGAATTGGGCGATTGGGATTGACATGTATACACTGATGTGTATAAAACTGATGCCTAATAAGAACCTGCAGTATAAAAAAAAAAAAAAAAAAAAAAAAGTAAAAAAGAAATAGAGGGAGAGAAGATGGGGAGATCTACATCTCTAGTTGCTTCCCTTTTTTTCTCCACAAATGTGCCACCAAAAGGTTAGCAAACACTTATAGCAATTAAAATAAACCTAATAAACACTTTCAAACAGCAAAAAAAAAAAAAAAAAAAAAAAAATGTTCCAGAATACCTGTATCACTAATACCTTAAAAGATTTTTAAGAATTAATTAATTAATTAATTTTATTTTTGGCTGGGTTGGGTCTTTGTTGCTGCACGCGTGCTTCTCTAGTTGCGGCGAGCGGGGGCTACTCTTTGTTGCAGTGCGCGGGCTTCTCATTGTGGTGGCTTCTCGTTGCAGAGCATGGGCTCTAGGCGTGCGGGCTTCAGTAGTTGTGGCACTCAGGCTCAGTAGTTGTGGCGCACGGGCTTAGTTGCTCTGTGGCATGTGGGATCTTCCCAGACCAGGGCTCGAACCCGTGTCCCCTGCATTGGCAGGAGGATTCTTAACCACTGCACCACCAGGGACATCCCCCTTAAAATTTTATAAATTGTTTTTCCACTTCCCAATAGTTCTCATACCAGTCTACTCAGATACAATAAAAAACAATAAGGTTTAGAGAAAGGATTGTATATTAAATAGTTATTTATAAAGATGACTTGCCTCCATTTGTTTTTTTAACTCTTTGAATACATGACTCATGGCCTTGTCTGATAACCCCCCCCAAAAAATAATAATAATGGTGACTTGTTTGGATAACACTTTTTAAGCCTGATTAATAGTACCCACATTTAAATTATTAAAAAGTCACTCTAGACTTATTTTTTTTTTAATGAGCTAGATTCAGGAGGCTCATGGCATTTCTTTACTAATTCCAAACATTCTATTAAAAAAACAAAAACAAGTAAAAGCATCCAAATATATATTTTAAATTTTAGGATACTTGTTATTTCCTCAATCTATATCTTATCACCATCTCCCAGAAACTGGAATTTTAACAAAACTGGTGATAAATATTAAAAAATGGAAAAAGATGTCCTTTATGAAAATGGCTCTAGCACCATTTCTTCTAGGGTTCAAATCTATGTACAATTAAAGCACAATAAACTACAGGAAAAGAAATGTTAATGCCTGTTTTATATCAGCATTAGTATTTTAGGCTTAAAAAGCACACTTAAAAAAAACTGATATGGAATGATATTCAAGACACATTGTTTAATTTTAAAAAGCAAGAGCCAGATCAACAATATATTTAGCAGACTATTTCAGAGGGGGGAAAAAATCCTCCTTTAAAATTTAATTTATACATGTACCTATTTTATGTCTATAAATATATCCCCAAAGTCCTGGAAGAATATATATCTCTAGAAAAGGGACTGTATGTGAAAAAGGTGATTAATAGGGACATAGTGCTTTATCTTATTTATTGTTACAGATTTTTAGCATGAATAGATTAGTAATTTTTTAAATTAAATTTTTGTTCTTGCTCTCTTTTCCATCTTAAAAGTTGGCCAGTGAAAAACCTAAGAAGCCAGATACTAAGAAAAGGCCTGAGGCCCAATGGACTGACTTCAGAATCAAGGCCAAGAAGCGTACCTAACCCTAAATCCTAGAAGGCTAATGGACTGGGAAGCCTGCCTGCAGCCACTGGTCCCTTCCAGCCAGAGACATTGGCAGAGATTTCTAACCTCTAAGGTTTTCCAGAGGTGTACTACTGTACAGCATCCCTGAAACGGAAGTTGAAAGACTCTTCCTACTGTCACAATACCAATTATTCCTGGTGATAAGACCAAAAATACCAGGACAGTTAAAATACTCATCCTCTGAAAACAAGGGATGCAGAGAAATGCAGGATAACTGAACACACAATCTAGAAGCACTGCTGGGGTGGTTCTGCGATTACTCCCTGGCTACTGCAGAGGAGAACATGGGGTTTTCCTGAAGCAGCTGAGCCATGGCTCCTTGGGACCAGACCCCTAACTGGACCATTAACTATTATGGTTGAAATTTCTGATGTAAAAAATTTAAACCACTTAAATGATGCATGCTCCTAGGTACCAAAAAAAAGTGAGCTTTTCAACATAGAGAAAGATAAAAAAGAAAAAAAAAAGTTTCAGCACCAGACAAATCAGAAAAGGATATATTGGCAAATTCCAATCAAATCCACAGCTAGTCAGTTTCTGTATTTTTTCGTCAGGAACATAATTTATCCTTTTTGCAAAGAACTCAAAATAAGTAAACTAGAGAAGTGTGTTTTCTTCCCAAGTCTAACAAAGCTGTCTCTTGCAGATCTATTCAGCTGCAAATGCAACTCCATATCAAAGGACAGACATTGTCCAGAAACCAGATTCCTCTCAATTCAAAATAGAACATAAGTGTCAACATATTGTTTGCTATTCTTACGCTTTTTAGGCAGTATTTTAACAGTTCAATTATGAACACCATATTAAATCTCAATTAGAAGGGGCCTACCAAATGTCGTTCAATGGAAATCAAATATCACACCATTATCTTTCAATTTACTGTTTTTTTTCAATTTACTTTTTAAATGCAGAAGTACGGAGTTTTAGCCTCCGGTTAAGTCACTAAAGTATTCTAATAGCCTGTTTTCCACTACGAAGTTTATTTCAACTTGATTACTCACTCATGTTCAGCCATATCAGGTAGATAAGCAGCATTCTCTTGAGATGGATGGGCCATAAAAACAACATCAAGATTTTTAAAAGCCCCTGCTTCGATTAAATCAACTTTGCCACCACCATCTTCTTCTGCAGGGGTTCCCAGAACAATTACCTAGAAAGAAATACCTGTGTCAGAGCAACAAAAAATCCTAGCAGGCGATATCACTCAGGTTCCCTTGCATATGTATTCACAATCTAAATCAAACTATGAAGAGAGGTTTTGTTCTCTGACTCAAGTAAGGCAGTGGGCATAAATCTACCGTGCTAAATTCACCACAAACTTGCAATTGACATTATTATACCAATTTGGCTCAAAGTATGCACTAAAGTCTCTATAGGAAACTTTTCCCAATCTTATAACACAATTTTATAGAACTAATGTCAAAGATGAAAAGAGATAAGTACTATATACTAAGTTCCTCAAAATTATTTAGGACTTACTTCTTAAAGCTTATTTTTGACTGTCTTTTAGTATATATGTATATAATTATTCATAAGCATTTTACTAGTAAGGAACTTTCTAGTTACTTATTAGTTATCCTCACAACAACCCTGTGAGGTAGGTGAGCGATCTGTATCATCATTTTAGGAAGGGTGGTTTTGAGGCATGGAGTGAAATGTCTTGCCCCAGATCACAGAGCAAGGCTTAAAGCTGAGCTGGGATTAGATACCCTGACCTTCAGGCCTGAACTCTGTTTCTTTACCAAACTACCTCTTTAAAAGGTCTTAACGCATTAATCCTTTATGAAAAGCATTGAATAAATCTTAATACCACGGTTAGAAACGGCCAACTATTACACAAACTTACTAATTCGATTCCACCAGCTCAACCAGGCAGATTTATTGGTCACCAAACACCTAATTAAACAAAAGAGAACTTTACAGAATAAACATTTTACTTTGATATTTAAACTTAACTTCTTCAAACAATTTTTAAAAGCAAAGAAAAATTATCTATAAACAACTAATATACTTTCAAGGTCACGTATAAGAACACAATGAAACAAGTTGGAAAAGTTCTTGGCTTGAAAAGAGAATCAACATAAATTCCATTTTCAGATAAGACAGATAACCTTACTAAAACTGAGTATTACCATTCAAAATCAGAAGTGTGTGTATTTCCCAAAGTCTTGCTTTATTCAGAAGTTATAAAGCACCCAAACTCTTAAATTAAGTTGCTTTTTACTCTTAACCCTTGACTCATTAAATCTGATGACTTTTCAGGTTAAATCTTGCTGACTTCTCTGAACCTTTCATAAACCTGGTTAAAGCTAAATCTCTCCAGTGCTTCATGCAATGGCAAAGGACACCTCCTCCCCCAAACAAAACAAAAACCTAGCCAGATGAAAAACAAGGCCCAGAGGCAGAAAAGAGAAGGCGGCTAAAGAGAAAAAGCCACAAAAGATGGAACTGTAAGGATAAAAGAGAAAGGTACTGACACTGGAAAAAATGGGCTAAAGAATATTAAAATATAACATCAGTCTTCCCCTTAACCTGAGCAGTGGTGATTGAATCTTAGCCCACAGAAAGAATATACCATCTGGAAAAACAGAGTAACACAAGGTTAAACTTGCCCTGTGGCTAACATAAATATTTCCCCGTTTAAAGGATCGAGCTATTTCTTAAAATCGCGAAATAAACTTTAAGACTTAAGGATCATGTAGTTAATGTTCACTCTCTTCCCATTTTTTGTATACTTCTAGAGGTTTTGTAGTTCTAACGACTGAACATTTCCTATCCAAATTCCAATGATTCGAATCACAACAGCTCCTAGGACTGCCACAAACAAAAGATTTTTTGGAGGCTAACGAATAGGGTCTGCAGGTTTCCCTATAATAACTACCTCCTCCCAGAGATTGCACAACCTTGTCAGCAAATTGCGATTGCCCCTGTTACCAAAAATAAGCCATCACGAAATGGTTCTACGTTCCTTCCTAAGGGAGAGAGTCCACTCAACTGTTTACAACTACGCAGGAGTGAAAAAGCAAAAATCTGCAAAATGTCGCTAGGTCGGCAACTCATGAACTACTGACTTTGATCCAGGGGTTCTGCCTACTAGCAAAAGCCAGGACGTCGAGTGCTGTCCCCTACACCTGCCCCGGAGTGGGAAGGGACGGAAGCGCACAGGAAGCGCCGGCTCCCGCCCTTCTCAGGTCGGTCCCGGCCTGGGCTGGCGATGGGAGTCCCAAGCCCGGGCCCCACCTCACCTTCACCGGCAGAGGCAGCCTGGGGAGGCTCTCCAGGGCCCCCTTGACGCCCAGCGCGGCCGCCGCCCCGACCTCGGCGATCAGGTTGTGGCCGCAGGCGTGCCCGATGCCTGGCAGCGCGTCGTACTCGCAGAGGAAGCCCAGGTGCAGCGGGCGCGGCGCCGCCCAGCCCCCCGGCGGCCCCCACTCGGCACGGAAGGCCGTGACCAGCTGGTAGTGCGGCTGCACCACCCACGAGGCGGCCGGGCGCTCGCTCTCGAAGAAGCGCGTCAGCACGCCGTGGGCATGGTGCTCCTCGTAGGACAGCTCGGGCTCGCTCCAGATCTCGCGGCTCAGGGCCCCCAGGCGCTCGGCCGCCTCGTCGATGCACTCCGCCGCGCGCAGCTTCAGCAGCTCCACCTCGAAGACGGCGGCGCAGGCGCCCCCCTCCACCGGCCTCTCCTCTCCGGGTCTCATCGTGCCCACAGCCCGTGACCGCTCAGCGCTCTTCTCGACCGCCCGCTAGATCGCTCCCTCCTAGGGGCCCACTGAGCCTGCGCACACGCCCGACGTTCGCGGCGCAGGCTGTCTCCGCAGCTCCCGGGAGACCCACCCCCGAGCCCCCGAGCCCCGCCTCCAGCGCCACGCCGGAAATGTGCTCCGCCCCTTCTGAAGCCGGTCGCTGGGAGGAACCCGAGTCCTGGGGCTCGTTGTCTCTCCTCCGTCCCCTTGGCTGTCCTGACAACTTATTTATGGTCTAAGGTCATTACTCCTTTTCGTTGTTGCTTATGTCCCAGAGCAGCAGAATAGAACGGTTTTATTGGTTAATAGGCCTCAGAGACAGACCAAGTGGAGTATAGTCCCCTGAAAAACGGCACTCTCCTTTCTAGAATAGTAATACAAATTTATACAAGGGTTTTAGTTCCTAAAACTGGGTGTCGATATAAATGCTTTACAAAAAACACTGGTCTATAGACTACGTGGTTAAGTTTTCGGTACGCCCTCACTTTCTTCTCCTTGAGGTTACTGTATTACGTAAAAGCTGAAACTGCTGTATGTGGCTTTCTTATTAGAATCAGAACTTACTAGTAACTCGAACAGCACCTGGAATGTAAATAGTAAGCACTAGATATGTATTCGCTATTATAGTCTACTTGAGTAGAGTAGAATTAGAATTAAGTATTTAAAATGAGGTTTTTTAAAAAGCCCAAAACAAAGAGTTAATAAAAACATTTATGGTCATATATATTCATACTATTTTGTTGATTTGAATGTGTTTTGTTAAATAGTAACAGCTTTGAGAGAGAGCATATTTTCTATTTTCGTTTACAACTTTGATGCTGAACTCACGTAACATGTGTGCAGTTGTCCACATTATAACTCGGTTTTAAATTACCCAGTGAAGAAATTCAAGATGCCGTACTCTTTTCTCCGGAGTGAAGCACAAAGTCTGAAAAAATGTTGTTGATGATATAACTATTAATAGCACTGTAGAAATTTATATTCTAAGGTGTTCCACATGGTAAAAGCTTCCATCAACATTTCATACTCTATCACCTCTTTCCTTAATTTGTTACCATTCAGTTAAATGGGACACAATATATTCATATAATAAGACAAATGAATTTTTTCAAAATAAGTCTAAAGGAAGCTAACATACATGAAGACTATCTACTACTATTTTTAACTACTACACATATTAACAATATCAGAGTAAATGTCACATTCTAAATCAGAAAACACTGTCATTCTCAGGCAACACCCTAACTGAAACGCAGCTCTAAAGACAACAAATGTGGTATTAAATTCCTGGACCCCCTTGTCTACGCTTAACAAACCTTACTGGGATACACTTCCGCGAAAATCCCCTCTGCATCTATGAGATTCAGTATTATTGTGTTCAAATAGTTGGCTAAAAAATGGCCTTGTTTGAGCAAATACAATAGTGACATTTGTAGAGCACTTACTCTGTGGCAGGAGCTTAACATGAGCTAAGTGCTTTACGAGTATTAACTAATTTAATTCTCATAATAACCTATGAGGTTGTTAATGTGATTGTTTATCTTCACTTTACAGATGCACTGTCTGAGATTACACAGCTAGTAAGTAGTGGATCCAGGATGGAACAGAGGCCAGTCTGGCTCCAGTGGGCTACTTTCAGCCACCGTGCTCTATTGCTTATGTAAGTAGACATCCAAATTCTTAAATGCATCTACAGCTTGTCCATTTACATGAGAACCCATAAATATCACTCGTTTTGAATAAATTTACTGCAGCAACCCTGCCTGTTGCCATCAGTAGTACCCATGTATGCTTGCTCTTATCAGGCAGCTATAAACAACAACAGAAAAGGGGTACATATAAATTCTATATAGAAGCTGCTATTTATATTGCTTGTTATGAATTAATAAAGCTGTCACTTGAAGTAGAGAAAAGATAGATTCATTTCAAGCTCTGTTCTGTGTGTATGCACATGCAGGCATGTATGTGTTGGTTTTCCATTGTTGGCAGCCTATATTTCTTACTTATTGTATCCTTAAATTAATTTATTTAATAAATTGTGATAATTTGTTCAATATGTATCTTCCCCTCCAGTCTTCAAACTCTTTTGCTTTCTCACTGTGTTCCCCAGCACCTAACATGGTGTGGTGGTGATACAGCCCTTCCTCGTCAATAAATGTTTGTTGGTTGATTATTCTTGAATCTAATAAGCTAATTGAGTAATGGTAGCAATTAACCACTCAACTATGCCGACTGCCTGCAGATACTGTGTGTATCAATGTGATGCTTCTCCCCAGACTTCTCAGTCCTTTACCTCTGGGAGTTCAGAGGCAGGAAGAATGGCTTCTGGAAGTTGATAGAGTAGGACATATGGCCTTCTTGAATCTGATCAACTCAGTAATTCTTACTATCACTTTCATTTATATCCGTAATGTTCATACAACTGTCTACCTCTATGTGCTGCTACTAAGGAGCCTGTAATTCTTTTTACCAGAAACATTAAAAAAATGGAGAATACTTCTCTTCCTTTAGTAGGTGCTATATCTGAAAAAAATAATAAAATACCCAGGGTTTAGTATTAAGGTGTTAATTTTGACCTTTGCTTTGGAGGGAAGGTGGGTAGAAAGAGTTCTCATCAAAGAACTGGTTTTTCAAGTAGAAAGATACCTCTTCTCTCACTGCTCAGAAAACCAGCTGCCATGACACCCAACTCCATAACTTTCAGGACATCAAATTCATGACAAATGAGTGCTTTGGTGGGGATAGTAGGTCAAATATTTCCTTTACCTTGGGAAAGCAACGTTGTCCATGGCTGAAATACTAGCCAAATTGTACAAGACTAGACTGGATATTATTCTGGACTTCAGATTCAGAACTCTTTTTGGCAAGACAACAGACTTGGATATGGTTGATATTATTTTAATTAGAATAAAATAAGATAATAAAATAAAATCCTCAACATAGTCTTGCAAAGCATGACCTAAATGAGAAGAAAAAAATATGTTGAGAACCCAGAAAAAGAAATGGAACGAAAAACTAGATAGCACATTAAGAAACCACATTAAGAAACTAGATAGCACATTAAGAAACCACTTCTGGGACCTCCTTGGTGGCACAGTGCTAAGAATCTGCCTGCCAATGCAGGGGACACAGGTTCGGGCCCTGGTCCAGGAAGATCCCACATGCTGCGGAGCAGCTAAGCCCATGCGCCACAACTACAGAGCCTACGCTCTAGAGCCCGTGAGCCACAACTACTGAAGCCCGCACGCCTAGAGCCCGTGCTCCGCAACAAGAGAAGCCACCGCAGTGAGAAGCCCTCGCACCGCAACGAAGAGTAGCCCCCGCTCGCCACAACTAGAGAAAGCCCACGTGCAGCAATGCAGGTACCCAGGTTCAATCCCTGGTCAGGGAACTAGATCCTGCATGCCGCAACTAAAAGATCCCACGTGCCGCAAGGAAGATCCCACGTGCTGCAACTAAGATCCGATGCAGCCAAATAAATAAATATTTAAAAAAGAAAAAAAAAAAAGAAACACTTCTGGGCTAAGGTGTTGGGAAAGCTGGCTGTCATTTGGCAGAAAGCAGTGAACCAAGAGAACAGGTAGGGAGAAAGGTGAATTTTGATTGGCGGGGGGAAGGGACATAGAGGAATTGTGTATACATTGTTAAAGAGAGAAAACTCTATCCAGACAGTGGATAACTATCAGATGTTATTAAGCAGGAGAAAAGTAAAACCAGATTTTTGTTCTGGAAGAATAATTGATGACAATGTGGAAGATAAATGGAAACAGAGAGACTTTGAGCTGAGACAAGCTAAAAGCTTCCTGCAAAGTCCCTGGAATCCAGAAACATTCCACAGACAGAAGTGGCCAAACCTGATGTCTGATGGAATGTGTTTGGAGGAAGGGGACATGATGGAGAAAAGGGGGCAGGATGACTGAGTTTTCTAGTGTGAACGGCTGGGTGGATGGTAAAATCATTCAACCACATAGGGGCAATGGGAGCGTAAGGGGCCAGTGGATGGCTGTGTGTTAGAGGAGGTGGATGCCACCATCCAAAAGACTAGCAGTGGCCCTAAGGAAAATGGAGGAGCTAAGGAAAGTGCATGTCTATGCATCTACTATGCATAATGGTTATACCCAGAAGAGAATTAAACCATCCAGGGAGTGAGTGAGTAGGCAGGAAAAAAATTTAAGGTGAGGAAGAAACTCTGGAAAATAAAAGCAAACGGAATGAGCAAAAATGTCTGGCGGGACCTTGCTTCTGTTGGGTAAGGTTCTATTACAGCTTGTTTTCAAATTCTATATAGATTTCTTCAAATGGCCCATGAGGTAAAGGCAGCTATTTTAAAGCCTGGAATGTCCTGGTACTAAGTTACCTGAGGCTCCCTTTGACTTCCCTCCCTCTTGGCAGTGAGATTAGCTGCTCTGCTGAACATAACCGTTCCTGAAATGAGGACAGTTAGGTTCTCTCAGAGGAAAGGCTTCTCCTCTGACTGATTTCCTAAGGCTGGTAGACTACAACACTGTGAAGACACAGCCCGGCTTGTGCTGGATGAGAACATTTCTCTCCTAAGGTTATGGTTTGGGAAAATGGAGAGAACTTTTTCGGCTCCCCTGCCCTTCTTTTTTTTTTTTTAATTTCCCCCCTCCTTTCCTTTTTTTAATTAATTAATTAATTTATTTTTGGGTGTGTTGGGTCTTCGTTTCTGTGCGAGGGCTTTCTGCAGTTCCAGCGAGCGGGGACCGCTCTTCATCGCGGTGCGCGGGCCTCTCACTATCGCGGCCTCTCTTGTTGCGGAGCACAGGCTCCAGACGCGCAGGCTCAGTAGTCGTGGCTCACGGGCCCAGTTGCTCCGCGGCATGTGGGATCTTCCCAGACCAGGGCTCGAACCCGTGTCCCCTGCATTGGCAGGCAGACTGTCAACCACTGCGCCACCAGGGAAGCCCTCCCCTGCCCTTCTTGATACAACATTTAGAACTTGGACCCAATGCAGTGCTTGAGGGTCCTTCAAGAGATTCCTCTCTTAAGCAATGTGTACATTTTGACCATGTGCGTATCTACTAAGGATTCACCTCTCAAACTTCTCGGTTATTTTGGTGCTACTTATTTTAAGTTGCTAGCAGGAATGGAACAACTTGGATGGTCACAGGGTGCTTAAAATACTCAAGATGTTTTATAAAAGATGTGGTAATGAAGAGCCGTTAAGTAAATTTTAAAATGTGTGGTCTAAAAATTAATAAACATCTAACAATTAGAGGTATGATGGAACATGAAATAGGAAGCAGACTAGAAATATCCAATAAAACTGATTAGGAAAAATGCAATTACAATGTTCCCAAAGGTCTTCTGCATAAAGTGCTTCCTCTTCTGTTTTGCTACAAAGTGTGAGACCAAAATAAGGAAAGAGGAGACACTGGTGGAAACTTATAGCAGTCCAGAAAAGATACAAAAGCCAAGTTAAGTCTTTTTACTAGATAACATTTAAAATATTTACTGTTTGTTAATATGACACAAAATAAGCTTCTGGCACTTGGTTAAATTGGAACCGGAGCAAAGCTAGAAGGTTCAGTGGCTGGAGAGAAGTGGTCAAAGGGTACAAAGTTTCAGTTATGCAAGATGAAAAAGTCCTTTTCTATTGAACAGCATAGTGCCTGTGCTGACAATATTAAGAATTGGCTAAGAGAGTAGATCTTATGTCAAGTGTCATTATCACAAAAAATAATAATAAAGAAGGCAGGAGGAAACTTTTGAAGGTGACAGATATGTTTATGGCATAGACTGTGGTGATGGTTTCACTGGTATATACTTATAGCCAAAATCATCAAGTCATATACATTAAATATGTATAGCTCTTTATATGTCATTCATACCACAATAAAGTGGCTTATTGAAAAAGAAGTGTCTGCGAGAACCTCAAAGCCTTTCCAGGTGTTGTAGATATTTCTCCCATAGCATGGTGATTTCCAAGTTAAAAGGTTTTAGGGGACTCTGCTCAACTCTAGGGATAGTTCCTAGCTTAGCTTAAGAAATAGCTGAGAACATTTGGATGAGAACATTTCTCTCCTAAGAGAGAAATGGTTATGTGGTTATGGTAACAAATTATAGTTGAGTTCGCATTTTTAAAACATGCCTCTGAATTGTGTAGCCTCTGTTTATATAACAACAGGAGACAGGGATCTCATCCGGGTCCTTGACACTTTACCCGTGTCTCCTTGGGTCCTTCAGGTTCTCACCTGTAAAATGAGGAGATTAGACTCAGTTATGAGTAAGACCCATTCTAGGGTAAAGATACTCCCCTAGGATCCCATTCTTTAATCATGCTGCTTATCTGCTTCAACAAAATATTTTCTTTTTTAAAGCACAATTTACTAGCAAGACATGCTTTTCACTGTGATTTAGTTGATCATGGGTGGGGAGAAAAAAGGACCTAGCACAACCTAGATTCTGATTGTTTCCTCCCGTCCCCACTCTCCCTTTTGCTCTCTTATTTTCTTTTTAAATATAATTTTCCTTATTTATGATTTTTATTTATTATTATTATTATTATTTTTTGGCTGCGTTGGGTCTTCGTTGCTGCGAGCAGGCTTTCTCTCTAGTTGTGGCGAGCGGGGGCTATTCTTCATTGTAGTGCGCACGCGGGCTTCTCATTGCGATGGCTTCTCTTGTTGCACAGCACGGGCTCTAGGCATGCAGGGTTCAGTAGTTGCAGCACGTGGGCTCAGTAGTTGCAGCACGCAGGCCCTAGAGTATGTGGGCTTCAGTAGTTGTGGCGCACGGGCTTAGTTGCTCCGCGGCATGTGGGATCTTCCCGGACCAGGGATCGAACCCGTGTCCCCTGCATTGGCAGGTGGCTTCTTTACCACTGCACCACCAGGGAAGTCCCTCTGATCTTTAAATGTAATACATCGTAAACGTTTCCTTATCTGTAAAATGGAAGTAACGGTCCCTATATAGCAATCTCACAGGTAGGTTGTTATCTGAATTAAACAAAGTCAGTTTATGTAAACACTTGGAACAGGGCCTGGCATGTAATCACGTAAGCACTCAAAAATGTTAATTATAAGAGTATCAAGCCCTTGCCTTGCATCTCTCCATTTGCAAAAGTCCAGGCATCCAAAGTGCTTTGAAAGAAAATAATAGAATTTCTACAATAATAGAAATATCAACAATAATAGAAATTGCAAGTCCCCAGTCTCTTCGGCAGTTCTTGAAATACTGTTAGCATCTGTAATTTAGTGACCAGCTGAATGAAGTCGATGCATCACCACCATCAAATTACTTATGTTGTAATGTTTTAACTGGAAATATCACCTCTGTTCAAAAGTGGTATTTTGATGCTTTCCAGGGTGAATCTGGTGCTGCCATCTCCACACTGTGCATCACATCAGACCTTGCCAATCTGCAGATTCAGAATTTTATAAAATGTACAGCCCTTTTATGTCTGTATTGTGCCTTTATCTACTATATTAGTCTGCCCAGGCTGCCGTAACAAAATACCAGAGCCTAGGTAGCTTGAACAACAGAAATTTATTTACTCAGCGCTCTGGAGGTTAGAAGTCCAAGATCAAGTTGCTGTCAGGATTGGTATTTGGTGAGGCCTCTCTTCCTGGCTTGCAGACAGCCATTTTCTCACTTTGTCCTCAAATGACCTTCCATCTATGCTGGGGAGGAAGAGGGGCAGTAGGGTGGAGAAAGAGAAAAAGAGAGGTATCTGGTATCTTTTCCTCTACTTATAAGGACACCAATCCTATTAGATAAGGAGTCCATCCTTATGACCTCATTTAACCTTTATTACCTCCCTAAAGGTCCTATCTCCAAAGACAATCACTCTGGGGGTCAGGGTTTCAACCTATGAATTTGGGGGAACACAGTTCAGTCCATAACACATACCAAACATCAGCAGTCCAAGCTAACTACACATTTCATTATAGGCTATAATAATAAGTATTTCTAAAAAGAGACACGTATGGTAAACACCCAACAGAATTAGATAAATTTTTCATAAGGGCTTCTCGAGTATTTTTCTTGAGAAATTAAAAATTCATAATATACATTTATGATAACATTAGAATTGAAAATGTTCATTTCCTTTCAAGAGATCATTCCTTGAAATTTTATGTTTTTTCATAGTGATAAATATGAATCAGATTAAAGGGTTCCTCAAAAGCTGCATTTCACAGTCCTATTTGCTCTAATACATTTTATGTCAACTAACAAAATTTAATTATTGTTATTATTATAAGCTACTCAGCTTCACTAAAACTAGCTTCCTTTGTTATAAATTAATATGGCTTAGGAGAAAAATTTATTCAAGCTGAATTATGGGAGAAGAGATATTTCATTCAATATTTTAATTTTTTCAGGCAAATATGATAGCTGGCCAATTTTTTAAAATCTAGAATTCTATTATCATTTCACAAAAACAAATATTTTATCATTGTCTAATTCATACCAAATGGCAGCAACTGATGCTCTTGTTTTTTTTCTTGTCCAAAATTAGTTTATAATTTGACCCAAGAGTTGTTGTTGCCAAGAGGTCAGTTTCTTTCTCCAGGAACACTTGACCATGCAGAGATCTGCAATCGTGAGGACATGTAATATGGATCTATCATGTTGCTTTGAAAGCTTTGAAGCCCAGATTTGACCATAACATTTAATACCAGAGTTTAGCACAGAACAAAGTTAATTGTGGAACAGTGTATACCACTGAATGGAAGTGAACCAAAATTATATTTGAAGTGGGAATAGAAGGCCTGAAGTCAAAGTTACTACACTGAAATGTCCAAGGTTTATATTCATCATTAAAAGAGACAGACCTTATACCACATAATTTTAGAATACTAGAGAAACTATTAAGAGAAACCAACAATGCAATGTGTGAAGGGGAGACAGAGAAAAAGAGGGGGAATAAGGAGACATTTTGCAGCTGTGAAATGTTACTACTGCTGTAGTCTTATCTAAATAGTTTTATTTTTTAAAATTAAGTCTGCAATAAATACAGTTAAACACACAAACAAATATGCATCTTTTTTTAACCCAGGAATACACAATGAAGGTGAAGTTGAAGAAAACAAACTAGGCTAAATTAAATACGTAAAAAGGCCAAAATTGCCAATCCATGACCAGCCTATTTTGTCTATTTTCAATTAATGGCTAAGTGAGCTTTATGTGAGATCATATTAAACCTGAGTTTCTACATTGCACAATAGGATGATCCATCATAGCTGCTAAGCCAAGAGAATTTGACCTTCAAATACTAACACTGTGAAATAAACAAACTCCTCAAACCTTAACCTAGAATCTAGTTTCAAATTCCTAAATTCTTTCTATAAAGTGCTTCTTATGTCCCTTTTGGACAGTACTAATATTTCCATTAGCTTTATTGTATATTTTTAAATCAATATAGAATCTCAGCAAGTGTTTGTTAGTTAACTTTGGTTGACTTGTTTTCTGAAACAGCAATTATTAGCAGTTATTCTCTACAGAGAATCAGCTAAACCAACCCACGATTCTGATAGTACAGCAAGCCTGTGGAAGTTGAAAAACCTAAAAAGCTGACAGAACAATCCGGAGGAAAAAATCTTATGAAAAATTTCGATCGCTCTGTAAGGTGAAAGTACTGTAGTAATGGTTCTACTTTTAGCCTCTGCTACTCATACCAGAGGAATTATCCACCATCCCATTGCTACACTGCCATTTTCTTTAACTTATAATGAAGTGTAGAATTGATCAAAAGAAGAATATATTCTGAGGAAATTTATAAAATTAATAAGTATATAAAACATGGAACTTTTCTGAGTATAAAATTATGCATGATATATCTGGATAGAAGTTATATAAAGGATTAAAGCATCATGTGGATATATGTGTTTGAAAACTACTTTGTGTATTAATAAGTTAGAAATAAATTGTACTGAATTAGTAGATTTAGGTAAACATGACTCATTTGCTAAGAATGTGTCTTGGTCAGCAAGATAATTGGAAATAGGTGCAACAAAGAGGATGAGACCTCACAGTTTGAAGTTCCTGCAACCACAAAAAAAAAAAGGAGGAGAAACAGAAGTGAAATTCGGGAGGAATTTATGCAGAAGCCAGTGATTAAGACCACAGAGAAGTGTTGGGTTTGTGAATAAAAGAATGTCCCTGAGTCCCATTCAACACAAGAAATTTTGGGCATAGTGACTGTTGTTTCTTCTGGTACCGTGGTTGCAACAGCATAAATAAACTAAGTGTTCCTGTTTGATAAATGTTATTCCACCTGTCCTACCCAAGGCAAATATACTGTGAAGCTAATGGAGCTTAAGCTTCAGGGTCCCTCACTTACACAGACTCCTTCCAAGACCATTAAGGGCCTAGAAATGATCTCATGTGGTCATAGGTTTGAGTAAAATTCGTCGAAGATATTTCCATCACGATCAGTTAAGACCGCTCTTTCCTTCCATTCTGATGTTCCTTCTGATAGACTTCCCTTAGTCATGTCACATTGGAATGGCCACAGTGTGGCCAGTTAATGGGATCCAGTTAATGGGAAGTTGAACTGAGCATACATTGGTTTGGGTTTCGTGGAATGTGATTATGTGTGGTGCAGTATTTCTGTGTAGAGGTTAAGTATTGCTAGCCATCCAGGAATAGAAATGGCTCCCAGGAATATTCCTACTGCCCTCTGTGCCAACTCACCTGGGATCCTGTCATGTAAAGGTGCAGGGCCAGAGGTCACATTGCAATGTGACCTTATCCTGCAGTGGATGGCACCATATATACAAAGATTAAAAGGAAAGGAGGTATGAGTCAGTCTATTGGAAATTCTTCCAATCACTAGATATGTAAAATTGTTAGGGAGAGAGAAGTCTATTTTTATCCTCCTGGTCAAAAAGGAAGTTCTGTCCTGTCAGCCACATACTCAGTAATGCAATGTACACAATTATCAATGTATCATAGTCTTTTCCCCTCTTTTGAAGGAAATTGTACATGACAGAATTTATCAGAATTACTGTTAGTGTAAAAGAAGTCCGCCGTTAGTCTGGGGTAACTCCATAGCCACCAGGGACCAAGGCTCCTATATTTCTGCTCTGTCATCCTCAGTATGTGGCTTCCTTCCTCAAGGTTCCCTCATGAGTTCAGGATAATTGCTGGCGTTCTAGCTATCACGTCCACATTCCAGGCAGTAGGAAGAAGGGAGAAGAGAAGGATAAAAGGATGTGCTCCACAGCCAAGTCAAATCCCGTTAAGGGGCCATTCCTGATGTTTCTCATAGCATTTCCCCTTTGGCCAGAACTAGATGCAAAGGAGGCTGAGATAGGTAGTCTTTTCAGACAGGTGATTTGCTGCTAGAATACAACTTGGAAAATGACAAGCAGGTGGACAAGTGGAAACTTAAAAAAGCAGAGAAAGCTGAAATTTAAGCATCTGCAGTCGGAGAAGCCATAAAGCAAGACAAGAACGGCTGCAGAATTGGAGGCACCTGTCACTTTGAATGGGGTGTGGATTAAAAACAAGATTAGTTGAAAGTCTAATAAAAAGCAGCTAGCTCTCTAGATGCCAGCCCTTACATTGCATAGCCAGGCACCTAAACCTTCCCCACCCCAACAGAAGAAGACATTCCAGGTATTCTCACTGGAAAACTCGAAACAGAGCTCTAGCCTCAGGAATATTTCAGGGAAGTAAGACAAAAGGTAAAATAGGGAGGTAAAGTTAAATTTTACATACTGAGTTGTAGAACTTTAGTCCCTGCCCTTACTCAACTTCTAGAATAATAACAGCCAGGCTTACACTCTCTCCTGAAATACAGAACAATAACAACAGCACAAACAAACAGAAAACTAGCCCAAGAGAAAAAAACCCTACAGACGCTAACATCTGGGCATCTACAAAGTAAGGCCTGAGTACAGGTCTACAGTAAACTGTACAGTGAAGCCACTAGTTAACACATCCTGGCCAAGCTTCCAAGCCATTTTTGGTGTTTCTCTCTTAAATAAGAAAAGAGAGCCAAAAATCACTAGACTTTTAAGAATGTCTCTGCAAGATCGCCTTTATTGGCAATCTAAAGGCCTGTGAGCATAAGTCCCAGAGATGCTTGCAACTAACATTTATGCTACTTCCGAAGCTCTCAGTTCAAAGAAGCATATGTTGGCCTGAAAGGCTGCAGGTGATTAAAAAATAAATAAATAAATAAAAGACAGTGTTCATGCTTGGTATTCTATGCTGTACTCTGTCTTGTTGTTTATTGCACCACAAGATTGATGGGGTGCAATAAATGCTCTAATGAGATGGTCTCTGACGTATATCAGGATTGGCCTAAGTGTAGAACTCCAGGCTCTTGGCCCCTAAAACTACCCAATGTAGCTGCTTGCTACTTCTCTACTGAAAACGAATTACTAGCCTGCCAGACACTGGTTGAGATGGCACCACAGTTGAGGGACAGCTAAGACCAAAGGTCCCAGTAATTTCCTGGGTAATGTCAGAGAAACAGTGGAACAAGGAAGGAGCAGCTCAGTTAGTCTCATTGATTTAATGTGACCGATACATTCAGGAACGTGTGAAAGGGGGCAGGATGGGAGGGGTCTAGAGAATTCATGGACCGGAGGCATCCACTGCCTGGAGATGACACTGTCCCCATTACATGCTGTCTTTCTAACAACGGGGACTACAGTTCAGAAAGGTGTGACTAAGCTCCATTTATTGATGACAGTGTCCACACCCCTTGTAGTAGAAGGCAAGGGAAAGTCAGCCCGAAGGGCCTAGTTATATATTATGTGGCTGGCTGTACATTCCAATGTCCGTCTTAGCTTAGTTTCCCCTGAAAGGCAAGGAGAGAAAGCCAATAAAATGTGTGTCATTGAATGGTTACCACCCTGTACAGCTCGGGCTCAATCCTGCTTGGGACCCTCTAAAGAACTATAGAATCCTCTTGGAATTTTATGCTATTGATAAACTGCACGTATAATTAAATAAAACATAATATTTATATTATGTATAGAGAAAAATTAAGTAAAAATTTAATTATAACATTTATATAAAAATAATTTTACAAACCCTATTCTGAGAACTAAAGTTCTATTGATTGTTATTATGAGCACAAGTATGGCCCTTTAAGTTTTTAAAATGCTAACAAATGAGATTAAAATTCATTTTGAAGAGACCTGATTTTAAAAGTCTCTAGTTTCTTGACGTTGGTTCCAATAGTCGGTTCATTTGAAGTTTGGACTAACTTCAAAGGAACTCACTTCTGTTTTTAGGATTTGAGGGTAGAGGAGAAACTCCAGCCCAAGAAGGGGGCTCTATAAGCGCTTCCCAGAGGAGGATGAGAAGGAAAAGGAGGTCTCTACAGGAACTGCTTGCATCTGGAGTGACGATAACGTCATATTGGAGGGAGGTGGGTGAATGTGGCCTGGCAGCACAGGAGGCCTCTGCTTTCAGACCAAGGCCCACCATCTGGAGGGACAACAGGGAGTTATTGTTTGGAAAATTTATTGAGATGTGGTGACTCCTAGTTCAGTGACCAGATCATTCTTGCAACTTCAGCCATCAGCTCCTTTTTTCTTGAGTGTCTGGATCTTTCATCTACTTCTTTTTATTAGGGAAGTATTATTTTATTATTTCCTCCTTCAGGATAGAGTTGGTACTCGTCAGCATTCCATAGGTGACCGCCAGGCTCTGAGTTTTTGTTGACTCTTTCTCTAGGCTAATATCCTCCAAAGATGACTCAGTTGCTACAGTCCCCCTTTGAACAGTGCCATCCTTGCCAAGGAGTTGACACTTCTCTTGAATTTGTGCTGCCAATGTTTGTGAAATTTCAGCCAGCATTGCGAAAGCAGCATTTCCCATTTCACATGACGCCAGCTTCCAGACAACTAGACAAGTCTAAACAAATATGAGACCCACTAAAAAGCCGATGACAGGCGCACACACCATGGACTCTGGCTGGAGGCTGCAGAGGGCAGGGCCCGGGTTCCCGTCATCCAGCCATGGCTCCACCACCACTGCTTGTGGCTTTCCAAGGATGCCTGAAGCCAAGCTCTGTGGTGGCTTGAAGCCCTTCCGTGGCACTGAAGCCCACCACAGAGTTCTGTGGAGTAATCACACCTCTACCAGCTCACAAAAACTTCTGAGATCCCTCTAGTTACCCCTGCAACATCCCACACTGGCAACCTAAGCAGGCCACCAGTGGAGCTGGCCCAGAGAATGGATAGATCAACTTTAAAAAGTTTCTCAAAATTACTGTCCACTACCCCTCTTCTCTTCTTAATTAAGAAAAAATTATGAAGCTTTTTGTTTTTCAGCTGCATTGCACAGCATGCGGGATCTTAATTCCCCGACCAGGGATGGAACCCATGCCCCCCACAGTGGAAGCTCAGAGTCTTAACCACTGGACCGCCAGGGAAGTCCTAAAACATTTTTATTAAGGTAAAATATAGGGGACTTCCCTGGTGGCACAGTGGTTGAGAATCCGCCTGCCAAGCCAGGGGACATGGGTTGGATCCCTGGTCCGGGAGGATCCCACATGCCACAGAGTGGCTAAGTCCGAGCGCCACAACTACTGAGCCTGTGCTCTAGAGCCCACGAGCCACAACTACTGAGGCCCACGTGCCTAGAGCCTGTGCTCCACAACAAGAGAAGCCACTGCAATGAGAAGCCTGCGCACCGCAGTGAAGAGTAGCCCCTGCTCACCGCAACTAGAGAAAGCTTCTGCGCGCAGCAACGAAGACCCAATGCAGCCAAAAAATAAATAAAAATTAAAAAATATATATATATATATACATTCTGTGATGTACCCATATTGTAAATGTATATGCTTTGATGACTTTTGACAACTATATACACCTGTATAACCAATATGCCAATGTAGATATGGAACACTTTCATTACCTTCAGAAAGTTCCCTCATTCCCCCTTCCAGGAGTCCCTACTCCCTAAAGGCAACCATCTCTTTGATTTTTATCGACATATATTAATTTGGATTCTTTTTGAACTTCATATAAATGGCATCATGCAGAATGTACTCTTTTGTATCTGGCTTCTTTTGCTTAACATCATGTGTTTGGGGTTCATCCATGTTGGTCCACCCCTTCCTTCATTCTGAGTCGAATGCCACTGTACAAGCACACATGATTGGACATCAGCCCACCCCCCTTGCTCCCCATTCACTCCGCCTCCTCCCATCCCCCTCCTTTATTTTACTGACTGAAATACTTTGGGAAAGAAAACTTCCCTCATCAACCATTTGGGTTTCCCTGAGGTATAAATTTGTACAGAAAAGTTAGGCTTAAAAGGTGATCAATTAGACTGCTTTTTAGTGTAAGTATGACCTTGCACTCTTACAGATATTTGATATGTTTTAATTCATTGCACTTACTATTATTATCAATACTCAAATTATCCCTTCTTTAGCTAGTATTGTCTTTTGAATCCTTTTGACAGGACCCCAGAAGCCTTTGATGGCTTTTTTCCTTCTGATGTGACAAGTTATTCCGGGTTTATCTTGTACATTTCCTGCCCCAGACCTGACATTAGCCACTCTTTCAAAGTCATGGCTCCTTTGAGGAGAAAATGATATTTAGAGACTATAGTCTGTGCTCGGGGTGCTGAGTGCTACTGGACTGGTCATTGTTTCTAAGCTTTTTCAGTGAACAAAGCTAAGAAATATTATTTAAATTGAGATATATTTGACATATAACACTATATTAGTTTTAGGCATATAACATAATGATTTGATGTACATATATATTGTGAAATGATTACCACAAAAAGTATAGTTAACATGCATTACCACACGTAGATACAAATTTTTGTTTTCTTATGATGAGAACTTTTAAGATCTACTCTTCCAACAACTTTCAAATATATAATACAGTATTGTGAACTATAGTCACCATGCTGCACATTACATCCCCAGGATTTATTTTCTTATAACTTGAGATTTGTACCTTTTGGTCACCTTCACTCATTTTGTTGAGTGAAAATGGTAACCACCAATCTGTTCTCTGAATCTGTGAGCTCCATTTTTTAAGAACCCATACATAAGTGAGATCATATACTATTTGTCTTTCTCTATCTGACTTAAGAAATATATTTTTTTTAAAGAGAAAACATATCAGGGACTTCCCTGGTGGCGCAGTGGTTAAGAATCCGTCTGCCAATGCAGAGGACATGGGTTCGATCCCTGGTACAGGAAGATCCCACATGCCACGGAGCACCTAAGCCCGTGTGCCACAACTACTGAGCCTGCTCTCTAGAGCCCACGAGCCACAACTACTGAGCCCATGTGCCACAACTACTGAAGCCCGCGTGCCTAAAGCCTGAGCTCCGCAACAAGAGAAACCACTGCAATGAGAAGCCCGCGCACCGCAACAAAGAGTAGCCCCCGCTCGATGCAACTAAGGAAAGACTGCGTGCAGCAACAAAGACCCAATGCCACTAAATACATAAATAAATAAACAAACAAATAAATAAATAAATAAAAGAATGTACTCCCAGACATATGGAAAAAAAAAAAAGAGAGAGAGAAAACATATCACATGCAAGAACCTTTTAACTGATCTGCTTATACCAGTTTCTACTTCACTACTCCTTCCAACTCATGCTCTGCATTTCTGTCAGAATCATCCTTATAAAACACAGATCTGATCTTCATAATCCCCTGCTTAAAAACTTGTGATGGAGTCCCATTGCCAAAAGGATTAAGCCAAAGCTCCTTGGCATGGTATACATACAGATCCTCTAAAAATTTGTCTCCTAGTTTCCATTCCAACCTCTTTAACATTCATTCTTCCCTCTCCTATAGTTCAGCACACCATACTGCTCCCACCACACTGTGCCTTTTCTCATCTGGTTCACTTTCTCTGAAACGCCCTGATTTTTCTATTTCTTGGTAAATTTGTGTTCATCCTTCAATAAATATTTCAAACATCAATTTTCTCTAAAATAAATTGCAGTCTCCTTTCCCTACAGAGGACTAATCTGTTTCCATCATATCCTACACAGTATTCCAAATGTCTTTACGTAGCACTAATGAAACTATATAATAATGATTTGTTTACATGCATCTCTCTCTAGCTAGAATGTCCCCCAAAATGTTGGACACTTACCATTAGTGGTACTGTAGATGGTTTTATGTGTTACACTGATATGACGTTAAATATTGAATTGCATAGTGTGAGAGTTATTCCCCTTTTAATACTTTAGGGAGAAAGTTTTAGTTTTGTGCTTATGGCTTTAACATCTCTATTATTGTGTGATTAATTTCCCTTTTTTAAGAGAGAGCAGGCCTCAGGCTTAAAACTTTGTAGATAACAATAATTGGCTAGAATTTATATATTTCTTCATGATATTTTCTGATGATTACTTTCTGTCTATGAAACTTTAAAAATGAATATTGATGAGTGACTTCCCTGGTGGTCCAGTGGGTAAGACTCTGTGCTCCCAATGCAGGGGGCCTGGGTTCATTCCCTGGTCGGGGAACTAGATCCCACATGCATGCCGCAACTAAGAAGTCCGCATGCCGCAACTAAGAAGTCCACATGCCACAACTAAGAAGCCTGCATGCCGCAACTAAAAGATCCCGCGTGCCACAACGAAGACCTGGCGCAGCCAAAATAAATAAATAAAATAAATATTAAAAAAAGATAACAAGGTCAACACATAAAATCAATTGTATTTCTAAGAAAAATTAATATTGATGATAGATTTTTCTTTTAAAATAAAAGTGAGATGAAGAAAAATAGTAAGCATATAATGGTAACAAAGTGCATCATTATGGAAAAATTCTTGTAGGCTATGTGAAAATGACTTAACTCTGGGAAACACTGGGCTAGGTCCTTCACAAGCAGGAGGCATAACTTCTATTTTCATCCCCAGTTCCTAGTACTATGTTTAATATACAGTAGATCATCACTAAACATTTGTCAAATTAAGTTAGGAAGAAACACCCACCTCCAACATTTTCAAGATTCAATGTCATTTTGGGGGATACATACCTAAAGTGACAGGCCTTCTGTAATCTGACTTTTCTGAAAAAGTTAAATAATATCCATTGTTATCATATAAATGACCTTTAAAATGATTTCCTATAGCTACCATGGAAGAAATCAAATTCACAAGAGGATACGACCATAGATTCTCCAACTGGGTTGTGTGGAATGAGGTCTTAAAAGCCAAAGTTCAGGGGCAATAGAAGAAGGTTAACAATATATTCTATTCAAATCACCACATCAGTTTTCACCATCAAGGTCATGGTACATTTTAAGGGAGGGTAGACCAGAAGAGCTCTCACTAGAGGTGAGCTAGCACCATCTGTTGGGGAGTGAGTTCACAGCATAAGATGATATCAGCTGACTTCATTACTCCGGAATTTATTTCTCCAAAGTACTTTCTTTTCATCATACAGATTTCAAGACACTCCTGCATACCTAAGTACAATTTAATTTTCAGTCAGGTCTAGTTCTCTACTATGATAGTCAAAAACAAAACTCTTTAATTAATCTGATTATAGTGTACTAGTTTTTCATGATTTGACTCTTTAATTACAGACCTGATAATTAGACTACTTTGACCCACTTAAGAAATGGAAAAAAGGTTAGTAAGATTATACAGCCATGTGGATTATAGGTTTGCTGTAGAATAACAAATATGTGTTGCACAAAACAAAAACAAACTCATAGATACAGAGAACAAGCGGGTGGCTGCCAGAGGGGTGGTGGAGGGGTGGGCAAAACAGGTGAAGGAGGTTAAGAGGTACAGACCTCCAGTTATAAAATAAATAAGCAACGGGGATGTAATATACAGCATAAGGATATGGTCAATAATACTGTAATAACTGTGTGGGGATAGATGATTATTAGACTTATTGTGGTGATCATTTCATAATGTATGTAAATGTGAAATCACTATGTAGTACACCTGAAACTAACAATGTACGTCAACTAAACTTTAAATAAATAAATATATATATATATATATATATATATATATATATATATATATATATATATATATATATAAAGCAAAAAACAAAAATACATTGTTTGTTCTTATAAACCAGCCTTGGTATCTCTTGATTATCTGTGGTTATTAGAAATAGAGGTAGCCTTAAATTTTAAACTTTACAAATAAGCTAGAAACAGTCATTTTCTCCTGTCACACTCCTTCCCAAAAAATCTATAGATGAAATTGAGAGGGTAGTGTTTCTCTTGTTTACCATTTGGAATAGATGCTCCAAGTGACAAAAAGGGAAGAGATAGCCAGCTGAGTGTGTGAAGGTAGGTGGAAAATGAGGGGGAAATCATAAGCGCTTAGATTCTAAATGACAACAAGTGTGTTACCAGCAGTTTGCCCAGAGACAGGGCTTAGGAGTAAAGTTTCAAACATTAGAAATAAATTCGTATGTGTCTCTATTTTAAACATAACTTACAGATGACCGATCTTAAAGATTTGTCCACTAAGACAAGTTTTAACAAGTTGAAAAAAGATTTTGAATTTTTTCTTGCTATATGCTTTATGGAACTGTGATTTCAATGGAGAGGTTTACAATCTGTTTACTTTTGAAAAGTGAGCTAAAGTAATGACATTATTTAAATGAGAAATAACCTTATCTGTTTTCCTAAAGTATTTTCCAATCGAAGTCTCTCTCTTATAGGGAAAAACCAAGAAGCATTAGATTGTAACATTTAATTATTTATTTTTATGGAGCTTTAACTGATATAACATTGTGTACATTTAAGGTGTACAACATATTGATTTGATACATTTATATATTGCAACATGATTACAATTTGCTAACACTTCTATCACATCACATAATTATTATTTCTTTTTTGTGGTGAGGATAAAGTGTAATTTTGAAACTGTATTATTATTATTATTTTATTTATTTATTTTTGGCCTCACCCCACGGCTTGCAGGATGTTAGTTCCCTGACCGGGGATTGAACCCTAGCCCTTGGCAGTGAAAGCGCGGGGTCCCAGCCACTGGACTGCCAGGGAATTCCCATTAAAACTGTATTAAATGGAAAGGACGTAGTAGTTGCTGCAAAGAACAATACATTCAACTCTGCTGTACAACAGGGGCTATAGTTATTAAATAATTATCAGGTTTTGCCAGTGGTATACTCCTTGGGAATTCTCTGGCAATTTAGAGAGAACATTAACTCTCTCAAGCCTGTAGGGTACCATTTAATGCCTTAAAGCAATGATTCTTAAAGTGATACTTTTACTAAATGCACCTAGCTAAATTCTAGGACTTAGGGTAAATATTAATATGTTTGTGAACCTGGTGACAGGCAGGGTAATTAGTCTTGACCTAAGCCTTTTTTCCCTGCATCTTTAAGAGTACCCCAAAACGCCAAGGGAAGGGTAAAGCACAGCTGCATCGGTCACTCATGTCAACTGGTTTAAGGACCTGGTCAAGACGCTGGCACAGCCTAGCCCTGTGTAACATTCTTCAGTTGTCCATGCCTGATAACGGCCATCCTCCAGCCTTCCAACTAGAAAGCAGTTTACTTATGCTTCTTTACACTCCGTTGCCTCGAATCAGACTTGGAAATAGGAAGGGCGTACATGTCATGCAATATAAAGAATTAGGGACTTCCCTGGTGGCGCAGTGGATGAGACTCTGTGCTCCCAATGCAGGGAGCCAGGGTTCGATCCCTGGTCAGGGAACTAGATCCCACATGTGTGCCGCAGCTAAGAGTTTGCATGCTGCAACTAAGGAGCCCGCCTGCCGCAACTAAGACCTGGCACAGCCAAATAAAGAATTAAGGTTCCATAACGTATTTATTTATTATTTTAAATTAAAATTGTATACATCTAAGGTGTACAACATGATAATTTGATATACACACATAGTGAAATGATTCCCACAGTCAAGCTAATTAATATATCTATCTCCTCACATAGTTACCATGTCCATAACTTATTTTATTTATTTTAAATGTAATACTGTTTATTTAACTTCAAAAACATTTCAGAATTCTAAACATACAAAAAAAAGTAACAGAATGTTGCAGATCGTGTTTAGTACAGAAGGTTCTTGAACTTTCATCAATGCAGTGGCTCTTGGCTTTGCTGACAATGAAGAGTTCTATGGTTTGTGTAAAAAACAAACAGTTTAAAACTACCGCACTTCAACTAAAAGGGATCCAAAACACTTCTCATGCCAGCTGACCCCCCAGCCTTTTCCGGCGAGCTAAGAATGGCAGCGGGATACTATGTCTCTATATACAGAAACAAGACAACCTGAAGCTAAATGGATGCCCACTGCAGTGTCCACAGGTCCAGCCCCACAGTGCACACCCTGAGCTACGGCCCCTCCAGAAGGCATCGCTCCTACAGCCTCCACGCCAGCAAGGAGCGTCAAGAGTGTGTCTCAGTTGCTTTGTTCTTTTTACAAACTATAGATATGTACAGTTGAGAACTCGTGATTCCTAGCCAATGACCATAGAGTTAACACACCACCTCACAAATTAAAAAAAAAAAAGAAAATGCCAGAAACATCTTTAAATGCCTTGTCACACTAACAGCAAGGTGCACAGAGTGAGAAGAACACGAGAGTCTTTTCATTTTAAAAATGTTTGGAAATATGTACAACTTTGATACAGTTTCCAGGTGCTCCAGACACCCATGGCCACTTCATGTAAACCACTGACAATTGCTAGAGCACTTTGAGAGACTACGATATGATCATGATCCAATTGGGTAATTCAATCTAATGAGGGCAACAGACACATCTCGGGGCGAGAGGTGTGTCAATCACGGCGGTCCCTACTCTAAGGTATTCACAAGGAGACAGGTCAACAGTTTTTTTTAATTCATCCTCCTCCTCCTCCCCCTCCCCCTCCCCCTCCTCTTCCACCTTTTTCCGGGCAACTTTAGCAGGACCCTTGGCGCCATCAAACTTCCCTTTAGACTTACAGTCGGCGACATCCTTCTCGTATTTCTCCTTCAGCTTCGCTGCCTTGTTGATATATGGCTGCTTCTCGCTGTCACTTATGTTATTACACATCTCGCCCAGCTTCTTTGCCACATCTCCTATAGAGATGCCAGGGTTTGTAGATTTGACCTTGGGGCGGAATTCGGAACAGAACAGGAAAAATCCAGACGGTGGCCTGTTGGGGGCATTCGGGTCCTTCTTCTTCTTGCCTCCCTTAGCTGGTCCATAATCCTTCATTTCCCGATCATAGCGCACGTTATCTGCCTTTGCCATTTCATCAAATTTAGACTTCTCTTTCCCAGACATTGTCTTCTACCTCTCAGAGCACTTCTTGGAAAATTCTGCAAAATTGACAGGGACCTCGGGGTTTTTCTTCTTAGGTTCCTCTGTGCACATCTGCACAAAGAAGGCATAAGCAGACATCTTGCCCTTTGGTTTCTTGGGTCACCTTTAGCCATCTTGACTGTATTGTTCGCTAGTCTGGGCAGCACAGGGCATGACGCGTGGCTCAGCGCTCCACAGCTGTGTGCTCCATAACTTATTTTAAATCAATTCCAGCTACCTTTAAAGTTCAAGTTTCTAATTGAACCTCCTTCTACAGTTTAAGTCCCTTTCCTCAAATACTTCTATCAATAGGAACAGGAAAAAAAACCTCCTACCTAGTCACTAAGTCTTTTCAGATATGCCAATAAAAGCTTTTTTCAAACTGTAAAGAGCTTTGTAGGGTTTTTCCAATTATAAAAAGTATTTTAAAAATAATCTGACGGGCTTCCCTGGTGGCACAGTGGTTAAGAATCTGCCTGCCAATGCAGGGGTTCGATCCCTGGTCCCGGAAGATCCCACATGCCACGGAGTAAATAAGCCCATGCTCCACAACTACTGAACCTGCTCTCTAGAGCCTGCGAGCCACAACTACTGAGCCCTCGTGCCTAGAGCCCATGCTCCACAACAAGAGAAGCCACTGCAATGAGAAGCCTGCACACCGCAACGAAGAGTAACCCCCCTCTCACCGCAACTAAAGAAAGCCCGAATGCAGCAACGAAAACCCAATGCAGCCAAAAATAAATAAATTAATTAAAATAAATTAATCTGACATACCAAAGGTAAGAAGAAGAAAGTGAAAATCAGAATGTAATGCCTCCACCTAGAAACAATTCTATTTATAAATGCACATACCAATACGCATATTTTTAACTAAATAGGTTCATGGTTTACATAGAGTCTACTGAATTTTTACCCCACTTAATATGTCAGGGGGGAGGTTTATTAATAACTCTCACCTCCTCGCAAGTCTCTTTACTCTGCAAGGTCAGTGTAGTGGGTTGAATGGTGGCCCCAGAAAAGACATGACCAAGTCCTGATCTTATTTAGAAAAAGGGTCTTTTCAGATACAATTAAGTTAAGGATCTTGAGATGAGATCATCTTGGATTACCTGGGTGGGCCTTAAATCCAATGATAAGTGTCCTGGGACTTCCCTGGCAGTCCAGTGGTTAAGACTCCACACTACCACTGCAGGGGGCTCGGGTTTGAGCCCTGGTGGGGGAACTAAGATCCCGCATGCCACGTGGCACAGCCAAAAAACACAAAAAAATTACAAGTGTCCTCGTAAGACAAAGAGGAGAAAGCCGCATGAAGACGGAAGCAGAGATCGGAGGCACCAGGGACCAGAAGAAGCAAGGAAGGATCCCCCCGAGTGCCTTTGGAGGGAGTGTGGCCCTGCCAACACCTTGACTTCAGACTTCTGGCCCCCTGAACTGTGAGAGAATACATTTCTGTCAGTTTAAACTACTGAGTTTGTGGTAATTTGTTCCAACAGCCCTAGCAAACCCATATAGTCAGCATTCCAAACTTTCCTATCATACACCCAGCCTGCTCTGCAGCCTCATTTTCCTGTTCTTCTCCAGCTTGACGCTCCTGTTTGCCTCCTTTCATTTCCTGTATTGCCTCAAAGCCTTTGCACATGCTGTTCGAGTGCATGGATTGCTCCTCTTCATTCTTCAAATATTTCTCCAAGACTCCTCAGGGAAAAGTTCAGTGACCCTCTAGGCCTGCTCACCAAGCCCCATGAGGTACCCTTCTAGCAGCACGTAGCTCTTTTCATAGCCCTTAGCCTAGTTTGTGTGTTTATTAGTGCCATAATTCGAGTCTGCCTCCTCTGCTGAACTGTAAGCTTCCTGAGAATGGGGGCCCTCCCCCACCCCTTATATTCCCAGGCCAGGCCTGAGCTTGCTGTGCCATAGGAATCACTTTTTGAATGAATGGCCACTATTCCAGAAGCATTTGCCGACCTTGGTAAACTCTCACAGCCTTTGAGACCGCCGTGGGCTAGGTAGGGTGACCATATTATTTACCCTCCAAAAGTGACCACTTCTGAGAATGAAAAGCGGTGCTACTAACAATTACAAGTCACCTGGCTACAGTCCTGGTAACAGGCTGTACTGACCACAGGGGCAAATGTGAAGGCAGGAGGATAACCAGAAGGGGATGGATATGACATTTTGGAGAGACGGGGAGAGGATCATTTAAATTTGCTTAATTGCCTCTGCATTTTCATTGATTTCTTCTACACCATGTATGCATTTGTTCATTCTTTTATTGTCTGGTCTTCACTCAAGGATGTAAGCTCTATGAGGACTGGGACTTGGCCTCTTTTGTTTGTTGCTCTATAACGCACCTAAAATAGTTCCTGGTGCATAGCAGGTGCTCAATAAACACTTGAGTGAATGTACTCAGAGCTGAACGGCGTACCCTAAATGAATAATGGATGAAGAATCAAAACACATAGAAAACAATCCTCCCAGTTTGAAAGCCTAAAGAGTCTCAACACTAAAGGGGACAGGAGGCGGAACAATTGCCAAGGTCTTGGGCGGAGGATGCAAGAATGAAGGCCCCAGCGGCCAAGCGGCTGTTGCGCGGTTGAACTCAGCCTTCATCCCGCCCACCCCCCCATCGTGACACCCTCTCTCCGGAAGCTCTCTAGCCCCCGGCTCATCCGCTTCAGCCCCTATGACCGCTCTGGTCCCTGCCCTCCTGTTACACTCTGACCCCAGTCGTCTCCTCCCCGAATCCCATTTGACTCCGGGACCCCCACGCGACTCCCTCTCCTGATCCCCTCAACCCCTGGCCTCCTGCACCGCCGCCTTCTCAAACGCCCTGGAATCCCGGCACCCCGCGTCGCCCCCTCCCCGCACCCCGCTCGGCGTCGGCACCGCCCCCGCCCCCGCCCCCGCCCCCGCCCCCGCAAGGTCCGCACTGACTGACTCGCGCCGCACAGCGCTTCCCCCGCGCCCGCCTCTGCGGCTGCGCGCTGGCGGGGCCGAGGCGGAGGGGAGGGGGTCGCGCCGGGGGCCGGCGGAGCTGCTTTGGCTGCGGCGGCAGCAGGAGACGGAGCGAGCCCGGCGGCCACGGGCAGACCCGGAGGGAACGGAGGAAGCGGTCATGTCTCGCTACACGAGGCCCCCCAACACCTCCCTGTTCGTCAGGAACGTCGCGGACGCCACCAGGTGAGCGGCGGTGCCGCCGCAGGTTGGGGCGCGGGGGAGGGGCGGGTAACGGCCGCGGGGCGGAGCCCGGCGGCGGCCCGCGGGTCTGCCTAGCACCTCCCCGCCGGCCGGGCCGGGGCGCTCCGCGGAGGAGCCCTTCCCGGGGCCGGCGGTAGCCCTCGGGCTACTCGGGGCCTGGGCGGGACTTGCGCCTACGCCCTCCCGGCCGGCGTTCCGCCCCGCCGCGGCCCCGCTTCCGGGCCCCGTCGCGCTTCACTGCCCCCGGCACCTGGGCGGCGGGCCGGTACCCATCCCCACCGCGAGAACCGGCGGAGCGCCGGCTAACCCTTGCCCGGGAGCCGGTCCCTCCCCGCCTCTGGCCCTGAGTGTTCCTTGGGTGGGTGCCTGCGTCTCGCCCCTTTGTCGCCGTATCGGGATAAAGCCGCGCATCTTACCTCCTAAATGGGAAGGAATTGGGGATGGTGAGAACGCGTTACGGAATAATGCGTACCTTGGGCCTTACGATTACCTTTGCCTGGAGTCGGTAGTCTGGTCTACTTACAGGTGGTGCTGGTTAAATTTTATTCGTTGCACAGTTTTATACTATATACAAAGGATAACTTAAGTGAATGAGATTTCTGTGTTTTTCTTTAAAGTTCTGAGTGCAATATAAACACCCATCATAACGGTTTGGATAGACTTCCCTGGTCGGTTCTGATGCACTCAAACCACCCCGCCCCTCTTTGGAGAATTCTGTCTACATAGTACCTGAACATAGATGTTAAGGAATGACTTCTTCTTATAACAGTGTCTTTCTCCCTTAATAGGGGCCAGAAGGAATGCCGGGGCGGGTGGACATTTTAATAAATGTCTAAAATAATATACATTTTCGTATCACTGGGCTTGCTTAATTTACTCTCCAGCCCCCCATCCCAAACTTTATAGGTATGCAGGATTATCTTATTGTACATAAGGGAAAGCTGCAAGTCAGCGTGTTAATGACTTACCTGGGGCTTCACAGCTGGAAACATTGGAGCGCTTGACTCCAGAGCCATCAGGAGTAATCATCATAATTTACCTTTGAGAAGTAAATGTTAAGTCTTTTTAAAAAATTTGATCCCTGCTATTATATATATATGTCACAACTGTAAACTGTGAGTTAATATACTTTAACATCCTAAAGATGCCTGTGTTTACATTTCTTCTCTCAACCTGTTTAATCAATATATTACATAGAAAATTTATAACTTGGGTAAGGTTAAAACAATTCCCACAGTTAAACAGACCACTTGAATACTGAATAAGATCAAGCCTCTCCAGTGTGCCTACAAAAAAATGAAAGGTTTCCAATTCTAATGGCCACAGGGGCCAGCCAGGGTAATAAGAGTGAAGGTGTCACGTTAAGGGACAGTAGGATGGTATGGACCCTGGCAAATGAAAAAGAACATGTGCCATCTCAAGGGGGCAGTGACTGATACCAAGCTTCAGCTGATAACTGCTGTATAGACATTTGGACTTGTTTTAAATGTTTAAACATTGTGTAGGCAAAGTAAAACATATACACATGTGACACATGACCTCTGATCTAGATAATCAAGACTGATAATTGAGATTTATTGATTTCCTTTTCCATTTTTTTCACGACTTTCTAGCACTGCCACTGGGGGACAATCAAAATCTAGGAGGTTTGTATTAATGAAATTATAATAATCGCTAACATTTGTTGAGTACTCACTGTATACCACTGTACTAAAAACTGTACTATGTTATCTTATTAAATTTTCAGTAACCTTATATAACAGATAAGAATCTGAGATTTAGAGACACTAAGGATCGTTCCTAAAACTGCACAGCTGTTGAGTAATGTTATGAAAGTAGAATCATCACATGTAACCTTAATTAATAGCATTTTTGTACAAGGTGGCATATAGTGTAAGTTAACTAGCAATATGACACCCAGACACATTTATTTAGTTATTTATAATTAATTAACTTTATTTTTGGCTGCGTTGGGTCTTTGTTGCTGCACCTGGGCTTTCTCTAGTTGTGGCGAGCAGGAGCTACTCTTTGTTGCTGTGCACGGGCCTCTCATTGCAGTGGCTTCTCTTGTTGCGGAGCACAGGCTCTAGGCACATGGGCTTCAGTAGTTGTGGCACGTGGACTTCAGTAGTTGTGGCTCACAGGCTCCAGATGCACAGGCTCAGTAGTTGTGGCGCACGGGCTTAGCTGCTCTGCGGCATGTGGGATCTTCCCGGACCAGGGTTCAAACCCGTGTCCCCTGTATTGGCAGGCGGATTCTTAACCACTGCACCACCAGGGAAGTCCCCTAGACACGTTTTAAATTAGCTTTAAACATTTGGTATGCTTATAAAGAAAATCATTGGGATATATGTTAAAACAAACGGTATAAAATTATAAATACAGTATGATTTCAATTACATAAAAAATGAAGGGGAAATCTATATATATATTACAGAAAATGATCCTGGAAAGAAATCCCTTTGAGTGGTTTTCTTTATCTTGTTTTCATATTTTATTTAATGTTAGTTTTATAACAAAGCCAAATTTTATTTTAAATGTTTCTTTGAAGTGGCCATTTTAATACATATGATAAAGCACAGGACATTAAAACACATTATAGGTTAGCATTAAATTTGTTAGGAATGAAATTGAGCATAAGAACTAAAGAAAGATTTTTTAATTTTATAATTTTATAATTTGTGTTATGTTTCTTTTCACTGGTGAAGTAAGATGTGGACCAGGAAGAATATTAATTTTAAATCTTGGCATTTTGTGTACAGTAATCTTTTTAATGTCAGATATAGTTTTCTATTGGAACAAAGTAATGTCGAAATCTCAAAACATTCCCATTTTGATGCTTATCATCATGTTAGGTTGGGGAGCACCCATTAAGTACTTCTCTTGGATATACTTAGTAGCCTATGGTTACAGTGTGTATGAGGCTACATTAATATTGATATCAGTGGTCATGTAGAAAAAGCATTAAACAAAATCCAGCAAGATTCATGATAAAAAGTCTCAGCAAACTAGGAAGAGAAGGGAACTTCCTCAGCTTAATAAAGGGCATCTGTGAAAAACCTATAGCTAATAACATACTTAATGATGAAACTGAATGCTTTCCTCTTAAAAGACAAGGACGTCCACTCTCACAATCTCTATTCAGCATTTTATTGCAGGTCCTAAGCAATGCAACAAGGCAAGAAAAAAAGACATAAAAATTATAAATGTAAAAGTAAAACCTGTCCCTATTCTTAGGTGACGTATTTGTTTACATAAAGCTGTAGTAACCAGTAATGAGTTTCAGTGAGTTATTAGGATATGAGGTAAACTTAGTGAAAATTCTATTTCTGTATACTAACAGCAAACAAATAATGAAAAAAATTTTTTAAATTCCATTTATCTTAGTATTAAAAAACATACTTAGGTGGGACTTCCCTGGTGGCGCAGTGGTTGGGAGTCTGCCTGCCAGTGCAGGGGACACGGGTTTGATCCCAGGTCTGGGGGGATCCCACATGCTGCGGAGCAACTGGGCCCGTGAGCCACAACTGCTGAGCCTGCGCTCTAGAGCCCACGAGCTATGGTTGCTGAGCCCACGTGCCACAACTACTGAAGCCCGTGCGCCTAGAGCAATGACAAGCCACTGTGATGAGAGGCCCGCGCACTGCAGCAAGGAGTGGCCCCTGCTCGCCGCAACTAGAGGGCCTGCATGCAGCAACGAAGACCCAATGATGAAGACCCAACACAGCCATAAATAAATAAATAAATAAATTTATTTTTTAAAAAAAACCACATAAAAACATAGGAATAAGTTTCACAAAAAAACATGTAAAAACCTTTGCATTGAAGAAGACTATAACATGTTGCCAAGAGAGATCAAAGCCCAAAATAAATTGATAGATATACTTTGTTCTTAGATTGGAAGATGCAATTTTATTAAGTTATCAATTCAGTCCCAATTGATTATATTATAGATTCAAGGCACTCCTGACCAAATGCTTTTTAAAAAATAGAAACTAACAAGTTAATTCTAAAATATATTAATATGCAAAGGATCTAGAATAGCCAAAATAATTTGGAAAAAGGTCACTGAAGCTGGAAGATTTATACTACCTGACTTAAAGATTTACTAAAAAGTTACGGTACTCAAAACAGTTTGATATTGGCCTAAGGATAGACAAATATATCAGTAGAACAGAAGAGAGGGTCCATAAATAATCCATACATATAGAGTCATTTGATTTTTGACAAAGGCACTAAAGCCATTAGAGAAAGGAAAGTCTTTTCAACAAATGGTGCTGTAACAACTGGATGTATGTACTAATTATATGAAAAAAATGTGCTGCAGCCTCTACCTCACGTAATTTGAACTGGATCATCAATTGAAATGTAAAAGATGAAACTGTAAAGCTTGTAGAAGAAAGCATAGGAGAATATCTTCATGACTTGGGGATAGCCAGAGATTTCTTATAGGACAAAGAAAGTAATTACCATAAAAAATAATGATAAATTAGATTTCTCCAAAATGAAAATTTCTGTTCTTTAAAAAATAGCATTAAGAAAGTAAATAGGCAAGCCAAAGACTGGGAGAAAATATTCACAGAACATATATCTCACAAAGGACTTTTTCTCAGAATAATAATGAACTTTTACAACTCAATAATAAAAAGACAAATGTTATTATTAAAAATGGGCCAAAAACTCAGACACTTTCAAGAGAAAAATATCCGAATGTCCAATTAGCACATGAAAAAGTGCTCAGTGTCATTTGTTGTTGGGGAAATGCAAATTAAAACCACAGTGAGATTCCACTTAACACCCAGTTGAATGGCTAAAATTAAAAAGACTGACAATACCAAGTGTTGACAAAGATTGGTACAACTGAAACTTACATGTTGGTGGTGGCAGTATAAAATGGTGCAACCACTTTGCAGAACTGTTTGGCTCTTTCATAGAAATTAAATATATACATCCTCTTTAAAAACCCAGAAATTCTGCCCCTAGAATAAATGACCCATAAGCATGTAAAGATGTTGCACCTCACTGGTGTTTAGGTAAATTAAAATTAAAATAATGAGATACACATTCACTTTATATCCTTCAGAATGGCAAGGAGTAAAAGATGTTAGTGAGGAGTTGGATCCTTAGAAATTCTGATGCATGTCTTGGGGAGTTTAAGTTGATTTGGCTACTTTGGAGAACATGTAATGAAGCTGAAGATATTTGTACTCTCCAACCCATCAGTTGCATAGCTAGTGGTACATCCCAGAGAACTCTGAAGAGCTTTAGGAAGCACATGCATCATCATGTGCACTCTAGCACAGTTTGCAGTTTAAAAAAGAAGCATTTTAAAATGTTCATCCACAGAAAGATGTATGAATAAATTGTGGTTTATTCATAACCATACCAATACAGAGTTAAAATGAGTGAACTAGAGCTACATGGAGAAATCTCAAGGGAGGAGAAGGAAAGGTGCAGAATTTTACAAATAGTCTGATACCATTTATGTGCATTTGCAGTAGAAATACAAAGTTATGCAGAGGAATGAGGAACACCAACGATTGTTTCTAAGGTAGGAGGATGTAATATTTCTTAAAAAATACTAAAAATTACAGCAAATAGGGCAAGTGTTGAGATATAATAAATGTTGTTGGTAGATACATGGGTGTTTCTTTTATTATCTCTATACATTTCTGAATGTCAAAATAGATCACACCAAAAATGCAAAAATAAATGAAAACAAAACAACAGCTCACAGGTGAGGGAGTGGAGACAATGAAAGGGAACCAACTCTTTTGAGATTTGTTCCTTAAGACTTCTGGGATTCTAAGCCCCTGTGACACACACACTGCTCCAGCCTCTTTTATATTATCTAGGGTCCTCTTCTGTCAGCCACTCACATTTGGTTAATGGAATTGGTTGCCTCCTAAGACATTTATTTGAATACTAGCTTTGCTACTGGCTGTGTGTACCTCTGGGCAAGGTAACTGCTCTCACTCTGTCTCCTTGACTATTACATGGTAACAATGTGTTCTTTGCTCATTAATACAGCAAATGTATACTGAGCGCCTACTGTGTGCCAAGCAGCTATGCTAGGTTCTGAGATACACTAGTGAAGACACCTGCTTTAGAAGCGATTCTCAATCCTGAGCCTCAGAATTGCCTATGAAACCTTTAAAAACTTTAAACATAACTGGGGCTCACCATGGGAAGCACGTATTAGGTCAAGGATTAATGCATCAGGCTGGAATGCCTGTTTCTATAATATCTCCTTCACAGATGATTGCAATATTCAGGAATGGTTGAGAATCTTTACCCTGTAGTCTATGTTTTATGGGAGCAGGAATTGTGTTTTTCTTGTACTCTTCATATTCCTAGAGCCTGGCCCATAGTACATATTCAATAAGTATTTGTTGAATGAATAAACAAACAAAAAAAAGACATTGTCACTGTCCTCTAAATCTAAAGTTAATAGTCTCTCAGGGAAGGCAGACAATTAAACATGTTATAGTGAGTATTAAATGAAATAAATATAATAAATAATAAAAATGTAATAAAGTTTGTCATAATATTGCCGGCACTGCCTGGTATATAGTGGCTACTTAGTCAGTGTTAGTTGAATCTTTATGTACTAACTCCTAAATCCAATCTCTAGCATTAATCACTGACTTCTAGTCTTGAAAAGAAAATAACTAATATAATTCATATAATCACCGTTTTCAGTTGCTTACAGAATTCTTATGGATGTTCCAAATTTGGCATTTCCAAACCTGAAAGTTTCTTCTTTTGCCTCTCCTCCCTCTTCTATTGAACTGTCTTTTCCAGCTATCTAGTTTTTATCATGGACACCATCTTTCTTCCATTTGCCCGAGTTAGAAGCTTTGCAGTCATCTTAGGGTCTTTTTTCCACACAATATGTTTTGACATACTCTGATATCTTCTGAGCCGTGTTTTGTGCTCATAGCTTGATTTTGAATCCCTAAGATCTCCACGAGGCAGCAGGGTAGAGTGGTTACGAACCCAGATTAGTGTCAGACTGTGGGAGTTTGCTTCCAGCTCTGTCGCTTGCTGGCTCCGTGACCTTAGGTGAGTTCACTTGTCTGTGCCCTCATCTGTAAACATCTGTAAACATCTGTTGTTATGGGAATTTATAAATGCATTATAACTGTCAGCTATTAATGCTAAGTATTTTATCTCTTCAGTTAAATTGTAGCTCCATGAAGACAAATACTATGCGATGTATCTCTTTGGTGTCCCCTCTTTAGTACCTATCACAGTAGAAAGCATATAAGTGACTCAAAAATACTTGTCAAATTTGAGACTATGGTAGTTATTTTTGCTTTATGTTTACTAGTAAAACAACCATTTTTCTTTAAAGCCTGAGAAATAATTTTAGGACTTCTTCAGAATCTAATTCTTGCTATCTGAAAACAATGAACATAAATGTGAAATTATAGTGAGATGAATGTGTTCTTAATGAAAGAGTTAATAGAACTTTCTATAGATTGACAATTGAAAAGTCTTGTAATAGGAGTAACTTTCAGAAGAGGATATGCTATATATAAAATAGGTAACCAACAAGGACCTATTGTATAGCACAGGGAACTGTACTCAATATTTTGTAATAACCTATAAGGGAAAAGAATCTGAAAAGGAATGTATATATATACACACACACATATATATACACACTCTGAATCACTGTGCTATACACCTGAAACTAACACAATATTGTAAATCAACTATACTTCAATTAAAAAAAAAAGCAAAAAAAAAAGTGGATGTCCTGGGTTAGTGTTTCCTCAACCTGACTAAGCATAAAAGCCCACCTAGACTGCTTGTAAAAATACAGATTTCCAGATGTCATGAATCAGAATCTCCAAAAATGAGACCTGAGAACTTGTTGTTTTCTTTATTTTTTCCTTCTTTGCTAAACCCTGGGTAATTCCTGTGAGAGACAATTTTAGATAATGCTAGTCCAGATAATATACTTTCTTTTGAAGGTTTCAACTGGATTTCTGTAGGCAAAATATTTTAATCCAGCTATTCATATTTCTTTACCTTATTTCTAAAACACTTCAGGCCTGAGGACTTGCGCCGTGAGTTTGGTCGATATGGCCCTATAGTAGACGTTTACATTCCGCTTGACTTCTACACCCGCCGCCCGAGAGGATTTGCTTATGTTCAATATCCTTTATTTTACTGTGTGCATGTGAATAGACTACATACATGTGCATATACATATATGTACTCAGGAGTATATTTTATGAGATTAATATTGCCTAATTAAATGTGTTTATTTCTTTATCTCAGAAAATCTAAAGCAGTCCACAGTAGCTGGCAAGCGCCCCTCAGTTTGAACCAACCTGTTAGCTAGAATCCAAGCATAAACCGAGCAGGCGAGACAAAAGGCACCTAAAGTTCAAGCATCAAGGAGTAAAGAGGGAGGGTGGACACAGATATAAAGACCTGGAAGAGGGGAAGTCTTTATCAAGCAAAAGACAAAGCCAACACCAGGTTGAGACTTCGGCTTTCCTACATTTACTCAGAGTTCCAGAATCAAAGCCAAGTCTGATGTTGGTTCTGCGTCTCTTATAAAGTCCATCTTGCAAGCCCTAAAGAATAAAGGTCAAGGTTCAAGATCAAGTGACATTGAGGTAATTGCCAAAGTCTCATTTTGTATTGCATTACTTGAGCTTTTTCTGTTTTCTATTTTTAAAAAAGTTAAACCAGCAACAACCTCCTGAAATACAGCTATTTAGTCGTTTTATATAATTTGTTTCCATTTATTTAGGTTTAATATATAATTTATATAGATAAGGGAGTTTAGTGGGGTATTAGGAATCAATATATGTAATTCCAGATGTTTGCAGATTGTTTATATATTTCTTTTATAATCATATCCCAAATAATAAAAACATAAAGATATTTTAAAGCAGTAGGTTCAAAGTTAAATATCATTTTTAAAGAACCAAATCAGTTTTGAATATATGTTTTAGTTCACTTATATGTGTGCACTTTTGTTTATAAGTAATTTCTCCTAAATTAATTTAAAAAGCCTTTTAATGAAAGAGTAATTTTAATTTCAGAATAAAGATTTCTGCATGCTGATTTTTTTTCAGTGAAAAACCTGATAAATCTTTTACCTAAGAGAAAGGAGTGAGTCCTAAACAGTTTATTTGATAATACTAACCAATGTTGGACTTATCTTTTTCTCATAGTTTCTAATTATACATGCATACTACAGCTACACTGATGTATACATTAAAAATATAGAGATTTGTTTCTGTTTTTTTATTTTTAGATTCACTCTTCTGAATCATAATGGGGCATTTGTTTTGATAATAAGTGACATTTTTTTCTGATTATTCATATTAGAGATGTGAGCTTAATGACTTGAGCTTGTTTTTCCTAATAATTTCATGTCACATGTAAATAATTCTTTAAAAATAATATTTTTATTTGATATCTGATGTTCAAAGTGTCCTTAACAGCTAGTCATATTTGAAGATGTTCGTGATGCTGAAGATGCTCTTTATAACCTCAATAGAAAGTGGGTATGTGGCCGTCAGATTGAAATACAGTTTGCACAAGGTGATCGCAAAAGTAAGTGTGACTAAATAGTGGATCTTGTTTATTTAGCAGAATGAGTTTCAGCAATGACAGATTTTTTTAATTTAAAATTCTTTCAGAATATACTATTCGAGTGGTTTATTTATTGAGTGGTTATTTATTGAGGTTTTCAGGTAATGAATTATAAATCTTGAATTTCATATTCTAGCACCAGGCCAAATGAAATCAAAAGAACGTCACCCTTGTTCTCCAAGTGATCATAGGAGATCAAGAAGCCCCAGCCAAAGGAGAACTCGAAGTAGAAGTTCTTCATGGGGAAGAAATAGGCGGCGGTCTGATAGCCTTAAAGAGTGAGTACAAAATACAAGGGGATTGAAAACTTAATTTTCTTAATTTTAAAATGGAAAACATTTTAAAGAGTTTTCAAAAACAGGCCACCAGAATCATTTTATTTAATATACATAAAGAATCAACTTTTGTAGAAGGATATGCTCTTCTCTATTTGTCATATATTGTTATTTTAACTTGGGTTTATTAGATACCTTCCAGTGTTTTCATTTCATGACAGACTTAACTTTAACCTTTTTAGTAGAAAGATAATATATACTGAGGAAAAAACAAAAAATTAAAAAGTGTATACTTGACAAATAAAATGAGGATTTTAAAAAAATAAAATTTTCCTAAATGAACCCCCAGATTAAGAATCTTGAAGTCTTATGATTAAAAACTCATAAGAAATACAGTGTAATCACTGTGAAAGGAAGTTGACTAAAGTTAATGTAAATCAATATATTTATAAAAGGCAAATTATTTTCAAGAATAAAGTCCAAGTACGGTAGTATTGTAGGAAGAAGACATAAAAGTGGTAGATTTTTCAGAAAAAGATATTTGCAAGTTATCTATTTTGCCTGCTAGGAGTTTGTTTCTGTTAGAATAATAGTAAATCACAATGGAAATTAATTACTTGGTGAAGCTATTTAAGTAATAACTGAAATTGTACTAGCATGCCTAAATTCCTAAACACTTAGGCACTATTTATCTTGAGTTTTAATGCTGTGATTTTTTTCATAGGCATGTAGAATTTTAAGGTGAATTCTGCCCTTGAAGAATGATCAGCGTTTACACTAGCATCCTCTTTCTATGAGTAATAAGAGTTGGCTCTCCTGGGGATTTCCCTGGTGGTCCAGTGGTTAAGACTCTGCGCTTCCACTGCAGGGGGCGAGGATTTGATCCCTGGTTGGGGAACTAAGATCCCACATGCTGAGCTGTGCAGCCAAAAAAAAAAAAAAAAGAAAGAAAAAGAGTTGGCTTTCCTGGGCCATATGTCGTACCCCTATGCTGTCCCATGACGACATAGCCTCAAATCAAAAATGATCTGCAGAACTGCTCGCTTTCACTCCAGTCCTTCCATTCCTCAACTCCAAGAGCCTAGACAAGGAAAAGCCCAACATAGGGTATATGTACCAGAGCTAGACAGAGAGTCTTTGCCCCAAGTCCCTAGTTCTAAAAACAAGACTGTGAAGTGGCCTGGCTCCAGTCCCTCCAGCCAAGTGGAAAGAAAAGATAGGGAGAGAGAAATACCCAAGAATCTTGATTACTAGAAAATGTGGCCTCTTCAGAGCCCTAGAATCTTACATGTCAGCTCAGTCCCTCTCCTTGGGTATGAATCAAATGCTTTGATCTTGGCTCATTCTGAGGGAGGCATGCAAGTAGGAGGAAGCCTTAAGCTCCTTTAATAAGCCAGAAGAACCCAGGTCAGGATTGAGCCATCACCAAGATTGGTAAAGAAATATTTAGGAACAGTCATACTGTGTTCTGGAATTTGATTCTTTTTATCATACTTTGATAGTGTAAGAATATAAACCTCCCTTGTGTCTGTGGAGAATAATCCATTTTGTTCCATGGCCAAGGGAGAGCCATTTTCCTACTGATTGATTATTTGAGATTTTTGACACTGATATACTCAAATACAAGTTATATTTATAGAACCTAAAATGTGGGAACAAATTAAGAAATTTTACATGCCATGTGTATAGGAAAGTCACACCAGTACCAATGGTACTGCTTCTGGCTTCATGAAAGACATGAATAGTAAGAAAGTGATGTTCAACAGTTCACGTTACTATAAATTAATGAATGGTTAATAAACCAAAAATCAAAGTAGATGTAATATTGTACCTAAAGCAGCACTGCCCTAATTTATTGAATAATATCTACTGGCCTTGGTGAAAAAGACTTAGTTTGTAAAAGAAAAGGAAAAAATTGCCCATCTAATTCATTAAGAATATAAGCGGTTTCCAAATGCGATAGAGCCTTGATTAACCAGAACATTCACAGCATTTTCTGCCTTCTAGTGGCAGTAAAGTATACTACTTGGCTGGAGGAAAAACAAACAAAAAAGAAGTCTGTCAGTTATCCCAGTCATCATGGAGTATCAGGAATAGAAAGAACGGGGACTCCCTGGTGGTACAGTGGTTAAGACTCCACACTTCCCCTGTAGGGGGCCTTGGGTTTGATCCCTGGTCGGGGAGATAAGATCCTGCATGCAGAGCGTCCAAAAAAAAAAAATAAATAAATAGAAAAAAACCACATTTTCTTGCAAGACAATGCTGTTCTTCTCTGTTCTAGTTATAAGACCGTTGCTTAACCTCTCTGACCTCAGTGTTTTTTATTTGTAAAGTTGTATTATAGAGAATGCAAATGTTACCCAGCTCTTAAGTTTCATAAGGATCAGATTGTGTGTGTGTGTGTATGTGTATGGGTCAGCATATAGATAAGTCTAACATGTACTATAAATATATTCAGTGTATGTGGCGTATTACCGTAGATAAAAAGAGGTCACTGCTTTTGCCTTTAGTGGATGTGGGAAAAAACTAGTTTGCTGCTATCATTAGACTGTGAACTCTTTGTGGAGCAAGGACTTTTGTCTTAATACTTAATATCCCTAGCATTTATCAGTAGTCCCTTACTCAGATATTCCATAAATCTTTGTTAAATTTGTGTCAGTGAATGTGTATATACTCCTAAATATTCCTGAAGAATGTTAAAATTGCCCCTAGTCCAAATATAGCATCCTTTTTTTTTTTAAGTTTTATTGAAGTGTAGTTGATTTACAGTGTTCTGTTAGTTTCAGGTGTACAGCACAGTGATTCATTTATATATATATATTCTTTTTCAGATTCTTTTCCCTTATAGGTTATTACAGAATACTGAGTGTAGTTCCCTGTGCTATACAGTAGGTCCTTGTTGGTTATCTATTTTATATGTAGTAGTGTTTATATGCATCCTGTTTTTTTTCTTATGTTAGAATTTTTTTTCCCAAGGACAATTTTCCCATTTTGTTTTCTACACTGTCTACAACAGGAATGAAACAATAATTTCTAAAAAACTGTGCTTTAAAAAAAATAAAAATAAAAGACTGTGCTTTTATTCTAAAATATATTCTACATCAATATGTTTATACTTTCCAGTGCTCTTTGTTCCTTCCTGTAGTTCCATGCTTCTACCTGGGATTATTTTCCTTCATCTTGAAGCATTTTTACCGTTTCTTAGAGTACAAGTCTAATGGCAGTGAATTCTCTCAGTTTGTCTGAAAACATCTTCATTTTATATTCATTTTTGAAAGATATTTTTGCTGAAGATAGAGTTATAAGTTGGCAGGAAGTTTTTTTTCTTTCTTTAATAATGTCATTCCATTGTTCTGATATCCACAGTCAGTCTTAATGTTGCTCCTTTGAAGGTAATGTGTCTACTGTTCTCTAGCAGATTTTCAGATTTTTCTCTTACTTTGGTTTTCAGCAATTTCACTGTGACATGCCCAGCATAGGTTTCTTTGTATTTATTCTACCTGAGGTTTACTGAGTTCCTTGAAATTGTGTTATTATGCCTTTCATTAGTTTTGGAAAATTCTAGGCCATCATCTCTTCAAACATCGCTTGTACCTTATTCAATTTTTCCCTTAGGCCACGTGAGTATGTACCAAATAACTCTTATGCTCTGTTCTGGGATTTCTTAAAATTTCTTTTCTCATTGTGTTTCACTATAATATTTTTCTAATGACCAGTTTGCTATTTCTTACTTCTGCTGTATCTAGACTGCTATTAAATCCATCTAATGACTTTTTTTTCTTTTTTTTTTTTTAATGAAACTCTCTAGGAGTTAAGCCAGCATTTTATTTATTTATTTTTATTTTTGGCTGTGTTGGGTCTTTGTTTCTGTGCGAGGGCTTTCTCTAGTTGCGGCAAGCGGGGCCACTCTTCATCGCGGTGTGCGGGCCTTTCACCGTCGCGGCCTCTCTTGTTGTGGGGCACAGGCTCCAGACGCGCAGGCTCAGTAGTTGTGGCTCACGGGCCCAGTTGCTCCGCAGCATATGGGATCCTCCCAGGCCTGGGCGCGAACCCACATCCCCTGCATTGACAGGCAGACTCTCAACCACTGCGCCACCAGGGAAGCCCCATCTAATGACTTTTTAAGTTCGAATATCATGTTGTTGGTTCTAAAATGTCCATTTGATTCTTTTTATAGATTCCAGTATTGTTTAAATTCCCCATCTTTTTTTATTTATTTGTCTTTTCCTCTTCTTTTCTTTTTTTTTGTATTTTTTTGGCTGTGCCCCGTGGCTTGTGGGATCTTAGTTCCTTGACCAGGGATCAAACCTGGGCCCCCTGAAGTGGAAGCTCAGAGTCCTAACCACTGGAATGCCAGGGAATTCCCTTATTTTCTTGAACATGTTAATCATAGTAATTTTAAAAATTATTTTGTGAATAATGCCAATATCCAAATTATTTTGGGTCTCATTCTTTTGTCTTTTATTTTCCTTAGCTTTTAGTCATTTTTGTCTGTTTTTCACATACCTCATAATTTTTTATTGGATGTTAGACATTACTATTGAAAGATTATAGAGGTTTTGGATGATACGATTCTCCAAAGAAAGCTGTTTTCTTCTAGCGGGCAGAGCATTGGCAGATCACCTTGATCCTGTCAAGGCTTGGTTTGAGGCACTGTTAAGGCTGATCCATTTCAGCTTTACACTTACTCCTAGGGCATGACCCTTAACCTGGAGGATGAGGCCCTTCTGGCTTCTTAATTGAAAGCCTGCGTTGTCACTCAAGGCTCCTTGACCTTTTGGGGGGCTTGAATTCCAGCCTCTCTCACCAGCAACTCTGTATCTGAGAAAATTTCAGCTAAGTTTTTTTTTTTTTTTTTTTAACATCTTTATTGGAGTATAATTGCTTTACAATGGTGTGTTAGTTTCTGCTTTATAACAAAGTGAATCAGCTATGCATATACATATATCCCCATATCCCCTCCCTCTTGCTCAGCTAAGTTCTTAAATCTTCCAGCTGCTGTTTTCTGCTGACCTCTTAGAGTCTAATCCTGTGCATGTGCAACTTGGAAGACGGCCAGCGACTGAGGAGAACTTGTAGGCAGATCTTAGGGGGTGGGGGTTGCCTGTGGTGTCCTTACCTCTGGGATTTTCGTCTCTCCAGTCCTAGCCATTTTCATGGCCCTGAATTCTAACTTCTGTCTCTGCAGCTTAGTCCAATAGCTGTTTTCTAGTTGGGCTCAAGTCTCCCATGCTGGCATTTGGAAAATGGTCTTAGGAAAAGAGCTATGGCTTGTAACCCCTCGAATTCTGCTTGTGTTGGTAATTCTCCAATGCCTTTTAACAGTTGTTTTATAAATGTTGTCTAGCTTTTTATATAGCTCTTTTCTATGGGAAGATTAGTCTAGAACAAGCTACTCTGTCATGGCAAGATTCAGAAGTCCTCCATCTAGGTTTTTGTCTTTGTAAACATTTGATAAGCTTTAAATATTTTCTTTCTTTCTTTTTTTTCCCTTCAGATTTTCTAACCTCTTAGGATTATGTAACCCAGACTAAATATGCAAAATAAATATATTTTTCAGAACTGGCTCATAAGATATATTGATATCTAGCAAAGTCAAAATCTTTTGGTCAGATATTACAAACTTGTACTTATGTTTGAACCAGAAGCATGCATGATAAAATTAGAGTTGTTTCTTTTAGCTTATCCAATAAAAACATAACTAATGTTATGTAAAGTATATAAGTTCCTTAAAGTGTTGTTTCCTAACCTATTAACTATTTTTGTGTGAAATATATACTCTGATATTATGGATGTTTGCAGGTCCCGACACAGGCGATTTTCTTACAGCCAGTCTAAATCTCGCTCCAAATCACTACCAAGGCGATCTACCTCAGCAAGGCAGTCAAGAACCCCAAGAAGGAATTCTGGTTCTAGAGGACGGTCAAGGTCCAAGTCCTTGCAAAAAAGGTCCAAGTCGATAGGAAAATCACAATCAAGCTCACCTCAAAAGCAGACCAGCTCAGGAACAAAATCAAGATCACATGGAAGACATTCTGACTCCATAGCAAGATCCCCATGTAAATCTCCCAGAGGGTTTACCAATTCTGAAACTAAAGCACAAACAGCAAAACACTCTCATTTTCGATCACATTCCAGATCTCGGAGTTATCGTCATAAAAACAGTTGGTGAACAGCAACAGAAGAGTGCTACGTAGTATTTAATATGTTATTAAACCTCTCATTATGTTAAATAAAAATTCTTCAAGGCTTACAGAAAAAGTGAGTTGATATTAGTTACTTTGGGCATGTGCAAGAGATAAAATCTCTCTAGCTTGGGTTAATGAAAATTTGGTCTCGATTTAAGGGCCCATACCACAAATTATGATGTGAGTAATGTCCCATTTTATGGACCATTTTTTTGTTTACATTGTGGCAGAAGTGTACTTTTCAAAGGAAATGGATAAAATGGAACTAATTTGGAAAATTGGACTTGGATGTTAAGTATTAATAATACTAATAACTTTTACAAAAGTTTTTTTTACTTTAAAGCACTTTCCTTTCATGTAAAAAGTAATTATGACTGTATAATCGCATAGGGCAAACTTAAGACTATTTGACATCTTACGTCTCCTTTTTGTTTTCTCTTTAAACTTGGGCCAATTCCTGAGGGGTATTAATTCATATTACAAAATTCTGACATTTCTAAAAGTAGAGTTTATAGAGAGATCAAGCATTCAAAAGATACATTCTTTCCTGAGCTCAGAAAAGGTTTATTTTTACTGGGTGGAACAGTATAGATAAGTAGACATTAAATTGCATCCTATACCATATTTATTCACTTCAGAAATATCGAAACGTTATAAAAATTCTGAGTTTTGAATGGTTTGAGACTACTCTAAAAATGATGTGCAACACTCATAGTCCAAAAAATTCATATCAAGCCTTACACATTTGAAGAGTGGTACATTTTGTATAAAAATCATACTTTATACCATTAATTCTGCATACCTACTTTTCATCTATTGCTTAATTTTTCTTTTTAGAGCTCTAGCTGACGACTTTAAATTGTATAGAATAAGTCTTATTTATTTTTGGAAATGTTTAGTACCTTGTATTAAGAAACTCAAGACTGCCTCCTCAAAAAACAACTTTGCAGTATTGGGATTTACATTACACTGCCCTTCATTTTTTTAAGCCAAATAGCTTTATTGATATTCATTGCTTTTGTAGTTGTTAAAACTAAGAATTTCTTTAAAAATGTGTTTGTAGATTATGTTTTTCAGAGGGTTTTGGTAGTATTTGTGATAAAATGGTTTTGCATATGGTTACTATAGGGGATATATTTATAGAGCTCTACTTGTGTACCTTGTTGAATTACATTGAAATTAAAAGTTCTCAGCCCATACAGTTAATATTTGTATCTAGAGTGTTTTAGAAAAAAAATATGTCTTATATTTTTAGCATATAGGAGCCAATATTGCTTCTATTCTGAATACAAATTCCATTTTTTTTTTTTTTTGCATTTTACATCCTGTGTAAGAAATAACTTTACAAAATAATTTATATGCTGGTAATATTTGGACAGGTACCATAAATTCATGTATACTGTACTTTCTGAGTAGATTTTCTCTATCATAGCAAAATTTATAGCTCTTTGAAGTGTTCAAATATAATAAAAATTTAGTTATAAAATTATGTGGCAGTATTGAAAATTGAGAGGACAGTCTGAAGAAAGAGCAAGACAAATACTAATTTTTTGAATCTTCTAAATAAATGTTTGGGTTTACATACACATATATGTAGTTATTCCAGATACTAACCAGGAGTTGATTGTAGTGTCTTTACATTTAATCATTATATCTTAGTAAAAAGTTAATAAGGCAGTGTTTCTGAACATGCTTAATCCTTCGATTTACCTCTGATTTGGTTTTCCACTGTAATCCCTGGGCTGCTTAGGAGGGTTCTGTTTGGTTTGATGGAAAAACTGGAATGATAATAGTTTAAACTTTCTGATCATTTACTATGTGCTTGGCACTGCTCTGTAAGTTTTACATTACTCACTCATCACAACAGCTTTATGAGGTCAGTACCACTGCAGATAACGTAAGTGAGACGCAGAGAGGTTAAATGACATGCACAAGGTCACACAACCATTACACTTTGGAGCTGGGTGGTGGCTGGGCTGCATACGGCCCCCCCTGATCACCGTGCTTGTCTTTTTGGAAGAGAAAAGTCTTTGACAGATACATGCTAAACTAAGATAATATTGAGAGGAAAAGGAGAGAATAGAATTTGGAAAGGAAATGATTATAGGGTTCAGTGAAAATGGGTTCTGTGACTGAGTGGAAATTGATTGGCAGTTGTGCTGATACCCTGGAAAATTGTCCTCTGGGTACATCTATTCTAGGGTTCACTTCTGCTGTAGAATTGTTTCTTGGACCTTTTAAGAGAGGATACTTAGGGTAGGATTGTTAAATAAAGCAAATGTATCACACATCTCAGGTACTTCCTATGTTTAGTGTAGGGGCACTACCTACCTCCATTTGTTCAAGATTCATAGAGGATAAGTTAATGTCAAAGAAGATAAAGGTGGCCACCATGACTGCTTGGTTTCTTCTCCCCATGAATAATACACAATTTCTGTATAGCAGCTGGTATTTTGTAGCTGCAAATGTAATGGGGGAATATGCCAAATTTTTTATCTGGAGTCTGGGGTTTAATCTTGTGCCACTGGGCTGTTTATTTTTAAATGTAAAATATTAATTTCAGGACTTTATATGTTATCTGAGATACGACTATTCTAAGACATGCTGTTGTATTCAAATAAATACGAATTTCTGCCTTTATTCCAATTCCATTGCATGAAGCAAAATTAGTCGAAGTTTAAAGGAAGAAGCGTTTAGAAATACTTCTATAATTCTTCTATACTACATTAAAATTGTAATTTCTTATTTAGAGTTAAAAATTAAATTTGTTTTCCAAACAGTGTGGTAGACTATTTGGGGTATCTGTATAAATAAATACATGCTACTTATGCAGAAGATCTTAATCTGGTATCATGAAACCGAAGCTTCAGATCTAGGTCCTGTAGGTATTCAAACAAGTCCGTGACTCTCGGTATTTTAAGGACCAGTGTGGTTCAGTGAGACATACGGATGTTAGTCTCAAAACTCATATATTTGATTAGAAAATTTTAAGTATTAAATGAAGATTACAAACTTAGCATCTAAATTACTCCCTTGATGAAACTAGGGTATTTAGGATCATAACATTAGCTCTGGCATTGATCTAACCATGTCAGTTTAGGCCCTCTGGAAATTTTATATCATGTGCCTTTAAAAAGATGCTCTTAAAATTAAGCAAATTAACCACAGCTTTGTGCATCCCAGACAAGGCCCCATTGCCTCACATAGACAGCCTTGGGGGAGTAAGCACTTCACTCCTGACTGGGCTAGGGCCTGGCCCCACTGCTTAGAGAATGCCCCTAATGCACTGATCCCATCCCAGGAACACAGTAGAGCTGGGACAGCCCACAGAGAAGGTGAATGGACTGTAATTGATGGATTGACTGTGATTATGGAATTAAATTGGGTACATCTTTTGAAAAGAAGCAAATAAAGCGTAAAGATATTATAGTCAAAAACCTATTTAGAAATATAATATTCCCTTATAGAAGTGTTAGATATTCCAGGTTGATTCAACTTCATTCAAGTTAAAACAGTACTTTACAATAATGACAAATACCATTTTTTATTTAAAGGAATCATGTGAGGAAAGACTGAATTTAAAAATATACATAGGATACTATACCACATCAGTAGTATTTTCCCCAAAAAAAAGGTATAATGTTTTTATTTTGGGGAAAGGGTTATATGATCAGTCTTTCTTGAATTTTATGTTCTAGGAATGTACCACAATTTTGAATTTATGAAAAGAAATAGTATCAACTTGTGGAGATAGATGGATGCTAAGTGGGTTAATGGTTACTGTTTTTTAAATGTATTATGTGATTTTAAGCATATGTTTGGTTCACACGTTTCAAAACACCATATTCAACCTACCTGTAAGTTTATGAACTAGTAAGGTTACAAATTAAAATCAGGAATATCTTAGGGTATGTCAGGTTTCAGGTTCTTTCAGAATGCAGATAGAAAATTTAAAGGGTCAGTCTCTCCAGATGAGAGAATATCTAGCCAGTTATCAGTGCTTTGTGCTAGAAATGGATTGATTGCATGTTCATTACTGTTTGATCTTACGTATTGCAGCTTGTGTAGGATGAGCAGTTTCTCAGAAAAAGTGTAATTGAAACAAGAAGCAAAATTACCGCTTTTCTAATTTAGGAGTATAATTCTGTGAACTAAATGCCTAAGAACTATATGCTTTTTAGAAATGGGTCCATAGACATAGATTGAGGAAAACCACATTCTAGTTTTCTCGGCTTACTCCTTATAGTATAGACTTAAAATGCTGTTAAATTGACTAATTTCAACAGAAATCTCAATATAAAATAGTCTTCCAGGCTCAAGTGATAGCCTATTTTTTTTTTTCAGTAAGAAAAATTCAATGGATTTTTTTGTGGGGGAAGTTAAGAGCCATTCCTATGACATTTGTGAGGCGGTGTCTGCTTTGTGGGAATACTACTTTACACCTTGAGAAAAATTACTCTGTTGAAGACCTTTTTTCAAAATCGACATAAGCTGTATAACTGGTCTGACTCTTCAGGGCATTCTTACATTTTAAAAATGAGATGGAATGTTACTTAAATTTATTTTAACACGTTGTAAAATATTTATATAATTTCGTAAGAACCTTAAGGAAAAGCATTAACATTCACATTGTCGGTAAACCTTAAAATTTTGGCCTTAAAATGTTAAATGTAGCTGAATTAGGAAAACTAATGCTGTAGTTTTGTTAGGATAGTCATTATAATTTTTAATGTGTATATAAAGTCTAACCATTTTTGGTGTTTTTTGTACTTTATAATTCCCTACTCTTGCCATATAATCTATGTGGGATTTTTTAAAAAATACCACTTAAAAACATGGATAAAAAATTTTTATTCTAAAATATCTCATATTATTTGTAGTGAGGTGGATGGACCTAGAGTCTGTCATACAGAGTGAAGTAAATCAGAAAGAGAAAAACAAATACTGTATTCTAACGCATATATATGGAATAAAAAAAAATGGTACTGATGAACCTAGATGCAGGGCAGGAATAAAGATGTAGACATGGAGAATGGACTTGAGGACACAGGGTGGGAGTGGGAAGCTGGGGCGAAGTGAGAGTAGCATCGACATGTATACACTACCAAATGTCCAATAGCTAGTGGGAAGCAGCAGCATATAGCACAGGGAGATCAGCTCGGTACTTTGTGACGACCTAGAGGGGTGGGATAGGGAGGGTGGGAGGGAGACGCAAGAGGGAGGGGATATGGGGACATATGTATGCATATGGCTGATTTACTTTGGTGTACAACAGAAACTTAACAGTATTGTGAAGCAATTATAGTCAAAGATCTATTAAAAAATAAAAATAAAATATACGTGAAAAGCACTTGTATGAGGTGCTCTTAGCTGCCTGTCCATAGTCAAATATAACTGATACTGTAAGAGGTTTTGGTGACTGCACTTTTGTCCACCTTTTATCTACCTTGACTAAAAGGTGGTGTTTTTACATGAATATCTATCATGGCAAGTGGAACTACACTTAAGGAATAATTTTAAATGCTTTTAACTTTCCATTAACTCCACTGATATTAATTCAACATTAAAGGCTTTGAAGAGTAGGAGCCAGCCAAGTGTTAAGAGTTGCACCCTGCTTTACCCTTCTACCTCCTGGTCACCTCAGTGCTAACCAGCCCTTCAGCCATCCCCTTTCTTCTTCGGGAATCTCATACAGACACACTTCCTTACGCTACTTGAAGTTCAAGTTATTCCACTTCAGATAATTCTTTAACTTTCCCCTCAAACCAAGGGCAGTTATTATAAATGCCCCTCAGAATCTTTATAGTCTCCACCTACCTCTTTATCCTCTCCTAATTAAAGTTTCTTCAGGCTTTAACATTTATTTCAACATTAACATTAAATGTCAACTGTCACATTTCCCAAATAAGACAATGCTTAAATACAGTATCCTTTCTCTAATCTTTCAGTTCTTATTTACAGTGGCTTTGGTATTTCAGTCATTGACTAGAGTTGTTCTATTATTTTAGAAGTGTTATAACCAACTAACCAGCCTAGTTGAAAGTGCAAAGAAAAAACATTTAGGAGACTCAAAGTTTACATCAAAAGATTGACTTATTTGTGCTTAATGTAAGTGAGCTTTTGGAATTACTGGCAGATACTCAACTTCTGTGTAATGTTGGAGTGAACTAGTAAAGCAGCGTTAACTTTCCCGAATTCTGTTAACATTTTGTTGTAAAACTCTTTACTAAGAAAGTAATCTTACAATGAACACCCATATACCCACTATGTAGATTCTACAGTTAAAAATTTTGCTTGTTTTAATCACATATATTTCCATCCATCTTTTCCTCAATTATTTTGAATTTAACATATAGTAAATTTTTGAAAATTGGAATGTTCATAAGTGGGCTGTTCCAAGTAGCTAAAGAGTGATCAAAAATCTTGGTTGAATATCTTTTGTAAACATAATTCTGTTTTCTTAGTTTTGAAATTCAGGATCTGGCTTCAAACATTAGATGATTTACAGTAACCTAAGAAACAGACACAAATGGTTAAGGAGACTGGACTGAATGCAGTGACTAGGACCCTTGGAAGGCTGATGGAAAAGGGTAATCCAATCTTTGATGTTAATCCTTTTGTTTTAAAATTTAAGAGCCCTTAGTGTCTGATCACTTGAAAAGAGTAAGGGCAATTTCAGCGTTGGAAGGGACGGTTGAGAGCCCTTATTATAGCAAGAAGATCCCCCAAATTGTAGATCTCTCCAAGGTTTTGGTAGGAAGAACCAAAGCCCTCTGATTCCATGTTGCCAAATAGAGTGAAATAATAAAGATCTTCCTGTTTTTAAAGGTCTTAACTGTTAGGAGGCAGTTTTGAGTTCAGTTAAATCAAACATTTCCATGTTGGAAATAAAAGTCATCAAAATGTCTTCTACCTGCCATCCCCTCCTCAAGATTCTAGACTCTTAAGAACACATTTGTAATTCCGTTTTGACAACTAATCAGGTTAATCTCTAATCTTAGAACAATGGAACTATCTGTAATAATTTAGGAGTAGCTATATATATATATGGCCAGTTTTGGAGGAGTCTGATTAGTATCTATTATCTTTACAATCATATATAAAATACCACATTTTCCTGCCACTTTATGTAGTAGACTGGGAAAAATTACTTAACTTTCCTGGATCCTTTCTTACACATGCATAAAAGTTATCATTGTATGAATGACTAGAGAAATGAAGTGTTTTCAATGTTATTGTTTAAGAATGTCATTTTGTCTTTTAAGCTATTATACATTCAAGATACATGATCTCTTCTAATTAAATAGAGCTTGAATAGAACCTGTAGCCTCCTTTGACAAATGTGCATCTGATTTTCCATGATTATCCATGTAGGTTGCTTTCTGCCAATTCTCCCGTTTTTCCCCTTCCTACCATTACTTAATTCAGAGACTGTAATTAATGCCACATCATCTATGATAAACTATTCCTCTAACAGAGGGAACTTTAAATTTGTGTCACCAGTTCTACACTAAGGAAACATTACTCTAAACCCTGCTTTAGAAAATGAATTCTAAGATCTTGACAGTGAACCCACAGTAAATGTAACACCTTCTATAAGTCTTAAATTGTAATTCACAAGTTTAAGTTTGGCAAATACAATTCCTGGGTGTTAGGAATATTACTCATACATTTTAGCATATTTAATTTAGAACTCCAAGAGAATTGCAAAGGATACGAAAAGTAACTTAATCCGAAAACTGTCAGATTAATTCAAGACAATCTAATCCAAGAGACATAAAGAAAAAGGGTTTAGTTCAACCATAAAATAGATCATCCCTAATCTTAGAACTTTATCCACCCCACCCCTTCAGAGAATCCTATCTAAAATTTTCAAGAAAGTTTCTTTCAAAGATTAATTTTTATGAGTTTTTATAAATAGCACTGCATAAAATGTACTCTCAAATTTCCTTTCAGATACAAAAACAAGTAGCTCCTGAACTACACGATTTGTGCCTACAACAATCCTGCTTCCTACACCATCTCATCTCAGCACAGACACACTTTTTCCCATTTGGAGACTTGTATCTGGGAGTCTTTGAAAGATTTATGGATAGCTCAGGGCTGAAAGAACAGGCTTGTGATTTTTAAGTGTTTTCATTCTGCAATGTCCTTCAGAATTTTAAGTATATAGAGGAAGATGATGAGACTCTCAGCCTTTCATACCCAAGTATAAGTACATATGTTTGATTCCCTCAACCTGAAGCAGATATCAACTGCATAGAGTGCATGGGATTTGGGGGCCTTCCATTCTCTAAATAAAGGATAATGTATTCAGCAATATGATGGGATGGTCATTAGAAGGGGGGAGATTTACAAAAAGATATAGAATGTTAAAAGATCAGTTTTACCCAGTGTCAAAACTTGGACTAAGGGAAGGAAACTTTTGTTCCTCCTTTTCAGCAGCTGGGCCCCTGCTGTCTGAATCCAGAACTTAACATTAGAACCGTCCACTAACACAGACTTTTACAGGTCAGTAATAACTAACCACCATTTAACACTTTGAGAGGAAATACTTTCAGTTCAACAACTAATTTACTATCACAGATGAAGTTGAGGGTCCACAGGAGGCAGAAAGGATGAGGTCAAGAGTACTGGTAAAGGTGTTAAACCCAGTGAGGGAAAAAAGAATATAGGAAGACAGAAGAATATTTCAGTTCCATATTCATGTTGTAATTAGTGCTTCCGTGCACTATTACCAAAGCTGTACCTCTCGGCCTGACCTATCTTCTACTTGCTGTGTGTTTCCACGTGGATATCCTACACGCATCTTGAAGTTCAACATGCAAATCAAAATTATCTTCCTCTATAATTTCAACCCCCTCCAGAGTTCTCTAATTGCTGGTTTTATCTTCCTGATTGTTCAGTTTAAAATTTCTTTTCTTACCCTTCATTCAGTTGCTGAATTCTGAATTCTACCTCCAAAATATCTCCCAAGTAAGTCCATACCCCTGTATACCCTCTGATAATGTCCTTTAAGGCTCTTTTTTAAACCACTGAAATATCCTCAAGTGGCTTTCATGTCTCAAGCTTTCCCCTTCCAAACTGTTCTATTTCCACCAGTTTTCTTTTTGAAGCAGGAATCTCATTACCTTGCTCATAAGCCTTTGGTGACTCTGCTGTGCTTATAGAATAAAGTTGAAACTCTTCAGCATGACATTCAAAACCCTTCATGTTACTACCCCAATACACCATTCAAGACAGTGAATCTTCCTTCCCTGCACTTCTCTTAAGCTACTGGGTATTCCACATCTTTTCATAACACTGCTAAAACTTTTATCTCTGACAATGTATTCAATTCTTCTTTGCATGTCAGATACAACTGAATATTTTAAGGCCCCACTCAATGCTACTTCTAATAGGTGTCCCGATTCCCAACTATACAATCCCTCCTCACCAGCATTAGTTGCCACCTGCTGGAAGAGACAATGACTTGACTTTTGTTTTTACCTCCTCTAAAAACGTTTTCTTGTAGGGTAAGCTTGTATTTCAGCTATGGCCATCATTTCTTCCTCACCCACCTATGCTGTTAACTTTTAGCTCTGCCAATTATCCTTGTACAGCTGACCCCTGAACAACTCAGGGGTTGGGTGCACCAACCCCTTGTGGTTGAAAATATGCATATAAATTATAGTCTGACCTCTGTGTCCGTGATTCCTCCCTATCCAAGTTTTCACATCCTCCGATTCAACCAACTGTGGATCATGTAGTATTGTAGTATTTACTATTTTTTAAAAATCTGTGTGTAAGTGGACCTGCTCAGTTTGAACCTGTGTTGTTCAGGGGTCAACTATCTCCTGAACATACTTCACACTTAATCCCCCGCCACACTAAATTGTAGACATGCTGCTCAAAAATGACACAAAAGAACAGATATTTCAAACAAGGAGGGGAGGGGTGGTTGAGGCAGTTTTATCCAAGACAGGGACTCTATATTAGTTTCATTGTTAGGATTTTTATAATATGCAGAAATGTGTTATCAAACGTGCATAAATGAGCCGTTTGCTGGAATCATAAGACTGACTTGGGAGATGTCAGAACTCACCTAGGCCAACCCATTAGTAGTAATATTTACAACACGTTATTTAAAAAAGCTAAAATCGGGCTTCCCTGGTGGCGCAGTGGTTAAGAATCCGCCTGCCAATGCAGGGGACACGGGTTCGAGCCCTGGTCGGGGAAGATCCCACATGCCACGGAGCAACTAAGCCCGTGCACCACAACTACAGAGCCTGCGCTCTAGAGCCTGTCACAACTACTGAGCCCACGTGCCACAACTACGGAAGCCCGCGTGCCTAGAGCCCGTGCTCCACAACAAGAGAAGCCACCGCAATGAGAAGCCAGCGCACTGCAACGAAGAGTAGCCCCCGCTCACCACAACTAGAGAAAGCCCGCATGCAGCAACGAAGACCCAACACAGCCAAAAAATAAAAATATATAAAATAAATTTATTAAAAAAAAAAAAAGCTAAAATTGGTGACTACCAATTGGGGGAATTTTGAACTATGGCCTTAACTCCTAAAATGAGATTTCCCATCTATTTGTAAGGAAGATATTTGCATTTATGTGAGCCAGAATGAAGACTCATACAAAATGCCAGTATCAAATAGAAGTTCCTTTGCATCCTCAAACCCTTTCCCTTCTTTTCTATAACTGATTGCTTAATATCCCCACTCAAAATTTAGCTGCCTTTCATTATACCACCTCTTGAAGTCCTCCTTAATCACAAAACCAGTCTCCCACACACAAACACATGCCCTGCGTTTTTTGGTAATCTCAAACCATTTAATAATTATGGTTCTCTCCCCAAGCACCGTTTCTGGAAGAAACCAGGAATAGGGCAGAAGTCGGTGGCTTTGAGCTAGGACAGCCCTCACCTTCCCCTGACGTCTAAATGCTTTTACTTGAGGACATGCTGGGAGGTGAGGGACAAGGCACTGGAGTCTAGCTTACCCACCACACCCACAGCTCCTCATAATCCTAACTTCTCTGGCTTGGGTGGGTGCCCACCATGCCCTCCTTCCCAGGTCCATCCTGGGCCCTAGTGCTGAGGGGCAGAAGTATGGGCCTGGGGCCTGGGTTTTGTTCCTTCTCAACACCGAAAAGTTGAGTCAGGGCTTTTAAAGAAGGCAGATAAAGACAAAAGCAAATACTGTGGGAGTTTTGAGATAGTTTAAAATCATGTACTACGCAAAAGAAATGCAAATGGTTTTCCCCAAGTGTAGCGTGACTGGATCCCATTCAAGTCCCACATTCGTACTAGCTTTGTATTAAAATCTGTGAAGGGAAGGGGTAATTACATAGTACTGCCTAAAAACCTGAATGCTTGTCCTGGTAAAGTGTAGATTACTTGCCTAACACATTCTAGTCTTTAAATTCAGAAACCACCCTAAAAATTTGTATTTTAACTTATAAACCACCTTTAAGTTTGAACAGAATTGCTCCTGTCAATCTGTTAATATTGTAATTTGGTCTTTTATTACCTTCCTTTCCCTTTATCTTCCTACAAGGACACTAATTACTTAGCACCAAGATTAATGCAAATAAAAGCAGCTTTCTAGTCTCACTACGTCAGTGGTACGAGCTGAATAAACTCAGTATCAAATTCTACAAATTCACCTAAAAGCAACTTCAGTATAAAATACTAAACCACATACTGGTATTTGTTTTATAGGGAAGTGCCACTGCATGGAACAATTTTTTCCACTCACACACCACAGTTACAAACCTTTCACCCCTTTGCAATGGTAATTTTTTAACCAGACCGTTAGTTAAAGTTTAGTCCTGGAGCTGGTAACTGCCAACACAAAGTGTGCTCTATACACCCACAAAACAACACAAATTACAGGAACATTGGAGATGTTTCAAGACACTCCAATAGGAGAAAAATAATGGCTGAATAATTGGGCTGCACTATGATCTGAATTCCTATGTTGAAACCCACCCCCCGAGGTGACAGTACTAGGAGGTAGAGACTTGGGGAAGTGATTAGGACATGAGGGCAGGAACCCTTATAAAAGGAGCCCCAGAAAGCTCCCTCACCCCTTCTGCCATGTGCGTACACAGCAAAAGGACACCATCTATGAACCTCTAAAAGTGGGATCTCACTAGACACCAAATCCACTGATGCCTTGATCTTGGACTTCCCAGCCTACAGAACTGAGAAATAAATTTGTTTATAAGCTACTTAGTGTCTAGTTTTGTTATAGCAGCCCAAAGGGACTAAGACATGCTGCTAAATGTTTTACTTTAACACCAAAACTATTCAACTTTTAAATTTAACACCTTCTCACTAAATATCATCTGTAGTCTCTTTCAACCACTCTTCAAACTATAAAATTTATTACTTTATAATACTACCTATTTCCTTACATCATCCTTTAAAAAATTTAACCATCCTCTTTACCAGTGTGTTAACACTTCTCTTAGCTAAAAAAAAGTCTTATCTTCTACAAGGTCGAGAGTGCACTTGTATCTTAGTTTCTCTAAGTGCTTTTTTAAAATCCATCTATATATACCTATATGTAAATGAAGTTAACTTTCTCTAAATTCATTTAAGAACAAAGCATGTTACAGTCAGTGCCAAGAAAAATGATTGGTTGGGGTGTTGACAAGCTGTATAGTGACCACATCTATTAGAAATTCTCAGATTCTGAGGTGGCTATAACAAGTCATCATGCCATCCTGGCATTGCTTATTAAGTCAATAGTGATTCTAAGTAAGGTTAGGTAAGTGTCCTCCCTTCTTGTGTGAACCAAAAGATACAAGAAGTTGAGACTTAAGGCTCATTTATTTCTTCCTCAGGATGGTAGCACCTTTCTTATCTATACTACCTTATAGGATCATATATAGCCTCTGAACACCTTTACTTTTTCACATGTCTAAACATTGACCAATTACTCATTACCAATTACTTTTTCCTTTGTATTATTTGGCATAAACTTTGGCCTTGTATAATATAATGAAAAACTATATGGGGAAAATTGTGTTCTAGAATTTCTTACTGGAATAGACTTTATAGATACACTATTGAGTAGAAGTTTGAATTTTAAAGTAAAAATACATATGCTGCCATAACTTCAAGCAAGCTTGAGATTCCAAAGTCTCCATATAATATTTTAACATCAATTATATTTGCTTTGACTCAAGTATCCCATTCAGTATCAGTATAAATTTTGCAAATCAAACAAGTGCCATTTTCTTTCATTGTAAATATGTGGTAAGTCAAATGGTATTTTATGAAACAGCTCAAAAAATAAACGCATATTCTAAGCTATAAGCTAATCAGCTTTACTTTTGCCCACAACCATTTCCATTCATGAGATGGGGAATTCCTCCCCTTAGAGGTAGTAGTGTTAAATTACTGGACTCTCCAGCTTTCAGAGGGAGGATGTACAATTAGTATAGACATTTAGCCAGTAAAATGGAAAGTTAAAATCCATCTCCTAGTTACACATTCAAACATGAAAAAACAATCACACACAAAGAGACAAGACTAGTTGAAAAGGGGGGGGCCAAATTATTATTATTTTAAAATTTGATTACAACCGATTTTGTTGGCATTAAAATTTTAAATATGAATGGATATAAACCAAAACCCAGAAATTAAGTTTGGTAAAAATGGGAATAGGAGTTTTCCGGTAATTACAGATTAGAAGGCAGAAATCAATTTAGAGAAACATAGACAAACCCCATGTTTACAATGATTGTGCCACAGATTTAAACTTCAGTAGTGCATTAGTAAACTGTTCACATTGAGATCTTCACCTTGAGATTTGACAGCTGTTTCTTGAAAAAAATCTCAGTACCTTGTGCAAATAAATCGGTCTTTCAGGTGCCTTAGCACACTTAAAATTTCTCCATTGTATATATACAAAACACCTACCATTTGGGCAGGGCAAAATACATACTTTCATAACAAAACTATAATGTACCTCTCAAGTATGAACAATATACACATAATACATGGTATACAGTATTTACAAAATATAAAATATAATACAAGCTGTTTGTAAATTTTTAAACTCATCTTTTGCCCTTGTATATTGCAACAAGGTAATTTTCCATTTCTGTACCACTGCTTTTCAAGAGTCCAGGGATTTTGGAAAAGCTATGTTTTACATACATACTGAAATCTGAGATCTAAGTTTGAACTTTTAGGAGCGTTTTTAAGTGTACTGCTATCAACTCCCTATTTTGGTTGGAATTTTCAATGGTGCTTCCCATCCAGTGACTAGGAGGCTTTGGAAGAACACTAGGAGAAGGTGGATCACTAAACTTTGCCCCAGCATAATTCTCCTTTTGGCTCACTTCAGTTAGAAATGATGATTTCTTCAAATGCTTATTTTTAATATTCTCAGTATTTTTAAAAGGCTTTTTTTCCTGCTTCTGAATTATATCAGATGAAACAGAATTCTGCCAAAAGTTATTTTCATTTCTTTTTGCAGAGGTGATCTTGGTTAGTGGTAAGTTATATTTGCTTTTCTGTCTGTTTATCTTTGGTTGTTCACACAAGTGTATACCATGAACAAGCTGGCCGTGGGGAATGGCAATTTTCTCCGATTTTCCCATCTTTGATTTTAAAACCTATAAAGACAAGGAACATAAAAGTGAATACAGTCTCATGATAAAAATCAGTCATGAACCTCACCATATATCTAACATATTTTCTTTTAAAAAGTTCCCCTGGACTTTAGTTCACTGTCTTGATTAAATGCTTGCTGCACTTATCCCTGGAAGTCCAAATACGCACACATCTAATTTTACCACTAAAAATAGTGAGTCATCACTGTTACCAGTGCTGATTCTAACAAGTCAAAGAACCCAAGGTAACCAAGTCCACCTTTCTATAAAGAGTAATGAGCTATATTCCAAACATGTATGACAACCTCTTCCTAACAAAGGTCAGCGTTTTTACAGTAGGATATTTCCAAGAGAAATTTTCAAGTGCTTTGGTTGATTAGAAAGAAAAACTATGTTAATAGATACACTATTTACCTTTTAGGACAGGTACTTTAAAAATTATGTCAGAATAGAAATTTGATTAGCAGGAGATTGATTTTAAGTGAGGAAGTGTTTTGATAATGGTTACTAAGTACACACATTAAAAATTATCCCCCTAGCTTGTGAAAACAAAATTTCAGAAATTTAAATACTAAAATACTTACCACTTTCTATCATCTCGTCCAGTTACACATATAATACATAGTCAGAAGAAAATGCTTTCTGCCTGCCCCCTACTTTGCTTTAAAAACTGCTTCAAGAACTTTACTGCCTTAATTCCAGTCACTTTCCTAACTCAGGTGATCCTTATAGGAAGCCATGAGATGGAAAGACAGGGTTATCTATTCGATCACTGCCCTTTCAACACTTGTAATACGGTAGGGAAGCCAGAATACAAATAGAAAGCCGGAGCACAAGGTAACATAATCCATGTCAAAAAGGGTAACTGACAACAGAGCTCCCCGGTTTTAATACCGTTCTAGAAAATAAAGGAATCTTACTAGGAAACAAGTACAAAAACTCGCTTTTACAGTATCATTAATATTACAGAAGAGCCGTGGAATTGAAAGGAACGTATACAAAATTTAAGTAATCACGGTGGACAAATTTAAGTTTTTGCAAGAGCACAGCTAGATAAACTGCAAATCTCTCAAACCAATATTCTTTCAACAAATGTCAGTAACTTATTTTTATGATTATTATGAAGGTTTTTGAAATTCAAATCAAAATGTTTTATTTTGATACAAAGTTTACTTTAAGTTATATAGCCACTTAATACCGTTTAACTTTTAATCAATTTTATCCTAGTCCAATAGCAACTGGGCAGCATATCGTCAATTCAACTGGGAACTCTTCTTTCGGAAACTTCATCATTCTGGACACAAGCAATAAAACTACCTTCCTCTAAGAAAGCCTGGCACAGTACACCGTGGGGATGCGCAGTAAATTCCGTTCATCTGATAGACTAGCCCAGAGAACTTATCGCTTCAAAGAGGCAACAGCTCTGCCGTCGCTCCTGCCAACTTTCTAAGTTGAAAAGCACAGCTAAGTAGGTCTGCCCCGCGAGGAGCAGCGCCCCAGGTGGCCCGGCGCCCCACACCGGGCACCTCACAACTCAGCAAAAAGCCAACCGGAAGCGGGCGGCTGCCACCCCATGGCAAACCCCACACCGGCTGGCGAGAGACCGTACGCGCGTCCCGACGAGTCTTGGCGCTGCCAACGGCTGGGAAGCCGCCAGCGGGCCCGCGCCCTCGCGCTCCCAACCCCCGCCCGGCTCGCCTCCTTCATGGGCGCCGAAGCGCTCCGCACGTAGCGCGCGCTGACGTCAGCCTCCAGCGGGTCGCTTCCTTCTCCCGCTCCCCCCCACCCCCACCCCGCGCCCAGAACGCCGAAACCCCCTGGAACGCCGCCAGCCTTCTAAATCCGGGCTGTTGCTGGGGCGCAGCCGCTCCTCTCATTGGCCGGCTCCCCGGAGCCAATCGGCAGCGCCAGCGCTGGCCTCCCCTCCCCTCCCCCCCCACCAGCAAGAACAGAGCGGGCGTCACGGAAACTTCCCTCCCGAGTAAACAACCGCCCCTCAACCCTCAACCCGGCCCCTCCCTTCCCGACCCCAGAGCGCAGGGCCCCAAACCTCGCGGCCGGGCTGTGGCCGTCTAGGGGCCGGCACGCCACTGGTCCCCCCGTCCCACTTGCGGCCCTTACCTCTCTACTGAACGAGGGTTGGCCGGGCGCCGCGGGCGGCAACGAGCCAGGGAAAGGGCTCGCTTCCTCAGTTCGAGCTGCGGTCGCAGGAGCCGGGGCCCAGGCGGCGGCCTGGGCCTGGTCCGGGACTTGCTGCGCTCCGCCGTGGCCCGTCGCGGGGCTCCGCCCGCCCTCCAGGCTCGGCCGGTGCTGCTGGTACTGGTGGAAGCGGCTGGGAAGCTGCCCCGACGGGCTGGCCCGCACCTTCTTCTTTCGCCGCTTCTTTGGTGCTGCCCGAGGGGTGCCCCCCGCCGTGGCGAGGCTGCAGTTGGGCAGAGGTGCCGGGGCGCGAGGATGAGGGGTCAGACAGGGACCGTCTCCCCCTAAGAAGTGAGGGAGGAAGAGAGTGGGGGGCAGCCCCCGTGGGTCCGGGATCCGGGGCAAAAGCGGTGGAGCAGTAACCATCGGGAGGGCCCCGAAGTAACCGCGGGCGGAAAAACCCATGGGCGCAAGGCGGCCGCCCAGAACAAGCGGCTCCCGCTGTGGGACAGAAACGACGGTCATAGCACTACGAGGAAAAGTGGCTCAGCAAGAGTAGAAGGAGGAGGTAAGGCCAGAAATCACAGGGCGGCGGCGGCGGCTGCTGCTAACGGAGCCCGAGAAAAGAACATACCATGGGTCGGGCGGTGGCGGCGCAGCAACAAATAGCCTGAGCCTCCGCTCCGAGTGTTGTTATCGGAAGCTCCGCCCTACCCCGCCCGCATCTCTGAGAAAGCCCAATCAGAATGCGACAGGGAGGCCACGCCCCTCCGGCTCCGCCTCCACCGCCTGGAAGAGGCACACACAAACAACCCGCTTGCTGCAGCCCGGCACAAAGAGCGCGCACTGCGCAGGCGCTGCCATCGGGCTATTTCGGGAAGAGTCAGTCCCGCGAACAATGAAGTTCCGTTTCAGTTCCACCTGCCCCACCCCCCTACCCACTCTTCTTCCTCACCCCCGCACCTCACCCTGAAGGCGGTGGTGTGATGGCTAGATCTGGGCTGAATCTTGGGGATGGGGATGGGGATGGGGATGGGGGCGGGAACCAGGGAGAAAGAATCGGGAAGCATCAAGGCCACTGACACCTACTCCCTCGGCCACTGACCTTGGGGAAGTACTTATTTCAAGCCCAACATAATAGCATTATTATTGTTTTTTTTTTTAATTTTAAGATTTCAGAGTGCACGGTAGGGGTTACATTCGTCGCAGTCGGAAAGAAAACCAGTCCACACTTAAATTACATTTGATGAAGTGTTGCTCACGTTTTTTTTCATTAACTCGGGTGAGAAACGCTGCTCATTAGCCATGGTAATCGGAGTAAAAGTTAAGGGAGTGACTTACTGAAATTGGCCTCTTAACGTATAAAAAGTTGTACATAAATCCGTAATTGCACATTGGAAATGTTACTGATTTCATACTGTGGGACTTTGGGATCACGAAACAGTGCCTGATACCGAGAAGAAAGCAAAAGAGGAGGCTTGCGTCTCAGAGGGAGAAAGTGAAACAGCTCTGCAACATACAGTGTATTTTGCTAGGTCTGTGTTGATAGAAATTCCTCATCTCCCCGCACTGCGCTCACACACAGAAAGAATTGTGGCTATTTATCAAGTACATATGTGCCACGAACTGTTCTTCACGTGAATTATCTCGTTTGAACCTCGAAACAACTCTAAGGAATAGGTACTATATTTTATCCCCAGTTTACAGGAGAGAAAACGGGCTTAGGCAAAAAGTACTTGTCAAATGTCATACAGTAAGCTAGTAGCAGAATTTGAACTCCAGATCTGGCAAGACTAAAATTTTAACACCATCCGTACTACCTGCCACACTAGATTATAGGTTTTTAGAACACCACAATAATCTTAAACTTCTTTGTATCCTACCAGCCTTTAACCAATATTCTTCAGCTTTGTGGTGCTTGATAAGTGTTTTGTGATAACAGAGTTGGACAGAGGCAATATCCAGAATAATGCTTCCCAATAACTTTATATAAACTGTTAATACTACATTCCATCATTATTGATTGCTGGACTTTATCATTTTTGCTGGATTTTACTCATTTTTGTGTTTACAACACTTAATACATAGTAAGTGCTCATGATCATTGGATGAATGGGAATCATATACTTCCGACTCTGTAAAAGCTCCTCAGGCTGTAACTGAAATTGTCAGGTCTGTTAGTTGGGTTTAAGATCCATCTGAAGAGAATAGCCTGGCAAGAGTTGGTGGATGGACTTCCCTGGTGGCGCAGTAGTTAAGAATCCGCCTGCCAATGCAGGGGACACAAGTTCAAGCCCTGGTCTGGGAAGATCCCACATGCTGCGGAGCAACTAAGCCCGTGCGCCACAACTACTGAGCCTGCACTCTAGAGCCTGAGAGCCACAACTACTGAGCCCGCATGCCACAACTGAAGCCTACACGCCTAGAGCCCGTGCTCCACAACAAGCGAAGCCACCGCAGTGAGAAGCCCGCTCTCCACAAGTAGAGAAAAGCCCGCGCGCAGCAACGAAGACCCAACGCGGCCAAAAAAAAAAAAAAGTGGGTGGAGAAGAGCAGGCAAAGATTATGGAACCTCTGGAATGAGGTAATTTGTTCTTTTGTTTTTGTAAGAGTTTCTACTTTTTCAAAGGACTTTTTCATCTGTTACCTCATTTTATTCTTACTCCAATCCTTTAAAGTAAATAGCAACATGTAAATAATATAAATAAAGCCTCTAAAGGTAAAGTAACTTGCCTAAGGGCCACAGTCCCTTAGGACCGAGTTAGGGACTAAATCACTTGAACTCCTAATGCAGTGCTCTTTTCACCAGATCCCAAGGCCTAAGATCTGACTTTACTAGGGGCTACTATCAAACTGTCCTGAAGAATAATTTACCCTTCAGGGGGCTGCTAATTTGTAGTCAGTTCAGTGGGGCCCTTGATCAAGGACACCTATTGTTGTCTATGTGTGTGTCTTGGGTGGGTGTTGGGATTATTATGTGGTATGTAGTTTATCCTTTTGAGACCTGAAGTGTAGGCCTTGCGTAAAACCCTGGATTCTGTACTTTAAGAAAGGTAGCCTTGCAGCTGTGGCCACCTGGGTGGTAGGTGCTAAGATGGTGCCCACCACCAAGAGACTGGGAGCTGGAATGGACACTGGAAGAGAGTAATTTGGGTTTTATAAACCATATTATTGGATTTCATTTTTACCCTTTGTGTATAGTTCCCATAGACTCCTAGTCTTTAGTAGAGTCTGATTTTAATATTCAAACCTGGTTTCATCTGTGCTGTACGATATAAAGGAAAAGATCAGATACGCTTGTCTGGGCCAATCATGGAGGTAGCAAGACATTCCAAGGGTAAAGTAAATCTTGAGAGGACTTTAGGGTTCTTGAAGATTTTTGTTCCATTGCATGTCTTGGTTTTATTTTTGTTAAGTCAACAGTTTATTTAGAGGAGGTGTTTTCTTTGTTTGTTTTTTTAAATAAACAATTGAAATGTAAGTCAGGTATTAAAGCCCACTTGTGTTTCTTTTTCTTTTTTTTTTTTGGCTGCTCCCGAGGCATGCAGGATCTTAGTTCCCTAACCGGGGATGGAACCTGTCCCACCTGCAGTGGAAGTGCAGTCTTAACCACTGGGCTGCCAGGGAAGTCCCCCCATTTGTGAAATAAGCAGTTTACCTGCATTGACATTCCAGAGCCCTCTGAATTCCTCTGCCCTCTCTTCTGTCTACGTTTGTCTCTCTCATATTTTACTTCTGCCCTCATCCTCTCCCTCTCTCTACCTTGAATATCATCTTTCTCTCCTGCTCTGAATGTCCTTCCCCCTTCACTGTTACTTTGTTTCCATTTCCTCTGCCTATTGTTGCTTAGATCTTGAACATCTAAGCTCTAAAGGACACCTATATGAAAAGAGGAACACTTACTCCAATTTATACTTTGCTTAATTCTCAAATTATTACTCTTTCAAATCTATGAAATAATATTCCTCTAAACATTGAACATAACCATGAAATCACAATGTTTACACTTAATGAACAAAAATTTCCCTGACATTTAAGCCTTGATCACAAACCTTATTTTATCAACATACCCTGAAAAGTTTATTTGAAATTTAAGGTTTACATTTACTTTTCAAAATATTTATTTATTTATTTATTTGGCTGCGCCGGGTCTTCGTTGCTGCGTGCAGGCTCTTAGTTGCGGCGTGCAGGCTCTTAGTTGCGGCATGTGAGATCTAGTTCCCTGACCAGGAACTAGAACCTGGGCCCCCTGCATTGGGAGCGAGGAGTCTTAACCACTGGACCACCAGGGAAGTCCCAAGGCTTATATTTAAAAGCAAACAAAATATGCCCAAATTTTCACAATAATGACAAAATTTATACTGACACTTAAATTGCTTGTGAAGTATTATTACTGTAGGTCGAAATTATTGTCTTCATTATCCTTATCCTCCTTCATTATACCTTTCTGGGGTTGCAGTAATTTTACCACGTGTTTATTTCTTAAACCTTCCTAAGAAGGACAGCAAGCCTTTGCAGGCTGTGCTTTGCACAAGAGTGCCTGGCTGAAGGGTTGAGGGGGAGCTGAAATACAACTCTAAGTCTGCTCTTGAAAGCTGTTGCCCCGGGGGCTGGGGCCACCTGGGGGAAGGGATCTCTTTTTCTTATTGCTACAAAGGTTTCAGAAGAACTAGTGGCAGCCCTGGGGTACAATAATATTATGGATACTTGACACTATTTCATCCTAGATATGAAACCAAAGGAAAGAGCATGTTATTTAGACCAGCTGAGGTTTCAACCAATTGAATCTTAGTTGGGTCACAGGCCTGGTTGTGCCTTCTGGCTGGCTCTCCTTTTATACACTGATAAAACTTTAAAAATCCTTACCAATCACAGAATGCAACCTATTGCCTCTCCTGAAATGTTTTTTGTTTCACTTGGCCACCTTACAGAACCCAGTTTCTTAACATTATATATTGATTGATCTAGACTGTTCATTTTTGGAAACTGATTTTGTCTCATTAATTATGATAAATATGACCATTAAAAGGTTTCATCTTTCATGAGACAGGGATGGAATCTACATTATTAACTGTCTTCTGTTCTCGTCAGGACATTTGGCAAATCATCATCTTTTTTTTTTTTTTTTGACAACTTTGGAAGACATTTCTTCTTAAAATCACAAGTCGGGAATTCCCTGATGGTCCAGTGGTTAGGACTCCGCGTTTTCACTGCCGTGAAACACACCACTGAATTCTCCATTTGGTCATTTTCCAACCAAAATGTTGGATCTCCTTTCTACCTGGTTGTTTTGTGTGGCAAATGATGTGAAGCAGTTCTTTCTGTTGTTGGTATAGTTAATAATTTTCTCCAGGGCTGCTTGGCTGATTCCCAATTCCTCCATTCATCCCTCTCTACTTTCACAATTAGAGAAAAGGCGTGTTTGTACTTTATAAGCTAATATATGGTTTCGATTTTTATAAAACCCCATACATACAATTCTCTGTACTTTAAAGAAATTAACATATCTATATTATCACATTCACTATCTTTTATAGCCAAACTACCTATTACTAAATTGCAAACTTTTTCCTTTGGAGAATCATTTTGAACTTTCATACATTAACATAGTTTTGATGATCTATAATTATTTTCCCTTTTTTGCTCAAATCTTTAGAGCTTGGCCAGTAAAACGCCTTTTAAGATGGTTCTATTGTCTCTTCAGCACTTCTCCCAAACATTTTTGAAAACATTCTTGCTTTGTATACACAAGATGTTCCAGATTATCCTCATCTTTCTCTGACCCAAAACGTGGAATGAGCCATTTTATAAGGAATCTTAGTTCCTTTAAATGAAGAAAAATATTAGAGGCAAAATCTGGGCATCAGGAATGAATATCAGATTGTTCTGCATGAGTACAGATTGGGATTATGATAGTATCACTGTTAGACCTTTTTTTTTTTTTTTTTTGACAACTTTGGAAGACATTTCTTTTCAAAGTCACAAGTTGGGAATTCCCTGGCGGTCCAGTGGTTAGGACTCTGCGTTTTCACTGCCGTGGCCTGGGTTCAATCCTGGTCAGGGAACTAAGATCCTGCAAACCACGCGACTCGGCCAAAAAAAAAATTAAAGTCACTAGTCTATGTTTTTTTTTTTTAATTCTAATTTAATTCAAACACTACAGAATCATTTAACACGTTTATTCCATTGTAAAAAAATTTAGTTTTCTACCTAACATAATCTTAAATTTTTAATCCCTCACCCAAACTGCAATTGTGCTCTCATGTATAATCCTTAGGTGTCTCATCAGTCATCATTTCTGTAAACGCTTCATTAACTTTGATGTCTTAGTCTGTCTGCTTTGTCTCTTATGATTCACTCCCCTTTTAATCTTTCTGTTTTTTTCTACTGTTCTCATCATCATCCTTATTTCGTCTCCTTTCCCTTAAATACTCAAAGCATGGAAATAAAGCATAATTCCTGCTCTAGAATGTTTTGTAACTCTGGAGAGTTATTGCTGTCTCATGATTTAAGCTATTTGTAAAACTTGGGACATCCAGGCCCAGCCCTACTTGCAACTACTCCAGATCAAGTCATCAAAAATTTCATGCCGCTTGTGTGTGTGTGACAGAATGCATTCTGGAATATTGGCACATTTTTATTGACTTATTGATATACTTCTACTTTATAACCAGTGTTCTTAATAAGCATTACAGAACAGTTTTAAACATCAAAACAAATAGAGGAGAAGGGCAGAGGATCACAGAAAAGAAGCAGTTAGGACAAGCATTTTGCAATTTATCAAGGTTTGCTAAAATTACCTCTTTTAAAAAAAAGACTTTGAATACACTGTTATGTTTTTTCATTGCAAGAATTCACTTAGATTACCTAAAGTAACGAGGTATCTGTTTTAATAATATGCACACACAGACGTAAGGGAGATAAGATGCACACACTAGGCCTCATAGGGTCCTAGGAAACCTTTATACCCAGAACTCATGAGAAGAACAGGAATTACCGTATAGTGCCTAACAGACCTGGAATAAAGAAACTCAAAATTTCTTCAGGATCCAGTGCAGCCCTAGTTAACTAGGTTTATTTTGTTACTCCTAAACAGAAGATGTTTGCTTGGTCTAATGTTCTGTCATTCCCGTGATTCAACCACTCTCTGTTTGTGCTTTTTTTGTGTATTTCTACCTCTACCATCACTACCAATTAAGTCACTGTTTATCTAAAGTTCAAATTCCAGAGAGGGGAACTGATTGGTCCAGTTTGGATTGGACCTCATTGGACAATTGGGTGATTCATCACATCATCCTGGTTCAACAGAACTTTCTTACTAGATCAGATCTCCTCTGGGCAGCTCCCGGCAAGGATGATGAACCCGGATGGCAAGGCACTTGGCTATAACAAACCACTTAGGACCAGTTCAGGAACTGTGGACATGACAAGTATTGAGACGCTTGGCCAGCCCAGTACATTGCATAACCTATCTTCCAGGCACAAAACATCCCTCTTCTTGGACGTACAATTCCCAGAAATCCAAGGGAAGTGAGAGAACTTATGGAAACTCTGGAAATCTCTGCTTCTTCGTGGAAAGTTGGATTTCTAGCAACATTGTCCCATCATCCTTGCCGAAGCAACAATTGGCTGTCGCTGAACAGAGGCTGCCCCTTAAAAGGGCTGCCTGTGCTCATCCAGATCATTTCACTCCTTTACTTCCCTGACTCTTTGGGCCCAAAATCTTGAAACTCCTCTAAAAATAGTTCGGAAACAATGAGGCAAACGGCAAAACTTAACTGTGAGGCACCTGAGAGCTCGGACTAAGATAGTTCAGAGGAAATGGAAAGATGGACAGGGGAAATAAAAGCCTGAGACCTGGTGACTGATGGGGGAGACCAGACTGGGTGGGGAGTATGAGGGTGAGGACAGGTAAGGAGAAGGGAGAATGAAAGTGGTGATTCCCAGACTTTCTAACCTGGTTGATTTGAGAGAAATAGTACTTGACAGGAATGTGAAAACGTAGAGGGGGCAATTTGGGGAGAAAATACAAACATCGGGGTTTAGTAAGGTTTTATTGTTGATGTTCTTCATTTTAAACCCAAATGAATTGAAATTTTTGTTTTGTTTCTCAAAAACAAAAGAACCCCAAAACAATTAAGTTGTTTTTTACTTACCTGTGATCCCCTGATAGAAAAAGCGTTCTTACTCTTTTTCAGTAAAAATTCATTTGTTTAATCCATCTGGTTATCTTTGGCTATTTCATTTGACATTTCCAGAAAATAGGAGTTAAACTACTTCCAGGAAATTTAAAATAAATTAAGGAAAATGAATTGAAATACACCCTGTCAAATCTCCTTTATTTTTCAGGTCCCAGAACAGTCAATTCAATCCTTTCCTTCTAGTCAGCTAAAATTCCACGAAGAAAAGAGCATATCTCATTTCTACAAAATAGTGCAATGCCCTGATTTTTATGGTATTTGAATTTAGGGTGATATGATAAAGTAGAATTTCAGACTCTAGGGCTCTTTCAACTATGTGATGGTAAAAGGTTCCAAAATGAATCTTTGTTTTAGAGAAATGCTTATGATTTTCAAGTCTAAGTGGAACTATGTAGAGTTTTTTTCTGTAGTTTGTAACCCCAGAACACAAAAAGAAAAATGAGGTTTGGCCAATGATTTTTCTATTAATTTTTCCTAAGAAAGAAGATTTTCCATGTCCTTATAATATCCATAAAGATTTAGGATTTGTCCAAAACAACCAAATCAACATTGCCTGAGTTATCTTTACTGTGTCCTATTTTATCCTTGGAAATTTAAGATTAGTATAAGAAGATGAAATTGACATTCCCTGAGTTATATCATTTTTTTTTAACATTCCTGAACACACAGAGAAAGACCAAAAGAATGTTTGGATTGCAGAGCCAAAGAAAAGCACAAAGAAGCTCAGAATGAAGCTGTCATGTTGATATTTTTCCAGGTTTTCTCTGAGATATTGATTATGACTCGCAGCCAAATATGACTCATTGCTATAATCTAACATGATGTCATTAGCTTTTTGAGTTGCAGGAGAGATGCGAGTGATATTTTGGCCTAATTAGTAAGTTAGCATATTACAGTCATTCTGCATGTACCACAAGTGCATATAATGTGATTAGCTTAAATATTGACATCAGGGATTCTTTAAGATATAGCCCAGCCAGATCATCCCATAGTGATGCCCAGTAGCCAATAATACATGCCATGCACACAGAGTTTACCATCAGCTTCTTATTTCTGTACCCTGAAGTGTAAGCAGTCAGGCAAGGATCACCAGACAAACAAACAGGAATAAAAGGAACTTGCAGGACACAGAGAGAGTAGGAGAAAGTTTTAAAAAGCCCCTCTAATTAATAGCCTCAGAGTGTTAGGAGTATAGTACATCCATGAAACAAAAACAAGATGCTATAAAAAGGAAATAGAATTTTTAAAAAATAAATTTATTTATTTATTTTTGGCTGCGTTGGGTCTTCGTTGCTCTGCGTGGGCTTTCTCTATTTGCATCAGCAGGGGCTAGGTGCACACGCTTCTCATTGCCGTTGCTTCTCTTTGTTGTGGAGCACGGGATCTAGGCGCACGGGCTTCAGTAGTTGTGGCACGTGGGCTCAGTAGTTATGGCGCACGGGCTCTAGAGCACAGGCTCAGTAGTTGTGGTGCACAGGCTCTAGAGTGCAGGCTCAGTAGTTGTGGTGCATGAGCTTAGTTGCTCCACTGCATGTGGGATCTTCCCAGACGAGGGCTCGAACCCATGTCCCCTGCATTGGCAGGCGGATTCTTAACCACTGCAACACCAGGGAAGTCCCAAGGAAATAGAATTTTAAAAGAGCTATTGAAAGTGTAAAATACCATGGCAAAAATAAAAATTCCATTTGAAAAAAATAAAAGGTAAATTTAAGGCAATCTCCCAGAAAGTAAAATCTAAATTTGAAGAGTCTGATAAACAGAAAATAAAAGAGAGTTAGAGGCCAGTATTCCAGGAGGCCCAGTATTCCAAATAAGAATTCCAGAAAGATAAAACAAGGCAAATGGAGAGAAGGAAATTAACAAATAAACCACACAAATTTCTGAGAACTAGAGAACATGAGTGTGCAAGTTGAAATGGCCCACTGAGTGCTCAGTATAATGGATGAAAATAGGCCTACATGAAGAAAAAAAAAGGCATGATTATTAAATTCTTTCTAAGGGAAAAACAGGTCACATACAAAGCAACAAGATTAGAATAGTATCTGAAATATCAGCTTGAAGCTAGAAGACAATGGAACAGTGACTTCAATTCCAAGGGTAAATGAATTCCAACTCAGAAGTCTGTTTCCTCCTGTTTGTGTCCCTCCAAAATTCATATGTTAACACCCTACTTCCCTGATGATATTAAGAACTGGGGCCTTTGGGGGGGTGATTCAGTCATGAGCGTGGAGCTCTCATGAATGGGATTAGTGCCCTTGTAACAGTTCTGCGAGAGCTTGCTTCCTTCTCTTTGCTCTCTACCAGGTGAGGATACAATGAAAAGTCTGCAGTCTGTAACTCAGAAGAGGACTTTCCCTAGAACCCAACCAGGCTGGCACCCTGATATTGGACTTCCAGCCTCCAGAACTGTTAGAAATAAACTTCTGTTATTTATAAGGCACCCAGTCTATGGTACTTGGTTATAGCAACCTGAACTAAGATACCTCTCAAACTATCAATCAAGCCTAAGGTCACAATAAAAATCTTTCAAATACAAAACAACTCATAAAATTTCTCCCGTGCATTTTTTCCCCCCCTCAGGAAGCTACTAGAAGAGGCACTTCATTAAAGAGAGTAAACCAAGAAAGAGGAAGACTTGGGAACTAGGAAACATGAGAGCCCACAGGAGAGGAGTAGAAGGAATTTTCAGGATATGGGTGAAAGGTGAGCTCAGAACAATAGCTGTACTGTGGCCTAGAGGGCAACCAGCTCGGCCTGCAGCAGGAAGATGGATGACTCTGGGGGGAGGGGAGGAGTTCCAAGAAAAAGATGAAATTGATAGAATCCTCAATACGTCTGAAGGAACTGAGAAGAGATGTACACTTTTGGCAGAGAGCTTGGGGACGAATGAATGCTGGGTAAATGGAAAATGAAGCAAGGAAAATAAAGTCAAGGAAAGAGCAAGGCAATTATTAATTCCAAAGAAGAGGAAAAAGCCCAAGAAAGAGAATATATTATAGTAAAACTGGCTACACGTCAACGCCTGTTAAAAAGAAACAACAGGCCGCAAACAGCAGTCACTGTACTAAGTCACACCAAGACTTAATACCTAACCTATTCAATAATTGCAGTTTTAGCCTCTCCTGGAAGGTTTTAAAACCATTAAGTCTGAAATTTCCTGGTTGGCACTAGTGAGGTAATCTGCCTAAAACCCCCTGCGTCCCCTTAGGGAAGGTGACCTTCCCTGAAATAATCTGCTCTTGTAATTTCCTTGTCCCACCCTCTTTCTGCTATAGAAACCTTCCCTTTTGCACAACTCCTCTCTGCTTGCCAGATGAGACGCTGCACGACTCATGAGTCATTTAATAAAGCCAATTAGACCTTCAGACTTATTCAGTTGACTTTTGTTTTTTAACACACCAAATAGCAATAGAATCCATAGTTATAACTATATGAGGAGGATGAGGAAGGAGAGTATATGTATATGCATAAGTGTATATGTATAGTTGGGATCTGGGTGATAACAGAGCGAAAACCTCTTCTTTGTAGTAGAAAGTCATCAGTTTATATTCAGCCAAAAAAACAAATATATCATTATTGGCATTTTATTTTAAAATATGAAGGTTAATACTAAAAGAACGAATAAGAGTGTTAGAAGGTTGGGGGAGAGGTGCCGGGAGGAAGCAAAGGGTGGGTAGAGTGAGGCTGATTTCATTTTAGGCCTTATCTTATTTTAAAGAAATAGCATTTTTTTTTTTTTAAAGTAAACCTACAGGATTTCGATATTAAAGCAAAGGCACAGAGGCATGAGTATGCAGGGCAAGCAAGGGTAGGAAACAAAGTAATCCAGAGAAATTGGAAATTTAGATGGAGGTCAACTGAAAGGGGCACTCAGGGCCCTGCTGAGGAATTCTGAATTCATTGTCTGTGCTGTGGGTACCCCTAGAAGGTGGGGGAGTAGAGATGCTACGTGTGGGAGAGTATATTTTGGAGGGGTTTGAGAGGGCCGAAAAAAAAAAAGAGCGCCAAGACACCCAAAACTGAAAAGCAAGAAGGCTACTTAGAAAATATTTTAATTGATAAATATTTTAATTGTATTATATTGCTATTTGGTGTTTTTTTTTAAATTTTAAAATTTTATTTATTTTTTTATACAGCAGGTTCTTATTAGTTATCCATTTTATACGTATTAGTGTATATATGTCAAGCCCAATCTCCCGCTCTTTGGTGTGTTAAAAAACAAAAATCAACTGAATAAATTTGAAGGTCTAATTGGCTTTATTAAATGACTCATGAGTCGGGCAGCATCTCATCTGGCTATTAAAATATCAGTTAAAGTATTTCCTTCAGTCTGAGGGAATTAAGGCACCTTGGGTGGGAGTAGAAGGGATTAGATATATGAGAAATACTCCAGGTGGAGTTGACAGGATTTGCGTTACTGATATGATATGGAGCAGGGAGAAAAGAAAGTTTAGAAGGACTTGGGTTTTTCCAAAATTTAGTTTGTACAATGTCAATTGTCCTTCTCATTCCCGCGTTTGCTTCAAAGTTTGATCTTTAAGAAAATAAGGCACTAAGTTTGGCCAGAAGCAAACAAAATGCTTCCACTGGTTGGATCTACCTACATTATTTCAGGGTCATTATGAGGTCCCAAGGATGTGAAAGTGCTTGTTACACTGTACAAATATTGGTGATTCTATCATAGCCATTATTATTTTCTAAAGAATCTGACTCAATTTCTAAGGGCAATGCCGAATGAAAAGTTCCAAAAAGCATTTTGAGCAATGTCAGGAATATTAAACACTGATACATATTGCCAACATGTATCAGCAGGCTTCAAAATGGGCATATCTTCCACTGTGACGTTATTTTATTATATATTACATTATATACGGGTGTAGTGGGTTGGATGATGCCCTCCCCAAAGATATGTCCATATCCTATTCCCTAGAACCTGTAAATGTTACCTTATATGGAATAAGGGTCTTTACAGATGTTATTAAGTTACAGATCTAGAGATGCAGACATCATCCTTGATTATCTGGGTGGGTCCTAAATCCAATGACAAATGTCCAAAGGGAGCATGACCCTGTCTTTTGGACTTCTGGCCTCCAGAACTCTGAGAGAATAAATTTCTGTTGATTTAAGCCACTAAATTTGTGATAATTTATTAGGGCAGAAATAGGAACCTAGTATAATTGGTAGTATTACATTACCTAAATGTCCTAAAATAGCTAACTACTAAATGTCTTATATATAGGATTAGATGTTTGGTTTCTTTCTTTCTTTTTTTTGTAAATAAATAAATAAATAAATTTATTTATTTATTTTTGGCTACGTTGGGTATTCGTTGCTGCGTGGGCTTTCTCTAGTTGCGGTGAGCGGGGGCTATTCTTCTTTGTGGTTCTTGGACTTCTCATTGCGGTGGCTTCTCATGGCAGAGCACAGGCTCTAGGCGAGCAGGCTTCAGTAGTTGTGGCACACAGGCTCAGTAGTTGTGGCTCTCAGGCTCTAGAGTGCAGGCTCAGTAGTTGTGGCGCACGGGCTTAGTTGCTCTGTGGCATGTGGGATCTTCCTGGACCAGGGATCAAACACGTGTCCCCTGCATTGGCAGGGGGATTCCCAACGCTGCGCAACCAGGGAAGTCCCAGATGTTTGTTTTCAAGGAAACCATACAAGCTAACTCAAGCAAAACAGGATTACTCTAAGAATGCCAAGCTCAAGGAATCCATGGAAAACTAACCAAGCATCAACACAACCTAGTAACTCAGAGTGCTGCTTTCTTGTCCAGTGGCCAAGTCAGCCATGGGAATTCCTCTTCCAAATTCCCAAGAAAGGGCTCGGAGTGACCCAGCCTGCTGTATTTGCTATTCACTCTTGGCCCAATCAATTTTCTGGGGGTCTTCAAGCAATTTGTAATTTGTTTGTCCTTTCTACTAAATAGATTTCTGCTATGGCTTTTAAGTTTCAAAAGAATTAATATGCTTTTCCTTGAAAGTTTGCATTATTTTTTTAATTGTGGTAAAATATACATAACATAAAATTTACCACTTTAACCATTTTAAAGTATACAATTCAGTGACATTTATTGCAGTCACAGTGTTGTGCAACCATCACCATTATCTAGGTCCAGAACATTTTTATCACCTTGGAAGAAAGCTCCTTACCCATTAAGCAACCACTCTTCATTTCCCCCTCCCGTAGCCTCTGGTAATCACTGATCTGCTTTCTGCTTCTATGGACTTGCTTTTTCTGAACGTTTCATATAAATGCAATCATATAAATGTGGCCTTTTGTTTCTGCCTTTTTTTTCACTGAACATAATATTTTCAAGGTTTATCCATGTTGTAGCATCTATAAGTATTTTATCCCTTTTTAAGGCCAAATACTATTCCATTGTATGGATATACCACATCTTGTTTATCGAGCCATCAGTTGATGGACATCTGTGTTGTTTCCATCTTTTGGCTATTGTGAATAATGCTGCTATGAACATTTGTGTAAAAGTTTTTGTTTGAGCACCTGTTTTCTGTTCTTTGGGGTGTATACCCAGGAGTGGGTTTCCTGAGTTACATGGTAATCATACGTTTATTGGAGAACCACCAAACTGTTTGCCACAGGGGATGCACCATTTTACATTCCCACCATCAATGAAAGAGTCCTCCAATTTCTGTTTTCCATTTCCCAATTTCCATTTTCACCAGTACTTGTTTTCTGGGTTTTTGTTTGTTTATTTGTTTGTTTTTGTGATTATATCCTTCCTAGTGGGTGTGGTTTTGATTTGCATTTCCTAATGACTGATGATGTTGAGCATCTTTTCATGTGCTTATTAGTCATTTACATGTCTTTGGATGTCTATTTAAGTCCTTTGCCCAATTTTAAATAAGACTTTTTGTTGTTGAGTTGTAAGTATTCTTTTTTTTTTTTTTAATTTTATTTATTTTATTTATTTACTTTTGGCTGCGTTGGGTCTTTGTTGCTGCACACAGGCTTTCTCTAGTTGCAGTGAGCGGGGGCTACTCTTCGTTGCGTTGCGCGGGCTTCTCATTGCAGTGACTTCTCTTGTTGCAGAGCACGGGCTCTAGGCACCCGGGCTTCAGTAGTTGTGGCACATGGGCTCTAGAGCTCAGGCTCAGTAGTTGTGGTGCACGGGCTTCGTTGCTCCGCGGCATGTGGGATCTTCCCGGACCACGGCTCGAACCCGTGTCCCCTGCATTGGCAGGCGGATTCTTAACCACTGCGCCACCAGGGAAGCCCGTAAGTATTCTTTATATATTCAGATACTAGGCCCTTATCAGATATACATTATTGGTTTTTAAATATGACTGCAGAAGCAAACTCTCTTGCCATTTTTTGGTCAGGGTATTCTCAAACAGAAAAAAATCAAGGTCCTTGTTTGTGCACACTCACTGCAGGTTAAACCCATATTTTAATAAGCATCTAAGAATACCCTATGTTCCTTCCTAATGATTCAGTAGTTACAGCTGTACAAGTGCTGTTTGTCATCTACTTTCCTATCAAATTCATCTCGGGGTGCCCCAGGGACAAGAAATGACATGTCTATTTCAACCTTTTGTGATTTTAGGTTATTCTGATTCCCCCTGCCAATCCCCCTTTTTTTGGCCTTTTCTTCTTTTACCTGTTTTGAGATTATACTTCAAACTTTCTGTTTTTTTTTTTTTTTTTTTTTTTTTAACAGGGAATGACATTTATATAACATTCTCAAGATGAGAAAATTAGAAATGGAAAACATTAGTGGTTGCCAGGGGTTAGGGATGGGGAGAGTGATATGACATACATGGGTAGAATAAGGGGGATCTTTGTGGTCATGGACTAGCCAAACTTTCTGTTTTTAACCACCTATCCATGTTTGGTTTAGAAAATTTAGTTTTTCAAAATTATTACACTATAAATAGGTAAGTCAAAAAATGACACCAGCAATCAAGAAAACCAGGATCTTTGATATTTTTGTGTTTTCAGGGAACTGTCCACAGTGAGAAGTGGAACTAAATACAATCTAGTAAATAAAATAAAATAAAAGTAAATTAAAAAAATGAAATAATGATAGCAGGACAATGACCTGTGATCAAAAGTTAAAAGTCATAAAATAAAGTTGTTTTTCAAAAAAAGCTTTTGGAGGCTTGCTGAGAATTCACATGGTCAGCTCCCAGGTTCCAATGGTCAGGCATAATTTATCTCTCCCAAGGCCACTCACCCTGATTACTTTGACACAACTGCAACACCATTGCCACCAGGTTCTCAAAAGTGTCAAAATTTTCATTTACTCAGCACATACAATTTTTCTCCTTTCCAGATTTTTATACTTGGAAAAACAAGATTCTGCTTATCCTAAATCTTTGGATAATTTTGGCATTTTAGAAGATGAACCTCATGAATCCCTTGGTGTCTTATACTCCCTGGTCACTGGCATCTGGTGTATATGCACCCTCATTTGTAAATCCTGGAGTCTTTTGAACCCACTTACTTTCCATTTGAGGAAAGTGAAATAATTTGCCCAAAGTTTAGAATTAAGGATGGAACCCAATACACAAAATGGAACAAATTATTTGCTAATCATATATCTGATAACGGACTTGAATCCAGAATATATGAAGAACTCTTACAACTCAATAATAAAAAGACAAAAAACCCAGTTTTAAAATGGGCAAAGGATTTGAATAGGCATTTCTCCAAGGAAGATATACAAATGGGCAATAAGCTCGTGAAAAGATTCTCAACATCATTAATTATTAGTGAAATGAAAATAAAAAGGCACAAAGAGATACCACTCCACAACCCCCTAGGCTTGCTAGAATACAACAGAATGAAACATGCTGGTGAGGATGTGGAGAAATTAGAACTCTCATACATTGCTGGTAGGACTGTACAATGGTGCAGCTGCTCTGGAAAACAGTTTGTCAATTCCCAAAATGTTAAACATAGTTATTTATGACCGAGCAATTCCACTCTTAAGTATATACCCAAGAGAGTTGAAAAAATATATATATATAAACATATATGTATACAAAACCTTGTACATAAATATGCATAGCAGCATTATGTATAATAGCCACAAAGTGGGAACAACCCAAATGTTTGCCAATTAATGGATATTTGTCGATTAAAAATGGACCACTAAGATGTGGTATATTCATACAATGGAATAGTATTTGGCCATAAAAAGGAAAGAAATACTGGTATATGCTACAACATGGATGAACCTTGAAAACATGTTCAGTAAAGGAAACCAGACACAAAAGGCCACATACTGTATGATTCGATTCCATTTATATGAAATGCCCAGAAAAGACAAATCTATAGAAATGGAAGTTGGTTAGGAGTTGACAAGGTCTAGGGGAATGACAGAATGGGGAGGGACTGCTAATAACTATGGGTTTTTTGGGGGGAAAAAAACCCAAAGTTTTTATTTTGATAAAAATGTTTTAAAATTAGATGGTGGTGATGGTTGCATAATTCTGTAAATACACTAAAATTCATTGAATTGTAAACTTTAAAAGTGTGAATTTTATGACATGCAAATTTATCTCAATAAAGCTGTTATATTAAAAAGCAGAAAACCCAATCCTAGTTTACACTTATTCATTGAGCTAATAGGTTAAGGAGTTCTTGGAGAGATACAGAAATCTTCTGTTTCCACGTGGGAAACCTCACTGTCTGGCCTCTCTTAATTTATCCATCTATAGAAATTTTGAATCACCATGTTGTACATCTGAAACTAATATTGTAAATCAACTATACTTCAGTTTAAATTTTTTTAATTTAAAAAATTTCATCATGTTATTTTAATGTCTGTCAAGTTTTTCATCAGAATAACACATCTTCTTTCCCAGGCACCGCTGTCCTGATTTAGGTTAAAATCTATTTAATCCTTTCAATTTTAAACAGGTAAAAGTAGAGCTTCTCTGGTTGGATATGCTGTGGTGACCTGCTCTGTTAAACACGTGCTTTCATATGTCGTCTGATTTTGTTACATAATAGATAGTAAGACAAACCTTTTAGCTGGGACTTTTTCTGAATAATAGGGAATATCATTAGACCATACACTAATAACTGTCTCTACCTAAAACCACTAATGAGACTTAAAACAATAAGCGGGTCCTGCCCTGTAGCAAAATGATAAATTAATATAGCTTTTAACACTACAAAAGTCGATGTGTCTTTTAGAAGGATTCGTGGAGCACTCCCATAAGATAGGAGGATATAGGGTGCTGTGTAGAAGGTCTACAAACCCCACAAATAGACATTTCCCACTTTCAAAGAGCTTATACCTTTTTGGGAAGGTGAGGTTTACACGAACAGTTTAATTAAATGGCATAATGCCTGAAAAGCACACACTTTTGGTACACATTAAATAAGACCACCAGCATTCATTCACTTAACTTTCACTAAAAACGTTTTAAGTGCTTTCTAGGTACCAAACACTAAATGAGACTTGGGCATTACTGTGCTAAACAGGATAGCCCTGGTCCCAGACCACCTGGACGCAACGTAGCGCGATAAGGAAAAGGATGACGCAAGTCAGTATAGGCCTAAGTTTAGTAGAGATGGTGAATTTATTTCCGGGTACAAAGTTTGGGCTTGCTATCTGTTTGTTCAAATACTCCAGAGTGTGGCTCTTGCTTCTAGCTGCAGCAGAACACAGCCACTCACATGCACGTGTACACACACACACACGGACATTCTTCTGAGTAGAGCTGGACCACTTGTGATAGGTGGTACCTGGGGCCTGGCTAGGACCATTGACTGCTGCTGCCTGTGTCTTCCCTCCATAAAGCAGATAAGCAAGATACACAGTGAAGGTGTAGGTGGTAGTGCTGGCCCATGGGGAAGGGTTTATAAGCAGGTGTTTCCTGAAGCCTTCCCACCCATGGTAGCAAGGCCACTCCACTTGGTAGTCAGCTATATTTCCATCAGTTCCCCCAGCAAAGGGGAACCAGGCTGTGGCCCTGCCAGCCAGGCCCAAGAAGATACTAGAGAAGTAGAAAGACAATTAAAACACCAGCTCCTTCCCTTCTGAAAACCAGCTCCTTCCACATATGCCCAGCAGGTTGGGCTTCGTTATTTGTTTCCTTCTTTCAGCCCAGGCACTGAGTCATCTTTGTTCATAAATGTGCCTGAACTTCGTAACATCTTATACTTTCTCGCTGAAGATGGAAGGTATGTTTTCTTTCCCTCACCCCCTTTCTAGGATGTCTAGTCCACTCCCTTCTTCCAAGACCAGCACCCTCCCTCAGGAACTTATGTCTTAGCTAACTTTCCTGCTCCAGGCTGCCAGCTGTCTTATACATGACTGAAGAATTGTGTAATCCTGAGCCGAGAAATGGGAGGCAGGGAAGGTGAGAAATGGGGATTCTGTTCTTACAGCAGGATCTAGAGTTTCTGGAGGGCTGGGGCTCTGTGACAGAGACGGTCATTATTGCTGCAGCAACTGTCCCTTTAGGACAGCAGTTTTCAGAATGAGGTCAGAAACCCCTGAAGTCCCCAAGATCCTCCCTTTCCTAGCTACATGTCTGTGTGAGGCCAGATTTCAACCAAAACATATCGCAACAGATTGAACAGAGGAGCAGATAGGAGAATCCAGCTGCCTTCTATTAAGCCAGACACAGAGACTTGCAAAAAAAGTAAATGCCACTCTTCTCGGTAACTTTTCTTTTGGAAATATAGCTGTGCTTTATACACACTACTGTATATAAAATAGATAATCAACAAGGACCTACCGTATAACACAGGGAACTATACTCAATATTTTACAATATCCTATAAGGGAAAAGAATCTATGTGTATATATATATATATATGTATATATATATATGAATCACTGTGCTGTACACCTGAAAGTAACACAATATTGTAAATCAACTATACTTCAACAAAAAAAGGAAAAAAAGAAAAAAATAGCTGTTTTAAATAAAAATATTTATGCTAACATGGAATGTTTTCATTTTAAATAAATTAATAAATATTTCCAATTTTTTGTCTTAATTTTAATACAAGTAATATTGACATAACCCATGTAAGGAGAGCTCCTTGGAGTCCTCAACAATTTTTAAAAGTGTAAAGGGGTTCCGAGATTTAAAAGTTTGAGAACTGCTGCTCTAGGGCCCCTCTTGGCCCCCATGTGCACTCTTTTTTGCCCTTCCCGAGGAACCTCACCAAGACCCACTGCTTCAACTACCACCTCCAAGCTGGTGACCACCGTGGGCAGCACGCAAGCTCCTGTGTGCCACTCTGCAAAGACCCGGAGAGAAGGGAAGTAAGATTGCCCTGAGAGTTGGACTGAATAAATCCATACACAGAAGATGTGATGGACCATTCAGTCATTCAACAAATATTTATTGAGCACCTACCCTGTACCATGTGCTATTTTAGATGCTGCAGGTACAGTAGCAAGCAAAACGGAAAGTCCCTGAATGTTCTACTGAGGGTATATAGGGAGAACATAAAAAAGAGTGTAACGGGAAATCGAGCCATATGTAGAAATAATACTAGAAATTTTTTAAAATAGATATATATATATATACTTTTTTAAAAAATTAATTAATTAATTAATTAATTTTTGGCTGTGTTGGGTCTTCGTTTCTGTGCGAGGGCTTTCTCTAGTTGTGGCAAGCGGGGGCCACTCTTCATCGCGGTGCACGGGCCTCTCACTATCGCGGCCTCTCTTGCTGCGGAGCACAGGCTTCAGACGCGCAGGCTCAGTAATTGTGGCTCAGGGGCCTAGTTGCTCTGCAGCATGTGGGATCTTCCCAGACCAGGGCTCGAACCCATGTCCCCTGCATTGGCAGGCAGATTCTCAACCACTGCGCCACCAGGGAAGCCCCTAGAAATTATTTGTAAGAGCTTGACTTCATGAAGTTTGGGGAATAATCCCAAATTCCAGGTTTCTTTCCCTACAAGATTCCCAAAGGTGATATTCAGACAACAGACGATGATAAAGGAAAGCAATGTGACAAAGATTATGTATGTGGGTGTATGTATGTGTTTTCTTCTATCCCATAAATTATGTTTCCCCAGGAGCCATTCTGCTAGTACAGTTCTGCGAAGTAGGTGTTTATAGATTTCATCTTGGTGAGGAGGCAGATACGATGCAAGAAAAGTTCCTGCCAGCCATGGGAGTGGGGGAAGGAGGAGAGCCAGGAGAGCAGACCTTAGGATTGGCAGCTCAAGGGCAAGACCAGACTAGCGTCCTTGCAACACAGGTTGGTGACAATCCAGAGGAGAAGAGCCATCATGGGGTGCCTGAATTTCGTAACATCTTCCCTCTAGACACCCTCTCCAGGAGGAACAGAAAAAAGGGAGAGAAACAGCTCTGATAGAGAGTTGTTACCTGGGATAATACTATCTTTAATTAGAAGAGTGAGATACTTTCATTGGTGATTTTAAGCTCCATCTCCAACATTTTCTTTGCATGTCTGAGATATGTGTGATCAAATTTCGATCTGGCTGTGTTAACCTTTTATTGTTGCTGGGCTCGTAAGTGAAATCCTGGGGCAGGGAACTCCTGCAATAGTGACCCCATTAGACCCTTCCTTCTCCTTAAGCCTGAACCCAGATGTAACGACCAGTTGGTCACATGGGAGACAGGAAGTTGAAGCGAAGAGATACCAGAAGGAAAAGAGAACAGGATGGACAGGTCTTTTCTCCAGAAGGAAATGGTTCCCATTTTCTCTGCCACTTAGGCCACCTGGAAGGAAAAAGCAGAGAGAGATCTGACCACTTACCACTTACAGCATGCACACAAGAAAGAGAAGAGAGGAGACTTCCCTGGTGGTCCAGTGGTTAAGAATCTGCCTTCCAATGCAGGGGACATGGGTTCGCTCCCTGGTCTGGCAACTAAGCTCGCGTGCTGTAACTACTGAGCCCACACATGCCACAACTAGAGAGAAGCCAGCGCGCCACAATGGAAGATCCTCAACTAAGACGTGACAGCCAAATAAATAAATATTTTTTACAAAATTTTTTTTAAAAACGAAAGAGAAGAGAGGGCTAAGAAAAACAATGTGTGTGTGTGTGTGTGTGTGTGTGTGTGTGTGTCAGGGGTGGGGTGGGGGGTCTCCTTCCATGCTGACCTTCAGACAAGATAAAGAAGAAAGGGAGAGAGCCCCTCTCTCCTGTGGTACAATCCCTAACCCATCAGATTACGGTCTCCTCTTTGGAGGGGGAGCGAAAGCAAGGACCAAAGAAGAGCCTGAGTAGACTCCCTTCTCATGCCCAAACTATAGCATCCCTGAAAGTCAGGCATTTTAAATAGGCCTATTTGACCGAGACTCAAGAAAAGAAATTGAAGTCCTACGCTAAGCAAGGAGCAAAGTCAGGGTCTGAATCCAGGTTTGCCTATTTGCAGTTTCCAGTGAAACATGCTGCTGGCCCCCTAAGCTCCTCACCACCCCACCACAATCAGAACATGAGTGGTTAGTGTAGGTAGTCTTTCTTGTATTTGCTGTCCTGTGTCCTTCCCCGCCCTGGGATATTAGGTGAGATTACTGATTCAGAAGGACCACACCTATAGGCATTATTTATTCATCCAGCTAATGTTTATTGAGCTTGAGGCCCTTCCTCAGTTCTGAGGCCTGAAACCGCTTCTGTGATCCAGTTCCCTGAAATGTGATATGCAGTGGAATGGATCCAGCCACAGGAGGACAGCAGGCTGAAACGTCAGGAGGTGGAGGTTGAGAGGAGAAAGAAGCCCAACATTCGACAGCCCTGAAGGAGCTGCCATTCCTCGCTGTGAGCAGGACAAGGGACCGTGCTGTTTACAGGAAATGAGATTGTGGTGATGAGGCCTCCCTTTGCGGTGTGGTTTCTCCTTGACAGCTTTGCCGACTGTTTCTCCTTGACTGTTTGCTGTGCTGATGGAATCTTGTCCCATAGATAGATAGTGCCTTTTTTAAAATTTATTTTTTGGGAGTTCCCTAGTGACCTAGTGGTTAGGATTCCGGGCTTTCACAGCTGAGGCCTGGGTGCAATCCATGGTTGGGGAACTCTGCCTGGCACAGCCAAAAAAAGAAAAGAAAAAAAAATATTTTAAAAAGCTGACTGGCAGCTCCTGTGTTCCCAAACTTTCCCCAAGCCATTTGAATCACCTTCTTTCAACTCTCTTTGAGGTGCCTACACAAAGTGACCCGGATGTCAGCTGTTAAAAGACAAACTGAGGCATATTAAACATTTTCAGAGTTTATTTGAGCAGAAACCAGTTGGAATCAGGCAGCGCCAAACTGGAAGTAGTTAGGAGCACTCCACCAATAGGAGCTAGGGAAAAGACTTACAGAGAGAAGGTGGATGCAAAGTAAGGAAATTATTTGATTGGCTATAGCTTAAGGGCTTGCCTTATGTGGGAAAACCTGCTTGGCTGTTTGTGATTGGCAGTCCTGAGTTTCGGCTTTCTTAACCGTGAAGTATTTATAGGCTCGGGTTTGGGTCTGTTTACACCTCTGAGGCATTAGGACCCCCTCAGTGTAACAGCCTCCTTGTTTAGTTGAACACTGCATAGACCAGTGCTTGTCTGTACAACTAACCCTAGCACAGAACTGGTTATCCACAGCGAAATTTATTTATTTATGTATTTATTATTTAAAGTTTATTTTAGAATATTTAGGAGGCAGTACAGCAGGGTGATAAAATGGCAGAGGCCCTGATGTTGGACCATCTAGGTGAAGTAAGTTCCAGTGACTGCATTTACCAGCTCTGTGACTTTAGAAGAGTTATTTGACCCCCTCTGCTTTGTTTTTCTTGTATGTAAAATGGGGATAATAATAGCTTTCTCAGAGTTGAGAGGAAGTAAATGAGCCAGTTACTACCCAGTAGATGATAAATGACACTCAGTAAATGTCAGTTTCCTCATTATTAGTTTTTAAGTTTCTTCCCTCTTCTTTCGTCCATGAGCACAGTTAAGCCATTTACTCTTTTTTTTTAAAAAAAAATACCTATTCTGATTACAGAATTAATACATATTAGTAAAAGATTCAGAGAACACATAAAAAGATAAAAGAGGAAATAGAAATTACCCACTAATCCCAGGCCTAAGAGATATAACCACTTTGAAAATGACTCTCAAGAAATCTAGTTACTAGCATTTCTGAGAAATGCCTGAAATTTCCACTATTCGGTTTTATGGAAAGAAAAATCTCATTCATACCAAGGTGCTATTTCTCTTCCCTAGACTGCCTTAGTGTGAATCTGTACACGAGTAGGTGGACTTTTATTCACCATGTACAATTTTCTTCGCCAAAAGAAATCAATGAATTATCCTCAATATCCACTCTGTTCTCCTCTGACAGCCTCAGAGGAATCCGTCGCTATACTTTTCCCATCTCCATGTGTTAGTGTTGTCATCTGAGGAATAGGGACAGAGAGAACTTGACAGGGCTCCTGGCCCATGTGTTTCACTCGGGGACACTAGAGCCCTGGATGAACATGTGACACGCCAGAGGTCCCCTCTGGGGCTGGAATTAGAAGCTGGATCACCTGGTGTCCAGGCCGGTGCCCTTCCCACTACACTGTGCAGCTGTGCAAGGCTGGACTCAGAAAGTCTGCCCATGCGTGGGTGATTTCCCACCTCTGAAGTCACCGGGTATGTGTGGGAGAGGCTGTTTTTAAAAAATAAAGCACAGGGCTTCCCTGGTGGCATAGTGGTTGAGAGTCTGCCTGCCAATGCAGGGGACAAGGGTTCGAGCCCTGGTCTGGGAAGATCCCACATGCCGCGGAGCAACTAAGCCCGTGAGCCACAGCTACTGAGCCTGCGCGTCTGGAGCCTGTGCTCCGCAACAAGAGAGGCCGCGATAGTGAGAGGCCCGCGCACCGCGATGAAGAGTGGCCCCCGCTTGCCGCAACTAGAGAAAGCCCTCACACAGAAACAAAGACCCAACACAGCCAAAAAATAAATAAATAAATATTAAAAGACCACTCTTTAAAAAAAAAAAACAAAAAAAAAACAAAAAAAACATATGTATCATTAAACATGATAACACTAAACTATTAGGGTTGATTTTGCATAGAGTTTAAGAATTTCTGAATTCTTATTTAATCTGTACAATAGTGCTCCCTTTATCTTTGGGTCATTCCAAGACCCCCAGTGAATGCCTGAAATCGTGGATAGAACCCAACCCTATATATGCCAACATATACTATGTGTTTTCTTATATATTCACACCTATGATAATGTTAACTTATGAATTAGGCACAGTAAGAGATTAACAACAACTAATGATAAACCAGAACAGTTATAACACTATACATACAGCTTGAACAACTCAGGGGTTAGGAGCACTGACCCCTGTACAGTGGAAAACCCACTGTAACTTTACCGTGGGCCCTCTGTGTCCACATCTGTGGATTCTGTACTGTAGTATGTATTTATTGAAAAAAAATCCACATTTAAGTGCATTTCAAACCCATGTTGTTCAAGGGTCAACTGTGATAAAAATTATGTGAATGTGGTCTCTTTCCTTAATCAGTTTCTTCAACTCTGCCAGAAATGTGGCAGTGGCTTCTTCATCAGCAGACTTGATCTCTCCAGTAATTTTTTATTTTTGTGGATTCTACAATGACAGTGCCCTTTTTTTTTTCAGTTTATTTAAATTTTTATACAATTTAAAAGGTTATATTCCATTTTACAGTTATTACAAAATATTGGCTATATTCCCCGTGTTGTACAATACATCCTTGTAGCCTATCTTACACCCAGTAGTTTGTAGCTCCCTCTCGCCCTGTCCAAACCTGTTCCCAAGTGTGTAACCACCCCTGACTTACAGGAAATAGCTGCTGTCAGTCGTTTCAGGGGGTTCCTCGCTCAAGTCTTCCTATAGGCTCGTTGCTTTCTGGCACAACATGTTGCCACCAATCAGAACACCTTTTCTGTTTATGTCTCCCACCCACAAATTTAATGCCCTTTCCATCTTAACTAAGCACTTATGCACTGTGGTCATAACCTCTGAAGTTTGAGGTGCGACTGTAAAACTAGCACAACTTTACTTTTCTTTCACGATTTCATAGACAGAAGATTCATTCCCACTGTAGATCTTAGCAACCTCAGCAAACCTTTTTTCTTTCCTTATTAAAGTTGAGAACTTTCACCTTTTCACTTAAAGAAAGCACTTTATGGCTTCTCTTTGGCATATTGGAATTGCCAGCGTCACTACTCTTGGGCGTTGGGGCCATTATTAAATAAGATAAGGGCCACATGGTTACAAGCACTGCAATACTGAGACAATCAATCTGACAACCCAGACGGATACTAAGTGACTAATGGGCAGGAAACACTGAACAAAAGGATGATTCATGTCCCGGGCAGGAAGGATCGAGACTTCATAACAATACTCACAATGGTGTGCGATTTGGAAACTTATAGTTTACTTCTGGAATTTTCCATTTAATATTTTTAAATCTTGAAAATATTCAGTCACTGCAGGTGACTGAAACCACAGAAAACGAAAGCACGAATAAGGGGAGACTACTATCCAACATCTATGAGAAAGATAAACTGGAAGATGTGAAAACTGACAGGCAGAGAGGTTGAACTATTTGCCCAATTCCTGTAATCAGTACTAGTAGATTCTGAGTCTGTCAGATCCATTTCAACCCCAAATAATCAGACTTTCTGCCCCCCTGCCACTCTACTGAAACTATGTTTTCAATGGCTTCCCCATCGCCCAACCCAATGATCAGTGTTCAGTCCTTATCACTATCTGACATAATGGACCACTTCCTCTTTCTTGAACACCCACCCCGCCTTGGTTTCCAGTGTCCTGCCCTGTCCCAGCTCTCTTGCATTTTTCTTAGCGATTAAGCTCAGTCTATTTGCCTACCCCTTCTCATTATCCCTAGCATCCCAGTGTTCAAGCCTTGCATTTCTCTATATCTCACTCCTTAGGTGATCTTGATTTAAACACCATCTTCCCCAAACCTGTTCCTCCCTGAAAACTCCATATTTCAGTAAATGACATCCTTCCAGTGGCTCAGGCCAGAACCCTGGAGTCATCTTTTTAATCTTTTTGTCTCCCATTTCATACCTAATGCATCAGCAAATCCTATCAGACCATTTTCCCCACCTTCATTGCTACCACCCAAGCTCGACTCCCACCTACTACTTCAGTAACCTCCTAACTGGTCTCCCTTTGCCCTGTCTCACCCCTCGACCGTCTATCCTCCACATAGCACCAGAGTGATTCTTTAAAATGGGATCAGATCCTATGACTGCCCTGCTCAATGGCTTCCTTTATTTTGCCAGAGAAAAATTCCAAGTGCCCACCTGGCCTCTGACGGCCTCTCTGGCCACGGCACCCTCTCCTGCTCTCTCTTCACCCCACATGTTGGCTTTGCTTTTCCTTGGTCGTGCCAAGCTGGCCTGGCCTCAGGAACTCTGAACCTGCTGGACTCTCTGCCTGAAATGCTCTCCCCAGGCCTCTGCAGGGCTCACTCTTGTACTTTATTTAAGGCTTTTGTCAAGTGCTACCTCCTCAGAAAGGATTTCCCTCACATGCTATCAAAAATGGCACTCCCACTACTCTATTTCTTTAAATGATTTATTTTCTTCATAGCCCGTATCCCTATCGGCCATCTTACATTGTGTTCATTTGTCTATTGCTTGTCTCTATCACTAAAATATAAGCTGTCTGAGGACAGGCGCCATGTCATTTTTTTGTTCACTGTTATATCATCAGTGCCTAAAATAGGGCACATGGCAGCTAGTCAGTAAATATTTATTCAATTCATTAATCGTTCAATACATATTTGTTGAATACTTTCTGTAAGCCAGACACTGTTCTAGGCTCTGGTAATGCAGCAGTGAATAAAATAGACAAAGTCCCTGCTTTGTGGAGCTTATGTTTCAGTGAGGAGAGAGGTACCATGAAAAATAAACAAGTACATATGTAGTACACCAGAGGGTGATGAGTTCTATAGAGAAAAATAATGCAGGGAAGGGGGGTAGAAAGTGTAAAGGGGCAGAGGTTTTGGTTTTGGTTTTGGCTAGTTTAGTCAAGAGTGGTCAAGGAAAGCCTCACTGATAAAGCAGTGTTTGAGTTGAGAATTCAAGGAAGTAAGGGAGCACGTCATGAGGATATATGGGGGAAGAATGGTCCAAACAAAAGAAACAGCAAGTGCAAAGGCCCTGAGGTAGGAGTAAGTATGGTTTCTTTGAGGGACAGCAAGAAAGCCAGTGTGTCTGGAACAGAGTGAATAAGGTGATGAATCGTAGAAGATGAAGTCAGAGACATAAGGGGGACAAGATTGTGAAGGGCCTGTAATTCATGTAAAGACTAGTGGGAAATGTTTCTCTGAGATAGGAACCAGTGCAGTGCTGGAGTATTTTAAGCAGAGGAGGGGCACGTGATAATGGTGGTGATAAGTGGTGGAATTCTGGATATGTTTTGAAGGCAGAGCTAGCAGAATTTCTCAATAGACTGACAAGATAATATTGAGACAGGAGGAAAGGGCACAGGACACTACCTTTAAAAGTATAACATAGCTGGTGAGGATATGACATAAACTGGTTAGAACCGATCAGGCCCAGGAAGGCAGAAGATTCGATTTCCTCATTATACGCTCGTTGTAATACATTAGCTAAATGACACACTCACAGGCACCATGACAGTTTTGAAGCCAACCATAAAAGGCCAAAAAGTGGGCAGTGGCCCAGTTCCTGGAAATCCCTGCCCCTTCCCCAAAATAGTTGGAATAATCCCCCCACTCATTAGCCTGTGAATTTACCAGCCCATAATACCTAACCACCCCATATTTCAGGGCCTCTTGCCTTCTGAGATGGCCCACACTCTGTCTATGGAATGTGTATCTCTCTCAGTAAATCTGCTTCTTGCCTATCACTTTGCCTCTTGCTGAATTCCTTCTGCACTGAGACATAAAGAACCTGAGCTTCATTAAGTCCTGACACCAGGTGTGCGATTTCAGCTGGGAGATTTGTGGGTTCGGGTCCCCTCTTAAGTCAGAGACTGCGGGTTCGAGTCCCATCTGGGGTGTGCAGTTTCAGCATGAGAGAAAGAGAGGAATCAAGGTGAAACCAAAGGTTTTGGCTGAGCAACTGATAAGCCATTAACTGAGATGGAGAAAACTGAAAGAGGCGCAGATTTAGGGGATGGGGAATTGGTTATTCTCTTTTGGATATATACATTTAATATTCCTGAGAAACATACACTGGTGATATAAACAGGCAATTGAGTATATGAATCTGGAGTTCAGGGAGAGATCTGGCTGGAGATGTATATACATTTAGGAATCAGCAGCATATTGATAGTATTTATTTATTTTATGTTATTTTTTATTTTATTTTATTTTTGGCTGTGTTGGGTCTTCATTGCTGCGCGCGGGCTTTCTCTAGTTGCGGTGAGCGGGGGCTACTCTTCGTCGCGGTGCGCAGGCTTCTCATTGCGGTGGCTTCTCTTATTGTGGAGCACGGGCTCTAGGGTGCGCGGGCTTCAGTAGTTGTGGCATGCGGGCTCAGTAGTTGTGGCTCGCGGGCTCTAGAGCGCAAGCTCAGTAGTTGTGGTGCACGGGCTTAGTTGCTCCGTGGCATGTGGGATCTTCCTGGACCAGGGCTCGAACCCGTGTCCCCTGCGTTGGCAGGCGGATTCGTAACCAGGGAAGGCCTATATTGATAGTATTTAAAGCTACAGGCTGTCTAAGTTTATCTTGGGGGGTACATCTAGAGAAGGGAAAATGTTCCAGGAATTCATCCCTGAGGCACTGCACCCATAGAGGTTGGGGAGATGACGAGGAATTAGCAGAGGAGACAGAAAGAGCAGCCAGTGAGACAGAGCAGAAGTAAGAGAGAGGGTAATCTTGGAAGCCCAGGAAGAAAGTGTTTCAGGGAGCAGAGAAAGTTCAGCCACGCAAATGCTGCTAAGAGGTCGGGTAAGACTTGGACTCAGGTTTGACTGTTGGATTTAACAACATGGACCTCACAGGTGATCATGACGAAAGCAGTGAAAAGATGATTGGAGGAGATTCCGAAGAGACGAATTGGAGACAGCATGTACTTACTGACAATGTACATTTCCAAGTTCTGTTTGAAGGGAAGCAGGGAGATAAGGGCAGAAGCCAGAAGGGAGATTACTGTGAAATTGAGAGGTAAATGTTGTCATGTGCTAAGATGAGGATATTTTAGAACATGTTGATAGGCTGTTGGGAATGATCTAGTAGAGAGGAAAATTTGACTAAGCAGGGGAGATAAGAATAATTTCTGAAACAAAGTCATTGAGTAGGTGAGAGAACATAGGGTCTAGTACCCAAGTGGAGACAGTGACCTTGAACAGGGAGCTTGGATAGTTTATCTATGACAACATGTGATAAAGCAGAGGGTATGGTAGATGTGGTAATGGGAGCACATAGAAAGCTTTTTCTGGTTGTTTCTCTTTTCTTAGGGAAATGGGAGGTAAAGTCGTCTGTGTGAGGTTTGAGGAGAGAAGAGAAGGTGTGAAACAGTTGTCTTGAAGAGTGAACGATGTAGGGAAATGTAACAGGATTGCCAGACAGCAGTAAGGGAACACGTGAGGTTAGCGGTCATAATTTGTAATGAGCCACCCCACGTGGTTGGTTGTTTTCCTCTAGCCACGTTCAACTGCGCTGTTGCAAAGGTGAAGCTGATGGACAGTTGGTTTTGCCATGGGTTAGGGTTTTACCAGGCAAGTCTGATGAAGGGAGAGGTGTAGGGAGTAATGAATCATTGATGGAAGCTGGTTCAGGACAGACATGACGATGTTATGGACAGTGAAATGGTTTGAGGATTAATGGATTGTAGATCCCAGACAAAGGAAGAATTATTGAAGTCAGAGCTGCAAAGGCAGGAGACAGTGGTCAGAGAGTGGGACGCGAAGTCTGAGAGTTTGAAGGCAACTCCTGGAAGAGCTGACTATAGAACCTTAGAGCTCGGAGCTCCACAGACCAAGTTTTCAATTTCGGTGTATGAGGCGTTCATAAGTAAAACGTTTGCTATGTTCTGTAGGGGTAGTTGGTGAAGAGAGGGGAGAAGGAGACAGTAATGAAGATGCCTTTGATGAAAGGATTAATAACCATTTCAAGAGTAAAGGAAGTAAAGAAAGCCAAAATCAAGGTCACAGAGATCCATGTGGGAAAGGAAAAAACTGGAAGGAGATTTGTCTCACATTTCAAGGTAATAGTGACTGATGTAGGTGGGTGAAGGGAATTGGAATCAGTGTTGAAGCAACGAGAGCAATACCTGACCTTGTTGATCCATGAGGGGACTTCCCACAGGTGCTGTCAAGAATCATTAAGGTGCCTGATTTTATGGCTCTCCAAAAGCACTTGCTGGTGACATCAGGAGTTGTTTGGTCACTGGTTGCCAAATCAGTGTGATGATGAGGCCCAGTGGAAGGAGAGGGCACAGTTTCCTCCCTACTCAATGGTCATTCACTTCAGGGGACATCAAGTAACAGTCAGACCAGAGGATGAGTTGGAACAATAAACCACGTTATCTGGACACACTGTGTCTCCAAGCACAGGTGTCTGAAAAGGCGGTGAGGGAGACCTCTGGCCACTCAAGGAAAATGCAATAAAAGTTTATTGAATAACTTAGGTGACAGACCTTTCTGTTGCTTATCATTTACTTTTGAAAATTATCACCTATTGAAAAATTCAAATAAAAAATAAGCTCAAAAATGAATTCTTGGGATTTCCCTGGCGGTCCAGAGGTTAGGACTCAGCACTTCCACTGCTGAGGCCCCGGGTTCAATCCCTGGTCAGGGATCTTACAGGCAAGCCACACTGTGTGGCCAAAAGAAGAAAGAAAATTATTTTTCTTTTTAAATTTATTTATTTTATTTTTGGCTGTGTTGGGTCTTCGTTGCTGCGTGCGGGCTTTCTCTAGTTGCAGCCAGCGAGGGCTACTCTTTGTTGCAGTGCGCGGGCTCTAGGAGCGCAGGCTTCAGTAGTTGCAGCATGTGGGCTCGGTGGTTGTGGCTCATGGGGTCTAGAGTGCAGGCTCAGTAGTTGTGGCACACGGGCTTAGTTGCTCTGCAGCGTGTGGGATCTTCCCGGCCCAGGGCTCGAACCCGTGTCCCCTGCATTGGCAGGCGGATTCTTAACCACTGCACCACCAGGGAAACCCCTCAAATAAGAATTATTATTGTGGTGATGGTTGCACAACTCTGTAAATATACTAAAAGTTATTGAATTGTACACTTAAAATGGGTGAATTTCATGGAATGTAAAAGTATACCTCAAAAAACTTAAAAAAAAACCCCCAAATTCATATTTATTAAATATTGTAATGATATATTTGAAAATTTAATTCAGGGTTGAGCTTAAAGTTGTACTGAGAGTTGATTTATTAAATTATTATTTTAAGCAGCCTACCAGGGTATAGCTCTAATAAAAGGAAAATCCAGGGATTTCCCTGGCGGTCCAGTGGTTAAGACTCTGCCCTTCCACGGCAGGGGGCACACGTTCAATCCCTGGTCAGGGAGCTAAGATCCCACATGCCACACGGTCAAAAAAAAAAAAAAAAAAAAAAAAAGGAAAATCCACTGGAAAAGAATTAGGCCACTCATTATGTGTCTCTAGTACTGGTTAATATAAATCAGAAGTGAAAGTGTAACATTGCCCAGGATAATAACTGCAGTTGGCGTAAGGCTCTAGAAAATTCCTTCTTTGCAACACTTCTTGGCCAGTGTGTGCTCTTGCTCTTCCTGGTAAAGTCCAGCCCACCTTGTATCTGGGCTGGACCTCTCCCTAACCTTTCTTTGCTTGTCACTTGGCTGGATGTGCTTTGCTGCCAGGAGTGTAACAATTTTTTTATACTGAAGTAGGAAAATAGCTAGAAGACATTAGTAGATTTTGCTGACAGGAGAAAAGAACAAGTAGGAACTCGCATGTAAATCAGCCTGCTGGTTAGTCATCGTTCTCACCAATAAAACGACATATCTGGAGGGTGACCAATGAAACTCCATATCTGGAACGTTCAGCGGCTGGACTGGTTCCTGGGGACTTTGGAAAGTAGCCTGTAGTTGGTAGTTCAGACCCAAGTGTAGAAAGGAGGGGCTGCTGTCTCATGATCTCTTCGCAGCTGTTATTTTGTAATACTTATTCATGGCAGTGAGCAGTCACTGAATATTCCAGGCATACGCCTGTGTACGCCTGTGTTACTAAACAACGTTTGATGTTTACTGCCAAAGTGAAATGTTTAGAACACCCAGCAGTAGTAGGCGAGCTGAAAGTCTCCAGTCAGAAGGGCTCCTTTCCGGAATAATGAACTACTTGTGCCAAGTCCTGCCTCCCTACTTTTCCTCATGTCATTCTCCCGGCCCTGCTGCGCCTTTGGCCTGCCCACGCCAGGCCCCCCTAGCTTTCCTGGCACGCCAGCTCTGAGACGGTCTCTCCTGAGTTCCCACCCTGGCTCTGCCCCTTAAGCATCTGTGTGATTTAGGGAAGTTCTTTTACCTTCTCTGGAAATTGGGACAATGCTTCTTAAGGTGATGGCTTGGCACGAGATGCTCAATAAAAATTAGCATCTTTCCTAGCTGTTCCATAGGACAGTAAAAATTACATCACTTTCCTCTGGAGGGAATGTACTTCGTAAGTCAGCACTTTATTGTAAGCTCGCTTGTACTTCTGCTGGCTGTTTCATGGAGCATTTGTCTTATACCCTCAGTGAGCCTCAACCTACCCTGGGGAGAGAAAAAAGCTTTTACTCTTTTCTGAAGTCCTCTTAGAATGTCTACTTAGTTCACGCAAGGTTTGGACTATGTTGTGCTTGGTGGGCAGCTTAGTTTGTTGACACCACTGTTTTCAGCTCCATTAGGCTGTGCTAACAAGATCAGACCAGGTGGCTAGAATGTAGGGACCCTGTGACAGGGCTGTTGGACCCAAGTCACTGGCTGACTACTGTGTAGGGTTGTCTCCTGGCATCGTAAGAGTTCAGTTTCTCAGAGGGTGGAAAGCCCTCAATTACTTTATCAAGCCAAACAGAGGGCTTTTCATACCATCTAATATCTGAAACTTTTACCACTCATCTCAATTTAGTGACACCCAGCTGCCACGCCCGAAACTTGAGACATGCTCAACTCTGCCCTCTTTACCTCCCTCACACCCGTACAGACATTGTCAGCAAAACCCAGTTGACTCTACCTCTTCCGTGACTCTTCAGACCGGCCTTCCTCTTCACCCAGGCTTCAGGGCAGGCTCCCATCCTCTCTTACCTCGACCTTTGTAATAACCTTGTCGCTAAATTAACACCTCTGTAATTTTCTTCCAAAACACTGCCACCAGTTATCTTTCTCAAACAACCATCAGATCAGATTATCCTCCTTTGTAAAATCTTTTAATGATTCACCATTATTGACAGAAGAAAAATTCCACCCTCCCCACCCCCTGTGGCGTCTGTCACCTCGAATCTCTGTCCCCCTTCCCATCTTTATTTTCCACCATTCTTCTCTTCACATCCTCACCTCAGTTATAACTTGCAGGCTCTGTGCTCTTTCAGGCCTCTGGACCTTTTAATATACTGTTTTCTTGTCCTGGAATGCCCTTCGCTTTCATTTCTTTTACAGCATAGTGCTTCGGAGCAAAGACTCTGGGCAGACACCTTCATTTGAATCCTGACTCCTCTGCTTGCCAACTGGGATGTTGGGAAAGTTATTTAATAATACTAGGTTTTATTTTACATAGTGAAGGGACTTTGCAGATGTGATTAAGTTAAGGATGTTGAGCTGGGAGAGTATCCTGGATTATCCAGGTGGGTCTGAGTAATCACAAGGGGCCTTATAAGAGGAAGACAGGAAGGTCAGTGAGAGGAGAAGAAGGCAGTGTGATGGTGGAAGCAGAGATTGGAGTGATGTAGCCATGAGCCAAAGGATGCTGGCAGCCTCGAAAAGCTGGAAGTGACGAGGCACATATTCTCCTCTGGAGCCTCCAGAAAGAACCAGCCCTGTCAAACACATTCATTTTAACCTTTAAGACTCATTTCTGACTTTTGACCCCCAGAACTGTAAGAGAATACATTTGTGTTGAATTAAACCACTAAGCGTGTGTTAATGTGCTACAGCATTAATAGGAAACGAACACAACTTCCTAGAGATGGGGTGAATCCCGTAACACTTACATATCTATATCTATACCTATAGCTATATCTAGTCTATATATAGTTTTTAATTCATATGTCTTCCCCATTAGACTGTGTGTTTCTTAGGGTCTGATGCTTTTTTTGTGTGTGTGTGACGAGTGTGAACAAATCCTTCTTCAAACTGTATTTATCTCAGGAGGGCCAAGGCTTGGGTACCAAACTGTACAGTGAGTAGACAGAGACAAAACCCGGTTCAATAAGGTCCTCTCTGCCAAGGAAAAGTCAAGGAGTCTGCTGCTTCTTATCAATATTTTAAAACACCCCCTATCCCCACGACTACGTACCTAGCACCATGCGTGGCACATCCTGAAACTCCTATAAATATCTGATGAAGGAAAGATTATGGTCTCAAGTGTGATTTTTGTTTTGGTTGGATTCAGTTCGTGTCAGAATGGAGGGATCAGTTGTGGACTCTCAAATAAGGTTCTGGCCCTGGCAAGCACAGGTCTGGGAGATGTGTCCAGGGAATGATTGAAAACAGGTCTGGGGACGGTTGTAGAAAAAGAGAGCTGACTGTAATTGAAGGAGGGCCTGGCTCTGGAATATTTTATATGATGAATATTTCATAGGGTTCTGGTCTCTCAAAGATATAATAGAGCTAGAAAAGACCCAGAGAGGACATTAAAAATGATCAAGGGCAGAAAGAATTAGGTATGGTGGTTAAAAATAAAAAGATTCTAGTTGCAAAAAAAGTTAAGTCTTAAATTCATGAAGAACAATCCTGGATTATTTTCTCAAATCTGAAAAAATAAAAATAGGTAACATTCCTTGAAGGCTGACTGTCTTTCCAATAAAAATAAAAGGAAATACCTCTTTATATAGCATACATTAAAATATAGAATTCATTACTCCAAGAGGCTGTGCCTACCAAAAATATAAATACTGCAGGCAGAGCTGGATTAGGGGTCAAGCAAGCCAGCAGCGGCCTGAAGTACATCTAAGAGGCACAAATCATTGCTGAACACATTAGAATATGGTGTCTACTAACTCAGGTTTTCCAAATACAGCTTCTTACAATTTTACATCTGTAAAATTTGCACGTCCCTGTTAAAATAAACAGTGCCCTTGAGTGGAATTTAAAGAGAAGAAAAATAAAAATCTCATCATTTGGATTCATCTCCTTCGGAATGCTTTTGAATTCCACATATAAGTAACCTCATCAACTAAACTTTTGGATTGAATAAAACGGATGGCCTTAGTGCTGTTTACCACAAGGGAATGATTTATTTTCTTATGTACATTTAAATCTTTTTAATATATTTTACACAAAGTTATCTGCTTCCAAAAAAATCGCAAAAGGAAACTATACAGAGAATAAGGACCACAGAAAAGTGGGAATTATTGTACAGATTGTTTTCAGGACATTTAACATATGATCTTGGTATAAGTTGGGACCTGATTTTTTTTTTTCCCAAATGACTAGACAATTGTCTCAATGCTATTTATTGAATACTTTATCTTTTCTCTAATGTTTTAAAACATCATTTTGTTATATACTAAATTCCCATAACAGTGGCAGTTCTTATGCGTATATATAGAAGTGAATCTGAAACCAGTGGAAGGAGGAACTTCATGACGAGAACGGACTGGCTCCTGAACTGTCAGGCCATGGGAGTTTCCAGCAAGGAAAGGATGGGGACTTTCTAAAGCCAACACCGTACTTTTTGGTGTTAGGCAAATAAATTGGCAGCTAAATACTCTAAATTCCAATAATATGAATTGATTTAACAACTGATTATGTCATTTTAGCTTGTTCTTTCCAGAATCTATAAAACGGCGTTACCCTCGTTGGTGCAGAAAATAAGATCGGGATATTTATCCTCCAGCTCCTTTCCTGTGATATCCCTCAGACTACTGGTGTCACCACTCCTCTCTCCTGGATTCTGTTAACCTCCCTCTCCCCCTCTTCCTTTGGACCTCTTCTGCTATTAGTCCTGGGTCCTTGCAGCATCCCTATACCTCTCCCACACCTTTGTAAATAGTCTAGTGATGCGCTGGTAAGCAGCTGCAGTGGGGTGGGGCAGAGCCTTAATCTGTAGCACTTGCCAATTGCCATGGTGTAAATATTCCCATCATGGCCCATTTCAAGCTACCGGTGTGAAGTCACTGAACACGGAGTTGGGAGGAAATGTTGAGCCAGCTTTTATAAGTTGCTATGGGCCAGCTCCAGCACAGCCCTGAATAGTCCTCTTGTAAATGAATTCTTTTTAAATTATGCTAATTGTAGTGTGCCATCGGATTCCTATTGGACCCCAGACTGATTCTGATACCATCCTGGAACATTGGCTGACTGTTCAGTCAGAGAGAGAAAGGAGCTCTCTTTTCTATAGGACTTAAATCTGGGAGGACATAAGCCTAGAGCTTCAGAAGCTGTCTGAGAGCAAAGGCAACCAAGAGGAAGGCAGAGCTAAGAGACGGAGGTGCACAAATTCTGGTGATAACATCTGAGCCCTGGATACAACCATACTTGGAATGAAGTGTGCCCTGGCCTTTTCAGGAACATGAACTAATAAATTCTCTCCCTCTCTTTCTCTTTTTGTTTCTGTTGATTTCGCTGTTTTTGCTTATACTTTTGCTTAAGCCAGTTTCCCCTGGGATTTTACCACTTGCACACAGAGGAGAGCTAAGGGGTATAATGGCATGGCATGGTCTTTCTTGCCTGTAAGCACTCTCTCCTGGGTTTCTGCACTCCAGCTACACTGGTTTTCTTTCAGTCACTTAGAAGCTCTCGTACCCCTCTGCTGTAATTGCTTTGCAGGTACCATTTCCCCTGCCTGGAACAGTCTTCCATCCTCTTTGCCCAGTTAACTCCTACTCACCTTCCAGATCTCTAGCTAGTGTCACTCTGGTAGTTTGTTACAACGTGGCCCCTGGTGAATTACACCTTCCAGTGTTCGTGCCCTTGCGTAGTCCGCTCCCCTCGACTCTGGGTTGGCACTGTGACTGCTGTAACCAACAGAATTCAGCACCTAATGGGGCTGCACCAGTTCCGAGCCCAACCCTTAAGAAAAGCATCTTCCGCTTTTGTGCTCTTGGAAGACTTGCGCTGACATATCAAAGGTCTGATTCCCCTGCTGGAGACACCAAATGGAGAGACCACACGAGAGAATCCTAGCTGTGTCCCAATCTATGTGCCAGCTGCGTGCAGCGCATGAGTGACCCCCGACAAGACCAGTAGGGGAACGGACCAGCTGAGCCCAAATTACAAAATTGTGAGCAAGTAAAAGACTCCTCTTCTTCAAGATTGTTGTTTTTAGTTATTACATTTTGGAGTAGTTTGTTGTGCAGCAATGGATAACAGAGAATTCCTCCAAAAAAAAAAAGAGAGAGAAGATTCCTCCAACTTTTCTAGATCAAGTCATTCCCCCATCAGACATTATCAGCACCATGCACGTGGCCTTCACGACACTCAGAACATTCTGTAACAATACATTTAACTCAAGAATGACTTTCCTTTTTAGCGTCCCTTTCCTGTGATAAATTCAGGAACTCTAAGAATATTACCCAACCTCAAGGCATCAGTCCTTGTAATAGTGGTGAAAAAGTTAGGTCCGCCCGCCCCAGGGCCCGGTCCTCTGCTTTCATTTGTGCTGAATCTGCAGCTGATCCTCTGAATGTAGGTTCAGTAGAAGTTTTTGCACAGACGTTTAGCACAGTAAAGATCCCATATTCTCCCCGCCACCACATTAGTGATTCTACTCTCAAGCATTAGGCACTATTAATAGGGAAACTAGATTCGAAAAGATTCATGATTTACAGGTTTACAGTATTCAGATTTACACAGCAGTTTCTTCCAAATTATACTCAGGGAAATAAATCAGTGACTAACTTTGGCACTCTTTCCAAGTACAGAGCCTTCCAATTCTAAAGGATTTTGCTGGTGAGTCATTAAGTTAAAAAAGGAAATCCATATCGGTAATAAATCTTTGTAGAAGTACTCTATGTTCTTTCGAAAACTGATTGTTTCTAGATGGCTACTTCAACTAACATTATCAAAAACAATAGATTTCTGTTAGGATATAAAATGATGCTTTCTGAGAAATTGTTCCTTTTTTTTTTTTTTTTTTAAAGTTGATACAGGAGATTTATTATGGAGGGTACTTCCAGAGGGCCAGAACTTTCAGTAAATTTATTCTGTTATTTTCATTTTTAAAAAACTATTATAGGGGCTTCCCTGGTGGCGCAGTGGTTGGGAATCCGCCTGCCAATGCAGGGGACACGGGTTCGTGCCCCTGTCTGGGAAGATCCCACATGCCGCGGAGCAACTGGGCCCGTGAGCCACAACTGCTGAGCCTGCGCGTCTGGAGCCTGTGCTCCGCAACAAGAGAGGCCGCGATAGTGAGAGGCCCGCGCACCGTGATAAAGAGTGGCCCCCGCTTGCCACAACTAGAGAAAGCCCTCGCACAGAAACGAAGACCCAACACAGCCATAAATAAATAAATTAATTAATTAAAAAAAAATACAAAAAACAAAAACTATTATAGATCATAAATCTCTGCCAGATTGGAAATTTTGGTTGCTGTATTTGTGGGGAGAGGGCATGTGGAGACCTAAATGTTATGCAGCTTAGAACTGACTCTACTGGCGTCCCAAAGCTTCAACCATGGTGACTGAAGGTAAGCGAGGATTCCCCAAACCCATCCTCTCGTTCAAGTGCTCCTCACCCACCCTCCACATATCTTACGACAAAGACCATATATGCTTCCTCTCCAAGCTGCCACCTTCTCTCTTTTGCTATTGACACTACTCTAGTTCAGGCCTGTGGACTTTCGGCTGCACTGTTCAGCATGCAGAACTTCCCCAACCAGGGATTGAACCGGCACCTCCTGCACTGGAAGCTCGGAGTCTTAACCACTGGACCGCCAGGGAAGTCCAGGTCTGTGGCCTCATGAATGGTGTTCCTGCCTTCAGTCTCATCTTCACTCCATCTACCTCCTCGTCCGTTTCCGTAGCACTACTGGAGTAATTGGCCACTCTCTCTCTTAAAAAACCCTTCCAAGACTCACCATCCTCTTCAGCAGAGGTCCTTAACCCATGGTCCATAGACATTAGGCAGATGTATGGACAAGGGGCCAGGAACCCTTTGAAGATGTGCAGACAAATGACGTGAATATGTCCATTTCTTGGGAGAGGGTGTGTAGCCTTCATTACATTCTCAAAAATGTCTGTGGCTCCACAAGAGGGAAGAACCACTAGCCTACAGGAGAAAAGTAAATTCCTTGGCAAGTAACGTGATTGTTGAAAGGGTGATGGAGGTGGTGAAAAGATGCTCTAAAACCACAGGCAAAAAGGTATAATTTCCAATCTGGTAAATGTTGTGCGTCACAAAACTAGACTTGGGTGGGGGGAGAGATAAATTAGGAGTTTGGATTAACATATACACACTACTGTATATAAAATAGATAACCAACAAGGACCTGCTGTATAGCACAGGGAACTAGGCTCAATATTTTGTAATAACCTATAAAGGAAAAGAATCTAAAAAAGAATATATATAAAAATATATAATTGAATATATATAATTATATATATCGATATTTTATGTATATATAATTGAATCACTGTGCTGTACAACTGAAACTAACATGACATTGTAAATCAACTATATTTCAATAAAAAAAATTTAAAAACACAATAAACAAAACAGGACTTGGCAGCATCCTCCCCAAGGGAAAGCCAAGCTTTCCTTGTCCTCAGGTTCCCATAAAGGCACCCTATGTTGATGCTACCAATGGACCAATGTCCTTTGAGAAGAGACCATCCCAGCCCCTCTCAGAATGGCCAGTTGTTCTCAGAGGCCAATAGCTCTTTTGTGTTTCTGACAGCTTGTTGGTGCAAACTATGAATTAACTTTCTCACCGTAGGAAGGTACCCTGCCCTGGGGATATTTACCTCTGCCTTTTCTCAGGTTGGTATTAGGGATGGGGTGAAGCAGGCTCAGTACATTTTTAAGCAACCACAGTGGGCCCAGGTGGAATCCAAGAACAATCTCCAGTGACATCTGAATCTCACTTTCCCAAACAGGATAAAGCTTCAAGCTTATTGGAAGCTCCATCCCCCATAGGACATACAAGGCCCTTCACAATCTGGCTACGGCTCCAGTTCTGCCATGTGTCCTGTGGTCCAAACATACTAAAATATTTTAATCTCCCTGAACCAGCCATGCACTTCCATGACTCTGACATAACATCAATCATCATCATCATCATCATCTCCAACCAAAACTGTGAGGTAGGTCACATTATCACTAGTTTAAAATGAGGACCCTGAGGCTGGTAGGAGTTAATTTATTTGCCCAAATCTAACAAAGGAAGTGAGTATGACCTAGAATTGCTTCTCTCTTTCCTCTGGTGAGTGACATTCCTGACAGCATCGGCTCACATCAATTCCTCGTAAAGCCTGCTCCAACTTCTCTAGATAGAGTTAGGTGTTCATTCCTCTATGTTTCCACTAAATCTTCAAATATTTTTTCACTATATCAGTAACATATATGTATTATAGAAAATTGTGAGATCTAAAAATTATTCCTCAATAGTACATCTATCCAAATACAATCACTGTTAGCATTTTTATAACTATTCTCATAGATTTTAAAATACCGCTGTAATCACTATGTGTGTATTATTTGGTAGTCTACTTTTTGGGGGCTAGTAGTATTGGCATAAACATTTCCTATGTTACACAGTTTCACGATACCTTTACTTTTTCAGTTAGGATACTTTTGGATCCAAGTTAACAACCAACTCGGATTGTCTTAAACAGTAAGGAATGTATGATAATCACTGCTATAGTGGGAACCACAGAAGTAGGGCAGGCTCCAGGCATGCTATAATTTGAGTTTCTACCCTATTTTTCTGTAGTTATCTCATATCTGCAGTTGCTCCCCATTCCCCCCATGGGCTAACATTGTCCTCAGGGCCCCCTCACATCACAGACGGGGGCAGCCTGCTTCCTTGCTCATGAGGGGGAGAAATACTACCCTAAAGATAGAATGAAGTTCCACTTTTCAGTCTGACTGGCCCATTTTTAGGTCATGTGCTTTTTCCTGGACGTAGAATAGTTCCTGAGGGAATCTAACTCTAACCTTAAGCTTGAGGTCTTTTCTTTTTTTAAAATAATTTATTTATTTATTTATTTATTTTTAGCTGTGTTGGGTCTTCGTTTCTGCATGTGGGCTTTCTCTAGTTGTGGCGAGCGGGGGCTACTCTTCATTGTGGTGTGTGGGCTTCTCTTTGTGGTGGCTTCTCTTGTTGTGGAGCACGGGCTCTAGGTGCGTGGGCTTCAGTAGTTGTGGCACATGGGCTTAGTTGCTCTATGGCATGTGGGAACTTCCCAGACCAGGGATCAAACCCCTGTCCCCTACATTGGCAGGCGGACTCTTAACCATTGCGCCACCAGGGAAGTCCAAGCTTGGGTTCTTGAACCAATCACTGGCCACCCACCGAACAGGATTATGATCTTTGGTTTATTTGGAATCAGCCTTTGGATCCCAGGATAAAGTCAGCTTCTCTTGAGTCATCTGACTGCATAGATGAGGCATGAACACCCAAAGAAAAATTGGGATTCTGTTACGAAGGAGCAAGGAGAGATTGACTATTACTCTTTTATTTTTATGTTTGCTAATTGGATAGGAGAGAGAGTTCCTCACTGCTGTTTTACTTTTCATGTCTGTCGTTCCCCTCCTACCCTCTGTTGTGGCACTTCTGCGTCAGATGGTGGTGGATTCTTTACGCTCTGTGGGCTTCTTATGGATTATGAGCTTCTTAAAGATAAGGAATCTGTAATACTAACACTTGCTTCCTCAGAGCTTAGCAGGTGTTGTATAAATGTCAGTTAAATAAATGATTAAATGAAAGAAAAACCTGAATGAATGCAGTGCAGAATGCATACAATAAGAGGCATTTAGGATTAAGCTACGGAATGTATTATAATGAAGACGAGACAGAGATTCCTTTTTCAATGAATATTTATAGAGGTCTCATTCTGAACTAGCTGCTGAGATACCACAGGGAGCAAGACAGACGTGTTTCTGCCTTCATGGAACTTAGATTCTGATGGGAAGAGGAGCACTGAAGAAAGGACGGAGTCTGTTTTACAAAGAGAAGTGCAGGGGGGATGACAGCTATGGAGTTGAAGGCTGTTCTGGGCTTTGTCAAATTTGGAGCTGCTTCCCTTCTCTTATCAGAAGCAGGTCTGGCTCTATGTCTTTGCGCCAGAAGGGCACCAAAAGGTAGTAACCAAGCCAAGGTTTTCACTGGCTCTCTGTTCCCTGTGACTCCAGTTTATCACTATTGTTATAAAGGCACTGCTTCTGGACCTCTGACTGAAGGTGGAGCTTTGCACACGCACGGATGGCTCTACAGGGGGAGAGCTGGCGACTGGACAGAGTGGCGGCGAAGGGAGCCAGCAAGGAGGTTTAGCTCACAGACTGCTGGTGAGCCACTGCACAAACTAACTGACTACTGTCCTGCTGTCGTGTGTGTGTGTGTGTGTGTGTGTGTGTGTGGTGCTGGTGTTCTGACCCATTTCATTGCTTCCTGAGGGTAGAAGTTGTGGGTCCAGGGTAATATCCAATCACAACTCTCTCCCCTTATTTAGGGCACTGAGGGGGCATATTTCTCTCCTTATGATATAACATGAAAAGCAAGCAAGCATGATTTCTAAACCAAAACAGCTTTTCATTGGGGATTTTTAGGTGTTATACACACTCCTTCATTCTGAGAAGGGGAATGCCTTGCTTAAGAGCAACTTACAAAGTTCCCAGCCCTCTTTCTTTGAGCAGGAAATTCCATGGTTCTGTGCTGGCTTCAGAGCAGTTCAGGCCCTGGGAGGTGCTTTCGCACAGTTCCTCCAGGACAGGAACCTGACCTACTTTGGGAGAGGAGGGATTGCTTTACTGGGGAAACGATATTTCTGTTGAAACCTAAATGGTGAGCATGATTTTTCCAAAAGAAGGAGAGGGTTAGGGAGGGCAGCATTCCAGGCAAGGAAACAGTTTACGTGGAGGCTTTGAGGCCTCAGGCAAGATCAATCCCAGGGCCTTCAGGGAACTGAAAGTTTCATGTGCTTGGCGTGCAGGGTAAGAAGAGGGGTGCTAGGTGAGACTGGAAGGAGAGGCAAGGGTGAGATCTTGTACAGCCTTGCAACGGTGGTGAATTTAGGGTTCAGGCCAGGTCTGGAATTAACAAGGTCAAGGAGGGACTTCCCTGGCAGTCCAGTGGTTAGGACTCGGTGCTTTCACTGCCGTGGGCCCAGGTTCAAGTCCTGGCTGGGGAACTGAGATCCTGCAAGCTGCATGGCGTGGCCAAAAAAAAAAAAAAAAAAAAAAAAAAATATATATATATATATGTATATATAAACATTTTTAAAAAATTAAAAAACATTTTAAAAAATCAAGAAAAATAAACCAAAAACCAAGGTTAAGGATTCATTGGGCTAGGCTAGGGTGGAAGGCCATGACCAGAGCAGTTTATGTGTGAAATTTTTTCTGCCCTTAAGGTTTCACTATGTAATTAGTTGACATTACAAAATAGATTAAAGTTTAATTTTCATGCCAAATTAGAAGATTGGCTTTTTAAAAAAATAAATTTATTTATTTATTTTTGGCTGTGTTGGGTCTTCATTGCTGCACACGGGTTTTCTCTAGTTGTGGCGAGCGGGGGCTACTCTTGGTTGCAGTGCATGGGCTCCTCATTGCGGTGGCTTCTCTTGTTGCGGAGCACGGGCTCTAGGCACGTGGGCTTCAGTAGTTATGGTGCATGGGCTCAGTAGTTGTGGCTCGCGGGCCTAGAGCACAGGCTCAGTAGTTGTGGCGCACGAGCTTAGTTGCTCCGCGGCATGTGGGATCTTCCCAGACCAGGGTTCGAACCCGTGTCCCCTGTATTGGCAGGCAGATTCTTAACCACTGTGCCACCAGGGAAGCCCGAAGATTGGCTTTTTAAAAATATTTATTTATTTATTTATTTATGGCTGTGTTGGGTCTTCGTTTCTGTGCAAGGGCTTTCTCTAGTTGTGGCGAGCGGGGGCCACTCTTCATCGCGGTGCGCGGGCCTCTCACTATCGCGGCCTCTCTTGTTGCGGAGCACAGGCTCCAGACGCGCAGGCTCAGCAATTGTGGCTCACGGGCCCAGTTGCTCCGCAGCATGTGGGATCTTCCCAGACCGGGGCTCGAACCCGTGTCCCCTGCATTGGCAGGCAGACTCTCAACCACTGCGCCACCAGGGAAGCCCCGAAGATTGGCTTTTTTATCCAACATTTTATTATAAAAATTGTCAAACAAAGAGAAAAATGGGAAGAATCGCCTGTATTCTACCATTAATGTTTTGCTCTCTTTGCTTTATCACATATCTGTCCATCTAGGCATTCCCCTCACTGTCCATCAATCCATCTTATTTATTCATTTATTTTTTTGGCTGCGTCAGGTCTTCCTTGTGGCACATGGGGTCTTTGTTGAGGCATGTGGGATCTTTCGTTGCGGTGCGTGGGCTTCTCTCTATTTGTGGCGTGCGGGTTTTCTCTCTCTAGTTGTGACGTGCTGGCTCCAGGGCACGTGGGCTCTGTAGCTTGTGGCACGCTGGCTTTCTAATTGAGGCGTGCGGGCTTAAGCTGTCCCACAGCATGTGGGATCTTAGTTCCCCGACCAGGGATTGAACCCTTGTCCCCTGCATTGGAAGGTGGATTCTTTACCACTGGACCACCAGGGAAGCCCCCAGTCCGTCTTATTTTTTGATGCATGTTAAAGTAGTTGGAGACATCAGTCAACTTCATCCCTGGACACTTCAGTATGCATACCATTATCTAGAGTTTAATATTTGTTCATGGCTTTTTGTGTGTGTGTGGTAAAAGTCATATACAGTGATATGCAAACATCTTAAGTATTCCATTTGATGGGTTTTGATAAATATGTATGTAAAAATTTGAAGTTTCAAAAAAGATACAACTTTTACTAAAAATTATTATCATGTACTGTTATAAGGCCTTTACATTATACATGAAGTGGTATAATATCAATTCAAGGTAGATTGTGATGAATTAAGAATGTATATTGTAATCTTTAGTAATCACTTTAAAAATATTAGCTAAAAAGCCAAAAGAGGAGATAAGCTAGAATACAAAAAAAAAAAAAAAAAGAAAGAAGAAAACCAAAACAAAAAACTTCAACCCAAAGGAAGACCAAGTAAAAAACAATAGCAAGATGGTAAACTTAAATCTACCTATAACATAAACACACCAAATATAAAAGGAATGAACTCTTCAATTAAAAGACGGAGATTGTCAGCCTGGATAAAAAGCAAGACCCAACTATATGCTGTTTACAAGAGATGCACTTAAATACAGAGACATAGATAGATTTTTTTTACCCTCTTTAATTTTTAAACTATTTCTCTATACCATGCAAACACTAAGCATCAGAAAGCTAGTATTTCTATATATCAGGTGACAAAGACAAAGAATATTTCCAGGAATAAAGAATGATATTGTAATAACAAAAGGTCAATCAATCAAGAAATCATAACAATCCCAAGTGTGTGATCACCTAATAACAGTATCAAAGTATACAAAAACAAAAATTGACAAGAGAGAAGTAGATCTGCGGTCATACTTGGAGATTTTAATACTTCTCTTTTGAGAAGAGATGTGATAGAATAAATAGACAAAAATATCAATAAGGATATAGGAGATTTGAATAACATTCTTACCAACTTGACCTAATTGACATATGTAGATGACTCAACAGTTGCAGAGTTTACATTCTTTACAAGTGCACATCGGACATTCACCAAGATATATTTTATGCTACTGGGCTGTATGTGAAATTTAAAAAAATACCATTTATGAGAGCATCAAAACAAAATACTCAGGAATGAACAAATTTTACAAAAAATGTGCAAAACATCTATACTGAAAAATACAAAATATTATACAGGGAAATTAAAGATCTAAATAAACGGAGTGGAAATTGCTTATGATTAGAAGCCTTCATATTATTATGATGTCAACCCTCCATAAATTGATGTACACAGTCAAAACCATCCCAGTCAGAATCATGGCAGGATTATTTAAAAAGAAATGTATAAGCTGACTGTAAAGGTTATGTGAAATTGTAAAGGACAGAGAATAGCTAAAATAGCTTGAAAAAGGGCAAAGTTTGAGATGTCAAGAATTACTAAAAAGCTACAGTCATCAAGAAAGAGCGATATTGATGTAAGTAGATTAATGGAATAGAATAGAATCCAGAAGCAGAATCACACTTTTACAGTTAATTAGTTTTCAACAAAGGTGTCAGGGGAATCCAATGGGAAAAATGACAATCATGTCAACAAATGTGACTGGAATGAATAGACAATGTATGAAAAAATTGTCATTGTATAATCCCATTTGTAGTATATATGCACGACAAATTAGAAATTTTCACCCTATGTTATCCATGTCCTAGGAAATAAATTATGCGTCTGGACTGCTATACTAGCTTTCTCAAGCCACAGGAATATTATTCATTAAGAAAAACTTGTTAAGGGGCTGCAATAACATTGAGGACACAAGGGTATCATTTAGAAAATACTTTGAATTCATTAAATAATGCTTTACTTCCTGGATGATATAATAAAAATGGCCTTCTGTTTTTACAATGAGTTTAGTCCCTCCTTGTATATTGGTAGTAGGAGAAATTTCCAGTTTCACTCATGACCAATGATACGTATTTGTGAAACTCCTAGCTGGGTGGAAGGGCAGGTTGCAAAAATGAAATCTCATAAGCTAATAGCGGAAGGCTTCTTTTAGATGCTGGAGGAATCAAATCCTTGAGGTACATGGGAGCTGGCATTATTATTGTGACTAACAGAGGTTAATCAAAAGGGGAAGTTCCTGCCCCAACAAACTGAAATGTAAATGTGGTTAAGTTCTGAAAACTCTTCCCTCCTACACTTTGAGTTTTGAGAGGGATTTCTTGAGGACGAAAGATCCGGCTGCTCTGTGGTTGCAACTCCCCCATCCAGGAGGCTCTGTGATTAGATAAGGCTTGGTATTCCCCAGGGAGTTTCTGCTACCAAAAGGGCCTATTGATTCTAGAGAATCAAGTTATAGCTGGAGTAGCTGTACAATTTCTTATTCCAATAATCCAGGAAAGTCTCCCAAAACTGGGTCAAAAATGCTCCCACCACGGAAGATAGGTTCTTTCTCCCATACGGTGTTAGAGAGAGGCACCATAAACTCTCTCTACCTCTTTTTTCATTTCTTTTTTTCTATCTCTATGGTGTTTTTTATAGTCTGTGCAGGCAATGACACTTCCATTACTATAACGTCACTTGAAGTGTTCAAATTCCAGGAGGGTTGATCAGAATCCATTTCTGTTTAGTTAACTAGCAGGCCTGAGGATACATTTTGAACACTGTGACTGTGGTTACTTTCTCAACTCCTCCACGAATTGTACAAATCAGCTCTTAGGAAGGATTACTTTTGTAAGTGGGTCATCTCAATCATTTTGCATTTATTCTTAGTTTGCTATTCCTGGAGCATGTACCAAGGGTCAAGCTAAGTGCTTTCCTTACATTATTCAGTATAATCCTTATGACACCCTTTCAAATGGATACTTTTATTTCCGCATTTTACGATTAACTTACTTTAGGACAGAGAGTTGGGTGGTGATAGAGTTGGACCTCAGACACAGATCTGAGCCCAGAAATACAAGCTCTTACAAACTCCTTCCTGAGCTCAGAGGATGATGTAATTCTGATCTTACCCCCAATCCCAGGTACCTGTCTGCAACTCCCTGTGTTTTTACTATCAACCGGTTGTCTAGTTTCGGCAGAAAAACTGTACTAGGCTGCGTGGGGTGAGATAAAGCAAAATACAAGAAATGGCGAGCTTTTAATCTAGTTAAGATCTAGTTAAGCAGCTGTTTTCAACTTAGGAGGCACACTAGAATCATCTGTGGAACTTTAACAAATACTGATGACAGAAATTCTGATTTAATTGGTCTAGGGGGAGGCCTGGGCATCAGAATTTTTAAAACTCCTCAGGTGATTCTAAGGTGCAGCCAAGGTGGACAACCACCTAGTGTGATTTGAAAACACTCATAAAATAACATCAAAACCACTACAATGTACAAAATGATATACTCTGAAATGTATTTACCTTACCTCATTCCACAAGGATGTGGCTAAAAAAATTATTCGGTACAGAATGAATTCCACTGAGGGGCACAGAGTTCCAGGTACTTGTCAAATAGGCCGTCAGATGGGCTGGGACACGTGAGGTCAGCATAGAAATAATTCAGGTACATTTTATTTCTCTGCAAGGCAGCATTGGCAGATTTTAGGAGAAATAGTTCTTAGAAAACGGTGATTGGTCCAGGTACTGTTTCTAGGTGGTTGATTGGTCCAAAAACTGTTTCCAGGGAGTTGGTTGGTCTGGAAGCTGTTTCCAGGCTGTCTGGCCCCTAGATTGCCTTGTCTCCAAGGGTTACTCAAGCTACAAAATGATAACGGGTCTCAGAAGCTTGTATGGAATGATAATTTTTTTCCCATTACAGAGGCTTATTGAAGAAAATACAAGTATTTGAAGGATGACTCATAGGCACATTGTACATTTCTTTGTTCCAACTTGCCTAAGGGTTATGAATTGCTCATAAAGCAGAAGCTTCCTAAATGACATTTTCACAAGTAGTGGAGGGGCTAAAGCCATGCCATGAAAAATTTCCAGCCATTAAAAGGGCAGCATTAAACTATTCAGTGCAGTTCAACTGCTGGAATATTTCCTGACTTTTCTTTCTCCTTCTCAAGAGCAGAAGAAGCTGCTGTCAGTTTAGTAACAGTAGGAAAAAACAGATAGTGTATAAAATGATGATGTAATAACAAAGAAAACCGAGAAAAAGGGTAAAATCACTGCAATTCTATAATCTTAATATTCAACTATTTTCATTTTTGCATATTTTTATTCTAACCCACGACCAATATTATTTGGATGATAACATATGTAAAATTTAAGGTTTGACTATCTAATCATATTTTTTAAATGGTGCTATCCGTTTTTCTTTTATTTTAGGCTGTGCCTTGCAGTACACAGGACCTTAGTTCCCTGACCAGGGATTGAATCCGTGCCCCTGCAGTGGAAATGCAGCACCTTAACCACTGGATGGCCAAGGAAGTCCCCAGTTTCTTTATTTTAGAGTGGCTTACCAAGTTCCTCTAAAAGTATGACATCAACATGGTTTATGAGTAAATTTAAAATTTTTAGCTTTAGATTCAATGAATATTTTTGAGTGGCATACACACATTCTGGACGTTTATTTTACATAATTATCTTATTTTAAAAATAACAATAATAAGCATTTACGGAAGGCCACATTATGGCAGGCTCTGTTCTAAGGACAGGAGATATAGCGGGAAGGAAACAAAACAAAATTTTCTTACTCTAGTAGGGCAAGATAGGCAATTACAACCCTGACCGACACAGAATGCTTCTGTGCTCCGTGTGGTTACACATATTAACTCATTTCATTCTCTAAACAACCCTATGAAGTAGGTACTATCAGCAACTCCATTTTACAGGAGAGGAAACTAGTGCACAAAGAGGTTAAATAACTTGCCAAAGGTCACACAGTTAGTGAGCATTTGAGCTGGGATTTGTGGCACCACACGCTGCATGCTCAAATGCTATGTTCTCCTGTCTCTGTAATTAGCTTATTTATACTTATTCGATTGATGCAAGGTATCACAAGTTTTCCTTTTCCTTTCTCAAATATTTTCAATTTTTACTTCAAATATTTAATATTTCTCTATAAAGGTATTGGATTAGTATTATAGCCAACACTTTCCAATTACAGGACACTTACTGTGTGCCTGGTACTTTACTTACTTACCTGACGAAAATAAGGTGAAGGTTTTGTCTGGTGTACTTGCAAAAATTTTCCTTCAAAATAAAATGGCAGGTAGATAATATCTATAACCTCAAATTAGGAAATGAGCTAATGAAGTAGGGTCCGACGTTCTCTGCACATTAGAATCAACTGAAGAAAATTTTAAACTATATGGACGCTTGGGTCCCACCTCCAGGAATTCTGATTCAATTGGTCTGGAGTGAGTTCAGGCCACTTTGCTAATATGGTAAAGTGGCAAAGTGATAGAATGTTTAAAAGCCAGACGTTTAAAATCATCATCATTATTAAAAGCACGGCTTTGAATCAGACTGACTTGGATTAAATCCCACATCCACTCATTAGCTGTGTGATTATGGGCAAGTTTGCGCAGGGGAGGAAAAAAATTCTCTACTCTCTTACAGGCTCCAGCTGGACCTGAGAATTAAACCGACACAAGAATAACAGGAAAAATGGGTACACGTTTTTATCAGATTTTACATGTACATTCACAAAAGAATGACAGCCCAAAGACGTGACCAGAGCAGGAAGCTTTTATACCTTTCAGACAAAGAAATGATAACTTCTGAAGAAATGACCAGACAAAGGGGTTTGGGCTGGCGCAGTAAGTCGTGGGGAAGTGACTAGGAGATACATGAGGGGAAGTTGTGGAAGATAAGGGTTATTTCAATAAGCTTGTTTGTACAGACCAATTGTACATTTCAATGTCGATTCCCCTGCTCTGGGGACAAGGATATTCTCTTCCTGGTACAGCAAGGGCAATTTCCTCCTAGGAGATTTTATGTTCTGTTTAGAAAAGGGTAGATCAGAGAGCCCTTCTCACACCTGCTGTTTCTCAAATGCCTTCGGCTCAAAATGATCAACACACCAAAGCAATATATTTTGGGGTGGCACGTCCTGAACTCTTTAATTTCTGAATCTCTCTGCACTTCTCTTTCCTCATCTGTAAAGTGGAAGTAAACATTCACCTCGTAGAGCAGTTGTAAGAATTAAAGAGCACACGCGGGAATTCCCTGGCAGCCCAGTGGTTATGACTCTGCGCTTTCGCTGTTGAGGGCACCGGCTCGATCCACTGGTTGGGGAACTACAGAGAGAGAGAGAACGAGTGAGTATGCAGATGGCCATCATTTTCACAGTCCTGGCACAAAGTGTGTGCCTAATCAGTGGTTCCTCTTATCTGTTCATGCATTAATTCCCTCGGCAAATACTTGCCGAGCACCCACCATGTTCCAGGCATTGTTCCAAGTGCTGGGGAGGCAGCATTGAATAGAACAGACGAGGGGCTTGCCCTCTGAGCACTACTTTGAATTTTTTTTAGCATTAATAAAATGTGCTTAATCTCATGGTCCTTATATTACTCTATCCTGTACTAGGTCATCTGAACTTGGGGTCTCATCCTTACCTGCTCTCAGAGACCTTCCTTCATCAGTGGTCCCTGCTCCTCTCTACTGGCTCTTTGTCATATTCATTTAAACATAACCACTTTTCTTTCATATTAAAAAAAAAAAAATCCCCGAATCAGGGATTTCAAGCTTCAAGTTACCCAACAGTTTCTACTTTCGTCCTTGCATTTTTTTTTGCTTCCCAGGTAAGTATAGATGTTGTCTGCATGCACAGTCTCCACTCCCCAGGTTGGCTCCATCTGTTCTCGTTCACACTCCAGAGCACTGTGGTCAGGCTTCTGTCTCCATCACTCTACAGATATTACTCTCAGCAAGGTCGCTCCCTTCCTAAGACCATTTGATGACCCCAGATTTTCCTCGGGACGAAGTCCAAACTCTCTAAAATGGCATGTGGTCATTTGCAGCCTTCCCTCCCGTCTCTCCCTTTTCTGCCTGCACCCCTCTCCCCTGCCTGCTGCCCACTCCCCACACCCACACACACTGTGAGCTCCCACCCCACAGGACGGCTCGGAGCTCCCCAGAAGCATTGTACTTCCACCTCCAGGCAGTGATGCTCTGTAGTGGTTTGTACCCGCTTGTGACAGTTTGGTGTACGTTTCTTCCCTATTATGTGTTTGGTGATGTCCTGTTGGTAGCCTAAAGTCGGCCATGGTGGGAGTATGTATATCAAGGAAATGGGCAAATTCTACAAACTAGGGCCTTCTTGCCTACCTCTAGAGAGATGGCTGTTAAATATCTACCACACACCATTGCTTCTAGGCCTGTGCACATATGTTCTCCCCTCCACCCCAGCTTGGCTCAGCTTAAATGTCCCTTCCTTTTGGAAGCTTCTCCTGACTCTTCAAGATTGGGATAGAGGGACTTCCCTGGTGGGCCAGTGGTTAAGACTCTGCGCTCCCAATGCAGGGGGCCCGGGTTCGATCCCTGGTCAGGGAACTAGATCCCACATGCCACAACTAAGACCTTGTGCAGCCAAATAAATAAATAAATATTAAAAAAAAAAAGAAAGATTGGGATAGATACCCTTTTCTGTGATTCTATGGAAACTTGGGCAGCACCCTCCCCCCATTCCCCCTCCCCATGGCATGTACCGTACTGATTTTTTCTGTATCCTATACTGAGCAAGAGAAGTCTTTGAGGTCAGGGAAGGCTTCAAGGTGTGGTCCTCCAGTCAGCAGCGTGATCATCACTGGGGAAACTGGTTAGAAATGCAGACTCTCAGGCACACCCCAGACTGATTGAATCAGAAACTGCATTTTAACAAGATCTCCGGGGATTGAGTGCATTTAAATTTAAGGTGCACTGCCTTAGGGGCCATCTCATCATTTTTCAAATGGAAAAACAAAACATCAGGGGCCTTGTCTTATTCACTGCCATTGTTCTCCACCTGGGATAGTGTTTGGCACTTAGCAAGGTGCCACATCGTATTTTGAAATGAAGCAGTGCATGAGTAATTGAAATAATTAGCCCTCTCTATTAAACAAGAAGCATTTTAGGGTTCGAGAATGTGTCTTCATCTTTGCATCCCCTAGATTTCCTCATACACGTCAGCATTCAGTAGAAAATGGAATAGGATGAACGAACTAGGCTTCAGTGCACTTTTGCTGATCCTAAAACTAGGGCCCAATTTAAGATATTCATCCTAGAAGTGAGGCAATGACCTTTGAAGCTATGGGTCTGTAGAATCCAAACCTGGAGTTTTGAGATATGTCACCAGAAACTTAAGATTTTTCCTAGCCATCAACCTGCTGCAATGTTCTACTCTTATTTCCTCATTTCTCCTAATACAGTGATGCCAAGCTTACCCCACCTCCTTTCCTCTTCCTTTAGCTACAGCGTCAACATGCTACTTGCTCACAGACTCACACGCACGTTGAACACGAGGTAGAGTAGGAGGGTTATGCAGTGCAGTGGAAGGCACTTGGCATTTAGTCAGGAGACACTGGCTGTGTTCCTGCCTGTCACAACCTTTCTGGAGCCTTCGTCTTTTCCTCTGCAATGGGGAAAATGATATCTTCCCTATCTAATTCACCACGTTTTTTGTAGGATCAAATGAGTTAACATAGGTGAAAGTGCTTTTATACATTGTAAAGCACTGCATAGAGTAGATGCAAAATCTCTCAGACAAATGGATCTCAAGCACACGCTACGGTTTAGTAACTCCCTAGCATGTGGAATATGCAAGGAGATAAAAGAATGTTCCAGTATGGAAGGGTATAGAAATCTAGAGGTTATTTATTTGGGGAACAGGATGTCTTACCTGTGTCCAGGCATGTAATTAGATAAAGATTACGGTTTTGCATTGCAAAGACATAAAAATAAAACATTGGCTTTGTATCAGATGTCACCTAGGAAATCTGGGGTGATTCCATCTGAGATGCCAGGTGTGCTATCAATCAGAAATAAAAAACAATTAATCTAAGAAGCAAATGATAAGGACACGTTGGTGGCTGATAACTGGAAAAACAGTTTCATTCCCTAATAGGATCTGATAGGCTCCAACTAATCTAGATGCAAAAAATATAAATCAATACCAAGCAAGAGTTCCTTTCAAATAGACAGCTACCAGTGAATATTGCAAACTGCAAGCATTGTTCGCCCGTTTCTTAGTGTTGGGACATCTCTTGCAGATGTTAATAATTATCTGCCCACAATAGGAAGGCTCTATGGTGTCGTCTTCCAATCAGCAGCCCGGGCATCTCCTGGGGAGTTGGTCAGAAATGCAGACTCTCAGGGCCACCCCAGACCTGTTGAATCAGAACCTGCATTTTAACAAGATCTCCAGGGATTGAGTGTATTTAAATTTAAGGCAGACTGCCTTAGGGACCATCTAATAATTTTTCAAATGGAAAAACAAAAAATCAGGACTTTAAGGGTGATTTTTTTTCCCCTCAAGGTCTAATAGGCATGGGAGGCAGAGCCTGGATTAGAAAAAAAGTTTTCCGACTCTGTTGGCGGTTCCAGCATTGCTCACCACCTCACAGCCTGGTTCTTCAGCTTCTGGCTGTGAGGCTTAGGGCAAGTTACTGAACCTCTTTGAGTCTGTTTGCTCATCTATGAAATGGAGATGGTAGCAATGTCTACCTCACAGAACTGTGAGGTTTAACACAAATTAGAAAATCTCTGAACATTTTGTCCAAGGCATAATTCACATGAAAAGGTTTATTATTCTCTAATGAAAAGGCAATGTTCCACATAATTTAAACAGTAGAAGTAAATTTTTTATGGCACACAGAAGCAGATTGTTATTTATATCTCTGAAAATCTTCATGCCTTGACGGTAATGTTTGGAAAACAGTTATTTTTCCTTTTAACCTTTCCTATTTTCCAGTGAAGAAGCTTATATAAGCTACCCTGCAGAGGTGCTCTGCTAGTCACTGTAATTTAATCATCTTGAAGGTTAGGCTGACTTCTGTTATTATGAAAATGGTGAACCCGGGCCAAATTCAACCTTTGGAATAGGCACCCACATATGTAATTAAAGAACCTGACTCACTGACCTACTTTCTTGGCCACCAAAACAGGAGGAGACTGCATTTCCTAGTGTTCTGCTCCATCTAGTGGCCAAACATGGTACATGGCTCAATTTTCAGTTACAGAGAAATTATCGGGAATTCTACAATAGTTTTTTATGTTTTAAACACAAACACATCCAACTTCTCACTATTGAGGAGAAATGATCCAACATACACATTTTTAATACTGTTTGTTATACTTGAAATAATAGGCTTAGGATTCTTACAAATGTACCATACTAATGCAAGATGAGAGTGGGGAAACTGCGGGGGAGAGGAAGGGTCTGTGAGAACTCTGTATTTTCAGCTCAGTTTTCTGTAAACATAAAAGAGTTCTAAAAAATAAATCCAATTGATTTAAAAAAAAATAGGCTTAGGATGTTTGTTGCTGGTTGGAAAGTTGGAGACTTTCCGATTTGGAAAAGGAAGACCAGAGTCATCTTTGATGCTTCTGTTGATGAAAAAATTAGTCAATAAGAAAGAAATAGAAAACCTTATTCCAGCCAACCTAAGGATTACAAGCCAGGAGACAGTCTTTCAGGAAGCTCTGAGGACTGTTCTCCTGTTAGAGGTTAAAGCACAGTTATAGAAGATTTTGAGACAAAGGGTTATACATCAAAGTGACATCACGAATGTTTAAATAGTCCAACAAGGTAGGCAGCAGCTTATTGTGACCTCTTACAGGATTCAGAAAGGAATGTCATCTCCTAAGGAGTTACCTTGCTGGTGCCAGGAGGAAACTGCTTTTTTTTTTTTTTTTTTTTTTTTTTTTTTGGTGAGGAGGCATTCCTGTGTCTTCAAGTTAACGTATAATGCAGATGCACAATGCCCACTAAAGGGGAGGGGGAGTGGTTCAAATGGCAGAGAAAATTTTATGTTAAATTTTCCTTTTCTTGCCTTAAAATAATTTTATTTCATCACTTCCCTCATGTGATATATCCATTATGTCATCAAACACTAAAAAATTAATTTCTCAAGAAATTAGCCAGTGTTGGGGAGGAAGACATTTTCCTCTACCCTTCTAGGTTTTTCTGGCTGGTCTAAGAATTAAATTGGCACGAGACAGATTAACAGGAGGCAATCAAACAAAGTTTAATAACATGTCTACATAGGAGAGACCCAGGAAAACTGAGTAATTCACCAAAATGGCCCAAACCATTAATAAACCTTAATACCACCTTCAGCTAAAGAAAAGAGATGTTGGGGGTAGTGGTTTGAGACTTGAGAGGGGAGAAAGGCAACTGACTTGGAGATAAAAAAAGCAAATATTTGGTAAATAAATGCTTGCCCAGGCCATGGAGAGACAATGGGACACAGAGGGGACCTGATCTCTACAGAGTTTTCCCCACCACATATAGCCCATATCCTTTGTGGATATCTCTGGAGATGGCTCTGTTTGGGAACAGGCTTTCTACCTAAATTCTTTTTTAGACAGTTAGGGGGAAGTTCAAAATTTCTTCCTGAGTTTTTCAGGCCCTCATTGTTTTCAGCTTGAAGTAACCCATATGCCAAAGAGACATTTTGGGGTGGCAAATTTTGTTCCTCTACACCAGACACATGCACTTATTCAATCCTTCCTTTGGGACCGTCTGATTAAAGAAAGGTGTTGGACATTACTCCAGACCCTGTAGTTTGGGCATCTCGGAGAGGAATGCCTATGGGTGCACTCAGAAGGCCTAAGCTGTAGGGTTCCCAGTCTCACAAAAGATCCCCTTTCCCCACAATGTGGCCGAGGAGCAACAGAGACCCACTGGGGCTATGGGAGTCATGCCAAGGATCAGTGTCAGCCAAGGGAACAGAGGGTCAGTGACAAGAGACCAGCCTTTTGGGGCTTCCTTGGTGGCGCAGTGGTTAAGAATCTGCCTGCCAATGCAGGGGACACGGGTTCGAGTCCTGGTTCGGGAAGATCCCACATGCCGCAGAGCAACTAAGCCCGTGCGCCACAACTACTGAGCCTGCGCTCTAGAGCTCGCGAGACACAACTACTGAGCCCGTGTGCCACAACTACTGAAGCCCGCGCACCTAGAGCCCGTGCTCCGCAACAAGAGAAGCCACCGCAATGAGAAGCCCGGGCACCGCAATGAAGAGTAGCCCCTGCTCACCACAACTAGAGAAAGCCCGTGTGTAGCAACGAAGACCCAACATAACCAAAAATAAATAAATAAAATAAAATAAAAATTTAAAAAAAGAGACCAGCCTTTCCCTTCACCTCTTTCTTGGAGATGTGTTGTCAGAGCCCCTGAAACCAAGATATAATTCCAGGCATAGAAGTGGGGTCAGGAAGCCCCAAGAATGCCAGAGCTAGCATTTCCCACTAAAGGGAATATGTCTCTTTGGTATAGATTACTTTGAGTGGATTATTTTTTTGAGAAAAGGCAGACACAGGAGAAGCTCTGAAAACAGAGTAGAAGTTACCCTTTTTGTCAGGGAAATTTATATTTATAAAGGAAATCTCCATTTGTGAGGGTGTCTCCTTCTCAGTACCAGAAAGAGAGGGATGACTTTAAAATCATGTGAAACTTATCAGTGAAGAAAGCAGAGACTTAAATCTTCATAACAAACCTTACCTTTTACTGTGCTTTTCCTGGTAACTTCCCATAACTGGTCTCTCTGTTCCCACAACATCTTTCTTTTGTCTTTGGCTAAAGATATTAGTATTTAAGGTGCTAGCCATCTCAGCTTCCCTGGGTATCTCGCATCTGCACGTGAGGTATACACGTTAATAAACTTCCGTTCGTTTTTTTTCCTGTCTCTCTGTCTTTTATTACGGGAGGTCTCAGCCAAGAAGGGTAGAGGGAACATTATTTTTCCTCCTCTAAACGACTGATTTAGCAGGAAGGAATTCAGAATCAGGATTGAGTTGATTTATAGAAAATACATGTGATATCCTTGCACGCAGGTTTGTGGCCTGTTCAGAGTTGGGCATATATTTGCACCCCTGGAACTGGAGTCATTTCATGTTGAGACTTTGTTGGGGAATTGATGTTGTTAAATTAATTAAACAAGGAGGCCATCCAGCTGATGTGGCTCTCATGCCGAGGAGGCCTACAGAGACAAGCCAAAATCAAACCCTGTAAATGCCTCCAGATTAGGAAACCAAAACGCTAAGGTCAACTAACCACAGCCAGCCAACGAGGCTTTAAGCTCTAGCCAGTCAAATACTTTCTTTTCTTTGCTTCTGCACCTTCTCTGTATAAGTCCTTTCTCTGGCTCCTGTCCTGGGGAGCTCCTAACCACTTCTGGTTTGGCACACTTCAACTGAAATTGATTTTTGCTCAAATAAACTCTTGACATTTAAAAATGTGCCTCAGTTTATCTTTTAAAGATATGCAGATATGAATTTGGTTCTTTAGAAGTCTGATCACTGAGGGAATACTTGGAGCATCTCTGGAGAGCAGGTTTGAAAGTGTGTCACTGAAGAATTTAAACCCTTCAAGTGGGATCAGTGTTGGTGGTAGAAAGGAAGAAAAGAGGGTGATTTTGAGTTTGCTCAAGATATCTCATTTCCTGTAGCTTCTAGTGTTACCGAACCAAACTTGGGTCCTGTTTGCCCATGTGCAGGAAAGCCAATCTACTGACACTGGGTTGTGATGAAGGAAAGTGTGGCGTTTATTGTAAGGCACCACACAAGGAGTCTGGGGCAGCTAGTTCTCAAAAAGCCCAAACTCCGGACTTCCCTGGCGGTCCAGTGGTTAAGACCCTATGCTTCCACCACAGGGTGCATGGGTTCGATCCCTGGTCGGGGAACTAAGATCCCACATGCTGTGCAACGTGGCCAAAAAATAAATTAATTAATTAAAAAAAAATTTTTTTAAAGGGCTGATTAGTAAAAAAAAAAAAAAAAAAAATTGTTGTTTAAAAAAAAAAAAAAAGCCTAAACTCCCTGATGGGTCTCAAGGAGGCACTTTTAAAGGCCAGGTGAGGGAGAGGAGTTGCGGGATGTGTGATCAGCTTGTGTGCACAATTCTCTGATTGGCTGATGGTGAGGTAACAGGGTGGTGTCACAGGGGTTAACATTATCAGTCCTCAGACTCCAGCAGGTCTTGGGGGGCTCCATGCTCATGGTCATCAGGTAGTTAACTTCTTTCATTTTTATTTTTTATTTTATTTTATTTTTTTGTCCATGCTGCTTGAGGGATCTTAGTTCCCTGACCAGGGATCGAACCCAGGCCCCCTGCAGTGGAAGCACAGAGCCCTAAGCACTGGACCACCAGGGAGTTCCCTTGGTGAGGTTTTAGCATCTGTAGAACAACTCAGGAAATGTGCATCAGATATTGTTATTAGGTACTTCAGAGAGGAGCTACAGCAGAGGACATGGGGGAAGGGGTCTGTCCAAGGAAGGCCCCATAGAGTCCTGCTTTGTTCCACTAGCAGTATACAAAAAAAGGGAGGGATGTAGAAGGTGATTTTTAAGGCCTCTATCTCAGTGTCTGACTTTCCAGAAAAACTTCGTTCAGAAAAAGGAAGACATGGAGCAGCCAGATTCCTGGGATTCAAAACAGTTTGTGTGTCTGCAAGCCTGGATTGTGCCTCTAAAAGTAAGGGTGGGTGTTATGGGTTGAATTGTCCCAAAAGATATGTTTAACTTCTAACCTTGTACTTGTGAATGTGACTTTATTTGGAAATAGGGTCTTGCAGATGGACTCTTGATGAGTTTATACTGGATTAGGATGGGCCCTAATCCAATATGACCGGTTTCATAGGAAGAGGGGAAATTTGGACAGAGCCACACATAGAGAGAATGTTCTCTCCACAAATGTAGCAAAGAAAGAAACCAGTTTTATTATTGAATATGCACTGAACCAGACTCTAATGCAAATCACAGGCAATCCTCTAATGAGACTGCAAAGTGAGAACACTCACCCTTGCAAACAGCCAAGTATATATGAACCATCCCACACATGTTCTCGAGATAAATAATAACTAGTCCCCATGTAAGAGGACTTGGGCAGCACCATTTATTATACATTCTTTCATAGTTCATCCTAAATTTACTTGGTAACTGGCTTGGCCACCTGTGTTAGGTAACTGCCATTATCTGAAAGGAAAGCAAAACTTTTCAATCTCTGTGACTTACAGCTTGGAACGAGGTGCTTTAGGTTACATTCCCATGGTGACAGGGAGACAGGGGGCGCTATCTTCCTTCATGTTTACAAAGAGGTGGCTCCCTAGGCCCTAGGAAAAGTTCCTGGGTTGTAAAACAGGCCAGAGGCTCGTTTAGCTGTTCAAAAGATTTACATACGTATCAGGGTGATGAGGAAGGATTTACGAATACAAGTTTTCTCAAGGAAATACCCTGGGAGAAGGGAAGTCTCTTTCCTTTTTGCTAAGAGGGAAAATTCAGTCTTCTTTACCCTTACACACACCTTTCCTTATGGGCAAAATAAATGTTCTATGGAAGAATTCACCCGCAAAGAGCCAATAAAGAGGAGGCCAAGACACATTTATGAGAATGTGTTGGTGGTTCCAAGAAGCCAGGGAGGAGACATGTTGGTTCCTCTGGGGGCGTCTATTTTTCTTCTTGAAGGATAGCAGAGATGTTGGAGTGGGAGTGATGCTGGCAGAAGTACCCATCAGGCGAAGGACTCCTGGTAGGGAGAAATGGGAGAAATTGCCCTCTCACTTGGATGCCACTGTCCTACTCTGCCCTTTATTGTGGGCAGAAGGGAACCACAGGGTCCTCTGGGTCTGTTGGCACTAAGGATAAAGAGGGCATAACTGGGGACTTCCCTGGCGGTCCAGTGGTTAAGACTTCGCCTTCCAATGCAGGGGGGTGTGGGTTCCATCCCTGGTTGGGGAGCTAAGATCCCACATGCCTTGCGGCCAAAAAACCAAAAACATAAAACAGAAGCAATATGGTAACAAATTCAATAAAGACTTTAAAAATTGTCCACATCAAAAAAAAATCTTTAAAAGAAAAGAGAAGGCATAACTGGATAGTGGTGTAAAAATTAAGCACACACTGCTGCCTTAACAACAAATAACAGCTGCCCATCGGCGGTGTGAAGCCTCTGCGAAGCATTCCCTGTGCCTAGTACTGAGCTCCCTAGGTGGACACAGTGTGTGAGAAGGACAGTCTCCAAGGGGAGTCATCCCCAGAAGGGGAAAGTGAAATACTTTCCCAGGACCAGGCTCACCTTTTCCATCCTTGGAGATTTGGGGGATCAAACATTTTACCACTCTGGGTCTGGTACCAACTTTCCCCTGCCAGCAGAGAAGAGAATTGGGCATCATTTGGGCAGATTGCTGATTTGTAAGGCAACAGTCTTATCTTGTCTTATCAGCAGAGGAGTGATACTTTCACTAAAAGGTCTCAGCAGATGTAACAGCAGGACAGACCAGGAGTGTGACCTAACTCAGTCTCTCTCAGAGAGAGAGCCATTGGGCCCTCTCTATTTCAAGGGAGAATTCTGATCTTACTGAGAGGGTCCAGGCATTCAGGGGCTGAGCTGTCCCGTAAGTTTAAAATGCATTCTCCCAAACCTCACACTCTTGCAGTTCAAACACATCACTGGTAGTTAAAGCCGAACTGCTACATTATAACTAATTTGCCAGCACCCAGCTTTATATTGAATACTTTAAATTAGTCTATTAACTACAGAAAGTCTTACTACAGGACATAGTTTAGAAAACACTCCCAATCGCCCCTGCTTAACTGGAAGGGAAAGACCGTTTGTTTGGTAAGGCAAATGAGAACACCAACAGGTAGTGGTACTCCACTGGGCAATTCCTGCCTTTGCCAATTACACACTTTAGTTGGTAATTCTGAGACTCCCAAATACGCTATAAAACTTTGCTCCAGAAGTGTACAAACAAAACTCATAAAAAATGTTTTGAGATTAATTTCAGATGTTTCATGGATCCCCAGAAGTACTCCCCCAAAGAGAAATTCCTCATTTCTGGTGCTCCAATCTCTCGCTCTTAGAATTTCTCTAAAGCTTGTTCCCCTAATCCACGTCAGGAGGAACTTTCCAAATTCCCATTCAAACCCAGATCCTGCCGGGACATCAAATTTGGCCGAAAAAGGGCTATCAGGTTCTTGAGCTATGACGGCGGTGGGATGGCCCCTTTCGTCAGTAAAACAGATTCCTTTATGGAATCTGCGGACCAGTGTACGTGTGGAAAGACGATTGGTTTCCTTTCACTCTCTGGGGTTTCCATCGGCAGTCTATGGAAAAAGTATATGAGCGCCGCTCCTGGTTCCCAATACTACGGCAGCTGCGCATGTGCAAAGCTGCCCTGAGAGCTCTTTGGGTCTGGGCGGGGCGGGGCGGGGCGGGGCGAGGGAAGACCCGCCCCTCCCATTCGCCTTGGCCTTAACTCCTTCCCATCCTTTCGCCAGCGTCTGTCTTCACCTCTGACCTCGGAAAGAAGGGGGTGGGGCTTTTGGGGCGGAAGTAGCGGTGCATTGTGGGCTCGTTTAGAGTTGAGCCTGAATGGAAGTGGCGCGCCACTGCTGACATTACCCAGGTCCAGGCGGCTGGGGTTCGGACGCCGGCCGGGATTCGGGTACCTCGGACCTCGGGTGCAGAGCGGAACGCGAGGAGGCGGCGGCGGCGGCGGCGCGGCGAGCGTTGGTGGAGGGGGCGGCTGTTCACGGCCCCAAGACATGGCTCACAACAAGATTCCCCCGCGGTGGCTAAACTGTCCGCGGCGCGGCCAGCCGGTGGCAGGTAACCGGGACGGGGGGTGTTCGAGTCCCCGCGCACCTGCGGGTCCGGGGGTGGGCTGAGGGGGGCGCAGTTTTCGGTAGTGGTGTTTGAGGACCCAGACGTGCTCGGCCCGTTGAAGCTTCGTGGATGAGTGTTTGGGAACCTGGACTGGAGGCAGTGGGGGCACTTGTCACTCTTCAGTAAGGCTAAATATTGCGAGCGGGAAGGTAGATAGGAGCTTTGTGTGGCAGGAGCTGAGGACCCAAGAACCCAGTGGGTAATAATACTTTGAAGCTTAGTCAGGAGTTTTGTAAACCTTTGAGGGTTCTCGGAAGGGGAAGGGACAAGTGTCGGTCTTGAGAGGAAGGCTAAAGGGAGGGGCAGTTCCCAGCGGTGAAATTCATCCACACTGAGACTGGAGGTTTTTGTTTTGTTTTGTTTTGTTTTGTAAATGATTCTTAATTGAGGACTTTTTCATCTTTGAGTTTGACACAACAGACTTTAAATTTAAGATGTACAGTTTGAAAGTGTACAGTTTGATAAATTTGGACCACAGGCGCACACCCCCACCCCTGTGAAACACAATCAAGATAGTAAACACAATCATTACCACTCCAGGTTTCCTCCTGCCCTTTGTAATCCCTCCCTCCCTCAGGCAACCAGTGATTTGCTTTCTGTCACTATAGCTTTAGTTTGCATTTTGTATAATTTTTAAAATAAATGGAAACATACTCTTTTTGTGGGGGGAGGTCTCTGGCTTCTTTAACTCAGCCTTATTATTTTGAGATTTTCACGCTGTGCTTGTATGTATCAATAGCCCATCCCTTTTTACTGCCGAGTAGTATTCCATTGTTATGGATACACCAGTTTAAATTAGTTTGTCCATTCACTTTTTTTTTTTTTTTTTAAATCTTGAGCTACTGTCATTTTTCAGTAGTAGACACAAGGGTGATGTTTTAATTAATTTATTTATTTTTGGCTGTGTTGGGTCTTCGTTTCTGTGCGAGGGCTTTCTCTAGTTGTGGCAAGCGGGGGCCACTCTTCATCGCGGTGCGCAGGCCTCTCACTGTCGTGGCCTCTCTTGCTGCGGAGCACGGGCTCCAGGCGCGCAGGCTCAGTAGTTGTGGCTCACGGGCCTAGTTGCTCCGCGGCCTGTGGGATCCTCCCAGACCAGGGCTCGAACCCGTGTCCCCTGCATTAGCAGGCAGATTCTCAACCACTGCGCCACCAGGGAAGCCCAAGTCCATTCACTTCTTGATGGTCCTTTGGGTTGTTTCCAGTTTTTGGCTGTTGCATACTAACTTGCTATGAATATTCATGTGCAGTTCTTTGTATGGACATATGCTTTCATTTCCCCTGTGTAAATCTCTAGGAGAGGAATGCATCGCGTGGTAGGTGTAAGTTTAACCTTTTAAAAAACTGCCAAACTTTTTTCCAAGTCATAACATTTTGCATTCCTGCAATCAGTATATGAGAATTCTGTTTGCTCCACATCCTCTGTAACACTTGATTTGATCAGTCTTTTAAATTTTACCCATTCTAATAGGTGCTTAGTATTGTCTTACTGTGGTTTGATGTTGAGCATCTTTTCACGTGCTTCCTGGCAATTCACATATCTTCTTTTGCAAAGTGTCCAAATCTTTTGCTGATTTTTAAAATTTGGTTGTTTATTTTATTTTTGAGTTGTTAGTGTTCTTTATGTATTGTAAATACAAATCCTTTGTTGACTATATGCTTTTAAAAGTCTTTTCTGCCATCTGTGGCTTGCCTTTTCATTCTCTTAAAAGTTTCTTTTGAAGAGTTAAAGTTTTAAATTTTAACTAACTCCAACTTAATGCTTTTTCTAGAAGGTGTTTTGAAACAAAATTAAAAGATTTTGTAGTGAGCTACGCATACTTACTAATTATGTACACAGCTATAGTATGTCTGCCTAGTTATTTTAATTAATTAGTTAATTAATTTTTAAAATTTTATTTATTTATTTATTTATTTATTTATTTATTTATTTTTGGCTGCGTTGGGTTTTCGTTGCTGCGCGCGGGCTTTCTCTAGTTGTGGCTAGTGGGGACTACTCTTCCTTGCAGTATGCAGGCTTCTCATTGTGGTGGCCTCTCCTGTTGCAGAGCATGGGCTCCAGGTGCGCGGGCTTCAGCAGTTGTGGCACACAGGCCCAGCAGTTGCGGCTCCAGGGCTCCAGAGCACAGGCTCAGTAGTTGTGGTGAACGGGCCTAGTTGCTCCACGACATGTGGGATCCTCCGGGACCAGGGCTCGAACCCGTGTTCCCTGCATTGACAGGCGAATTCTTAACTACTGCACCACAAGGGGAGTCCCAGCCTAGTTATTTTAAGTTGTTGTAAGAGAAGATTCTCTAGTCATTTTTTAATTCAGGTTTTCTGGTTCTTCTAGTTTGTCAGCTTTTCTTCACATTTTATATAAAATCCTCAGTCAATAAAGCCATATAAATGATGGATAAAACATAATCTAAGCAAGCCTTGGGGTGAGGAAATGTTTTTCCTTAACAAAAATGAATAATTTTCTTTACGTTCTAACCATTTTTATAGGCATTTTCACTTGTGCTTGATAGTCATTGTACTTTCTTCAGATGAATTGATTACAATTCGTCTCACTCTTCAGACATTTTGACTTTTTTTCCCTTGCCATCTCTAACTTAGTGTTGAATCCTTTCTTTTTGCATGTGGCTTTCTCTATGGAGTTATGAAGAAACCTCTAAACTTAGATGTCTAGCTTTTTTTTAAACCTGGAGCATGTTTCCTGGATCCTTTCATTAGAGTTACCTGCTACACTGATTGGTGAGAAAAACAAAATCATAAAGAAGGTCTTGTCCCAGTGAATATTTTTTATTTGGAATTAGAAAAACAGTTTTAAAATCAGAATTTTAATATAATCTGCAGATGACAATGACAAATATCAGAATACTGACTTTTTCCTAGATGAATGAGACAAATGTGGTACTGACTGGGGGCGGACAGCAGCAGATAAGGTGCGAAGCTCCAGGCAGCTTAATACTTCTCTAAGAAATAGAGTTGTGTGCTTTTTTTTTTCCTCCCTCTCCTGGAGATGAAGGGTCAGGAATAAAAAGTTACTCCTTTTTTATTGTATTGCAGTATTTCGACCCCCAAAACATAGACTCTTAATTACTGTGATCAGTGAGTCACTAAGCTCACCTAATCTGAGCAGTTGCGGGCCCTGAAAAGAACCTCAGCCCTCCTGACAACCAAACTGGATCTTCACTGGTAATCAATTCTGCTTTGGCTTGTGATCCTTATTAGAAAGTAAGGTGAATACAACATAAAATTCTTGATAAGTCTTTCTAAATTTCCCTTAAAATTTGATCTCTCTAACATTTCTGTCCTAGAAGTGTTCATGACACATTGTGTATTTTAGATAATGTAGGGTTGGCAGTGTTTTATAGTGGTAGAATAAGAAATGCTAGCTATATTCTTGCAAGCGTTAGAGAAAAATAAGGAATCATTCACATTCCCAGTTTCTACCTCCTATTTTCTTCCTCTTTTTTTTTTTCTGATTAGAAAAGTAATTTATGCTTACTGTATAATTTCTTTGATATTTTGCATATTTAGGAAAATGTGTTATGACTGCTTAAATTTTCTCATTGTAAACATTAGGATGAATCTTATTAGTACTAGAAGTTCATAATTTTTCTGAATCAGAAAGAAGATGGTACTAATTATAAATAGTAATTTGTCCCACTCTGAAGTCACCTTCTCTAATTAAACCAGACTTCTAGTGAGAGAGTACCTGGAGATAGGGCCAAGCTTTATTTCTGAAGAATTCTTTTTTCCTGCTTCTGAGTGATAGATTTCAGGTGAACACTTGGAAGAAAACAAACTTCTGATTATTCACCATAAAATTATTTTGTATGTACTATGCATAAAGAACCTCCTGGGAACTAACTGTGGGACTATAAATATGATTCAGTCTTATGATAATAGTGATGACTTTGAAGACATTTTACTTAGCAAATATTTGTATATACTTTGTGCTGGTTTTTGGGACTTGGGAGATGATTAAGATATAGTCCCCCACCTTAAAGAGCACATAATTTTGTGAGTAGCAAACCATCATTTTTAAACACAGTTCTGTTTTAACAAGGTCAATAATGACTCTATTATAGAATATTATGGGATACTAGAGATAATAAATCTTGACGTTAGGGAAGAAGAAGGGGATCAGGGAAGGCTTCCCAGAGGGAGGTATATATGCATTAACATGAATAAATAGAAGTTTGCTAGATAGAGTGTCGCTTTTGTTTTTTGTTGTTTTGTTTTTTTGAAGGTTTTCTGTTGGGGGAGAGATCTCATACTGAAAGTGAGGATATGGATGTGAGGGTGGAGAGTATGAGCCAGATCGTATAGGCTTAGAGTGTGATAACGGGTTTTAATATTTATATACTTTCACAGTGCACTGGCAAACCATTACCATTTCTTAAGCATTGGGGTCAGATGATTTGACTTCAGTTTAAAGAAGCTTACTTTGATTGCTCTGTGTTTAATGAAAGAGACAAGGATGGAAGTGGCGAGGTTAGTTAGGAGCTTGTCATGGTAGTTCAAGTGAAAGATAATGGTGATGGTTTAGAAGTAGAGTCGAAGAGTAGTAAGCTGATTTGAGAGATATTAAAGAGGGAAAATAGACGGGACTTGGTGTTGGATTTAGAATGAGATAAAGAGAGTCAAAACTTAGTCCCAAGTTTCTGCTTATGCAGTGGGATGATTGGTACCATTAGGGCTTATTGTGGGGGAAAGCAGGTAGGAAGAAGTATTAAAATCCTGATTGCTTAAATGCTGGAGAGGGTGTGGAGAAAAGGGAACCCCTTGCACTGTTAGTGGGAATGTAAATTGATACAGCCACTATGGACAACAGTATGGAGGTTCCTTAAAAAACTAAAAATAGAACTACCATTCGACCCAGCAATCCCACTACTGGGCATATACCCTGAGAAAACCATAATTCAAAAAGAGTCATGTACCACAATGTTCATTGCAGCACTCTTTACAATAGCCAGGACACGGAAGCAAGCTATGTGTCCATTGACAGATGAATGGATAAAGAAGATGTAGCACATACATACAAAGGAATATTACTCAGCCATAAAAAGAAACGAAATTGAGTTATTTGTAGTAAGGTGGATAGACCTAGAGTCTGTCATACAGAGTGAAGTAAGTCAGAAAGAGAAAAATAAATACCGTACGCTAACACATACATATGGAATCTAAAAAAAAACCAAAATGGTTCTGAAGAACCTAGGGGCAGGACAGGAATAAAGGTGCAGACGTAGAGAATGGACTTGAGGATGCGGGGAGGGGGAAGGGCAAGCTGGGATGAAGTGAGAGAGTAGCACTGACATATATACACTACCAAATGTAAAATAGATAGCTGGTGGGAAGCAGCTGCATAGCACAGGGAGATCAGCTCGGTGCTTTGTGACCACCTAGAGGGGTGGGATCGGGAGGGTGGGAGGGAGCCACAAGAGGGAGGGGATATGGGGATATATGTATACTAGCTGAATCACTTTGTTATACAGCAGAAACTTAACACACCATTGTAAAGCAGTTATACTCCAATAAAGATGTTAAAAAAAAAAAAGATCCTGATTGCTCAGGTAGAGATGTTGAGTACACAGTTGGATATATGGTTTGGAATTCAAACAAGTTTGAGTTGGAGATGTACATTTAAGGATAGTCAGCAAAAAGACAATATTTAAAGACATGGTATTTGATTAGTCAGGATAAGTAATGCTAGTTTCTCTGACAAACAACTCCCCAAACTCAAGGGTTCCAGTCAACATACTATGTTTATTTCTTGCTCATATCACAATGCATTGTGTGTCAGGCAGCTTTCCTGGGCAACTCTTCTCCAAGTGGTGACTCTCTGGGCTCTTCCCATCTTGTGGTGCGGTCCTCTTAAACATATGACCTGCAAGGTTGCCATGGAAGGGGAAGAGCAGGAGTGGGTGCTCTTGGGGTGGTGTTATATCTCACTCCTGCGCATATCCCATTGGTCAGAGTCCAGTCATATGGCCCTCACCAAATTACAAGAGAAGCTGAGAAATGGTAGTCTTCCTGCGTGCCGCGAAAGAGGAAAATAAATGGAGTTTGGTGAGCAGATAGCATTGTTTCTGCCATGGCAGTGGAAAAGACCTTTCAGGCAGAGAATGTAGAAAGAGTAGAAGACAAGGCCCAGGGTGGAACCGCCCCTTACCAAAACCTGCCATTTAGAAGTTGGATAGGGACTTCCCTGGTGGTCCAGTGGCTAAGACTCCGGGGCCCCGTGTTTGATCCCTGGTCAGGGAACTAGATCCCACATGCTGCAACTAAGAGTTCGCATGCTACAGCTAAAGATCCCGTGTGCCGCAACTAAAAAAAAGAAAAAGAAAAAGAAAGAAATTGGGTAGAGGGAACAAAGGAGTTGAGAAAGAATAGCTAGAAATTGGGGGTGGTGTTAGGTGGGTGGTAGAAACTAAAGGAGTATGGTGATATGGAAGCCAAGAGAATTTGTCAAGAAGGAAGGAGTTGCCAGATGTATGAGATGCTGCTGAGATGTTAAGATACTAGAAAAGTTGGTAGCAACATGGAAGGGAGGAAGAGTTGATTGATGGTCCTTGTGAGTGCAAAATGGAAAGAATCCAGAGCAGAAGGGAGGGGATTTGCCTTTAATGGGAGTAAGGACAGGGGATGAAAGAGAAAATGGACTCAGATACAGAAAGGTTTATAACTGCAAAGGTGAGGCAAGTTTCTACCTGCTGGTGGAGAGGCATTGTTGAATAGCAATTATTTCCATGGACCCTATATCCAGGTCACCTGGGTTTGGATCACTGTTCTCTCATTTACCAGAAGCATGACAATGGGCAAGTTACTTAATCTCTCTTGCCTTGGTTTCCTCATCTGTAAAATGGGGATAATAACATTACATATGTTTATGTTAGGAGTAAATGAATAAATCTATGTAAAATGTTTTAAACATTGTTTGATATGTGTTAAACATATAAAGTTGCTTCTTTCTACTTTTTCTTTTCAGTACGCTATAACACAAAGCCATCAGGTGAGGAGTGGGTAGGGGAGCTTGGTATATTTTATGAATGAGGAAAAGATGTGAAACGTAGGACTGCCTTTGAGATTGATGATTATGATTTGTATTGTCACCGTTCTGCTGTGCTCTGAGATTTTCTCTAGGAGCCTTGAGCTGTGTAGGTGTAGGCCCAAAGAAATCAGGTGGTTGGGTTTATCGAGGTCTGGGTTTTTCTCAGGAGAGTGTGACTGAGCAGCTGGGGAGGAGCACGGAGGTTAAGGGTATGTAGAGGAAAGAGAATCAGACCTCTGAGACGTCAGTGAGAAGGAGAGAGGTCTAGTGGGATGAAACTTCTGATGTACCATATTATTATTTATTATGTTCATTGTTTGTGGTTTATCTTTACCTAATAGAATATAGGCTTCATGAGGGCAGGAATTTTTATCTGTTTGTTTTTTTCTTTTCACTGATATAGTCTGTGCACCTAGAATAATGCCTGGTACATAATAGGCACTTATTAAATATCTGTTAAATAAACTAAATGAAGCATAATAATCTAGGTGAGATGATGGTAGAAGTGGTGAGAAGTGGTCAGATCCTGGATATATTCTGAAGAGAGATCTGATAGGATTTGCTGATGGATTGGGTGTGGGGTGTGTAAGAAAGAGAGGGGTCAAGGATAACGCCAAAGGTTTTGGCCTGAGCTACTAAAAAAATGGTGTTACCGTTTGCTGAGATGGGGAAGACCATGAGAGGAGTTTGAAGATTGAGAGCTCAGATTTGGATATCAAGTCTCAGATGTCTTTTAGACATCAAGTAGAGACTAAGTCAGGTAGGCAATTTGATATTTGATTCTAGAGTTAGGGGAGAGGTTTGGCCTGGAGATACACATTTGTCCGTCATTAGCACACTGATGGCTTTTAAAGCTGTGAGACTAGATGAGACACCAAGGTAGTGAATGTAGTTAGAAAGGAGGTGCAAGGACACAGCCCTGGGACAAAACATAGACGGGCCAGGGAGATAAAGAGGAGCCAGTAAAGCAGGCTGAGAAGGAGAGGCCAGAGAGAGGGGAGGAAAACAGGAGGATGTAGTGTCCTGGAAGCCACGTGAAAAAAGTGATTCAAGAGCTCCCTCTTGAATTAAAAAATGATCAATTATTTGAGAACTGAGAGTTGACCATTGGACTTAGCAACATGGAGGTTACTGGTGATCTTGATTGGTTTTGTAGAAAATAAAAATAGAAAAAAATGATCTTTTTATGAATTTTGTTTAAAACCTCTGGACAGATGTTAAGACTTCACTTAGATATTGTTTTAGGTAGATATTTATTCTTACTGATTTTATAATATAAATCAGCTAAAATAGGTGATTTTAAAAGATGACTTCCCCTGTGTTTATATGGTGATTCAGGAAAAAAAAAAGGCCAAAAGTCAGTCAGTCTTGCTGAAATTAGAATCACTGATACATTTGGAGTGTGATTTTGGTTAGTATGCTTCTCAGCATGATCCTTCTCCTGAGATGTAGGATAAGGTTATAAGATGGAGAAAGTTCCAATTTCATATTAAAAAAGTATGATAGGAATTTCAAAGAATTGATTTAACTCAGTTCATTATCAGTTTTCTAGGGCTATATCTTTAAAGCTTTTAAGGCAATAACTTTTTAATGTAGTGGTTTAGAACTTAAGAGTCTTTGTGGAAGTTCCATTCACTGGTAATTTTTTCTTTTGCTATTATATTTGATTATCAATTTCTAGAATTTATGTTGTCTTTAAAAGTTACAAGGCAGTGCCTTTTGAAAATATGGTGTAGGTTGAGAATATTTCACGAATGCTCTTTTAAATTCCATTTAAAACATTGTAAGAAAGTGATTTTGAGAATTGCTAATTATAGAGTTTTAACCTGGAACATTTTCATTATTGAAAATTATTACCTATCTTCATGTTATTTAGGAAGATTTTTACCTCTGAAGACAATGTTAGGACCAAGATATGACAGTCAAGTTGCTGAAGAAAATCGGTTCCATCCCAGTATGCTTTCAAATTATCTGAAGAGTCTGAAGGTAAGAAACAAAACATTTTTGATGTTGATTTAACATACTTTATCCCTTTCTTGTTCTACAGGTGGCTTTTTATTTTTTAAAAATTTATTTATTTATTTATTTATTTTGGGATGAATTGGGTCTTTGTTGCTGCGCGCAGGCTTTTTCTAGTTGCGGCGAGCGGGGGCTACTCTTCGTTGTGGTGCGTGGGCTTCTCATTGCAGTGGCTTCTCTCGTTGCGGAGCACAGGCTCTAGGCACGCAGGCTTCAGTAGTTGTGGCATACAGGCTCAGTAGTTGTGGATCGCGGGCTCTAGAGCGCAGGCTCAGTAGTTGTGGTGCATGGGCTTAGTTGCTCTGAGGCATGTGGGATCTTCCCGGACCAGGGCTTGAACCCGTGTCCCCTGCCTTGGCAGGCGGATTCTTTTTTTAAAAAAAATTTTTTAATTTTTATTATTTAAATTTTATTATTTATTTATTTATTTATGGCTGTGTTGGGTCTTCGTTTCTGTGCGAGGGCCTTCTCCAGTTGCGGCAAGTGGGGGCCACTCTTCATCGCGGTGCGCGGGCCTCTCACTATCGCGGCCTCTCTTGTTGCGGAGCACAGGCTCCAGACACGCAGGCTCAGTAATTGTGGCTCACGGGCCCAGTTGCTCCGCGGACCAGGGCTCGAACCCGTGTCCCCTGCGTTGGCAGGCAGATTCTCAACCACTGCACCACCAGGGAAGCCCGGCGGGCGGATTCTTAACCACTGTGCCACCAGGGAAGCCCCTACAGGTGGCTTTTTAAAATAAAACTTTTATTTTGAAATAATTAACTGACTCAGAGGAAGTTGCAAAAATAGTACATAGAATTCTATATACAGAACTCTCTATCTCTTCTCTACCGAGATAGAGAACAAGTTAGCAGGTGCCAGCCTACAGGGGTGGGGGTGGGAAGAGGGTCTGATGGTAAAGGGGTAGCATGAGGGAGTTCCTTTGTGGAGAAGGAATAGTTCTGTAACTACCACCATGAATTTATACATTAGGTACTGGGAGTTAGGACTTGAATATATGTTTTTAGGGGGCATAATTCAACCCATAACACCAACCATTGTTCTCTTCTATTTTAGACTCTTGGTGGTCTGTTATTGTATGCTCTCTCAGTACATTCAACAAATATTGGTACCCATTATGTGCAAGTCTCTTATTATGGGATGATAAAGATGCCACTTAGTTTTTGATAACCTGTTACTCATCCCTATTCTTGGTGTAGTTTTGGGTCGTTATTTGTTTATATCTTTTATTTTAGCTTACTTGTAAACTTTTAATTTTTATCTTCATTATTAATATACATTTTGAAAGTCATAGTTAACATTTATAGAGCATTAGCTATTTCCTAGGCAGAGTGCTAAGAGCTTGGGCTTAGCACTAATTAGCCTGGGTTTGATTTCTGGTTTGCCACTTAAGCTTTTGTGGTCAAGTTACATAATCTCTTCATGTTTTAGTTTTCTCACTTGCAAATAAAGTTAGTGCATTTAAAGCACACAGAATAGTGCTTGGCACAGAGTAAGGACTTCGTTTAAATCTCACAACAACTGTATGAGGTGGATACTATAATTATCCTTATTTCATGGATTGGGAATCTATAAGGAAAAATAATTATGTATATGTAATAATATGTATGAGTATATGTGTATACAGACAGACACATTCACACCCAAACACATTATTCACACAGACACATCACACACACAGACACACATTTACACACATACATATATATGGGCTCAGGGCAGCTAAGTCATGCGGTGCAGTTTCTTGGTTTCTAAAGTATTCGTATGTATTTAGAAAATTCATATTTTCTTGCTCATCCCCACTTTTCATTCACTTCTTATTTTGGACCTGAAGACAAACAAAATGGGTTCTAATTCTAACTAGTGAAAAGCTGTAGTATGGCATCTAAATCTTTGCATTTGGCAATACATATCCTCTGAAGGAATTAAGATCACTGAAGAAGCCTATGTGGGAAGAGAAGAGAAGTAGGCCCAGGGGTGCAGATAGTACAAAAAATGCCATCAAAAATACATTTCCTGGGGAAGTGAGAGGGTGCTTGATTGGAAGAGCTGTCTATTACCCATAAATGAGCTAAGAAACCTGGAGAAATCCATAGAGCACATTAAGGCAGCTAGTTATATTTTAGAAGTGCACAATTTTGTCTGTTTTGTGATGTATGAAATTTAAATGTTTTTGCCATTCCCCCCCCCCCATAACAATGGAGTTGAATTATTATGTAGACCAGTCTCCTTTAGGCAAACGCAACAATAGGTACTCAATAAAAGCAGTAACAACAAAAGAGAAAAATAACAGTTTAAAAAGTACAGGTTGTTTCTCTTACCATTCTTCTCAGAGAGTATATACTTCAGAATGAGGTGGAAGATGTTTGGATTGACTGTTCTTTTACTTGGCTCAGTTCCAGCGTGCATATCTTTCAAGGCTGAATGTGATTCTGGTTGTTCAAGATCTTTCAAACCTGTGGCCCCCTAACACAAGCCAGCTACTTCAGTTACTGCTCAACAGAAGAAATAATGATTTTTGTTCCAATACAGGAAGAAAAACTGGCTGAGGAATGGGAGTAAGTCTTCAGTGAGATGCACAAATACGGCCATGTGTACTGTTCTTTATTGATTATTTAAGGGATTTACAAGGGAATTCTGACTGTACACACTTTTTGCCCTGTGTACTCACTTGAGAGTTTAACTGCCTAACATGTGCTGTAGTGATGACTGCTTGGAGTGCTGGGTTATTGTGTGCCTGGAGCTTTGGTTGGGGTGTGTTTCAGGTAGGTGATATCCCTGTTCTAGCTTCTTGTCTAGTAAATCGTAGGTGGAGTGACAGCTGCAGGAAACTACATCAGTGTTTGCTTTTTTAGGTACACTTCTGTAATGTTGAAGTGGAGTCTGTTTTGCTTATGTTCTTGTTTCATCATTAGTTTGGGGGTTAATTTATTTTAATTAGTGCCTAAGTTCTATGTCTTGAGTAAGACTTGGATAAGTGATACTTTCATTGTTAATAGTTCATTGGCAGAGTGAACCTAAAATCTCCCTTAGTGTAGTTGAATGAACTGGCCTGGAATACTCCCATTTAGTCAGTTTGATTTGGTACAAATTCAGTTACCAGTAAATCTGTCCTTTTTTCTTTCTTTCATTTTTAAGGTTAAAATGGGCTTGTTGGTGGACCTGACAAATACTTCAAGATTCTATGACAGAAATGACATAGAAAAAGAAGGAATCAAATATATAAAACTTCAGTGTAAAGGGTAAGTCATGTATTAAGATTCCTTAATATTTAAACCTTCTGTTGAAATTTGTAATCTCTTCTTAAAAAAAAAATGTTTCTGTATTACTAGACATGGCGAGTGCCCTACAACGGAGAATACCGAGACATTTATTCGTCTATGTGAGCGGTTTAATGAAAGAAACCCGCCTGAGCTTATAGGTATGTTTGGCTTCACTTTACCAATATTGAATATTTTCTTTTGTGATTGGGTTTCCCTTTTCTTTTTTACAAGTGAGTTGATATGGAAGTTTTTTTTTCTCTTTTAAGTCATCACCAAGAAGCGTTTACTAAAGTAGTAGAATAACTTCTGTGAACTATAAAATAAATGTATTTTTTTTAAAGAATTTTTTAAATGTTCTTTTTTAAAAATTAAGTTATTTTCTTTGTTCATTATTTTTGGCTGCATTGGGTCTTCGTTGCTGCGCGTGGGCTTTCTGTGGTTGCGGCAAGCAGGGGCTACACTTCACTGCGGTGCGTGGGCTTCTCATTGTGGTGGCTTCTCTTGTTGCAGAGCACGGGCTCTAGGCACGCGGACTTCAGTAGTTGTGACACACGGGCTTAGTAGTTGTGGCTCGCGAGCTCTAGAGCGCAGGCTCAGTAGTTGCAGCACACGGGCTTAGTTGCTCCACGGCATGTGGGATCCTCCCAGACCAGGGATCGAACCTGTATCCCCTGCATTGGGCACTGTGCCACTAGGGAAGTCCCAAAATAAATGTATTTTTGTAATTTAAAAATTTTTCATGATAAAGCCCTAATTGCCCCTCTTCAGTTGTATTGTTGGGAAACTGTATCTTAAACACTATATGTATATTTATTTTTTATAACTTTGAATTTTATATTGTATGTATCATTCTGAACCTTTCTTTTTTCACTCAGTATTGTGTTTCTGGGAGTGACCCATGGTGATGTATGTAACTGTTGTTTATTTGCTGCTGTGTAGTATTCCATTATATGAATGTATTATAGTTTATCCACTTTCCTGTTGATGGACAGTTCTTTCAGCAGATATTTATTGATTGCTACTCTTTGCTAGGTACAGGCTCTTGGAACAGCTCAGGGAGAAAACAGAAAAAAGGGGGTTGGGGAAGCGGGGGAAGGAAGCCAATAAACATAAATGTAACAAATGAGTAAATTTTCTTGAAATGATTATTACTTAAAGTGACATTTGGGTTATTTTCAGTTCTTTTTGCTATTACGAAAAATGTTGCCAGGAGTGGTCTAGAATTTTTAAGGTTTGTGATTTTTAGTTTTGGTTCTTTGTTCCTTCTGATATTTATATTGGCATATGGTTTGAATTGAGGATCCAATTTAAATGTTTTCTATATAGTCAGTCATTTGTTTCAGCACAGTATGTTGAATAATTTTTTCACCTGATGGTTAGATGCCATAAATTAACTTCTTATATGTACTGTTGGAAATTTTTTCCAATTCATATTCCTTTTAGTTTTTTGGGTAATATTTAAAAGCTTTTGTTGTTAATATATTTTCTTTTGTGATTTCTTCTTTTTTAAAATTTTAAGCAGCTACTATTTTCCCCATTCAGAGAATTAACTGAAAAAATTTTAGGAATAGTAGGAAAGTTCAGGGGATATATTTGGACACAGATAAATAGGAAAACATCAGCAACTTTCCTGCGAACAAGCAATAACTAGTTAGAAAATATAGTTAGAGAATAGTCTCATTAATCTTACTATTAATAATATTGGCTAACATTTATTGAACATTTCTCTCTGCTAGTCACTCTGTAAATCATTTTACAAACATTGTCTCATTTTCTTCTCAATACTATTAGGTAGATGTTATTGTCACCCCCCATTTTATGATAAGAAACAGGCTTGGGAAGGTTAAGTGACTTAAGGTCATTCACATAACTAGTAAGGGTTACAGCTTAGATCAGATCCTAAGATAAGATCTAAGGGTTACAGCTTAGATAAGATCCTAAGTAAAGTTTAGAGTTCATACTCTAAACTACTTGTCTTCTGTAAAGTACAAAACGCCAAGGAATAAAGTTATTAAGAAATGTAGGAGTTCTTAATTAAGAAAATTTCACTTGTATGTTAAAAGACTTGAAGAAATGGAGATTCATTGTTTCCAAATTAATTTCCAGTTTTTAGTGTAATTCCAGGCAAAATCCCAATGAGACTTTGGAAAAATTACTATGAAGTTAATTTCTATTTGTAAAGTCCACTGCCTCCATTAAGTCAATATTTATTGAGCACAGAAAACAATTGTTTGGCAAATCAGACAGGTGAAATTATGAGCAAGAAAATTTTGAAAGACAAAAGTAACAAGGGGATTTTCCTTACCAGTTATCCAAGCATATGGTAAAGCAATGGAAACTACAGTGGTTTCCTAGTGGTAGAGATGTTTTTCACATCAGAGAGGGAAGGTGTGATTATTCAACAAATGGTTATGAGACAATTAGCTAACTGTATAATAAAATATATTTTAGATGGATCAGATATTTTTGAAAGGACCCATAATAATATAGGAGAAATATAGGTCAGTACTTATTTAACTGAGGTAAGAAAGGGTATTCCAGGTTTCTCATCAAAGGCAGAATCCATAAACAGGTATTTTTTAAGCCGTGTTCCTGGACCGCCTGCATCGGAATCACCTGAGGATGCTTATTAGAAGTGCATGCTTTAGGGCCCCGTACTGGACTTGTATGATCAAAACCTCTGGGAATGAAGCCTAGGGATCTAATTGTTTTTAAAACAAGGGTCTTAGGTGATTTTTATGTATACTTAAATTTGAAAACTGCTGTCAAAAATTAAAATGTCTATTCATGGTAATAGTAACAGCTGGAATTAATGAATGCATATTATTTGCCTGGCAGAGTTGGTGGGAAACTCTGAGTGAATGAATGAAGGAATGAATGAATGTAATCCTCATAACAACTCTGTGTAGTATGTGGCAGTATCCGTATAGTATGTGGCAGTATCTGTATTTTACAGATAAGAAAACTGAATCTCAGAGAAATTAAGTATAGTTTTTCCATGGTAACACATCTGATAAGTGGTTAAGCCAGGTTTGTAATCCGGTTTCTTACTTCAAAGTCCAAATTTCTAATTACTTGCTGCACTGGTTTCTAGAGTGACCACATAAAAATGAAAAATAAATTCTGTGTTATAAAACACAACAGAAACAGAGCAAAAAGATATTTGACAAATTGGGAGCAATATTTGAAGCATATATGACAGATAAAAGTTAATATTCTTATATACAAAAAGATTTTATAATCCAACAGGCAAAAGAGGCATTCCTCCATAGAAAAATATGGAAAACAATGAAAATGAAATTTATAAGAAATGAATTACAAATAGCCAAGAAACATGAAAAAAATTTTCATTCTCACTTGTTAACAAGAGATACAAATTAAAATATATGTCGTTACCTTCCCCCATCAAATTGGCAAAGATTAAAAACGAATCATAATGTCAAGCTTTGGATAAAGTGGATGTACTTATACATTATTAATTTGAGTGTTAATTGGTACACCCTCTCTGGAGGGCCAATTTGGTGATATTTCTCAAGATGCTTAAAAGTGTTCACACACTTTGACTTGTCAAGGCCACATTTAAGAATTTATTTAAAGGAAGTAGTCAGAGATGGGCATAAAGATTTATGAGAAAGAAATTTAATCACATCTTCATTTGTAATTAAAAAACTGGAAACAGCTTACACCTCTGATAGAAGCAGATCATTTATGTCGTACAGTATGCAATTTATTTAACAGAAGAACAATAATATGGGACTATATGACATGGTATTGTGATATGTATATGTGTATATATTTACACATTCACATGAATATATGTAACAAATACACACATATTTAGGATACAACTAGAACATATACAGCCTAAAATAGCATTGAGGCCTTTATTTGAACAATTAAAAACAACTTTTTTCATTCGAGAGAAGCCATTGTAGGGGTAAAGAAGAAGAATTCAAGAAGAACTTCAAGAACACTTAACATCTGGAATCAAATATCCTGATTTCAGGAAGATTAATACTCCCAAGTCAACCCTTGTTATAAATTGTCTGGTTGTATTCTTAGAAGAACTGATGGGGAAATTTTCTAAATTGAGTGTTTTATGGGTTATTAAAAAAAATTATAGAACTGTGCTACAATATATTATATGTTACTATATATTATTTGTTTTATATCACTGGTAGGGGTTCTCTTCATGAGGATTGAAGTGGAAACATTTGCTTTGGGCCTGTCCAGTTTTGGAGCATTGTAGTGGCAATTATTTATTGTAATACTCTGAAGACAACAACAGAAACTGGTCTTAGAGCTGGTTGCTGGTAACACCTTTTCAAACAAAAAGAATAAAGAATCAAGTTTGTACTCTTAGGATCAGAAAATACTGGTCTGCTTTTACAATATTTTAATTGTGTTTTAGTATCCGAGATGGAATTTTCATCAGCCTTGCACACATTCTTGCTGAAGCATACTTGTGATCAACAGTAGACATTTGTGACATGACAAAAGTTAGACTCAGATTTATTTTCAAAGCTACTCTTTTTTTAAATCATCATTTTACTGTCAGTTCATGCAGTTAGCTTGGTTGTGGGATAATACTGTAGACTTAGTGGAAATGAAAAGTTCTTGAAACACAGAAGCCTCAGGTGTTTTCTGATGTTTAGGAAGAACTACAGCTTCATAATCCCTTATCTGAAACCCTTGGGGGTCATATGTTTCCAGTTCTTATGTTACCTCCCCTGGAGATAGTACCCCCTAATTTTTCTTTATTGTAGAAATTTTCAGTCATACCAAAAATAGGGAGAATAGTGAAATGACACCTCATGTATCCATCATTCAGCTTCAATAATTATCATTTTGCTGGTTTTTTTTTTTTCATTTTTCCTCTCCTCCCCCTGACAGATTTTTTTCTGAGTATTTTAAAGCAGATCACAGATACCATGTCATTTCACTTAAAGTGTTTCAGTATGCATCTCTAACTGATAAGGATTTTTGGTTTTTATATAATCACCATGCAATTGTGCCAAACAGAATAATGAGAAATTCCTTAAGGTCATCTAAATCCTAGTCCATTTTCAGGTTTCCTCAATTATAGAAAAAATGCCTTTTTAAGTTAGATTTTCAAACCAGTTTCCAATAGTGTCCACATGTTGCGTTTTGTTGTTATGTCTCAAATCTCTCTGATTCACTCTCTTTTTTAATGCTATCAGTTTGCTGGAGAAACCACGTCATTTGTCCTATAAAATATTCCATTATCTGGGTCTACCTGAGTGCTTCCTCATAGTATTAGTTAACTTTTTCCTTTGTCTTCTGTATGTCCTGTAAACTGGTAGTTAAATCGAGAGGCATACTTATATATTTTGGCAAGCATACTTCATAGTTGGCGTTGTATGGTTCCTTTCACACCACATCAGGAAGCACATAAAGTTAAGTGTCTGATTCTCTTATTTCTTAATTTCCAGAATAATGAATTGGTATTTTACCAATCTCCAGTGGTGACTGATTACTTTTTTTTCTTGGAGTATCTGTATGAACTCATGAATTTTTATATAGTTGATGTATTTAAATCAGTCGCAGTCAATATTTATTCTTATGCCCAAATTGCTCCATCCTAGGCCAATGGGAGCCCCTTCATGTTGATTTCTGTATCCTTTTGGTAGCACCCTATCAGTCTTTGATGGTTTCCTTGTTTTCTGGTACAACGTGTTTTCCAGACCTGGAACCAGTTTTTTCTCTAAGGAGCCTGGTTCCTTTAAGTGGAAAATAGTATTAGAGATAATCTGGGTGTAGAGAGCATTTCTGCAGTTAAATATATGAATATTCATTCACACTAAGTGAGAAAAATAGACTATAAATAACGTCATATCAGTTCAGGTCAGGTTTTGTCCCCAAATAATCTACCAAAAATCTTAACTTTTTAGAGCTTCTTTGAAATTATAATTACAAATAAGAGATTATGGAGCTATAGTGCATTTGTTTGCATGTACAGAAATAACTTGAGGATAAGAATTTTGTGGACTGGAGAAATAAAAAATGTCTGTTTTGTGTTAAAAGAGAAATGGCTGATTTCTTGGTAAATGGTGGACTACGTATAATAGATATGTAGCTTAACTAATGCCTCTAATTACTTTAGGTGTTCCTGGTTATAAATACATGGGCCAGGACAGTTACAGAAAGATAGAGAAGATGAAAAGGCAGAGGGCTATGTACCAGATGAAGGAACAAGAAAAAACCCCAGAAAAACAACTAAATGAAGTGGAGATAGGCAACCTTCCAGAAAAAGAATTCAGAATAATGATAGTGAAGATGATCCAGGACCTTGGAATAAGAATGGAGGCAAAGATTGAGAAGATGCAAGAAATGATTAACAAAGACCTAGAAGAATTAAAGAACAAACAAACAGAGATGACCAATACAATAACTGAAATGAAAACTACACTAGAAGGAATCAATAGCAGAATAACTGAGGCAGAAGAACGGATAAGTGACCTGGAAGACAGAATGATGGAATTCACTGCTGCGGAACAGACTAAAGAAAAAAGAATGAAAAGAAATGAAGACAGCCTAAGAGACCTCTGGGATAACATTAAACGCAACAACATTCGCATTATAGGGGTCCCAGAAGGAGAAGAGAGAGAGAAAGGACCAGAGAAAATATTTGAAGAGATTATAGTCGAAAACTTCCCTAACATGGGAAAGGAAATAGCCACCCAAGTCCAGGAAGCGCAGAGAGTCCCATACAGGATAAACCCAAGGAGAAACACGCCGAGACACATAGTAATCAAAGTGGCAAAAATTAAAGACAAAGAAAAATTATTGAAAGCAGCAAGGGAAAAACGACAAATAACATACAAGGGAACTCCCATAAGGTTAACAGCTGATTTCTCAGCAGAAACTCTGCAAGCCAGAAGGGAGTGGCATGATATACTTAAAGTGATGAAAGGGAAGAACCTACAACCAAGATTACTCTACCCGGCAAGGATCTCATTTAGATTTGATGGAGAAATCAAAAGCTTTACAGACAAGCAAAAGCTAAGAGAATTCAGCACCACCAAACCAGCTCTACAACAAATGCTAAAGGAACTTCTCTAAGTGGGAAACACAAGAGAAGAAAAGGACCTACAAAAACAAACCCAAAACAATTAAGAAAATGGTCATAGGAACATACATATCGATAATTACCTTAAACGTGAATGGATTAAATGCCCCAACCAAAAGACATAGACTGGCTGAATGGATACAAAAACAAGACCCATATATATGCTGTCTACAAGAGACCCACTTTAGACCTAGGGACACATACAGACTGAAAGTGATGGGATGGAAAAAGATATTCCATGCAAATGGAAATCAAAAGAAAGCTGGAGTAGCTATACTCATATCAGATAAAATAGACTTTAAATTAAAGAACGTTACAAGAGACAAGGAAGGACACTACATAATGATCCAGGGATCAATCCAAGAAGAAGATATAACAATTATAAATATATATGCACCCAACATAGGAGCACCTCAATACATAAGGCAACTGCTAACAGCTATAAAAGAGGAAATCGACAGTAACACAATAATAGTGGGGGACTTTAACACCTCACTTACACCAATGGACAGATCATCCAAAATGAAAATAAATAAGGAAACAGAAGCTTTAAATGACACAATAGACCAGATAGATTTAATTGATATATATCGGACATTCCATCCAAAAACAGCAGATTACACGTTCTTCTCAAGTGCGCACGGAACATTCTCCAAGATAGATCACATCTTGGGTCACAAATCAAGCCTCAGTAAATTTAAGAAAATTGAAATCATATCAAGCATCTTTTCTGACCACAACGCTATGAGATTAGAAATGAATTACAGGGAAAAAAACGTAAAAAGGACAAACACATGGAGGCTAAACAATACGTTACTAAATAACCAAGAGATCACTGAAGAAATCAAAGAGGAAATCAAAAAATACCTAGAGACAAATGACAATGAAAACACGACGACCCAAAACCTATGGGATGCAGCAAAAGCAGTTCTAAGAGGGAAGTTTATAGCTATACAAGCCTACCTAAAGAAACAAGAAAAAGCTCAAGTAAACAATCTAACCTTACACTTAAAGAAACTAGAGAAAGAAGAACAAACAAAACCCAAAGTTAGCAGAAGGAAAGAAATCATAAAGATCAGAGCAGAAATAAATGAAATAGAAACAAAGAAAACAATAGCAAAGATCAATAAAACTAAAAGTTGGTTCTTTGAGAAGATAAACAAAATTGATAAACCATTAGCCAGACTCATCAAGAAAAAGAGGGAGAGGACTCAAATCAATAAAATCAGAAATGAAAAAAAAAAAAAAAAATACATGGGCCAGATTTGTGAATATATATTTTCATGAGTAGCACACGTGTATTTTGGTAAAAAACATTTCTTTTGATTAAATAAAAATATTTAAAATAACTTGGCACATAATAAGTTCTTTTTTTAAATTAGTTGATTGTTTTATTTTTGACCACGTTGGGTCTTTGTTGCTGCGCGTGGGCTTTCTCTAATTGCGGAGAGCAGGGGCAACTCTTCATTGTGGTGTGCGGGCTTCTCATTGCAGTGGCTTCTCTTGTGGAACATGGGCTCTAGGTGCGTGGGCTTCAGTAGTTGTGGCTCGGGGGCTCAGTAGTTGTGGCCCATTGTATATTCTTGCCTCCTTTATCAAAGATCAGGTGACCATATGGGCATGGGTTTATCCCTGGGTTTTCTATCCTAATCCGTTGATCTATATTTCTGTTTTTGTGCCAGTACCATACTGCCTTGATTACCATAGCTTTGTAGTATAGTCTGAAGTCAGGGAGCCTGATTCCTCCAGCTCTGTTTTACTTTCTCAAGATTGCTTTGGCTATTCAGGGTCTTTTGTGTTTCCATACAAATTGTGAAATTTTTTGTTCTAGTTCTGTGAAAAATGCCATTGGTAGTTTGAGACGGATTGCATTGAATCTGTAGATTGCTTTGGGTAGTATAGTCATTTTCACAGTGTTGATTCTTCCAATCCAAAAACATGGTGTATCTCTCCATTTCTTTGTATCCTCTTTAATTTCTTTCTTCAGTGTCTTATAATTTTCTGCATACAGGTCTTTTGTCTCCTTAGGTAGGTTTATTCCTAGGTGTTTTATTCTTTTTGTTGCAGTGGTAAATGGGAGTGTTTCCCTAATTTCTCTTTCAGAATTTTCATTGTTAGTGTATAGGAATGCAAGAGATTTCTGTGCATTAATTTTGTATCCTGCTACTTTACCAAATTCATTGATTAACTCTAGTAGTTTTCTGGTAGCATCTTTAGGATTCTCTGTGTATTATAGCATCATGTCATCTGCAAACAGTGACAGCTTTACTTCTTCTTTTCCAATTTGGATTCCTTTTATTTCTTTTTCTTCTCTGATTGCTGTGGCTGAAACTTCCAAAACTATGTTGAATAATGAGCACTGGTACTTTCTTAAATTGCATATCATCGCATGACTTAATCACTTAATTGGCAATTATTCTTATATTTCCTATTCATAAAAATATTTAGTTAATCTTGCTAGAGTAAAAATTAGATACAAAAATAGTGGTGTAGATGAGAAACATTTTTAGAGTATTTGTTGCTTAAATCGGTCTCAAATATAAAGTAGAAAGGAAATTTACATGTTGGGTTAAGATTTATGTTGAATAAAAAAGTCTATTTACAGCTGACATCTTTGTGTAACTTTTGAGGCACGTTTTCTTAACAAAGCACTGGAGATGATGAATTTATAGAGTTTCATGATTATAGCAATTATTTCTAAGGGGTAACTTTTTCTGTTCAAGGCTGATCTCTTTATTTTTTTATCTCTTTTCAGAAACTTCATTTCAGTTATATCATTGTTCTCTATTTCAGTCTCTGTGATTTAACCAGGTCCTTCTCAGCCTGTAAATATACCCAAGCCTCTTATATTAAAATATTACCCCTCCCTCCAAAAAAACCCCACACCTTTCTGTTTTATATTCCCCTTCTCCTTCCCAGTCAACTTTCCAAAAGATTGATACTTGAATCCATTTATTTTCATTCACATCTCTGCGATCTGGAGTCCTCACTCTGCAGTCTTAAACAAATAGTGACTTTCAGTTCTAATCATTTTGTGACATTTAAACAGTTGAACACTCCTGTCTTGGAACTTCCTCTTTTCCTGGTGAACATGACCCAGTGTTCATGCTCCCTTTGTTTTCTTGACCCCATGATTGTTCATTCTTAGTCTTTTTTTATGCCCTTCCATCCGCCAACTTATTCTTGAAAGTTTAGTTTTCCTCAGATTCCATCCTTAATTATCTTCTCTTGTTCTGTTGATACTTACCCATTCTCAGTGATTTTGCCTACACCACAGACTGCTTCTGTAGTGACTACATGCTGATTATTCTTGAATCCACAACTCCAGCTAGATCTCTCTGTGAAGCTCTTTACCCTTATTTCCAAATATTTGTAAGTCTCATAAGAACGTTAAACTCAGCATGTCCAGCTGTACTCATTGCCTTGCCCAAAAGACTGATGTAAACTCCTGTACTTCCTTACCTGGTAAACGGGGCCATTGCCCAAATAGTCACCCAAGTCAGAAACCAAACTCTCAGTGTTGACAGTTATTCACCCCTCAGATTGCACATTCTACCTGAAATGTTTCTTCCACCTACCTCTCCCTGTCATTCCCATCACCATGACCCTTGTCATTCAGATCCTTATCTCACATATAAATTACTGGGATGGCTTCCTTACTAGTTTTCTTGCTTCACTGATGCTCCATCTCTACTTTACGTTGAGCTGCCATTGAAGTGGGTTTTCTACAGCGTGATCATTTAATAATGTACACCAAGCTGTTTTTATTACTTTTTCAAAGTAGTTCAAATGACTTAAAAATGCAGTCAGTTTTAGAATTTATGAAACTCATTTGCAGCTTTTCAGAATATAGAGGCAGGACCACACTGATCTTGAATATGTCCTAAAAAAAAGCTTAACAAAAATAAATGTCTTTTTCTCAGCAGGTTTTTCTTCTAAAAGTTCATTTTGGAAGATTACAAGCTAATGTAAAGATACAGTCAGTTGGTTTCTAGAGAACTTTGTTTTTATTTTACTGTGTATCCATCAGTTTGTTATTTTCCATATCCAGTGAAGTGTCCCGCATGTATGTGTGCATGCGTGTGTGTGTGTGCGTGTGCCTATGTTCTTTAGAGTTGTGTGTTTGATGAAATACCTCCTTTTTTAAAATGCTTGGAATCTTAGTTTTTTTTTTTTTTTAAATTAATTAATTAATTTATTTATTTTTGGTTGTGTTGGGTCTTCGTTTCTGTGCGAGGGCTTTCTCTAGTTGCGGCGAGTGGGGGCCACTCTTCATCGCGGTGCGCGGGCCTCTCACCATCGCGGCCTCTCCTGTTGCGGAGCACAGGCTCCAGACGCGCAGGCTCAGTAGTTGTGGCTCACGGGCCCAGTTGCTCCGTGGCATGTGGGATCTTCCCAGACCAGGGCTTGAACCCGTGTCCCCTGCATTGGCAGGCGGATTCTCAACCACTGCACCACCAGGGAAGCCCTGGAATCTTAGTTTTAAGATAAAACTTTAGACCTTAGAAACAGTTGTAACTAATAAATCAGTATATGTTATATTTAAACTTATAGCTGTGCTATAAGTTATTTTCTAAGCAATTTAAGCTGACAGGTTTAATAGTTATAAAAGAAGGCCAAGCTTTAAAAATGTAGTTATTTTATAAAATGATTGAAATGTTTTGATTGCAGGTTGGGGTTTTAAAGTAAAACGTAGCCTCTAAAGTGATTTATTAAATCAAAATTGTTTTATTTTCTAGGTGTTCATTGTACTCATGGTTTCAATCGCACTGGTTTCCTCATATGTGCCTTCTTGGTGGAGAAAATGGATTGGAGGTATTTGTTTCTTGTTATAATGGAAGAAGACATATTTAGTAATTGATAAAAATTTTTTATTGATTTTTCAATTTTAGCATTTTATATTGCCACGTTTTTGGTGAAGTCATGAGTAATATGATTGATTCAAGTGGTTTTCATTTTAGATTTGGTTAATCTTTCGAACACCATTCATTACCTGGTGTTTTCTACTAAGTAGCACTTTGAGTGCTTATGGATCCCGTATACTATGCATTTTCTTTTCCAGATTTTTTTTTTTCACATTTTACAGAATTATCAGAGACAAGTTCTCCCAATATTTTGTGTATATTTTCACCTTGGAGGTTACTATTGTTTTTCTTTTCATTTTTAATAGTACCTTTTAAAAATACCTATTGAGTACTAGGAAAAACTTAAATGCTATACAGAAAACGTATTTTTGGGGACAGAGTTACTCTGTTTAAACGAATAAGCATGTCTTTATGAGCAGCTGTTATTTGTAAAGTGTCTTTTTAGATTCTGAGAGATTAGAGAATGGGATATTACTAACTGAATTTCCTCATTTACTTTGAAGGTCTTTACTTTTGTTTACAAAGCCTTTCACGCAGTAGATCCTTCTCTGAATATAATCAGCTGAAGTACACATGTGACTGTATATTTTCCTGCTCATTCATCCTTGGGGGTTCTCTACTGCATGCACTTCTAGCTCTTCCTTTCTGGCCTTTCAGATGCTCTACACAGTAATGCTACACGATACAGACTCCTATGTCAGACTCAGCCTATGCTTAGCCTCTCTCTGATGACCAGTACTCTTAATGCCTGGGTGTGTTGAAAGTTCCTGAAAAACCAGCATGCTTGTACTTTCTTTTCATATTGCTATTCACATTTCTTTGATGTTTTCGCTGAGAGTCAGACCTCAAACTTCAAGGGTTTACTTAAATTCCTTACAGACTCTACCCGGTCTTGTCTATACACTCATTGCAGTTTACCTTTAGAGTTTAGGAAATTCCCATGTACTTATGTTAAAAATGTTTCAGAATGAATTTGTCTCTTAATAGATTGAATGCCTTGAGCGTGGGGACTGTGATTTGTCCATTTTAGAAAACCTCTATTATGCTTTGTATAATAGCCTTAAATGTAACAAGTGAATTTTGATAAATCTGCATAAATGGAGAGTAGTGAGGAAATTGCATGGTGTTTATTTTCCATAGTATTGAAGCAGCAGTTGCTACTTTTGCTCAAGCCAGACCACCGGGAATTTATAAGGGTGATTATTTGAAAGAACTTTTTCGTCGCTATGGTGATATAGAGGAAGCACCACCCCCACCTCTATTGCCAGATTGGTGTTTTGAGGATGATGAAGACGAAGATGAGGACGAGGATGGAAAAAAGGAATCAGAACCTGGGTCGAGTGCCTCCTTTGGCAAAAGGAGAAAAGAACGTTTAAAACTGGTAATGTTTAAAAATACTATTATAGTCTTTACCTTTTCTTCTACAGCTTCATTGAGATTTATGCAAATGGAATGTTAACTATGTTTGTTTAGCTAGATTTGTTAGATTATTTCATTCTGGTTATTTCCAAAGACTCTTGATAGCCATGAATCTTTGCCTTTTCTACAAGAAAAGTTTCAGTTATATAAATTCATCCTGTTTTTGTTTCTTAGGTAAACCAAAGAACTCTTAGATGTTAGATTGAGAATTTATTGTTTCTTTGCAAAGTATTGTGAGATTCCAACTAAATATGGAGTGAAAATTTTTACTGATGCTTTACAAAATTGTCCCATAGTTAAAATAACTTTGCATATAAATTCTGCTCCTTTCCATGGGTGGTGTTTTCATATTTTTCTGTAAAGTTGAACTCAGAAGGTTCTTATTTCTTCTATAGTCAACTCCTGTTAATCTTCTAGAAATAAAAGGCCTAAGAAGAAACATCAGGCATTACCTTCTTTTCTCAGGAGGACAGGAGAGATGTTGAGAAGAAGATTGCTGGTTGTACTTGTACATACACAAGTAGATGGTGTAGGCCAAAGGGTAAAGTCAGGGACAGTGTGGCGGTAATTCATTGTTAATAAAGTTAATAATTAAGGTGTGTGGGATATCATGGGTGAGCAGTAAATCCCACAACTCATTTATTAGTAGGCATTGACTGACAGGCAAGGAAGAAAATGCCTTGTTTTATGTAAATAATAAAATACAGTTATTTAGGGCTTTAAAAAAAAGTCTCTTGTTTGAAAAACATTGTTTTAATATGTATTTACACATTTCAAACTTCAAGACTCAGCGGCTACTGAAAGTGTAAATTGTTTTGAAACATGGAAATAATTTCAAAAATAACTTAGTTTTTCACTCTAACTCATTTTCTGGACTTAGATATCTGAAATGACTGAATCACATACCTAGAAAAATAAGAATCACATTCTAAAGAAAGTCTAATAGCATAATATGACATATAGATGATTACCCTCTTATCACTTCTGTGAGGGAATTCAACTGTATTTTTTAAGAATAACATTAATCATGAGCATATGCTTAATGTGTTTTTGAATTATGATCTAGTATTTGAATGTGTAAAAGAGTTTAAAACAGTTACTATTTTTACAAAATAGGGTCAAGTTTGCAGCATTTATTTTTCTTTGCCATCAGAAAGTGTCTTAAAAATGACATTTATTTTATAATCTTAAGCACGATTAAATCCCTATAATTGCAAATGAGCTCCAGCATCATTAAGAGGAAACTAGCTAAGATGAACATGTATCTTTAGGGGAATAAATGACATATAAAATAAAATCCTAAACCTAGTTTCCCCTGGTTTGTTTTGTCAGTTACTAAGAGGAGTGTTTAAAAATTCCCCACTGTGATTGTGGATTTACCTATTTCTCCTTGTAGTTCTGTCAGATTTTGCTTTATATATTTTGAGGTGATATTTGGTTTATACAAACATGTATAAAAGATTATTTTATCTTTACAATGTCTTAACTTTTAGCATTGTAAAATGTCTGTTATTTATATGGTAGTACAAGTGTTCTTTTGGATAGTGTTTGTATGAAAGACCTTGTATCTATCTTTTTACTTTCAGCCTTTATTAATCCTTTATTTAAGGTATGACTCTTATAAGCATCATGTTGCTGGGTTTTGTTTACCTAGTCAACAGTTTTTGCCTTATTGGAATATTTAGTCTATGTACATTTATTTTACTGATATAATTTAAACTTACTGTCTCACTATTTTCTTTTGTTTGTTTGTTTTTGTTTATCCCTCTTGTGGTATGGTCCTTTTTATCTTCCTTTCTTGCCTTAAAAAAAAAATTAATTAATTTTTGGCTGTGTTGGATCTTCATCGTTGGGTCTTCATTGCTGTGCGTGGGCCTCTCATTGTGGTGGCTTCTCTTGTTGCGGAACATGGGCTCTAGGCGCGCGAGCTTCAGTAGTTGTGGCTCGCGGGCTCTAGAGTGCAGGCTCAGTAGTTGCGGCTCACGGGCTTAGTTGCTCGGCGGCATGTGGGATCTTCCTGGACCAGGGATTGAACCCGTGTCCCCTGCATTGGCAGGCAGATTCTTAACCACAGCACCACCAGGGGAGTCCTCTTGCCTTCTTTATGCTTAATTATTTTTATCGTTCTGTTACCCCAACCCATGCTTGTTATACATTCCTTTACTATTTTTTTAGTGGTTACCCAAGATTTCAGTATGCATCTTTGACTGTTGAAGTCTGGTAAATGTTAGTACTTTTGCCACTTTTTAGATAATGCAAAAATCCAAGAACTTTTGAGTCCATTGATCTCTTACTGCCCTTTTGGTATTGTGTATTTTAATTCTCTCTATACTTTAAATCCCATAATACATCATCATCATCATCATTATATGGTTAATATTCATTAGCTATACCCACATATTTATCCTTTCTGGTGCTCTTCATTTCTTTGTGTATTTTTGTGGCTTCATTTGCATAGTTTTTCTTCTAACTGAAGCACTCTCTTCAGTATTTTCTTTAATGTGGATCTGCTGTGAGACATTCTTACAGCATTTGTGTGAAAATGTCTTTATATACCCCATCATTTTAAAGAACAGTTGTTCTTCAAAATCCAGATTCTAGAATTCTGGGTTGCTATGTTGAAGATATTATTCCATAATTCATTTCTGTTGAGAAGTTACTTCTTTGAAGATAATTTCTTTTTGGTTTTGATTTTCAGCAGTTTTACTATGATGTTTCTACCTGTGGTTTTCTTTGTATTTTTCCTGCTTCCTACTTACAGTGATTCTTGAATCTATGATTGGATTTTTTAATCCGTTTTAGACAATTCTTGACCATTATCTCTTCAAATATTGTTTTAGATTCATTCTTTCTCCTTTCTCCTTCTACTCAATAGAACTTTTGAATTTTATTATTTTTTAAAATGTTTCCTATGTTCTTTTATATATTCTCCACTTTTTTGTTTCATATTTTTCAGTCTGGTTATTTTTTTTCTGACCTATCTTCCAGTGTATTAATTCTCTCTTTAGCTTTGTCTAAGCTGCTGTTAAATTCATCTGTTGAGTACTTAATTTCAGTTATTTTACTTTCACTTCTGGAATTTCAGTTTGAGTATTAAAGTAACTTTCAGTTCTCTGCTGGAATTCTGTATCTTGTCATTTAGGTTTTTGAATTTATTAAGGCTATTTTATTTTATTTTGTTTTATTTTTAAATTTTTTGGCCATGCGGCTTGTGGGATCTTAGTTCCCTGACCAGAGATTGAACCTGGGCCATGGCAGTGAAAATGCCAAGTCCTAACCACTGGACTGCCAGGGAACTCCCTATTAAGCCTATTTTAAAGCCTATGTCAGATAACTCTAATATGTGGATACTCTCTGGATCCTTTTTTTAGTTTTTCTTCTTGTATTCATTTGATTTCTAGTCAATTGTAGGTTTTTTTTTTTCTTTTTTTAAATACCTGGGTATTTCTGCTTACTAGACATTATGTATGAAAAATTGTGGAAATAATTTGAGGTTTTCTTCATTCAGAGAAGATTTACCTTTGCTTCTACACGGGGTTAGGAGTAGAACATCTTAACTCAGCCAAGAATTGAACTGTTTAGAAGCTAGGCTTTAGTTTTGGGGGGCTGGTCTGTTTTTGGTTCACCCCAATTCTGGAGTGTGGCCCCTTGGGAATTCTAACTGAAAGCCTGGAGCATTAAGCAGGACCCCCCTCCTTGGTGACCTGGTACTCCAATTTTTGTTTTCCCATTCTTGTGATAAATGCTGAAAGTTCTGTTCAGTTTTGTAGCCTCTCAGCTACCAATTTGGAAACAGTGCCTTTAGAGGAAAATCCTAGAGGAGAAAAGCTATGCCAGATGTCTGTCTCATCTCTCAGGGCTTCCCTTCTTTGGTTCTTGGCCCTTCAGATCCTTACTGCCTTTCTAATTCTCTGATATCTTAAAACAGGTGCTTTTAACATTTTTGTCTAGCATTTCTCATGGCTGCAAAATTTGTCTAAATAAACTAGTCTGCCATTGCCAAAAGCAGAATGCTTCCCTTCTTTGTTTTTGGAGAAAGCAGTTAGATTTGATTTCTGACTGACAATGCGATGGTAATTTTCAAGAATATTTGAGCTTATACTTCCAAAGGTAGAGTTATGAAAAAAGAAAATTCTGAAGCATTATGCATTTTGGTAGGTTTCTCCTCTTTTCAAATCATAACTAGTAGATACTAAAATTATTAAATATGTTTTTATTTATAAAAATAATATACTGACATTAAAGAAAATTTGAAAACAAATAATCCTTCAACTTTTACCCTACCACGGCATTTCTGTTATCTTAAAAGAATTTCTCCGCAATTACTTACCTGTCTATCTGTCTCTAATTTAAAAGTGTACACAAGTGACATACAGATCAATTTTCTTTGTAAAATAAAAATGTGAACATCTAGAAGTATATAGGGTAAGAAGTGAAGTTTTCTCTTTTCCTCGTACATATAGAACTAGCTCATTCTTTTTAGCTGGCACTGAAAAGAACAGTTTATAAAAAGCAAACAGAACATTTCTTTAGAAGACAAGAGAGGATATCAATCCATAAAATAATGGCAAGCTATTATGGAGAAGAACCAGTTAGAGACCTTAGAAATGATAATAATAAAGAAAAAATGTCAGTTGGTGGGTTGGATAGCAGACTGAAGTTAGCTGTGGAGGAAATTATCAAGGTGGAAGATCTAGCTAAGAAATTCTTCCTGGATGTAGCACAAAAAGACAAAGAAATATGAAAAATAGTTTAAAGTTATGTAGTGATCTATATGGATGATTTAATAGTATGAGAAGTCATAGAGGGGACAAATACAGTAAGGATATGAAGTGTCTATCTGAGGATAATTTTCTGTTGTACAGCAGGGCCAGGGCAGACTAGTGATTTTAAGCAGCTGATGGGAGGTGAGAAAAAGGAGGCAGTTGTGTTAGGGGTCCTCAGTACCACCTCTGCTTTTGGAGATTCTCTAGGACTCAGCATATAGTTGTACTCACAGCTAAGATTTAACGCAGCAGTGTACTAAGGATATCCTGCTGGATAATAAGGGAAAAAGACAAGTGGAGTTTCGAGGAGTCCATGTGCAGGCTTCCTTTTGCTCTCTCCTTCCCACGAGGGGTCGTACAGAGCTCACTCTTCCCACAGCAGTGGAAATGCATCAGCGCATGTGTGATGTTTCTGTCTAGGGAAGCTCGTTAGAGTCTCAGTGCCCAAGGTTTTTATGCATGGTTGGTCATGTAGGCAGCTTGTGCCTAGCGTGTATCAATATTCCAGAATCCCAGAAGGAAAACATTTGTTCAGCATAAACTATTATCTGTACAAATAGTTTAGGCATGATGAACCAGCCTTATCAGTTGACTGAGAACACTGGGAGTCATGTTCCCAGATGCCATCCAGGGGCCAACCTTGCAAGCAGTCCTATTACGTTAACTCTTATCTGCACACTGGTACAGACTATTTGAGTAGTTTGGTTATGAGCAAAAAGGGTAACTAAGGGTGATTGCTTGATGCAGACATATTCAGAAAAGGCTTTTTAGTATGGAATAAACTCAAGCATATCTATTACTTGAGGATAAGGAGCTAGTGGAATCAATGAAGTTGAAAATAAATGAAATGATAGAGGAATTAATGATAGAGCAATTTCTGAGGAGATTGAAGGGAATGAAGTTCAAGAGCAGATAGAGAAATAGGTCTTCAGCAAGGGAGGCAAATCTCATCCTTAGCCCTGAGATTGTGATTTTTCCTCAGTAAATTTCAGCTGCCTGTGTGTGGAAGTGGAGATTAATGGTGGGTTGATCCAAGGTCTATATTCAGTATGGGTGTGGTGGAAGAATCAGAGGGTAAAGAGTACGGAGGATATCAGGTGAAGGGTAATTGAAGTAATCAGTGATAGGATCTAGGTTGAATAGGAAGTAAGGTCAGGATGGGGGAGCTGTTAGACTGGAAAGGGAGGAGTGAAGGATTGTTAGCCTTGGTGAAATTGAAAAGTGAGCTTAGTGAGAGTAAAAGAGTTAAGCTGTTTAATGAAAGACGTCAGAGGAGCATATTGGTTTAAAATGTTGTGGGTACCCAATCAATGTAAGTTGAGTTGATGAATCAAAAGGTGGAGCAGTCTGGAATGAGGATGATATGGCCATGGAGCAGGTTGTTCAAGCTAAGCACAGATGAGAGGATCATTAAAAAAGAAATTACAGAACTGTGAAGCTTAGGTTGTTTGATGGGTCAGATTGTTTCAATGGATGTTGATGTTACCAATATAATGACAGAAGTTAGCATGGTGAGAAATACTGATTGTTTTGATGAATGTGCGGAAGTGACCAGAGGTCAATATATGAAGGATAGAGCATTTTATTAATTTAGATTATCTGGTTGCAAGTAACAGAAACTAACCCAAACTAGCTTAAGTAATAAGAGGAATTTATTATGAGTAAATGGGTACAGCTGAAGCACAGGAATATAGCAGATTCCTTGTTTACCTGGGAGATTTCTGATTCCTTGTTTACGAGGGATATTTAATATCCTATGTCTAAGCTTACATGTTATAATTTTCACCACATGCAGAGACTTTCTGAGTCCAAATTCCAAGTTACCAGAAGAGAGAACCTGATAGGTTCAGAGAGAGTTATAGGGGTTCACTCATGCTCCCATCAACTTCGGCTGGAGTGGCATGTTATCTTTAATGTCATGTAACATGGCTTGTGGGTGGGGAAGGCATCCCATCCACAAAGAGAGCTGTTGTGCAACCAACCACAGTGGATGTTTGTTCTACCTGACATCTAGCTGAGTGATGTAGCTGAATGAGTCTGAATGGAAGAGGAACTTTTGAAAGAGGCCGGGAAAGCAGTGAGGATATAAGAGAATTGTTTACACTACCAGCATGGGACTTGGGCAGTGGGAGAATGAGTAGCTTTCACTTAAGAGAAAAGTGAGTGGTCTTCTTGGTGGAGAGCTAGCTTCTAGTTAAGATATGGGGTACAGGGTGTTCATGAAAAAGGTTGAGTTTACAGGGAAGGTTATTGGTAAAACTTAAAAAAAATTCTGTGCTATTAGTACCTTCAGAATAAAAGTAATGCTTTCTTTTTTTAATTAGTATATACAAGATATAATTTTATCAGGATATTGAAGTTATCTGAGTATCTCAATTACTAAATATGTTAAAAAAACTTATCCACCTGGTTAAGCTTTCCTTTGAAAGTTTTCTTTCTTTAGTTATTACATTTAAGGGTAGAAATGGTTCTAGAACAGGAATTTCATTGGCTGATAAAGAGAGGTTATGGTGTAATAGGAGAGGAATGGTATTCTTTGATCCTTTGGCTCATGGAACCTCTCTTTAAGGAAAACAAGGTAGATGACATTTTAGATAACTATAAAATATGATTCAGAATTAGGGGCAAAAAGTAGTCTGCTGGATTGACTTTAGGACTCTTCTAGATTTGACAGGGATGTATGTGGACTAAATAATGTGTTCTTTTTTTTTTTTTTTTTCCTTCCCAAGTAGTTCAGGTTGCCAAATCTTTGCCAGAATGTTGATCATTGTAGCTTGCAGACCATATTTTTTATTCCCTAATTACATTAACAGCTAGAGTTGTTTTATAGATTTTTCTTGAGACTGATGCCAACCCTCTTATGGGTCTCAAAGTAATTGTAAATGAATCTAGACTATTTTTTTGGTCTTTAAAATTTCCAGGGGTGTTCTTTATTATTTGATATGTAAATTCTCCATCTGCTTCACTTCTCTGTGATATTCTAAAAATATACTTGCTGTGAAATGGGTGAAATACAATAAGACATTTTATGAAGTTCCGAGTTAAAGAATTTAGATTAAAAATTCAGTGATGAGTAATATTTAGTTTTTATGTTGATACATCCAATGACTGTAGCTTAGCTGCTTTGTCTACTGTTATACTCTTATTCTAGTTTACAAAGGTATGTATTGTAGGTTTTTATCTCAAAATCCAAACTCCATCAGTGACACAACTTCTCACCCCCTTCCCCAAATGAGAATCATTGGTGAATGGAGAATCATTGGTGAATGGTATAGTATAGACCTGGGTTCAAATTCTGTTTTTACCACTTGAATAAATTACATAAAATCTTTAGGCCTCATTTAGTCATTTGTGAAATAAATATAATGCATCTACTTTTCAGAATTGTTATAAGGATTAGAGAAACTGTTTGTAAAATGCCAGATACTTTGCCTGGCTCTGAGTAAATGGTAGGTGAGATATGATTGCTGTTATGATTACTGAGTAGTACCCATGGATGCTTTGATAACATGATATAGACACTGGCCTGTATATGTATATTGAAAATCATATGCTGGATTAAGGAAAACTAGTGTACAATCCCAGGGGAGTTTGTAGAACCTCCTGTAGCAGGCCATTTGTTGCATATATTTGCTCAGATTTCTGAAAATAAATGTGTCTTTCAGTCTGGTCTTTGTAAATGGATTTGAACTCTAATGTATTTTTCTTTTCCTTTTATTTTCAGGGTGCTATTTTTTTGGAAGGCGTAACTGTTAAAGGTGTAACTCAAGTAACAACTCAACCAAAGTTAGGAGAGGTACAACAGAAGTGTCATCAATTCTGTGGCTGGGAAGGGTAATAAACATTTTAAATATTAATTAAAGTTTTAAATAAAATTTATTCTTATTCTGCAATACTTAACATTAATGCAAAGAGTGTCATAGCTTCTTTGCTTCTTGAAGTTTCTATGTTTACATAGAGTTCTTAAAAAGATGTCAAGCAAGAGTTTATCATATTTTTCTCAAGATAAACAGTGTAATAACCAGACTTTTGAGTCAAAATTAGATGACTCACATGTCTTCCTAGTGGAATAGAAAATTACTGTTGTCACTTTCTGGTATTTGTTTTGTGGGATTGATTCTACTGTTGCTGATTTTTTTATTATTATTTTTAAAAATTTATTATTATTATTTTTTGGCTGCGTTGGGTCTTTGTTGCTGTGCGCAGGCTCTCTCTACTTGCAGCGAGTGGGGGCTCTTCGTTGTGGTGTGTGGGCTTCTCAATGCCATGGCTTCTCTTGTTGCGGAGCACGGGCTTCAGTAGTTGTGGCACACGGGCTCAGTAGTTGTGGCTTGTGGGCTCTAGAGCGCAGGCTCAGTAGCTGTGGTGCACGGGCTTAGTTGCTACGCGGTATGTGGAATCTTCCCGGATCAGGGCTTGAACCCATGTCCCCTGCGTTGGCAGGCAGATTCTTAACCACCGCGCCACCAGGGAAGTCCCACTGTTGCTGATAAATGTTTTAGTTGCCCTTATCATTTTATGAAGAGAGAAGAGGTGAAACTTGAATGTGCCTCATTTTCCAGTTTTTCTGTCATCAGAAACCTGGGAGAATCAGCTTTAAATATGTTTTGCCCCTTACCATGACTTGAAGATATTTATCAGACATTTCATGGGAGGGGATTCAAGAGAGAGTTCACTGCTCGTTGCTCTCAGGTCTTGGTCTATGGTCATTTCTGTTCATGATTGCTATCTGTGGCAGAAAATTGTAATACAGCTGGAACATGATGAAACAGGATTATTGTTAAAAATTCCTGATATAAAGAACTTTTGGACTGGTATACATACAGATCAATAAACTAGAAATAATTTTAACTAAAAAATGTAAATGATGATGAAGTGATATCAGTTTTAGTGTTCTGTTAAGCCCTTGCCAGTGTACTTTAATCTAGACCTGAATTTCTCCTGTTTTGTCACTTCTGGGCATCTTTTGAGGAGAAACTTGCCAACCCTGCAAAGTTATGCCAAGTTGGCAGTGTCATGATGGAGGAATATGGGGTCTAGAGCAATGTAAGGTAGTCGAGGCAAGATTTAAACTTCTTCCTGAACTAAAAGACTTGTAGATACACAAAGACTTGTAAACAGTATGTGCTTTACTGTTTAGATCATGTGTATTAATATTTAAAAATTAGCCCAATAGTCATAGTTTGCAGTGGCAATTACGATCCTGTTAACTTGAGTTCTAAAATGTCAAGAAAATGATAACCTTTTGTTAGCATTTTTGTGAAAGCTGATATTATTCCAATTGACATTAATCTCATGATGGGGAAAACATTGTGCTAAATGTGTGACTCAGGTGAGCTTGGTTTAAGACATGTATTGCTTTGTATGGACACCAGCCACAATAGTAATACAGTGTTCTTCTTTAAGGTCTGGATTCCCTGGAGCACAGCCTATCTCCATGGACAAGCAAAATATTAAACTTCTGGAGCAGAAGCCATATAAAGTAAGCTGGAAAGCAGATGGTACGCGGTAAGTTAGATTTCTTAAAAAAGTTACACTAATAACCCAAATGCTTGAAGAATATTGCTTTGTTGTTAGAGAAGGTTTGTACTCCTGGGAGTGACTTGAGCAGCAAAATAAGCATGTTTCATATATCGTATAGTTTTTGTTTTGCTAGTATTCTTAGCTGTGTACTACAATTATAACTCTCATTCTGCTAAATTTTTGGTTTCAGAGTTATGTTAGTTTGACATGAATCTATACCAAATTTAAATCTGGAAGTATTTTTTCTTAATAATATTGTGCTTTTTGGTATGTTTGCTGCCTGCCACTTTGTCTTTAATGGTGTTGGACACTTCTAAAATTAACAGATGTATTATCAGTTTATAATCTAAAAATTACCAAGTCTCCCTGATTCACTCTGTATTTTGTTCCTTCGATAGTTTTCTTTTTCTCTTAATCCTTGCTAATACTTTTTGTAATTTTATACACTCTTAAGGTTGTTGTATTCTTACAACAAAGCTTAGCTTCAAATTTCATATTCCTACATTGAAAAATATTTATTAGTATTAAAGCGTAAAGTTGCTTCCTCAGTAACATGAAACTTTTTCTTTCTCTTTTGTAATCCATTTTTTATAGCTTTGCTATATTATTTATTCATTCAGCAAATGTTATAATAATTGAAATAACTATTTTAACAGATTAATATAGAACTCTTATTAACTTTTTCGTAATGAAGAAAATGTTTTAGAATAATTAGGAGTGCCTGTATATATATGCATGTATGTATGTATAGTACATGCATATATGTATGTATATATATACATGCAATGTATACATACATTCCTAATTATTATTAGGAATGTATGTATACATTGCATGTATATATATATACATATATGCACATATATGTACATATATAGATATTAATATAGAAGTCCTATTAACTTTTTCATAGTGAAGAAAATGTTTTAGAATAATTAGGAGTGTATGTATTATATATACAAACACACACATATAATTAGAATAATGAGGAGTGCATGTATATTTATACGCACATGCACACACATGTATGTATACTTTAGTTTTTTTTCCAGATCTATTGAGATATAATTTGACATGACATTATGTAAGTTTAAGGTGTACAACTTGTTGATTTGATGCACTTATATATTGCGAAGTGGTTACTGCTGTAGTGTTAGCTGCACCTCTTTCACTTCTCATAATTACCATTTCTTTTTTGTGGTGAGAACATTTAAGATCTGTTTTAGCAATTTTCAAGTATGTAATACAGTATTTTTAACTATAATTACCATGTTGTGCATTAGATCCTCAGAACTTATTTGTCTTATAACTGGCAGTTTGTACCCTTTGACCAGTACCTCCCCATTCTCCCCACCCCTTAAGCCCCTGGTAACCACCATTCTAGTCTCGGTTTCTATGAGCTTTTTAGATTCCGCATATAAGTGATATCATACAGTATCTGTCTTTCTGTCTGACTTACTCCACCTGGCATAATGCCCTCAAGTTCTATGTTGTCACAAATGACAGGATTTCCTTCTTTCTTATGGCTGAATAATATTCCATTGTGTATATATATCTATATATACATAAATATACATACCACATCTTCTTTATCTATTCATCTATTTATTCATTTCTTGGTGGATACTTAGGTTGTTTTCATATCTTGGCTATTGTGAATAATGTTGCAATGAAAATGGGAAAGAAGATGTATCTCTTCAAGATCCGCTTTTCACATTTTAATTTTTAAAGGTGTTTTGAAGATGATATAGGTTACATTTAATTTTTATGAGAGGTTTTTGAATGTCAAAGTGATAATCATACCTTTTGTATCATGGTGTCCTCATCTACGTTTAACTTGTGGTGACCTTAAAAGATACATAAAGAGACATGGAGTGGGGCAGATACAACTTGATTTTAATATTAATATTAATATTTCTGTAGCTACTATTGTAATGCAATAATAAAGTAAAAGAAAATAACTCAGAGTAGGTTTGCCATAAGAAAAAAGTAATGCTATGGGAATAATTTGTAATAGACAAGCAAAAGCCTTGTAGTGAATTGATAATCATAATGAAAGCAAACCTCATGAGGGCTGGGACTTTTGTCTTTTTAATCACTGTGTCCCCAGTGCCTAGAATAGTGCCTGGCACATGGTAGGCATTCAGTAAATGTTTATTGGATGAATTAGTCCAATTGAAAAGCTGCCAATGTCTTCACATGAAAGATAGGGAAACACTAATGGTGGTTGTGAAATTTTTGAGATTTTGAAAGATCACAACTCTTGTCCCATTTAATTTCCAAACAAAAATGTAAACCATTTAGCCAAAAAAAAAAAGCATAGTTCAAGGAAAATGATACACTAGGGCAGAATAAAGCTAGATGGCCCTAAGAAAGAACTTTTGTTTGGATTTATGTAAGGTAAGGGTGATCCATTACCCCCATAGAGTTGTTTGTGAAAGGATTAAATAAAGTAATTTAAAACAATTAGCATACAGTAGATACTCAGTAAAAGATAGCTACTGATTTACACATGCATATACTTATCTTCTGACTTGTGTATTTTATATATATTTTTTATGTATATATATGTATGTATGTATATATGTATATGTGTGTATGTATATATATATTCCCCACACATATACAAGCATCCCTGCTTTAAGGAAAACTGAATATACAAGGTAAATGTGGTACTTGGCTTACAAGGAAAATTATTGCAGGAATTAAAAAAAAAAGCCACTTAGGCATTTATGGAAATGTAATTTATAGTCAGCTTTTTATAACACATCTATTTAAGTAAGCGAGATACACTTGTATAATGCTCCTTGGAGGAAATTATAGACAGATTCATTCTTCCTGAACCCTGGTCTGGGAATTCCCTTCTTTCATTCATTCAGAAATTATACTGAAAGCTCGTTACCTCCAGGGCTCTGTGTCAACTGCTGAATGGATCAGGAATGCTTAAGATAGAACCCCTATCTTTAAGTTTTTCATCTAATTCATGGTTCAGCAAATGTTCTCCATTAGGGCCAGATAGTAAATATTTTTACTGACTCAGTTACTCAACTCTGCCATTGTAGTGCAAAAGCAGCTATCTCATGCTGCTCTCACATAAACAAATGAGCAGAACAAGTGAGCAGAACTGTGTTCCAATAAAACTTTGTTTACAAAAACAGGTGGTCGGCAGATTTGGCCCTTTTGCCAACCTGTTATTGAATACATTCTCCTTAAAAAAGACTATCTTAACATTTCAAATGATCTTTCCTTTCTTTATAAGAAAGTGTAAAAGTGAACTTAAGGTAGGGATACATAAGTTTAATATAAAGATATTTTTGTTTTAAAATTTACTTCAGTAAATTATAGAAGTTGAAATAAATTTTTCTTCTCATTCATTGTAAGTTATTGCTTAGTGCCTGGTACTTTGATAGGATTTTTTATGTAAGCAGTTCACTAAATGTATACATTTGAAAGGTAAATTAAGTCTTTTTTTTTTCCTTATAAAAAATCATGTCCTATGCCTTTGTTATAACTGAGTACTCGACGTATGGTCATGCTCTATATGTCCTGACAAATGTACTTGGTGACGTGTAGAAATAGCTGTTGTATGGATAAGCTATTTATAATATGTTTAGGGAGCTTCTGTATTTACTGCTCTAATGGATTTTATATGGGACAGTGTAATTACCCCAGGTAGTTAGTAACTTGCTTGGATCCTTTGCTATGTATCTCATTAATAATGTTTGTAGCAGATGTTTATTCTAACGAGTGGAGCTGAATGTTCAGACAGGAATAAATAGCGTGGACAAGGTAATGAGACGCCATGCCAGAAATGTTTTATATACTGAGAGGAATATTAAAGAGGTTTTAGATGTCTCTGGAATAATTTTCAGTGAACTACAAACAAACAATGTTTTATGCTATTTAGAAACAGAATGAGTAAATCAAATTATGAGCAATTAAGTGATGTTATACTGCTATAATTTAGATTTGTTCACTTAGCTATTTTTCATTTCCACTTGAGTGAAGAGATCAGAGCAAGTATAAATTTCTGTTTAGCCCTAATTTTCTTTTGACTGCAAAGTAAGTAGTTTTTTATGATACATAATATAAGAACTTTGACTGAATATTGCTATTAAATAAGAAATTATCTCCTATTTTATTTCCTCATAAGTATTAATTAGAGCCATAACATTATATCTAATATTTAGAAACTCAATAGTAAATAAAGTTATACCGGAAAAGGATTTTTAATTTTTGAACTATTCTAGGGAGACTTAGCGATTTTGTAGATGTGTTCGAGGGGGCAGAATCCATAAAATAAAATATTTGCTTTAATCATGTAACTAGATAGTGGCAAAATCATCAGTATAACCCTGGTCTTTTGTTCTCTAGCTTTTTTTTTTTTTTCTCTTCACTGTTCTGTATTCTAGAATTTGGGCTTCTAAAATATGGTTTAAGGTAGTTTTTCTTCATTATGTAGTCAGCTAATTTAGGGATTCACTGAAAGTTTAGCATCATACCTCTGATGATAATCAAAAACCAGATTACATCATTTGGAGACTCCAGCCCTGTTTTTTTTTTTTTTTTTAAATTTATTTTATTTACTTATTTTTGGCTGTGTTGGGTCTTTGTTGTGGTACACGGGCTTCTCATTGCAGTGGCTTCTCTTGTTGCGGAGCACAGGCTCCAGGCACGTAGCCTTCAGTAGTTGTGGCATGCAGGCTCAGCAGTTGTGGCTCGTGGGCTCTAGAGCGCAGGCTCAGTAGTTGTGGCACACGGGCCTAGTTGCTCTGCGGCATGTGGGATCCTCCCCGACCAGGGCTCAAACCCGTGTCCCCTGCATTGGCAGGCGGATTCCCAACCCCTGGGCCACCAGGGAAGTCCCTCCAGCCCTGTTTTTTGATGGTAGTTTCATTAGAACTACTATGAGGGCTCCAGGCCAGTTTTTCTTGCATCTGAGAGGAACACAGTAAAGCCATAACTCCTGTGTTCCTTTTTTTATCATGGAGAAGGGAGACAAACAAGGAGTGATTAAAAGTCAATCAGAAGCACTGTTTACTGATCTAAAGCTATAGTGGATGATATCTGGTAGTAAACTGGTTAAAAAGAGAAAGTAGCAGAACTCATTTTACTCTTACTCCTTCTCCAAGCCCAAATCTTACTTGGACCCCCATTATATAAAACAGACAAAAATGGGGATGCTTTGGTTGGTGAACATTTTGGGGCAGCATGTGGGGTTGCACTCTGGGTGGTCTCTAAGGTCACCATGGAACTTTTTTAAGGCAGGAAGTCCCAAACACCTTTGGATGTTTGGGTTACGTTATCATCATGACTGTATTACCATCATATTAAGCTTGCATTTAAAAAAAAAATTCAGAGATCCAAATTCAGTAGACCTTAGTAGGCTTTGAGAATTTGTGTTTTTGAAAGCAACCCTAGCTGATTCTGATTTCCAGCCAGGTTCAGGAGCCATGATGGCCCTTAGTGCCCGCTTGAACACAGTTTAAAAATCAGTGACCTAAACCAGAGCAGTGTCTAGCCAGCCACTGAGTTAAGGATACAGCTGAGAATTTGTCCATTAATTGATTAAAGAAGATTCATGTAAAATGTTTATTATTATGGCATTCAATAAATGTTAGTTATTGGTGTCATAGTTTAAGACTCCTTGGAAAATCATTTTTACATGGTAACCAACATTTGGTTTCTCAGAATACATTCAGAATTCTCTTAGGGTGTGAGTTAGTTATTGTACAAGAAGAAAAGTAGGTATAGGACAAAAACAATCTAATATTTTAAAATCAAACTTTTGAGATGTCAGCTAGTCACATCTTTAGGATTTACTAAAGAATAAAAAGTTCCTTTAAATATTAGTTTCTTTAATTAAGCTACTTATCAATGTGAGAGTTACTACTTTTTAATAGAGGTACTGTCTCTGAAATGGTACTTAAGGACAAAAATCAACTGAATTCATTACCAAATCTGGCTAGAGAACTCTTAGAGCTAAACGGATATAGGTAAAACCTCTGTTGGAAACATTGGTGCAATCCCTGATTAGAATTTGGGGTTTCCCATATTCTAGGGGTAGCAAGCATCTGGAACTTAGAAACATTAAAAAAAAATCCTTTTTTGTTAATATTTCTAAATACATATTTTTTAAATAGAGCTAGGCTACAGGACCCAGATATATGAGAAGAATAATATTTATTCATACAGTCAGCAAATATTTACTGAACATCTACCATATGCCAGAGGTTTTGCTGGACTTAGCAGGTAATTAGAACTAACCTGTTTAATATGATTATTTTTATTTTTTTATCTTGAGCATTTTCCGTTTTTAGAACATACTTTAAAAGATAAGCTGGGATGAAGTGAGAGAGTGGCATGGACTTATATATACTACCAAATGTAAAATAGATAGTGGGAAGCAGCCGCATAGCACAAGGAAATCAGCTCGGTGCTTTGTGACCACCTAGAGGGGTGGCATAGGGAGGGTGGGAGGGAGATTCAAGAGGGAGGAGATATGGGGATATATGTATATGTATAACTGATTCACTTTGTTATAAAACAGAAACTAATGTACCACTGTAAAGGAATTATACTCCAATAAAGATGTTTAAAAAAATGTTAAAAAGAAAAAGAAATTATGTACTACAAAGCCTAAAAGGGAAAAAACATAGGTTGAGCATATGTATTGGGTGCTTTCAGTTTTTCACCATTGAGAATGATGTTTGCTGTGGGTTTGTCGTATATGGCCATTATTATGTTGAGGTAGGTTCCCTTTATGACCACTTTCTGGAGAGTTTTTATCATAAATAGGTGTTGAATTTTGTCAGAAGCCATTTCTGCATCTGTTGAGATGATCATATGGTTTTTCTTCTTCAATTTGTTAATATGGTGTATCACATTGATTGATTTGCATATATTGAAGAATCCTTGCATTCCTGGGATAAATCCCACTTGATCGTGGTGTATGATCCTTTTAATGTGTTCCTGGATTCTGTTTGCTAGTATTTTGTTGAGGATTTTTGCATCTATATTCATCAGTGATATTGGTCTGTAATTTTCTTTGTTTGTAGTATCTTCCCCTGGTTTTGGTATCAGGGTGATGGTGGCCTCGTAGAATGAGTTTGGGAGTGTTCCTTCCTCTGCAATTTTTGGAAGAGTTTTAGAAGGATGGGTGTTAGCTCTTCTCTAAATGTGTGATAGAATTCACCTGTGAAGCCATCTGGTCCTGGACTTTGTTTGTTGGAAGATTTTTAATCACAGTTTCAATTTCATTACTTGTGATTGGTCTGTTCATATTATTTATTTCTTCCTGGTTCAGTCTTGGAAGGTTATACCTTTCTAAGAATTTGTCCATATCTTCCAGGTTGTCCATTTTATTGGCATAGAGTTGCTTGTAGTAGTCTCTTAGGATGTTTTGTATTTCTGCGGTGTCTGTTGTAACTTCTCCTTTTTCATTTCTAATTTTATTGATTTGAGTCCTCTCCCTCTTTTTCTTGATGAGTCTGGCTAATGGTTTATCAATTTTGTTTATCTTCTGAAAGAACAAGCTTTTAGTTTTATTGATCTTTGCTATTGTTTTCTTTGTTTCTATTCCATTTATTTCTGCTCTGATCTTTATAATTTCTTTCCTTCTACTAACTTTGGGTTTTGTTTGTTCTTTCTCTAGTTCCTTTAGGTGTAAGTTTAGGTTGTTTATTTGAGATGTTTCTTGTTTCTTGAGTTAGGATTGTATTGCTATAAACTTCCCTCTTAGAACTGCTTTTGCTGCATCCCATAGGTTTTGGATCATTGTGTTTTCGTTGTCATTTGTCTCTAGGTATTTTTTGATTTCCTCTTTGATTTCTTCAGTGATCTCTTGGTTATTTAGTAATGTATTGTTTAGCCTCCATCTGTTTGTGTTTTTTTTCCCCTGTAATTGATTTCTAATCTCATAGTGTTGTGGTCAGAAAAGATGCTTGATATGATTTCAATTTTCTTAAATTTACCGAGGCTTGATTTGTGACCCAAGATGTGATCTATCCTGGAGAATGTTCCGTGCGCACTTGAGAAGAAAGTGTAATCTGCTTTGGGATGGAATGTCCTATAAATATCAATTAAATCTATCTGGTCTGTTGTGTCATTTAAAGCTTGTGTTTCCTTATTAAATTTCTGTTTGGATGATCTGTCCATTGGTGTGAGGTGTTAATGTCCCCCACTATTACTTTGATACTGTCGATTTCCTCTTTTATAGCTGTTAGCAGTTGCCTTATGTATGGAGGTGCTCCTGTGCTGGGTGCATATATATTTATAATTGTTTTATCTTCTTCTTGGATTGATCCCTTGATCATTATATAGTGTCCTTCCTTGTCCTTTGTAACATTCTTTATTTTAAAGTCTATTTTATCTGATATGAGTATTGCTACTCCAGCTTTCTTTTGATTTCCATTTGCATGGAATATCTTTTTCCATCTCCTCACTTTCAGTCTGTATGTGTCCATAGGTCTGAAGTGGGTCTCTTGTAGACAGCATATATATGGGTCTTGTTTTTGTATCCATGCGGCGAGCCTGTGTCTTTTTAAGGTAATTATCAACATGTATGTTCCTATTACCATTTTCTTAATTGTTATGGGTTTGTTTTTGTAGGTCCTTTTCTTCTCTTGTGTTTCCCACTTAGAGAAGTTCCTTTAGCATTTGTTGTAGAGCTGGTTTGGTGATGCTGAATTCTCGTAGCTTTTGCTTGTCTGTAAAGCTTTCGATTTCTCCGTCGAATCTGACTGAGATCCTTCCCGGGTAGAGTAATCTTGGTTGTAGGTTCTTGCCTTTCATCACTTTAAATTTATCATGTCACTGTCTTCTGGCTTGTAGAGTTCCTGCTGAGAAATCAGCTGTTAACCTTATGAGAGTTCCCTTGTATGTTATTTGTCGTTTTTCCCTTGCTGCATTCAGTAAGTTTTCTTTGCCTTTAATTTTTGCCAGTTTCATTACTATGTGTCTCGGCGTGTTTCTCCTTGGGTTTATCCTGCCTGGGACTGTCTGCGCTTCCTGGACTTGGGTGACTATTTCCTTTCCCATGTTTGGGAAGTTTTTGACTATAATCTCTTCAGATATTTTCTCGGGTCCTTTCTCTCTCTCTTCTCCTTCTGGGACCCCTATAATGCGAATGTTGTTACGTTTAATGTTGTCCCAGAGGTCTCTTAGGCTGTCTTCATTTCTTTTCATTCTTGTTTCTTTATTTTGTTCCACAGCAGTGAATTCCACCATTCTGTCTTCCAGGTCACTTATCCATTCTTCCGCCTCAGTTATTCTGCTATTGATTCCTTCTAGTGTATTTTTCATTTCAGTTATTGTATTGTTCATCTCTGTTTGTTTGTTCTTTAATTCTTGTAGGTCTTTGTTAAACATTTCTTGCATCTTCTCAATCTTTGCCTCCATTCTTTATCTGAGGTCCTGGATCATCTTCACTATCATTATTCTGAATTCTTTTTCTGGAAGGTTGCCTGTCTTCACTTCATTTAGTTGTTTTTCTGGGGTTTTATCTTGTTCCTTCTTCTGGTGCAAAGTCCTCTGCCTTTTCATTTTGTCTGTCTTTCTGTGAATGTGTTTTTTTTCCCACAGGCTGCAGAATTGTATTTCTTGCTTCTGCTGTTTGTTCTCTGGTGGATGAGGCTATCTAAGAGGCTTGTGCAAGTTTCCTGATGGGAGGGACTGGTGGTGGGTAGAGCTGGGTGTTACTCTGGTGGGCAGAGCTCAGTAAAACTTTAATCTACTTGTCTGCTGATGGGTGGGGCTGGTTTCCCTCTCTGTTGGTGTTTGTCCTGAGGCGACCCAGCACTGGAGCCTACCCAGGCTCTTCAGTGGGGCAAATGGTGGAGTGTGGGAGGGCTCACACCAAGGAGTACTTCCCAGAACTTCTGCTGCCAGTGTCCTTGTCCTCACGGTGAGCCACACCCACATCCCTGCCTCTGCAGGAGACCCTCAACACTAGCAGGTAGGTCTGGTTCAGTGTTGGGGTCACTGCTCCTTCCCCTGGGTCCCAGTGCACACACTGCTTTGTGTGTGCCCTCCAAGAATGGAGTCTCTGTTTCCCCCAGTCCTGTCGAAGTCCTGCAATCAGATCCTGCTAGCATTCAAAGTCTGATTCTCTAGGAATTCCCCCTCCCATTGCCGGACCCCCTGGTTGGGAAGCCTGACGTGGGGCTCAGAACCTTCACTCCAGTGGGTGGACTTCTGTGGTCTAAGTGTTCTCCAGTTTGTGAGTCACCCACCCAGCAGTTATGGAATTTGATTTTATTGTGATTGCGCCTCTCCTACCATCTCATTGTGGCTTCTCCTTTGTCTTTGGATGTGAGGTATCTTTTTTGGTGAGTTCCAGTGTCTTCCTGTCGATGATTGTTCGGCACTTAGTTCTAACCTTTTTTTAAACTTATTTTATGGTTATCCTCAAATCTCTAAATAATATGTTTATGTTGCTGTTTATTAACTTTAGGTGAGTTCCTAATGTGGTCATGAGGATGTGGCTCACCAGTACGTCTGTTCCCACCTGTCTTTTCTTCTAGTTTCTCATCATAGGTAAACTATTATTGTTAGTTCTTCATCGATCTTGCCTGTATATTTAATCTTCCCTTTATCCTAATAACCCTAATGTAGTGTTTCTTAACTCTTGTAAGATGTGGACTTTAGAGTTCTCTGTCTTCCATCTACTTCTGTTATGTCAGCTCTAACTTTAATATTGTCAACTCTGTTTATATTTACATGCTGTTTGTTAAACATAGGGTTTTTGTTTTCTGTAAGTGTATGGTTGATTTAAATGGTGACAAATACTTCAAATTTTTTTTTCCTCACTGGAACTATCGTTTAGATTAGTGGAAAGGAATAGATTTCTTTTTTCATGGCATGAAGAGAAATCACTCTGATATTTCAAACACACAGGAATCTAATACATAGAATTGGTTACAAAGGCATTGAGAGGATGGAGAAGCCAAAGGGTCACCTGGAGTTCAGCAGGCTGCTACTGCCTCTGGTTGGAGCCTGGTTAGCACCTGCTGCCCAGGTGCTGGAGGAGGCGCTGTACTGCCTGTCTGGCTGCGGCCCAGGTGCTGGGGGAGGCGCTGTACTGCCTGTCTGGCTGCGGCCCTGGGACCACTCAGCACTGCTGCACAGCAGCCACTCCCAGGGGCCTCTCCCCTAAGGAGCCGTGCCGTCATCTGTGGCTGCTGCCTTCAGTGCTGCCACAGATGCTGCCAGAAGCAGATCAATAGGTTTTTCCCTTCCTCTTCTTTTCTAATCTCCTTCCAGAGAGCTGGCAAGGGAGTCTGGGAAGGGTTATTTGCTTACTTCCCAAACCAAGATCCACTGAGCACACAGCTGCAGGGATGGAGCTGACCACCAAAGACAGCCAACTTGCCCAGAGTTCAAAGTCATGCCTTCTCTGCCACATCAAGTAGAATGTTTGTTTTGTTGAGTTTAAATAGGTTCTTTTTTACTCGAATAATTGCCTTTACCCTATAATCAAGTTTTTTCAAGGTTTTAGTCATTCTGTTTCTTCTTTCAATTATTTTTTGTTATCCCAGAGATGTCTCTTTTAGAGCCTTCTATGATTTCTAGCCTGTGTATAAAGCTCTGGTCCCAACTTTTATCCTGGTTGGATGTAGCTTTCTGGATTCCATGTTTTTCTTTCCTCCCCTCTCCTTCCTTCCTCCCTTCCTTCCTCCCTCCCTTCCTTCCTTCTTTCCTTCCTTCCTTCCTTCCTTCCTTCCTTCCTTCCTCCCTCCCCCCTCCCTCCTTCCCTCCCTCCCACCCTCCCCCCGTCCCTCCTTTCCTTCCTTCCTTCCTTCCTTCCTTCCTTCCTTCCTTCCTTCCTTTCTTTTCTCTCACTTTTCAGGGATACCTCCTTAAATCACTTCCTAAGAAAGTATGTGTAGGAAGTAACCCATAAGCATGCTTAGGTGTATGAAAATGCTGTTGCTCTTGTCCTGAATTTAGTAGTTTGCTTGTGTATAAAATTTTAGATTAGAAATGGTTTTCCCTAAAAATATTAAAAACCTTACTTCAATTTCTTCTATTAAACTCTGCCACTGATAAAAGGTGTGATGTTATTCTGATTCTAGTACCTTGTAAGTGGTTCGCACCTGGAAACTTTTAGAATTTTCTCTTTATTCTTGTCCTAAAATTTCCCAGTGATGTCTAATTATGTGGGTGGCCGCCGCCCCCCAACCTTCCCATTCATTGGTACTTGGTGATCTCTTTGAATCTGAAAACCTGGGTTCTTCCATTCAGGGTAATTTTATCTTATCTCTGATATTTTATTTCCTCTCTCTTTTTTTTTTTTCTATTTTCTCCTTCTAGACCTACTGTTGGTTGTTACACCACCTAGATTCTTAGATTCTTTTTCTTCTCTTATCTTTTCTGTCATACTTTTCATCTCCTGGTCTCCTTTTCAGCTTTCTGGGAGATTTTCTCATTTTCTTTCTGTATTTCTAATAAATTACTAATTTCAGTAACTATGCTTTTAAATTTCAAGAGTACCTATGCATTTTTATTCTCTGCTTATACCTTTTTATGCCAACCTGTTCTTAATTTATGGACATGATAGAGTTTTGAATCTCTTATAAGAATACTAACTGAAGGGTATAGAGTTACTTTCTCTTTCTTGAATCATCTTTCTTCTTCATGTTTCTGGTTTTCCTTAAATGTACAGTGCTCCTTGGTTGGCTGTTTGCATTTAAAAATGAGGCAGACAAACTGCTTGGAAGAAATTCTGTGAATGTGGACCGGGTTTGTCAGCTTGAGACCTTTGCTTTGTGATAAGCATTTTGGCTGGAGGACCTTCAGTCCTACTACCTGGAGAGGTCTTTACTTCCGGGCACCATTATCCATGTAGCTGCTTTACCTCACGGTTTGGTTCAGTTTCTTTAGAGAAGGGCCCTCCAGTTTTATTGATTGATTGCTTAGGAGTTGGTTAACCTGTATGTCTTGTCTGTGAGCTGTGGGGATTTAATTGTTGTACATTAGTTAAAAATAACCAATTTCTCTTTTTCAGTCCCTGTTGTCACTCTCGTTAGTTGATGTTTCTGGGTCTGGATCTTCTTTGGGATTTTGCAAAATAGGCAGCTCCACTTGTGGATGTTGCTACCTTTGTGCAATGCTTCTCAGCACTTCTCCATCTATTTCTTGTCTAGCAGAAATTTATTGCAATAGTTCATCTGGTGATGGTCTTCCCCCCTTTCCTTCATTATCTTCATTGTTGTGTGTTGTGTTAGTTAACTATTCCTACCTAACAAATTACCTCAAGATTACCCCCTCAAATTTAGCAGCATAAAACAACAAACATTTATGATCTCATGGTTCTGGGGAACAGTTTAGTTGGGTCGTTCTGGCTCAGTGACTCTCATGAGGTCGCTGTCAAGCTGTCGGCCAGGGCCAGGGCTGCTGTCACCTCGAGGCTCCACTTCCAGGCTTACTCTTGTGGTTGATGGCAGGCCTCAGTTCTTTGCTGATTGTTGGCCTGAGGCCTCCATTCCTTGCCTTGCGGGCCTGTCCATAGGCTGGGTGGGGAGGAAAAACTTGTACCCACTATGTTTAGTGTTTGGGAGTTTGCAGATTAAACTGAGGAAAGAAGAGAAAAAAAGTTTATTCATATGCCTGTGGGAGTGCACAAAAGAAGTGATGTGCTAAATGACTAAAGTTAGGGGCATGCATATATATATATATATATATATATATATACCTAACTTAATAGGGGAAAGGGAATGGAGACAACAGGCTTCTGTGGGAAGAACAAATGGGTTTCTTTAGGAGAACCTGTTTTTAGGATAACAACAGGAGAGAAGAAAGTTCATGATAATCTTTGTTATGCTGGTGTGATTGATCTTTTCCATCTTCTTCATGGCTGTAAAATTCCCCCAGAGAGGGGTTTTAAGATAGTTTCACTCTCAGTCTCCTTCCTGGGAGTGAAGCTGCTCCAAAGAGGTGATTTATGGTGGCTTCATTCCCAGAAGTTTCTGCTTTTAGTCAAACAAGGGAAGCTCTGGGAGCGCTTCTTTCTGCATCTCTTGAATCTCAAACGTCTTCAGCTTAAAGCCATCTTCATACTAACTCTGGGGTTCCATGTGGTTCTCCACAGCTGCCTGAATGTCCTTACTACATGGCAGCCAGCTTCCCCCAGAGCAAGTGATCCAAGATATTTCAGGATATCCAGGATGGAAGTAGTAGGCTTTTTATAATCTAAGCTAATCTCAAAAGTTATTTACAGTCACTTCAGCCATATTCTGTTTGTTGGGAGTGAGATACAAATCCAGCCCACACTCAAGGGGAGGGAAATTTAGCTCCACCTCTTAAAAGGAAGAGTATCAAAGAGTTTGAGGACTTGTGACCATATTTTGAAAACCACCAGATTGCTTTATACTTAAAAAAAAAAATCTAACTTTGTTATCATTTTGATAGTGTCTTGGGAGGAAAAGGAGCCATACTGGATCATTATATTCCATTGTATGAATGCACCATAATTTATTTGAGAAATCCTGTGTGGTTGAAAATTTAAATTGTTTTGAAATTTTTGCTTTTATAACAAACAGTACTGTGATAATATTATTCTAGGTAACTTTTTTCATATGAGTAATTATTACCTGATAGTTCATTATAACCACTTATTGCTCTATTCTATATGCTCTAGAATGCATTTGTGGGAATACACTCACATATTTTAAAGTAAATTATTAAATATTTTTGTAGCGCTTTCTGCAGTGATATTTAAGGACCATGTTTTGAACTAGTATTTTTAATGATTATTAAACAGATTCATCACCGAAAAGTTTTTTTCCAGTCACTTTTGGTTTAGTTTTGGCGTTTTATGACTGCACTAGATGGCAGCAGAGGACCAGCTTTAATTCAGGCTGCTTTTGTGATGCCGTAGAATTCTGTTACCCAATGCATTGTACATCTAATACATCCCAAAATACTAGTTTGGGATTATTAAGAATTTAGTGAGGATTAGTGGGATCATGTATACAACAGTACTGAAAGCATAGCAGTTTTGATAATGTTGCCATGTTCTTTTGTGCATTGCATATGAATTATATTTGTAGATGACTGTGTAGTGTGTCATTTTGGACCTAGTTTTGTAAAAACGATTTTGCCACATTAAAGTCTCTGAAAGTGTTTTGTTTGCTTCAGGAAACTGATGTTCTTATGTTGGAATCTCAGAAAATGAAAGAATGATTTGAAGATTCTCTTTTATCTCATGTGGGTTTTGCTCTCAGTTGTTCATGTTGGGAGCAAAGGAGTCTATAGAAAAACTTTGTGTTGGAATGTAACTCTTCTGTTTTAGATAGTGAAATTTTGTTCGTAAGGGTAGAACAGTCGTTGGACTTGTACATGGTATATGAAGAATAGCGATTTTGATATATATGCTCCAATTATATTTTGGGAAAGAAATTTCTATAACCATATGCTTTTGTTTTTTAAAATTATACATCATATAGTATCTTTACTTTCTTTAGGAACTATGTTCAGTGTTTGCATGTTTATGGTAATCTGATTCCCAAAAGGCATTAGTATCTGTGAACTAGGTAAAGAAATTGAAAATGAGTAATTCTGACAGCTCTTTTTTAAATTGTGAGATCTGGTTTGAAGATTTTATATGCAGCCCATCTTAGAACAGTATGTTCCTGGCTTTCAGCCCAGCTCTGCTGTTGCTGCTGTTTTTGCGGGCAGGTGAGCCTTTCTGGACAAATTTTATTTTCGTAACATCTTAGACTTTAGAAAATTTAATTTTTAAAATATTTTTGCCGGGGCAGAGAACTAAATTGTCTCCCAATGAATTATTTAAAATGGCTTTTAAGCCTTTTAAGTGTTATATTATCCTGATAAAATGTAAATGTAGCTAGAGGTACAGAATACAGTATATAATGAGAACAAATAAAATTGCTCCTTAAATTGTAAACTTTAAGCAACTGCACATTGAATCGACTCTGTGATCTGGCCTTGGTAGTTGCCTTAATACGACGAGTCCATATTATATTTAATTTTGTAATCTCAGTGGTTAGCTACTGTATTTAGTATTTAGCTGTTGGCATTGTTGCATCTAGACTTTTTCCCGGTAATTTTATGTGAACATGAACAAAGACCAGTGGAAACCAGTTAATTTCTAATAGTGTGATTCATTAAACATTTCGTACTAATAAATTGGGAAATTAAGTCATTTAAAACATTTGGTGCACTTAGATATAATTTTATGTACTTGTATTTCCCTATGTGCATAAAGCAATATTAAATAAAATCAAGCATCTTTGTGTTATGCATCTTCTACATGCGTTTTTAATTATCTTTCTTAAATATAACCTAGCGGTGCTATTAGTCTGTTTATACATTTAAAATAAATAATGGGATTTTTATAGTAAAATATGTGTGGTAAAGTATAATATCTGTGTTAAACGTAAAATTATTTCAAATTTCTTGTAGATTAGGTCTTTCCCTTTCAGTAAAATAATTGAGAAAAAGATTCATTGTTATATAGTAGAATTAAGATACACATAAAAGATGTTGCTTGTTTTATAAAATTTCTAATTTTTGACAAGTTTTAAATGGTAGCTGTTCTGACGATGTACTTGGAGCCACCAAATTAAATATCTTAGTGTATGGTCAATTTCTTTTTTTCTTTTTCTTTTTTTTTTTACGGTCAATTTCAATAGCAAAGTTTTGAAAGGAAAATTAGTTTGTACCTATTTTATTTTATTTTTAGTATATTTTAAGATTGTCTAATTTTTTTTTTTTTTTTGAAATTTGGAAGTATATCTAACTCCAGAGTTTTCAGATAAGAGGGATTGTGAGCCTGTGTTAGGTATTCTGCATAGTCAGTAGAATCATGGACATATAAAGGTAATCATGTAATAAAATTCTAAAAAACAAAAATACTTAAGTATATTAGCTTGTAAAACAGGTCTGTTTTTGAGAAGCAGTATAGTGTAGTGGTTAAGAGCTTGGGTATTGAAACTAGACTACCTGGGTTCAAATCCTGAAGTTCCCATACTTACTAGTCATGTGACCTTAGGAAAGTTATATAACCCCTGTAACTCCCAACCTGCCCATCTGAAAAATAGGGATTACAATAATAACTACCTCCTAGATGTTATGGGATTAAGTAATTTCATCTAAATCACTTAGAATAATGCTTAACATGTGCTTGGTAAGTGTTGTTAATAGTTACACCTTCTACCAAATTAATAGATTCATTAAAATAAAATAAACCGAACTCTAACTTTCTAAAGAGAAATTCCATAGTCATGGTAAAGTTCTATTTTTAAAATTTGAGCCTATTTTAAAAAAGAAAATTTAAGACATGGTTCATGCCCTTAAATGGGTGTAAATCTAATTGTGATATTAAAATGGGAATACATGAGAGAACAATATGAAATATAATTTCCTATAAATGATGTGACATAGACTCTGGAACATAGGCATTCTTAGGAGGAAGATGACTAGTGGAGAGTGAGTAACATGGGCAAGAGGAGCAACACGAAGTCATGAAGCGGAAACAGCCTGTCTGAGCTAGACTGACCTAATAATTGCTGTAAATCCAGAATCTCTGTTAAGTTCTAGCCACTGGGCAGTAAGGTGCTTAGATTAAAAGAAAATAATTATTATACTGGTGGCTGGTGAAACTGTTAGTGTATATTTTTACACATGTCAAGAGTGTTAAGGATTTCTGAGCCATGAGTTTTTGATTTAAATTTTGACGGTTACACCAACTCCTACTTCTTCTTTGGTTGTTGTTAGGAAGTTGTAAGGTGGGAGATCCTTTACCTCAATCATCTTGAAGTTGAAGGCCGCTTGGGACTGCTGCATCAGTAGGTTAGCCCAGTGGCCTTTGAGGTACTTAGAAGAGCTGTTTTTTGGAATACAGAGTATGGCAAGAGAGTGTCTTTCATAGCAATACAGAAGGCAGGGAAGTGAACACTTGAGGAGTAGTTGCTGCGGAAGGGGAAGCCGCCAACCTACTTCTGTAGGTTGCTACTTCTGTGACTGGAGGAAGAAAGAGGTAATGTCACAGAGAGCCAGCCAACCGAGACTCCTCAAGGGGGTTTCCTGACAGGAGGCACAGGAAGCCCCTATAGCAACACTTTTTTTTTTTAAAGGGGTGTTTTTGTTTTTTTTAAATTAATTAATTTATTTTTGGCTGCGTTGGGTCTTCGTTGCTGAGCGTGGGCTTTCTTTTTAGTTGTGGCGAGCAGGGGCTACTCTTCGTTGCAGCGTGCGGGCTTCTCATTGCGGTGGCTTCTCTTGTTGCTGAGCGTGGGCTCTAGGCGCAAGGGCTTCAGTAGTTGTGGCACATGGGCTCAGTAGTTGTGGCACACAGGCTCTAGAGCACAGGCTCAGTAGTTGTGGTGCACGGGCTTAGTTGCTCCGCGGCATGTGGGATCTTCCCAGACCAGGGCTTGAACCCGTGTCCCCTGCATTGGCAGGCGGATTCTTAACCACCGCACTACCAGGGAAGCCCCTATAGCAACACTTTTATTCTCATTTTCAGTTATACTCAAGGACGATTAAGTGAACCTTTTTGGGGACCTTTGTGAAAGCTTTTATTGTAAAGTAGGTTATATTGGCATTCAGCTAGTGTAGGCAACAGTGAGTTTCAAAAGTTGTAAAATGTAAAATGTGAAAACTAGAAGACTGGGATTAGAACTAACTTGTGATCTTGCTTAGTCTTCTTTCTCTTCTCTTTTTAATCCTCTGCTCCTTTTACCCTAGTCAGTATCAAAACAATATTTCTATAACTAAGAAGAGAGGGAAAATCTACGGACTATAACTTTTGAACAGGCATTTTAGTGGAAGCTCTTTTTTTTCATATGTTTCTAAAAATTTTAATTTATTTTTGCTTATTTTGGCTTTTGTTGTTTGGCTTTTCTCTTTTCCTTTGCAATTTGAGTATTAAGGATGGTTAGAGGTTATTTAATCCAGTGCTTTTCAATTTAATGTGCATATGAATCGCCTGGGGATCTTGTTAAAATGTAAGTCTGATTCAGTGAGTCTGGGATGGGGCCCAAGATTCTGCATTTTTAACAAGTTCCCAGGTGATGCCAATGCTACTGGTCCAAGGGCCACACTTTAAGTAGCAAGAATCTATTCCAGTTTCTCAGGATGAGGATACCAGAGAGACCATGTTTGCTCAGTGGCCTATACCTAATTAACAGTTGTGGGCTTGAGTTTTTGTTTTTGTTTTTTTTTTTGGGCCATGGCACTTGGCATGTGGGATCTTAGTTCCTGACCAGGGATCGAGTCCGCACCCCGCGCAGTAGAAGCGCGGAGTATTAACCACTGGACCGCCATGGTAGTCCCTTGTACTTTTTAATGTGACGAAAAGCCATATTTCTGAGCATAAGGAAATAGTTACAAACCAAGAGATATCCTCCTGTCCCCCTAATTAGATGGAACTCATTTAGCCAATGTTACTCAGTTTGAATCTTTAAGATGTATCTTAAGATTTTTCTCTTGCTAACCTTATCACTTTTGAGGATTTGAAGAGATTGATTTATCCAACTGTGTCCGTATTCAGTTATGGTTTTAGAGTTCTTGGATTTTGGACTTTAGGTGACCATTAAGAAAAACATTTAAATGAACTTAGAAGATATTAAAAAATATCTATGTTGTATTCAAACCTAGTCTTTGAGGTAGAAGCTTCTTGCTATAGGAAGGTAAATCGTTATGTTTTTATTTATGTAAGTTGACTATTAACCTATACTTTATTTTCAGACAGTTACAAACTGGTGAAGGTAATATAACCAGATAGTTTTGTGTCTTTGGTAGTGCCTGTATGAATACTTTTTGTTCTCACTTGCATTTGAATCTAGTCTGGTTTTTCTTGTGCCTTAAGTGCTGTTTGGGATTGTCGCAGGGCTGGAGGTGGGATATATGTGTGTGTGTGCGCCTGTGTGTGTACATACTACTTGGGTGAAGTGGCACTGCATCGTAAGAACCCTTCCAACCCGTTAAGAGTCCATAATTCTCTAATTCTTTGTAGATTGGTGGAAAGGAGGAGGGAACATACTCTAGCCCACAGAAGTGGCACTTAGCAAGATGCATATTGCTGGTAGCAAATAATTCAGTCCTGATTTGACAGTTCTTTTCACTAGTTGAAAGGTATGCTTTTATATTCTACTTCTTGCATTTCCCTAAACTCTGTTAATTGGTTGATCTTATAAACTTGTACATAGAAAGGGACTTGATCAGCTACTCTTACTGTTATGATAATTCTTATGTTTCTTTTAAGCTGCTAAGGGAAATATGAACCCATGTAGATTTAATATATTTTATATATATATATATACACACACACACACACGCACACGCACACGCACACGCACACACTTTAAGTTTGGCCGTACTGTGCGGCTTGTGGAATCTTAGTTCCCTGCCAGGGAATGAACCCGCGCCCTCAGCAGTGAAAGTGAGGAGTCCTAACCACTGAACCGCCAGGGAATTCCCTTAATTATAATTTTATTTAAATTATCCTTTTACTAATTTTTATATAATGAGCTAGATTGTGGGACAAAAACATGGTAATTTTCCATTATGTACAATACCTTTTGGAGTAATTGTGTATTTATTTATATATACTATTATTGTTAGTAAATCTTAAGAAGCTGTTTTAGTGCATTGGAATATTTTAGGCTCAGGTTTGTTTTTATCATTTTAGTGTTTAGGAAACAGTTTCCTAGACAGATTGAGAGATCCACCTGATTCAGGTTCTTTGATTTGAGCTCTTTGAGTTATTGCTCACTCAGGTAGTGCAGCTTCTGATTTTACAAAATTTTCTTGGGTTACAGCTCTTCATAGAAAAAAGAAATAAGGAACTACTTACTGTAGTTCTTGCCTGCCTTTATGTAAAGATGCATATAAGCTTGAGTTTGTGGGCTGTGGGTAACCTTCACAGAGAATTACCTGTGGTTTACTTTTCTGCACTTCAAAATTTTTGGTTCACTCATCTCTTTTTCCTCTCTGTTCAGAAGAGATGTCCTCTTCTTCCCTGCCTACAGGAAATGAATCCTTTCTGTCTTATCCAGACTTTGTTTATTAATGACCTTGACTCTTTTTTGGATTGTGTAAAGTAGTAGTCACAGTATTAATAATAATGATATCCAACCTTAATTAAGTACTTACTATGTGCCCTGGACATAGTATAATAACAATAGCTTACATTTTATTACCATGTGCCAGGTACTGTTCTTTATTCTTCATATATTAATTCATTTAATTCTTTTTCTTTTTCATTTTTTTTTATGGTGGTAAAATACCCATAACATAAAATTTACCATCTTAACTATTTTTAAGTATCTAGTTCAGTGGTATTAAATACATTCATAATGTGTGCAAACATCACTGCCATTCATGTCCAGAACTCTTTTCATCTTGCAAAACTAAAACTCTATACCCTTTATTTATTTATTTATTTTTAATAAATTTATTTATATTTATTTTTGGCTGTGTTGGGTCTTCGTTTCTTTGCGAGGGCTTTCTCCAGTTGCGGCGAGCAGGGGCCACTCTTCATCGCGGTGCGCGGGCCTCTCACCGTCGTGGCCTCTCTCTTTGCGGAGCACAGGCTCCAGACGCGCAGGCTCCAGACGCGCAGGCTCAGTAGTTGTGGCGCACGGGCCTAGTCGCTCCGCGGCATGTGGGATCTTCCCAGACCAGGGCTCGAACCCGTGTCCCCTGCATTGGCAGGCAGATTCTTAACCACTGTGCCACCAGGGAAGCCCTCTATACTCTTTAAATGATAATTCCCCATTCCCCAGTTCTCCCAGCCCCTGGTAACCATCCATTCTACTTTTGGTCTTTCTGATTTCTCACTACTCTAGGTACCTCGTATAGGTGGAATCATACAGTAGTTGTCTTTTTGTAACTGGCTTATTTCACTTAGCATAATGTCCTCAAGGTTCATTTGTATTGTAGCATACTTCAGAATTTCCCTCCTTTTTTAGGGCTGAATAATATTCCATTTAATATATATACCACATTTTACTTATCCATTTGTCTGTCAGTGGGCACTTGGGTTGCTTCTACACTGTTGCTGTCATGGATAATGCTGCTTTGAACCTGAGGGTACTAACTCGTTTAATTCTTGTAACCAGCTTAGGAGGTGGAGACTTTGGATGAGGAAACTGCATCTTAGAGTAGTCAAGCGATTTGTGCAAAATCACACAGCTAGGAAGAGCCTGTCTGGGATGAATGTCTTAACCTCCACAGTGGACTCCCACATATCTTTCTATGTTGGTGCCTTCTGTTTTGCCTATAGATATCTTCCCCCCTATTTACTATATATTAATATATAATTAATGGTATGTAATAAAATACCTCTATAACTAATGTTCACTAATGAACAACATATAGTATATTATTTTATCTTTTAACATGTGTTGCATTTTAGTTGTAATTCAGCTCAATTAAAAGTAAAGTTAAAATTCCTTGAAGTGGGCTTTAAGGCTCCCGCTTGCTCCCTGTATGCTTCTCTTCTATCAGAGGCAATTCTTTTTTGTACATATTAGATTTATAATGTTTAGAAAACTTAGAGTGATAGTGTGATTTGAATAGGACCTGTTATTTAGAGTATAAGAGATTTCATGAAAGGGAGTTTTGAGTAAGAGTTTGAAGGTAATGTATTTTAGGACAAGGTATAGTTTTACACATACATAGGCTTAGCAGTAGGCATGTACATATTTCTGAGCAGTGGAGGATGGCAAAATGAGAAAGGGATAAGACAGTTGCACTTCTGAAGTTAAAGCATATACCTAGGGACTTCCCTGGTGGTGCAGTGGTTAAGAATCCGCCTGCCAATGCAGGGGACACGGGTTCGAGCCCTGGTCTGGGAAGATCCCACATGCTGCAGAGCAACTAACCCTGTGTGCCACAACTACTGAAGCTCTTGCGCCTAGAGCCCGTGCTCTGCAACAAAGAGAAGTCACCTCAATGAGCAGCCCACGCACTGTGATGAAGAGTAGTCCCTGCTCAACGCAACTAGAGAAAGCCTGCCTGCAGCAACGAAGACCCAACCCAGCCAATAAATAAATAAATAAATAAATAAATTTATTTAAAAAAAAAAAGCATATACTTAGGAGTTGGGCAGTTGGAATCATTTTATAATATTTGATGAGATTTTTGGTTACAGATGCCTGCCTATTTTTTAGTGGTCTAGATGGCAAGCAGATTGAATCTGGTGTTACAGACTCTGGAACTGGAATTTTCTTCCCAAAGCCCATAATGATAGCACTGGTACCATTCATACTTCATGAAAATAAAGTAAGAAAATTAAATTTTTAAATTGTTGAGTGGTTTGGAAGAAATTTACTCTAAATCTTATTATATACTTGATTATTGGTATTATGTATCATTAATTCTGTGGAATGGGAGGGAGGACTCTAGAAGCTGATACTGGGCCCTACACCTGCCAGATTCTTTTAGAGCGTTGATTTTTAAGCTTGCACAGACTAAATCTTGCTGGTTGAAGGGGGTTTCTTGAAACAGAAACATCTGTGATTTAAAAATTTTTACTCTCTATTAATAGAAATAGGCATACATGATATTTTAATGAGAAGGCTTGGAGGATTTGGGATTTTTTTTTTTTTTAAATGGTAGATACCCCTAGGTCTTCAAGATTTATTTGCGATGAATTACCCAAGTTGAAATAAAAGTCTTTTGACTGATGATTTTTCCATAGACAAAGTTTACCAAGTACCAAACTTAAAACTCAGATGAACATAACATAGTGGAAAATTTGCTGTGTAAACAACATATAAAATAAAGATGACTATGCTTAAGTAGGATACATGTAAATGTTGGCAAACTGTTCAAATGTTCAGTGGCATGCTTTTGACCTGCCATTTAATATACAATTAACATTCTAAGATCAGAGGCTGGTTAGACAAGTTTGACAATTAAATTTGTGGGGAAGTGAATGGGCTTTGCAGTTTAAAATTAAATAATACACGTTGTCTGTTTAATTACTGTTGTATGTATACAAGTGATCACATAATAGAATGAAGCTGTGGTCTTAAAGTGAATTTAAGACTATAAAACTTTAATCACATCTGTTTTATAACTTTAAATTGATGTGATATGAAGATTAAAAAGGAGCTAATCCTTTTGAAGAAGTCTATGCTGTGTATAGAATCAGTAAATCAAGATAAAAATACCTGTTAGGTTGGAATCTTTTATAATGTTGAATGAAAATTTTGATAGTTTTTGATGAAGAGAACTGTCTTCACAGTTATGTGAAGAATATGTTAGGACTGTGTCTTCATTTCAGTGATTGTTAATAGCAGAAATAAAAAATTTAAAAAAGGTTAGGTGGCGGTAGTGTTACTGTTTGTGTCTATGTTCTCTTTAATTTGTTAATGTGAAAATAAGAATGACCTTAATATGAGTTCTTTGAGTTTCTGGGAAGATAAAATAAGGTAAAGCTGTACTTCAAATAGTTTTTGTTTTCAAAGGTTGAAATGTTATTTGTGTCAGATAAACAGATTATAGATAGCATTACGTTTGAAAGTAAAGCTGTGTGTAGGGATTACATTGTTTTATCATCAAATATTGGTCTTTTTGTGGAAGCAGTGTAAACGGTGATGGTTTCAAGTTATCTGAAGTCTTTTTCTGAGATTCCTTAATTTATGTTGGTAGACTTTAGGTTGTGTTTCCATAGAATTGTAGTCTAAATGGTGGTTAGGTTCCCAACCTAGCCTATAAAGCTTGCTTAATTCCTAAGGTAGCTAAATCATTTGCTGTGTTTGTCTGCTGTGAAAAGTGACAATATGTACTGTTTCAATACAGGTAACCAAACAAACTATATTGCAACAAATAAAGAAGTTTATAAAAACTCTGTTGGGGAAAACAAATTTGAGTTTTATAAGATGAGGAGGAGCTAGATTGAGAGCATGATGGAGACTGTGAGGGGACTTTGTGACACTGATTATTTTGTCTAGGTGGATCAAAAACTCACGACTTTTAATTTTGCTTGATACAGGTGTGTCACTAGCCTCTATTAGAGCTCTCTTAGGCTCATTAATGGAACTAAGTGAACAAGGTGAGAAGGAGGAAAATGGTTTTTCATTTTTAAAAATTGTGGTAAAATGTACATAACATAAATTTCTCTTTGGTTTAAGAGTTGAAAGAAATGGGGGGAAAATGTGTTAAAGAGGATGTGGATATACTTTGCAAAAGAGATTACCAGAGATCAATTTTACTGAGCAGTGAGCTAGTGAGAGAAAAAGGCAAAGTGTGCCTAAATCCCCATGGGGAAGGAAGAAAGCTGGGGTTCAGCAAGTCAGCAGTTCTTGCATCATTTCTGGAATAATGTCTGACAGGTGTTGGTGGGTCAGGGCCAGAGTCTGACCAACTGCTCTTATGTCAGGAAGGTTTATGATTGTATCTGGGGAAGTGGCTCTAAATTGTGAATTTCTTTACAAGAGATTTTAATATAACTATTTCTCTACAATCTCGAGAATTAGGTTTCAGAGGCTGTATGCCAGTTCTACTGGGAATAGAAATGAGAGGAAATGTAGCTGGTATAGAAACAGTAGAGGTTTGGCAGTGAATTCTTATGAGGGAAAAGATACAAAGGGAAGGTAGACTCTGGGCTTAACATTGTACACTTATCTCTGTTGAAGGACAGGAAATAGATGGCATATCTCTTGGCATGAAGTTATTGTGTAAAGAGCTGGTATCACATAACCATTGGTGTTGAGGATAGGTTGGGGGACATTACAGTGTGGTTCTGTCATGGGCATATATAACTTACTTGAATTCAGCAGTATATAGTGGGCAAAATGGGAAAAAAACAACAACAACCGAACAGCATATCCATTAGCATTGCATCGACTGTAAGCAGTAGAAATCAACTTTGGCTAATGTAAACAAAGGAATATATTGGAAGGCTGGCTCTCAGGAGAACCAGTCTCAGAAAATGGATAGGAATCAAGGGAAGCCAGGCAGCAAGGACCAGAGCCAAGGTCAGGCACAGGAACACTTGGAATAGGAAGCCACCCGTAGGCACTTGGTGACGGTGCCTCTGCTGTCGCTCTGAATCATTTTTCATCTATTCCTGTGCCTCACTGTCACTCAAGTTAAAAGTTCTGGGAAGGGAGCATTTGGTTGTCTGACTTAGACCCTACTTCCAACCTGCTAGAGACAGGGATAGAGAAAATCTGGGCCTTTTGGTTTCCGATGTAAAAATGAAAAGATCCATGTCCGTATCCTGTCTCACTTCTCCCCAACGAAACTGAATAGCGACTGCTTCCTCCTCCAGTGCTCCACGGCTCAGCAAATAAAGTGCACTCATTCCTCCTGCCAGAAGCTTGGGAGTCCTCCTCGACTTCTTCTGCCCCTCAGCCCCGCAGCCAGTCAAGGGCACACTATCCCGTCAGTCTGCCTCTTACACGTTTTGAATTTATCCGCTTACCTCTAAGTTATCATTGCCACTGTAGTCCCACTTGGAGTACCGTAAAAGCCTCATAATTTCTCTGGTCTACAGATCGGTTCCTATCCTATAGGAGTATACATTACGTGGAGGTGAACTTTGAAAAGTGCAGGTCAGATTGTGCTGTTAGTTTGCTAAAAGCCTTTCAGTGGTCTGTGTTTCTCTACCTGCTATTTCTCAGCTCCCGTTCCACCCTTTTAAACTGTGATGAGGGACTCCGCAAACTGCATTTCTCTGACTCTCTTGCCAGCTCGCCTTCTGTTGGGTTTTACCATGGGGAGCACGAAGGAATTAGGAAGGTGAGAGAAGGGACTTCTCTTGTTTCTACTTTCTTTACCCCTCCAGCCGCCAGCGACAACTCTTACTTCGTTCCCAACTTCTTTTGGCACTCCCAGCACCAAGCGCACTGCTCCCTCTCAGAGGGGCCAGCTTCTGGAGGGTGCATCTTAGGCAAATGAGTGCCACTTGCATTTCCTCACCCACTAGGCTGTTTGAGTATCCTCCCTTCTGTGCTTCCTCTGTAGAGACTGAAACTTGAGGTGCTGTGCTCCTCTCCTTAGAGGTCCAGGTCTTAGCCATTTGGTGCCACCTCCTTAGAGGTTTGAGCCCTGAGCTCCGTGGACCTCCCCACCCTCTTCCAGGCTCAGCAACGCCCATCCTCCAAGCTCCTGGCCTCTGATAACACGCCTCTTCTGTTTTGTTCCCGCAGCCCTTTGGGTGGTAGTGCTTCTTGCAGTTACTCATCTCTCGTTATCTTCATCTTCCCTTGTTAACCTTTTCAGCTTTCCAATATCTTTGTAACCAGTTTCCTGTATTACATCTCTTGGGTTTGAATTACCCATTATGGTTTCTGTTTGTCTCATGCAAGTGGTTTTCCACTTTCTAGAATAAAGTGAAAAAGAGTTTTCATGAATCACTAAGTCCTTGACTACTTCTCTAGACTCAAGCCATGCCATTTTCGTCTTTCTCTCCATTCTTCTGTATTCTGAATTTTTTGTTGCCAAAACACACACCTTCTGTTTTTGTCTCAAGGATATTGCAACTGGTAGACTGTACCAAGCACTGGTTCTCACCACACACCCCATCTCCCCTTCCCTTTTCCCTCCACCCCCCACAGAAGTTGCTCGGTTAACTTCTGCACAATGCAGGTAGAGGCAGGATACTGTAGAGGCTGTCGAGATAGTTTATTGTCTAGGTTTTAATAACACCTTTGCTATTTTGCCAGCTTTATGGCCTTGGGCAGGTTACTTACTGTGGTTTCAGTTTCCTCATCTGGAATATGGGGACAATAATTTTCTCTACATGGTAAGATTGTTGTAAGGCTTAATTGAGTTAATATAAAGGGCTTTGAACACTGCTCCCTGCATAGCCATTGCTCACTAAGTGATGATAACCTGCTGTTATTATCAGCTACATGAGAATCCCTCTGGGATGCCTTTCCTGATATCTAAACTCTGACAGGTTCTGCCTTTTGTATGCTCCTGTAGTGCCTAGTACTTCACCTTGTCAATACTTATTATGTTTGGGATTATTTGTTTAATGTCTTGTTTTCTTGCTAAGGGTACAAATTATATGAAGTTAGGTGAAGAACCTGTGCTGTTCATTGTTATATTTCTAGCATCTGTGCCTGATAACTTGTTGGCCCTTTAGTAAGTATTTTAAAAAATTAACTGGTTAATCATTTAAAACAAAAAACCATAGTGAGTTTGATAGGAATTGGTACAAGAGATGGTGGTGAAATGAATCAATTTAAATGATCAACTTTTCTGTTTTTATTACCCACTATGAATGCTTTATAATAGGAGAGGAGAAATACCTTCTAATGTTGAAGCTGCTGTGGTATATGACCATCGAGGTTTAACATCCCATCTTATTTTATTGCCAAAGGAAAAAACATTTCTCAGACTCTGATTAGACTGTATTTCTATTTTTTGTTTTTTCTGTAGCTTTAATATTTTCCCCCCTGGCTTGTAAAAGCAATTTGTGCTTATTTCTATAATTTCTTAAAAGTACAAAAAAATATAATGAGGAAAGCAAATATTGTTGATAATTCCGCATAGAGATGATAATTCTCTGGTGTAGGCTTTCCTATCTATTTTACTATTCATACAGAGTTTTATCTCCCTACCCCTCATAGTCATACATTCTGATTTTTAACTTGCTTTTTCTTCATTTAATATATTGTGGATCTCTTTCCATATTAATGAATATTGGTGATAAATTTAAATTATAAGATGTTTAAAGATTATTTTACCCTCAGACTACTATTAGGAATATGAGTTAAAACTCTAAGGTGGTATTAGTTACCAATATTTTGTTTTTAATCAGTTTTCCTCTTTAATTATGTACTTCCTGAATTGTATTAATGTATAATTGGTGGTTTTACTTGATTAGCTATCTCACATCTCAGTGACTGCTGCGAAGGATAGTTTCTAGTCAAGCTGGAAAACCAGTATTTAAAGTAAAGCAGTTTATACGGGAATTCCCTGGCGGTCCAGTGGTTAGGACTCTGCGCTTTCCCTGCCGAGGGCCCAGGGTTCGGGGAGCTGAGATCCCGCAAGCCGCGCAGCGCAGCGATAAATAGATAAATAAATAAATAAATAAACAAACAAACAAATAAATAAAAGCAGTTTATAAATTTGGCTTTTCTGTTATTTATATGGTTTGGTGTATATACTTCAATATAAAGAGTGAATCAATGCTTTCTAATTCAGTGAAACTTCTGTATTTTTGTCTTTTGAGAATGAGATATAATGAGAATGGATATAATACAAATAATTTAGTAATTCTGTATATTAAATTTGCAATTGAGGTTATTTCCACATTCCTTACCTTTCTTCCCTAACAGGAAATAGCTTCTTATTTTTCATGGGTATCACGTAACAAAAGTACATGTGATTCGGAATGACTGGAGTTCAAACCAAAAATCACATTCCAGAAACTTCTGTTCCAAAGCCTGAAAATTTATATGTGCAGAAGAATCCCTGAATACCAACTGCTAAATAATTTCTCTGATATCTCTGCAGATGCAAGCTGAGTTTCCCATGAGCAATCCTTTATAGTGAATTCCATCTTCTAATGCCTTTCCTTCCTTGGTCTTTTAAATCTGTTTATGCATAAGTATACATAGATAGTATTTTCTTTTAATTGATATTCCACTTGAAGTAAAAAGAAAAGTCTGATAGTAAGATATGTATGCATTCATATATATATATATATATCTCAAATGTGTGTTAAAAAATGAATAGAGAATAATTATGACAGAAAAAGCAAAATGTACCAGCACCCTGGGGTTTAATACTTATTCTATTTGAACATAATATTTAATTCTGAGCTTCTGGGCAGCCAGTGAAAAGGGAAATATAATTTTTGTTGTCATCTTATGATCAGAAGAGGGAAACCGTTTCTTTCTTTCTTTCTTATTTTATTTTATTTTTTTTATTTTTGGCTGTGTTGTGTCTTCATTGCTGCACGCGGGTTTTCTCTAGTTGTGGTGAGTGGGGGCTACTCTTCATTGCGGTGCACGGGCTTGTCATTGTGGTGGCTTCTCTTGTCGTGGAGCGTGGGCTCCAGGTGCGTGGGCTTCAGTAGTTGTGGTGCGCAGGCTCAGTAGTTGTGGCTCGCAGGCTCCAGAGCTCAGGCTCAGTAGTTGTGGTGCACAAGCTTAGTTGCTCCGTGGCATGTGGGATCTTCCCGGAGCAGGGATAGAACCCGGGTCCCCTGCATTGGCAGGCGGATTCTTAACCACTGTGCCACCAGGGAAGTCCTGTTTCTTTTTTCTGAATTCTGAAATTTGTTAGCATAAGCCAGCTTTTCTCAAACTGTGAATAAAGAATACTAATTCTGGACTTCCCTGGTAGCGCAGTGGTTAAGAATCTGCCTGCCAGTGCAGGGGACACGGGTTTGAGCCCTGGTCCGGGAAGATCCCACATGCCGCGGAGCAACTAAGCCCATGTGCCACAACTACTGAGCCTGCACTCTAGAGCCCGCGAGCCACGACTACTGAGCCTGTGTGACACAACTATGGAAGCCCGCGTGCCTAGAGCCCATGCTCCACGACAAGAGAAGCCACCGCAATGAGAAGCCTGTGCACTGCAACGAAGAGTAGCCCCCGATCACCACAACTAGAGAAAGCCTGCGTGCAGCAACGAAGACCCAATGCAGCGAAAAATTAAAAAAAAAAAAAAAATTAAATAAAAAAAAGGAGAGAGAAAAGAATACTAATTCTGCCGGATATTAACAGATATCAGGATTAAGTTTAGGAAATAATGGGCTAAATAAGATAAACAGACTTTTGTATGTTTTCTTTTTTTTTAAACTGGAGAAAAAGTTTAATAACATGTATACCTCCTATATACATGGGAGAGACCCAGGAAAACTGAGTTACTCCTTACATGTTTTCTTACAACCTTAAATGTTCCTGATATGTATCTTGACTTTCCCAGAGAAAGATATAGTGTTTCCCTAATTTATTTTGCCATGAAATCCTAAAAGTAAATAATAAGGTTTGCAAAATGCTGACCTAGGTCCTTAAACAACATGATGGATTGTGTCTTCAGTACCATTTTTGCAGAAGGTATCACAAGGCTTTTTATTTGCCCTATTCTTTTTTTATTTTTGGCCACTCAGCGCGGCATGCGGGATCTTAGTTCCCCAACCAGGGATCGAACCCATGTCCCCTGCAGTAGAAGTTCAGAGTCTCAACCACTGGACTGCCAAGGAAGTCCTTATTTGCCCTATTCTTATGTTGATTTAAATTCTCTTTGAAACACCACACAGGGCAAGGTTGACTTCTTCAAGAAGACTAGATTCTCCCTATCTACCAGGATTTGCTGCTTTTGGAAAGCATGTGCAGGAGAGCTTTGGGAACTAAGTATTCCTGTTGTCTGCCAGCCTGCTGGCCCGGCAGTTGGTCTGACTTTCTCAGATGCACAGTCAGTCCAGACTGAGGCTGATTTTCTTTTTCCAAGTGCAACCTGAGTCTTCAGAATCCCCATCTCCTAAGGATACAGCCCTTTCAATACATAGCAAGGGCCCAAGTCCTTCACCTCCTCTCCAGGGGCCTGCTACGACTAATTATTTTGAAAACACTAGTAACAGCATGCTTCCAATCCAGTCCCCAAAAGTCAGCCCCTTTGGTCTACCTTGCTGCTCTTCGGCCTGTTGTCACACACTTCTGTTACCTTAATCAGCCCTCCCATTTCTCCTCGTCTGTCCTGAACACGTCTCTCTGTTTTTTAGAACACTTGTTTGTGGGAAACAAGTTGTCCTCTATATTAGCCGCCATGTACTACGTTTGCTTCTGTCTCTTTGTTGAACGTTTCTTCTGTCCCCCAGCCTTAACTTGATTTAGCTCCATCTTTGAGTTGCTGCTTTTTTTTTCTGACCTACCTCATGGGTAGGAAATTAGGCAGATGGTCCGCATTCTCCTCCTTTCTCAGTGGTACATCCAGACTGTTAGTCTTCCAGTGTTTCATTTAACAACAAACAAAACTGCACAGTGATTCTTCTGTCCCTTTGAGGCTCATGACTTTTAACTTTCTAATTTATTGCTGTCAGATTTCTCTCATTCTTTGAAGAGTTTGGTACCTGGGTATGGTCTCCATTTTCATACCAAATCTTGCTATTATCTGTTTGGTAGTATAGCCTGTTGGTCTGTAATTTCTTTGACTTGAATTCATCTGGACTTTATTTTTATATATGGTGTGCAGTAGAGCTCTGTTCTTGACGATCAACTAATTGGGAATCAGTGATAGTAACTTGGCCATTTGAAGGATGACACATTTTAAAGTATATAAATTCCCCCATATATTGATTGGCTAATAAAAATTCTCATGAGCTTGTGTTAAAAAATATTTTAATTTTATAGTAATGAATGAGCATTGTACCTGAAATGGTGGTATCTGGTTATATCATCACATTAATTCAAAGAGAGGGGTTAGCTGTTCTGCTCACTGTTGTGTGGTAGAAGGAACATTAGGTACTTTGATGTCTGGCCATTTGCAAATCACTTTCTTTTTTTACTGCAAAGTGGAGAGAGTAACCCCTAATTTGTATAGTTGTTGGGCCAATAAAATTACATAATTACATATATGTGTGTTTGTGTGTTTTGTAAACTTTGATGTTTAAGATCTAATAAAAGTCAGACAACCGTTCTCTCCTAAGATGGGTTATAAGGTTGCTCTTGAACATCACATTGTTTCCATAAAGAGCTTTGATTTCTCTATACCCTATGTTTTTTATAGGAAACAAAAACTTCTTTAAAAAAGAATTTGTTATTTGTGGTACTTTAATCTGAATGATGGTGGAGGGGGGGACTCTGGTGAACATTATTCCAGGCAGCTATTGTTTAAGTCTAAGGAAAAACAATTCAACTGTTATTCCTTACGACTCTATTCTTGAATTTTACTGTTAATATTATCTTTTTAATGTTTCATTTAAGGTATATGATGTTGATTGATGGCACAAATGAAGTTTTTATGATTGATAGAGATAATTCAGTGTTTCATGTTTCAAATCTGGAATTTCCATTTCGTAAAGATCTCCGCATGCATTTATCAAATACTCTCCTAGATGGGGTAAGTCATATTTTATCTTTTTTTTTTAAAAATCAAACATTGCTGTTTTTCTTTCTTGTGCAAGTAAATGTGTATTTTTAATAATTAAACAGGAAATTTAGAATCAGATCCAGTTTTTTTAAAAAGTTTTTTTTATTGGCGTATAATTGACAGTTAAACAATTGAATCTAGTTTTTGTTAAGATGTTAAATTCCATTTATCTCTTACCTGCACTTACTGTCACTTGATCATTGTCTTAGATACAGAATAAGTGAACAAAATTAAATCTTAATTTTTTTGTTCTTTGTGATTGAAAAAAATTCTTATTGAAAAACTCATTTTATTGTTTTACTTGTCAGTCGAATTTTAATTGAGTGATATGACATATCACATTTTTCCTTGGTTCTTTAGCTATATGGACTAATAGTTCTTGTTGAAAGAGGATCGTGCCTTTGAAAGCAGCCACTTGTACTTTTACATTTGAATTTTGAAAGCTGATAAGAATTTTCCCATTCAGAAAATCTATATTTAATAATCACAAAATTACTTGATTAAAAATATTTTAACTTTCTCCTGTGCAGACAGCTTTCTTCTCCCCAATTCTAAATGTATTGGTTCATTGTAAATAAAAATTAAAATAATACAGAACGTTACAAAAAAGCTGGTAAAAATCATATGAACTCCTACCATTGGAGTAACTTCTGTTATCATTTTGATGAACATTATTCCAGACTTTTCTCTGTGCCAGAACATTCAATCTTAACATCTGCTCCTGAAGGATTCACATTCATATTAGTAACAGTAACTCAGAGAATAGATTCTTAAACAGAATGTCTATCAGAATCTTTTGGGGAGTTGGGACCCCTTCCAGTCCCAGTAAGATTCTGAGTACAGGTACCTCTGCCCTGGCTGAAAATGAGTACTTTGGTCAAATATGTACCCACGTGGATAGTTACATAATTTTGCATGAAAAGGTTTAAATGTTAATCTGTTCTGTAATTTGTGTTGTTTTCACTCAGCAATGTGTTTTGGACCTTTTTCACATAAAAGTCTGAATGATAGACCACTGTATATGTAAACACTGTAATTTGGGGTTTCCAGACTATCTTGCTTATGAAAATTATAGGGGGTGCTTGTTAAAAATACGGCCTATCCCAGTAGCCTATCCTAGACCTAGTGAATTAGACTCTCCCAGGGGTCAAGTTATCTTTATTTTTAATAAATGCCCAAGTGATTTTAATTAGGCAAGTTTGACAAACAATTCTGTAATTAATTTAGCCAGCCCTCTGTTGGTGGACATTTGGATTTTTTGTAGTTTTTTGTACTATAAGACGTACTTGTATGCATATCCTTATACCTTTTTCTTTCACAGTTGTGCAGTTTTATAATTAAGATTCTTAGAAGTGAGATTCTACTTAAAGTAACTGAGGAAAAAAGAAGTAAATTGGCACAAATAATTAGGTTTCAGCTTGGCTTGCTTCAGGCTGGATCTGGGGACTCAAGTGATATTGGGCATGCTGTCTTTCTCTCTCTTTCTTTGCTTACTTGTCTGTCTGTTCTCACTCTGCATGAAGGCTCTTTCCATGTGGGAGGCAAGTTGCCTTGCAACCCAAGCAGAAAGGGAACTTTTTTCCCCAATATCTATATATCAATCCCAGGGAAGATTCCAGAGGGCCTTGCCTGAGTTATATATATATCCAAGGAAGAGTGACAGTGGAGGCCAGGAACTCATTGGTGGCAGTACCACTTGGAGTACAAGAGGAGTGGTCCTCCTAAGGCAGGGACAGTAACCTGATACACTGTACTGTGTTCACTATGCTGGATTTGAGGGCATTACCCATTTTAAACATTGACATGTATAATTGCCACCCTTCTTTCCAGGAAGTTTGAACACATGTACAGTTCAGCCATCCATTTGTAAAGGATCTATGCACTGACTTAAACACTGGGGTTTGAAGATTTAAAACCTTCTAATTTTAAATGACTTTTTCATTTTAGGAGACAGTATAGCATAGTGGTTAAGAGCCTGACTCTAACTGATGGTGTCTTATTGGCTCCATGAGTTATTGTATGAGGGCCCTAATATCATTTACTCAGTTTCCTCATCTGTAGTGAAGTTAGGCTAATAACAGTACTTAGGTCTTGGTGCTGTTGTGAAGATTAAGTTGGATAGTTTATATAAAGTGCTGATAATAGTGTCTGGCACATAGTGAAATAAATGTTTACCTCTTAATTTATGTGAATTGTTAAGGAGGCTTAATATTTTTTCACTTCTTTTTTACTGTATTTAGTACAGTACAGAATTACTATATTTCTTCTGTGAGTTGCCCATTCGGATCTTTCATACATTTTTCTGTTGGGTGTTCATGTTTTTCTTACTGATTTATGAGAAGTTTTTGTCTATTGGGGTATTACCTTATGACCCATATTTTGAAAAAATATTATTTTTTCTGGTGTTTTCCGTGGCACAAGTTTAAATTTATGTAGGTAAATTATAAACACCTTGGTTTTTAAAAAATATATATTTATTGGAGTATAGTTGATTTACAATGTTGTGTTAGTTTTAGATGTACAGCAAAGTGAATCAGTTATACATATACATATATTCACTCTTCTTTAGATTCTTTTCCATATAGGTTATTACAGAGTACTGAGTAGAGTTCCCTGTGCTATACAGTATGTCCTTATTAGTTATCTATTTTATATATAGTAGTTAAACACCTTGGTTTTTAATATTTGGCTTTTGTGTCATTTTAAGAAAGAGATGTTTTTACTTCAGAATTATTATAATAGTCCCCTGTTTTTCCTTCTAATACGTTTATGGTTTCATTTACATATTTAAATATTTGATCTATCCACGATACATTTTGGTAAAAGGAGTAAGATAGGGATACAGTTTTATTTATTTCCAAATGTCTAAACTGTTGCCTCAGCACCAGTCTGCTAATGTAATGTATTTTTCCTTTTTAATTAGATATATCATTTTTATCGTACATGGGATTCCCTTATATTGTTGTTTGTTTCTTGATTCGCTTTCCCATTCCATTAATATTTTGGTCTTCCTGTGGTAGTTTTAGGTTGACTTACATGCTGTAACTTTAGCATACAATTTAATGTCTGATAGTGCAAGGATATCCAATCTCTTGGCTATTCTGAAATTTGTCACTTAGATTTTGCTCTCTTTATTTAGCTTTCGGGTGAACAAGGCTGTTTGGGAAGTTAGGCTGAATTAGTATGTTACACTTCATGTGCAAATCTGTACAACAAGAAGCTTGTATTTTTCTCTGCAGAATGATCTCTGGTAGGCTTATCTCCAGACCATTTACCTTTCTGTTTGCTATGTTTGGTTGTGTGGTTTATCTCTTTGCCACACCTTCACTATTTTTCTTTTGAGGGAAAAGGGACTCTACATCTTTCTTATGACTTCCCACAACTGTAAGTTTCTTTTCTACAGGGATGCTACTCATGTTCTTTAATATTTCTTCACTTTTTCAGTATTGAACCTTTTTCACAAGGCAGATTGAACTATATCTGGCTAATAGTCTCTGGAATTTGTATGAGAATGCTTCCTGTCTTAAGATGAAATTTGCTTCTCTGTTTCAGATTTATACCAATGATATTGGGAAAATAGTGAGTAGCTTGTGAATGTTCATTTAAACTCTCAATGATAGAATTACCCTAATGAAAGCCACATGCATAAAATATGTATTTATTTGTTTAACAGAGGGAGTACCATTTTCCAAGTGACCTGAATGCTTGTTGCCCCCATCCCATTGCTTTTTAAAAAATTTACCAGGTAAATATTGGAGTGTGCAAGCCAGAAGATGGAAGACTGTGATTGGAGAATGAGATGTTTGAATCAGCCACTTCTGAGGTATAGTTTTGGGTGATGAGAAGGTTCAGGATGTGACCTAGAGAGAGTGAGAGTTTGAGGTTCTGTGGAGAAGAGCAGTGGACATGAGATCAAGGAAAATTTTAGATGGGTCCTAAAGAGTGATGACAGGAGTCCAGGGAGAGGTTGACTGAGCTGGATATAAAGATTAGAAAGAAGGAAAGAAGGTAGTATAGTTGATTGAGACTGAGTGGCAAACGGAGACTGAACAAAGAGTAACTATAGAGTAACAGAATTGTCTATACTGTGCACTCTGTGAGGCTACTAGTATTATAAATTTTTATATCAGTGACGGTGTGTGTGGTAAAATATTTTGACATGTATACGTAAAATTTTTTTTTTTTTATAGCTACTTTATTTATTTATTTATTTATTTATTTTTGGCTGTGTTGGGTCTTTGGTTCGTGCGAGGGCTTTCTCTAGTTGCGGCAAGTGGGGGCCACTCTTCATCGCGGTGCGGGGACCGCTCTTCATCGCGGTGCGCGGGCCTTTCACTATCGCGGCCCCTCCCGTTGCGGGGCACAGGCTCCAGACGCGCAGGCTCAGTAGTTGTGGCTCACGGGCCCAGCTGCTCCGTGGCATGTGGGATCTTCCCAGACCAGGGCTCGAACCCGTGTCCCCTGCATTAGCAGGCAGATTCTCAACCACTGCGCCACCAGGGAAGCCCCATACGTAAATTTTTTAACACATTTGTGCATGTGTGCACACATATGCTGCATGTGCACACACACACCCCCTTGTGGTTGACAGAGCCACTGCATAAGGTTGGAAGTATTGCTACTGTGCGTCTCTAAGGTGTTCCGTTCTTATCGTAGTTGATGTGACGGCTACCCCTGGAGTTGTGCTGTCCATAATCTGCATTGCCAATACAGCAGCTCTGGTAATTGGTTCATGGGAACAGCAAGAATATTTATTTTGATTTTTGTTCCTTTCATTTTATTTAAGATAGTTTTTTAACATTGTAATTCATAAAATAAAAGGAAGAAAAAGACTCTCAAGTTATAGCATTTGCAAAAGTTTAGTGTAGTTTTTCATTCCTATCACGTACCACACCAGGAGTGCAGGCATTGCTTAGAAGGTTGAGGAGAAGGCCTCACCCTGGAGACATCTTACTTCATTGGGTCGGGATGGGGAATGATAGGTAATGAATAAAACAATAACTGGAAGATTGGCATTTAAAACAAGTCCTTTGGTGGTTTAGAGGAGAAATGAATTACATCTAGTTAGGAACTAAAGATGGTTTATAGAGGAGTTGGCCTTAGATATGGGAAGATTTCTATAGAAAGAGATTTTTGTTGGACATGGGCCAAGGGCATTCCAGGTAGGAAATACTGCTTAAAAATTAGATGCTTAACCACCTGCAGATTTAACTTAGTACTATTTATTTTCACCCCAAACTTGGATAACTGAGAGCAACATAATAGACTTTTGTGAGGTTTTAAAATAGCAGTATGATTCATGATGTCAGTTTACTTGGACCAGAATTATAGTTGCCATATCTGTTTTTCCACTTAGTTAATTAAAACAGTCCTATGTAGTTTCCTGTTTCTTCTACATTTTCATTTGCAAATTGTTTTTGTAAAGTTCCAAATCCGAGAATAACTCAAACTGCCTAATTGTCTGGCTGTCAGATGTGAGCATTGAAGCTTTTGTTTTGCTCTCTAGATTATGTTCTTTGACCCACAGAATGTGGAAAGTAGGAGTTTAGAAATACGGCAGTAATTCACTTGAAACAAATCAGTGAAGTTCAATCAATTTTATACTGAGGATAAGAGGAGGATATAGCAGTTAATCATTAAAGTTAATACAAAAGTCTTGGGAAAATGGCATGTCTTTTCATCTGTTAATTTTTTATAAAGGAATATGCATGCTCATTGTTAAAATTTTAGGAAGTCTGTATGTTATAAAATAGAACTCAACTATCAAGAAGAGATTAAATTTTAACATTTTGATGTATTTCCTTTTAGTCATTTTGTTGTGCCTGTATTTATAGAACGTGTGTAATCAACACGTACATAGCTGACGTTTAATATATGCTGTGTATCTGGGGTTCCATCATTTTCCTTCACTCTGAAGAACTGATTTTAGGATTTCGTTTTCTTTTTAAAATTTAACTTTATTGAAAAAGTTGAAATATAATTTACCATTCTAAGGTATATAAGTCAGTGGTTTTTAATATTCACAAGATTATGCAACCACTGCTATCTAATTCAGGAACATTTCATCACTTAACTATGATAATTAGAACCAAGTGGGCCTTATCTGGAAGGATTTCAAGGAATGGGTTACCTTTGAGATGAGCTTTGAAAGCCCACAGGTTTTCCACAGTTAATTACTTCCTTTCATTAAAACCCTTCAGTGGGGGCTTCCTGGCGGCGCAGTGGTTAAGAATCCGCCTGCCAGTGCAGGGGACATGGGTTCGAGCCCTGGTCTGGGAAGATCCCATATGCCGTGGAGCAACTAAGCCCGTGCGCCACAACTACTGAGCCTGTGCTCTAGAGCCTGCAAGCCACAACTACTAAGCCCGTGCGCCACAACTACTGAAGCCTGCGTGCCTAGAGCCCATGCTCTGCAACAAGAGAAGCCCCCGCTCACCGCAGCTAGAGAAAGCCCGTGCGCAGCAACGAAGACCCAACGCAGCCAAAAATAAATAAATAAAACAAATAAATTTATTAAAAAAAAACCCAAAACACCCCTTCAGTGGTTCTCCATTGCTGAAAGCATGAAAGCCAAAGTGTGCAATGTAATATTCCTTTTATCTGGGCCACGCCTAAGCCTTTAGCATCATCTTTGACTGTGAGCCCTTGAAAGCATAAGTCCCACCTATTACTGAGCTTTGGATAGTTTACCACCTTTTCCATGCCTTTTAAATACCATTTGGCCTGTCCACCATCCTGCTAGAAGATATCCACCACCTCTTTCAGGATTCAGCTAATGGGTTTCTCACCTTATTATCAAACCTTTGTCTTACTCTTCAAGTAGAAATAACTACTCCTTCTCCTTATGTTTATACAGTATGCCCTTATTTGACTGGAATAGTAAAGATGAATACTTGTTATCTTAGTATAGTTATTAATAGCAATCTCTTTCACTCTCAAAAGTATCCTGGTTTAGACAGATAGCTACATGGTCAGTCTATCTGTATGACCATCTATCATTAAAACTGTAGCCCTTGGACCTAGGTACTTTTATATTTTCCTCTCTTTCTATGACTCTGAGCCCCTTGAAGCTAGGGACTGTGTGCTTAACTTCTCCAGCACTTAGAGCATAGCGTATAGTTTGGGCTCAGGAAATATTAAATGGGTAGGCAGAAGAGTGGATGCCTGGGAACTTCAACTAAAGGCAATGGAATATGGAAAAGTACAGAGGTTAGGAAAGTCAAACATGCAGATTTTGTGGTTTTTTTGGTAGGGCCCGTAATAAAGGATTCAGCATCTTTTTTCTGTGGGTTTACAATTCTCATCAAAAGTAGAACGTTTTTGTGCATTTTTACCCTTCCACCTGTTGAAGATTTAATTACTAATGTTCTTTCATTAAAACAACAACAAACTTTTCTTTTTGTGTTTCATTTTGGATAGTTTGTATTGATTTGTCTTCAAGTTCATGAATCTCTCCTTCTCCAGCATCTAAACCGCTGTTCATCCCAACCACAGTATTTTTCACCTCAGACACTGTAGTTTTCACCTCTGGAAATTGAATTTGAGTCTTTTTTAAGTCTTCTGTGTCTCTACTTACCTTTTTGAATATATGGAATACTGTTAGAATATTTTTGCCTGCTAGCTCTAACGTCTCTCACAGTTTTAGGCCTATTTTGATGGATTTTCTTTCTCCTCTTTATGAGTTGTATATTTTTGTCTCTTTGCATACCTGGTAATTTTTGATTGGCTGCCAGACGTTTTGAATTTTACCTTGTTGCGGGCTCAGTATTTTTGTATTCCTATAAATATTCTTGAGCTTTGTTCTGAGATGCAGTTAATTTACTTGGAACTAGTTTGTACCTTTGAGTCTTGTTTTTAAGATTTGTTAGGTGAGGAGTCTTAAGTCTAGGGATAATTATCCTCCACTACTGAGACAAGATCCTTCTGAGTACTCAATGCCCTGTGAGTTATGAGACTTTCTAATCTGGCTGGTGGGGACAGGCGTTATTACCAACCTTGCTGAGTGCCATGTATGGTTCTCTCTAAGATTTTTGGGTGCTTCTTTGCCTGACCTTGAGTAGTTGCCTCACATGCATGCTTGCTGAATATTCATGGGGGTCTATCTGCAGACGTCCCTCTTCCCACCCTATCCTCTGCTGTGAAAACTCTAGCCTCATTGGTCTCCCTAGACAACCTGCTCTATTTTCTCAATTCAGGGAGACTGCTGGGCTCTCCTGGGCTCCCCCTGCCTGCATTGAAGCCTGGAAACTCTCCTCGACCAATAAGCTGGGACAGTTGTAGGGCTCATATAGTTATTTACTGTTTCCTAGGAGTTACTGTACTTTGTTGCTGGATGTCCAGTGCCTTGAAGATCATTACTTCATATATTTTGTCCACCACACAGCCTAGGTCTTTGTTAGAATCCCTGGGTTCTCTTCTCTTTTAAAAACTATGGGTGAATGTTTTCTTCAGCTAGTTGGGAGCCATATTTTATTCCAATAATGCTCAGATTGTTTCTCCAATTCAGCACGCAGTCCCGTAGCCTTTATTTCAGGCAGGAGGAGTGTTCTGCTATTTTAATTACTCTTTACTCGAAAGAGGGAAAAAAGACAGAAACAACCACTGAGTTTCCTTCTCTATATTTGAATGTAATAGTGACAGTTATCAATGATTTGTCATTTTACAAGTAGGGCTTTTGGGAATTTAGTGGGCTTGGAGGTGAACCCTTTTTGTTTTACCAGAGTTTTGGTAGTTTCCATGGCTATCAGTTTTTAAAGCTTACTGGTTTGTTTATTCCTTTTTACTTGTTTAGTTTGCTGATAATAAACTTTCTTTTTTGTTATTTTTATGTTTGAAGAAGATATGTATTTACTCATTTCATCAGGTAATTTGGGAGGGAAATTCTGTGATGTCTGCTCTCTGAACCTGAAGTCCACTTAATTTCCATCCACACATTTTTGAAAAGATTAGTTGAAACCTGTTATTGGTACTACCTTGTTGGCTCATAAAATTCTCAGATACAAGTACTTAAAAATATTTCAGTAAACAAATTTAAAGTAATGAAAGTGATTTATGTCAAGTGTTGGGTTCAAGATGATAACCATAAATAAATGTCTATAGCTTAACTACTACATATTTGAGAAAGAAATCAATTGGTGATAGTTGCTTAAAACTAGAAAATATATTTGTCCTCGATCAGTGTGTTCCTTGTAATTTTAGATGGTTGTGTGTGGATATTCTGTCATGAAATTAGATAATAAAAAGACTGCTTAGTTTCCTAGGACGAATATGAGGAAAGAATATTAATTTTAGGTTAAAACCTATTATTAAGAATTAATATTTTAGGGAATTACTAAGATCCTGCAAGCTGCATGACATGGCAGAAAAAAAAAAGAATTAAAAATTAAAAAAAATCCTACATTATATGCCTGTAATCATCCTTTAGTATCCTTTTTCTTTTTTCTGTCAGAGTGCAGATTTTAAGTTCGTTTCACTTAATGGCTGTGATATGTGATATCGTATTCTCTTGCCCTGTTCCCTTTGATCATAGTAGAGGGATACAGAACCAAGAAGGACTGTGTGTGTCACATGGAGATTTTATCTATAATAAGGGCACCATTTATACCTATAGATTTTATGATTAAAGCAATTGGCATACAACAGAATTTAAAGCAATAATGATTTAGCAAAATTAATTTTTTAAATGTTGCTGATATTTAGAATTTAAAATTTGTAGTTTCTTTATCCTAATAGTTGCTTAGTAATTCAAACATAAAATGTAGAATAGTAATTCAAATATAAAAAATGAGGCGATATTGTCATATGATTTTATTGCAATGCAGAATAAATTCATGGTGGGGTTTTTTGTGGTGCTGACAGTCTATTGATTTGATCCGTGTAGAAGTGTGTTCACTTTGAAATTTCATCAAGTTGTATATTTATGATTTATGTACTTTCTGTGTGAATGTTATATTTTAATCCGACTAAAGAAATTGCTCTTAAAGTGTGAATAAACTTACCTTCTTTTCTCTTTAAAGGAAATGATTATTGACAGAGTAAATGGACAGGCTGTTCCTAGATACTTGATATACGACATAATTAAATTCAATGTAAGTACCTTTTATAATTTATAAAATAAAAATGTCGCTGAGATAATAATTAGTTTTTTTTTTTTATTAATTTTTTTATTTTTTATTTTATGGCTGTGTTGGGTCTTCGTTTCTGTGCGAGGGCTTTCTCTAGTTGTGGCAAGTGGGGGCCACTCTTCATCACGGCGCGCGGGCCTCTCACTATTGCGGCCTCTCTTGTTGCGGAGCACAGGCTCCAGACGCGCAGGCTCAGCAATTGTGGCTCACGGGCCCAGCCGCTCCGCGGCATGTGGGATCTTCCCAGACCAGGGCTCGAACCCACGTCCCCTGCATTGGCAGGCAGACTCCCAACCACTGCGCCACCAGGGAAGCCCAATAATTAGTTTTTAACAAATAAAAAGTGCTACTGCCTTAGAGATAGTAGGAAAGCACAATGATGACTCTTTCAAATTACCCATTTGATACCTTATTAATACTTTTACATCTCCTTTTCTTTCTCTTTGTTGCCTAATATTTAGCACATTTCTTTGTCTTTGGATTCTTTAGGAATTTCAAGTGAGTAAGGAAAAATGTTTAATTGTGATAAAATAAGACAGCATTTTGTAAAATGGAAAATTCTCAATTTTAGTTATCCTGTACTTGATTAAAAAGTCTTCAAATTTTATTAGTCTGTCACTTAAAAAAAAACAAAAAAAAGAGAGAAACTGACTATGAGTGTTAACTGTGTAACATGGAGGCGCAAATATGTTATTCATGAGTACATGCAGGAAACTTAAAAACAAAATATAAAATTGCCTGTTGTAAATAGATTTAAAAAATAGGAATTATATTCTCTACCCATTTCCTACAATGTTAGACTCATCAAGAATCTGTTTACCTGTTAATGTTTAATTATAGTATGAATGACTGAATTATTTAGGCAGTACAAGATGACTTCTGTAAATGCAAGAAGTTCTTTCAGTAGTGTATATCCATGAAAAGGTATAATCATTCCTCTAGACGTGTTATTCAAATTGCATAATCACTTAGTATTCAAAGCAGACTGAAAGCAATTAAGATTTCTGGAATTAAAAGTGTTAAGTTATAAGGTTTTGAAGATTTACAACAAGGCTTTTAAAAAGTTCTTTTTTAGGGGTATACATTTTATTTTATTTTATTTATTTTTTTTTTTATAAGCTTTTTTGTGTGTGTACATGGCACTACAGTTACTCTTTTATTTATTTATTTATTTATTTATTTATGGCTGTGTTGGGTCTTCATTTCTGTGCGAGGGCTTTCTCTAGTTGTGGCAAGTGGGGGCCACTCTTCATCGCGGTGCGCGGGCCTCTCCCTGTCGCGGCCTCTCTTGTTGCGGGGCACAGGCTCCAGACGCGCAGGCTCAGTAGTTGTGGCTCACGGGCCTAGTTGCTCCGCGGCATGTGGGATCTTCCCAGACCAGGGCTCGAACCTGTGACCCCTGCATTGGCAGGCAGATTCTCAACCACTGCGCCACCAGGGAAGCCCAGGGGTATACATTTTAAATTGCAGTATTAAGATTCAGGATTGCATTTATCCAGATTATTTTTTCCTGGAAATGTTCAATGTGTGTATCTCATTTTTTTGTTGAATTTCTATATTTCAGAGTTTCAAATTTAAGAAACTCAGTCAGAAATCAAGTTTTATTTTTGTTCTTTCTGTGACCACTATATTCCTCAAAAGTAAGGTGTTCCAGAATTGATTTATTCTCATTACAGATATTGGACTAATGTTCATTGGCCCGTAACAAGATGTAAAGGATGGAGTTGGCCTTGTTTCTTTGTGAATGGGGGTACACTGTCTCCTTTGCCTCTTGATAATGAACTCCACTTTAATATTGTTCAGTGCAGGTTCACTTCTCAGTCTGGGAGCTTTGCCTGAGACAACAGCCTTCTAATTCTTTTAAAAAATATGAAAAATTTCAGCATGCACAAATATAATGTAAGGCATACTCATGTACTGACCTCCAGGTTTGTTGAAGTTTAACATTGTCATTTTTACTCCACTTTCTTTTCAGTAAAGAATAAATCATTACAGATTTAGTGGGAGTTTCTTGTGCACACCTCTCTCATTCCATTCTTGACCGTCTTATCCAGAAGCAGCTTCCACCCTGAATTTGATGTTTATTATTCCCATGAATGTTTTTAATACCTTTACTACCTATGTGTAGATCTATAAGATATATGTGGTGTATTCTTTTGCCGGGTTTCTAGTGTTATATAAATGTCATTGTACTACTGTACTATGGTACCCAATATTTGAGCCACCTTATTTTGTTGAAATTTTTTTGTTGTTGTTGTTGAGATTTATTTGTGTTAATACATACAGGTTTAGTTCACTCACTTTAATTAGTATTTTATTACATTGTATAAATAAACAGAATTTATCTTTTTTCCATTTGATGGACATTTGGGTTTCCATATTTTGCTGTTATACTACAATTGCATGGAACAGTTTTATATACTTTTTATTGTGTGTGTATGTCCAGGTTTCTCTAGGATAGTTCTCATTCTTGGGATACAGTCACCTAGGAAGCGTTTTAAAATGCCAATCCCTCATCCCTACGTCATGGAGATTCTGATTAAATTGGCGACTTCAGCTTTTTTGTTGTGTTGCTGAATTCCCCTCAGAAGTAGTTGTACCACTTTACCACAGTTGGTATTATCAGACTTTAAGATCTTTGCCAATTGGATTGTTTTAGTTTGCTTTCCAGTTACTAATGAAGTTAAGCATATTTCATGTTTATTTTTACTTGTTTGAATTTTTCTTTTGTGATTTAATTGCAAGTTTGAATAATCTTCTAATAGCTATCTTTTACGGATTCTAATCCTTTCTTAGTTATATATGTGGCAAACAATATGTTTTCCATATTAATATCTATTGATTCACAGAAGTTTTTCATTTTAATGAAATCCAGCTCACTAGATCTCAAAGTTTGTGCTTTTGTGTCTTGTTTAGGAGATTCAACCATATTTTCCTGTAAAAATGATTAATTCATGCTTTTCATCTCTTGGTCTATAATCATTCATTCAGTAAGGATTTATTGAGTACCTGTTGCTAGATTTCATTGATTTTTAAAATTTTAATTTTTTTCCCGCATTTTTGAATTTTATTTTATTCATTTTTTTATACAGCAGGTTCTTATTAGTTATCCATTTTATACATATTAGTGTATACATGTCAATCCCAATCTCCCAATTCATCACACCGCCACCACGGCCCCCTGCCACTTTCCCCCCTTGGTGTCCATACGTTTGTTCTTTACATCTGTGTCTCTATTTCTGCCCTGCAAACCGGTTCATCTGTACCATTTTTCTAGGTTCCACATATATGCGTTAATATGTGATATTTGTTTTTCTCTTTCTGACTTACTTCACTCTGTATGACAGTCTCTAGATCCATCCATGTCTCAACAAATGACCCAATTTCGTTCCTTTTAATGGCTGAGTAATATTCCATTGTATATATGTACCACATCTTCTTGATCCATTTGTCTGTCGATGGGCATTTAGGTTGCTTCCATGACCTGGCTATTGTAAATAGTGCTGCAATGAGCAGTGGGGTGCATGTGTCTTTTTGAATTATGGATTTCTCTGGGTATATACCCAGTAGTGGGATTGCTGGATCATATGGTAATTTTATTTTTAGTTTTTTTAGGAACCTCCATACTGTTCTCCATAGGGGCTGTATCAATTTACACTCCCACCAGCAGTGCAAGAGGGTTCTCTTTTCTCCACACCCTCTCCAGCATTTGTTGTTTGTAGATTTTCTGATGACGCCCATTCTCACTGGTGTGAGGTGGTACCTCATTGTAGTTTTGATGTGCATTTCTCTAATAATTAGTGATGTTGAGCAGCTTTTCATGCGCTTCTTGGCCGTCTATATGTCCTCTTTGGAGAAATGTCTATTTAGGTCTTCTGCCCATTTTTGGATTGGGTTGTTTGTTTTTTTGATGTTGAGCTGCATGAGCTGTTTATATATATTGGAGATTAATCCTTTGTCCGTTGATTCATTGGCAAATATTTTCTCCCATTCTGAGGGTTGTCTTTCATCTTGTTTATGGTTTCCTTTGCTGTGCAAAACTTTTAAGTTGCATTAGGTCCCATTTGTGTATTTTTGTTTTTATTTCCATTACTCTAGGAGGTGGATCACAAAAGATCTTGCTGTGATTTATGTCAAAGAGTGTTCTTCCTATGTTTTCCTCTAAGAGTTTTATAGTGTCCGGTCTTACATTTAGGTATCTAATCCATTTTGAGTTTATTTTTGTGTATGGTGTTAGGGAGTGTTCTAATTTCATTCTTTTACATGTAGCTGTCCAGTTTTCCCAGCACCACTTATTGACGAGACTGTCTTTTCTCCATTGTAGATCCTTGCCTCCTTTGTCATAGAGTAGTTGACCATAGGTGCGTGGGTTTATCTCTGGGCTTTCTATCCTGTTCCATTGATCTATATGTCTGTTTTTGTGCCAATACCATACTGTCTTGATTACTGTAGCTTTGTAGTATAGTCTGAAGTCAGGGGGTCTGATTCCTCCAGCTCCGTTTTTCTTTCTCAAGACTGCTTTGGCTATTCGGGATCTTTGTGTCTTCATACAAATTGTGAAATTGTTTGTTCTAGTTCTGTAAAAAATGCCATTGGTAATTTGATAGGGATTGCATGGAATCTGTAGATTGCTTTGGGTAGTATTGTCATTTTCACAATATTGATTCTTCCAATCCAAGAACATGGTATATCTCTCCATCTGTTTGTATCATCTTTAATTTCTTTCATCAGTGTCTTATAGTTTTCTGCATACAGGTCTTTTCTCTCCCTAGGTAGGTTTATTCCTGGGTATTTTATTCTTTTTGTTGCAGTGGTAAATGAGAGTGTTTCCTTAATTTCTCTTTCAGATTTTTCATCATTAGTGTGTAGGAATGTAAGAGATTTCTGTGCATTAATTTTGTATCCTGCTACTTTACCAAATTCATTGATTAGCTCTAGTAGTTTTCTGGTGGCATCTTTAGGATTCTCTGTGTATAGTATCATGTCGTCTGCAAACAGTGACAGTTTTACTTCTTCTTTTCCCATTTGGATTCCTTTTATTTCTTTTTCTTCTCTGATTGCCGTGGCTAAGACTTTCAAAACTATGTTGAATAATAGTGGTGAGAGCGGACATCATTCTCTTGTTCCTGATCTTAGAGGAAATGCTTTCAGTTTTTCACCATTGAGAATGATGTTTGCTGTGGGTTTGTCATATATGGCCTTTATTATGTTGAGGTAGGTTCCCTCTATGCCCACTTTCTGGAGAGTTTTTATCATAAATAGGTGTTGAGTTTTGTCAAAAGCCTTTTCTGCCTCTATTGAGATGATCATATGGTTTTTCTTCTTCAATTTGTTAATATGGTGTATCATATTGATTGATTTGCGTATATTGAAGAATCCTTGCATCCCTGGGATAAATCCCACTTGATCATGGTGTATGATCCTTTTAATGTGTTGTTGGGTTCTGTTTGCTAGTATTTTGTTGAGGATTTTTGCATCTATATTCATCAGTGATATTGGTCTCTTAATTTTCTTTTTTTGTAGTATCTTTGTCTGGTTTTGGTATCAGGGTGATGGTGGCCTCATAGAATGAATTAGGTAGCGTTCCTCCCTCTGATATATTTTGGTAGAGTTTGAGGAAGATAGGTGTTAGCTCTTCTCTAAATGTGTGATAGAATTCACCTGTGAAGCCATCTGGTCCTGGACTTTTGTTTGTTGTAAGATTTTTAATCACAGTTTCAATTTCATTACTTGTGATTGGTCTGTTCATATTTTCTGTTTCTTCCTGGTTCAGTCTTGGAAGGTTATACCTTTCTAAGAATTTGTCCATTTCTTCCAGGTTGTCGATTTTATTGGCATAGAGTTGCTTGTAGTAGTGTCTTAGGATGCTTTGTATTTCTGCAGTGTCTGTTGCAACTTCTCCTTTTTCATTTCTAATTTTATTGATTTGAGTCTCTCCCTCTTTTTCTTGATGAGTCTGGCTAATGGTTTATCAGTTTTGTTTATCTTCTGAAAGAACTAGCTTTTAGTTTTATTGATCTTTGCTATTGTTTTCTTTGTTTCTATTTCATTTATTTCTACTCTGATCTTTATGATTTTTTTCCTTCTACTAACTTTGGGTTTTGTATGTTCTTCTTTCTCTAGTTCCTTTAGGTGTAAGGTTAGATTGTTTATTTGAGATTTTTCTTGTTTTTTGAGGTAGGCTTGTGTAGCTATAAACTTCCCTCTTAGAACTGCTTTTGCTGCATCCTATAGGTTTTGGGTCGTCATATTTTCTTTGTCATTTGTCTCTAGGTGTTTTTTCATTTCCTCTTTGATTTCTTCAGTGATCTCTTGGTTATTTAGTAACGTATTGTTTAGCCTCCCATGTGTTTGTGTTTTTTATGTTTTTTCTGTGTAATTGATTTCTAATCTCATAGCGTTGTGGTCAGAAAAGATGCTTGATATGATTTCAATTTTCTTAAATTTACCGAGGCTTGATTTGTGACCCAATATGTGATCCATCCTGGAGAATGTTCCGTGTGCACTTGAGAAGAAAGTGTAATCTGTTTTTGAATGGAAGGTCCTATAAATATCAATTAAATCTATCTGGTCTGTTGTGTCATTTAAAGCTTGTGTTTCCTTATTAATTTTCTGTTTGGATGATCTGTCCATTGGTGTAAGTGAGGTGTTAAAGTCCCCCACTATTATTGTGTTACTGTCAGTTTCCTCTTTTATAGCTGTTAGCAGTTGCCTTATGTATTGAGGTGCTCCTGTGTTGGGGCATATATATTCATAATTGTTATATCTTCTTGTTGGATTGATCCCTTGATAATTATGTAGTGTCCTTCCTTGTCTCTTGAAACATTCTTTATTTTAAAGTCTATTTTATCTGATATGAGTATTGCTACTCCAGCTTTCTTTTGATTTCCATTTGCATGGAATATCTTTTTCCATCCCCTCACTTTCAGTCTGTATGTGTCCCTAGGTGTGAAGTGGGTGTCTTGTAGACAGCATATCTATGGTCTTGTTTTTGTATCCACTCAACAAGCCTGTGTCTTTTGGTTGGAACATTTAATCCATTCACGTTTAAGGTAATTATCGATATGTATGTTCCTATGACCATTTTCTTAATTGTTTTGGGTTTTTTTTTTTTTTATTTACTTATTTTTAGCTGTGTTGGGTCTTTGTTTCTGTGCCGAGGGCTTTCTCTAGTTGTGGCGAGTGGGGGCCACTCTTCATCGTGGTGCGCGGGCCTCACTGTCGCGGCCTCTCTTGCTGCGGAGCACAAGCTCCAGGCACGCAGGCTCAGTAGTTGTGGCTCACAGGCCTAGTTGCTCCGCAGCATGTGGGATCTTCCCGGACCAGGGCTCGAACCTGTGTCCCCTGCATTGGCAGGCAGACTCTCAACCACTGCGCCGCCAGGGAAGCCCTGGGTTTGTTTTTGTAGGTCCTTTTCTTCTCTTGTGTTTCCCACTTAGAGAAGTTTCTTTAGCATTTGTTGTAGAGCTGGTTTGGTGGTGCTGAATTCTCTTAGCTTTTGCTTGTCTGTAAATCTTCTGATTTCTCTGTCTAATCTGAATGAGATCCTTGCTGGGTAGAGTAATCTTGGTTGTAGTTTCTTCCCTTTCATCACTTTAAACATATCATGCCACTCCCTTCTTCCTTGTAGAGTTTCTGCCGAGAAATCAGCTGTTAACCTTATGGGAGTTCCCTTGTATGTTATTTGTTGTTTTTCCCATGCTGCTTTCAGTATTTTTTCTTTGTCTTTAATTTCTGCGAATTTCATTGCTATGTGTCTCGGCGTGTTTCTCCTTGGGTTTATCCTGCTTGGGACTCTCCGGGCTTCCTGGACTTGGGTGGCGATTTCCTTTCCCATGTTAGTTAAGTTTTCAACTGTAATCTCTTCATGTATTTTCTCGGGTCCTTTCTCTCTCCTTGTGGGACCCCTATAACACGAATGTTGTTGTGTTTAATGTTGTCCCAGAGGTCTGTTAGGCTGTCTTCATTTCTTTTCAATCATTTTTCTTTATTGTGTTCTGCAGCAGTGAATTCCACCATTCTGTCTTTCAGGTCACTTATCCGTTCTTCTGCCTCAGTTACTCTGCTATTGATTCCTTCTAGTGTATTTTTCATTTCAGTTATTGTTTTGTTCATCTCTCTTTGTTCGTTTTCTAATTCTTCTAGGTGTTTGTTCTCTAATTCTTCTAGGTCTTTGTTAAACATTTTTTACATCTTCTCGGTCTTTGCCTCCATTCTTATTCCGAGGTCCTGGATCATCTTCACTATCATTATTCTGAATTCTTTTTCTGGAAGGTTGCCTATCTCCACTTCATTTAGTTGTTTTTCTGGCGTTTTATCTTGTTTCTTCATCTGGTACATCACCCTCTGCCTTTTCATCTTGTCTGTCTTTCTGTGAATGTGGTTTTTGTTCCACAGGCTGCAGGATTGTAGTTCTTGCTACTGTCTGCCCTCTGGTGGATGAGGCTGTCTAAGAGGCTTGTGCAAGTTTCCTAATGGGAGGGACTGGTGGTGGGTAGAGCTGGGTGTTGCTCTGGTGGGTAGAGCTCAGTAAAACTTTTATCCACTTGACTGCTGATGGGTGGGGCTGGGTTCCCTCCCTGTTGCTTGTTTTGCCTGAGGTGACCCAACACTGGAGCCTACCCAGCTCTTTGGTGGGGCTAATGTTGGACTCTGGGAGGGCTCGCACCAAGGAGTACTTCCCTGAACTTCTGCTGCCAGTGTCCTTGTCCCCACGTTGAGCCCCAGCTACCCCCTGCCTCTGCAAGAGACCCTCCAATACTAGCAGGTAGGTCTGGTTCAGTCTCCTATGGGGTCACTGCTCCTTCCCCTGGGTCCCGATGCGCACACTATTTTGTGTGTGCCCTCCAAGAGTGGAGTCTCTGTTTCTCACATTCTTGTCGAAGTCCTGCAATCAAATCCCGCTAGCCTTCAAAGTCTGATTCCTCCTCCTGTTGCCAGACCCCCAGGTTGGGAAGCCTGACGTGGGGCTCAGAACCTTCACTCCAGTGGGTGGACTTCTGTGGTATAAGTGTTCTCCAGTTTGTGAGTTACCCACCCAGCAGTTATGGAATTTGATTTTATTGTGATTGCGCCCCTCCTACCGTCTCATTGTGGCTTCTCCTTTGTCTTTGGATGTGAGATATCTTTTTTGGTGAGTTCCAGTGTCTTCCTGTTGATGATTGTTCAGCAGTTAATTGTGATTCCGGTGCTCTCGCAAGAGGGAGTAACTATTTCATTGGTTTTTTTAAGTCACAGTTTTTCACATTTCTGATAATAAGATATATTTATAATTGAAAGTGTTATATATTTAATTCTTTAATTTACTGTGGAGCTTTCATTGATGGTTAACCACTTTGTTTATTTTGAATCATCAAATCAAGGTCACTATTAGAAAAATTTTTTTTGAAATAATTGTTTAAAACTTTTCAGTTCCTTAGTTTATTATTTTGTACAGCAAGAATTTCATTGATAATTTTTTATATGTCAAGTATTAGTCTAGGTATTGAGTATGCCCAGAAGAATAGTACATAATTTCTTGCCTTCCAGGGAGTTTATAATTTAGTGCCGTGACCTCCGAAGGAGGCTACTTCCACAACAGTTCATTGGAATTTGGAAAGAAAATTGGAGAACTCCTGTTTATTCTTAATCTATTATTCAACTTTTGTCTGTTTTATAACATATTATACAGTTGTGCATGTATGCAATTTATTAAAAATTAATATGCATATATTATACACAAGTGTTCGGATATGTGTTTAGATTGGATACAAAATCAGAAGAAATTTGCAGGGACTTCCCTGGCGGTCCAGTGGTTAGGACTCCATGCTTCTACTACAGGGGGCATGGGTTTGATCCCCGGTCGGCGAACTAAGATCCCGCATGCTGTACGGTCAAAAGAAACAAAAAAAAAAAGAAATTTGCAGACCAGTGGTCTTATGAATGGGGATGTAAATGTAAAGAAATATTATAATACTATCATAAGTATAATGTCAAAGATATAGAAATATATGAGAGGTACCAGAGAGGTGAGAATATTCCAGCTTACCCTGGGTATACTTGAGTTATTTGAAGTGTGGACTTGTAGACAGAGAAAGTGATACAGATTAATTTTGAAGGAGTGAGCCTTAGAAGTCAGGAGCATTAGATGGTTTTTAGTGTACTTGATGTATGGTGAGATGTGAGACATAGCAGGAAATGAGAATGGATTAGTGGGTAGGAGCCCAGGTTACTTGAATAAGGCATTTTAGCTTATTAGTTCTTTGTTCTGTATATAATAGGACACTACTGAAGGGTTTTAGTTATGGTAATGATATGATCATATTTTTATTGTTTTGAAGGATAACTCCACTGGCAGCGTGGATAGTGTTTTGAAGTGAGAAAGAACTCAAAACAGGGAGGCCAGTTAGTCAATAGTTATTGAGCACTTCCTGTAGTCTATTTTCAACGATTCAACACCTATCTATCAGGAGCTTCCTTTATGATAGGCAACACAGATTTGAAGGTGAACTTGATTTCAATTTATTCTAGTTGTTTTGGTGAATTTTAAAGTGAAGAGTATCTAGGAGGGAATTTAGACTACTTACAATTTTTTTAAAACAATTTTTAGAGTTTTAATTTTATTTCTTAAAAAGAGGACTTGCTTGTTTCACTTTAATTTTATAGGGGTCTCAATTCATCTAATAAATAAGCCTAACATTTTAGGTTTTTCAACCTTGTTGGTGACATAGGTGACATGGAAAAGTTTGCACATGGACTGTGTGGTTATTTACTAACATTTCTTCAGTAAATACCCTTTACAAACAGTTGTATGCCTTTATGTAAAGGGAGCATACTCTACCTTATACCTAGCTCTTGCTCACTTGTCTTGCTCCTGATTCTTTGCCGAGTATCAAAATTGTCATCCTTCCAAAGTTGAGAAAAAGTCATCCTTGAGGCGTATTTAATGTTCACAGATTAAGCAAGTGTTGCCACCCCTTTGTAAACAGTAGATTGGGTAAAATGTTAGGTTGAATTATATAGATTAGAGAAGAGGAAGAAGGCAGAAAAGATGGGAAAAATGCATAGAAGTGTGTCCAATTGCAGAATAAAGAAAAGGGTACTTGATATACCATTGAGGTGATGCTGCTAATCCGGACCACTGCTCTCACCCAGGTGATATGTTATAGCTGTATTTGTATATACCATTAGGAGAGGACAAGCCCCTACCCTCAGCTCATACAAAAGTATACATGTGCTTTTTATTTCATGGTTCAAACCATATATATATACCATAATATATATACTGTATATATACATGTGGGGGAAGAAGAAAACTTTTGTTTTTGAATATATCATATAAACCTTTTCTATGTTAGTTTTCAGAGTTGAGAATGTATTTGTTTAATAAATATCTTCTACTTCTTGAAGGCTGTAAAGTGTTAGCACTTTAAAGAACAAAAAACATTATAGGTGACTTTTTTGCTTATTTTGGTGTGTTGTTTGCTTGTACTCTCCTGACTATGTGGATTTTAGTTTTTACACAGGTTTTACTAATTCATGTAAATAATAAAAATGATTAGTGAGTATATTAATACCTTAACTCAGATGTGAAAGCTTTGGATCAATTTATATTTGAGGAGATTTATACCATTTCCCCATACTCTTTTATATATTTATAATTAAAATAAGTAACTGTGTATGTGTGTGCTTTTGCATGTTTAGGTATGCTTCTGTCATTAGTCAAATTAATTATCAGGGCTGGCATGTACGGTTGTTCATGCTATACACTGGGCAACTCCAAAGGATGCTGTTTATATAGACTGCTATGTATAGTGTATCAGCCCGATAATTATGCTGATAAAATAGTTTTTAGTGTTGAAATTTAAATAATTGTCTTGTTTAATTCAGGCACAGCCAGTTGGAGATTGTGATTTTAATATTCGTCTGCAGTGTATAGAACGAGAAATAATAAATCCTCGACATGAAAAAATGAAGACGGGGCTCATTGACAAAACACAGGAACCATTTCGTGTCAGAAATAAGCCATTTTTTGACATCCATGCTTCAAGAAAGGTAAAGTTTTCTAATTAATACTTGCAGTGTAACAAAATTCAGCTTGCAAAAGGAATATGAATGACATTTTGAGGCCCACTTGTCTTGATTTTTCCAGAAATTACTTGAATTGAATATAGCACTATATTGGACAAACATGTATAATTCCAAAGTCTGCTCTTTAGCAAGATCCTTTTTTTTTTTTTTAAATTGAAGTATAGTTGATTTACAATGTTGTGTTAGTTTCTGGTGTACAGCAAAGTAGTTCATATATATATATATATATATATTTTTTTTTTTTTTCTTTTTCAGATTCTTTTCCATTATAGCTTATTACATGGTGTTGAGTATAGTGCCCTGTGCTATACTGTAGATCCTTGTTGTTTACCTATTTTATTTTAGTAAGATTCTTAGTGACAGAAACTTAAGTTAGGTTACTTCCTTGTTTTCCTTTCTTTTCTTTTTTCTTTTTTTTTAAAAAAATATTTATTTATTTATTTATTTGGCTGCGCCAGGTCTTAGTTGTGGAATGCAGGATCTTTGTTGCTGCGTGCAGGGTCTTCGTTGTGGTGTTCCGGATCTTTACTTGTGGCATGTGGGCTCTTAGTTGGGGCATGTGGGATCTAGTTCCCTGACTAGGGATTGAACCTGGGACCCCTGTGTTGGGAGCACGGAGTCTTAACCCCTGGACCACCAGGCAAGTCCCCCTTGTTTCTTATAATAGTTTTTGATTCATGGCTATTGGTTCATATTATGTTTTTTAAAAAGCTGTAAACAGGATAGAATTACATAGAGTGAAAATCACCTGTTAAGCCTTCTGGAGGTGAACAGTGTTTACTACGTAGTCTTATTTTAAAAATTAATTTACATAGATATATACATACACATGGAAGGTTTTCTTTTGTTATTTATTTTTGTTTTTTTGACACTGAAAACCCGAGACTTATTTCACTTAACAACACAACTTGGAAATATTTCCATGTCATGTAAAGAGATTTATAACTGCCACATAGTATTTGACAGTAAAGATGCACCATGGAGTTATTATGTTTTGGAAGAAGGGTGGTTATGATAGAATAATATAGGAAATATAGCAATGTAAGCAATTAAATGTTTTAAACTTTTTTCTAATATAATCTCACAAGTTAGATGATGTAAGTTTTTGTTGTATTTTAACTTCTTCTCAAGTCCACTCAATTTGGTATTAGCCCTTGGATGTAATATTAGCAGTAATCTCAGCACTGTTGAATGCCTATCTTTTCTTCTCAACAAATACAAAGTTATCATTCTACTTTCATTTATTTTGCATAATGCCTGCTTGGCATGGGACTGTTGGTTGACTTCTGGTGCCATGGCCTTCCCACAGTTCACTGCTCGCCTTTTGTGTCTGTTTTGGCAGCAGGAATATTATAGGGGTGCCTAAAAGAGCCATACAATTTTGTGCCCTGCCCAGTCGGTAGGGTAAGGATAATGTTAACACTGAACATGGGTCACACCTTTCTAAATTTTTAATACAGTGTAAAAGTTGGTCAGAAGCCAAATTGTTTCAGTTTGCATTCGTTTTTTAAAAAAAGTATTTTGACAGCTTGTGCTGTCATAATTCAAAGTTCAGCATTTAAGAAAATGTGTCGTAGTGTAGTTTTATTAGTCAGAATCAGTGCTGCTTAGAAATGCTTAGAAAATTTGTTCTTTAGGGATCTGAGGTATATAGTTATGTCGAACAACTTTTCATGTAGTTTTTCACTAGAAAAAATGATGCTCTAATTTTTTTCCTTTCTACTTAGCTTATATAACCACCCTTTGAAATCATCATAGGAAATTCTATTTTTTAAGCAGTTCTAATATTTGGAATTTTAAATATAAGTCTCCTCTTCCCTCCTTTTCAGTTTTTACTGTTATTTTTTGTCCTCAATTTCTCTTACCAAAGTGTAAAGTTGTAGAATACAGAGGGAAAGCATATTTTGCAGCAGAGTTGGTCTAAAGGGTAAGACTGTAGTAACACCAGTTATAGAATAGTAGCTACGATTGACAGGTTATTGCTCTAGAGTTGCTTATTATTTTTATCTTTGCTAATGGGAATTGTAAAACAGTGGTGTTATGAATGATGCAGCATTTGTCAGGGAAGTATGTACCATTTTTATGAGAAAGGCTAGTTTTTATGTGGTTTTTAACAAAATTTACAACTCTGAAAAATGCATACTTTTGGGTAGAAAACAGTAGAATTTCATTTCTGTCTATAAAAACTTGAAGATAACTTTGATTTTCGGAGTTTATTAACATAGCTCTATAAACAACCTCTCCATTTTGTTGAATTTGATCTGTCAAACTAGTGAAGGGATAATGAGTTGTTTAATTTTTAACTTAATATACATACATGGGTGTTAGAATACAGCATCCTAAATAGTAATAAGAAGTAGCAGTTTCTTAAATTACAACTTTATTTGCATTTCCAGTTTGAAGGCCAATTAAAAAAGAATTATTTGAATAGATTAAATGTGGTTAACAAAATTTTAAAAGTCAGACAGACAGCAGATAGTTTCTATTTATCATCATCTCAGAAGAGTAACCATTGCTATTAGCATTTATTGTATCCATCAGAATTTCTTTATCCATGTGCAAGCAATACATTTATTTATATTCTTACCACCCTTACCCAAGAGATGATTCTTAATGCCCTTTTCTGTACTTACTTTTTTTTACTTAATTTATTTTGAGTCCCCTTGCCCCAGTTTTGGTACATGGAGATCTCCTTCAATCTTTTTTTTTAATAGATGCACAGATTTCCATCTTATCAGTGTACCATAATTTAATTAACTAATCCATAGTCATAGACATTTGGGTTGTTTTTAGCCTGTTGATAGGTTTTTGTTTGTTTGATTTGCATATGGATATCCAGTTGTTTCTGCACCAAGTATTGAAGAGATGGTCCTTTTTTCATTGAATTTCTTTTGCATCTTTATAAAAAATAAGTTGTCATGTATGTATGGGACTATTGCTACATGTTCTGTTCTATGCCCTTGATCTGTTTTATCTGTCTTTGTGGTAGTACTGTCTTGATTACTTCTGTTTATAATAAAGATTGAAATCAGACAGACTTGATCTTCCAGCTTCCTACTTCTTTTTTGAAGTTGTTTTGCCTCTTCTAGGCCTTTGTGTTTTCATTGAATTCTCTTGTTCCATCTGATTCTTGTTTATAATTATTTTTCAGTTGATCCTCTTGGATTTTCTGAGTATCCAGTCATATTAGATGTAAATTGACATAGTTTTACTCCTCCTTCCTTCCTTCCTTCCTTCCTTCCTTCCTTCCTTCCTTCCTTCCTTCCTTTTCTTTCAACATCTTTATTGGAGTATAATTGTTTTACAACGGTGTGTTAGTTTCTGCTGTATAGCAAAGTGAATCAGCTATACATAAACATATATCCGCATATCCCCTCCCTCTTGCGTCTCCCTCCCACCCTCCCTATCCCACCCCTCTAGGTGGACACAAGGCACTGAGCTGATCTCCCTGTGCTATGTGGCTGCTTCCCACTAGCTGTTTTACATTTGGTAATGTATATATGTCCATGCCACTCTCTCACTTTGTCCCAGCTTACCCTTCCCCCTCCCCGTGTCCTCAAGTCCATTCTCTATGTCTGCGTCTTTATTCCTTTCCTGCCCCTAGATTCTTCAGAACCTTTTCTTTTTTTTTTTTTTTCGATTCCATATATATGTGTTAGTATATGATATTTATTTTTCTCTTTCTGACTTACTTCACTCTGTATGACAGACTCTAGGTCCATCCACCTCACTACAAATAACTCCATTTCATTTCTTTTTATGGCTGAGTAATATTCCATTGTATATATGTGCCACATCTTCTTTATCCATTCATCTGTTGATGGACACTGAGGTTGCTTCCATGTCCTGGCTATTGTAAATAGTGCTGTAATGAACATTGTGGTACATGACTCTTTTTGAATTATGGTTTTCTCAGAGTATATGCCCAGTAGTGGGATTGCTGGGTCGAATGGTAGTTCTATTTTTAGTTTCTTAAGGAACCTCCATACTGTTCTCCATAGTGGCTGTATCAATTTACATTCCCACTAACAGTGCAAGGGGTTCCCTTTTCTCCACACCTTCTCCAGCATTTATTGCTTGTAGATTTTTTAATGATGGCCATTCTGACTGGTGTGAGGTGATAACCTCATTGTAGTTTTGATTTGCATTTCTCTAATGATTAGTGATGTTGAGCTAATGTGTTTCATGTGTTTGTTGGCAATCTGTATATCTTCTTTGGAGTAATGTCTATTTAGGTCTTCTGCCCATTTTCAGATTGGGTTGTTTGTTTTTTTGATATTGAGCTGCATGAGCTGCTTGTAAATTTTGGAGATTAATCCTTTGTCAGTTGCTTCATTTGCAAATATTTTCTCCCATTCTGAGGGTTGTCTTTTTGTGTTGTTTATGGTTTCCTCTGCTGTGCAAAAGCTTTGAAGTTTCATTAGGTTCCATTTGTTTATTTCTGTTTTTATTTCCATTTTTCTAGGAGGTGGGTCAAAAGGATCTTGCTGTGATTTATGTCATAGACTGTTCTGCTTATGTTTTCCTCTTAGAGTTTCAGTGTCTGGCCTTACATTTAGGTCTTTAATCCATTTTGAGTTTATTTTTGTGTATGGTGTTAGGGAGTGTTCTAATTTCATTCTTTTACATGTAGCTGTCCAGTTTTCCCAGCACCACTTATTGAAGAGGCTGTCTTTTCTCCATTGTATACTCTTGTCTCCATTACCAAAGATAAGGTGACCATATGTGTGTGGGTTGATCTCTGGGCTTTCTATCCTGTTCCATTGATCTATATTTCTGTTTTTGTGCCAGTACCATACTGCCTTGATAACTGTAGCTTTGTAGTATAGTCTGAAGTCAGGTAGCCTGATTCCTCCAGCTCTGTTTTTCTTTCTCAAGATTGCTTTGGCTATTCAGGGTCTTTTGTGTTTCCATACAAATTGTGAAATTTTTTGTTCTAGTTCTGTAAAAAATGCCATTGGTAGTTTGATAGGGATTACATGGAATCTGTAGATTGCTTTGGGTGGTATAGTCATTTTCACAATGTTGATTCTTCCAATCCAAAAACATGGTATATCTCTCTATCTGTTTGTATCCTGTTCAATTTCTTTCATCAGTGTCTTGTAGTTTTCTGCATACAGGTCTTTTTTCTCCTTAGGTAGGTTTATTCCTAGGTATTTTATTCTTTTTGTTGCAGTGGTAAATGGGAGTCTTTCCTTAATTTCTCTTTCAGATTTTTCATCATTAGTGTATAGGAATGCAAGAGATTTCTGTGCATTCATTTTGCATACTGTAACTTTACCAAATTCATTGATTAGCTCTAGTAGTTTTCTGGTGGCACCTTTAGTTTTCTGGTGGCACCTCTCTATGTATAGTATCATGTCATCTGTAAACAGTGACAGTTTTACTTCTTTTCCAATTTGTATTCCTTTTATTTCTTTTGCTTCTCTGATTGCTGTGGCTAGGACTACCAAAACTATGTTGAATAATAGTGGTGAGAGTGGACATCCTTGTCTTGTTCCTGATCTTAGAGGAAATGCTTTCAGTTTTTCACCACTGAGAATGATGTTTGCTGTGGGTTTGTCATATATGGCCTTTATTATGTTGAGGTAGGTTCCCTCTATGCCCACTTTCTGGAGAGTTTTTATTATAAATAGGTGTTGAATTTTGGCAAAAGGTTTTTCTGCATCTACTGAGATGATTATATGGTTTTTCTCCTTCAGTTGGTTAATATGGTTTATCACATTGATTGATTTGTGTATAATGAAGAATCCTTGCATTCCTGGGATAAACCCCACTTGATCACGGTGTATGATCCTTTTAATGTGTTCCTGGATTCTGTTTGCTAGTATTTTGTTGAGGATTTTTGCATCTATATTCATCAGTGATATTGGTCTGTAATTTTCTCTTTTTGTAGTGTCTTTGTCTGGTTTTGGTGTCAGGGTGATGGTGGCCTCATAGAATGAGTTTGGGAGTGTTCCTTCCTCTGCAATGTTTTGGAAGAGTTTGAGAAGGATGGGTGTTAGCTGTTCTCTAAATGTGTGATAGAATTCACCTGTGAAGCCATCTGGTCCTGGGCTTTTGTTTGTTGGAAGATTTTTAATCACAGTTTCAAATTCAGTGCTTGTGATTATTCTGTTTATATTTTCTATTTCTTCCTGTTTCAGTCTCAGGAGGTTGTGCATTTCTAAGAATTTGTCCATTTCTTCCAAGTTGTCCATTTTATTGGCATATAGTTGCTTGTAGTAATCTCTCATGATCCTTTGTATTTCTGCAGTGTCAGTTGTTACTTCTCCTTTTTCATTTCTAATTCTATTGATTTGAGTCTTCTCCCTCTTTTTCTTGATGAGTCTGGCTAGTGGTTTATCAATTTTGTTTATCTTCTCAGTGAACCAGCTTTTAGTTTTATTGATCTTATCTATTGTTTCCTTCATTTCTTTTACATTTATTTCTGATCTGATCTTTATGATTTCTTTTCTTCTGCTAGCTTTGGGGGTTTTTTGTTCTTGTTTCTTTAATTGCTTTAGGTGTAATATTAGGTTGTTTATTTGAGATGTTTCTTGTTTCTTGAGGTAGGATTATATTGCTATAAACTTCCGTCTTAGAACTGCTTTTGCTGTATCCTATAGGTTTTGGGTCGTTGTGTTTTCACTGTCATTTGTTTCTAGGTAGTTTTTGATTTCCTCTTTGATTTCTTCAGTGATCTCTTGGTTATTTAGTAGTGTATTGTTTAGCCTCCATGTGTTAGTAGTTTTTACAGAGTTTTTCCTCTAATTGATATCTAGTTTCATAGTGTTGTGGTCGGAAAAGATACTTGTTACAATTTCAGTTATTTAAAATTTACCAAGGCTTGATTTGTGACCCAAGATATGATGTATCCTGGAGAATGTTCCATGACCACTTGAGAAGAAAGTGTATTCTGTTGTTTTTGGATGGAATGTCCTATAAATATCATTTAAGTCCATCTTGTTTAATGTATCATTTTTTTTAAACGGATAGGCAAAGCACACTCAGCCCAAATCAATTTAATCATTGTTCTCCCTGTAGTTTTTATTAATTAATTAATTAATTTATTTTTGGCTGTGTTGGGTCTTCGTTTCTGTGCGAGGTCTTTCTCTAGTTGCGGCGAGCGGTGGCCACTCTTCATCGCGGTGTGCGGGCCTCTCACTGTCACGGCCTCTCTTGCTGCAGAGCACAAGCTCCAGACACGCAGGCTCAGTAGCTGTGGCTCACGGGCCCAGTTGCTCTGCGGCATGTGGAATCTTCCCAGACCAGGGCTCGAAACTGTGTCCCCTGCATTAGCAGGCAGATTCTCAACCACTGCGCCACCAGGGAAGCCCTAATGTATCATTTAAAGCTTGTGTTTCCTTATTTATTTTCATTTTGGTTGATCTGTCCATTGGTGAAAGGGAGGTGTTAAAGTCCCCTACTATGATTGTGTTACTGTGTATTTCCTCTTTTATGGCTGTTAGCATTTGCCTTAAGTATTGAGCTGCTCCTATGTTGGGTGCATAAATATTTACAATTGTTATATCTTCTTGGATTGATCCCTTGATCATTATGTAGTGTCCTTCTTTGTCTCTTGTAATAGTCTTTGTTTTAAAGTCTGCTTTGTCTGATATGAGAATTGCTACTCCAGCTTTCTTTTGATTTCCATTTGCATGGAATATCTTTTTCCATCCCCTCACTTTCAGTCTGTATGTGTCCCTAGTTCTGAAGTGGGTCTCTTGTAGACAGCATATATATGGGTCTTGTCTATGTGTATGTCTTTGGTTGGAGCATTTAATCCATTTACATTTAAGGCAGTTATCGATATGTGTGTTCCTATTACCAGTTTTTAATTGTTTTGGGTTTGTTATTGTAGGTCTTTTCCTTGTCTCATGTTTCCTGCCTAGAGAAGTTCCTTCAGGATTTGTTGTAAAGCTGGCTTGGTGGTGCTGAACTCTCTCAGCTTTTGCTTGTCTGTAAAGGTTTTAATTTCTCCGTCGAATCTGAATGAGATCCTTGCCGGGTAGAGTGATCTTGGTTGTAGGTTTTTCTTTGTCATCACTTAAAATTTGTCCTGCCACTCCCTTCTGGCTTGCAGAGTTTCTGCTGAAAGATCAGCTGTTAACCTTATGGGGATTCCCTTGTATGTTATTTGTTGTTTTTCCCTTGCTGCTTATAATATTTTTTCTTTGTATTTAATTTTTGATAGTTTGATTAATATTTGTCTTGTCATGTTTCTCCTTGGATTTATCCTGTCTGGCACTCTGTGTGCTTCCTGTACATGATTGACTATTTCCTTTCTCATATTAGGGTAGTTTTCAAGTATAATCTCTTCAAATATTTTCTCAGTCCCTTTCTTTTTCTCTTCTTCTTCTGGGACTGCTATAATTCGAATGTTGGTGCGTTTAATGTTTTACCAGAGGTCTCTGAGACTGTCCTCAATTCTTTTTTTTATTTTATTTTATTTTTGTGTGTCTGTGCACACGCATCTCAGTGTCACTTTTTTTTTTTCACACACACACACTGTATTTTATTTTTACAAGAGATAAATAGACTGACACCAAGCATTGTACATGGATGACCACAACAAAAGCAACAATGATTGCAATTACCAAACATGAAACACACTCATACTATGTCATAATATTGACATTCAGTCCAGTAATCCTCCACTGTAACAGCTCCTTTACTTTGCAGTGAAAATTGATTTGTATATTCTTTGCCTCTGAGTCCTTGTGGGATTTTTTTTTTTTAATTCAGACAGAAAGTCACAAAAATTATACTCATCCTCATCAGTTCACTCAGTCCCACATAATTAATTTTTTTTTTCATCTTGATCTTTTGTTAGCACTTTTATGAGTTCATCAGTTTTTCATTAGAGTTCTGAAAATGCTTATTCATTCAGTTCAGCAGTACAGTCAGTTACCAGAAACCTGTACTTGTCAGAGTCTTTTCCATGAATTCCTTGAAGATGAAAACCTTTTATAGGAACATATTTGCAAAAGCATCAGAGTACACCCAGAACTGTCTGTAAATGACAAAAGACTTGAAAATGACCACAGTTAAAGATTTGATGAAAGTTCATAATAATGCAGTTGACAAGAAAATTAGTTATTTCTGAGATACACATTTTAAGGTAATAACTAGGATTATGACTTATAACATTATACCAGAACATATAAGATTTTTAGAAATTTCATGTAATGTCTGAAACATTTATATTAACATATTTCCATACAAATAACCCAATGAAAGTTTAGTATTAGTTGTTTTGTTTGTTTGTTTTTTTATACTGCAGGTTCTTATTAGGCTTCAATTTTATACACATCAGTGTATACATGTCAATCCCAATCGCCCAATTCAGCACACCACCATCCCCACCCCACCGCAGTTTTCCCCCCTTGGTGTCCACATGTCCGTTCTCTACATCTGTGTCTCAACTTCTGCCCTGCAAACCGGCTCATCTGTACCATTTTTCTAGGTTCCATATACATGAGTTAATATACGAAAAGAAAATATATGAAAGAAAAATATACTCTTTTTTCTTTATTCTGCTCTGCAGTAGTTATTTCCAGTATTTTATCTTCCAAGTCACATATCCGTTCTTATGCTTCAGTTATTCTGCTATTGATTCCTTGTAGAGAAATTTTAATTTCATTTATTGTGTTGTTCATCATTGTTTGTTTGCTCTTTAGTTCGTCTAGGTCCTTGTTAAACGTTTCTTGTATTTTCTCCATTCTATTTCCAAGATTTTGGATCATCTTTACTGTTATTACTCTGAATTCTTTTTCAGGTAGACTGCCTATTTCCTCTTCATTTGTTTGGTCTGGTGGGTTTTTACCTTGCTCCTTCATCTGCTTTGTATTTCTCTGTCTTCTCATTTTGCTTAACTTACTGTGTTTGGGGTCTCCTTTTCTCAGGCTGCAAGTTCGTAGTTCCCATTTTTTTTGGTGTCTGCCCCCAGTGGCTAAGGTTGGTTCAGTGGGTTGTGTAGGCTTCCTGGTGGAGGGGACTGGTACCTGTGTTCTGGTTGATGAGGATGGATCTTGTCTTTTTGGTGGGCAGGACCACGTCCAGTGGTGTGTTTTGGGGTGTCTGTGAACTTATTATGATTTTAGGCAGCCTCTCTGCTAATGGGTGGGGTTGTGTTCCTGTCTTGCCAGTTGTTTGGCATAGGGTGTCCAGCACTCTAGTTTGCTGGTCGTTGAGTGAAGGTGGGTCTTAGCGTTGAGATGGAGATCTCTGGGAGAGCTTTTGCTGTTTGATATTACATGGGGCCAGGAGGTCTCTGGTGGATCAATGTCCTGAACATGGCTCTCCCACCTCAGAGGCTCAGGCCTGACACCTGGCTGAAGCACCAAGGCTGTCAGCCACCCAGCTCAGAAGAAAGGCGAGGAAAAAAAAAAAAAGAATGAAAAATAAAATAAAGTTATTAAAATAAAAAAATATTATTAAAAATAAAAAAATAAAAAAGTAATTAAAAAAAAAGAAAGAGCAACCAAACTAAAAAACATCCACCACTGATAACAAGCACTAAAAGCTATACTAAAAAAAAAAAAAAAAAAAAAAGGACAGACGGAACCCTAGAACACATGGTAAAAGCAAAGCTATACAGACAAGATCACACAAAGAAGCATACACATACACACTCATAAAAGGAGAAAAAGGAAAAAAAGATATACATATATATATTAAAAAAAAGGAAGAGGGAAACCCAGTCAATAAAGAAATCTACCAGTGGTAATAAGCTGTAAATACTAAACTAAGATAAATATAAAACCAGAAACAAATAGATGCAGAAAGCAAACCCCAAGTCTACATTTGATCCCAAAGTCCACCGCCTCAATTGTGGTATGATTCGTTGTGTATTCAGGTATTCCACAGATGCAGGGTACATCAAGTTGATTGTGGGGATTTAATCCGCTGCTCTTGAGGCTGCTGGGAGAGTTTTCCCTTTCTCTTGTTTGTTTGCACAGCTCCCGGGGTTCAGCTTTGGGTTTGGACCCACCTCTGTGTGTAGGTCGCCTGAGGGCGTCTGTTCTTCGCTCAGACAGGACGGGGTTAAAGGAGCAGCTGATTCGGGGACTCTGGCTCACTCAGGCCGTGGGGAGGGAGGGGTACGGATGGGGGGCCAGCCTGCGGAGGCAGAGGCCAGTGTGACATTGCAGTAGCCTGAGGCACGCCGTGTGTTCTCCTGGGGAAGTTTTCCCTGGATCACAGGACCCTGGCAATGGTGGGCTGCACAGGCTCCTGGGAGGGGAGGTGTGGAGAGTGACCTGTGCTTGCACACAGGCTTCTTGGTGGCTGCAGCAGCAGCCTTAGTGTTTCATGCCCATCTCTGGTGTCCACACTGATAGCCATGGCTCACGCCCGTCTCTGGAGCTTGTTTAGGCGGTGCTCTGAATCCCCTTCCTCACGCACCCCAAAACAATGGTCTCTTGCCTCTTCGGCAGCTCCAGACCTTTTCCTGGACTCCCTCCCGGCTAGCTGTGGTGCACTAGCCCCCTTCAGGCTGTGTTCACGCCGCCAACCCCCGTCCTCTCCCTGCGATCCGACCGAAGCCCGAGCCTCAGCTCCCAGCCCCCGCCCGCCCCGGCGGGTGAGCAGACAAGCCTCTCGGGCTGGTGAGTGCTGGTCAGCACCGATCCTCTGTGCGGGAATCTCTCCGCTTTGCCCTCTGCGCCCCTGTGGCTGCACTCTCCTCCGTGGCTCCGAAGCTTCGCCCCTCCGCCACCCGCCGTCTCCGCCAGTGAAGGGCCTTCCTAGTGTGTGGAAACTTCCTCCTTCACAGCTCCCTCCCAGAGGTGCAGGTCCCGTCCCTATTCTTTGTCTCCGTTTTTTCTTTTTTCTTTTGCCCTACCCAGGTACGTGGGGAGTTTCTTGCCTTTTGGGAAGTCTGAGGTCTTCTACCAGCGTTCAGTAGGTGTTCTGTAGGAGTTTTTCCACATGTAGCTGTATTTCTGATGTATTTGTGGGGAGGAAGGTGATCTCCACGTCTTACTCTTCCGCCATCTTGAAGCTATCTCTAGTTTTTTTATACATTAACTTTTCTCGTGTCTAATTCAGTTACACACAAGTACAATTTTAAATTGTAGTAATAGTTATAGAGATCCTTGTCTTGTTCCTGATTTGAGTGGGAATGTTTCTAGTGTTTCTTTAAAGTATCATATGCTGTCTTTGAGTCTGAAATCTGTTTTATCTGATTCAGCAAGTGTATGTTTGGTTCTATTTTACTGAGTCATTTTACTTTTAATCAAGAATAGGTATTCAATGTTTTCCAATTGCTTTTTATCTACTATAGATAGAATACTGTTTTTTTTTTTTTCCTGCTTAGATTTGTTTATTTTATGTATTAAATGGAAATATATCCTAACACTGAAGCTTTCTTTTGTTCCTGGGATAAGCCCTACTTAGTCTTAATATATTATTATTAATTTACTTTTTGAAAAGACTTTATTTTTGGAGCAGTTTTAGGTTCACAACAACATTGAAAGGAAGGTACAGAGACTTCTCATCTGCCTCTAGCCACCACACATGCATAGCCGTCTTCTTTGGTAAAGTCCACATTTTTTCTTTAATGTGAGTAAGCCTGAACTGGGATAATTTCCCATTTGCAAAGTTCTGTTTCTGCTAAGTTATTTCTACTAAGTTGTCTTTCTTCATGTCCTGCTTGTCTGCCTCTGTCCACTTCTCCACACCTTTCCCTTAGGGGTAGTTAGTTATGTCCCCTGCCGGGTTGTATGTAGTTAGGATGTAGTGGAATACCATGCAAGGAGTCGATCTTGAATGGTTTTAGGAAATTATGCTTGATTAAAAAAAATAAGCAAGACTCCATCCTCCTCTTTCATCTCACACACTCAAATTAAAAAGAAAAAAAAAAAAGGAAAAGGAAAGGAAAAACAAAAGACCTAATAATCTCTTAATAGTTTCTAGCAGTGAATTTATTGCTTTTCTCTGCTTGGAGAAATTGGAGTCATTTCACTTTCTCATGTCCAGTTTGACTGCTTTATTAAAATTCTGTGGAAAATATTTTTACAATGATTTATTTATTACTCTTTTGAAAGTAAAATATTTGCTATGTAGGATGAAAGAGTAATAAATGTGAAGATCTCCTCTCTAATAACTGTTGAGAGGATTAAGCAGAGAATTACAAAAGCTGTTTTTTTTTTTTTTAGTACATTTAATTTCAAGGCCATGTACTCATCTAGTTTAATAAGGATTTTATAAATATTCATCTATTATTTTCTTGCATACTTTGCTAGGTAGGAAGTTTAGGTTTTATGTATGTATGTATTTCTTCTGGCATTCAGATTTACTTTCTAGGTATTGCCTTTTCTGTCTTTTCTTAGTTTATCCTGAAATATAAATTTATGGTTCTTGTTTGTCTAAAACTAGTAGTTCATAAAGAAAATCTAGCCATAAAGTGTGTTATTTATATATATAAACGTTATATGACTTTATCAGTGTTGTATTGTTTGTATCACAGTAAAAGAAAAAGTAGGTTTGAGAGTTTGTTAGTATAACTGTGGTTGAAGAGAAGAAAAGAAACTTGCCTAGATGTGAAGAACTGTTCTTCACACATAGAGGTTCTCAATGATTATGCCTAATTTTTTAATGTAATTATAGATATAATGGTGAAACTATTTTGGTTTAAAGGCAGACACAAGATGAAATGAGGCTAACTTTATATATTCTCATATTTCTAGTGTTTATTTTTGTATTATCTAGCCTATTAATATGTCATTCATCATTGAAATTGAATATGGCCTGATGGATCCTTTCAATGTCATTCATTTACCATTTCAGAGGAGAATTTAAGAAAATCACCATAATGCATAATAAAGAGAATTCTTAATTGCTTTGGTATAGTGAGCCTCAAGATTTATTGTCCCAGGAAACTTCTTTTGGGGTAGTAAATCTTGTTCACTGAAACATGAAGAAATCATTATATCTGGGGCCAAATATATTTTAAACATTTCTATGGACTCACAATTGTTATATGGGGAAATTTCTGTATGTTTGCTCAGTATAAGAGCTTAAAAATTTTTTTACAATTAACATCCAGGAGATAGGTATTAGTAGATTCAGAAGAAAAAATAATTATTGGCCTCTAAAGTGATTAGGAGGCAGTTTCTTTTCTAAAAAAATCTGATAGATTAATTATTCTAATCAACTGTGGTTGTGAATTTACTACAGGTTGACTTATCGCACAAGTGTCTTCAATTTCAACTGAAAACTTTTTTTTTTTTAAGTGTATAACTCTCATCAGTGTGAGCCAGTATTTTGGTATTAATGTCTGACCTAGTAGTTTTATTAGAATTTTAAAATGAAAGATTGAAGTTAAATAATAGCTTTTGCCCTTTCTAGTTGCATAGAAAATTAAGTGAGCCTTCTATTGATCATTGTTGAAATGATGGAGGGTACTTAGTTGCAGCACAAGTAACTTTTATAGTACATCTATTTTTTTTTTCTAAAGAAAAAAAATTCACTGCCCTCATCACATTGCTTGAAGAGTATAGATAATTAACAATTTCAGGCTTTCTTGAAACCTGCAATTTGTGTTTCAGTTCTCCCCCAAGAACTGAAAAGATGATTATAAATTAGAATGGACTTTGAGACATGGTTGTGAAAATGTAATCTTTTGAGTGGATTAGGAAAACCAGGGACATACATTTTTTAGTTAGATTGTATTTCTTGGTTATCGAACACACATCTAGTCATTTTTATACCCCAAATAGAGCCAGTCTTACCAAAAGTAAAATATAAAAAGAATGTGTCATTGTTGAAGGATTGCAATAAAATTTTAAAATAATTTATAAAATTTCTAGGAAAATAGACTTGGGGCTCCTTATTTTATGTGCTTTACTACTTATGGCAGTAGTAAATATATTTGAATATATATTGTATAATGTTTAGTCATAGAAATTTTGTCTGTGATGATGACCTCACAGGGTGCAAGTGAAGCACTGAAGAACTTGATTGGATTGTAGAGTCACAGATTAACTAATCCTAATATGTGGCATAATCCTGTCAATCTAATTAATTGGGTGTGGTTTTACAAATACTTTCAGAAGTCACTTTAGAGAAGCCTTAAACTCATCAGTTCCAGTATTCTTGCTAATAAGGCTTAAGATTCTGAAGACAAACACATGAGAAAAAATTGTAAATCATAGGTGTGATTCTGGTGCATGGATATCTTCCTTGACTTGTGACAGGGTTACGGCATCATAGCTTAGCTTAGCCAACCTTAAATGTGCTCAGAACATTTACCTTAGCTTGCAATTGGACAGAATCATCCAACACAAAGCCTACTTTGTAATAAAGTGTTGAATAGCTTATGTAATTTATTGAGTACTGTTTCAAAAGTGAAAAACAGAATGGTTGTGTGGGTACATAAGAGTTCTACGTGTATAAGTTGTTTACCCTCATGATGACTTGGCTGACTAAGAGCTGTGGCTAGCTGCCACTGCCAGCATCACCAGGGAGTATAGTACCGTATTTTACTAACCTGGGAAAAGGGGAAAAGCTCAGAATTCAAAATTCGAAGTACAGTTTCTAGTGAATGTGTGTATCACTTTCAGACCATCATAAAGTTGAAAAGTAAGTAGAACCATCATAAGTTGGGGACCAAGTTATATCTTGTTCTGCAGCTTTAAATAATGAAGTTTCATAATGTTATCAGAGGACTCCCTTGTTCACCCAGAACCATGTTTTCTGTACCTTGTTTTACCAAATAAGATGCTATTAATTATAACACCATTCCCTTATTTTATGTACCACTGGATTTGAGAGACCTCTGCCAATTAAAATATGCTATATCATCAATTGTAAGATATATCCTGTTTTCAGAGATGTGAAAAAATATGGGCTGTGAAAAAGGCAAGTATATCTTTCCTGTTAGAGAGAGGGACTCCATATTTTCTCCATGCTAGCTCATAAAATTGGTTCAAATAAACCAGGTGTTTGAATAGATTAGGCTGAGATCAGAGCATCTATTTGTTTTTTACTTTGTTTTCCACCAGTGTGTGCCATCAGTCTTGCTTACTTTGTTAAACATGTGTGGAGGTTAGTGGGATATTTAAATCAAGTTTATATGAACACGTGGAATGTGGCTATCATAAGTATGATGTGCAGAAGAAACATTTAAGAACAATGGTCATAATCAGAGCAATGTTGTATAGCCAGTGTTTTCTGGGAAGCAATAGTGTACTGTTACTATAGAAGACCAGTATAGAATATGGTTGACCCTTGAATTACACAGGGGTTAGGGGCTCTGACTCTCTGTGGAGTCAAAAATTCCAGTATAGCTTTATAGTTGGTCCTCTGTATCCGTGGTTCTGCATCCTTGGATTCAACCACCCACGGGTCATATAGTACTGTAGTACATATTTATTGAAAAATACCCACATGTAAGTGGACCTGCAGGATGGCGGCACACATGAAGAAGAAGATCATGACCCAAATGCTAAAGTCCTTGTTGTGAGTTTGATAGATGGCATTGAAAAATTAGGGTTAAAGTTAGAGTAGCTGCTGGATATGACCAGAGGATTAGGACTCTTTATACAAAAGCAGAAAGTAAAGTCTTGGAAATAGCTGTAAATTGCTATGAGAGTCTACCATCGAGATGGGGATTATGTGGAGGCATGTGTATTAGTTTCATGAGCTCTTTAAGCACCCCTTTTAGAAGTTGCCCTTTTCATTCTTTCTTCTTGGGGCTCTTTAATCCATGAGCCCCACCTGGCCTTCTCTGTTACTGTATCTGTTAGCGTAATAGACTCTTCCTACTTCAAACCTTCCTCTTAACGTCCTTTTCTTTTCTGTAGTTCATTTGAAATGCTAAGAAGTCATTTTAGAAAAAAAAGATGATTTATATCAGTGATCCCCAACCTTTTTGGTACCAAGGAGCGGTTTCTGGAAGCCAGTTTTTCCACGGACACGGGGTGGGGAGGTGGAGGGGCTGGGGGATGGTTCAGGCAGTAATGCAGGCGACGGGGAGCGATGGGGAGCAGATGAAGCTTGTAGCTTGCCTGCCGCTCACCTCCGCTGTGCAGTCCGGTCCCCAGGGGTGGGGACCCCTAATTCGTATTATCCCCTTTTTCTTCTAAAAGTTTATAAAATATACTTTTGGGGGATACTTAAGGTAAGGAAGAACCGTACTCTAAATATTAAATATCTGCTCTGGTTTACACGTGTTATAATAACAGCTGTATATTTCTTTCTTTTTTTAAAATTTATTTTATTTATTTATTTATGGCTGTGTTGGGTCTTCGTTTCTGTGCGAGGGCTTTCTCTCGCTGTGGCAAGCGGGGGCCACTCTTCATCGCGGTGTGCGGGCCTCTCACCACCACGGCCTCACTTTGTTGCGGACCGCAGGCTCCAGACGCGCAGGCTCAGTAACTGTGGCTCACGGGCCCAGCTGCTCTGCGGCATGTGGGATCTTCCCAGACCAGGGCTCGAACCCGTGTCCCCTGCATTGGCAGGCCGACTCTCAACCACTGTGCCACCAGGGAGGCCCAACAGCTGTATGTTTCTGAATTAAAATCTTATGGTAATTTGCCATGTTTGTTGAATTATAAACCAAAAGAAAATATGTTGAAGACATTAAAGGAATAGTATCATTATCTTTTATTTATTTATTTATTTAAATTTATTTATTTTTGGCTGTGTTAGGTCTTCGTTGCTGTGCTCAGGCTTTCTCTAGTTGTGGCGAGCGGGAGCTACTCTTTGTTGCGGTGCACGGGCTTCTCATTGTGGTGGCTTCTCTTGTTGCAGAGCATGGGCTCTAGGCTCGTGGGCTCAGTAGTTGTGGTTCCCAGGCTCTAGAATGCAGGCTCAGTAGTTGTGGCGCACAGGCTTAGTTGCTCTGCGGCATGTGGGATCTTCCCAGTCCAGGGCTCGAACCCGTGGTTAACCTGACACTTTGAGCTTATTTTCTTAATCTATTGACTTTTTTATAGCTACTTTTATTTTTATTTATTTATTTATTTTTGACTGTGCTGGGTCTTCGGTTCGTGCGAGGGCTTTCTCTAGTTGCGGCAAGTGGGGGCCACTCTTCATCGCGGTGCGGGGACCGCTCTTCATCGCGGTGCGCGGGCCTTTCACTATCGCGGCCCCTCCCGTTGCGGGGCACAGGCTCCAGACGCGCAGGCTCAGTAGTTGTGGCTCACGGGCCCAGTTGCTCCGTGGCATGTGGGATCTTCCCAGACCAGGGCTCGAACCCGTGTCCCCTGCATTAGCAGGCAGATTCTCAACCACTGCGCCACCAGGGAAGCCCTATTGACTTTTTTAATGATAGTATATTTGACTATGTTTTTAGGCGCTTAAAATACAGGAACAATTAGGTGTGATACTTAACCTCACAGAGATTACATTTGAATAGAGGAAGTTAAACTGTTAAATGTCGAATCATCTTACTTCTGTACAGACAGAATGTTTTAAAACTAATAGGCTGTGGGAGCACAGGTGGGGGAGATAGACTTGGATGGTGAAGGAGGGTGGAGATAGGATGAGTTAGTTATTGCTTATGTTCAGAAATAAGCCTAAGAGTGTTGTTGTTGTTGTTGTTTTTTGAGGAACTGGAGGAAAAAAAAATATGGCTACCCCCTAATTTTGATGGAGTGACCAGCAAAACCAAGCTGTAAAAGAACCGAGAATGTATTGATAGTAGCTTTTAGTCCTAGCTGTGTGCGGTGAGATAACTAACTCTACTAAATCCAGATGTATGGCACGAGGAGGTTCAGCATACCTGGATGTTACTTTTTGCTGTCTGAGAAGATAGGAATTTAAGTGAAAGCCTTATATAATATGTTTAGGATTCCTTTTAGGCGTATTAGACCAGACTTCTTTATACTGTAGAGTACACAACCTCTGTATCCTTGTTTGGAAATAATGAGAGAGTCTCCCCCAACTTGACCTGTGGGGTTCCCCCCACCCATCTTTTAGACTGATTTCATCTAGGAAAATAAATGAAGTTTTAAATACCCACATTCCTGGGTCACCTTTTCTAAATCTTGGTGTATTGTAAATCAGTGTTTTATCAAGATATAATTAGAATAGATTTTATTACTGATTCTAGGAGGTTCCCAAAGAGACTTTTGAATGTTATTTTCAAGTAGAATATTGAATGACTCATAGTTTTATATACTTAAGAACAAGAGTAATAAATCTAGGATGGCGATATTTTTAGTTTAAGCACATTGCTTTTCCAGTACGTAAAATCTACTTTGCTTATTAGTCTTACCTCTGAAACCTATCATTATGTGTCAAATACCCCATCATAAGCTATGGGCTTCTTCCACTAGTTCTATCCATTCCTTTTCCTCATTCACAAGGATTTTCCTTTCTTTCTCTAGTTGTATCCTTTGCCTTTCTTTTTGCATGTCCTTAGAATTCCTGATCTTAGCCTAGGAACTGAATGCACATTTATGTCTGCATACGCTATATACACGTGTGCACCCTGTGAGAAGAAGAGCATGACTCACTAGGCTGAAGTAGGATGAGGCCTTTCTGGGAGAGAATATATAGGTAGATGCATAGAAGAGAACTAGTAAGAACTTTAAGTTGGACATAGGAAGCTAATGACAATATAATTAATGAAAGCAAGTGTTCTTTAAAGGTGACATATAAAATTCTAGTGAACCGTGTAATTTCTTTGCTGCACTAAATTGTTGATGAATAACAGTAAGTATAGGAAATAAAACCACTGTAACAGAGGTATAGCATATTTTGCTATTTTGTTCCTGACATATTTTTTTTAATTGAACTATAGTTGATTCATAATATTGTGATTTGAAGTATTTCATACAGTATTCTAGATATAAATCTTAGGTCATATTTTTAAATGACTTTGAACTTTCTGTGCTGTCTTAAAATTGATATAAAGAATAAGGGAAATGTTAAATGCTCTTTATATTGTGGAAAAAAAAGTTTATTTCTTTTTTTTTAAACATCTTTATTGGAGTATAATTGCTTTACAGTGTTGTGTTAGTTTCTGCTGTATAACAAAGTGAATCAGCTACACATATACATATATCCCCATATCTCCTCCCTCTTGCGTCGCCCTCCCAGCCTCCCTATCCCACCCCTCCAGGTGGTCACAAAGCACGGAGCTGATCTCCCTGTGCTATGCGGCTGCTTCCCACTAGCTATCTATTTTACATTTGGTAGCATATATATGTCCATGCCACTCTCTCACTTCGTCCCAGCTTACCCTACCCCCTCCCCATGTCCTCAAGAGCATTCTCAACGTCTGCGTCTTTATTCCTGTCCTGCCCCTAGGTTCTTCAGAACCATTTTGTTTTTTTTTAGATTCCATATATATGTCTCAGCGTACGGTATTTATTTTTCTCTTTCTGACTTACTTCACTCTGTATGACAGTCTCTAGGTCCATCCACCTCACTACAAATAACTCAATTTTGTTTCTTTTTATGGCTGAGTAATATTCCATTGTATATATGTGCCACATCTTCTTTATCCATTCATAACAAAGTTTATTTCTTAAAGTCTCATTCCATTTTTCTGGTACTTTATTAGATAAATGACATTTGGTATCCCAGTATGGGTTGTCCTCATCCAGAGATATTCAGTGTCTATTAAAGTTCTCCTGTGTGGTGGCTAACTGTGTCACTTTACCCATTATCTGACAGGGCACCTACGGCATCATTCTACAGTCTGCCACTTCCTGAATAGCCTCTTGGCAGTAATGCCCAACAGGGGAAGTCAGATGCTTTCCTTCTGAGGGGTATGACTTTGAGGACAGTTTAAATTGTATCAACTAGAGAAATACAGTGACAAAAAGTTACTGTAACTATGTCAGGCAAACTGCATAGTCCCCACAAGACTGCCCTTACTTAGACACTGGCTGCAATTTTGGGGGTCCCCAGGGCCACCTTCACTTCAGATCTGCTGGTTACAAATTCTGGGGTCCCTCAGGGACTCCCACAGGTTTGATAATTTGTTAGAAGGCCTTAGAACTCAGAAAAGCACTATTATGATTACAGTTTTACTGTAATGAAAGGATACAAATTAAAATCAGCCAAAGGAAGAGTCTGGTAAGTTTTACTGTAGCAGAAGGATATAAATTAAATCCAGCCAAGGGAAGAGCCTAAGCCTAGTAGGGCAGAATCTGGGAGTGGCCCAAATTCTCTTCAGGGATTCATAGATGGTGTTACCTACTCCTGGCTAAGATGTGTGACACTACTCAGAGTATTGCCTGCTGGGGAACCTCACCCCAGCCTTTGGTGTCCAGAGTTTATATTGCAGATCAGTGGCACACTACCAGCATGGCCTGACCTTTAGTGAGTGTTCAGTCCCTCCCAGAGTTTTGGGCTAATATATTTAATCTCCAGTTCCTCTGGAGGTTAGAACTGACATGGTGTGTTTCAAAGCCCCCATCATAAACCATATTGTTAGACTTTCTGGTGGCAAACCCTCCAGGCAGGCAAAGATACTCTTGTCAGGTAGGGCATTCCAAGGGTCTAGAGATCACCTCCCAGTAGGGGAGGGCAAAGGCCAGACCTCTCTTTGGGTAAAGTTAATTCTTCAGTACGCACCTGTTCAAACAGAGGATGTGTTTTTGAATGAGATCCATTGTTCTGCAATTTACCAGATTGCTCTTTGTTTGAAAGTCTTAAATTGTATTTTATAAGTAAATTTGATTTTCCTTTATGCTCACATTGCAAATATTTAATCTCTTCTTTGGTTTCTTTATCTCTCTAATTTTTGTCCCTTTTCTTGTGACATTCAGACAGCCATTTATTTAGTTTGGTTTTATTTTTATTGCATCACTTACGTGTTTATGGCTAAGTATCCATTCTATTCTTGTATTCCTTCTAAAAGTGCTTAATATTCTTCCAAAATTAGTAGGTCATGCTTTTCTACCCATGAAGGAAATGCTCACCTGTACTTCATAGCAGCTGCAATCTGGGTAAACAATCTGGAAAACATTTAGGAGAGGTTGCCCTGAAAAAAAAAAAAAAAAAAAGGAACTTTAAAAACCAGGCTAAGGAAACTTGGACTGCAGGCAGTGAGGAGCATTCAAAGATTTTTACACATGACTGGTACAATAAATTGTTTTAGAAAGGCAGTTCTGGCAGTAGTGAGTAGAAGTAGTTTCTAGGGGAGAAGAAGTTAACCTACAATCACGAAGACCAGTTAGGACCGCGTTACTGTTCTTCCCACTGGAGATCATGGAGGTAGTAAGGGACGGTTTGTGAGGCAGTTATTAACCATGAATGATGATTTTAGCTTTTAAAAACAATCTTACCCCTTTAATAATGTGTGTATGCGTTAGATCAACAGCCTTTAAACAGCCCTTAAAATTTTTTATGCTTTCATTTTATACAGCTTCTTGGGATAATACATTCCATGTATTTTCGGCCTGACCTATACTCACTGACTTTTTTTATCAGTCCTCTCACTGTGCTATTCACTTTATTTTTATTTAGCACGTGTTTGTTGAAGTGAGAGCTTACCCTGCACCAAATTGCTGTAATAGATACTGAAGATACAATGATAATAAGATGTGATTCCTGACCTCAAAATCCCCACAGCTCAGTTTGGTAGTTGGACAATTAAACAGGAAAATCCTGTGATGGAGGGGAGCGCTGGGTGCTATGAGGGTATGTTGATGGAGTATATAACCTAGACTAGAGACTAGGAGATTTCTAGGAATGTGACAACCTAGTTCAGAAAAGCCATCAAGAACATGGACTCTGGAGCCAGAATGATTTTGGATTTTACTTCCTTGCTTTGTGACCTTGGGCAGGTTCTAAGCTTCATTCACCTTTAAAATGGGGATAATAATGGTCCCTAATTTCATAAGATTGTTTTGAAGCTAAAATGAGTTAATAGAGTTATCACTCGGTATCTGCAGGGGACTGGTTCCAGGACCCCTGTGATGCCAAAATCCTGGATGCTTAAGTTCCTTATATAAAATAATGTAGTAAAATTGGCCCTCCATATTTGGGGTTCCACATCTCCGGCTACAGAGAGCCAGTCGTATATGTAAAATGCTTAGAGCAGTGTCTGGCATATGGTATTATATGTGTTACCTCTTCTTCTGCTCCTTCTCTTCTTCTTATCTTCGCCCCCCCAGTGGATAATTAGTACTCAATAAACATTTGAATAAAGCCGTGGATGATAGATGAAATAATTACTTTTCTGTTCTCTCAGAAGTCTTTAAGCATCTCCACTAAAAGCACTTACTATGTGAAATGACTATTTTATGTGTGTTTAGGTCCATATTAACCAGAAGTCATAAACTGGTAGGTCCCAGAAAGATTAAACTCATGTAAAACTTAAAAAATACTGAGTTTGTTTGTAGATGAAGATGTGCTCTCCAGTTTGTCATAGTTTTTACTAGTCCCCATTATCTTATAACCAGTCCAGTTCAGGTTCATGGCCTGGTACCTACAGGCATTTGAGTTTGGGACCTCCACACTAGATTGGACACTAGCCCTTCCAGGATAGAAACTGATTGATCTCTGTTAAATCTCAAACTCTTGATAGAGTGGCTGTCAATTATTGGCACTAAACAAATGTTTGTTGAGTGAATGAATGATTTCTGAATTATGAGATTAAAAAGAAAAACTGGAAATCTGGCAAAAAGAACTTTGATTGTTCCATGAGGGTGAGTTGACTTCTACTTTGTGAAATTGTGAGGGAGTTTTGGTAGAAATAAGACTAACAACCACCAAAAAAATAAAGAAACTGTATTTCCTAGAGAAATTTTGCTTTTAGATTTTCTGATTTGTCAAGTGGGATTCACTAGAATTATTATGCCTAATTTTAATTGCAATAATACAGGTTAATGAAAGAGCCAATGATAGTGTTCCAGAAGCTATTTATATTTTGATTAGCTAACTTTAATTATATTGTCGTGTAGGCATCACTGGTAAAAAATAGAAATCAAATCATTGTTTTTAAAAGAAGAGAATGATATCGGCTTTTTGGTGAGCAAGAAATGTGAGTTTTGTAGTGTGATTTTGTGCTGATTAGAGGAGTATTTAGGGTACAGAAGCATTGAATAATCTTTAACTAAATTAGGAGTTATACTTTGGGAATGGAAAAGAATAAATAGTAATAACCAGGTGGGCGGAAGTTTCCATTTTGGGGGGATTGGTAAAACTAAACCTTGAACTTTAGGAGAACTGTGAAAGCACATTAAAAAAAGTCAACAGGTAGAAGCTACTGTATTGAGTATTCTCAGGCAATCAGCTGAGGCTATGTGGGGAACATCTGCTCAGAAAATGTCTGATGTGAGTAGAATAGTCCAGAACAGAAAGGTGGAGATAGTTTATTCTTTTCTTGTTTTAGAAAAGAATATTATTTTTCTACACTATGCTGAATTGATGTTGCCAATTTGCATTCTCAATTACATTGCAGATTCATTTCCTTCTTCATTGTAGTCTTAAGCTATCATTTTGCTTATTTCTAAAAGGTTCCTTTCTATGCTTTGTAACTTTACAGTTTCTCTTTTGTTTCTTAGGTTTCTAATTTCAAGCCCTTTTGCATTATCTTTCTCTGCTTATGCACTTATAATGATTTGGTTTCCAATTACTTCCTGATTCATAGACATATAAAATACCAATTCAAAGTCAATCACCTGGTTATAAGCTTTGTCAGTTCCTCCAGTCTTTGGTTAATGGAAAGTTACATGCCTTCTGCAGGGTATTCAGCTAATGAGATTATATTCATAGGTAAGCAAATTTAAATCTTATAAGTAAAAGTTCATGAAATATCCTGCTTTATTAATAACTATTTGATATATTATGTCTACTATATTACCTTTTATCTAATTATCTTCTAATTTTATCTGGTGGAAAATAATCAAGAAAATTGTAGTTCTGAAACAATGTACCGTAGGATCTTTACCTGAGATTGGGCACATTGAGGGTGGTATGGCCATAGACATCCTAGGATCTTTAGGATAGTTCACCACATACTCCACCTTAAAGCTTCTCCAAGGTGTTGTAATTAAATATTTTTAAAGTAAGATATCTTTAAAAAAATTTTTGCTAGATGTGTTTTAAAAACATCTTTGGTAATTTAAGTAGAACTGTGTTTCTGAAGAAAAACTGGAAGGGAGAAATGGCTAATTACATCATTGCCTTTGATAGCTTTACTGTTAAATTAAAATTAAGGTATTATTTAGGCATATTGGCCTAGGTTGGATCCCCAGTATCCCTAATGCCAACTGGGTTTCTGGCATTGGTAGGCAGTCAGGAAATATCTTCCTAATGAATGCTGGATGAAATTTTATTTTTATTGAGATGTTGTCATCCAACAAATTAAGAAAAACAGCACTTCTTATGTAAGAATACAAGTGTAACTCATAAATTTTACTTAAAATATATTGATAGAAGAGGAAAAAAACAGACTAGCTTAAGAGTATAGGACATTTTATCTTGGAATGTAACATCAGAGACAAAAAGGATACCAAAGTGAGTTTTAAAATCATCTGATGTTTAAGTTATTAAAATAAAACCTAACCTTGCAAGCCATGCTATTTTAACTAAGTATATTCAGCCTCTTTTTGACTTCTTGATAACTATTCCTCCTTCCCTAGAAGCTGTGCCTAACTTAAACTCTTTTCTCAAAGACTGGTCATCATCCTTGCTGAACTCAACTTTTCTGTGTTTGGTTTGCTCTACTTGTAACCCTGGCTTCTCCATTTCTTGGAAATTTTCACTCATGACTTTCTTCTGATTTGGTCACTTTCACTTTGGCAACTTATCCTTGGCTGTTACTCCTACTTTAATATTTTAAATTCAGACATACTGCTTTCTAACCACAACTTATTACATCTTTAAAAACTGGTGAGATGCCTCATCAAGACATTTCATCAACTCCTCCGCCATTTGTGAGCCATAGATGTTCCTTCTTCAACTACGTCTGGGTCTTGGTCTTAGTGGGAGTGGTCTTCTTCATTGGGTGTACAATCTCAGCCAAAGTGGCTCCTTCTAGTATCTGTGATTCCTAAATTCTCTAGGGTTGCCCATAGTTTCTTAAGGTGGAAGTTGATATCGTTGATTTGTGACCTTTCTTCTTTTCTAATTAGTCATTTAGTACAACAGATTTTCCTGTGACACACTTTAGCTGCATCTGTCATATATCCATCTACTGTATTTTCATTGTATGAAATACTTTAAAAATTTCCTTTTGACTTCTTTCTTTTTATTCATGGGTTATTTGGAAGTATGTTATTAAGTTTCTAAACATTGGGGGATTTTCCAGATATCTTTCTCTTACTGATTATTAATTTAATTCATTGTGGTCAGGGAGCATACTTTGTATGACTTTGACCTATAAATGTGTTGTGTGCACTTGGAAAAGGAAAGTATTTTCTCCTATTGTTGGGTACAGTGTTCTATAAAATGTCAAATAGGTCACGTTGTTTCATTGTTGTTACAGTCCTCCATATTCTTTCTGATTTTCTGTCTACATGTTGTAAGTATTTTAAAGACATCTTTACCGTTGCTCTTTGATTCCTCATTCTCTTCCTCCTGACCCCCGCCACCCCAACATCTCCCCTTTTGCCTTTTTGTATTTCAGTTGGAAAAAGTGCTACACTCTTTTCTTCTTCAAGTTCAGTGATTCTTTTCCTTTGTTCTATCCAGTCTGTGGATAATCCCATTGATTGTCATTCCCATTGATTAGCATTCTTTTTCCTTGATATTATGGTTTTATTACTTGCATTTCCATTTGTCTTGTTTTTTATTATTTTCAACTCTTTGGTGAAATTCCACGTTTGCTTATGCATGTTTTCCACCTTTTCCTTTAAAATGTTAAAGTTATTTTAAAATCTTTGTTTGATAATTCCAAAATATGGGCCATCCCTATGTTTTTTTCTGTTGACTGCCTTATCTATTGAATGTAGGTCATTTTTTTCTTGCTTTGTATGTGTGTGTGGTAATTTTTGATTGGATGCTGGGCATTTTTTTCTGTATGAACAATATATACTGAGGTAGATGTCTTTGTGCTTAGTAATGGGCGTACCTCTCCTTTAAGTTTAATAAGCTTCATTTGCTGGAGGCGGGGTTAGTGGTTGAATAATCTGTATTTGACATGGGTTTGTATTGCTATATAGTTATCTTCTGTGCTCCGAAGACTTCAGATTCCTTAAGCAGATGACTTCTGTTACTTGAGCTTATTGAGAGAACTGGAGTATAAAATGGGTTTTCTCCAGTGTTCCTGCTTCACTTGTAGCTTTCAGTGGGCTCTGCTTGCCTATACCACGTAGTGGTCTATTTTTGTGCTCTTGCATTCTCCCTCATATGTAATTGACTGTTTCTTGTCATTCAGTGCCTGATTTGTGCAGACTGTGGGGTTTTGTTAGTTTTCCTCCTCAAGCCTTGCTGTTAAGTTGACCCTGAGCACCTGAGTCTCAGGGATGGGTTTCCCCTCAGTGGGCTGACCTCTCCCTCTTGGCAGCTGAATTTTGCCTTGCATAGGTGGGATGTTTTGGCAGGAGCAAGTTTTTCTCCTTTTTATCAATATACTAGCCTTGGACCAAGGCTGTTTCTGGACCCGTGTGTAGCTGCAGACGACTTTATCCTCAGATGGCCTTTACTTCATATCACGAAGGGTCTGGAAAGGATTTTATGTCTGTTTGCAACTACGATGAGGCTTTCTCATCTTTCTTGTCCTACCTCTGGTCTTTCCTGTGAATCCTGATAGAAACCTGGGGAATAGAGCTAGTGAGTAGGTTTGGAGTCCTCTTGTGTTTGGGACTTCCAGGGATTCTATACTGTTATACTAACACACACTTGGTTTTTAAGAATTGAACAAACTTTCAGTTTTACTTTGTACCCACTTTTGTGGCTGCCATTTTTTCCTCTTATGCTCTTCCAAAGGTGAATGGGTTCATGTGTCTCATCTTTCTTTGGAGGGCCTGGGATTCAGTTTACCTGATTTTGTGGAGACCTCAACCCTCTAAACCTTAACAAAAGCTATGATTTTATAGATTGTCTGCTTTTTAAAAATTTATTGTCAGGTTAGACATGTTTTACACCGTAAGTAAAAGTGGAACTTCCCCATAAAAAGCTTTTAAAAGATAACCTTAGGGACTTCCCTGGTAGCGCAGTGGTTAAGAATCCGCCCGCCAGTGCAGGGTACATGGGTTCGATCCCTGGTCCGGGAAGATCCCACATGCCACAGAGCAACTAAGCCTGTGCACCACTAGCCCGCGAGCCACAACTACTGAGTCCGCGTGACTAGAGCCCGTGCTCCGCAACAAGAGAAGCCACCGCAATGAGAAACCTGCGTAATGCGATGAGAAACCTGCGCACTGCGATGAGAAACCTGCGCTCCGCAAAGAAGAGTGGCCCCCAGTGGCCGCAACTAGAGAAAGCCTGTGCGCAGCAACGAAGACCCAACACAGCCATAAAGAAAGAAAGAAAGGAAGGAAGGCAAGAAGGAAGGAAAGAAAGAAAGAAAGAAAAAGAAAAAAAAGGGGTAACCTTAAAGGTGGTGAACACTTTGAAGATTATGAATACAGACCTAAGGAATGGATGAGGGGGGAAAAACTTTGCTAATGTTATTCAGACAGTACTTGTAGCTTAAGATAACATCTGTAGTGACGGTCTCATGTATAATTTGAAGTATGCTATAACTCAGAGACAGCAGTGAAAATAATGGAAATGTGTTAAGTGACTTTAAGTATTGGCTCTAACGATAAAGACACTGATATATAGAAGATGCTCATAACAAGTTTGGATAAATTTTCTTTCAGGAATTATGATTGGAAAAAAGCAATATTTTAAATTTAACATATTATTTTATATATGTGATTTCTTTTTAAAAAAAAATTTATTTATTTATTTATTTATTTATTTATTTTTGGCTGTGTTGGGTCTTCGTTTCTGTGCGAGGGCTTTGTCTAGTTGTGGTGAGCGGGGGCCGCTCTTCATCGCGGTGCACGGGCCTCTCACTATGGCGGCCTCTCTTGTTGCGGAGCACAGGCTCCAGACGCGCAGGCTCAGTAGTTGTGGCTCACAGGCCCAGTTGCTCCGCGGCATGTGGGATCCTCCCAGACCAGGGCTCGAACCCCTGTCCCCTGCATTGGCAGGCAGACTCTCAACCACTGCGCCACCAGGGAAGCCCCTATATGTGATTTCTGATATGAATAAATGAATTATATAAATTTGTTATATAAATTGAGAAAATTTTTCGATTTTATTGCTGAAAAAAACACCCGAAGAATTTTACCTCCCTTTGTATGTATCTTATTCATATAGTACATGCTACAATACATTTAAAGTCTGTACTTTTTAAATGATGATTGGAGGACCTATATACGTGGGAAGTTTCAGAAGTCTTTGAGGCATTTGTTTCAGAGAGTCAGAGACTTTCTCTGGTTATTTCCTTTTTTTTTTTTTTTTTAAATAAATTTATTTATTTCTTTTATTTATTTCTTTTTGGCTACATTGGGTCTTCATTGCTGCACGTGGGCTTTCTCTAGTTTTGGCGAGCGGGGGCCACTCTTCGTTGCAGTGTGCGGGCTTCTCATTGCCATGGCTTCTCTTGTTGCGGAGCACGGGCTCTAGGCGCATGGGCTTCACTAGTTGTGGCACGCGGGCTCAGTAGTTGTGGCGCCTGGGCTTAGTTGCTCTGCGGCATGTGGGATCTTCCCAGACCAGGGATGGAACCAGTGTCCCCTGCATTGGCAGGCAGATTCTTAACCACTGCGCCACCAGGGAAGTCCCCTATTTCCTTATTTTTGATTAAAGTCTGATTGAAATCTGTTCTGAGTGATTTTACTTATTTAGCTGTCTGACTTGAAGCTAGTCACTTAATTGCTGATGGTCTCAGTTTCCTTTTCTGGTGAAGTGAATAGTAATATAAAATTCAAAATTATACATCTCATGAGGAGTTGTGTGTTCTGAATGATGTACATATATTAAGAACCAAGCACAACAACACTTTATAGTAGGTCTTTAATATATGCTAGGTAATATTGTATATGTATTAAGTAAAGAAAGAAATATTGTCTAGAGTAATCAATAAGCAGTAAAACGAGTGAAAACAAGCAGTATTTCTTCTTTTGACCTAAGAAGTTTCAAGTCCCTTAAATTCTCTGATTCTTAAAAAGTTAGAGTAAAATAAAAAAGGAAGTTACTTTCATTTCTGCAGCAGGTAACATCATGTTATCTAGAGTCTTGCCAACACTATACTTTATACTGTTAACTTTATATATACTTTATCTACAGGGATGGTCCAGTATATGAATCGGAGAAAGATGGTCTAAGAATGGAAAAGCTATGTTTACTTGCCGTAAATGATGTACCTACAATAAAAGAACAAATTGTTTAACCTTTGAAAAATGTTTTTTAAAAAGATAATTGTGGCATTTTGTTTTTATTGCTTCATTCCTCAGCAGGATTTTATGCTATGAATTTAGTAGGTTACCTTTTCTTACATGATGAAGTACAAGAATTATCAATTTTATACATTTTTTTTTCTTGTTTGACCCTTTACCCATCATTAGTTCATTATAAGAAATCAGTACTTTTAATCCATATTGAACTTTTACTTCAGCAATTTCCTCCTCAGATGGGTAGGTCATTTAAACCTATGAATGAATTGGAGATCAATTTCAGATTTGGTCTGAAATTTTTACCTATTTGGCTAAACTCTGGATAATATGGCTCTAGGAGTCCCAGTCTGCAAGCTCCCCACTTTTTTAGTGTCATTAAGACAAAAGAACAAAACACAACAAAAGAGAAAATATCAAGAGCATTACAGTTGAAAAAAAATTGTGGTAAAATATGCATAGCATAAAATTGACCATTTAATCATTTTTAAACATACATTTCAGTGGCTTTAAGTACATTCACATTGTTGTGTAACCATTGCCATCATTTATTTCCAGATCTTTTTCATCTTTCCAAACATCAACCGCTAACACCTCGTTCTCTCCTCCCCAAGACTCTGTAATTTCTGTCCCCATGAATTTGACTAAGGAGCATTACAGCTTTAAGGAAGTGTAGATTATTCAAACTCAAATTGGTCTTAAAGCAGTTAGAAACTGAGATTGCTCTTACTTTTCTTTGCTGAACTGCCCCCAGTTTAGAGAAATTACAGATTTCCAGGAATGAAATGGCAGAGAAGATGAAGTCACAGTTTGGGAGGAGAATCACAGATCTTGTGGCATGTGCAATATGCTGGAAATTTTGGTTGTTGCTTTTGGAATGCAAATCTGCCTTTAAGTGTAGTGGTTTTTTAGAGGATGTGATTGTGATGAAAGATTGTGATTGACTAACACACAGCATATCCAAAATTTTGGTGGAACATATTTGAATCCCAGAACTATCCTAAATGTTTTTTGGCAGTTGGCCAGACTCTGGGTAGCATGACATTATTACCTGGCTCTGTGAAAGTATCTTCTGCTCTCTTCCCTGAGATGCAGAAAATCAGTGTGTAGGTCCTCACTCAGTGATGCATATGTTCAGTTCTTCAGAATAATATAAAAATCCGTGGAAGAGAAGCGTTTAAAACTACTTGTTCTGAACTAATTGGAGAGCATTGGATCTGTAACTCTGCTTTTCAGTAGATATGGCATTGAAAAAACTTGTTATTTGTATTTCATGCTGTGTATTCCTTGCAATGCAATTTTTTGCTTGAAAAAAATGTAATAAAGACAAAAAATGAGGCAAAAAGTAGGAGAAAAAGAAAGGTTAAATTTTTCTGCTTGAAGGTTTGGGGAAAACACAGATAATGCATTTTGGGGCTGTGATCCCCATGTTTGAGCTAGCTTGTTTTTACAGATTCTCAGAGAATCTTATCCCGGCTCCATCTATCCCCAAACAAGAGTCTCTGCTCTCTCCTTTTTTGTGTATGTTTATTTTTATTCCCTGTATTTATTACTTCCCAGAGTTTCTACTTTGGTTTTGGTTTTGGCCTATGCCTTCCTTCCTTTTATGCTGGCTCAGCAAAGTGCATTTAAAAATATGTTCTATAACTGGAAGTTTGTACCTTTTGACCACCGTCGTAAGATAAATAAGTACTAGGGATGTAATATACAACATGACTAATATAATTAACACTGCTGTATGTTATATATGAAAGTTGTTAAGAGCGTGAATCCTGAGTTCTCATCACAAGGAAAAATATATTTATTTTTATTTTGTATCTCTATGAGATGATGGATGTTCACTAAGCTTATTGTGGTCATCGTTTCATGATGTATGTAAGTCACATCATTATGCTGTACACCTTAAATTCATACAGTGCTGTATGTCAATTATATCTCAATAAAACTGGAAGAAGAAAAAGTTTTTTTTAATATTTTATCCATCATTTTGGTTATTGTAGTTAGGACTGTTGTTCGAGATATCTAGCCTGCCATGGAATGGAAACCTGCATATATTAAAAAATGATCTTACAATATATTAACCTAGATCCCTCTGGATCACCCCTCTCCCCCATTTTGTATTTCCATTTTTAAAGCTTATGTATTAAGAAGTTCTTATAAAGCTTACAAAAAATTTAAAACCTTTTAAAGTGATTATTGTGTTTCTAAAAATTTGTGTGTTTATTTTATAGCTACTTGAAGGAAATTTTGCCAAAGAAGTCAGCCATGAAATGGACGGTCTCATTTTCCAGCCCACTGGAGTAAGTACCTTTGTCTCTGTGTGCATGTGTGTGTGTAGTGTGTATGTATATCCATGTACACCCATGCATGTATATATAAAGTACATTTTCCTTAGATATATTTACTTAGGATTGATTACTGCTATAATCACTGCTTTTCCTTAAAACCAATTTTCATTATAAAATAAAATATTTCGTTTATACTAAATACATATAATAGTACAATGAACAGTTGTTTGCTTTTCACTTAGCTTAGGAAATAAATATGGCTGATCATTATTTTTCAAGGAAGTTATTAGTCTTTTAATATAATTAGTTTTCTTACTACTCTTGCAGAATGAATGTTATGTTTCTTTACTAGAAATCTACCAATAACCTTATATAAATAAATGCTTATTTCTTTCTGTAGCCCAGTATATCTTTAAGTATTAATATTTTTAAAACTTCATTTTGCCATGGATGAGTAAAATTCAGAGTTATCAGTATTTGAAGAAAACCACAGTTCTTTGCATATTTATTCCATGTCAGATTTCTGAAACTCACTGAAGAACTTTTCACCAACTTAATGGTCAAATCACATATTTGGAGTAATTATGTTTTACTGATGGTAAGGTTTCTCTCCCTCCACATCATTGACGTTTTTGGCCACATAATCCTTGGCTGCGGGGAGCTGTCCTGTGCGTGGTAGGATGTTTCGCAGCATCTTTGGTCTGTACTTACCAGGTGCCAGTATTACTTCTCCCTCCCACCCCTCCAGCTTGTGACAACCAAAAATACACACATTCACTGCCTCATTTCCCCTGAAGGGCAAATTTGCCTTCACTTGAGAACCTGTGCTCTGTGGGGCAATGCTTTTCAAAAATGTGGCCTGTGGACAAGGTAGCATTAGCACCACCCAGAAAGTTGTTATAAATGTCACTCACCACAGACCTACTGATGAGAAACTGCTGGGAATGGAGTCCAGCAATTTGTGCTTTCGCAGGCTTTCCCAGTGACTCTGATGCGTTTTCAAGTAGGAGAACCACTGCTCTTATAGGAAAGAGTTGTATTTCATGTGCCACACCTTGTCATAAGCTTCATTTTGCCTTCACTAACTCTATCCTTAGAAGTTAGGGTGCAGGCTAGTTGTCAAGTTATGTAGAGACACATCAAACTGGGTACCTGGAGAAAAGGGAAGGAGGCTGTAAGGTTTTTGAACATTATGTATTACACACTGTATTATATATGCTTTACGTATATAGTAAAACTCTGCTATTATGCAAATTTAGGTATAATGTGGTATGTGATTAGCTTCTGTCTTCCTCCCAGCCCCCCTTGCCAAACAGGTGGAGGGAAAAATCTTTTGTGGTCGAAGGAGGAGGAGATGGAGGAGAGTTAGAGGCTGGGGACAGAAATAGTAGAAAATACTATTTTAGGAAGATAGACATTAGATCTTTGAGTTCCAGTATTTTCTAAGCCTAATCTCCCTGGATTGAAAGAAATAAAATCTAATTATAACAGGAATTACAGTGTTTCATTCTGTTAAACTAATGGTGGTTCAGACCCATGCATGTATGAGATTTTGGTATATATAAGAGAAATGGCCTGACAGGTGAGTCTTGTGATATCTAGTGTAGTAAGTTGGTTTATCAGTCTGTCCCTCTTCTAGTTACCACACTTGTTATTACGATGACTTCATAATTGATTTTCTTAAGTATTTGTGGACATTTGGTTTAACATAAAAGTTTCAATCAGTTTGTCAGGTTACCCAAAAATTCTTGTTGGGAGTTTAATTGGAAACGCTTTGAAGTTAGATTAATTTGGAGAAAATCAGTGTTTTTACAATGTTAAATTGCCTTCTCAATGAATAAGGTAGAGCTCTTTTCAGGTCTTTTACTGTTCTCCAATCCAGTTTAAGTTTTTAATTGTTATTGTTAGTCTAATTTCTAGATATATTATTTTCTATTTTTACAGTAAATGCTATCTTTTAAAATTTGGTACTTCTAGTGTATTGTCACATTGTTGACTGACTTATGTTGTTGGTTCAACAGTCTTGCTGAACACTCTTAGTTCTAACAGTTGTCTAATTTTATATATTGTCCAGGACTTCAAGTACTGGCTTAGATATTACTCTCATTGGATGGAGGAGAGGGAGACATTTATACCTTATCCTCAACCTCAAAGGCAATGTGGCTAAATTTTCTCTATTAAGTATGTTTTTGTAGATTTCTTTTAGATACCTTTTATCATGTTAAGAAATTTTTGTTTTTACGGAGGTTTTACAAAATTTTTTTTTTTTTTTTCAATCAGAAATACCAGGTTTTGGGAGTTAACAAATGCCTTTTCTGTATCCATTGAAGTTATCATGTCATTTTCCTTTTAATGACTTTCATGTAGTAAATTACAGTGACTTTCTCATGTTGACCCATCCTTACATTCTGGGATATGCTACTCGATCATGATATATATATAATTTTTAATATGCCTTTGGATCTGGGTATACTAGTTTCGTGAGGATTTCTGCCACCTTATTTCTTACAGTTTTTTTCTCTTTTTTTGTGTATTCAAAATACAGAAGGTAATACTATTATGGACAAATTATCTGAGTTCCAAGTAATATATAATAATACACACCCATGATTTTAAAAGTCAATTAAAATATCATGGTTTACCCTGAAAAGTAGAGCAGTCCCCTCCTACCCTTCCCTACACCCAGAGTGCCTCGTAGGAGGCAGTCATTTTCTGCTTTAGGCCGGCCCCCGCCCCCATTTCTACAAAATCTATTATGTTGCTCTCTCTTAGTCTTCTGTTTCTTGGTGATCTGCATACTTTCTGTTATTGAAGAACAGGATTGTGCTCTCTAACCCCACCAACGCTCCCTCACCCTCCTCCTTCTGTCATCCCCTTATAATTGTATCACATACCTGGTCAAATGAATGTTCAGTATTTGTATTTCTATGGTGACATAAATATTGTTCACATCTGAGTCATTAAGTAGTATAGTGTATTTTCTTCCTTAGAAGACTTTTTTCACCTAGAGTTAGGAATTGCCTTATATTTTCAATTGTTATGATTATCATTACTTCTTTCCTTAAACTCACTAAAAGAACTGTTAATTTTTTTTTCTAATACAGTCAAATTTATCAGGTAATATCTAGTCCAGTATTTACGTGAAGGCAATCCTCCTGAAACCCTCCATTCTGTAGTCCGGCTGCATAGCTTTTTCTCTGTCTTATCTTGGGACTTCCCACCTTGCAGAAGAAAATAAGTTACATTTCTTTATTATTAAAATGAAATCTCTCTGCCCCTTCTTTCCTCCCCATTCTGAATCACAGTGCATTGCAAAATTGCAAAGATCCCTTTTTACTTCCTAGATTCTTCCCTTTTATAATTGTGCCCTGAGATTTTAAACTTAATCTATTCAAGGCGTCCTGATTCTAATCACCATATTCTAGAAAGGTGAAATTCTGCTGAATTCATAGACTGACCCTGTGTTTTGTGAATTTGCTGCTTTCATGACTGACTACGTGTTGATGTTGGTGAAGATAGGTATTGCTCAGTCAGTTACCCCTGTTAGTCTGATGGTGGTATTTTAGGGAAAAGTAGTTGCTAGGTTTCTTCCATGTCATCTTAGACATGAACACTTAATCTTATAGCTCTTGAGGCAATACCCACACATAACATACACATCACAGAGCCACTCTTCTATCATTACTTTTAGACTGGCTTGGTCAGAGTGATTTCTAGCCCCATACACACCTTTGTCTAGAATGAAATCTTTCCCACAGCAGTCTAGGTCCTGGTCACCAATGCATACCTTCCCCTTCCCTGATATGGGGTTTCTCAGGTTCTCTGATCCAGCTGATCTCATTGTGAGGCCACCTACCCAAGAGAGATGTAATATTGTGACTGAAAAGAGAAGCTTTGGGGCCTTAATGAGATCTTGGATTCCTGTGCATACTCAAGTCTCTCCCTGCTCTCCATTCCATAGGACCTAGAGGGGAAGGGTTTGCTTTTGTGAAGCCAAAAGTAATGCTTTTTCTCTCTTTCCTCTGGAACACTTGCTACTTAATTGCCAAATACCTTTAGAACTAACAGGATCACTTAATTGATTATTCTCAAAGCAGAAAAGATCTCCTTCAAGATGCCTTGCTGTTTCTTACCCTAGGTAGAGAAGTAACTACCACCTCATAAGGGACCTGTTAGTGATGTTTTCATCTCACAAAAACTCTGGGCTTCTCTAAGGTGATTAATCCTTTCCTTTCTTATTTATCTGTAAATATCCAGTGTCTAGGATAGTGCTTGGCCCAATAGGTCTTAGAAAATGTTTGTTAAAGAAACAAATGCATTCTCATGTTTTTCCTTAGCCTTTCAGATTTGAGTGGTTCTGTATTTTACTAATGTAGGCAACATCTTTTACATTTATAGCTATTTTATCTTCCTTTTTGCATATATATATATATATATATATATATATAATCTAATTTATGCTGTATCTCTTTTTCATTTAAGAAACTTTTCATTGACCTTGTTTAAATTCCCACTGTTTTCTTGCAACGAGTCCAGAATGCAAACATCCATTCTTCATGGAACAATAACACAAGCTTTGATACTTTCATATTCTCCTCAGAGACTTCCCAGTGGGTTAGAGTGGTCTCTGGGTAAGATAGGCCACCGAATATCACATTAGTTCTTCGTCTGTAAAATGTACAGGCCAAAACATTCTAGCTCTGAATTCTGTGATGATCATGTGTTGATCAATGTATGTGAATATAAAGCATACTTAAGAATTCCTTCTTCCTTCCAGTATCTATGAAAATATATTAGGTGAAGAATTTTTAATAAGAGAGAGAATAAACTCTTATTCTTATTTTACTTTCCTAAAGCCAATATATCTCTTAAATGGCAATTTAGACAGTTGCAGTAGTTTAAATAGACTTATAAAATTTATTACTATCACTGTTACATGGCTGTATTCCTGTTAATTTTCTCTCCTGCCATCATTTCAATAGAGTTTTCACTTCTACACACTTTACCTCCTAGATTATTAAGATTATACAGTATGTGGAATGGCTCTGAAAGGGTCACATTTTGTTCATCAGGGGACATTGTCAGTTTCTTTTAAATTTAACATAGCAGGTACTTAGATTAGTGTATAACTACGAAGGACTCACTTCATTAGAAGAAAACGTTTCACACCTGTGCATTTTGGTAAACGTTTAATTGATGGTATAGCATATACTTTACTAGTTATTAGTGTTTGGTTAATCCTTTTCATTTTTCATGAGGTTTTAATGATTTCAGTCTTTATTTCTTGATATGTTTCATTTGTAATTGTAATTTCTCATGATCATATTCTGTCTCGTTTCTTATTTCTTAAAAGTACATTTTACCCACTCTAACTGTCTTAGTTTTTATCACTAATATTATACCTTTCATAGTGTTTGCAGTGTGCCCTTTGGTGGGAGGGACTTCACTGTTACTGGATAGAATGGCATCTGTCTGTAAGAAGGATGTGAACTTAGTCACATTTCTTTCCATTCTGTTTAATTCAGTGGTTCTTTTGCATTCCTACTGTGTTTGTGTTAAATCTTCTAAACGGTATTCTGAGTATAAAATATATTAATGCTGCCATCCAGAATAGGCTCCAATTTAGCATGAATTCATTCAGGGTAAGCAGGAGGCAATTTTCTCACTCATATCCAAAGTTTCATTATATTTAAGTTTGTAGCCTTTGTTATTTTTTCATTATTTTGCTTTTGTAATTTCAATCTCATTTTTCTTTCTTACTTAATTACTGTGTCCTCAGTTTAGACCACCATCACAGGAGTGGTCCTGTGTACTCCATTTTCTTTTCTTTTCTTTTTTTTTAGCATCTTTATTGGAGTATAATTGCTTTACAATGTTGTGTTAGTTTCTGCTGTATAACAAAGTGAATCAGCTATACATATACATATATCCCCATATCTCCTCCCTCTTGCGTCTCCCTCCCTCCCACCCTCCCTATCTCACCCCTCTAGGTGATCACAAAGCACCGAGCTGATCTCCCTGTGCTATGTGTCTGCTTCCCACTAGCTATCTGTTTTACATTTGGTAGTATATATAAGTCCATGCCACTCTCTCACTTCGTCCCAGCTTACCCTTCCCACTCCCCGTGTCTTCAAGTCCATTCTCTATGTCTGTGTCTTTATTCCTGTCCTTGTACTCCATTTTCAAACTTTTGATTTGCCAAAGCCAGAGGTGAGACTGTACTTTGCTTCTACACAGAGATTTATGACTTTTCTACCTCTTCTAAAAAATGAAAATAAAACTTTTCATTAGGTAAGTGATCTTGAGTGACAGTATCAAAAACTGTATTTATGATATTCTGCTAAAGAAAGCAGAGTTTAAGATACCTTTTTCTAATAATTCATAACTCTTATGATTTCTCTTTGTGACTTCCAAAGAAGGATTACTTAAGTTTTTCTCTCACTTAATTTTTTGGAATTGAAACCACCGTGCTTATACATTGTCATCAAGTTCCTTTTCCAGGTAAAATGGCCTTTTTATGATTGCTATTGCATATTCAAAGGAAAGACCTTAATTTTCCTTTTTAGCCGCTCTAGGTCTTTTGTATAAGGAGGTAACAAGAGAGTTGATTACAGACAGGTGTAGCTTCCAGTGGTGGGAGGAGACATGATTTTAGGTGGTCCAGAGACAGGGCATTAAATGACATTGCATTACACAATGAGAATTTAGTCCCATTCCAGTTTTTATGCATTCTTTCAGTTTATAAAGTATACTTATTTCTAGTTTTGAATATCTAAGATTTGCTAATCTTTCCCTTTTTAACAAAATGAGTGTGGACTTAGTTTTATACTGTTCAAAGGGCAACATTCTCTACTGAAGTTTAGTATCATTGGTTCATTTCCATCATGTCTAATTTTTAATGCTACTTATTATTTAGGGTAAGTGATACCATTGTCTATTTATGGTATAAGTGGTATACCATTTGGCATAAAGTTTCCTGAATATCTTTGGGGGCCATTTTTCAGCCTCCTGCAGTTATTTAGTTTGATATGACATTTCCAACTAATAGCCATAGACCCTAATACCCAGTGTCATTTCTATTTTGGTCCTTGTAAAGTTTTAAGTTACCTTCCTTCCTTAGGCTTTCTTTTTAAAGCAAGTTCTTTTTTTTTTTTTTTTTTAATATTTTCAAATCTTTTACTTTAATGATGACCAATGATGTATTCATAATTATACATATTTCAGAAAACCAAGGTTGTGTGTAACAAGAAATGTTGGGTGTTTCTTTGTTTCCAAGGGCTAAGTGGGGACTCCGGAGTCAGACTTGTCTGTGTTCCAGGCTCTACCACATGTTAGCTGTATGACCTTAGTTAATTTCTCTACACTTTGGCTTTTTTTTTTTTTTTTTTTTTTTCATGTAATGTCTGAAACATTTATATTAACATATTTCCATACAAATAACCCAATGAAAGTTTAGTATTAGTTGTTTTGTTTGTTTTTTTATACTGCAGGTTCTTATTAGGCATCAGTTTTATACACATCAGTGTATACATGTCAATCCCAATCGCCCAATTCAGCACCCCACCATCCCCACCCCACCGCAGTTTTCCCCCCTTGGTGTCCATATGTCCATTCTCTACATCTGTGTCTCAACTTCTGCCCTGCAAACTGGCTCATCTGTACCATTCTTCTAGGTTCCGCATACATGCATTAATATACGATATTTGTTTTTCTCTTTCTGACTTACTTCACTCTGTATGACAGTCTCTAGATCCATCCACGTCTCAACAAATGACTCAATTTCGTTCCTTTTTATGGCTGAGTAATATTCCATTGTATATATGTACCACATCTTCTTTATCCATTCGTCTGTTGATGGGCATTTAGGTTGCTTCCATGACCTGGCTATTGTAAATAGTGCTGCAATGAACATTCGGGTGCATGTGTCTTTTTGAATTACGGTTTTCTCTGGGTATATGCCCAGTAGTGGGATTGCTGGGTCATATGGTAATTCTATTTTTAGTTTTTTAAGGAACCTCCATATTGTTCTCCATAGTGGCTGTATCAATTTACATTCCCACCAACAGTGCAAGAGGGTTCCCTTTTCACCACACCCTCTCCAGCATTTGTTGTTTGTAGATTTTCTGATGATGCCCATTCTAACAGGAGTGAGGTGATACCTCATTGTAGTTTTGATTTGCATTTCTCTAATAATTAGTGATGTTGAGCATCTTTTCATGTGCTTTGTGGCCATCTGTATGTCTTCTTTGGAGAAATGTCTATTTAGGTCTTCTGCCCATTTTTGGATTGGGGTGTTTGTTTCTTTGATATTGAGCTGAATGAGCTGTTTATATATTTTGGAGATTAATCCTTTATCCGTTGATTCATTTGCAAATATTTTCTCCCATTCTGAGGGTTGTCTTTTCGTCTTGTTTATGGTTTCCTTTGCTGTGCAAAAGCTTTGAAGTTTCATTAGGTCCCACTTGTTTATTTTTGTTTTTATTTCCATTACTCTAGGAGGTGGATCAAAAAAGATCTTGCTGTGATTTATGTCAAAGAGTGTTCTTCCTATGTTTTCCTCTAAGAGTTTTATAGTGTCCAGTCTTATATTTAGGTCTCTAATCCATTTTGAGTTTATTTTTGTGTATGGTGTTAGGGAGTATTCTAATTTCATTCTTTTACATGTAACTGTCCAGTTTTCCCAGCACCACTTATTGAAGAGACTGTCTTTTCTCCATTGTATATCTTTGCCTCCTTTGTCATAGATTAGTTGACCATAGGTGCATGGGTTAATGTCTGGGCTTTCTATCTTGTTCCATTGATCTATGTTTCTGTTTTTGTGCCAGTACCATATTGTCTTGATTACTGTAGCTTTGTAGTATAGTCTGAAGTCAGGGAGTCTGATTCCTCCAGCTCCATTTTTTTGCCTCAAGACTGCTTTGCCTATTCGGGGTCTTTTGTGTCTCCATACAAATTTTAAGATGATTTGTTCTAGCTCTGTAAAAAATGCCATTGGTAATTTGATAGAGATTGCATGGAATCTGTAGATTGCTTTGGGTAGTATACTCATTTTCACAATGTTGATTCTTCCAATCCAAGAACATGGTATATCTCTCCATCTGTTGGTATCATCTTTAATTTCTTTCATCAGTGTCTTATAGTTTTCTGCATACAGGTCTTTTGTCTCCCTAGGTAGGTTTATTCCTAGGTATTTTATTCTTTTTGTTGCAATGGTAAATGGGAATGTTTCCTTAATTTCTCTTTCAGATTTTTCATCATTAGTGTATAGGAATGCAAGAGATTTCTGTGCATTAATTTTGTATCCTGCAACTTTACCATATTCATTAATTAGCTCTAGCAGTTTTCTGGTGGCAGTTTTAGGATTCTCTATGTATAGTATCATGTCATCCGCAAACAGTGACAGTTTTACTTCTTCTTTTCCAATTTGTATTCCTTTTATTTCTTTTTCTTCTCTGATTGCCGTGGCTAGGACTTCCAAAACTATGTTGAATAATAGTGGTGAGAGTGGACATCCTTGTCTCGTTCCTGATCTTAGAGGAAATGCTTTCAGTTTTTCACCATTGAGAATGATGTTTGCTGTGGGTTTGTCATATATGGCCTTTATTATGTTGAGGTAGGTTCCCTCTATGCCCACTTTCTGGAGAGTTTTTATCAGAAATGGGTGTTGAATTTTGTCCACAGCTTTTTCTGCATCTATTGAGATGATCATATGGTTTTTATTCTTCAATTTGTTAATATGGTGTATCACATTGATTGATTTGCGTATATTGAAGAATCCTTGCATCCCTGGGATAAATCCCACTTGATCGTGGTGTATGATCCTTTTAATGTGTTGTTGGATTCTGTTTGCTAGTATTTTGTTGAGGATTTTTGCATCTATATTCATCAGTGATATTGGTCTGTAATTTTCTTTTTTTGTAGTGTCTTTGTCTGGTTTTGGTATCAGGGTGATGGTGGCCTCATAGAATGAGTTTGAGAGTGTTCCTTCCTCTGCAATTTTTTGGAAGAGTTTGAGAAGGATGGGTGTTAGCTCTTCTCTAAACGTTTGATAGAATTCACCTGTGAAGCCATCTGGTCCTGGACTTTTGTTTGTTGGAAGATTTTTAATCACAGTTTCAATTTCATTACTTGTGATTGGTCTGTTCATATTTTCTATTTCTTCCTGGTTCAGTCTTGGAAGGTTATACCTTTCTAAGAATTTGTCCATTTCTTCCAGGTTGTCCATTTTATTGGCATAAAGTTGCTTGTAGTAGTCTCTTAGGATGCTTTGTATTTCTGCAGTGTCTGTTGTAACTTCTCCTTTTTCATTTCTAATTTTATTGATTTGAGTCCTCTCCCTCTTTTTCTTGATGAGTCTGGCTAATGGCTTATCAATTTTGTTTATCTTCTCAAAGAACCAACTTTTAGTTTTATTGATCTTTGCTATTGTTTTCTTTGTTTCTATTTCATTTATTTCTGCTCTGATCTTTATGATTTCTTTCCTTCTGCTAACTTTGGGTTTTGTTTGTTCTTCTTTCTCTAGTTTCTTTAAGTGTAAGGTTAGATTGTTTACTTGAGCTTTTTCTTGTTTCTTTAGGTAGACTTGTATAGCTATAAACTTCCCTCTTAGAACTGCTTTTGCTGCATCCCATAGGTTTTGGGTCGTCGTGTTTTCATTGTCATTTGTCTCTAGGTATTTTTTGATTTCCTCTTTGATTTCTTCAGTGATCTCTTGGTTATTTAGTAACGTATTGTTTAGCCTCCATGTGTTTGTCCTTTTTACGTTTTTTTCCCTGTAATTCATTTCTAATCTCATAGCGTTGTGGTCAGAAAAGATGCTTGATATGAGTTCAATTTTCTTAAATTTACTGAGGCTTGATTTGTGACCCAAGATGTGATCTATCTTGGAGAATGTTCCGTGCGCACTTGAGAAGAACGTGTAATCTGCTGTTTTTGGATGGAATGTCCGATATATATCAATTAAATCTATCTGATCTATTGTGTCATTTAAAGCTTCTGTTTCCTTATTTATTTTCATTTTGGATGATCTGTCCATTGGTGTAAGTGAGGTGTTAAAGTCCCCCACTATTATTGTGTTACTGTCGATTTCCTCTTTTATAGCTGTTAGCAGTTGCCTTATGTATTGAGGTGCTCCTATGTTGGGTGCATATATATTTATAATTGTTCTATCTTCTTCTTGGATTGATCCCTGGATCATTATGTAGTGTCCTTCCTTGTCTCTTGTAACATTCTTTATTTTAAAGTCTATTTTATCTGATATGAGTATAGCTACTCCAGCTTTCTTTTGATTTCCATTTGCATGGAATATCTTTTTCCATCCCCTCACTTTCAGTCTGTATGTGTCCCTAGGTCTAAAGTGGGTCTCTTGTAGACAGCATATATATGGGTCTTGTTTTTGTATCCATTCAGCCAGTCTATGTCTTTTGGTTGGGGCATTTAATCCATTCACGTTTAAGGTAATAATCGATATGTATGTTCCTATGACCATTTTCTTAATTGTTTTGGGTTTGTTTTTGTAGGTCCTTTTCTTCTCTTGTGTTTCCCACTTAGAGAAGTTCCTTTAGCATTTGTTGTAGAGCTGGTTTGGTGGTGCTGAATTCTCTTAGCTTTTGCTTGTCTGTAAAGCTTTTGATTTCTCCATCAAATCTAAATGAGATCCTTGCCGGGTAGAGTAATCTTGGTTGTAGGTTCTTCCCTTTCATCACTTTAAGTATATCATGCCACTCCCTTCTGGCTTGCAGAGTTTCTGCTGAGAAATCAGCTGTTAACCTTATGGGAGTTCCCTTGTATGTTATTTGTTGTTTTTCCCTTGCTGCTTTCAATAATTTTTCTTTGTCTTTAATTTTTGCCACTTTGATTACTATGTGTCTCGGCGTGTTTCTCATTGGGTTTATCCTGTATGGGACTCTCTGCGCTTCCTGGACTTGGGTGGCTATTTCCTTTCCCATGTTAGGGAAGTTTTCGACTATAATCTCTTCAAATATTTTCTCTGGTCCTTTCTCTCTCTCTTCTCCTTCTGGGACCCCTATAATGCGAATGTTGTTGCGTTTAATGTTGTCCCAGAGGTCTCTTAGGCTGTCTTCATTTCTTTTCATTCTTTTTTCTTTAGTCTGTTCCACAGCAGTGAATTCCATCATTCTGTCTTCCAGGTCACTTATCCGTTCTTCTGCCTCAGTTATTCTATGCTATTGATTCCTTCTAGTGTAGTTTTCATTTCAGTTATTGTATTGGTCATCTCTGTTTGTTTGTTCTTTAATTCTTCTAGGTCTTTGTTAATCATTTCTTGCATCTTCTCAATCTTTGCCTCCATTCTTATTCCGAGGTCCTGGATCATCTTCACTATCATTATTCTGAATTCTTTTTCTGGAAGGTTGCCTATCTCCACTTCATTTAGTTGTTTTTCTGGGGATTTTTCTTGTTCCTTCATCTGGTACATAGCCCTCTGCCTTTTCATCTTCTCTATCTTTCTGTAACTGTGGTTTTTGGTCCACAGGCTGCAGGATTATAGTTTTTCTTGCTTCTGTTGTCTGCCCTCTGGTGGTTGAGGCTATCTAAGAGGCTTGATGGGAGGCTCTGGTGGTGGGTAGAGCTGACTGTTGCTGTGGCGGTCAGAGCTCAGTAAAACCTTAATCCACTTGACTGTTGATGGGTGGGGCTGGGTTCCCTCCCTGTTGCTGTGGCGGTCAGAGCTCAGTAAAACCTTAATCCACTTGACTGTTGATGGGTGGGGCTGGGTTCCCTCCCTGTTGGCTGTTTTGCCTGAGGCAACCCAACACTGGAGCCTACCCGTGCTCTTTGGTGGGGTTAATGGCAGACTCTGGGAGGGCTCACACCAAGGAGAACTTCCCAGAACCTCTGCTGCCAGTGTCCTTATCCCCACGGTGAAACAGAGCCACCACTCGCCTCTGCAGGAGACCCCCCAACACCAGCAGGTAGGTCTGGTTCAGTCTCCCCCAGGCTCACTGCTCCTTCCCCTGGGTCCTGATGCACACATTACTTTGTGTGTGCCCTCCAAGAGTGGGATCTCTGTTTCCCCCAGTCCCGTCAAAGTCCTGCAATCCAATTCCCACTAGGCTTCAAAGTCTGATTCTCTAGGAATTCCTCCTCCCGTTGCCTGACCCCCAGGTTGGGAAGCCTGACGTGGGGCTCAGAACCTTTACTCCAGTGGGTGGACTTCTGTGGTATAAGTGTTCGCCAGTCTGTGAGTCACCCACCCAGCAGTTATGGGGTTTGATTTTACTCTGATTGCGCCCCTCCTACCGTCTCACTGTGGCTTCTCCTCTGTCCTTGGACGCGGGGTATCCTCCTTGGTGAAGTCCAGGGTCTTCCTGTCAATGATTGTCCAGCAGCCAGTAGTGATTCTGGTGCTCTCGCAAGAGGGAGTGACAGCACGTCCTTCTACTCCGCCATCTTGGTTAATCTAAAGCAAGTTCTGAATTAGAAGTTTAGGACCCTTAATCGGGCCAAGAACTTTAAAATGTAAAATTTGCCAACATTTCTAAGTTTTTCTTCTGGGGAAGTCTAAAATCTTGGATGAACTCAGCTTTAATGATGAAGCGCAGGCAGGGTGAGTGTTAGACCCTTATGACAAAATAAAACAGTATATTAGAGATAACCTGTATTTTTTGTCATGTTAAAATATTTTTTCACCCTTTATTTTTACTTTGGAGGATATGCAAATGTTAGAATCCACAGTTCTTTTCCCTGGAATTCTTCAGACCAACCCTGCAGTCTCTTGCTGGGTGGCATTTGCTTGGCTGTTAGCATTCTCCGCATGGAGAAGATAAAGGGGCGAGAGTGTGCTCTTCAGTAGATAAACTTTTCACTTCACTCTCCAAGGTTCACTTTTCCTCTTCTGTGGTTCTTGAATCTTCTGGACTGGAGCTTCTGTCCTTCAGTTTTTCCACAGAATAAACATCTCCTGCCTCTTGCCAGGGTGGAGGAGGGAAGCTGGAGGTCTAAATGCTCCTTGTGAAGACTTTTACCCAGTCTGTTTCCAGTACCAGGTCTCCCTTTCACCCCTTCACAACCTTCTCGGTATCTGTTTCGTATGTTACATAGCCTGTTCTGGGGAACGCAGCAGGAATTCCTCTGCTTTCGTATCCATTGCTGCAAGCACTTAGTATTCAGTGTTCTTTGCTCTCTGCTCTGTTAACTTCTCCATCTACTTTCTGTCTTTCCAGAATTCGATGCGTTGTTTTCTGCTGTTGTCTTCTCTCCTGTTTTTCCTTTTCTATTGATATCTCTTTTCTGTAACTCCCATTTCAGTGAGGTTTCAAATCAAAGTGGATATAAATGCACATGTTTAGTCGACAACATTTATCAGAAAATCCCCCAAACTTCTCACAATGTGGTTTTGCATCTGTTGGCTTCCTTGAGCCAACAGTTCAAATAAATGAAGAAAGGGACTATTTTGAGTGACCAACTTAGCGACCTGAGTGAGGCTGCATAAAGTGGAGAGAAGATCCTAGTCAGGGGTGGGCAAAACTTGACTTTTAATCTGCATCCCATTCTCTAATACCGCAGAAATATTCCAAAGGCAAATGAAGGGTGAAAAATGAAGAGGATTCTTGGTGCATCTACTTTTTAAAAACTCCTGGGCCTACATTTGTTTGGTGCTAGTTACTTAAAACTTAGCAAGAAGTTAATTCTGCTTTGCTATAGTAATTATAGTGAGGGAAGTGAAGTTGAATAGAAGGTAGAAGATATTACTACTGCTAAAAAAAAAGAAGAAAGTATTTTGAATCCTGGCAAAATATTGAAGAACAGTGATAAAGATACTATATTAAAGTGATGATTCTGTTGAGGGCAAAACCCCAAACACCAGCTTAGAAGAAAGTTCATTTACCTTTTGATTTAATGTTCTATTTTTCAGAGACATAACCTTGTAACACATCCAGAATTGTATTTAGTTTATTACTTTTATAAGAAAAAGGACAAGTAAAGCTAATGGATGGTATATTCAGGAAAATAAAGCTTAGGATATTTCTTTGTGTTTATAAAGAAATGTACTAGTATCTGATATTTACTAAAACACAGCAGTCATTAATTACCATGAAAGCCTCAATTAAAAAAAAAGTAGATTAAATTGTATTTATAGAATTATAGTAAATCAAAGCAGAAAAGATACTTCTAAGATTATCTAGCCCAGTGGTTTCAAAACATGAATGTGTGAAGTTCTGGGTTTCTGTGAATTGCCTCAGGGGACCATGTGCAGGAATAGGTTACTAGGTAAGCATTCTGTTTATCTCACGGCAGCCCTGATTTATTTCTTTTATATATTGTACTTCTGGATAAGATTGTGTTTTAAAAAGGGCTTCATCTAAGTAAATACCATTTGTATCAACTGCTTTTTTGAAAGGTCACCAGTGATCTTTTTCCTTGCAAAATCAAGTTCATTTTTCAGCCCTTTTCTTACTGGATTATCTAGTGGTAGTCTGTACCGCTGTCCACACTTCCTTAAAAATACTCTCTTACGTGGCTTCATGCCATTTCTTCTCCATCTCACTCAAGCTTTTCGTCTTCTACTAGCCATTGAAGTTCAGGTTTCTAAAGGCTCAGTATGCTGGACCTTCATTTTTTACCATCCTCTGCTATCTCCCTTGAAATCTCTTCCACACTTGAGTTATCTCCCGTAAGCCTGACTCAGACTTTTGATTTCTATTTAAGCCCCAGATTTGTTTATCTAATTGCCTACCCTGCTCTATCACCTTTTAAATTTCTCAAAAACACCAGAAACTCAGTATACTTTGAAGCTGAACTCCATCTCTACTCCCCAAACAAACAAGCCAACATACAAACTGTACAAAATGATCCTTTCCCAACATTTCCTCCCTCAGTTGCTTATATGCAGTTACTTGAGTGAGAAATCTAGATGTCATCTTTGACGCCTTTCCTTCTTTTATCCCTCTAATCCGTCTCCAAGTCTTGCTTTATCTCCTAAATCTCTCTTAAATTATTCCCTTTTCTCTCCATTACCACTGCCACACTCCAGTGTGACTTGTCATTCACTGCCTCTTGCCTGGACCACTGCAGCGGCGTCCTAACTGGTCCTGCAGCCTCCACTTTATCCCCTTCCAGTCTTTTCTTCATACCATATCCAGAGTCATCTTCCTCCTTAATCTCTAGTGATTTTCCCTTGTTTTCAGGTTAAAGACCAAACCTAGATTTGAAGCCAGCTTACTCTCTTCTTTATCACATGCTGCCTTTTTGTTTCCCCTTGTGTTTTGCTGTTGATATGAAAGTAACTGATATTTTTATTTAAAGGTGACTTAATTATATTACTTTATTCATAAACAGTGTTTTAGAAAAATTGAAGTATAAGTTATACTTGCCAAAATATTTAAATATTTTGAGAAAAATGGGTATTTTCTTCGAAGAAGAAATTGGCTGTTTTCTTTGAAGAAGAAATTGGCTGTTTATTTTAATATGAACCGCTAGTCTTTCTAAGGCTTAAAGCTCAAACTTTGAACAAACTGAGGTGATCATTTTTAAAAAGAAGTATCTTCAGATTGAATTTTCCATCTGGTTATTAGTCTATACCATAAACCAGATAGGTTTATTAGACCCTTATATATAACGTTTTCAGTCTTACGATTTCATTGACATTTTGAATTGCTAATCTTTTGTGGTTTGTTACCTAAAAATGAATATTTTAAGTTGGCCATTTGGCATTTTAATATGCTATAGGTAGTAGATCTTTTACTTGACAGCTATTAGATCTTTCAGTTTAATTTATAAAGTTGATAATCCTTGTTTGTTTACTACCTTTTGCAAGCGGTTTTAATGATTTATGTAGCATAGTAAATTTTTATTTGTAGTAATAGCTGATTGATTTCTAACCTTTCAAAAATCATATTTGATTTTACTTTTGTCATCTGGAGACACGTTTCTAGATAAGAATTTTTGTGCCATTAATAATCCCTCACTATGAAATAAAAACAGAATTATATGTTATGAATTGCAAAATAGAGGTGGTAATAAAAACTTGAAATATTTTCTTTGTTTTATTAAAATAAGACTTTTTCTTGTTTTATCTGCCAGCTATATTGTGATTAGTAAAACATAGAATTGTTTCTGTATTGAGTTTAGAGTATTTACTCTCAAGCAATAGTGATATAATTGTTTTTTTATGTTTTCATCACTATCTTGATTTTCTGTAAGGTGGGTCAGCTTGGTTTTATGTCTCACCCATTAATCAATTTGCATGTAAATTGAGTCAGCTTTGATTTTAATATTGCTTTCTTGTGAAATATTAATGTTTTTATTAAGTCTTTACTACTGCCAGGTGTATTGAATGTTATGGATAGATTGTAAAATGAAAATTGGAATTAGTCTAATGTCTTGAAGTACATGACGAATTAGAGTGGTTTTCCTCTGTAGCAGAGATGATGTTACCATGGTGAGAGCTTCTGTTGCCATGACATTTGCTTGCATATTTTGATAGGTCTTCAATTGAAGAAGGGCTCTGTTTCCTGGCAGACTGGAAAAGTGTCATTCTATCTTTTCCCCAAATATGTTATTTTTTTATGGAAAAATATGTAATAATTTCCAAAGAATTGTAATAGTGAACTGCCAAGGAAGAAAATACACCTTGTTTATTTTTAATTTTTTTTCCTTAATCAGCTTTTGGAACACAGCAAAATATTCTTAGCTTGCTTTTGTGTAAGGAAGAAGAAAAGAGAAGAATATTATTGTTCTAGCTTTCTTAATAAATAAAACATTTGCTTTTCCATTGAATTTTGTTGACAAAATAAACAGCTGAAGAGGAATAATTTGTAATCAGCCTCAGCTAGATATAGATATATACTGTTACTGTACAACAAAAAGACACTGCTAATGATGATATATTGGTAGCAGAGAAAAGGAGAAATAAATGTAAATAAGGACTTCACAAAATGAAGGAATCAGTGAATTCCAAGAAGGTAAATATATAAAGTGCAAAATCAGTTTTCATATAAATGATACATGTTAAACACAGTGAATTAGGGATAGTTCTTTTTTATTGATAACATTTAATATTGAAAAATTAATGGTAGATTTTTTAAAATTGTGTTTTACAGTGGTATATTTTTAATTTGAATTTTAACTAGATAATACAGACATTTAACATGTAGTAAGAAAAATACAGAGAAGAAAGTCTCCCTCTCCTTCTTCTCCCCTCCCTCAATTATCTACTGTTGTTTGTTTTTAACTTATCTTCTCATAGTTTCTTTATGCATTTATAAGTAAATACAAATTTGTTAATACATTTTTATTCCCACTCCACTTTTCAAGGAAGGTAGCACATTATTTTGCACTTTGCTTTTCCAGATTTGTCCGGCCATATATTTTAATGTATATTTTGTTAGTGCTCTAATTTGAGCATGTCGGGACATATTGGAATCAGCAGAATGATGGGGCTTATTATTGATAGCTCCCATCCCTTATGCTTATGGACGTTCAGACTTCTAGGAGGAAATATTTAAAAACATACATTTTGTCAGTTTAGAATAAATTTTCCTTTTGTTGTCAAAGTTCATTGATAACTTCAGTGGGGCTTTTTACTGGTAGACCAATTCATTTTGTAAAAGCTGCAAATTGAAGTATTCTGTAATGAGTACATCTTTATACCAGCTGTTTCTTCTGCAACAAACTGTTTTCTTCCTTTCTGTATTACTCCCATTCAGCCTTTGAATATCAAATTAGGTGTGGCTTCCTTGGGGAAGCCCGGCTGATTCGGTGAGTGTGACTCTTCCCTGTGTTCCTACAATGCTCTTCTTCATACCAGTACTAGGAGCAGAGAAAATTATTTTAGTGATACTACGCAGCACAAATTAGCAAAAAAGGAGGGTAACGTACTTGATGTATAAAGTAAGTAGGCTGCAGATGTTACTTGTATCTAGAGTTTGATTCCCCTATCAGTAGACCACTTTTATTTAGACTTGTGTCCACCAGAGAAGAGGAGAAACTCTGTGAGAATCTGCTAGCTGTCAAAGTTAGTGGAATTTTATACCAGACGGCAGTAGTGTTGGATATTAAGGGAGAGTTAATCCTGAGCTTTGGAATATATTAGCTCATGCCTTCATCTAATAAATTGGGTGTGTACTGTATGTTATACACATTGCTGAGTAAGAAATCATAAAACTGGATAAAAGCAGGGTTTCTGCCCTCAAAGAGCTATGAAGGAACTCGACCCTGCAGCAGTGTGAGAAGAGTGCAGACTGATGGAGTGGCAGGGGCACCTTGGTGGGCCCAGGGAGTAGGGCCAGGCTACTTTGGGAGATGGGGCCTGTGCCGGAGATGAGACAGGACAGACGGTTCAGTAGGCTTTCAGTGGGGCCTGAGTGGGAGAGAAGGTAAGTGGTTTAGGTGCTGAGGTTTATTCGGTTGTCTGAGCTCCCTCTTCCCACTAGACACGGCATTACCAGTTGCTTGTTCCTCCTACTCACCGCTCCACACAAAACTAGGCTAAAAGTAATTAGAAAACAACTGACTTAAAATTGGTTCCTTTTGGAACAGTTTTATAATATCTCATGAGATCATCTAACCCAACCTATCATCATTTGCTTTCGGACAAGTGATATAAATATGTATTTTTTGTTAATAGTGGAAAGATTTCTGTATTACTGTGATTTGGAAATTTTTTGGACAAGTCTAACGATTTGGGTTATCAGTTAATCTGTAAAAAGAGGGAGTTTACTGCATGCTTTCAGTGCCCCTCATTTTTCTAGTATTCTTACTCAGGTCTATTAACTGGTCTTGATACTAACTGGGTATTTTCATTTAACTTGTCTTTACTCCCATTTCCTTACTGGTTAAAGTTTAATTTCATGTGTAGTTATATGGAACTGCCCAGACATGGAAAGTAAAGCTGAAGTTGCAGAAGTCTTTGTATAACTGTATTTTTTCAGAAATTATTTCATTAGAAATGTAAGCTACACGTTATTTTATATTAAAACAACAACAGCAAGAAGAAATTAGACTTGTGAATCAGATAATAGAAATAGTAATATGAATGTATTTTTGAGTAAGTTTTCCAACCTAAATAAGCCAAGAAATTGTATTAATTCTCTAATATTAAATTTTACCCTCAAATCACGACTTCACTTTCCATAAGTAGTAGTAAAACTTTCATAAGCAGATGAGAAATGTCAGCAAGCTTTTGAAAATGGAATTCTCTGTTTTCTTCCCCTGCTTCTTTCTATGATACCTCTCCCTACTATCTTTACCAAGTTTGTGACTTTTTAGAAATGAAATACCAAGGGGTTGCCTTGAGCTATTTTTATAGGAGATTGACTCTTCATCTCCTCTACATCAACAAGAACAGCATAGAGCACTGGGCCAATTTAGTCTCAGAAAACTTGAGCAAACTTCCCCTCAACTCAGGTATATTTGTGTTCTCATTGCGTAGAACTTTCTTGTAGCCTAATTATTCTTCAAAATTCAATTCATGCATTTTTCTTATTCAAGAAACCTTCCTGTACCCCTGCCCCCTGATTTTCATGTTTCTCTGTTGTTCTTCCTCAGCAACTTTGTTTGTGTTCATTTGAGTTCTTCTGTAATCTCTCTTGGAGGTTACATTAAAAGCCTCACTGTGGTTGAGCCCACTGTCTTGGGAGAATTTGTATCTTCCCCAGCTAGTATGGTACTAGGCACATAGTAGGTAGTTAGTGTTGATTAGGGACTTTTCCTCCATACAGGATATTTATGTGTCTTGTTTTGCAAAATAGGTGTTATTTGCTTCTCAGTGAAACATGGGCAAAAGGATGTAATCAAGTCAATAAATCTAGAGTTGTTTTACTTTCCTGTCCAGTAGAATTACCAAAGAGGATTTTTTCTGTTTTCTTTAAAACTAAATTCCAGAAAAAACAACAAAAATAAAACTAATATATGGTAAGGCCAGGGATCTTTCCTAGCTTCAGGATGTGATCCTTCTAAAGAGGACAGTATGTCTCAGGTTTCAGTGCAGGGCCTGGAATATATATTACGATAACATAACTGCTCACATCTTACTAGTGGAAATCATGGAGTAGCATGGGCTGCAAAGCATTTTAGGTGTCTCTGGTTTAGATATCCTGTTTTTAGGCAAGCAAAATGCTATTGTTGCATTTTTGCAAGTGAAATAGATGAAGCCCACACTTTGAATTTGCTTTGAATCAAGAAGTTAGTAGTTAGTAGAGGCAAAGAAGAACCAGATATCTTGTCCTCTTTGTTGTTATTACTACTAGCTTCCTTTAGATCAGTTTCTCAACTTTGGCACCATTGACATTTTGGGTTGGATAATTCTTTGCTGTGTACAGCTGTCCTGTGCGTTGTAGGATGTTTAGAAACATCCCTGGCTTCTACCCACTAGATGGCAGTAGCTCACCCTTCCCTCCCCAGTGTGACAACCAAAAATGTAGGCATTGCCAAATATCCCCTGGGGGGTAAAATCTCTAATTGAGAACCACTGTTTTGTATAGCAGGTGTATCACTTCTGCCTCCATTTCATTTTCTTTTAGTTTTAGAGGACTTCTTTGGCACATGGCCATCCTGTACCTCTAAGCCAGGTTCTGCTCTCATTTGGTAAACACTTTCTTAAACATCTTACTTGGTTGCCTGGCATCTGCATTCATTACATTTTTTCTTTTTAAAGATAATAATGGACATCTCAGGTAATACTGGTAATTGCTTTCAGACATAATCTATCTCTAATTTTTTATTGGACAACTCACCTGGTAAAATCAGATTTGGTTCTATAGAGCTAAGTATTATATGTATCAATTAAATATAGCTTTGTTAATTATTTTACTCTAGATACATGCTGGTGAATTTAATGAAATTAAAGTGCATTGCTCCCTAATTATACATTGGAATATGTAGCTTGAAAGGATGTTTTTGTACCCTTGTTTATATTCAGCAAGATTCTGTATTTCAAGTTTGAGGACTCACAAATATTTATTTTTAAAAGGCTTAACTCCCTGTATTATATAATATCTTTGACCTTATTATTTTGGGGAACTTGAAAAAAAGATTTTTAAATAGTTGTTGATATACATAGTCTTTTGTGAATAGTGCTAATTTAAGTCATTTCATAATCTAAAATATTCTATTTAAACATATAAATTAAAAAATACCTGAGACTAATATTTTATAAGTTTAAAAAATTTTCACTTTATTTTTAAAATTTTTTATCAAGTATTTATTGAGTATTTTACTATGTTTTGTAGGCACATGATTAGACATGATTTTACTGAAGTAGAATTTACATTCGAACAGGTATTTAAATACATTTTACTCATGGGATCTATGCCGTTGCATTTATATTCAGTAATTCAGAATTACAGTATTTTTAAAATATAATTTCCTAAAAATTTTTGTCAGGCATTTCATTGATTTTCGTTAAGGTGCTTTGAAATTCTCAGTAATGTCAAGTCTAGGTTTTCAGATTAATATAAATGGTTTGGTGTACAGTAAGATGAGGAATGACTTATGTACTTGAACTATTGCTGTGTAAAAACAGAAGAGTCAGTATATGCGATTCTCCATTAGATGATTTCCAGAGAGAAGAATGTGAAGGATAGCTAGTAGCTATTTTACAAATAATATTATATTAAAATTACGTTTATAATTTGTTATTAGGTACCCATTATGAAATATTTTAAAGCTGTACAATCATTAACATTTCCTAGATTTAGTAACTTAGATTGGTATTGGTTTTCTAAGTGGTCTCATACTCATAGTCATATAAATGAATAGGGAACAGAAGTAAATGATGGTGTGTTTGTACATGTGACATTCCCTTGGCAGCCGTTGTGAGTGGGGTTGGTGTGGGATGCTGACACTCCTTTCTCCTCTCACTCCTTTTTACCCTTCACTACCATAGGGAACCACTCTTACTAAAAGGTCTGTGCTGTTTCTGTCAGATAGACTTTATTAGAAAAAAGACTAAATTTTATTATTATTTTTTTTAATGGGGTCACGACTGGAAAATTTAGCAGTTTTAACATTTATAAAAACATTTATATTCAGTAAGTCTAAAGAGGTTTATTTGTGATCATCCTGAAGGACATGTGTTACCTAAATGAATCTCTCAGGGCAAATAAATGGACGAAAACTTCCACTGAAATATTATATATTTGATTTTATATTAATTCATGTTTAAGCACAAGCCTTGGGGGAAAATAGTGTGCATTATGCTCTTAAATTTGCTACAGATAAAATGTCTTTCCTATCAACTCCAGTGGTTTGTCTTTCTTAGCGGAACTTGTTATACTAAATTTGTCATTATGTGGACTTCTGTTTGAAATAAGAGATCCGATGACTAGGGTTTTTGCATTTTTTCCTCAAATTTATAAAAATCTGTTAGAATGCAATTTGACTCGTATATCTAAAAAAATATTAGTAATGAGAACACTTAGCAGTTTTTCCTTCCTGAGTATCTTTCTCATAATATGGCCCCATCCCCCATAATGCCCTCGCTGAATTGACATACTTTCCTCTCCTTCAGGAGATTCTGTATTTTTCTACCCAAGTGTTTTGCTCATATTTACGTCATGCTATAAGTCTGCATTCGTGAATATTACCCATTATTCAAAGCTTTCAATCTTCATTCCTCTATAATAAGTCCATAGCCACCAAAGTAAAAAATTTTCTCTTTTTACTATGTTCTAGTATAATTTAAAACACTTTTTTCCTATGCTGTAGTCTCTTTGATTAGATGGACAATGTTGTACAACCATTTCCGCAACTTTTACATCAGTGCAAAGAGAAGTTTTGTAACCATTAAGCAATAACACTCCTTCCGCCCACCCCCTCAATGCCCCCCGCCTCCACCCCCTGCCCTTGGTACCGCTAATCTACTTTCTGTCACTGTGAATTTGCCTATTGCGGATATTTCATACAGGTGGAATCATGCCATTTTTGTCCTTTTGTGTCTGGCTTATTTCACTTAGCATAGTGTTTTTGAGGATCATTCATTTTGTAGCATGTGTCAGAACTTCATTCTTTTCTGTGGCAGAATGATATTCCATTGTATGTATATACTACATTTTGTTTACCCATTTATATGATGATGGAAACCTAGGTTGTAGACATGTCAGTATCTGGGTCCCTGTTTCCAATTTTTTTCGCTCTACCGTGTGCAGAGTCATATGGTAATTCTGTGTTTCAAAGTCAGTTTTTGAGGAACTGTCAAATTATTATCCATAGTGGCTGGATCATTTTATATTCCTTACAGCAACATACATGGTTACTAATTTCTTTACATCCTCTCCAACACTTGTTATTTTCCTCTTAAAAAAAAAAAAAAATTACAGCCACCCATATGAAGTAGTATCTCATTATGGTTTTGATTTACATTTCCCTCATGGCTAATGATACTGAGCATCTTTTTATGTGCTTATTCACCATTTGTATCTCTTCTATGGAAGAAATGTGTATTCAGGTTCTTTGACAGTTTTAAAAATTGGGTTGTCTTTGTTGTTGAGTTGTAGGAGTTCTTTATGTATTTTGGATATTAAACCCTTATCAGATATATGATTTGCACATTTTTTTCCATTCTGTAGGTTATCTTTTCACTTTCTTGATATCTTGTGATGCACAAGTTTTTTCGTTTTGATAAAGTCCAGTTTATCTATTTTAATTTTTATTGCTTGTGCTTTTGATGTCATATCTAACAATTCACCACCAAATTCAAGATCATGAAAATTTACCACTGTGTTTTCTTTTAAGAGTTTTATGGTTTTAGCTGTTATATTTAGGGCATTGGTCCATTTTTAGTTAGTGTTTGTATATGATGGGAGATAGGGTTCCAAACGTCATTCTTTTTACTTGTGGAAATCCAGCCGTTCCAGCATCGTTTGTTGAAGAGAGTATTCTCTCACCATTGAATGGACTTGGCATCCTTGTAAAAAAAATTCAACTGGCTATCAATGTATGAGTTTATTTCTGTACTCTCAATTTTATTCCATTGGTTTAAATGTCTGTCCTTATGTCAACACCTCCGTTTTGATTACTGTAGCTTTATAGTAAGTTTTGAAATTGGAAAGTGTGAGTCTTATAACTTTGTGTTGTTCTTTCTTCAAGATTGTTTTGGCTCTTCAGGGTCTCTTGTAACTGCATATGGATTTGAGGATTGGCTTTCCTATTTCTGTTAAAAAGAAAAAGTTGTTGGAATTTTGATAGGGATTGCATTGCATCTATAGATTGCTTTGAGTAGTACTGACAGTTTAGCAATATTAATTCTTCTTAATTGGTGTTCTGAGACCAGTCCCAGTGTGGAGGGGGTTTTCCACACCAACAAGCAGTTCTCTGACACCAGCTGGGTGCCCTACAATTCAAATCAATTCTGACACTGTCTACCCAGTGATAGCGTCAGATTCAACAGGTTGAGGGCTCTTCAAAACTGTACTGCTTCCAGTTTCCCCACCCTCCCCACCCCTTAACTTCAGATGCCAGTTGCAAGTTCATGTTATTACCTGTGCTTCTAATTGACTAGCTGTAGATTGGAGGTTCCAAGGACCCTCTCCTTGGCCTTCAGACACCAGTTAAATTCCAGGTTGTTACCGGTACTTCTTACCACCTGGCTATAAATCAGAAGTTCCCGTGACCCCCTTGTCAGGTTAAATTAGTTTGCTAGGGTGGCTCACAGTACTCAGAAAAGTATATTACTTACTAGATTACTGGTTTATTATAAAAGGATGTAACTCAGGAATAGCCAGAGGAAATAGATACATAAGGCAAGGCATGGGGGAGGGGCGTGGAACGTCTATGCCCTTTTGAGGCACTCCCTCTTCCTGAATATCCATGTGTTCACTAACCCAGAAACTTTCTGAACCCCATTTTTCTTTTTTGGTTTTTATGGAGCCTTGATTACACAGGCATGATTGATGAAATCATTGGCCACTGGCAATTGATCCAACTTCTAGCTCCCCTCCCCTCCCCAGAGGTCAGAGGGGTGGGACTGAAAGTTCCAACCTCTGATCACTTGGTTGGCTCCTGGCAACTAGCCCCCATCCCTAGGTGCTACCTCAAAGTCACCTCATTAACATAATAAAAGACCCTTATCACTCTCTTCACTTTGGAAATTCCAAGGGTTTTAGGAGCTCTGTGCCAGAAGTGGGGATGAAGACCAAATGTATATTTATTAAAAATCACAATATCACTTTTCCTATCTATGAATATGGGATGTCTTTCCATTTTTAGGTCTTTTTAAACTTTTTCAGTAATGTTTTGTAGTTTTCAGTATATAGACCATTCATTTCCTTCGTTGAATTTATTCCTAGGTATTTTGTTCTTTTAGATGCTATTGTAAATGGAATTGATTTCTTAATTTCCTTTTTGGATTATTCATTGCTGTTGTATAGAAACAACCAATTTTTTGTATTGATAACACCACCAAAGTATTACATTATTAGGAAGAAATTTAACAAAAGTTGTGCAAGACCTGTATACCGAAAACTACAAAACATTGCTGAGGGAAATTTAGGAAGACCTAAGTACTAAGTAAATAGAGAGATTTGAAGTGTTCATGAATCAAAAGATTCAGTATTGTTAAGATGTTATTTTTCCCTTAATTGATCTGTTAATTTACCACAGTCTTACTTAAAATCCCAGTAAACTTATTTTTCATAGAAATTGACCAGGTAACTTTAACGTATATGTGGAGGGCTTCCCTGGTGGCGCAGTGGTTAAGAATCTGCCTGCCAATGCAGGGGACACGGGTTCGAGCCCTGGTCCGGGAAGACCCCACGTGCCACAGAGCAACTAAGCCCATTCACAACTACTGAGCCTGTGCTCTAGAGCCTGCGCGCCACAACTACCAAAGCCTGCGTGCCACAACTACCGAAGCCTGCATGCCTAGAGCCCATGCTCTGCAACAAGATAAGCCACTGCAATGAGAAGCCCACGCACCACAACGAAGAGTGGTCCCCACTTGCCGCAACTAGAGAAAGCCCGCGTGTAGCAAGGAAGACCCAATGCAGCCAAAAATAAAATAAATAAATAAATAAATAAATAAATAAAATAAAATATATGTGGAAATATAAATGCTACATTAGCTAAGAAAATTTGGAAAAAGAAAAACAAAGTTTGAGGACTTACATAACCTGCTTTCAAAACTTAATATAGAGCTAGAGTTATCAAGACAATATGCTATGAGCAGAAAGAAAGGCATATTTATCAATCCAACAGATTAGTAAGAATAGAAATATATCTATATCTATAAACAACTGATTTTTGACAAAGATGTCAAGGCAATTCAGTGAGGGAAGGATAATCTTTTAACAGACGGTGCTGGATGAATTTGATATCCATCTGCCAAACAACAAACAGTCCCTTACTTCACATCTTATAAATAAATTAACCTCAAATGGATCATATACCTAAAAATAAGAGTTAAAACTATAAAATTTCTCTAAGAAAATGTAGTAGAAAATTGCAGTGACCTTAGGATAGGCAAAGATTCCTTAAAGAGGGCACAAAAAGCACACATTGTAAAAGTTTAAAATTGATGATTTTGAAATGATGCTCAACATCACTAATCATCAGGAAAATGGAAATCAAAACCACACTGAGATATCACCTAACACCAGTTAGGGTGGCCATCATCAAAAAGTGAAAAGATAACTTGCTGGTGAGGATGTGGAGAAAAGGGAACCCTTGTGCACTGTTGGTAGGACTGTAAATTGATATAGCTCTTATGAAAAATAATATGGAGGTTTCTCAAAAAATTAATAATAGAACTTACATGTCATTCAGCAGTTCCACTTTTAGATATGTATCCGAAAGAAATAAAATCAGCATCTTGAAGAGACACGTGCATTCCCATCTTTACTGCAGCAATATTCACAGTAGCCAAAATGTGGAAACAACTTAAGTGTCCATCAGTGGATGAATAGATAAAGAAAATAATGGTATACGTATACAATGGAATATTATTCAGCCTTAAGAAAGAAGGAAATTCTGCCAATTGTGACAACATGGATGAACCTGGAGTACATTATGCTAAGTGAAATAAGCTCTTATATATATATGGAATCTTAAAAAAAAAAAAGTCAAACTTAGAGTGTGGAATGGTGGTTACCAGCGGCTGGGGGGTAGGGGAAGAGGGGAGATATTGATCAAAGGGTAGAAACTTTCAGTTATAAGATGAATAAGTTCTGGAAGCCTAATGTATAGCATGGTGACTGTGGTTAATAATAAAGTATACTTGAAATTTCCTAAGGGAATAGATCTTAAATGTTCTTACAACATACACAAAGAAGTAACTGCGATGATGGATATGTTAATTAGCTTGATTGTGGTAATTATTTCACAGTGTATACATATATCAAAACATCATGTCATATACCTTAAATTTTTTATTTCTCAATCATACTTCAATAAAGCTGGAAAAAATAGGTGATTTTGACTTCATTAAAATATATTCAAAAGAAATTGTTAAGAAAATGAAAAGGCAAGACAAAAACTGGTAGAAAATATTTGCAGTACATGTATCCAAACAAGGCTATTTATCCAGAATATGTAAACAACTCTTACAGGTCAATTATAAGGAGATAACCCAGTAAAAACAAGGGAAAAATTTTGAACAGACACTTCACCAAAGAAAATACACAGATAGCAGCAAATAAACAAATTAGAAGATCTTCAACATCTGTCATTTAGAGAAATGCAAATTAAAATTATGAGACATACTTTAGAATTAAAAAGACCAACAATACCTAGTTCTAGGATGGATATGGAGCAGTTTGATCTCTCATGTATTACTGGTGGGAATGGAAGATGTCACTGCCACTTTGGAAAACGATTTGACAGTTTCTTGTAAAGTTAAACATACATTAACCATGTGACCCAGCCATTCTACTGCTGGGTATTTACCCAAAAGTTATGAAAACGGATGTCCACACAAACGTTCAGACCAGCATCATTCCTGGTAGCCTAAAAATGGGAACAACCCAGATATCCATCAACTTGTAAATGTATAAACAATTTGTGGTATATGCATAGAATGGAATCCTGCTCAGTTTAATAAAAAGGAACAAACTACTAATATATGCACCAGCATATAGAAAACCTTGTGCAAGAATTTCTTATGAATTCTAGAAAAGGCACAACTATAGTGATAGAAAGAAGGTCACTCTTGCCGGAGAGTTGGTAACAGGGAGCTGACTGCAGCTGTCAAGAGGAAACTTTTTGGGGGTGATTGAAATGCTGTATATCACGATTCTGGCGACTGTTACATGATTGTATCCATTTGACAAAATTCATTAGTTAATTTTATTAATTATGAATTATCCCACAGTAAAGCTATTGAATAAGAAGGAACAAACTTTTTAAAAAATGATCAAACTTCATTTAAGTTATAGTAGGATTGGAGGGAATAACAGGTTTCATTATTTTTCGAGACTTTCACAAACAAGTGTCTACATGCTTTGGCAGGAAAAATAGGTCGTCAGTAAGATGGTTGATATCTAACTTCACTCATCAGTTGAAAATAACAAAAATTATATTCAGAAAAAAAGTAGTGATTTTGCTTAATGAAAAGTAATTGATATTATATTTAATAAATCAAATGTTTAATTTTTTAGCTTCATATTAACTATTATCATCATTTTAATTCACTTTAGAAATATAAACCTGGTCGATGTGATGATATTTTGAAATGGAAGCCTCCCAGTTTGAATTCTGTGGATTTTCGCCTAAAGATAACAAGAATGGGAGGAGAAGGGTAAGTGTGCCCCTTTGTTTCCCCATGATTTTTACATGAAATAATACCGTTTGCATAAGGCTTCACTGTTTACCGGGTATTTTACATATACTTTACAAAAAGAAAGTAAAGTACTTTTACAGTATACTTTATGTATGTACCCATAAATCTATCTCATTTTCCCAGATTACTTCTTTGACCTATCACAGCTAACATGTTGGTAGCATCCTTTAAACTTCACTAATTTTAGTTTAAAAAAAAGTTATATAGAAAAATGAACTTTGTTAAATTGTAAAAGTGAAAATACATTTTACTTGAAAGTAATCCTGTTCAGTGAATTACAAATATAAGATATGATCATTAATATTATAATTAAATGTTTTGAAACAAGCCTTTTTTCCTTTGAAGGAAACTACTTCATGTTTGCATTTGGATAGCAAACACTTATCTATACTTTATTAGGGTAGGGTTTTAATTGTGGAATTACATTACAATTTTTCATTATGTTCATTAAGTGTTAATTTTTTCATTTATTGGTTAATCTTCATTTTTGACTTCATTGATTGCTATTTTAGAGTAAAAAATGCTTTAGCATGAATATTTTCATTGTTTTTCCAAAGCCTTATTTAATTTTACTTTGTTCCACAATTTTTTATGGCATCTCATATAAGTAAATGCATAACAACAAAACAAGAAATGTTTAATCAAGAAAATCATAAAGAGAAAGTAAATAAGATAACGCTGGCAGAGAGGTTAAAAGTATACCAATGCAAGTCTATTTATCTCTTGTAAAAATAAAGTACAGTGTGTGTGTGTGAAAAAAAAAAAAAAAAAGAAAAAAAAAAGTATACCAATGCATGCCATAAAATTCTTTTTACTTGCCAAAGATAAACCACAGGTTTGTTTTTTTGTAGCTAATGGAATGAAGGATATACGATGAGTTATATGAATCCAGATTCCAGAAGATTAAGTCTCTTAAGAGACTGTATATTTTCAAATAAAGATACTGTGTAGTGTGGTGAATCCTAACTAAAAAAAGAATTTTATTAAGTCATATGGGTATCAGTTTTCAAAAAATAAAGTAGTTAGTATTTTACATCCTTAAATAAGAGTTTGTGACTTAATAGCAAAGTACAGTTTAGCCAGAACAATTATCTGGGGCCCCAAATAGTGTTGTTTAGGTATTTCACTGTCTATTGGCCTGGTTTAATCCAAAGATAGATAGATAACTTTTGACTGTAGGATTGGATAGAATATGTATATTCTATAGAATAATATAAAAGATTAGATAGAGAAATAATATTGGCAATCTAGAATATCTGTATGCCAGATACTTTGTCAATAAGAATAATCTTTAGTTTCCTGCTTATCAATACTTATCCAAAAATATTATTTCTCTAATTTAATCTTAGCTATGCATTGGTATTAACATTAATGTCAATTAATCTTTTATTAATTATTAACCAATATTATCAATATTATTATAACACTATTAACTACTAATAATATGAATAATTAAATATTATTAATCAATATTTTTTTGAAACTGCCCCCAAACACATTCCCCCTCCCCCCCATATATATAAAATATCTTTGGATAAATATTGCTAAGTAGTAAGCTCAAGATTATTCTTCCTGACAAAGTGTAGGGTATACAGATATTCTGGGTTCCTGGTTCACTTTGGAACCTCCACATCAAAAGTCATGCAAGCTGAGTGTAGGCTTATATGTTTTTCTGGAAGTGGCTTAAAGAAGACCACCTCTCTTCTAAACAGTGGCGGCTGAGGGATTAATTCAGATGGTGCCGCCTGCATCTTCTTCTTCTTTTTTTTTCCTTAAAAGTCACAGGTGAATATGGTTCTTTGGAAATAAGGCTTCAAAGATGAAGTAAAATTTGTTAAATTGCCTCATTACTAAATCTTTTATTTTGCCTAAATGCTGTATTTATAATATTTAGTTAAGGAGTATAAAACCTTGTGTGTTTCTGTTGATTGTTTCATTGAGTTTTGAAAGATGATTTTGTTTTGCTTTTTACAGATTGTAATTCTTAGCAACACTTAAAAGCTACATGAAGCTAAATGTAGCATGTCCATATTTCTGTGTTAGAAATGATATTAATTTTTTCCTTCCATTTGTCCATTGCAATTAAATATAGCAAAGTGTAATTCAGTTTAGTAGTTTGTCATTTGCTTTTATTCTTAGTATGTTTTAAAATATATATTTTAAAATTTTACCTATTTGAATGACTTTTTATTAAAAAAATGAATTATTTTTGAGTCTAGTCCTCTTTAAAACACACCAGAATGTCAGCATTTAAGGTGATTTTTCGGATAGCAATATGCAAGTTACATTGGTGTAGGTACATGATTTATTTATGTAACATGGGTGTCAGTTTTCAAAAATGGGGTGTTTAATATGAACTATAACATGATAATTATTACATAAAATATGTATTATTCAGTTAGCTGGAGTAATATGCTTTTTTCATGAAGAGAATGTTATGTATTATAGCAGTTTTCACAAAATAAATGAGTTTATATCTAATACTTATGTTAGATGCAGTATGTTAGAGAGCATTATGAGAAGTATGCCTGTAATAGTTTGAAAGGAGAGTAGCCATGTCTCTGAATCATAAGAATTGTAGCATGTGATTAGTGAAGTGGGGCTAAGATATTAAAATACCATGAGACATGATACTATACATAGAGAATCCTAAAGATGCTACCAGAAAACTACTAGAGCTAATCAATGAATTTGGTAAAAAAGTAGCAGGATACAAAATTAATGCACAGAAATCTCTTGCATTCCTATACACTAATGATGAAAAATCTGAAAGTGAAATTAAGGAAACACTCCCATTTACCATTGCAACAAAAAGAATAAAATATCTAGGAATAAACCTACCTAAGGAGACAAAAGACCTGTATGCAGAAAATTATAAGACACTGATGAAAGAAATTAAAGAGGATACAAACAGATGGAGAGATATACCATGTTCTTGGATTGGAAGAATCAACATTGTGAAAATGACTATACTACCCAAAGCAATCTACAGATTCAACGCAATCCCTATCAAACTACCAATGGCATTTTTCACAGAACTAGAACAAAAAATTTCATAATTTGTATGGAAACACAAAAGACCCCGAATAGCCAAAGCAATTTTGAGAAAGAAAAACGGAGCTGGAGGAATCAGGCTCCCTGACTTCAGACTATACTACAAAGCTACAGTAATCAAGACAGTATGGTACTGGCACAAAAACAGAAATATAGATCAATGGAACAGGATAGAAAGCCCAGAGGTAAACCCATGCACATATGGTCACCTTATCTTTGATAAAGGAGGCACGAATATACAGTGGAGAAAAGACAGCCTCTTCAATAACTGGTGCTGGGAAATGGACAGCTACGTGTAAAAGAATGAAAGTAGAACACTCCCTAACACCATACACAAAAATAAACTAAAAATGGATTAAAGACCTAAATGTAAGGCCAGGCACTATTAAACTCTTAGAGGAAAACATAGACAGAACACTCCATGACATAAATCACAGCAAGATCCTTTTTGACCCACCTCCTAGAGAAATGGAAATAAAAACAAAAATCAACAAATGGGACCTAATGAAACTTAAAAGCTTTTTGCACAGCAAAGGAAACCACAAACAAGACGAAAAGACAACCCTCAGAATGGGGGAAAATATTTGCAAATGAAGCAACTGACAAAGGATTAATCTCCAAAATTTACAAGCAGCTCATGCAGCTCAATAACAAAAAAAAACCCAATCCAAAAATGGGCAGAAGACCTAAATAGACATTTCTCCAACGAAGATATACAGATTGCCAACAAACACATGAAAGGATGCTCAACATCACTAATCATTAGAGAAATGCAAATGAAAACTACAATGAGATATCACCTCACACTGGTCAGAATGGCCATCATCAAAAAATCTACAAACAATAAATGCTGGAGAGGATGTGGAGAAAAGGGAACCTTCTTGCACTGTTGGTGGGAATGTAAATTGATACAGCCACTATGGAGAACAGTATGGAGGTTCCTTAAAAAACTAAAAATAGAACTACCATAAGACTCAGCAATCCCACTGCTGGGCATATACCCTGAGAAAACCATAATTCAAAAAGAGTCATGTACCCCAATGTTCATTGCAGCACTATTTACAATAGCTAGGACATGGAAGCAACCTAAATGTCCATTGACAGATGAATGGATAAAGAAGATGTGGCACATATATACAATGGAATGTTACTCAGCCATAAAAAGAAACAAAATTGAGTTATTTGTAGTGAGGTGGATGGACCTAGAGTCTGTCATACAGAGTGAAGTAAATCAGAAAGAGAAAAACAAATACCGTATGCTAACACATATATATGGAATCTTTAAAAAAAAAAAAAAGGTCATGAAGAACCTAGGGGCAAGACGGGAATAAAGACGCAGACCTACTAGAGAATGGACTTGAGGATATGGGAAGGGGGAAGGGTAAGCTGGGACAAAGTGAGAGAGTGGCATGGACATATATACACTACCAAATGTAAAATAGGTAGCTAATGGGAAGCAGCCACATAGCACAGGGAGATCAGCTTGGTACTTTGTGACCACCTAGAGGGGTGGGATATGGAGGGTGGGAGGGAGGGAGATGCAAGAGGGAAGAGGTATGTGGATATATGTGTATGTATAACTGATTCACTTTGTTATAAAGCAGAAACTAACACACCATTGTAAAGCAATTATACTCCAATAAAGATGTTAAAAAAAAAGAAAACCATGAGACAAATTAATTTCTTTTCTTGATTGTGTTCCTAATAGTTCTACAAAGCTTAGTATGGAGTGGAATGTCTTGAAAGGTATAATGTAAATACCAATCTTTGAAAATGTCTACAATGATTTTTTTTTTATGAAGTCTTAGGCTTTCAAAGTATGGTTTTGAATCTCCCTTAGCTGCTGTAGTAAAGTGGTTATAGTATAGATTCTTGTTAGATTAAAATTTAATGCAAATAGAAAAATCTATTAAATGTCCTGTTGATGGCATTTAAAATCTAAACTTTGCTCTTTTCCCTCCTTATAGTAGTACCATTTCTGAAAATTCAAGGTATATTAACTTAATGTTGATTTATTATGGCCTAAAATAACTTGTGTATATCTTAGCAGTTTACGTTGTGTTGAGCTTTACAGACATACAATTCAGATTTTCAGCTGAAAGCTATACATTGCTTTAAAATTATTGTGGGTTTATATTAACTAATCTCCAACTAAAAATCGTGGTCTTTGTGAAAAGCTAGAATTACAAAGGTTGTCTGTGTTCTGGAGAGTGCAAACTCTTGAGTACGATGTGAGTGACTTATAGTGAGCTGTATAAACTTATTATTTGTATAGCATAGTTTAGAGCACATATTCTAGAGCCAGGCTGCCTGGGTTTAAATCTTCTTGCTACCTGTGTGACCTTGAGCACAGCCCTTGTTTCTGTGCCTCAGATTCCTCATTGGTAAAATAGGAATTGGCCTTGTAAGACTTTTGTGAGGTTTAAATGAACTAATATATGTAAAATATATATTAATATATATAGCAATTATATATTGCTATTATTTTTGTTGTTTTCAGTAAGGTAGATTTAAAAGTCCATATTCCATTTTTGCTGATCCTACAGTTCTGTTGTTTGCTGAACTGTGTAAATTTCACTTTTGTTTGTGAATCATTTCCTGTTTGATTCCAATCCCTGTTAATTTTTCCCTTTTAAAATGCATATATCTTCAATTTATTTGTGTAATTAATTATAACTTGTTGAACACCTGCAGAGCAAGAAATAACAGAAATCACAAAATTTTTATGTATAGAATTTTTTGGTAATAAATGTCTTAAAATAATGTTGACAATATGTATAGTGGTTAAGAACATGGGTTTTTGGCCAGGACTGCACAGAACCAAACCCTAGCTCCACTACTTCCTTGCTGTTGTTACTTAATCTTTTTAAGCTTCCTCATCTGTAAAATGTCCACAGTAATAGTGATTAGCTCGTAGATTTGTTGTGAAGATTTATTCATATTCTATGTTCAATTGTAGGAGTGAACAAAGTAAATATGGGTTCTGCCCTTATAGACTTTACAATTACAAGCTACTGGCCTAAAATGCAGAAATACTATTGCTTTATGAGGTTTTGTAGGATTAAATGTAAGATGCATCTTAACCAACTCAGGTCTGGGCATTTGAAGTTGAGCAATGCTAGCTTAATAAGAAGCACAATGAAGTAAGCGGAATCAACTACATGATTCTACTTGAAAATGTATGAACAGGTCCTCTTAACTCTGCTGACTAAAGTGTTTTTTTTCCCTTTTGCTCAGATTTATTTAAAGAAAAGAATAATCTGATTCTCATGCTTACTTGAACAAGTGTTATTATTTTTAAGAAACAAATTATAGTGGTAAAATATTCAGACTGCTGAAAAAAATGTTCTTGTATAAGAAAGGATTCAGTCACCAAGAATATAGCTAATAAACTATAGGGGGAAAAAGAGTCTTATTTCTCTGCTGAACAGAGCCATTTTCTTTTTTCCCCCCTCTGTTCTATTTTGGAATGAAATGCTTAACTCTTTTATTTACAGTTTATTAAAAGAATTATTTTAAATGAAATTAATTAGAGTTAAAAACACTAATATAACCAATATTATTACATAGTACACTTAGTAACTAAGCTATTTGGCATATAGCTAGCTGGTTGGAGGGGTATAACAGTGGTTACTTTTATTTTTTAGCAAATGGCCCATGGTAACTGCTTTGTTTATCCTATTTGAACATATTCTCATCACGCAAACATTTTTTAAGACAAACGCTTCCTTGGGTTTCAGTCCTTTGAATGGTTACTGTATCAGTTTCTTGATTATGCTGTATTTCCAAGTGGGCCGGGTGAGGGAAGGAGAAGCTGTGGCTGGCTGTTCAGCTCCTCTGCCCGGCTGTCTATGAGGTATTAGCAATTCTTCTCAACCCTTTGATTTTGTCTTCCCTACTTCCTACAGAAAATCGTTCTCAAGCCATCTACCAAAAATAAATATTGTCAAAGCACCTAGGAGAAAAGGAGCACGTGGTTTACAAACTTGTGCTTGTAACGTCGCTGGAGTCAAAATACTTTTTTTTTCACTTGTTAATTTACTGAAGAGAAATTGGCATTACCTTTGTTTTATCATTTGGTTCTTTGGCATTTAACTGTTTATTCATTTCAAATTATTCATTACAACGAGAACCTTTTGCTTGTGTCATTTGTTCTAATTTAATGTATGTTTTACTTAATTGCAATTTTTCTAAGTTAGCTTTTACGTTATGAGGAGCTTGTTACCTGGGAGATATCCCTGGGGAATATTGTATAGATTAAATACTAGTGTAGTTCCTACTTTGAATCACATCGGAGAGAATGTGATTCAAACTAATCCAAGCAACCTGTGAACATAGTATTTTACTATAGACCTTCTTGAGTTTGTATCGTATGCATAAAGGAGAGTCACTCTCCATGCCATTATATTAGTCTACTGCAGAAACAATAGTGTTTATAACAGAAATATCACTAAGCCTTAGTAAAATGAAATGCTCATGTTTTAGTCTAATGGGTTATATTTGATATAATTATGGATGGAATTTTAGAAATTAGCAATTTGCTACAGCTTACGGTATTAGGATTTGGCCTGGAGTATCGATGAAGTTACTATAAATTTATTGCTGAACATCCCAAGTTCAAATCTTGTTTATATCTTATGGGTAAAATGAGGAAACATTTGAGATTTTTAGCCACTGTGCATTTCTCTGTTTAATGCAATTGTGGAATAAATTAAATAGCTCTGATTATTAAAATAATTTTAAGATAATTAGTGACAGAATTATATTCTTTTACCTCTCACAGTCTGTTTTGAACCAAGCCATTTAATTTGGTTTAAAGAGTTAATTATGACAAGAGGATATTTAATATCCTCTAACATATGACAGCTTCAAAATATAAATATGGTAATTTATTGTAAAAAGAAGAAAGCTAGGGCACATCATTGTTAATGCAGTCCTTTTATCTCTGGAAAATGGAACTCATATTAAGCTTTGAATCTCAAGGGAAAGGATATGGGGGAAGGGTATGGAAGGAGCTCATTTTGTTCTTTGTGTACATCAGAAAACTATCTTAGCAAACTGGACTTCCAAGTGTTGAATAATGGGATAGTAAGAACAATTATGATCCATGATTTTTGCAAAGCTTCATGAAGTGGTGATGCTAGGGGTTGTTTTCAGTATCTTACTTTTATTATATTGGTACCTGTTATATATGACCTTGGTTTTCAAAAAATTATACTCAATTATATGTAGGAAACGTATTTCATTGTGTCATAACAGTTTAAGCTTTAGATTTTGTAAATGCACATATACATACCAGCATTGTTCAGGGTAAACACTACAGATTTAACAATTGTATTTATAGTACATTACCACCTTGTAATATTTTAATTAGAAACCTCTATCAACTAGAAGTTTTCTATATCTGCAGCTCAAAGATAGTTCATGTTCATGCTGATAAATAGAAGTCATTGCAGGTTTCATACGCATGTTTTCAGTCATCAGAGGAAGTCTAGATTATGCAGCTTTTTAAGAAAGTACATTCTGTTTTTATTTAATTGTTTGAGAATTGATGATCTAAATTGTAGTAAATTAACACGTTAGTATCAAAAGTATTTTTCCTGACCATTATACAGTGACACGAGTTCCTCAAATATCATCAAATTTACCTCTTCTGAGTAATGTTTTAACTTTAATAACTAGAGCTGGACTATGTATTATTTAGATTTTAAAATTGCTTCAGCATTTAAATATGGTTTTATAGTAGAAAGTATAGACTGTATTACATAGTCTCAAGAGAGTTTAGAATACATTAACTGTAAATTACATGAATTCATTACTAAGAAACAAAGACCTTTATTCATCTTTTTCAGAATCTAATTTATAAAAATGAAAAAGAAATCACTATCCTCTTTGTCTTCCATTTACTTTTGGACTTTCGGCATAGTAAGTAGCAGTGCTAGTTAAAACTGATTAATCACTATTCAGTAACCATTCCTTGAAAACCATCTGTGTGCAAACCACATTGTGAGGTGCTGGGAATAAAAAGATGGGTAAGCCCTATCCTGAAGGTATGAGTAGCTTGACTGGAGGGACAGATGTAGATAAATATCAGTGTGACAGATGCTGTACTATCAGTGTGAGTAAAGTACTGCAGAAGCCCAGACAATCTTATATTACATATAAAATATTTTAATTGTCAATAATAGTACAATGAAGGTTCTATAGAAGAAGGTTCATTTGAGTAGAACTTTGTAAATACATAGGCATGGCATTCAAGATATATGGTCTGAAAAAAGTCATGAAATTACATGAAATGTTTATTGAATCACTAGAGTTTATGGAAGTGAACACTTGAATAAAGTAGGCTAGGACCAGATTGTGATAGACCAAGAAAACCAGAGTAGAGAATTAGGACTAACCATGGAGAGTTAGTGATCAATAAAAAGAATTGATATTATCTGTGCTTTAGAAAGTAACTGGCTAGAAGATAGAGATTGATAACATATTCTAATCAGTTTTACAAGCCAGAAACCTATAAATCGTCTCTGTCTACCTTACCTGGTTATCCAGTGAAGTCCTGTTAGTTTTACTTTCTAGATATTGCTTAAATATGTTGACTTTCTTTTGTTCCCTAGTCATGATCTTAATTCAAACAAGCATTGTATTACCTGGACTACCGAAATAGCCTCTAACTGATCTTACCTTACTACCCTTGTTCTCAGGTAGTACATTGTCTGATGTTAGTAGACATTACTAGAACTCTGTTAACTTTTTTCTTCCCACTTCTCTCTTTTTGGTTAGTGGTTGCCTGCTGTAGTAGGTTGAAATGTGTCCCTCAGAAAGGTATGTTGCATGCCCTGGTACCTGTGAATGTGATTCTGTTTGGAAATAGGATCTTTGTAGATGCAATCAAGGTATAAGTGAAGATGAGGTCATACTAGAATAGGGTGGGCCCTTAATCCAATATGACTAGTGTCATTAGAGAGATATAATTAGAGGGGAAGGGATATAGAGATGCATGAGAGAGAAGGCCATGTGATGAGGGAGGCAGAGATTGAACTGCTGCAGCTGTAAGCCATGGAATGCCAAGGATTGTCAGCAAACCGCCAGAAGCTAGGAAGAGGCAAGAAAGGATTTCTCTTCCATGGATTTCAGAGGGAGCATGGCTCTGTCAACATCTTTTTAAAATTTAAAAAAATTTTTTGGCTGTGTTGGGTCTTCATTGCTGTGCGTGGGCTTTCTCTAGTTGTGATGAGCGGGGGCTACTCTTTGTTTCAGTGCGTGGGCTTCTCATTGTGGTGGCTTCTCTTGTTGCGGAGCACGGGCTCCAGGCTCGCGGGCTTCAGTAGTTGCAACATGTGGGCTCAGTAGTTGCGGCTCACGGGCTCTAGAGCACAGGCTCAGTAGTTGTGGCGCACAGGCTTAGTTGTTCCACAGCATGTGGGATCTTCCCGGACCAGAGCTCGAACCCATGTCCCCTGCACTGGCAGGGAAGCCCCCTCTGTCAACATCTTGATTTCAGACTTCTAGCCTCCAGAACTGTGAGACAATAAATTGTTGTTTTAAGCCACCCAGTTTGTGGTACTTTCTTATGGAAGCCCTAGGAAACAAATACACCTTGTATATATTGTTTTACCCTTTAACTTTATTCTCTTTCCTTATATTTTAGATTTATCTCTTGTAAACAGCATTTAGCCGCATTTATTATCTTTGGCTATATTTTATCTTTTAAATGGAGCATTTTGTGTTTTATACTTACTTAAATTAATCAAAAATATGAAAAATTTTCACCATCTTATTTTGTGTTATTTGTCCTACCTTTTCTGTATTTATTTTCTTCTTCTTTCTTGCCTCCTTTTATTTTGATAGTTTTTTCTCGTTTTTGTCCTGCTCAATTTGAAGTTGTGTTCTAGATATTTTACTCTAGAAATTTTAGCATGTGTATTTAACTCAGTAAGTCTAAAGTTGACATTTTTACCTTTCCAAATAATGTACTTTTATTCTACTCACTTCTTTCCAACTTATGTGTAATTATTGACTTTTTTCCTTTTTATTAAAGCCCATAATACATTATTGTTTTTATTATGTACAGCCAATATTTGATTACTTTTCTTATTTATTTACAACTTCTTTTGTTATGCATCCCCTCTATTATCTCATACCTTCTATGTGGAATTATTGAACTTCTGTCAGTAGTTATATTCTTTAACATTTCTTTTAGACTCTGCTAGTAGCTAATTTCCATTGTTTTTATGACAGTCTTTAGTTTACCCTATTCATTGGACATTGAATTTGAAGTAAACAGTTATTTTTCCTTTAGCATATCGATGATTTCATTCCAGTGTCTTCTGACTTTCAGTGTTACTGTTGAGAAGTCAGCTGTCAGTACAATTGTCTCCTTTGAAGATAACCTTTTTTTCTTTCTGTTTTACTTTTAAGAGCCAATCATTGTGTTTAGTGTAGTTCAGATTCACTATGATGAGTCTAGGTATGGATTTTTGTTTTTCTAACTGAAATTTATTTGGCTTCTGGAAAATACGTTATATTGTTTTTCATCAGTTCTGAATATTTCTTGCCATTATGTATTCAGATGTTACTGTTGCCTCATTTCTTCTCTCCTTCCAGAACTTCAGTTGATTCATTTGATAAACAAGTAAATATTAAGCACCTTCTCTTTGCTAGTAACTGTTTTAGGAGCTTGTGGTACATTCTTTTCTTCCCAACTCTGCCCTGCCATCACTATTTTCAGGCCCACCGTCAAACATAGAGGCAACAGGTTTCCACAGACTTCTTCACAGGTGCCCTTGAATGGTCCCTGGTTAGTGACTTTTCTCTGATCCTCCAATCATATCCTTTGTGATCTGTACTCCTTAGCTTCTCCTACAGTGGTATAAGGTCTGATCCTTATAATAAATTCCTGATGCCATATCATTGGAAAGTTCTGATCCCCAGGTTAAACCATAACTGATACATAGAGCTGACAGGTGTGAGAGAAAGAGAGAGTAGTCAGGGAGTCGAGGATTTTTGCCTGAGCAGTAGGATGAAGTTGCCATCATCTGAGAATGGAGAAGAATGTGGAAGAGTGGGTTTAGGAAGAAAGATTGAAAGTTCAGTTTTGAGTATGTTGAGTTTGATATTGTAATAGTTAACCATCTTCATATGTCAAGTAGCTGATGAATATAATGAATTCAGAATTTTGGAGATTTATTTTGGACACTGTCAGTATATGGATGGAATTTAAAACTATGAGACTGGATGATATAGCCAAAGGAATAAATGTGCATAAAGAGGATGAAGGATTGAGCTTTGGGGCCTGTCAACATTTTTAGAGGCTGGGAGAAGATGAATTAGCAAAGAAGGTTGTTGGAAAAAGCTTAGCAAGGAATTGGAAGTAATGACTTTGGTCAAATAATGCCCCAAAGTAATGTGAATTGAGAATTCACCTTTGGATTCAAGTTTAGTTTTTGTTTTTTTTTAATATTCAGCTTGTTTTCAGAACTGGTATGATGCAATTTGTATTTTGTACCACATTTTTATATATTCTAACATCTGTCCAGAATAGTTATTTTGTTCCACTGATCTTTCTGTATTGAGAAATATGTTGTACTCTAAAATTTTGAATTGGGCAGGTTACCAATTATGCTTGTATTTATTTCTTGTAAGAATATCATAAACATTTCACTAAATTCCTTTTAATTTGCTAACTTTACTCTTAAGTGAGTTATAATCACCCATCACTTCGGGTATCACTTAGTCAAACTTTGGTCTGTTGAGGTAATTCTCTTTTTTCCCCCCATCTGTGGGCTTTGGCTATTTTCTTTTTATATAGTCAATCCAAGTATATATTAGAAAAGAAAAATATCAAAGCTCATCATTCCGTTTTGAAGTTTAGTTGCTAAATTTTCTAATAATATAGTGTTTTGAACCTGGTACCAGAACCTATACTTATGTTGGCTAGTTATCATCCCCTATCTTAACTTTGACAAGGTCAAGCTGAAGTTTCATGGGAGGCCAATTTCTAGACTTTCTGCTTGGCCACTGGCTCTGAAGAGTAGACTACAGTGGTTTTCCTTATCAGGGACTTTCATCCTGATGCATGCAACTTTGTGGATCTCCTCTGAGGAAAATTGAAGAATATTCTTCATTCTCTGAAGTGCCATATGTTCTGACTTTGGGGATTTGCATTAATTAGATTCTGACCTTACCTATATCAGGCAGCTCTTCCACCTCTTACTTTTCACATCTGGAAAATGAGAACATTGGAAAGATGATCTCTAAAGTCACTTTCTGCTCTAAATTTTTGTGACTGAATATATACAATTGATCCTTATTATTCACAGATTCTGCAGTTGCAGATTCACCTACTAGCTAAAGTTTATTTGTAACCTTGCAGTGCTTTCACAGTCATTCATGGATATGCACAGGGGGACAGACATTAGGAGTCATCCGATGTACACGTTCCCAGCTGAGGTTGAACAAGGCAGTGCTCTGCTTTCTTGTTTTAACTCTCATACTGTAAACAAGTGTCTTTTTTTGTGGTGCTATGTTTTTCATGTTTTGGTGATTTCACTGGGCCTCCAAGTGTAGCGCTGAAGTGCTATCTAGTGTTCCTAAGTGCAAGAAAGCTGTGATTTCCCTTTCAGAGAAAATATGTGTGTTAGATAAGCTTTATTCGGGCATGAGTTATAGTGTTGTTGGCTGTGAGTTCAGTGTTAATGAATCAACAATATATATTAAATAATGTGTCTATAAACAGAAACACACAGAAAACAAGGTTATATGTTATTTGATTGACAAAAATGTGATCAGAGGATTGCAGGAACCTAATGCTGTATTTCCTCTAGAAGCAGTGGTTCCGTATTCACTAATTTAGTGTTCCTTCCTGGTGACGTTATAGAACATAACTACTGTGAATGATGAGAATGGACTGAATATTTTTTCTTTTATCTTGTCCTTATGCTCCTTGGAATAATAAGCTCTTGTTCTGTTTCCCCTAGGATCTATCATTCTGCATATCAGCAACATTTAATAAATACCTATCCACCCCTCTAGGTCATCACAAAGCACGGAGCTGATCTCCCTGTGCTGTGCTACTGTTTCCCACCAGCCAACTATTTTACATTCAGTGGTGTATATATGTCCATGCCACTCTCACTTCGCCCCAGCTTATGTTTGTGTTGTATACAATGTCCCTGGAAAAGTTTGTCTGCTCTGTCTTCCCGGAAGCAAAAGTCCCAGTAACATATAATTTAATTTATAAAATTTAATTATGCATAACCTTTTAAGAACAATTGATACTGTAGTTGCTCACTAATTACTTATTGAATTGAGTTAAAAGTGGTGCATGTTTCTTTAGGAAGGCTGTTTGTCTCCATCCAAGAGCTTTGTGAATTAAGAAAAGGAAAATGCAAATAAACACTTGCAGCATTTCTATCAAGTTAGTTTTCAAATATATCAATTTCTACACCTTTTCATAAATATAATTTATGATTTAGATGAGGAAAGATTGAATGTATTGTATTGACAATAACTTGACTCTTTTCCTATCCTTTCCATTGTTAACTGGTTCTGTTACATTCCATTTATCTTGGATGATCACTTATCTTTTAATTGTGCTGTGGTTTGTCAAATGAGCCTGGGCTTTTATTACATAACCACAGATCACTTCTGGAGCTAGTGAGCTGGTCAAAGTATGTATTCTAAATTGTAAGTTGTCACTTTGATGCTACTCTACACCCTTTGAAAGATGAAGGTGCAGATGAGTCAGGTGATTTTCAACAAATGCTACTAGAGTATTCAACTTAGATTTTAAGAAGTACATTTTAAGACTCTGCGGTTTGAATAATGACTTAAGTTTAAATTTTAATTGGACTGAACGTTTTCATCATTTTTTGATTTTCACAGTATTTTACCCAGTTAATTAAAGTAAGTAATGTCTTCATGAGGTAGGACAGTTATCTCCATTTTACAGATGGGAAAATTGAAAAATGTCATTTAGTTATGACTTATCCAAGAGCATTCAGTGAACTGAGATTAGAACCGGAACAATAGACCAAGATTGGAATTCTAAATATTTTTTTTTTAACCACTATCTTGTGTTGAGTCCAATAGACCATGCCAGCAACCAAATTAAATTTATATATATTTCAAAATGAGAGCAAGGGGGGAAAAAGGGTTATCCAATTAGAACTTTAGCTTCAGGCATGGTCTGTAAATGTCTAATTTTTCAGTCTGACGCATCAGGAATGTTTCATCATTATCATATCCCCTTTTTCATATGTAGCATAATAAAAAGTCCATAATACAAGACAGTAATTTCAAAAAATGTGAATTTCTCCTTAAGAAATATGATAGTTATTTGAATTTTTTTACAATTTAAAGGAAAACTGAAAAATGTGATAATGTATAACAACATGTATAGTGCATATACTTGCCATTAAATATATTACATATCTACACTTTATATATTGCACAAATGCAGTTGAAAATTTATGGTAGGTTTACAAACTGTCAGTGCTTATCATGTTAAAGACTGCTAACTGTGTAAAATAAGTTGGAACTTGGAAAATGGTTTATTAAAATTAAATTTCATTCCATATTAGTCTTCTGTTAGTTTGAAATATTTATATAGAATATTTTAGAGTAGTTTGTTATAATATGTTAGGAAGAATTTATTACTAAAAATTATGAGTCTGGGTTCTAGATTTAGCTCTTATTCTGCTAAATATATTGATCATGGAAGCATATTTGCAGATTTGTCTTTGGGAATTAGAATCTTCATATAGCAGTTCATTATTGATAATGTAGCACCACGGAGATTTCTTCTCTGCTAATTTTTTTCTTTTCACCTTTTCTTCTTTTGTATTCTATTGTTAAAATTCTAATCAATGCCAGGTAAAATTGGGTAATAATGTATTGCTTTCCAATTCATTGCTTCTATTTTTCACAGTAGGTTTTTATTTAAAATGACTCTGTTTGAGGTGATACTAAACAAGTTAAAAATTAAAGTCTGTATCTCAGTTGTCCAAAATTAGGAGTACCTATAACAAAACCAAGTTATTATAAACTTTATTCCTCACTCCAAACTAATTCTCCTCTACCTTGGAAGTCCCATAATGTTTCGTTATTGAAATTTGCTGTATTTTGCCTTACATTATTGTGAGCTGTTAACTTGACCCCCAGAATACCTCATAAATTGTTTTACACTGCCTGTTCTCAGGTAGATGTTTTGAATTGAATTCAGTTCCCTGAAGACAAGACAAACACGTGACCCCTTTCTGATATCTGGTTTTTAACATGGATATGTTGATTTTGTTTCTGTTTAGCTTGTTTCTCATTAGGCTGTCAAATTACATATTTATTTTTAGTATTGTCTATTCATAGTCAGTTTTCTTCACCTGGTTAGAATTATTAAGATTTTGTTTCCCCAGTAATCTTCTAATTTGCATGATGAAAAATCAGATGATCACTGATCAATTATTTTTAAATATAAATTGCATTGTAATACGTGCCATCTAGATGACCAGTCTAACCAGAACAGTGCCTACCACATAGTAGGTGCTCAAAAAATAAATAAATGGATGAATGAGAGAACTAACGAATGATTCTTATAACCTTTCTGTTTAATAGTTTATCCACTTAGATATTTATAAGTAAGATCACTGTGTTCAAGGATTTGTTAAAAATCCTTAATTTTAATTTAAACTCCTTAGCGCTAAAACCTGCATCTCTGCATGAACATGCCACATGAAGCCTGTTAACTTTATTAAGATGTACCAAATTAATAGTTATCCAAAGTGAGTTGATAGGTTAGGGCCCATTGAACAGAACTGCATAGAATTGTTAATGAGATATAATGTGTGTGAAGGGCGTCTATAGACTGTAAACTACTACACAAAGGTTAGTTCATTTAGTAGGCAGCTTTTATTATTAAAATGCAACCAGTAATACATGCTAAATAATACTACTGTACTGTAACTACCCTTCTCAGAATATGCAATATATATTTGAGCATATATACTGGATTGTATAGATTGTCAAGATATAGACTAAGCTGTATCTTATTCTTGGCAAAGTGTCTTTGGGTGTTCCTAAATAATAAAAAAAATACAATTATATAGAAAAATTACAAAGAAATAACTAAGTAGATAGTATGTAATCTTGATAGATGATTATTAGAAAGCAAATTTCTAAATGCCAAAGCTGTAATAAAATCTTTTTTTGTAATTGAAGCTTTGGGGGAAATCATTTTGGATAACATATTAGTAGTTTGGGTTTATTTGTACAAAATATTGAAGGGCTGAACATTGAAAGATTAAAACTTGTCTCCAGATTATTCAAAAACAAGGCTAGACTTCTGTTTTTTTTAAGTTAGAAATGATGAAGGAAACAAGTAAAATGGTTTATTTCTAGATGAAAATGTATTGTGTCATTGAAAAAGATTTCCAGTTCCACCCAAGAAAACATTTAAGTACATTAGTAATATTTGGCTTTTTTATCCTAAGCCAAAAGAATTCACTAAGAATAATCTGACTTAAAAAATATCACTATAAAGTATGTTCCTTAGGTTATAATTTTGAGTCTTTGGAAACCTATGTAATTTTTTTCCTAACTTATGCAAGGAGAGAGAGTGTAACTTTTTCTTTAAAATTTTCCTTTCACTCGTGTTATTTTGTTGTCCTCCTTACATTTGTATATAATAGGATAGTACAAAGTGCCTTGGATTTATTATTCAGTGGAAATACGTCCTTTCAGAGATCATTTGCTGTCTAGACCTCTATTTACCAGCAGTCATGAACAGACTGTACTTTTCTATTGAGATTAATATGGTTGCAAGGCAGCATTTAAAAAGGAGAAGAGTTTTAAATATTATGCTTGGAAAATATGAAGGACAATTAAAATCCGGTGTCTAACACATAAAAGAGCCATTTTATGCAAATGCCATCTTTTATTTATATTTTGTTCCATTTATGATAGTAAATCTATTGGTCATTTTTTTTTTAATAGTTTAAAACCTTTATTGTGTAGCTAGGGAAATAGAAGTGGTCCATAGAAAAGGGCTTTTCTTGACACATCAAAGAAGTGCCTCAATTTTGGTCCCCCAAACCTGGAATAGTGCTTATGTTCTATGACACCCTCCTTTCAGGGTTTTCTATACTCTGTGAATCCTAGATTCTCTATAATTTCTATCGGTCATTTTTTTTTTTTTTTTTAAGAGAAAAGGATAAAGGCAGTAGTCTTAACCTTTAGACCACATGTAGTGCATTTAAATACATACGTGTAATAAAACCTTGTTACTTTAGATTTGACTCTTTTGGAATTCTGGATATAGTTTGTACACAGGTTGAGTAGAAGTTCACTTTTATTGCTTAACAAATTCATATTATAAATACATTTTAGAAAGTATATTTAATCTTAGGGTGTCTTAGTTAAGGCTACTATAACATACCACAGACTCGGTGGCTTAAACAACATTTATTTCTTAACAGTTCTGGAGGCTGGAAGTCTGAGATCAGGGTGCCAGTGTGGTTGGGTTCTTGGTGAGGGCCCTCTTCTGGCTGTGTCCTCACATGGCCTTCCTTGGTTTGTGCCCTAGAAAGCAGGGCTGTTACCCGTGGGACAGTGGTCACTGAGGTAACCAGGCAACTAGGGTGGACTGTGCTGGCTGCAGAAGCCCTCCTGTACTCAGTGATGCAAAAAATGGATGTGAAAGAAATAGTTTGTCACTGTGGCATGGAAGAGAGAGCTCTTGGACTGCACAATCTGAAAGGCTACCTCCTTCCCCCAATCCTGCCTTCACTGGAACCTCCTGCCTGGTCCAGGAAAATCTTAAGCTCTTCAACCTAAATTACAATATGTATTGATATGGCGTCAATTCCAACGTACTATTGAAAAAAAAAAGAAAGAAAAAAGAAAAAACAAACATGAGAAAGAGAAGCAAATTATACTGGGAAGTGAAGTCTTACCTGGTGGACCCGTGGAGCCTGAGTCCATTGGTCCTTCTGTGTATTCGACGTATTGTATTGAATTATGGAGCTTTATGGTTTTGGTGTCTTTCACTAAAAATTAATATTCTTGAGGGTAGAGTCTATTGTTCCAACATAACACATAGTACTTATGGCTTTGAAGGCCTTTTGTACTTTGGAGATGGTGTGAATGCTTTAGATAATAGCATTTGTCATGATTTGGAAGATGACTGCCTTCAAAGTATCTCTAAATTAAGGTAAAGTGATATCAGCTAGGATTTCACCTAGTTTGTAGCTCCATATTTCAGAGAACTGTTTAACTCTCTTCTGAGAACAGTTCTTACCCATTTCCTTGCCTGAAAGAATGAAAACCCTCAGACTTCTTCACTTGTCCTCTCCCTCACCCTTTCCACCCTCTTTTCTCTTCCCCTAAGAAGTCATAAAGAGCTCACTATAATACTTTTCTTAATCCTTTGATGAAATCACTCTGTTGTAGATCTAGCTCTGCTTAAACCAAGTGATGCTTGTTCCCTGAAACGTGGTTTATTTCTTTTTAGCACAGCCAGTCAGCACCTTCATGAAGTACAAAGATAGTAGATATAAGATAGATCTTTTGCATCTTATATGTCCTATATGTCCGGTGTCATTCCTAATTTTTTTCATAGCTGTGACTAACTTAGTGCTTTAAAAATATTTTTCATTGGTCATAACATTTGTCAGAATGAGAAAATATATAATTCAAACTTTTAAGATAGAAGAACCTAGAGGATATGACCACTGGGTTCGCTTTTTCCTAAATGGATTTCTACCTAGCAAATTTTGTGAGGGAGGAGGAATAGCAGAGTTAATACCTGTACTGTTTATGGAGAGCAGTCTTCTTCCTTCTCTTACTGTTAATTATATCCTTTATGAGATCAAACATAGGAAAGAAAGATGCTTGATATTGTCTACTTTGGCTGGAGTACTGGTAGCAAGGTTTGGAAACACTTGTTACCTGGTTCTATACACACAGCATGTATATCTTTTAAAGTTAGAAATTAAGAAGCCTTTAAGGATTACATTCTTATCTTGGCATCTTTTATCCTTGGCAAAGGCCTACTGTGCTACTAGACATTTTACATTTAAAAATTTGACAAATCATAATAGAGTATCATTGATTTCCTACATGTATTTTTAAAAAATTGACTGTGAAAAGTTTATTTCCATAGAATAATAGTCACTCAAAACTAAACCCCATTCTTAATTCTTTAAAATAAATTGTAACTGGAGGAAAAAAATTGAGTCTTAGAGGGTAGGAGTTTTGTCTCTTGGGTCTAACAGTTTGCAGATGCAGAATAGCAAACTTTTATGAGGAAAAAATCTTTAATGTAATTCTATTTCTTGATCCCATGGGATTCTGGTAAATCAGCCATACTTCTAGGCCCTCTGTTATCTTCCCTATTCTTAGAACAACCATTGTGAACTGATTGATGGAAATAGAATCTGGATGTATGGGATAATCACAGTCTTTCTGTCTTGTTTAAGGCTCTTTAGATAGCGTTTCTGTGGTCATTACTTTTGAGCTAGATGTTTTTAATTTGTTTACTCATTATGTATAATTTATATTTGTTATATGTCACATATATATTACACATTTATTTACTGAAGTATCATCTCCTCAGAGGACTCTTGAAATTATCACACTTGACCCTTTATCTTCCTCAGTGAACAAGGGACTGTTCTATCTAATTAAAACTTTAGTTAAGGTTTTAATCTGGGGATCTCTTTTTTGATAATATTAAGACCAAGTTCTGAATTCTGCTGGGGGGCAGTGAGCTTAACGGAGAGGGACAGTTAGCATTTTTTATTTTTTTTAAATTTTATTTATTTTTCAAAAACATTTATGTATTTATTTATTTTCGGCTGCGTCAGGTCCTTGTTGCGGCAGCGGGATCTTTCGTTGCGGTGGGCAGGCTTCTCTCTAGTTAACAGCATGCAGGCTCGATAGCGCTGTGGGCTCAGTAGTTGAGGTGTGTGGCCTTAGTTGCCCGCGGCATGTGAGATCTTAGTTCCCCGACCAGGGATCAAACCCGCGTTCCCTGCATTGGAAGGCGGATTCTTAACCACTGGACCACCAGGGAAGTCCTAGTATTTTTTAAATAAGACCACTGTCATTTCCTTCTTCAGTAATGACTATTTTATTCTAATAAAATTAGGAAGGGAATGGGGGATTCCATACAGTTTACTTATTTATTTTTTTTAATGTGATAGAGGCTATGAAGTGTATTTTTTATGACAGGAAGTTCACCTGTTCAAGGTTACTGTGTGCCTACTGTGTGGCACTTGCCTGTGAGTTCCAGGCGGGGATAGAGGTATTGACTTTAAGGACCCCTAACAGTTTAGAGAATTTGAAGCATTAACTGGGTAGTTAGCCTTTCTATTTTCCCTACTCTTTTTCTTAGGACACTTTTCATAGATTGTATTAGTTTTCATATCTTTTCTGGATAGCATATTTCTTTGAGATGCATGCTCACTACCATGATCCTGTTTGTTACTAAACTAAACTTTAACTTTTCTCATAAATAAAATGGGGTTAATATTAATATCATTAATATGAATTATAACACACCTCGTAGAGTTACTGTGAAGATTAAATTAATCGAAGTCCAGTATCTGGTACACATAACTTAATAAATATTTTCTGTTAGTATGATCATTATTATAATTTATTTTACAAATGCTTATGGAATATCTTACTAATTACCTGGAACAATGATAAGCAATGTGAGGGATATAGAAGAAATACTAAATGTTGTTTTTCCACAAGAAGTTATAATATAGATGTGATAAAACAAACACATGAAACAGCAGTGAACTCTGTATGACAATATATAAATAAGGACCAAACTGTGTGGCACAGGTTGTTGATGCTGCAGAAGAATTTGGAGCAATGATAAATCAGTGAGGGTGTGGCAGTCAAGGTAAGCTTCATGCAGGAGATGGCACTGGAGCTATGTCTGGAAAAATGGGTAGTATTGGAAAAAGATAGAAGGGTATTTCAGGTGGAGATGACTGGCACATTCACAAGACAGTAAAGAGGCAGAATTGGTGAAAGCAGAGGCCTCCAATTGCTGAGTGATAAGGCAATCAGAGAATAAGATCTAAGTCCTTGTCTTCGATTTTAAGCACCTTAATAGCAAAGTTTTATATTGAAGCTTTTTCAGCTCTTCTCTTTTATACATCTAACTATATAGACTTGTTGCCACCATGTTCCCATATGAATGATGACATGTCACTTTCTCTGAGGAAAGACACTGTATGCATCAAGTCTTCCTGCACTTTTATTTCTGCAGGAGAACTTCTTGTCAATTTAATTCATTGTGTTTGTTTGTTGTTGCAGTCAGCATCAATTTCTTTTCTTTATTCCTGCCTCCTCTTTTTGTTAGAGCACGATGGCTGTTTCCTCATTTATTTCTGCAAAACACCCTTTTGGGGAAGAGCAGTGAGAAGGAAGAGTTATGAAATATTAATTAAAAGAGAAGAAAAGTTACACTAAAATATTAAATATTCCTGTAAAAGAATTATAAATAATGTTATTTCTAATATATTAACTCTGTCTTACAAAGAGTCCTTATGTCAATGGATTCTTCTCCTTTCATAGTGCCCCCAACACTCAACAGCTCTCCCCTCCCTGCCTTAAGAGAGATGTATGAAGAATCCGTAGCTTAAAGTGAACCATCCTGTTTGTGGTCAGTTTACACTTGGTCCATTAGAAATTTCATTTCAAGCTGTATTATATGTATGGGTTTGTTTTTATAATAGTGTTTTTCATAGCCTGGAATGGTTATAATTGAAAGTACTGTGCTCTTCATAGTTATGAGTAACTACATCATTTGAGTTTCACTTTGTCAGATTGCTTTTAAACTATGGTTAAAACTTTCAATAAATACAAAGTTGGTAGGTACTTTATAAGCAACACTGGTAGGTAGTTTATAAACAATATTATATGTACTCTAAGAAGAAAATGAAGCAAAGTATTTTGGATGATTTTAGTTACGGCAATAGCACATAAATAGAATCTAGTTTGCCATTTCTCTTCAGTATGTCTTCACTTTGGACTGCCATACTTAATCTTTTGAGTCCCTCTCTAATGAGTGACAAACTGTTGAAATTTTAAGTACTTACAAAATAGTTAATTTCCCTCAGTAAGCTGTGCGCCTTTAGATGTTACTTTTATTTGTGCCATGTACACATATGGAGTTATTTCACTTTATTTTAAGCTACCTTGATTTTGTCTTACTAAATTATATTTTACCTTATAAAATAGTTGAAATGTGCTTGCCATTTTCAGGTATTGTAGTAGAATTCTACTTATAAAAACAGTAGTAGTTGAAAGTGTTTTTTTAGCTTTGAATTTGCAGCTTGGAACCATTTAAATTACAGAGTCATATTAATATGCCCTTCTTACGTGCCATCTAACAGGAAGTCTATCAGTGCTGTTGCTCATATATAGTAACATTTCTTTGTAGCCATCTCTAGATTCCTTACATATAATAGATAAATCCACAGTGTCTTTTCCTTTTCATTAGCTGTGCGTTTTTTTCTGATGGTAAAGATTGTTATTCTTATAAACACTGTACCTTGTAAAATAAAATGTAAAGACATTTCCACTTTCTTGTAAAGTTAATCTGATCTCAGAGGCAACACATTGCTTTACCTTATAGAACCACCAAAAGCAGACTTAACGATTCGTCTCCCTCCCCCCAAAAAGGGCATCTCAGTGCATTCATGACATACTTGATGTTCACATCGATTCGAAGACTTGCCTCATGCTGCTTGCCTGGTGCCGCCTCCTTGTTCTTCTTAATCAAGGAAAGAAGTCATGAGAACAACTTTTATGTTTTTGGAGACAAGGAGTATTAGTGGATTTAATCTCTCTTGGCCAGTTAACTGAAGTCCTGTTCTTGGCATCTCTTATGTTGTTCTCCTGACTTCTCCTTCCTCCTCTGCTCTCCCATTTTTCCCATTCTAATCGCAGTAATTCACATATCAAATCACACTCCTGATGCAGAAATTCTAGTCTTAGAAAGAGGCTATTTTAAAATTAAGATTGTTTGGAGTATCACTTGCTAGAAAGTGAAAGGAGGCTCTGAACTTGTGACTTCTATAATAATAACCAAACATCAGGAAATGAAGTGGAATATTGGTTTGATCTTAGAAATAAATTAACTTGGGCCCTACTAGTCATAATCAGAACATTTACAAGACAATATTTGTTGACAGTTATGCCACAAGTGCTTTCAGATGTATTAGTCCTAGCCAAGGATGTAATACAGCAACATTTAAAAATTTTGCATGAATACCTCAGGTTTATTTTTCTAAAACTAGACAGAAGAAGAATTTTTGGAAGCTGTTAAGCTCTTCCTTATTTCTATTATGCCTCATCTGTCATCTCATTTATAGAAATCCTATTTTAAATTTCCCAAGACCAGGTAATCTTTATCTTGTTTGGATCATGCTAGAACTTCAGCTGTCAGTTTTGGTTGTGCATATCAAAACATTTTATGGCAAACTCACCTACATACAAATTTACTTAATATCCATTTATTTAGAAATCTGCCTTATATTTCTCAGTATTTTTTAAGCTAACTTAATACAGTGGTTAGTTCTTCCTTAGGGAGGTATGTGTTGTTTTTTGTTTGTTTTGTTCTTTTTCTTCTGTGTTTTTTTTTTTTCCTGTCTTTTTTTACTTACCAAGCAACCATTGATCACTCACCTTGTGTCAGGCACTGTACTAGAGGCTTGGGGTTATAATATAAAATGTTATAAGATTACACTTCACGGCATTTGATAAGAGAGTCTTGAAAACTTTTATCAGTGGTTCCAGTGTTGGGCCATATTTTGAGGGCATGCGCCTAAAGGAAGTCCCTGAAGACCAGTGTGTGGGTTTGCACTTGACATTCAAGCCTCTACTTTCAGGGTTTAAAAGTCTTTAGTAGTCAGAAGATTACTACAGTACATAATTCCCATGGGTCTGTTATAGAATTTGCCAATTTGTCTCCGTTTCTTATAGTTTAACTACTTCAAACCTGCTGCTTCTTTAAGACTATGAGTTCCCGAGGCAGGGATCATCTTTATGTCTCTGATACCTGGCCTAGAGTCTGGCATATACTCTAAATAATTGATGTATAATAAATGATTCAATTTCATAAAGAGAAAGAAGATGGGGAAGAGCCAAGATTGAATAGAGGATTGAGCTAATTTTCCTCCCTTGTTGACTTTCTTTTTTTCCCCTTGTTGCTCCTTTTAAAGAAGTAGGCCATGTTGACTGAAGAAATACTCCGCACACCTGAAGAGGTCGGCCAGAGCTTTGCAAGCGCCACACTGATTTTATCACTCAGCATTGATCATGTTGTGGGGAATTAATTATCCTTAACAAAAGGTCTTAATTATTAAGAAGTGAGATTTAAGAACAAAGAGCCAGAGGAAGAGAAGTTTGATTCCCAGTTTGACCTCTTACAAGCTGTGTGCCCTCAGGCAAATTAGTAATTTCTATTAGCCTCTAAATCTATTAAATGGGAATAATAATGGTACCTAACTCATGGGATTCTTTGACAAGATTAAATGACAATCCTAAACTCCTAACACTAAAGGAGTATTCAAATTAAAATTAATACCAGAGGGAAGGCCGATATAATGTAGAATTAAGCTTAGCACAGGGCCTTGCACACTGAAGGTCTCAGTAAGTAACAACTATAATTATTATGGTTTTCGTGGCTTTGTAACCATCAGCACTAATTTATAGTAATACAGTTGACCCTTGAATAGCACACGTTTGAACTGCTCAGATCCACTTATATGTGGCTTTTTGACTTCGCTGAGGGTCAGTGCCCCTAATCTCTGTATTGTTCAAGGGTCAACTGTATATCATTACATATAGATGTGTATGTACACACACATGCATTAAATATACACATATACGTACATACTCAGGTCTCTATTTACAGCAACTCATTTCTAACTACTCAGAAAGTTATTTAGCCCTCAGAAGATTGTTTTGTGACTGTGTGATTGGAGGAAAAGGGTTAGGTTGTCTTGAGGGATATTTCATCCGGAGCTTGGAAAATTAGGTCTTCCACAATAGTACATGCTTTTCTAGCATCCAGATAACTCCTCTCTGCTAATTGTGTCAGTCAGTCTCTATCCTCTCCTCTGACTATCTGCCTCTTTTTCTCCCTCTTTTCTTACATGTAGACATGCATTGACTATATACATTCTGACAGATTTATATATTTTAACTCTCTTATCTGTCATTAACTACAAATTTCAATATTTCATACAAGGCAATTCATTTTTTCTTCTTTTTAAAACATCCTGTATTTTGGAAATATGCTTTGGTCATTCAGTGTATTCAACTGATTTAGACTGAACAAATGTTAGTTAAGTACATATATTATTTCATTTAATCCTCAAAACATTTCTGTGGAGTTAAGTCATAACCATTTGCCCAACAAAATACTGAGGCTACAGAGGAGTTAAATGAGTTGCCTGAAGTTACACAGGAAATAAGCACCACAGTTGGGAATCAGACATACAGTGTGATTTCCAGCCACCCTTTCCACAGCATCATAACAGCCTGAACAGAAAGGACCTAGAAATCTTCATCTATGAGTCAACTGTCTCAGGGTAGATTACTTCCACAAATATTATCCATTCTGTAGTGATTTTTAGTTGACTCAACTTCAGAATGACCATTCCTGCCCTTGTAACCCTCCTTGTTAACTGGCAGAGTGGGAGAAAATAAAAGATTACAGGTCTTTGAGAAGAGAAAGAATAAGTGTTGAAGTTGGGAAGGTATCAAGTAAATGAGGGCTGGATAGTTTTAGCAAGGGAATGAGAAGGAAAGCTAAGGATGTATGTATAGAAACACAGATGAATTGAAAGATGGAGAAACTTGTACCTCAAGACTGTATCTTCTCCACTCAATGAGAAATGAAAGTGGTTTTTGGAGTGAGAAGAGAGAGGGATGGTCTGGGGAGATTTAGAGAAAGGAGGATGTCTGGAACAGTGTCTGTGGGATTCAAGAAGAGAAAAATGTTTGAAGTTGTTGAGAGACTTGTATCTTAGGAATGGATATTTTGGGGGCTTTCTAAAACATAGAACGTACCTTTTAAACCTTTTTTTTTTTTTCTAATTTTATTTTATTTATTTATTTTTGGCTGTGTTGGGTCTATCGTTGCTGCACGTGGGCCCTCTCTAGTTGCAGCGAGCGGGGGCCACTCTTTGTTGCGGTGCGCGGGCTTCTCATTGTGGTGGCTTCTCTTGTTGCGGAACATGGGTTTTAGGTGTGCCGACTTCAGTAGTTGCGACATGCAGGCTCAGTAGTTGTGGCTCGCGGTCTCTAGAGCACAGGCTCAGTAGTTGTGGCGCACGGGCTTAGTTGCTTCGTAGCATGTGGGATCTTCCCGGACCAGGGATCAAACCTGTGTCCCCTGCACTGGCAGGCAGATTCTTATCCACTGCGCCACCAGGGAAGCCCTGAACCATTTTAAAGTGTACAAATCCGCGACCTTAAGTACGTTCCCAGTGTTGTGCAACCATCACCACTGTCAATTTCCAGAATTTTTTCATCATTTCAAACAGAAACTTTGTACCCATTAAACAATAACTCCCTGTTCCTGTCTCACTTTGGTCTCTGGTAACCACTATTATACTTTCTGTCTTTATGAATTTGACTTTGCTACATACCTCATATAAGTGGAATATATAATAACTGTCCTTTTGTGACTGGCTTATTTCACTTAGCGTAATGTTTTCAGAGTTCATCCATGTTGCAGCATGTCAGCATTCCATTCCTTTTTAAGACTGAATAATATTCCATAAACAAGATATATACCACATTATGTTTTTCAATTGTTGATGGGCATATGGATTGTTTCTACCTTTTGGCTATTGTGAATAATGCTGCTATGACATTGGTGACAAGGAATGGGTTTTAAAACTACATCTTAAAAAAATCGTATGAAATGATTATCTGCTTATACTTCCACACTGCTTAATTCTTTCTGAAAGCCTGGTTAATTTATTTGAGGAAAAGAAAACATTGTTTGACTACCCCTCATGGATTTGCTGAGCACATTCTAAGGTTATAATGACCATAACCCACTTCAAGAATTCACATCAGTCCCTTAATAGAGTGGAAAAAATGAATGGAAAACTATTGTGATTATTAGATAACCTCCATCTCGCGTTTTGGAAATAATTGAATTAGTGTTTCACCGTAAGGACATGAGGGTCTTTCAGTCATTTATAAAATGTGGTCCTAGACAGCTTGGTAACATTTAGTTTATATTCTTGGCTTTAAGAAATGTTAAAATTATCATGCTTTATAGCATTGCCAGCACTATCGGGTGATGTCTTTCTTATGGATATCTCATGATTTCCTATTGTCAGCCCAGCATATGAGATTCTGGAACTTCGTCTTGAATATACTTAAACTAGATTATAGTTGTCACATTACTGAGGTTCAACTGTCTCATGCATTATGTTAACTTTTGTTAATTGATCAAAGCATACGTCAAGGGTAGATATGATTTATAAGCAAAATAATGTGTAATATGGTATTCTGGTCATTTTTAAATTTGAAGTAATTAAAAACAATTCTGCTACTATATCATTAGTTATCAATGTGTTTTGAACAGATATCAAAATAAAGAATAAAATGAATTGTTATAGTTCAAATTCTTTTACATGAGCTACTCAGCTAGGTAAAAAGTTCCTTCAAGGGCTTTGCAAACTAAACCAGTCAATAAGTTACTCTGTTTGAACAAAAGAATATACTGATTGAATTAAGGCAGGAATTGTCTGTTAACTCAAAATAGGCTCATTCATGTTTATAAGTAGAGTCATGAAAATGATAAAGAATTAACTACAGTAAGTCCCCTACATACGAACGAGTTCCATTCCGAGAGCGTATTTTAAGTCCAATTTGTTCGTAAGCCCAACAAAGTTAGCCTAGGTACCCAACTAACACAGTCGGCTATATAGTGCTGTACTGTAATAGGTTTATAATACTTTTCACCCAAATAATACATAAAAAACGACCAAACACAAAAAAATAAAACATTTAAAATCTTACAGTACAGCACCTCGAAAAGTACAGTAGTACAGTACAACAGCTGGTATGCAGGGGCTGGCATCGAGTGAACAGGCAAGAAGAGTTACTGACTGGAGGAGGGAGAGGAGGTGGGAGATGGTAGAGCTGAAGGATCGTCAGCAATAGGAGATGGAGGGCAAGCTGCAGTTTCACTCACACCTGACTTGATGGAACGCACATTCACATCTTTGAAAGTTTGCAACTTGAAGGTTCCTATGTAGGGGACTTAACTGTACTTTAAAAAATAAAGATAGCTAATATGTACCTAGCAATGAAAAAATACTAATTCAATACCTACCAAAATCTATATTTTAAGAAAAGGGATGGATATATGATATTTACTAGAGGAGTATTCAAATTAAAACTAATAGTAAAGAGAAGATCAATATAATGTAATTCTATCAGTGAAACACTTAGGCAGTTCTCTGTAGTTTTGGCAGTTCATGTGTCAGCAGTTTGTGGAGAGTTCTATGAAGCTGAAATTCAGATTTGCAGTAATTCTTTTCAGTGCGGAATATAACAGTCTCAGTCATTCCGGGGTCTGTGATTTAAAAAAACATTTCTCTCTTTGATTGATCATAGCTATTATTGAAATAGCTGGTAACATGTGACATGGTGCTATAATTTAGACAGAAAAAAATGGAATTGTGAATTGTATCCACTCAGCTTAAATTTCTCTGTTTCTTGTCTCCACAGCATCTTTTGTACTTTTTCTGCAGAAATGGCCCCTTAGCATAATGTTCCTACATTTTCCCAGGGGAAAAGGAGGATGTCACAGTCTTGTCCAAAGTATACAAGGGGAACTTGTACAACAAAAATATAAGGAAAAAATAAAATAAGATTCAGAATTTCCCAATACAGGAAGTGAAAGTTTTATTCATTTATTTTATTTATTAATCTTTTTCTTTTTTTTAATGTGATGATCCATTTATTTATTTATTTATTTATTTATTTATTTATTTATTTATTTATGGCTGTGTTGGGTCTTCGTTTCTGTGCGAGGGCTTTCTCTAGTTGCGGCAAGTGGGGGCCACTCTTTTTTTTTTTTTTTTTTTTAGAAATTCACGTTCTTTTTATTTTATTTATTTATTTATTTATTTATTTATTTATTTATGACTGTGTTGGGTCTTCGTTTCTGTGCGAGGGCTCTCTCTAGTTGTGGCAAGTGGGGACCACTCTTCATCGCGGTGCGCGGGCCTCTCACCATCGCGGCCTCTCTTGTTGCGGAGCACAGGCTCCAGACGCGCAGGCTCAGTAATTGTGGCTCACGGGCCCAGCTGCTCCGCGGCACGTGGGATCTTCCCAGACCAGGGCTCGAACCCGTGTCCCCTGCATTGGCAGGCAGATTCTCAACCACTGCGCCACCAGGGAAGCCCGTGGGGGCCACTCTTAATCGCGGTGCGCGGGCCTCTCACTATCGCGGCCTCTCTTTTTGCGGAGCACAAGCTCCAGACGCGCAGGCTCAGTAGTTGTGGCTCACGGGCCTAGTTGCTCCGCGGCATGTGGGATCTTCCCAGACCAGGGCTCGAACCCATGTCCCCTGCATTGGCAGGCAGACTCTCAACCACTGCGCCACCAGGGAAGCCCTATTTATTAATCTTTTAACAAATGTGCTTTACATATACATCTTGGAGTCAAGGAGGTGAAAATTTATGGATATGATGATGATTCACGTAATTTCAGATGTTTAGGTTTGAGGCTAATCCCTACATAAATCATTCTCCCCTCTCTTCTTTTGTAGGTAAAAGTAAGCTGTAGAATAATTCTTATGACCAGTAGATAATAAACCAGGTGGGGAGCTATATGTGTTTGATGATTTCCCTGTTAAAAACCACTTTTCAGACCTTTTGCTTCATGTTTACACAGGCAGTTCTTAAAATAATAAATCAACTCTCCATTTAGAATGATCAGGGTGGGTTGATTTAGAATTATTTGTAGGCCCAGTTTGTGATATGGCCTGTGAACATTTGTACTTTCCTTTTTTAATATATTTAGCAAAACTTTGAAGATGAAGTTTGTACATTATTTTTTACAGCTTTATTGAGGAGTAATTGATATGTGATAACCTGCACTTAGTTAAAGTGTGCAATTTGATTTTTAAGTGTGAAATCACCACTCCTGGAATAAGATGATGAACATGTCCATCACACGCCACCCCCCTCCCCCAAATTTCCTCCTGCCCCTTGTTAATCCCTCCCTCCCTGTCTCCTCCCACACCCTTCACTCCCTTTTCTGGCAACCACTGCTTTGGGGTATTCATTTTCTAGAATCTTATGTAAATGGAAACATACACTATATGTGTCTGTGGTGGTCTGAATCATATTCTTCTCATTCACAAATTTCTGTCTCCCACCAAAGATAGCCATTATGTGTAAGTTTGTGATTTTTACTTCCTTGCTCTTTTTTATACTTTTATTACTTAGGTATGCAACTCTAAACACTAGGGTTTGGTTTTGCCTGGTTTTGAACCTTACATAAATGCAACCCTATGTTCTTTTATATTTGGCTTCATGTCTCCTTTACACAATCTTAATATAATCTGGGACAGTACCTCACTTTCACTTTTCATGATCTTGACGCTTTTTGAAGACTACTAGTTAGTTATTATATAGAACGCACCTTAGTGTGATCTTTTTGGGGGGTGTATTTTTAGGAAGGCACACCACGAAAGCAACAATGTGCTGTTCTAGGTGCGTTATGTGGGGCGTGGGAGCTCATGTTGGTAATTTTGATTATTTGCTTAAGTGAGTCTGCTGGATTTTAAAGTTGCTATGTTTATGATTAGTAAGTGTTTTCTGGGTAGAAATTTTGAGACTAGGCAGATGTCAAGTTTCTCATCCTACCTTCCTCTTGTAGTTTTAGTATTTTTCAATGGTTTTTGCCTGCAACAATCGTTACTGTGGTGTTTTTCAATTTCAATTCGGCAGATATTTCAAATATGGTGAATTTCAATTTCCTTCATTCTTTTTCAGTGCATTAATAAGGATTGAAATGGAAAGAGCCACTGTCCCCTCTTCCTCATATACTTATTTATATTATTAAGGATTTAGGAATATTTTACTCCATGGGTTATAATCCAGCACTATGATTTTATTTTGCTGTTTTGGCTTCGGTCCTTGGGAATGCCTTCAGTTCAGCATCTGTGTCTTTTTGACGTGCTCTCATCACTTTTCCATATCTCCTTATTTCCCAGTACCACAAGATGTTCCAGGCTCTGCTTATACTTTTCCACCCTCAGTCCAGAAATCAGCCCTTTCTCCAAAGAGCCCAGGTGTTTTTGTTTTTGTTTTTGTTTTTTAATTGGTGAAGATTGATGGTTGGAAACGCGGATCTAGGTCCTCCGCACGGTTGTTGCTGCTGGGTGTCATTACAGACCCTCTCAGTTGTCAGGGCTAGGAATGTATTTATTTCTACTGGCATACAGATTCTTTATTTAACCATGTGATTGTTGTTGGTGGTGGTGGTGGTTTTTCATTTTTTTCATGAAAGTCTAGAGCATTTTGTTACTCCTATACCAGGGTTTAGAAAGCAAACCAGAAGAGAAAAGTGTAGGCTATGAAAAGTCTGTAAGGATAATAATAAACTCACTCATTTGCTAATTCAAGTTTCATCTGGGGCTAATGGCATATGCTGCTTTTACCTACATTCTACTAGAAGTCTCAAAGGATGATGTAGGCCTTCTCAATAATGTGCATTTTCTCAAATTCAGAAGGGCCCTACTGATCCCATATTAAGTGCATTTACTTTCTCTTTTTTTCTAGTATGAAATATATTGGATGTAGTCTGCTCTTTGGAGAACTTGCTCATTGGCTTCGAAGTGGGATTTTATTTAAGTCAGTCAGTATTCATGATACTGAAAGTTTTTTCAAAGTATTTTGTTGCAGTTGAAAAGTTTATCAGTTAGTGGGTAATGTAATTAGGGCTTGTAGATAGAACAGTTAATTTTGAGTTATGTAGCTTATTTTTAGAAAGATCCCCTTTGCCTTTTTTTAACTTTTAATTTGAAATAATTATAGACTCGATTTCCTTTTAAAGCAATTTTTTGTAAGCCTGATATATTGTCAGTGAATGAGGTTCTTTTAAATAATGTTCCTTCTATTACCTGCCAAGTTTTATTTTTCCTTTATGTGAGAAAATTTTCTGGAAATAATTTTGCAGCTTTCTTTCCAGAATAGATATTTGTTAATATTTGTATTTGGGAAATTGAAGCAAAATGAACATTAGACTTGCCTATCTTTACTTTTTTCGAAAGCTGTATTAGATTTCCTTTCTTTCTTTTTTTTTTCCCAGCAATGCCACCTTTTTTTTTTCTCTAATATCTTTATTGGAGTATAATTGCTTTACAATGTTGTGTTAGCTTCTGCTGTATAACAAAGTGAATCAACTATACATATACATATATCCCCATATCTCCTCCCTCTTGCGTCTCCCTCCCACCCTCCCTATCCCACCCCTCTAGGTGGTTAAAAAACACCGAGCTGATCTCCCTGTGCTATGCGGCTGCTTCCCACTAGCTATCTATTTTACATTTGGTAGTGTATATAAGTCCATGCCACTCTCTCACTTCGTCCCAGCTTACCCTTCCCCCTCCCCGTGTCCTCAGGTCCATTCTCTACGTCTGCATCTTTATTCCTGTCCTGCCCCTAGGTTCTTCACAACCTTTTTTTTTTTTTAGATTCCATATATATGTATTAGCATATGGTATTTGTTTTTCTCTTTCTGACGTCACTCTGTATGACAGACTCTAGGTCCATCCACCTCACTACAAATAACTCAATTTCATTTCTTTTTATGGCTGAGTAATATTCCATTGTATATATGGGCCACATCTTCTTTATCCATTCATCTGTTGGTGGACACTTAGGTTGCTTCCATGTCCAGGCTCTTGTAAATAGTGCTGCAATGAACATTGGGGTGCATGTGTCTTTTTGAATTATGGTTTTCTCGGGGTATATGCCCAGTAGTGGGATTGCTGGGTCAAATGGTAGTTCTATTTTTAGATTTTTAAGGAACCTCCATACTGTTCTCCATAGTGGCTGTATCAATGTACATTCCCACTAACAGTGCAAGAGGGTTCCCTTTTGTCCACACCCTCTCCAACATTTATTGTTTGTAGATTTTTTTGATGATGGCCATTCTGACCGGTGTGAGGTGATACCTCATTGTAGTTTTGATTTGCATTTCTCTAATGACTAGTGATGTTGAGCATCCTTTCATGTGTTTGTTGGCAATCTGTATATCTTCTTTGGAGAAATGTCTATTTAGGTCTTCTGCCCATTTTTGGATTGGGTTGTTTGTTTTTTTGATATTGAGCTGCATGGGCTGCTTGTAAATTTTGGAGATTAATCCTTTGTCAGTTGCTTCATTTGCAAATGTTTTCTCCCATTCTGAGGGTTGTCTTTTCATCTTGTTTATGGTTTCCTTTGCTGCGCAAAAGCTTTTAAGTTTCATTAGGTTCCATTTGTTTATTTTTGTTTTTATTTCCATTTCTCTAGGAGGTGTGTCAAAAAGGATCTTGCTGTGATTTATGTCATAGAGTGTTCTGCCTGTGTTTTCCTCTAAGAGTTTGATAGTGTCTGGCCTTACATTTAGGTCTTTAATCCATTTTGAGTTTATTTTTGTGTATGGCGTTAGGGAGTTTTCTAATTTCATTCTTTTACATGTAGCTGTCCAGTTTTCCCAGCACCACTTATTGAAGAGGCTGTCTTTTCTCCATTGTATATTCTTGCCTCCTTTATCAAAAATTAGGTGACCATATGAGTGTGAGTTTATCTCTGGGCTTCCTATCCTGTTCCATTAATCTATATTTCTGTTTTTGTGCCAGTACCATACTGTCTTGATTACTGCAGCTTTGTAGTATAGTCTGAAGTCTGGGAGCCTGATTCCTCCAGCTCCATTTTTCTTTCTCAAGATTGCTTTGGCTATTCGGGGTCTTTTGTGTTTCCATACAAATTGTGAAATTTTTTGTCCTAGTTCTGTGAAAAATGCCATTGGTAGTTTGATAGGGAGTACATTGAATCTGTAGATTGCTTTGGGTAGTGTAGTCATTTTCACAATGTTGATTCTTCCAATCCAAGAACATGGTATATCTCTCCATCTGTTTGTATCATCTTTAATTTCTTTCATCAATGTCTTATAGTTTTCTGCATATAGGTCTTTTGTCTCCTTAGGTAGGTTTATTCCTAGGTGTTTTATTCTTTTTGTTGTAATGGTAAATGGGAGTGTTTCCTTAATTTCTCTTTCAGATTTTTCATCATTAGTGTATAGGAATGCAAGAGATTTCTGTGCATTAATTTTGTATCTTGCTACTTTTTTACCAAATTCATTGATTAGCTCTAGTAGTTTTCTGGTAGCATCTTTAGGATTCTCTGTGTATAGTATCATGTCATCTGCAAACAGTGACAGCTTTACTTCTTCTTTTCCAATTTGGATTCCTTTTATTTCTTTTTCTTCTCTGATTGCTGTGGCTAACACTTCCAAAACTATGTTGAATAATAGTGGTGAGAGAGAACAACCTTCTCTTGTTCCTGATCTTAGAGGAAATGGTTTCAGTGTTTCACCATTGAGAATGATGTTGGCTGTGGGTTTGTCATATATGGCCTTTATTATGTTAAGGTAAGTTCCCTCTATGCCCACTTTCTGGAGGGTTTTTATCATAAATGGTGTTGAATTTTGTCAAAAGCTTTTTCTGTATCTATTGAGATGATCATATGGTTTTTCTCCTTCAATTTGTTAATATGGTTTATCACGTTGATTGATTGGCATATATTGAAGAATCCTTGCATCCCTGGACTAAATCCCACTTGATCATGGTGTATGATCCTTTTAATGTGCTGTTGGATTCTGTTTGCTAGTATTTTGTTGAGGATTTTTGTATCTATGTTCATCAGTGATATTGGCCTGTAGTTTTCTTTCTTTGTGACATCTTTGTCTGGTTTTGGTATCAGGGTGATGGTGGCCTCGTAGAATGAGTTTGGGTGTGTTCCTTCCTCTGCAATTTTTGGGAAGAGTTTGAGAAGGATGGGTGTTAGCTCTTCTCTAAATGTTTGATAGAATTCACCTGTGAATGCATCTGGTCCTGGGCTTTTGTTTGTTGGAAGATTTTTTATCACAGTCTCAATTTCAGGGCTTGTGACTGGTCTGTTTATATTTTCTATCTCTTCCTGGTTCAGTCTTGGAAGGTTGTGCTTTCCTAAGAAATTGTCCATTTTCTTCCAGGTTGTCCATTGTATTGGCATATGGTTGTTGTAGTAGTCTCTCATTATGCTTTGTATTTCTGCAGTGTCAGTTGTTTCTTCTCCTTTTTCTTTTCTAATTCTATTGATTTGAGTCTTCTCCCTTTTTTTCTTGATGAGTCTGACTGATGGTTTATCAATTTTGTTTATCTTCTCAAAGAACCAGCTTTTAGTTTTATTGATCTTTGCTATTGTTTTATTCATTTATTTCTGATCTGATCTTTATGATTTCTTTCCTTCTGCTAACTTTTGGGGTTTTTTGTTCTTCTTTCTCCAGTACCTTTAGGTGTAATGTTAGGTTGTTTATTTGAGATGTTTCTTGTTTCTTGAGGTAGGATTGTATTGGTATAAACTTCCCTCTTAGAACTGCTTTTGCTGCATCCCATAGGTTTTGGGTCATTGTGTTTTCATTGTCATTGTTTCTGGTATTTTTTGATTTCCTCTTTGATTTCTGCAGTGATCTCTTGGTTATTTAGTAGTGTATTGTTTAACCTCCATGTGTTTGTATTTTTTACAGGTTTTTTCCTGTAGTTGATATCTAGCCTCATAGCGTTGTGGTTGGAAAGATGCTTGATATGATTTCAATTTTCTTCAGTTTACCGAGGCTTGATTTGTGACCCAAGATATAATCTATCCTGGAGAATGTTCCATGAGCACTTGAAAAGAAAGTGTATTCCGTTGTTTTTGGATGGAATGTCCTATAAATATCAATTAAGTCCATCTTGTTTAATGTATCATTTAAAGCTTGTGTTTCCTTATTTATTTTCATTTTGGATGATCTGTCCATTGGTGAAAGTGGGGTGTTAAAGTCCCCTACTATGATTGTGTTACTGTGGATTTCCCCTTTTATGGCTGTTAGAATTTGCCTTATGTATTAAGGTGCTCCTATGTTGGGTGCATAAATATTTACAATTCTTACATCTTCTTCTTGAATTGATCCTTTGATCATTATGTAGTGTCCTTCTTTGTCTCTTTTAAAGTCTTTGTTTTAAAGTCTATTTTTTCTGATATGAGAATCACTACTCCAGCTTTCTTTTGATTTCCATTTGCATGGAATATCTTTTTCCATCCCCTCACCTTCAGTCTGTATGTGTCCCTAGGTCTGAAGTGGGTCTCTTGTAGACAGCCTATATACGGATCTTGTTTTTGTATCCATTCAGCGAGCCTGTGTCTTTTGGTTGGAGTATTTAATCCATTTACATTTAAGGTAGTTATCAATATGTATGTTCCTATTACCATATTCTTAATTGTTTTGGGTTTGTTTTTGTAGGTCTTTTCCTTCTCTTGTGTTTCCTGCCTAGAGAAGTTCCTTTAGCATTTGTTGTAAAGCTGGTTTAGTGGTGCTGAATTCTCTTAGCTTTTGCTCAGCAATGCCTTCTTACTCTAAAAATTTCTTTGGTAGCCACACTATAGAAACATTGAATTACAAGCAAATTTTTTGGAAGTTATTAGCATTTGTATAAAGGTTATATTAATGTTCACCTAATAGAAGGACAAAACAATTATCTGGTACTAAATGAGTCATGGTTTTTATTTTAACATATGTGTATAATGCATCTGTAAATGCTGAATTAATGCCTTTACTCTTGGCATTTAAAATGTGTGAATGCTATATTATATACAAATACCCTGTCATAATAAAATGGTGCCTATTATTTGACAATAATTATGTATACAATTTGGCATAATAATTTTTTGAAAGGTAAAAGCATTTTAAGAAATGTTCCATCTTAGAAGTTGGAATTTATGTTCTCAAAGTATTAATTATTTTACACATAGCAAACGTTTAAATTATGATACATATTAAAACCCACTCAAACGAAGGTGGTAATGTAATTTATGTAAGGAATAATACGTACATGAATGAGAAAGAACAGTATTTAAAAAGCAAAATATATATATGCTGTGTAACTAACATATTTAAGATATTTCTTGTTTAGAAGGTAGTTATTAGATAGGCAAGTTGGAGGAAGGGGAGGACACACTGAATAGTATATTGGCAAGCTTCCTAAAATGCATATACGTAGTAATTAGAGGCATGTTGATTTTTAAATGTCAGGCAGCTTTTATTCTCTTCCTTTTCTATCATGTATTTGTATGAACAGTGACTATTCTTACTTCTAAAAGAGGCTTATGAAGCTTTTAGTGATCATTTGTTACATAGGAAATAAATTACCACTGCTATATAAAACTAACATTAAATTTGTGATACTAGCAGTTTGTGAGAGATTTAAAGTTTTGCTGCTTTGATTAATTTCTTATTTGTCAAATGATGGTGAAGAAATTCTCCATTTCCTAGTTGAGATTTGGGGACATTTCTTATGCTTTCTACTTGCATCCAGTGAACAAATACCCCTTAAGTCATGTTTGTAACCTTCAACAACATGCTAAAAGGCATAACTGTAAGTATCACTCACATGCCGAACTTAAGTAATGTAGCTTTTTGCTAAATTGGTTTAATTTATTATTGTGTTTGCCAGCTATTAGCTTTCCTTTAGTGGCCTTCAGTACTTTATAGGCCTTTAAAGAATGTAGGGAACAGAGGATGTTGCTAGGAGATAGAATATCTATCTACCTATTTCATAAAACCTAAGGTGCTTTAAGAGTGAACTTTATTAGTCTTACTAGATCAAGTCAGTGGAAGGTTAAGTAGGGGTAGAAAAATTTCCCCTTCTTTTCTTCTAGGTTCTTTGGTGTAATAATTAAATTGACATAGGACAGATTAACAGGAGAAAAACATATTTAAGTTAGTATGTACGGGATCCCCAAAGATAAGAGACTCAAGGGTAGGTCGAGCAGTTGAGGCTTATGTGCCATCCTGTGCTAAGGAATTGGGATAAGGGCCTGGGTCTTCAAAGGGGAGGAGGGTAGCTCACAGGATGATGAGAAGAACAGATGTTTTGTATTTAGAAGTTTGCCCTGCCATGCAGATAGGTCTTTCAGATAAAAACGTTATCTATGGTAATAGCTCTCTTTCTGGGCCAGGCCCCCTATCTAAGTTCTTTTAGGCAGTTACGAGAGAGGTAAAAGTTTTTCCTGAGTCTCCTAGGTCTTGATTGCCTTCAGCTCAAAATAATCCACACGTCAAGGTGGTGTATTTTGGGTTGGTGTATTCTCCCCTTCACTAATCATACAACCATCTCACACTGTCACCTGGTGACAGTGATTACAAGATACCGTAGAGTAATTAATTTAATTATGACCTTCTCATACCCAGCACGACTACATGCTCCACAAGCATAGTTCTAATGATGGTATTTCCTTATTCACAGTGTTTCAATGTAGTCAAGAATGATAGCCCTCTTTAAATAGGAAGGAAGGAATGATGCAGGGAAGGTAACCATTTTACCCCCACCCTCTAGATGGTTTGATTTTTATTTTCATGTGCATTTATTGTCTGTACAAAAAAATAAATATTACTTATGAAATAAAGATAAGACATTTGACGTTCTTCATGGCCCATTCCAAACCTTCTTTGGGTTTTCATGTCTGACTAACTTATCCCTTACTTCAGCCAGACTTGTTTACTTTTGGTTTCAAACCTTCTGCATTCTCAGGATATAGTTTAAAATGTCTCCCTTTGCCTTACCAACCCTTTAAAAGTTAAGCCTAAATTCCTCTTCAGGCTTCTCCAGCTCCCTCCATAGAAGGTATTTCTCACTCCACTACTTTGCAATGGCAAATACCTCTAGAATAGCATTTATCAGAGGCCACCTTTTGTTAGGGTTAATTGTGTATCTGGTTTTCCTGTTAAATTTTGGGACTGAACTGTTTAGGTTTGTATTATCTCCATAGTGCATAGTATAGACACACAGTGAGTATTTCTTGAATTGAACTTTTATAGATTTTTAAATATATGCATTGCTTCTTTTAATTCTCCGCTATGTAGTAATTTTGCTAGAATTACTAGTGTGTTAGACTGTTTTACATTTAAGTTGCCATTCTCAATATTTACCCATCATTTTCTGAAGTATAAGAATTATTCCTTTGCTGGTTACTATTCCATCGTGCAAAAAGACAAGAATAATTGCATAGATATTAATTTTTTCATAGTCGGTATCTATTATACAAATTTTGGTAATTATACAACCTCATATTTAAGGAAGAGTATTTTATAAATAATGCTTTTTTTTCCTTTGTAGGTTACTTCCTCAGAATGTTGGCCTTCTCTATGTTGGAGGTTATGAAAGACCCTTTGCACAAATCAAGGTATGGTTGTTCATTTTCTAGTATATTTTTCCTAGATACAGTTCACTCGTTGAGAACCCACCAAAACCCTGCAAATAACTATCACAAAAATTTGGGAATGTGAATTATTAATTTCATTTGTTTTTGCATATCTCTGATGAAAAAGTAATTCAGTTTTTCAGTGAATCGATTAGTTTAATAATCTTGCCCTTAGTAGTGTTAATTTTGACCATTGCACTTCAGTGATTAGTTAAGAGTACAGTTTAGAGCCACATTACCCTTTTTACCAATAGAATTTTTTGACAGCTTTATTGAGGTATAATAGGCATACAGTAAAATATACATATTTAAACTGTACAATTTGACATACCCTTCTGAAACTATCACCACAATCAAGATAATGAACATATCCATCACCCCTAAAAGTTTCCTTGTGCCCCTTTGAACTCCCCTGTCCTGCCCTTCCTTTTTCTTTTTCAGTCCCCAGGTGACCACTGATCTAATCATTATAGATTAATTTGCACTTTCCAGAATTTTATATAAATGGATCATACTGTATTTCTTTCTCTCTCTCTTTTAGCTTCTTTCATTCAGTGTTATTATTTTGAGATTCACCAATGTTGTTACACTTCAGTAGTTCATTCTTTTTTATTGCTGAGTAGTATTTCATTATATGGTTTTAGCACAGTTTCTTTATCCTTTCACACGTTGAGAGACATTTGGGTTGTTTCTACTTTTTGACTATTATAAATAAAGCTGCTGTGAACATTTGTGTACAAGTTTCTGCATGGACATATATTTTCATTTCTCTTGGGTAAATACCTAAGACCAAAATGGCTGAGTTAAATGGCAGTTGTATGTTTTAACTTTTTAAGAAACTACCAAACTATTTCCCCACCAGCAGGGTGAGTGCCAGTTCCTCCATATCATCATCAACATTTGGTATGGTCAGTCTTTTTAAGTTTAGTCATTCTTATAGGTATATAGTATTTCATTGGAGTTTTAATTTGCATTTCTGTAATGACTAATAATGTTGAGCATCTTCTCATGTACTTATTTGCCATCTGTACATCTCTAGTGAAGTGTGTGTTCAAAACTTGCCGTTTTTTAACTGGGTTTTTTGTTTTCTTACCGTTGAGTTTTGAGCATTCTTTATATATCTTCTGGATGTAAGCCCTTTATCAGATATGGGATTTCTTTTAACAGGATCCTCAAAGAGCAAAAATTCTTAATGTTGGTGAAGTTCAGTTTATTAGTTTTTTTTCACGGTTCTTGCTTTTAGTGTTGATCTAAGAAATATTTGCCTAGTCCAAAGGCCAAAAGATTATTCTCCTATGTATTCTTCTAGAATCTTTATAGTTCTAGGTTTTACATTTAAGTTTATTATCCAGTGGAGTTAATTTTTGTATATGATGCAAGGTTCAAGGCATAGAGGGATGTTGTCCCCCTACACCCCAACCTTGTTTTGGCCCGTGGATATCCAGTTGTTCCGAAACCATTTGTTAAAAAGGGTATTCTTTCCACCATTGAAGTGCCTTTGCATCTTAGTTGAAAATCAATTCACCATATGTGTGTGAGTCTATTTCTGAGCTCTTTATTCTGTTCCATTGACCTATGTATCTATCCCTCTACCAATATCGCACTGTCTTGATTTTTGTAGCTTTAGAATAAGTCATGAAGTCAGGTAGTGTAAATCCTGAAACTTTGTTCTTTTTCAAAGTTGTTTAGACTACTCTGGGTTCCTTTAATTTCCATGTGAATGTTAGAATCATCTTGTCAATTTCTGTAAAAATACCTGCTGGAATTTTGATCTGGATCACGTTGAATCTGGAAATCAATTTGAAGAGAAATGACATCATAACAGTATTGAATCTTACAGTTCATCAAAGCCACATATTTCTCCATTTATTTAGATCTTTAATGTCTCTCAGCAGTATTTCATTGTTTCAGTGTGTTAGTCTTGCACATTTAAAAGTACATTTATGTGTAAATATTTTGTATTTGTGATGCTATTTTAAAAGTATTTTTTATTTCAATTTACGATTGTTCATTGCTAGTAAATAAAAAGATGATTAAATTTTGTGTTTACTTTAAATCCTACAACTTTACTATACTCAATTAGTAATTCTAGTAGCTTTTTTGTAGCTTTCATAGGATTTTCTACATAAATGATTTTGTCATCTACTAATAGGTACTTTTCTTTTTCCTTTCTGATCTTGATATTGATACCTTTTATTGCTTTTTCTTGCTTTAGTGCACTGGCTAAAACCTACAGTACAAAGTTGATTAGAAATGGTGAGAGCAGACATCCTTGCCTTGTTCCTGATCTTAGAGGGAAAGCATTCAATTTTTTGTCAAAAATTGTTTTTATAGCAATATTAGTTGAGGGTTGAAGCACAGATTCCAACTAGGCTTTCTTGTAAAAAGTGGAATAATATTATGAACGTTCAAGGCAGTAAATAAAAAGAAAGGTTTGCAGTCATCCTTTTCCTTTGTTATTTTAACTTTATTAATGTTTTCTGACAGACCTGTAAAATTTGATTTGTTTTTTGGTTTAGTATTGGATTTTTCCTCACATTTGTTTCTTGGCTCCATGAGTTAATTATTTTTCTCACGTTTGTTTGTCGGATGTGATTTTGAATTCCTTTCCCCCTACATATATGACATATTTTTATGCTTTGAAAAACAAAGATTTTTCAGAATAGACTGAGCCTGAATAGGACATATAAGATATTTAATACTGAGGCGGTTTAGTCACATTATTGACATTTTAAAATGAAAAACCTTCTTTAGCTACCATAGCATCAGTACTCTTTAAATACCTTCCTTAATTTAACTTAAGACACTCTCAGAAGTCCACATTAGGGTCTTAAGTTGTGGACCCTCTTGAACGTTTCTGATTCCTAAGTAATGAGAAGCATTCAGGTACATTTTTTTTAATTCTATTTTTAACATCCCTGGAACACAAGTGGAGTTGGCAAGAGTCTCTTCATAAACCTCCCTCACTATCCTGTTCACCAAATTCTCCAGTAGATGCAAGAATTCTAATAAGTTTCAGCAGAAACATTTCTAAAAGCCCAATTTTTTTTCTGTCCATTGGTTTGGAAAATCCTGTTTCTCTGTATTAGAACTGAAATAGTGAAAAAGTGAGAGGCTTATCTGATATATTTAAGGAAGGGTAGAATTTGTGCGTGTGTGTGTGTGTTACATGTTGTCTCAAAAACATAAATGTATGTATGTATGAGGGTGATTCCTCCATCACTCACCTGATTCATTAACATATCATTTTCTTTATCCAAGCCCTTTCTAACAAGCCCAGTGACAAAGGTCAATCCTTTGTCAACCCTTTATGCCTGGATAATCAACTCAATAGAAAAAAGTCCATTATTTTAGGGCATCTTTTTCCTTTGATGTTGCTATGGGAAAGGTTTCTCTCATGTACTGTGAAAGGATTTCTTATCCTCATTAATTGTTGAAGTTCTTTTATAATTCCTGTGGTTCTTATGAAAATGCTGTATAGATCCCTACCTGATTAGAATGCTTGTAAGTTAATTGGAAAACAATTTTAAAAAATCATAGTTTAAATGCTTGAGATTAGGGTAGAAATTTAAGGTTCATTCCCTGCCCCTTGCCTTGCATCTGACTTCTTCTGGACATGAAATACCAGTATTTGTTTGCTGTTAAACTAAATGTAATGATGCTGTACTGTGTGGCATAGATATCAGATATAACCTTTAATAAATGGAAACTGTTCTGCTTTCTTAAGAGAGTATTGGTTGAATTTTTTTTTTTTATAAATCAAGATAGAAAATTTTTCATTTGAATATTTAGGAAAAGGAATTCTCATTTATTAACATCATAGGACTAAGTGTGAGTGGCTTGATGTTAGAGGCTACATTTGTTAAAGTGGCATTTTACATTTGTATTTCTAAAAAGGAGCTCCAATTTATAAAGATCAGAAAGAGAAAAAGGAAAACACAAAAAGGGTGGTGGATATTTGGGCTAGTGTTAAATGAGTTCAGAAAATTTGCTATAGCATGACAATAGATGTATGTACTATTAGCATATAACATGAATTGTTACAACCACTCTTTCTCTCTCTCTGTCTCTCCCTCCCTCCCTCTCCCATTATTACCCATCTTTTAGTTTTAGTTTTCTGTCCAAGCCATAGGTAAAGATACCAGTGTGTACAAACATGGGACTTCATTATAGTCTTAGACCAGCACATCTTCATGCTAGTTTCAGGTTTCATTATTTTTAGAGGAAGTTATTCCAACTTTACCTTTCATATCTCTTAACATCTTCTGAAAGTCATCAGAATAAGTTTTCATGGGAAATTTGTCATCTGAAGAACTTGATTTTAAACATGCATGATTATTCTCTTATTTTAAACTAAAATATGATAAACTAAATAAAACACTGATCATTTTATAATGAGTTGTAATACAGAGTAAGAAAAGAATTGCCTCACATATCCACAGCTATTGTTTAGTGCTGTAAATGAAGTAGATTTCACCCTCATCCAAGACTAACTTCTTTCAACTTTATTGAGATTAAGATAAGTTTCTAGATGTACTGGGCTGTGTGTGACTTAGGGTTTTCTTAAGTAAGAGATATGTTTAATTATATCTTTATATGTAGTCTTTGAAATTCAAAAGGGAAGTTTTGAAAAAAGTAAAATTTTACTTAATTCTTATTTGTATGCTTTCAAGTTGTCAGAAGCTTTTTGGGGTGGAGAGGTGGCTATTTCTGTATATCTTTGCATAATACCTTTATCTTAATTCAGTGCGTATATAATTCTATTGTTCATAGTTTATTTTTGTAGACATGGTCAAGTTTAAATAATAGTTTACATTTTATTTATTTATTTTAAAATTTATTTATTTATTTATTTTTGGCTGCATTGGGTCTTTGTTGCTGTGCACAGGCTTTCTCTAGTTGTGGCAAGCGAGGGCAACTCTTCATTGCGGTGCGAGGGCTTCTCATTGTGGTGGCTTCTCTTGTTACGGAGCACAGGCTCTAGGCACATGGGCTTCAGTACTTGTGGCGCGTGGGCTCAGTAGTTGTGACTCGCGGGCTCTAGAGCGCAGGCTCAGTAGTTGTGGCGCACGGGCTTAGTTGCTCCGCGGCATGTGGGATCTTCCCGGACCAGTGATCAAACCCATGTCCCCTGCGTTGGTAGGCAGATTCTTAACCACTGAGCCACCAGGGAAGTCCCAGTAGTTTACATTTTATACCTATTATTCTGTGTTGTTTTCTAAAGCATTTTACGGTGCAGTAAAAATCTCAGTGCTATTCTCATAGGGTTCTAGTCCTGGAGGCTCCACTTACCAGCCATAATCCATAAAACCAAGAAGGATTGAAGCCTGTCAACATCACTTTTAGTCAACTCAAGGATCGTTATGGAAAGTCTCAGAGCCACAGGGCTGTCCCTCTCCACCGGGCTTGGTATTAGTTGCCTCTTGACAGCCCAAGAAGTGTGTGAAGCTGTGAGGCTGAGTCACATACAGTTTTCACTTTGACACTGTGGAATGGCTGAAAAATGTCTTTTGTATTTTAACTATGAATTCCATGCAGCAGCCATATGTGAAATGTAAGGAATATAACTGTTATTCTGAGGCAGTTATTTTATAGTCAGTACAGCTGGGTTATTCTCTGCCTCAGAGCTTGGTTCCATCCCTGCTGAGAGACTGGGTGCCATTAGTCACAGTCTCATACTCTAGGCTTTCTGAGCTTCAGTTTTTAAGTCTCTTTACAGCCCAGGAAATAAAAAATTGGTGTAAAATTGGTGTTTGTATTCATATACATATGCAATAGATGCAAGGAAATAGTGATCTCTTCTTCATTTTTGAAATCATATTTGAAAATCCATCAAACCATTCCCTCAGACTTTTTTAAATTAAAAAAAGTAGAATATTTTTCCTTTTCAGGTATATTGAGCTTGGATTGTTATTTGTTACTTAAAAATATCTTTGAAATGCCTAATAATGTGTCAATTTTAATTTTTAGGGTAAATTAAATTTAAAGATAAAGTATTTATTTGGGGTCTCTCTTAGGAAATACTGAAAAAACTAGGAAAACTGATTTGTTTTGTTCACTGACTGATGATGTTTTAGAAAATGTGTGGCTTATTAGATCAACACTTTTTACTAAAGGAAATTATTTAACATCCATATTTTAAATCTCTAAAATATCTGAAGTATTACATCAGATATAGATGCAGGCCTAGAACTGAGTATCATAGTTTAGTGGCTTCCAAACTTATCACCATGACCTGTAGGAATGTAAGAAGTGTATTTTCATTGAGTTCTAGCACACATACACATATGTGTATTTATACACACACAACACATAAACCAAAGTTTCAAAATAAGTATGATTTTCCATTCTGTTCAGTTTATTTTTCCATTGATTTAGTTTTTAAATGTGGGTCTCAACCCACTAAATTAACTTCTCTGTTTGGAAAATGGGTCACGACTCACAGTTTGGCAAACACTGCTGCAGGGTAGGACTTGTCCAGCTAATGCTGCCATCTGCCACACTGATGCAGTGCAGGCGATGGTGAGGAAGCTTACCTGCCCCTGAGTTGATGATAGTCCTCGGAGTGGCTTTGGAGGGGAAGAAAGTGATGTGATGTCATAGTTGCTGGGGAGAGGGAGGAAGAGAGTATAGGAAAAGATAAATGAGAAGTGACTTAAGATGTTTTATGGAGCCAAGCAAAGCTATTTTCTATTTCAAAAAGACCCTAATTCTCGGGCTTCCCTGGTGGCGCAGTGGTTGAGAATCTGCCTGCTAATGCAGGGGACACGGGTTCGAGCCCTGGTCTGGGAGGATCCCACATGCCACGGAGCGGCTGGGCCCGTGAGCCACAACTGCTGAGCCTGCGTGTCTGGAGCCTGTGCCCCGCGACGGGAGGGGCCGCGATAGTGAAAGGCCCGCGCACCGCGATGAAGAGCGGTCCCCGCACCGCGATGAAGAGTGGCCCCCACTTGCCTCAACTAGAGAAAGCCCTCGCATGAACCGAAGATCCAACACAGCCAAAAATAAAATAAAATAAATAAATAAAGTAGCTATTAAAAAAAAAAAAAAAAGAAAAGTGCTTTAAAAAAAAAAAAAAAAAAAGACCCTAATTCTCATAAACAGAGAGACTTCTGTGCCTACTCTGTCTTCCAAGTGATTTCATGTATTTTGAGGCTAGAGAGACAAATAAAGGTAAGATCCCCATAGATGAAAAAAACAGAAAGAAACGGAGATGAGTGAGAAATTGAGAGAAAGCAGTGGAAGCAGATCTAGATTAGTGTGCCATATTCATTGAATAATGGCTCAGTTTTCTGTAGTACTGTGTGAGTGGAGAGGCAAATTTTCAGTGTCTCATGTTGCAGTAATCAGAGCGGACATGGGTATTTCTTTGTTGAAAGCAGATTCAGAAAGTGAAAAAAAACAAACAACTCACCAACTGTAATGGAAGCCAAAAGTCTCTCTACTTATATGCAATAACTATTAAGTTGCTGACAGCATTTTATCCTGCATACTTGCTGACAGAGTGCTTCAGGGCCACTCCTGGGCTCTCTAGTGAGCCCATCTAGTAACTTCCTGGATGTTAAAAATCATGCATTGTTACCAACAAATCACATCGAAACTGCAGACTTAGGGTTCCAGAAAGTATTCAATAGCAGTAGTTTTCCTGCCATTTTTACCAAGGTGCTTTTGGCCATGTTATTGCCAAAACTGAGTAACACTTAAGGCCTGTGGTCATACATGTTTCAGTTTCAGTATTCTTACCTTCATGTCCTTAAAAAATTTATCTGTTTGCAAGAATATGAGTCCCATAGGGCTGGGCTGTGTCTTGTGTACTTCTGTATCCTCAGCAATTAGCCTAGTGCCTGAGACATAAAAACACTAAATAAATATTTAACATTATTATTGAAGAATGCCTAGAAAACCAAATATTGGTTGTTTTTTTTTTTAATTGAGGTATAGTTGATATATAGCATATTAGTTTCAGGTGTAAAACATCATGATCCAATATTGTACACATTGCAAAATGATCACCACAATAAGTCTACTTAACATCCATCCCTTTACATAGTTACAAAACAATTTCTTCTTGTGATGAGAACTTTTAAGATCTACTCTTTTAGCAACTTTCAAATATACAATGCAGTATTATTAACTATAGTCACCCTGCTGTTAACATTACATCTCCAGGACGTATCTACCTTATAATTGGAAGTTTGTACCTTTTGACCCCCTTCTTCGTCCATTTCTCCCACCCTCACCCCTGCTTGCGGCAACGACTAATCTGTTCTCTGTATCTATGAGCTTGTTGTTGTTGTTGTTGTTTTAAACCATCAAGTATTTACCATGAAGTTCATCAGAGTATTTAAAACTCTGGTTCTAATAGCATACATATTTACTGCCTTAAAACTTTATTTTCTGATCTCTTGAGCTGGGATATCTTTGAGGCAATATAAATTAATTTTACTTTCTAATTTAAGATTGTGGTTGTAAATTGTTATTAACATCAGTAACTTTATTTGAAATGTAGATTTTGTGAATTATTCTGAGAACATTTTAAATCTAGTCCTCAAATTATTTTCCAATTAAGAAAGCATTTTTCTTAGCTGGATATTCCAACTACTTTCAATCTCTCTTGAGCTAGCCACTTTATAGAAAAATATTAGAAATCATTTTAGCATATTCTAGTTTTTTTGAAAACCAGATCTATCATATCAAGCTGACTTCTTGTTACATGTGATTTGGAGAGAAAAAGACTAAACAATTCTTTTTTGTAATTTTGAAATGTTCTCAAAAAAGGAAATGGTATCATGCTTACTTACATATTTATAATGCACTGGACATCCTATTTTGGTGAAAGGAAATAACATGGTGTTTCTTATCCTGTTGGGTTTTTTCCCTACCAATGTTTTACTTCTAAAAAGAATTTCAAACGCACTGACAACCACGTAAATAGAAAAGGTAATATCTAAAATGACTATTGTAGAAGTCATATTTCTGACAAATGCCATGGTTTCTGATCTAGATTGTACACTAGACATCTAGAAGTTATGTATTTCACTTTTTCCCACAAAAGGAGAAAAATAATTTCTCCAGTAAATAGTCAGTTAGGAAGGATTATTACTTGTCCGCTTGCCTAATAAAGTTTGAAAAAACAACCCCACCCCCCCCAAGGCAGAGGTGGCAATAAAGACCCATTTCAAGTGTATCATGGCCATGATTCAGGCAGCTAGGGAAGCTCCAGACTGGTGTTCTCTTTGTTGACCCTTCGAGAACAATAACAAACTATGAAACTCTGAGACTAGATAATACAAATCCATTAATGTTGCCAATGATTTGTAATGGGCGCTATTAAAGTTGGTACCTTGAGCACCTTCAGAAGTTTGAGACTACTGCAGTAAGTGATATTCTGTCATAAGTAGATACGGTAATTGTAAGTTATGGGTAGGAGGGATCCTTTTTTTTTTTCTTTGAATTTTATTTTATTTTTTTATACAGCAGGTTCTTATTAGTTATCCATTTTATACATATTAGTGTATATATGTCAATCCCAATCTCCCAAATCATCACAGGACCACCACCACCCCCTGCTGCTTTCCCCCCTTGGTGTCCATATGTTTGTTCTCTACATCTGTGTCTCAATTTCTTCCCTGCAAACCGGTTCATCTGTACCATTTTTCTAGGTTCCACATATATGTGTTAATATATGATATTTGTTTTTCTCTTTCTGACTTACTTCACGCTGTGTGACAGTCTCTAGATCCATCCATGTCTCTACAGATGACCCAATTTCGTTCCTTTTTATGGCAGAGTAATATTCCACTGTATAAATGTACCACATCTTCTTTATCCATTCGTCTGTCGATGGGCATTTAGGTTGCTTCCATGACCTGGCTACTGTCAATAGTGCTGCAATGAACATTGTGGTGAATGTGTCTTTTTGAATTATGGTTTTCTCTGTTTATATGCCCAGTAGTGGGATTGCTGGTCCCATTGCTGGGGTCATATGGTAATTCTATTTTTAGTTTTTTAAAGAACCTCCATACTGTTCTCCATAGTGATTGTATCAATTTACATTCCCACAAATAGTGCAGGAGGGTTCCCTTTTCTCCACACCCTCTCCAGCATTTGTTGTTTGTAGATTTTCTGATGATGCCAATTCTAACTGGTGTGAGATGCTACCTCATTGTAGTTTTGGTTTATATTTCTCTAATAATTAGTGATGTTGAGCAGCTTTTCACATGCTTCTTGGCCATCTGTATGTCTTCTTGGGACAAATATCTATTTAGGTCATCTGCCCATTTTTGGATTGGGTTGTTTGTTTTTTTTTTTTACTGTTGAGCTGCATGAGCTGTTTATATATATTGGAGATTAATCCTTTGTCCGTTGATTCATTTGTAGATATTTTCTCCCATTCTGAGGGCTGTCTTTTCGTCTTGTTTGTAGTTTCCTTTGCTTTGCAAAAGCTTTTAAGTTTCATTAGGTCGCATTTGTTGATTCTTGTTTTCATTTCCATTTCTCTAGGAGGTGAGTCAAAAAAGATCTTGCTGTGATTTATGTCAAAGAGTGTTCTTCCTATGTTTTCCTCTAAGAGTTTTATAGTGTCTGGCCTTACATTTAGGTCTTTAATCCATTTTGAGTTTATTTTTGTGTATGGCGTTAGGGAGTTTTCTAATTTCATTCTTTTACATGTAGCTGTCCAGTTTTCTCAGCACCACTTATTGAAGAGGCTGTCTTTTCTCCATTGTATATCCTTGCCTCCTTTGTCATAGATTAGTTGACCATAGGTGTGTGGGTTCACCTCTGGGCTTTCTATCCTGTTCCATTGATATATATTTCTGTTTTTGTGCCAGTACCATACTGTCTTGATTACTGTAGCTTTGTAGTATAGTCTGAAGTCTGGGAGCCTGATTCCTCCAGCTCCATTTTTCTTTCTCAAGATTGCTTTGGCTATTCGGGGTCTTTTGTGTTTCCATACAAATTGTAAAACTTTTTGTTCTAGCTCTGTGAAAAATGCCATAGGTAGTTTGATAGGGATTGCATTGAATCTGTAGTTTGCTTTGGGTAGTACAGTCATTTTCACAATGTTGATTCTTCCAATCCAAGAACATGGTATATCTCTCCATCTGTTTATATCATCTTTAATTTCTTTCATCAGTGTCTTATAGTTTTCTACATGCAGGTCTTTTGTCTCCCTAGGTAGGTTTATTCCTAGGTATTTTATTCTTTTTCTTGCAATGGTAAATGGGAATGTTTCCTTAATTTCTCCTTCAGATATTTCATCATTAGTGTATAGGAATGCAAGAGATTTCTGTGCATTAATTTTGTATCCTGCAACTTTACCAAATTCATTGATTAGCTCTAGTAGTTTTCTGGTGGCATCTTTAGGATTCTCTATGTACAATATCATGTCATCTGCAAACAGTGACAGTTTTACTTCTTCTTTTCCAATTTGGATTCCTTTTATTTCTTTTTCTTCTCTGATTGCTGTGGCTAGGACTTCCAAAACTATGTTGAATAATAGTGGTGAGAGTGGACATCCTTGTCTTGTTCCTGATCTTAGAGGAAATGCTTTCAGTGTTTCACCATTGAGAATGATGTTTGCTGTGGGTTTGTCGTATATGGCCTTTATTATGTTGAGGTAGGTTTCCTCAGTGCCCACTTTCTGGAGAGTTTTTATCATAAATGGGTGTTGAATTTTGTCAAAAGCTTTTTCTGCATCTATTGAGATGATCATATGGTTTTTCTTCTTCAATTTGTTGATATGGTGTATCACATTGATTGATTTGCATATATTGAAGAATCCTTGCATCCCTGGACTAAATCCCACTTGATCATGGTGTACGATCCCTTTAATGTGTTGTTGGATTCTGTTTGCTAGTATTTTGTTGAGGATTTTTGCATCTATATTCATCAGTGATATTGGTCTGTAATTTTCTTTTTTTGTAGTATCTTTGTCTGGCTTTGGTATCAGCGTGATGGTGGCCTCGTAGAATGAGTTTGGGCGTGTTCCTTCCTCTGCAATTTTTTGGAAGAGTTTGAGAAGGATGGGTGTTAGCTCTTCTCTAAATGTTTGATAGAATTCACCTGTGAAGCCATCTGGTCCTGGACTTCTGTTTGTTGGAAGATTTTTAATCACAGTTTCAATTTCATTACTTATGATTGGTCTGTTCATATTTTCTGTTTCTTCCTGGTTCAGTCTTGGAAGGTTATACCTTTCTGAGAATTTGTCCATTTCTTGCTGGTTGTCCATTTTATTGGCATAGAGTTGCTTGTAGTAGTCTCTTAGGATGCTTTGTATTTCTGCAGTGTCTGTTGTAACTTCTCCTTTTTCATTTCTAATTTTATTGATTTGAGTCCTCTCCCTCTTTTTCTTGATGAGTCTGGCTAATGGTTTATCAATTTAGTTTATCTTCTGAAAGAACCAGCTTTTAGTTTTATTGATCTTTGCTATTGTTTTCTTTGTTTCTATTTCATTTATTTCTACTCTGATCTTTATGATTTCTTTCCTTCTGCTAACTTTGGGTTTTGTATGTTCTTCTTTCTCTACTTTCTTTAGGTGTAAGGTTAGATTGTTTACTTGAGATTTTTCTTGTTTCTTTAGGTAGGCTTGTATAGCTATAAACTTCCCTCTTAGAACTGCTTTTGCTGCATTCCTTAGGTTTCGGATCGTTGTGTTTTCATTGTCATTTGTCCCTAGGTATTTTTTGATTTCCTCTTTGATTTCTTCAGTGATCTCTTGGTTGTTTAGTAACGTATTGTTTAGCCTTCATGTGTTTGTGTTTTTTACGTTTTTTTCCCTGTAATTCATTTCTAATCTCATAGCATTGTGGTCAGAAAAGATGCTTGATATGATTTCAATTTTCTTAAATTTACTGAGGCTTGATTTGTGACCCAAGATGTGATCTATCCTGGAGAATGTTCCATGCACACTTGAGAAGAAAGTGTAATCTGCTGTTTTGGGATGTAATGTCCTATAAATATCAATTAAATCTATCTGGTCTGTTGTGTCATTTAAAGCTTGTGTTTCCTTATTTATTTTCATTTTGGATGATCTGTCCATTGGTGTAAGGAAGGTGTTAAGTTAAAGTCCCCCACTATTATTGTGTTACTGTCGATTTCCTCTTTTATAGCTGTTAGCAGTTGCTTTATGTATTGAGGTGTTCCTATGTTGGGTGCATAAATATTTATAATTGTTATATCTTCTTCTTGGATTGATCCCTTGATAATTATGTAGTTTCCTTCCTTGTCTCTTGAAACATTCTTTATTTTAAAGTCTATTTTATCTGATATGAGTATTGCTACTTCAGCTTTCTTTTGATTTCCATTTGCATGGAATATCTTTTTCCATCCCCTCATACTTTCAGTCTGTATGTGTCCCTAGGTCTGAAGTGGGTCTCTTGTAGACAGCATATATATGGGTCTTGCTTTTGTTGTATCCATTCAGCGAGCCTGTGTCTTTTGGTTGGAGCATTTAATCCATTCACGTTTAAGGTAATTATCACTACGTATGTTCCTATGACCATTTTCTTAATGTTTTGGGCTTGTTTTTGTAGGTCCTTTTCCTCTCTTGTGTTTCCCACTTAGAGAAGTTCCTGTAGCATTTGTTGTAGAGCTGGTTTGGTGGTGCTGAATTCTCTTAGCTTTTGCTTGTCTGTAAAGATTTTGATTTCTCCATCGAATCTGAATGAGATCCTTGCCGGTGGAGTAATCTTGGTTGTAGGTTCTTCCCTTTCATCACTTTAAGTATATCATGCCTGACGTGGGGCTCAGAACCTTCACTCCAGTGGGTGGACTTCTGTGGTATAAGTGGTCTCCAGTTTGTGAGTCACCCACCCAGCAGTTATGGGATTTGATTATATTGTGATTGCACCCCTCCTACCATCTCACTGTGGCCTCTCCTTTGTCTTTGGATGTGGGGTATCTTCTTTTGGTGAGTTCCAGTGTCTTCCTGTCGATGTTTGTTCAGCAGTTAGTTGTGATTCCAGTGCTCTTGCAAGAGGGAGTGAGAGCACGTCCTTCTACTCTGCCATCTTGAACCAATCTCTCTAAATTAGGAAGGATCTTTAATTTTCTTAAAACAGGAATTTAAAAATATAGTCAAATAAATCTAATTATCTCTTAAAACAGTTTTTTTCTAAATAGTGAGGTGGATATTTGTTTTCTTCATATCCCAAAGTTTCATTTTCTATAGAATTATTTGCCAGTAAATAAAAATGACAAGCTTGTAGTTCAGGAAATTCACAAACTGTACTATATGCAATGAAATGTAAGATTTGGAGAAACTATTATAAATTTAATATTGCAAATACAAGTCAGCAGTAAGGTACCATTTGGATATTTACAGTTTTACTAAAATATTTTAAATATTAATATTTAAGTTCTTTCTATAGTGTGACCAGATCAGAACATTTGTGATAACCAGGAAATAGCTTCACAAGTGGTCATTCATCTGCTAAAATAATATGTTCTTTCTAGTGTTAAAGTAGTTTTAATTGTTTTCTGCTAAGATTTAGTCTGGTTATAGTCAAAATATTAACAGTGAACACACATTATATACCTTTTTTAAAAAAGTAGTCTATCCAGAATCTATATAGATAGACACATAAAATGACATTTTAGGTTGTTTGACTATCCAAAATTTCTTCTCAATAGATTGCAATATTTTAGAGTCAGATTCAACTTACTAAGTCTTAATAAAAGCAGTTCTCTAGTCGGAAATTCATTTTGTATAAAACTTTTTTCTTTTTTTTTTTGGTTCAAAGTATGCTGAGACTTTGAGAAACAAATAGTATAAATGAATATTTAAATTAAATGTACCCCTAATGTATATATATATATTTTTTTTACATTTTATCATCAAATGTTACAACCATATTGATATCTCTTTGGGTATCTCATCTTTTTTTTTTTTTTTTTCTTATTTGTCAGTATTTGAAAACTTTCTAACACGAAAAAGGAAAGCAGGATAATATGCTTGTTTAAAACCAAAAGCATGAATGGTTAGTACCGTTATTAAGCAAACAAATATTATAGCCAACATTTATTGAGCACCAAGTGCCAGGCACTGCTCTAATTAATTCTCAGACAACCTGTAAAGTGTAGGTACTTGTAGCATTTTCAGTTTTACAGATCAGGAAAACGTAGAAGGCTTAGTGACACACTGAAGGTTACAGTGCCAACAGGTGGTTTACATTATATTGCCTCCTATGGAGTATTATTTTAGTGTATACTATTTAGTGTACTAATTACTATTTATGTTGCATTACCATATATAGTATATTATTGTAATTCTTGAAGCCCTTCTGCGTTTTGATTTTACAGCAGGCCAAAATTATCTCTGTAATTGGTATAATACTAGTTAAGACATGGATTGTACTAAATGACTTGACCAAAGGAAATGTGGTTCCACCACAAGGATCAAGGTAGAGTCATTGTGGTTTATTTACATCCAAAGAGATGGGAGTATAAAGAGCTCAAAGTTATAATCTTACTTCTACTACTTATTTAGTCATTGTTGAGTGTTTATGTTCATTAGTTGTTAATTGTAAGAGCTGAGAGTTCTTGTATTGAGAACATTTGTGAATTGCTGAAATATTAAAAGGCTTCTAATTAAAATATCTTCTGATATAGTTATGGAGTGTTTTCCTTTTTGTTCACAAAGCGTCTAGTTTGGAGTTTATTGTGTCATATATTTCTCCTCAGCCATGATTTTTTAGAAGGGCCAACCCTCCTAGTTGTTTTCCTTTTGAATTAAATGCTTTTTATTTTGCCTTTATTACTTTTTAATATCCAAGAGATTTGGGTGAAAGTATTATATGGTTATTAATTTGAAATAGTCTCTAGAAATCTATTTCTTCAAGAACCAGCTGGGAAGAAATCAGGTATATAAACAAATCACCTGAGCATTTTGTGTGCTCTGACTAGCTCAGAAAGAAAAAATTAGTACCTCATTTGCAAGATATTTTTTTTCAACCAGGTGTGGTAGTTTTGCTAGATACAGTGAAAAACAGTCTCTCATTTTTTGACTCAAAGTTGTGTATGCTTTGTGAGCATAGATGGAATTAAAGCATTTTAAGGTTTTTCAAGATCAGTGTATCTTGGACGCATTTTGATGACTCAGGGCTGATGTTAGCTGCAGAAGGGAACTAGAGCAGAATTGCACTGAGAAGGAGCAGATGTTTTCTAAGTTTCAGGATGAGTAGGTTGGTTGCATAGCACAAGAGTAACTGGACAATGTAAGAGGCAGTGACAGTGAAAATAAGCAAGGAGATGTTCTCAGGGTGGTTATGGTTTAGCAAAAGGATGAATGAAATAAGGCAACATGCATATGATGCAGGTCATTAGATGTCACAAAGTGGTGATTTCTGGAGTGAAATGGAGCCACACAAGGCAAAGGTAGAAACTGTACTGGTGAGGGTAAGTTACTACCAGTGATGAACTATTCCGTTCTCTTGTATCCTATTAAGAGATATAGACTTCCGTGCTCTATAGGGCTCAGTCTTATCCATAATAAGTAAAATCTTAAGCCTGTTGAGGATTTTCAAATGCCTTTACTGGCCTGAATGATTTATTAAATCAATACAATTATGAAAAATTATAGTTTGGGAGAGAAAAGTGAAGACAAGTCTGTTCTTTTGAGTTCTTCTTATTCTTGGTGGAGTGCCAAATGTCCTTAATAGATTGACTTCCCTTGAGTCCAGGCCTCTGCTTCACTCAGTTCTGTTGACTGTTAACTAATGGCCACCTCTTCTGAGGGACTTGAGGTAGAGCCACATCGCTTTCTTCCTCCAAACCTTCCACTCCTTGATAGTTTCTATTTTAGGCATCTTGACACTCTCTAGCATAAATTCAGTCTCCTGTTTCTGGCCTTCAGAACCTTTCTTAAGTTTATCCCACACTAGTTTGATTTTTTTTTTTCATTTTTAAATCATTACCAAGAGTGGCTTCCTGTTGCCCACTGTAGCAAATGTAAATTCCTTCCATTGGGCTTTCCTGTGCTCTTGTCCCCTCATTTTCCCTAACTCCCACTCCCCTCTAATGGTGACAATTCCCTATTCCTTTGACTATATGTACTAGTCTCTTGGCAATTTTATATCTCAAAACTTACCTGCTAGTCAAAAAGAAACATTGATTAGGTATATATGTACAAAGTATTTTGGTGAAGACAGGGATATAAAGATTAATAAGCTATTTTCTCAATGTTTTGTAATAGCCTATATGGGAAAAGAGTCTGAAAAAATATATATACATATGACTGAATCACACTGCTGTACACCTGAAACTACCCCAACATTGTAAATCAACTATATTTCAATAAAAAATACAGTAAAATAAAAAAAATTATTTTATATGCCCCTAACTTATTTATAGTCTGATTGGTGAGATGGAAAGAATCTCTTTGTAAAAAGATAATTAACAACAGAAAGTAGAATGTGATGTGTCAGATGCTTGGAATTAGCTATAGATGTCCAAAGCTGAGGAAAAACTCTGGGCTGGGGTAGTTGAAGTGGGATTCACAAAGGAAATAAGAACTGTGTTTTCCTACCAATTAGGTGAATAGTAGGGTGTGTGTGTGTGTGTGTGTGTAAGAACTGTGTTGTCCTACCAATTAGGTGAATAGTAGGGTGTGTGTGTGTGTGTGTGTGTGTGTGTGTGTGTGTGTAAGAAAGAGAGACTTTGTCTTTCTCTGTTTACTCCCTGTAGGAATAGGAGAATGACAGGTGTTTTAGGGAAGTAGAAAATGCAAAGTGTGGAGTGGAACTATAAAGTCTTGCCTGGAGTATAAAAGCAAAAGTTTATGTAAGGAAGTAATACGAGATATGGTTGAAGAGGTAAATTGGTGTTAGAGAATTAAAAAGAAAAAAAACACACTTAACAGCAAAACTATACAGACCACTTTAAGAATTTGTAATTTGGAACTGGGCAGGGACTAATACCTTTTTTAGAGAAACATCAGAATTTTAGCTGAGAACCAAACTCACCATCAAGAACTGACATTTTCTTGCTGATTTGTATCAGTATTTCAGATGGCTTCTTTAGACTCAGCTAAAGTAACTAATAATAATGCTCACTGCCATGGACAGACAAAAGGGTCCTGGATTCCTAAAGTCATAACTGTCAGGTAGTAAAATATTTTTATATCTTCTTCATATTGTTTGAAGTAGAGCTAATATAAAAATAGTTCCAATTAATGTTTCTATTTGTTTTTTTCTGACATTCTCTTGCTGTTCAAGTGGAACTATTATTTGTGACAGGAAGTGAATGCACTAGAGAACCTTTCTTAATGTGACTAGTTATACTTTTGAATCTGACCGTTCAAGTCACGGAAGATCTTGCCTTTCCATAGTTGTTATTTCAGTTATTTTCATCTCTTTTTTGTGTGTCTTGAGAAGTTAAGATTAAGCCCAAGTCTGTTAGACATAGTTTTCATGGGAGACTTGTATCCTGGAAAAAGACAACAGATTGATTGGTTCAGGTTTGTTCAGTGCAGATTTTTATTGTGAGAAAGAAATCAGTTCATTATACCTTTTTCCCCATTGAAGGTGATAATTACCCTTTATTGTTGCATTCACAGCTTCTTTAGAGAATTATCTTCAAAATTGTGACTTTAAAAACATAGCATCAAGACTATTATTGACTTAAAAATAAATAATAATTATTTATAAATAATACATAAATAAGTCTAAAAATCTAGCTCTTCTGGTGTACCATTTTCGTTAAACATTTCCTTCAGTGTTTCTGCATGGTAATCTGGAAGCAGAAACCTGAACTCTAGTGATATACTACCCAGTAATAGAATTTGCATATTTTTGGTTTGATATGTATTCTTTCTTTTGGAAATAACAACCTTTGACGTTATTTTTAAAGTTAGATGTTTTTGTTAAGATCAATGATCATTTACAAAAACAGCTATGGCATAAATGGAATGGTAACATATGACTTTAATTGTACTAGGAATAGAAAAAAATAAGGTATTTTTATAAAGAGCAAAAGAAATCATTTTTATTGAGCACATATTATATGCCCAGGACATATTATACCTTCTAATATTTATAAAGTCTTATAAAGTAAATATTATTTCTACTTACAGATGAGAAAGTTGAGACACAGAGAGGTTAAATAACTTGCCCGTGGTCATGCAAACCAGTAAATGATATAATTGGGATCTGAACGCAGATTTTCCTGACTCCCTAAGCCCACTCCCTTTGTTCTTTACAATACTGTTTTTGTGTAAATATTGCTGACTTAAATTTTCCATTGGAGACGTTGATCAAGTATTCCAAGGGAGTCAGCCCATACAACAACAGTGCGTTGAACAGAGCAAGCTCTATAGAAATGCAAGACGGTAGAGAGATCAGTGACCCAACGACATCATCATTTAATGAAAATTTTCCCATGTAGCTTTTCTAAGCAAGCATGTATGTTAATTTTTTCATTTGATAAATTGGAAGTATCCCTACCTTCTTAAAGTGTCCTATAATTTATAGAACTTTTATTTTGAGTATTGTCTTGGACTATTTGCCTGTACTTTAATAAAGTGATGGCTTCAGGAATTGTTAATATCTCTTAAGCCAGTTACTGCCTCAGAAAGTGGCCCAAGATTACTGTGCTTCGGGGTTGGTGATTTGCTGTCAGCTATTATTTCTCAAAGTCAAATTCTGGCAGTTCCTTTCTTGCTGCTTCTTTCTTTTTTTTTTTTTTTTTTTTTGTCCTGTGAGTAACTTAAAAAGTACCAAAATTTCTAGGGAAAATTAGGTGACTAAACTTGTTAAATCAGTAACCTTAATTTGCACCTGATTATATGCATCCATAAGCTCTGACCAGTGGGCCTAAAGGTGTCTCTACATCCTCCTGGAAAAGTGTAGTACTTTCATTCACTGACATTGCGTTCCTATTTTTTCTTTTTTTAATAAGGAGGTGTTAATTCTGCCATATTTGTCTTAAGACAGTACCGCACTACTGGTAATGTTTTGTTTGCTGGAAGGGCCTACAGACTTACCCTTTATTTCTTTTAATTTACGTACGCTGCTCTTGTGGTCCTAAATATTTGAATGTGGTTCTGCTTACTGGCTGTATAAGTGTAAAGACAGCCAAGAAGGCAAAAAGCATCAGCAGCTCTGCTCAGAAATGATGTTCTTTCACTTGCGGTGGTTTCTTTTCTTCAGTGAGCCTGCCGCTGCCTTTCCTCACCGTCTCCCTTTCTTCACGGTGGCAGTAGTTGATGTCTCTGTCACTGCTACTCACAGCCGCACCAAGTGACGTAAAACAGGTTTGAAACTTACAATACTTTTCCCGAAACACAGGTGTATCTTCAAGTTTGTCAAGCAGAGTGACTGAACCAGTTCTGCTTTCTATTCTCTTGTCAGCCAGTGCCTTGCCGGAGTTTTCACATTTGTTGTCACAGTAGCGGTGCAGTGTGGTTTATAATCCATATGCCTCTCTTAGGTACATCTGCAGGTTTAAACGCTTTGCTTGTCCCTACAACACGGGACTCATCTCTACTGCTTGAGTGCTTCTGGTGTATAATCACGGTAGCAGTGTATTTCAGCTTCACCATGGTCATCTTAAAGAAAACACACAGGAGCTTTAATATAAGCTGGGAGCTTTTCTACCAAACTAGAAATATGCTAATGGCAGATTCCAGGCACTCTCATAAAGGCACTATATTATTATTAAGAGGAACCTCTTAAAGAATGGTTTCATCTTAATTAATTTTACTATTAATAAGGCCCCTTTTGGAATTTTTCTTTTGGGGGCTTACAACAGAAACATAAGATGTTGGGTTCTCCTTAATATACAACTAATATGTATTCAGAAATGGGTCAACCATAGTGTCACAATTTTGTTGTGATCATTTATAGCCATGGACTAATAGCCTGCAGATGCCTCTCAAATCTTTACCTCATTCTTCTCTTAAACCACAGTTTTGAATCTTCAGATGCCTACTGGGCATTTATATTGACTCTTTCAAATCACCTCAGATTTGCTCATTTTTGTTACTTATTCTTTAAATGAACATTTAATGGCTACCTGCATCACTCAGTCATGAAACAAATTTATTAGGTACCCATTATGTGCCAAGCACTTTGATAGGCACTGAAGTTAGAGCAGTGAATAAGACTGACATGGTCCCTGCTTTTGTGGAGCTCACTGTGTAATGCACAAGACTGCTGATTGAATCAGTTCTTCAGGAGTGACGACTGTAATGATAGGGAAGATAAAGGGGTTGTTTGGATGGAGGGCAAGGGTCTGTAGCTTTGTCTCATGGGTTGGGAGGACCTCCCTAAAGAAGTCACCTTTAAGCCCAGAATTGAAGGGCATGAAGGAGTTAGATGAGTCGGGGCAGGCTGGTCTCTCTGTGCCTCAGTGTCCTCATGTGTAAAGTACCAAGAGAAAACTAACAGTAAATTAGTTAATGCATGCAAAGCACCTAGGACAGCACCTGGCCCTGAGTGTGGCTGCTGTCTTCATCACCTTTATCATTGTCATCAGTCATTCGTTTTTTCAGGCATTCAAATAAACATTGATTGAGCATGTACCAAGTGCTGGGTATTTTTCAGTACCGTGGTGGGATTCAGAAATGAAAAGTTAAAAATCTGCCTATTCTAGGCTCTTAAGGTGTGTATACAAATAGTTTAATAGCAAAAAGAATAATACAGTAGGAACCGTAAGGGAGGTATGAGCCAATTTCTGGGAAGGAGCAATCCTTTCTTTCTGGGAGTGGTATTTGATTTGTGTCACTTACTTGGCAAATAATATATACTGCCTGTGAAATCTAATATTTTCCTGTATTCTTATTAACTTTTAAGATTTTACATGCATAGGTCTTTACTTGCCACTGAAACTTTCCATGTTTGAATCGAGAAAGTATGTATCACACAGACTGAAGTAGGTGAATAGTAGGCGCTCTGTATGTTGGTGAGTGGTCTTGGAAACCTATAAAACTTTCTAGGGTCACTTATACAAAAGCCTCATAACTGCTGGAGACCTTTATTATGATAGTAGCACATGCTTTAGAGGGACTCAATATAGATTAAGAAGTAGATGTCGCTTCCTCTAAAATAAAAAAAGTTCCCCATATTATTCTTCAGGGGTGCAGCAAATGTTGATAACACCAAATGTCTGTTTTAATACTTTGCTATAGTAAAGTGGCATCCCTGACATCATTTTTTGAAATGTATTACCATATGCAGCTGAAAAAAATTAGAGCAAGACTCAAAATTGGTAATCATTTAAATGTTTTTTGTTTGACGGTAGCAAAAGTAGCATACTTCACTTTTGCTGGTACAAAATAAGAAGCTCAGCAGACGGGAATATATTTCAACAAAATGAAGTTTGCAAAATGTTACTTACATCTCTCTCTTGAGAGAAAACAGTTAATTGTGTAGTAAATAGCATATTGTAGCTTTTGGTATATAAAATTAGTGAGCTTCTTATTTGCTGGAATCTTTTGTTTTTATGTCTTAATGCAGTACATTTATGATTAAGATGCAAGCTTTTTTTTTTTTTTTTTGGTCTGAACTTTAAAGCAAAAAGCTGTTATTTCTAATAAACAGGTATTTCCCTCACAATTAGGTAGAACATTGAGCTGACCATAGCAAACAGTGTTGTAGATAATATCATCCAAAAAGAAGTAGATTAATGTATTTTTAAATTAAGGGTAGTCTTCAGAAATTCCCTGGTAATAGGTCTTTGCAGTGGCTTTTAATCTCTTAAAACACAAGGCTTGCATGGGATGAGACATGAATTAATTTCCCTGCTTTTGACAAAATTGAATCCAAAACCATCCACATACATATGACAGTCACTTCTAGAGAGTAATTAGCTTGCTATAAATACAAGAGATTTCCTGTGAGAAAATTGCTCATGCTATGTAACCAATAGAGAAATCTGGCGGATTAGAGAAAAAGTATATCTTATCCAAAAAAATAGAACCCTTCAGTTTTTTAGTTTGTTTTGGCTCTTGTGCTTTTTTGCTGAAATTTAGTTGTGAGAAATGTGGCAGGCTGGTGTGTGAGACATGTTTATGCCCTTTATGGGGTGTGAGATTAACTTCATAATTAGCTTTTAGAGATCTTTATGGAAATTTTTTCGTGAATCTATTAAAATGCACAAGGATGATTTGCCATTCAGTTGAAAAGCAAACCAATCCCTGAACCTTAGGATAGACTTTAGAACTAGATGAATCTGGTAGGATTCTCATCCAATGTGTGTACCTTGGTTTTATATCTATGAAATGGAAATGACAGCATCTACTTCTTAGAATCATGGTGTGAATTCTATAGAATAGTGTGGATAAAGCATCTAGCACAAATCTAGGCTTATAAAAGTCATTTTAAAAAATGGTGTTTCCTTCTACCCCCCCCATCACTTCTTCTCTAAGGCATTTAATGAGACATTACAAACAGGGGCCTTGTTCTTTTATCACCTTGGGATCCAGATCATTAGGATCTTCTGATCTTTTTACATTTTTCTTTCATATGAGGAATTGTGGCATGAGAAACTGAGTACATAACTAACTCCACAGGTATGCTTCTTGGATATTTGTTGTAGGGAACCTGGGCTGCCTAAAACTTGATACACCTCTTCTAAAAAAGTAGAGCATGTGGCTGTGCTTGAGAGTTTCTGTCTGTGCTGCAGGGTTCTAACTTAAGGAGACATTTTGATTTTGAGCTCAAGGTATTGTTTCAAAGCCAGGTATCACTTTGGTTTTAATTTATAAATAACCTCGTGGAATAGCCACTTTTCCAATTCAGGTTGACAACAGAATGAAAATAAACCAAATAGTCAGTTGTTTCCTTTCCTCTACTACTATTAATAGTTTTAGGCTATATAAAAGCATATAAATATGCTCTATAACGCATATTCAGTAAAACATATATTGAGTAAGTCAAGGTGAACTACATGGGGTTTAGTTTCTTCAGTTTATTTAGTTTTATTTTCTTGTCGTTTAAAATGGAAGTTAACAGAAATAGAATAAGAATTCTTCTGTTTGTGTATGTAATACATGATCATATTTTCCTAACATAAATTGAGTGCAGAATAAACCCCAGGAAATAACAGGAAAGCAGGCTAACAGAATTGCAGCCCCCTATGTCTACCAAAAGGTTTACATAGGTTAACTCATGCAGACCCAATAGGAACCATCTGGCATTGTGCTCCAGGTTACATGGCTTAAAAATTGAACAGCATAGAGTGGCGTAACATAGAGCCTAAGGCTTGTACAGCACGGAGCACACCACAAATGTGTCAAAAGCACTGGAATCAAGATTTTAATCTACTTCTACCTACTCCACAGTTCCTTATATTCTTTTGTAGCCCTCTCTTTCCTAAATTGTCTCAGTAATCTAGCAAGGTGAGGAAATACTGAATTGTCCTTAAATTGCACTCTGTGTGGTTATTTGAAGAAGTTAAAAGGAAGCAGTCTGGTATGTTAGAAGGAGCTCAGGACTGGGTATGAGATTTGGGGTTCTTGTCTTCGTCTTAAAAGAGTTTTCTTTTTTTTTTTAAATTAAAAATACAGTTTTTCAGTAAATCATGTCTAGCATCCTTTTTAGTCTTTTTAAACTACAACTAAAATACAGTCATTTATGATTATTTGACTTTAAGGATTTATAAAAGAAAGTGAACACATTCAAAGTCAAATGAAATAAATGCTTTGAGAATTCTATTCAGATCACATGGTTAAAAGCTTTGGAGCCAGGGGAAAGTAAGCTTGAAACCTTCCGTGACTAGCTGTCTGAATTTTGTAAACACAGTCTGTGACCTCATGGTAACATATGTCTGCTCTTCCTTATAAATTTGGTCTAGTTTACCAAAGGGCGATATATTAATTAGTAATAATAAATTGGAATTACTCTAAAACAGTCTTCCTTATAGAGCAGAATTCAGAATAAGTTAGGTCTACAAGATGTCGCAACCATGCTGGCTTTCCTAAAAGAACTGGATCTACTCCAAGGAGCTCAGCAGTACACATGTCAGAGATAGCAGTCGGATGAGGCCTTCCCCCTCGTTCTGCAGGGCGGGTGCTTAGAAGATGGCCCCAGCCATAGAGGAATTGTGGTTGGTCTCTTTCTGATACAAATGTCCTCCCACCTCCCTCCCTCCCCTCAGGTGGTGGTAGGGGAAGCTCTTTGGACTCATCAGAATATGACTGTACAATAATACAAGCTGTGAAGAAGTATTTGTTGTGCAAATGACCTATATCTCTTAAAAAGGAGAAAGTACCCCTATTCCCATTCCAAAGAGCTGGAGAGTGTTGTACCTGTGATACACCTTCAGGTAGAGTAAATACTAGAAACCACAAGTTCTATATCTGCAGATCTGGAGGCTATAAATAAAAATAATCACACACATCCAAATGATGAGATTAAATTGTATGTTGGCCAGTGTGGTATAGGAAAGAGGAAAGATTACAGGGCTGATTATCAAGAATGTAGAATCTCCTCCTGAATCTATCATTTTCTGACTGCACAGGCAGTTGTATGTGTGTGTTTGAGGGCTGGGATTTGTTCATCTTTAGGCCTTGGAAGGTTAAAAAATGACAGAGGTGCTTTCTGTTTCTGTCTGAGCCTCAATTGCAGGGTTTGATTTACTACTCTGTCTCCATTTTAGAAATTTTTTTGTATCCAAATATCACCTACATGCTTTCTAAAAGCTCTGGATTTGATATTTAAAATTGAAAAAAATATGTATACATCATAAACATACATATCATACACACACACACACACGCATGCGCGTGCACACACACACACACACCCCAAACACAGGAAAAAAAATGTAAAGGAATGAATGCTTCTATATTTATTTCTTCCCTGTTACTTTATACAGGCATTTTGTAGTTTTCTGGGTGAATAGAGAGAAGGATGGAAAAAAGAGCCTAGCAACCTACTCAAACTTAAGCCCAGTTCTTCATCCATCAGTGGGATATTTCTTCTTCCTTCAAGAAAGTCTTTCCTCCAAACTTCTGCCTCCTGCTACAATAATATGACTCTTTCTGTCAAAGGGGGTGAGAACTGTTAATAATAACAATAGTATATAAAAATAATGGAATGTCTTATTTTAAATCTTTTTCTCATAATCTGTCTACTATCATTTCTTTCTCCACAGTGATGACAGCCTTTCCATTTTCCCTTACATACTAAATATTTACTAGGATTTCATCTTTTGTATTTTTTCCAAGTTATATTTTATTTTCTGCAAAAATACCTTCTCTAAAATTTTCATTATATTACTTTTCCTAATGGATATTCAAAAGATGCTTTGAATTTGAATTTAGACCCTATTAGTAGGCTATTCATTAAGTCCTCTGTTGGATCATTAATAAAGTGATCAATTATTAGAGACTCGAAACCAACGTTTTGTACCCTCAAGGCAGACTCTCAGTGTGTTGTCATATGTCTTTTCTTGGTCTGTAGCCTTTCAGCTTGTGTCCTATTGAATATTTTTATTGAACTAACTTGGCAAATCATATTTCTTGAGACAGTTTGCTGACCCTACTATCTGCAGATTTTGTAGGAAATTTTGATGGAGATCTTTCTTAAGATTTATTATGGAAAATTATTTTAAGAAGGAAATGTAGATTCATTTTAGAGTGGCAGACAGGAAGGCAGAAACTATTTTGAATTTTTCCTTATTTACATGGGTCCTAAGTCACTGTTTAAAATAGGAATCTTGCAAAACTAGCTCACGAGAATGTGAAGGGTTAATATTAACAAAGATGTTTGAGTTCCTGTGAGTGGAGCTATGTAAATGAATTACTTAGTTAAAATTTGCATATTTACACTGTGTATTTTTCTAGTGCTTCTCCTATTTGTATACTTGATACAAAAAGGAATGATACATTCATCTTTTTTCCTACTGTGAACAATATTGATAAATGCTGGGTGGATGGATGCATCATTATCTTTAATATTTTAGGAAGCAGAAAATTTCTGGTTTATAATGAATATGATGCAATGGGATGCCTTAACTTTTGTGTGTTTGTTTTCCATCTGACATAAAAATGCATGGTGGATGGTGTGTTTGCTTACTTTCTCCTCCCTGTTTCCCCCTTCAGTTCTCCCCAGTAGCTGACATCCAATTTCCTCTTTCACTAGAAGTCATACCCACATCCACAAAGGAAAAGCCTAGTTTTATGTGGCAGCATGCATGGTTTCAAAGGACTTCTACTCAGAAAGCTGTGATTGAGCCAACTACTAATTACCCATATAACCAGGTCATTAGATTGGATTTATTCTATTTTGGTTTGGTTTGGTTTTTCAGGCCAGAAGTACATAACTTTTCATGCATGTTTGCATGCAAAATTTTTCATGGAGGATGTACTGTGTGCAAGGCACTGTATTAGAGCTCCATCCTGATGGAGCTCATTGTCAAGTCGAAGACGTAGAGAATTCACGAGGCCGTTTTTCTAAGATAAGGGAAGAGTCAGGTGCTGTGAGAGCACATCAATGAAGCAGAGAGTCCGTGGAGTCAGGGCAGGTTTCCCAGAGAAAGTGATCCTGATAAAAGAGAGGTGGTTAGCCAGAGGGGAAGAGAGGATGATGTGAGAGCCTGATCAGTCCAGGGGGTGAAAATCATGTAATCGTGGCTGGAATGTTTCAAAATCTGATGTCACTTCTATAATTTCTTTGTATAATGCTCATCAAGGTTTTTTTTTTTTTTTTTAAGCACATACTTACTGAACACCTCTTTTGTGTTCAGTGGGATCTGGCAGTGAGCAAAACAAGGGTCCTTGTTTTGTTTGCTCAAGGAGCTTACCATCTGATAAGGGAGAATGTAAACAGAAGGAAGAAATTATACTCTGAAATAATATATCACGTGGTATTTCAGGAGCTGACAAAACAGACTCAATTCTCTAGAGAAAAATGTCATCTGAAATTATTAAAGTCAAGCATCAGCTCTTCTTGGCCAGCATGTTGTGCCAGAGAGGGACAACGGGAGAGATGGGTGAGCGTATTTGCCTGGCCCAGGGAAGCCTCTGCACAGTGTATCACTCTGGGAAGGGCGAGGGCGTGGGGAAGGGTGGAGGAGCCATGAGCTGGGGTCTGGCTTGCTGTCCTGAGGGTTGTCTGCCTCCATTTTTTATGCAGTTCCAGCTAGAAAAGGTAAAATGCCTCCCCTACTTCCTTGTTAGTTGTTTGAAATTATTATTCTTAGAATCCTCTGTGAGGTTTTTTTTTCTAACTTTGGTGGTTGGTCTTGAAAGCAGTTTAGTGGATCTCAACGAGTTTTGTTTGTTTTTGTTTTCATGAAATGAAATAGAAGAAAAAAAGTAACAAAGTGCACCAAGTTGGAATATAAATTGTTTTATGAAACGTGTATGTGTGTGTGTCCATAGTAGGTTGGGATATAAACTATTTTTATTACATTAGGTAAACTGGGTCAAACCTTTTTCTCCTCTTTGGTGAAACTTGCATGACTGCAAGTAAGAATTTGGCCTGCAGAGTTACCCATTTTGCTGGCGAAAGATAGTCTTGTAGACCACAGGGTCAGTGTGCAGAACTGAAATGCCGGGTGTCTGGACCCACATTCTGACTCTGCCCCTACAGAGCCATATGCTTTGGACAAATTGTAGGCTTTCTGTGAACCTGTGTTTTCAGTCTAAAAAGAGAGGTGGCCTAGGTGAGCTCCTGTGCTCTCTTTTCAGCCGAGATTCTGGGCTTGGTACTCTTTCTAAAACAGTCAGGTGTAAAAAGTGAATTGTCTTAAGGTTGTTTGAGCATTTGCACAGACCTGTTATCCATTCAGAGAGGCGGTCCTAGGAGGAGAAACAAAAGAGTGAAGCAAAAAATAATGTACGGCTCACTCCCACATGATCCTGGTTCCCGCCAGTACATGCTTGTCCCTCCCTCTAAAAAGTAGACGGTCCACTGCATGCAGATGGATCTAATGAAGGAAATAATGAGTGTAAAAACGCTTGGCCTGGTACCTGCGTAATAGAGCCTCAAAAAATGCTGAGTTGGGACAATGTTGCTTGAGATCTCAAGTTCAACAACTAGGCAGTTACATGGGCTACTCGTCACGAAAGCGAGGAAGGCATGAGTGTGTGGAGAAGCCAATATTGGAGAGGGAGGGGCACCTCTAGACCCATTTTCTGTTTCCAGTATTGGATCTGCATATATTACGTGTTCCCTTACTCCTTTGTGAGATGCCGGGGTGACAGAAGGTATCTTCCAGGTACCTTATTATCACTGTGTGCAGTAGGGGGACATCAAGTACAGAAGAATTCTCCAGTCTCATCCCCTCTGGTACTGGGAGGCTGTCCAAAAAGAGGCTCCAACCATACAATAAAATAACAGAACCCATTTATCCCAGTCACGTTTGGGTGTGTAGGGTCGGTTTTCTTGTAGGAGCTCAACTGTATTCTGAGATCATAGTAAATAAACTGAGCTAAGTGTTGCAAAAGAGTACATGTTGCAAACTCAGTTAAAATTCTCCGATGAAGAGCTCTCTGCTTGTAGCAGTTACCGAGCGTCCAGCGCTGCGAACAACCCCATTTGGGGCATTGTTAGGCAGTGCTGTTGACACATGAATACATTTCACACGATTATCATAAAACTGTGGCCTGGAAATTGAGCAGCCATGGCGCTGCATCTCAGACTCACGTTTATAATAAGCTGTAATCAAGTAAACATTTTAAATGGATATAAGAACAGGCATTACTTGTGATCACAAATGTAAGTTCAGTTGAAGTGCTTTTGAAGCCCAGTATGACAAAGCAAACAAATTTCCTGGCATTATTAACATAATTGTTCTCTGTTGGATTTCGATTTCTAAGAAGTTATTTAAGCCAAAAAAAAAAAAAAACCCAGCAAAAAGAAATGTAAGAATGAGCTACTTTTCCTTTTATTATGTCAGATTAAAAAAAAAAAAAAGTCCCAGATGTTCACTCTGCCACTTCCCCTAACTTACCAAATCATTGCCAACCTCTTTAACTGGGAATTGATATTTCATGATTAATTAGGGGTTAAATTCAGCTGTTTGCTGTGCCATCAGCAGGCTCTGGAGTGGGGCTACCGAGCATTCATCTGCTGGTGAAAGTCCAGGCTGTACTGTGTGATGGTTAAAACAGGGACTTAGCCCCCACCCTTTCCTAAGGACAGACAATGACTGGAATGTCCACTGAATACCGTAGTGGGAGGGGGACATGACTGTATGTAAATTTGGCACCAATTACATGGGTAGGATTCAGTTGTTCCTGGAATGTTTCAAAAGCAAAAATGGAAACTAGAGTGGTAACATCTGAAGTGTGGTAGCCAGACAGTTAAAGCGGTGACGATTTGGAGCCCTCGGGCACGGAACAGTACCAGGAGGTGATCGCCCTGTCTTCTGTGGCAGCCAGCAGCTGGCTGTGAGCGTTCGCAGCTTGTTACTTTCCAACACTCCAATTCTGAATAAACCCCCCAAGCAAACATCCTTCCTGTATTGTCATTTGGTCAGAGCAGACCCTCAAGCAGCGAGCCAGAGGCACAACAGTCCACCGCCGCGGAAGCCACGGGAGCTCAGGGTGGCAGGTGTCCTGGCCTAAAAGTTGGCATGGGTTGGCACTGGTGGGAGGAGCATCGCCGGAGACTCACTCCGTGCTTTCTGTGGTCGCGGGGCTGAGCTGACTTAGTCAAAATTCGAGGGAGGCACACTAGTATGAGAATGTCCTGTAACGTGCGATTTAAAAGCGTTCCTGCCAAGCGTGCCACTTATCTGATAGGTTATTTTTATTAAGCATCAGGATTGTGCTAGGTACTTTTTAGAAGAAAGGTGAAAAGCCACCCACCTTATTTTAATCTTCAGACTTAATTCCACGTAGTTTAGCGCTACAGCCCAGAGAATAATTTCCTTCCTCATAGGCGACCACAGCTACCTTATTCAGAATAGACTCTCTGGAGGCTTGATAAGAGCAGTTGAGTGGTAAGGTATGTGCGTGTGTGGGGGGTAAGGGGAGGGTTGCCCATGTACTTTTTGCTCTTTATTCCCGCTAGGACACATTGCCATATATCCTCACCAGGACTGGACTAGAACGAAAACCTAACGGAGTGTGGGCGTGGGGGAGGGAGGGAGCTAAGTGAGAGATTTAATCTGGTTCCAAATGTGAGTTCTCATCTCTCAAAAATTGGGCAATCACATACTTCTAAATGTAGACATCTTTACATAATAGTATTTTTGTGCATTTTACGTACATGAATAATTCTTTGCAAAGATTCCCCCCCCCGCCCCGCCCCCAAGTTTGAAAATAAAAGCAGATAAACCGGTTGCCCGGACAGAAAAGACTGTTTTAAATCACTGGAGCCTACTAAAAATTTAAATAGCTCTAATCATCACTGAAATCGTCCTCTGTTGTGTATTACTCAGCTGAAAGCACTTTAATTTCACAGACGTGGCTTAGGACACAGAACTTCCTTTGTCTCCTTCTCCCTCATCTTTTCCCTCCCCACTATAGAGATTTCCTCCTAACTTCTTTCCAGGCCTCTTTTCTCCACACTAGTATTAGCCAACCCGTGGCACTGGAGGCTGGTAAGTTTTTTGTCTGTTTGATCATTTTTGTTTGTTTTTCTCATATGCAGCCTGTGTTTCTTACCTTTTCTGTTTCAGAAGATTATATTACATTAAACTTAACATGACCTAAAGGAATCTGCACATCGCCTGTAGTTATGGTGGCTAATGGATACTCCATTAGCATTTAGTTATTTAGTAATTTCTTGATTAGGAGTGAACAACAATAAAATTTTCCTTTTCCTCCAGCATGAAGGATAATAATGTATATAAAGTGCCCTGGCACAGTGCTGGCTACAAAGCAGGTATTCAAAAACTGTTCATTCCCTCCCTTTCCCTTCCCCAAGAAAGAAAAAAATCTCAGTCAATAATTTTAAAAGGAAATATCTCTGAAGGAAAATAAATCTCTTAGTTGCTGTGCAGAAGAAACTGACACAACATTGGAAAGCAACTATACTCCAATAAAAATTAATTCAAAAAAATAAATATCTTAGGTAAAAACATTAAGTTAGTTTTGAGTACAAGTTACCAAAGTAATGAATTTGCTATTTCATCTGGTTTTATAACCTCCTCAATGCATGAATGTTCACACCCATAAAGATACACTAATTCAGAGAGATAATGCAGGATGCACTTAGTACTTAGATATTTAAGAATAAAAGTGTTTGATTTGATGACCTCCAAGTTTCCTATCAACTCCAGAATATTGGATTTTATGAAAGGTATTTGTAGTGTGTTTTGGGAAAAAAAGATCTTTTTTTTTTTGAGGAAGGTATTTAGGGACTGTGACAGCTGATATAGATAATTTATTGTAACCATTTTTAAACTTTCAACCTCTTCTGAGTGGTTTTTGATATCCCCAATACCTGGAGCTGAGGAGGCAGATTTAAATAAATCCATTGTGAATGTCATTCAGAGGGTACATAAAGATACAAAACAGAACTCCAGGGTTCTGAGCAGTGTACTGTCACTCTGTGTTTGTGTAATGCTTTTGTCAATAACTCCAGAATTTCTTTCTCAAAGAAGAAGAAATATAGTTGTTGAGAAAGCATATATAAAAATAGAAGGCAGTGTGCATGGCAGAGTTACAGCTACTGTGGTCCGAGTATCTCAGTGAGAGTCTGCACTGACCCGAGGTGCTGAGTTGTGAGAAAGGAATCCTGGAAAGCTTTGTTTGCTCAGATGGGTCCCAGTCACCACAGAGCATTATCTCTAAACTAAGGAGTTCTGTGTCCCTCAGCTAATGATTCAGAGGTGTTGTGTGTCTGTGCCCGTTAATGCTGCTAGGGCAAATCAAGTCATTTTAAAGAACAAGTTTACTCTGGAAGATGATCAAAAGGGAAGAGTGTCAGCCTTTTTCTTTTCCCTCTAAATAGTAGGCAGAACAGGAAGGAAATCTTTACTTATTATGGTAGCATTTTGGTTTATTGCCACATGCCACATTGATCTAGCTAGCGGACAGTTCTCTTGAGGTCTCTATAAGAATAGACGGGTTTTAAATGGGTGAGTGGAAAGAGATAAAGTTATATGTAACCAGCATGCATTGCTAAAGGAATAAACAAATGAACATTATTGGACCCAAATTGTTAGCAAGTCCTTGGAGAGTAAATGAAGGACTCATTGAAGTAAATTTGAACTATGCATTGACATTTTAGTGACCTGCCTAGCTCAAACATTAGATCCAGTGTATTGTGAACTTTGTTAAGCACAGATATTTAATGACCGGTAACACGATTTTAAGTTAGGTGTTTGTTACTGCCAATAGATAGACCATTTATCAAACTCAATCTGACAGATATACTTTATGAATTACTTGCATTGGCTGTTGCTTAAAAAACAAGCAACATCAGTCAAGTCTGTCATGGTACTTATAACTATTTAGAAAGAAAAAAGTGTTAGGCATGCATATTGCATTTTAGCCTCCTGCCCACATTAATGGTACAGGCAGACCTTGTAGATATTTCGGGTTTGGTTCCAGACCACTGAAATAAAGCAAATATCGCAATAAAGCAAGTCACCTGAATTTTTTGGTTTCTCAGTGTATATAAAAGTTATGTTTACACCAAACTGTAGTCTATTAAGTGTGCAATAACAGCACTATGTCTAAAAAAATGTACATACCTTAATTTAAAAATACTCTTGCTAAAAAATGCTAACCATCATCTGAAAGAGCAGGGTTGCTACAAACCTTCAATTTGTAAAAAAACAAAACAAAACAAAAAACAAAAAACACAATATCTGTGAAGTGAAATCGAAGTGCAATAAAACGAGATATGCCTGTAGGATTGTAAAGCTTTCCTTGGTTGTGTATCGTTTTTATTATCCCACGCATGCACTGAACCCGTGATCTACTTATAAATTCTCATCATGCTTGGTACTAAACAGAGCGATACATTGTGCCATAGAGTTTGGCAGTCTGTTTAGTGAGCTGTTACCATTACCTCACCTTACCTGGCAGAGCTGCCTGTTCTGCCCACACAACCTTTTTTCTTTTGCTCATCATGCCCATGGAAAGGTCTTCAATCCAATAATGGCTTCTCATTTGGTCGAGAAATCAGACAAAAGCTTTGCAGCTGTGAAGTGCAGCCCATTTTAAAATTAACCTATTGTAAATCCTTAATGATTGAGAAATTCTGCAATTTGCTATGATGTGTGGTTCATGCTCACGCAACCAGAATAGCAAACAGCAGAGATGGTGCAGGTCAACATGGCGGGCGTTTGAAAAGTGAAGGAAAAGAAACTTGATAAGACATCGTGCTTGGTTCAAACCAGCATGTTATGTTCTCCCGCCCTTCGTCCGTCACACATCATTTCGCCTCCCACCCACAGGCTCTCCCAAGTGGAATATAATCCTTGGAAATACTTAAATTACAGTTTATTACACAAGAAGTAAAAGCTTCCACAAGTGTAGTTTACCTTTGCCTCCTGTAATACTTTTTCAACCTAGAGCCTAGATTCTTAGGGAAAAGGAGGGCACAGGTTTTTGACTCACAAAGACCTAGAATTTGAATTTTGATACCAAAACAAATTAGCTCTGTATCCTTACACGTGTTACTTAAATTCTCTGGGCTTGAGTGTCCACATCTGGAAATCTCACTGGATTCATATACAGATTAAATCAGATTATAAAACCTAATAGGGATACAGTATGTTTCTCTGCCTCTTACTGGCTGTGAGACTCAATCAAATTCCTTAACTCCTCAGTGCCTCGGCTTTTCTATCTGTAAAAACGGGGATACTTCCTAGAGCTGTTGAGAGGATTAAATAAATGAATCCCCATAAAGTACTTAGAACAGTACTCAACATCTAGTAAGTACTCAATAATTATTAACCATTCTGGCTGACAGATATTAAACAGATAATCAACAAAAAAATTATATTTACGAATAATGATAAACAAGGTAAAGGAAAAGTTGTACAACTTATACGAGCTAGAAAGATAAGCAGGGGCTATGTCATTTAGTGCTGTGTCATGAGAAGCCACTGATAAGGGGATGACATGATTTGATTTACTTTTTTTTTCATTGACATTTTTCTTGTTTCTTTTTTGTTTTAATTCATCTTTCAAAATTTACGTGCAATAAATTCACTCCTTTTGGTGTACAGTTCTTTGAGTTTAGACAAATGCGTACAGGTGTATAGCCACCACTAGAATCAAGCTATAGTACAGTTCCATCGCTTCCCCCCAAAATCCCACATGACACCCCGGTATAAGCAGTCATTTCTCCCACTCCCAAACTCTGCAACCACTGTTCTGTTGTCTGTTCCTATAATTTTGCCTTTTCCTAGGGTATCATGTACATGGAATCACATAGTCTATGTAGCTTTTAAAATCTAGCTTCTTTAACTTAGCATACTGTATTTGAAATTCATCTATGGTATTCCATTTATCAATAGTTTATCAATAGTTCTTATTGCTGGGTAGTATTCCATTGTAAGGCTGTACCAACATTTGTTTTATCTCTTTACCAGTTGAAGGACATTTGAGTTATTTCCAATTTGGGGTGATTATGAGCAGAACTACTGCAAACATTTGTATTCAGGTTTTTATGCAAACGTATGTTTTCATTTCTCTTGGGTAAATAGTTAGGAGTGGGGTCGCTGGCTCTTTTGGTAAGTGTATGTTTAACTTATAAAGAAACTGCTAAACTGTCTTCCAAAGTGGTTACAGTATTTTGCATTCCCACCAGCGATGTGTAAGAGTTCAGTTGCTTGGCATTGTTGTCAGCATTTGATACTTATTTTAGACACGCTAACAGGTGCATAGTAGTATCTCACTGTGATTTCAATTTGCATTTTCCTAATGACTAATGATGTGTTGAGCATATTTTCATGTGCTTATTTGCCATTCTTATATCTTCTTTGGTGAAGTATCTGTTCAGATTGTCCATTTTTAAATTGTGTTGTTTGTTTTCTTATTATTGAGTTTTAAGAGTTCTTTATGTAGTCTGGATACAAGTCTTTTGTCAGAAATGTTACTTACAAATATTTTATCCTAATCTCTGTCTTGTCTTTTCATTCTCTTAACAGCATCTTTAGATGCAGAGCAGAGTTTTATAGCTTTAGGTTTTATGTTTAAGTGTATTTTCTGTTTTGAGTTAATTGTGTGTAAGGTGAAAGATATGGGTTGAGGTCCATCATTTTTTTTTTTTATTTATTTTATTTTTTTTTTTTTTTGAGGCCCATCATTTTGCATGTGAATATCCAATTGTTCCAGCACCTTCTGGTGAAAAGACTCTTCTTTCTCCATTGTATTGCCTTTGTTCCTTTGTCAAATGTCAATTGACCTTATAATTGTGGATCTCTTTCTGGGCTGTCTGTTCTGTTCCACTGATGTCTGTGTCTCTCTACTCACCCGATAGCATACTGTCTTGATTTCTGTAGCTTTATATACTAAGCCTTGAAATCAGTTAGTGTCAGTTCTCCAACTTTCTTCTTTTTGTTTTGGCTGTTCTAGTGTCTTGGGCATTCCCTATAAATATTAGAATTAGGTTGTCTATATCTATAAAAATCCTTTTGGGATTTTGCTTATGATTATGTTGAATCTGTATAGTTAACATCTTAGCAATATTGAATCTTCCAGTTTGTGAGCATGGTGTATCTTTCCATTCATTTAGGTCCTCTTTGATATCTTTCTTTCATTGGTGTTTTGTAGTTGTCAGCATACAGATTCTGCATGGTTTTTTTTAAATACCCATTTCATGTTTTTGAATGTTACTATAAATGGTACTCCTTAAATTTTAAATTTCCAACTATTCTTTGCTAATATACAGAAATACAGTTGGTTTTAGTATATTAACCTGCATTCTGCAACCTTGTTAAACTTAACTAGTTCTAGGAGCATCTACCTAGATTCCATCTATGTAAGTGATCGTGTCTTATGTGAATAGAGATAGTCTTATTTCTCCCTTTGCAACCGGTGTGTCTTTTATTTGTTTTTCTCTTAAGCAAAGGAATGATTGGATTGGATTTACATTTGTCAAAGACCAATCTGGCTGCACTGTAAAGAATTGATTGGATGGGGGAAATGTAGAAGAAGAAACCAGTGTGGAAGCTGTTGCAGGAATCTGACAGACAGTGAGGGCTTGGGCTGTGATGATGGTAGTAAGAGAGGAGACAAATACTCAATGTATTTTGAAGATAGAATTGGTAATGCAGTGAATAGGAGGGAAGATAAAAGGGGAAGGGAGCAGAGGACACTAAAGCTTCTGTCACGAGGAACTGGGTGAACGGAGTTAATCATTTATTGAGATAGAGAAGATGAATGAGGAATATATATGTTAGTGATCTAAGTCAACGAATGAACTTAACTTGATAGAAATTCTCCTCTGTACCATCATCTATTTTCTGCACCTCAAGCAAAGTTTTTCACTGCTCTGGTTGGTTTCCACTAAGTGCTAGATATAAGCCTGCATATGGGTTTAGAGACCAGGATCTGGGGAAGGATGAATGAAAACGCTATAGGGCAGAGATTATCAAACTTTCTTGGTTCATGTTGCCTCATAGACATTTCTAACCCAAAAGAAATACCTAACAATTCCATTTATTAAGTGGATTGATCCAAACTACTTAATAAATGTTTATGACCTAACAAGCTTAGCATGTGTTAAGGACTGCGTAATTTCTTCTTTCTTTTTTTCTTTTCTTAGTTTAATCTGTCATTATATTAAATACTATACTCACAGAATTTTTTAAAACTCCACTTTATATCGTCACATCACAAATCTTCTCAGTTCCAATATTTAAGGCAGGCGGGGGCGTGGAACTCCTCCTACTTGAGCCACTACCCTCTGGCTCCCATAAAGCTTGTAGCAGTCTGCTATGCACACTGGCACGGTGGTCATCCTAAAACGGCCTTAGGATGGGAATTGCCTTTGTTTCTCTCCTGAGCTGGATGAACTCCCTTGATTCCACACCTTCCTCTTTGTTTTCATTGTTGCCCTCATATTGATGAAATAAAACTTTGGAAACCTCCTAGAAAAGGAAGTATGAAATACTAAAATTTTAAGAATTTGCATGCATGAAAATGTTCTGCTGTCGCTCTTGTTTCATATTTTGGCATGATATAGAATTTAAAGTTGGAATTTTTTTTAAAAGAAACTTGAAAATGTAATTCCATTTAAGGACTGCGTAATTTCTTAAACCTTGGAATCAGATTATACACCACCAACCTCATTTACTTTCCACATTGATTTTGGTGATACTTGGTTTTTATCAATGACAATAACCACTGAGTACTCAGCTTTGCAAAGATATGTTACCCAAAGGAATCTCATGTTGAAAATGTGAACTCCTGCCAACTAATAGTTTGCATGGTGTCCAACACGTGCCACTGTGTTTCCCTGGAAATTTAAAATACCCCACAGTGCCTTTCTGTAAGTTTGTCTCATTGCACAGTTTGGGAACTGTGGACTTAGGACCTTATTCCAGGACTTTTTGTTTTCTGTTTAAAGGTTTATCTCTTCCTATTTTTTTTGTATCTCTACATTAATAAAAACCAATCTCATGTTTATCATCTTTTATGAAACATAGTTTATTTTAGGAATTTTTTATTATTAAAAATTATGAAAGTTAAGCATGTATTATGTAGAAAGTTTGGACAATACAGCAAAACACGGAGAAGAAACTACGTCATTCCTAACCCCACCATCTACCAATAACCACTACTAACATGTTGTTGCTTTATCTGCCCAGTTATTTTATATGAAGATTTATTATATTTTGAATAATAACTATAACTAACTCTGATTTTATAAAAAGGTAATAATCTGTAGTTTAGTGGGGATTTCATACCCTGGAATTGTGACTCATCTGTAATGACCTTTGGGATAAATAAGACCGAGTTCTAGCTGCTTTCTTTTTATTGGCTACTTTCATTAGTTGAACTCAGGATTGGAGGGCTTGAAGACCCCACCATTCATGAGAGAGAGGCTTTCTGCTGCTGTGTTTCTAACCTAGCAAATGTGAAGTGTGTTATTTACACAGTAGTCCTTCATTATAAAGGTACAAAAAACACAAATGGATTTTAGTGAAGGAACGTTTTTTTGAAGTGGTTAAGTCTAGCATATTTTTAAAAAGGGTAACTTGTCAAGGGTTTTATTTTCTCCAGTAGATGGATGCACTTGCTAAAAGTAATATATTAAGGCCCTACTATAAGGTAGTAGTTCTAAAAGATTGTCTAATAATTCAGGTTTAAGCTATTTGTATTGTCCTGACACCACAAGGAAAACTTTTATAATTCCATTTCATTTCTGATTTATTTGTTGTTTTATTTTCTCTGCCTTCATTCATAAGTACTAGACTTTGAAGTTGCATACGTGGAAACAAGATTTTTGTTTGAGTTCATCTACTTGAAATACATTTTAAAAATTCACCTTCTGTCACACTACAGAGTTAGAGCTTGAGTAGAATTTTAAATTCAGAAAAGAAAAAATGGTCAATGTAGTTTAGCTCCAGAAAGCAGTTGACAAAAGATGGGGTGGAAACTTCTAAGTATATATATATACACACATATATTCATATTTAGAATCTCATTGTTACTCTTTCTCTGTCTCACACTCACTCCTCTTTCCCCCTCCCTCTCTTTTTTTTCAATAATTGAAAATTCTGACCAAAACAAGTGGTGTGTGTTAGTACTTTTTTAGCATAGTCTGGACCGTCGAAGAGTAATTTTTTTCTTGTAAAATCCTGGTAGAGGACCCCATGGCTGACTCTAGAGCTGAGGCAGAGAAAATACAAGATGAGCCTAGAGTACTAGCTTGTATTACCAGGGACTAAATGCTAAAAATGCATAAGTAAGTAAAAGTGGAAGCAAGTTAAAAGGACACAGGAGCCAACCTGAGAGAGTTACCAGTGGCTGAAACTAGAACAATTTGAGCAAGAAAATAAATGACAATAGTACTTTATCATAAGCCAAAGAATAAAATAAATATCCATGAGTTCTTACTGATACAAGTAAGCAAATAAATAAATGAGGGAGAAAGGCAAATCTTCCTTACAGAAGAAATCCAGATAATAAATGTAGAAGGAATGGAGAAAATAGAAAATTCCATCAGAACGCCACAGTAATAATTGCTGCAGGCAAGATTCGTGGATGAATGCTAAAATTAATGAGCGAAACTTTAAGAAGAAAAGGGATGTTTGTTTAGCCTCAAAATCTCTCTCCCAGGAAATGTATTGATCTCTGTGGTGCTTTTTTAATAAATGTCCACAAATTCTTTGATACCCTTCCTTCCAGCAAGTGGCTTAATTCCCTTATCTTTGAGCAGGGCTAGACATAGTGCCTGGAACTAAGAGTATGGTAGCTTCACAGTAGAGAAACCTGGCAGATACCATCTTCGCCAAGTGATCAGGGTTTGTTTACACCACCAGGAAGAAATCACGTTGATCTCATCTACCCCCTAGACATTACACAATGAGAAGGGCACTTTATCTCTCTGGCGTTCTTTTCCAAAATTCATAACCTCAGTCTAATCATGAGAAGACATCAGGAAATCCCAAATTGAGGAACATTCTACAAAATATCTCACTAGCACTCTTCAAGAGTGTCAAGGAAGGTCTGAGTAACTGTCACAGGTTGGAAGAGACTAAGCAGACATGACAACTAAGGCATGCAGTTTCCTAGATTGGATCCTGGAGCAGGTAAAGACATTAGTGGAAAAACTGATGAAGTCTGAATCAAGTCTGTAGTTTAGCTGATTGTATTGTACCAATGTTAATTTCTCTCTCGGAGTTGATAAATGTAACGTGATATGCGAAATATGAACATTAGAGGAAGTTGGGTGATGGGAATCCTGGAACTCTCTGTACTATCTTTACAAATTTTCTGTAGATCTAAAATTATTTCAAAATTAAAAGTTAAAAAACTCCCAGCTTACTGGTGTCCTTCCCAATCCAAGGATATTCGTTATTTTAAAGTGTCTCTAGAGCAGATTAGTTCAGAGAAATCCTCCTCCCCTTTATACAGTCTCTCTAGAAAAGAAAGATGAGCTCTTGATAACAAAACAACTCTCACAGAGCAGGGACAGTAAATTCTAGGGGCTTGTGCTCCACCATTAGAGACGGAAGCGCATCTCTGCCTGCTCTGAGCGGCGTGGTTCAGCCAGCACTGATGGTTCGCCTTTTGTGACTTGGTAGTGTGTCCAGCATTTAGGTTCCAAAAAGTATTCTATCAAAAAAGTGCGGAGAGGAGCAACTGTGGTTCTGCCTGCCTCTGTCTTGGGCCCTTCTTTCCAAGTATTACCATTGACCTGCTAATCTAAAATCTTCAGAGGTACTAGATCTGGTTTCATATGACTGTCTCTTAACGTCGGATTATTGGTAGACTCAAATGGTATCAAAAGTGTGGTACTCAGCAAGATGGATACATGAAAAAAAATTTTTCTTCAATATAAAATACACTGTATTTTCTTTTCTTCCTTTTTTCCGCCCAAAACAGTAAAATCTCATTAATCCAATGTAATTATGGGTACAGATGTGAAATCTTGATTTATAAATATTTTATTCTTATTACTTTCAAGCTCTCATTAACTCACAATAGGATAACAGAGCTGAGTATAAAAGGCCTAACCAGATCCTATTTTAGTAAATAATAATATGTGATGGTTGAGTATGATTATTGTCATAGTAACAAATTAGAATTTGGATACTAAAATTAAACTCGTTCCCTGTATGCTAATCATTCTCTTGATCTGACCATTAGTGAAAACTGTCTTTAGTTTGTGTACATATGGAAGATATTGTTTTATATCTTAAATATATTTTATTACCTAAATACATTTATTAAAAATTAAACATATTTTATTACCTACCCAAATTGAGTACCTTGCGCTGTGTCTATCTTGGGGATATAACTGGTGTGATCAGTGAAGAACAATGTACTGTTCTTGAACATGGAAATACGTTTAGGTTGGCATAGTGGCAGGTGCATGCATTTTCTGGAAAGCCCTATTTCCCGGATTGTTAACGTGTACCCAAGTAGATACACAGATACTTAATAATACTGCCTAATTGCTGTAGTCAGATTGAGCAACACATAATTTATAGCAATTCTGAGACTAGAAACTCAAGAATGGTAAGTATGTGATAAAGATGTACTACGATTGGTAGTCAGTAGAAGTGCAGACTGCACATTATTGATAGCAAGCCATTCTTGTAGATGTGTGTGATACAATTTTCTTGACAGGTATTTTCAAAGTGTACCTTTCCATGTCATCTTGGTATCTTTAGTGAATTTATTTGTACACTTAAAAAAAAAAGCAATGTTTCATTTCCTAATTTTATATTCAATTAAGAATTTTAGTGGTTGGCTACACAAAGTGCCTGTAATGTGCCAGGCACTTTCATTTATTATTGCTCCAATGTCCCAGTGAATTAGAAACTCCTTTGCCCATTTTAGAAATTAGAAAATGGAGAATCTGAAAGGTTTAGAAACTTATCTGTTAGACCCTACTTATGGTATAACATAAGTGTTTACCTTACCTGAATAAGTTGCCTAACACTTGGATATAGATAATGCCTCAGAAATAAAAGGAGGTAGATCCCTAGGAAGGGAGGGAGGGGAGTTGAGACTAGAATAATGAATATTTGAGAATAAATTTAGCAAGTTTGCTAAGTAAGTAGAGCATCACTTTCTTGGGCAGGTCTGGCTCCAATACACTGAATGTATTGGTCCTGTCAGATTTGTTGAAAATGCAAATAGTCCAATCAAGTGTAATACTCATTAAGGGAAAAGGACTACAATTTGAAAGTTTTTATGAAGATATGCACTGCCTAATCTGTGAATTGAAAGCATCTTTTAAAAATTTGCTCCCCTTCATATTCCTAGGTGGTAGTGAATATGTGGGTAGAAAAAGGAGAGCATTTCAAATAATCCTAATGAAGTTAACTGATTGCAATCTTCCGTATTGTGAGGAAAAGTTGTTAGCTGTGAAAGACGAGGACAGAATTAAAATATTACCATGACTGGCATTTGATTTGAAACTGCGAAGATAAGCTTAGGTTCCTATTTATGAAAACCATCCTCACAGCCCGATGAAATATCTTTTCAAAGGTTCTATAGTTGCCATGGATACTTGTTAGCGTTGATAGACTAAGTTGTAATCCATATTCAATCATCTGAGGTGAAGTAGCCAACAAACCTACCAGCTAATATCAAAGGTAGCTTCATCTCTAAATTCATACTGGTTTGGAGATGAAAAGGGTAAATAGCCTGAAGATTAGATTTTTAGTTAATTATCACTGCTTGAAAAGCAAAATAGTTAGGATGCACATTGCCTGAATCAGATCCTAATGTTTACTCTTTATGCGTAACTTTTTATCTTAACCAGTAAAGGGGATTTCTTAGGTTCTGACATAGGAATTTAGATGGTGTGGTCTTTCTAAAAGTTGTTGAAACCTTCACAGATACTCAGTTTCTGAAAGCCAGAGGGACACAGACAATATCGAAGGCATTGGTCCCTATGGTAACGTATTTGCATTTGGCCCAGAAGTGGCTGGTTTCTCCTTAGCTTCTTTTAATTGCTATATATTGACAGCCTTTTTCACGACTATTTATAAGGTGTCAGATTGGTGAGCAAGTGTACAAGGGAGTACGTACCACATCCTTGGGCTTGATTAGATGCTTCGGGTGACAAAGAGCTCTGTGTGAAGAGGCACGAGGTGTTTTTGGCATTTCCCTAACGCGTCTGTCACGTAGTGCAGGCAAGAAGCCTGTCAGATGATTTAAATATTTTCCTCAATTCTCTTTTAAAACAGGTGACAAAAGAGCTAAAACAGTATGACAACAAAATTATAGAATGCAAATTCGAGAACAACAGCTGGGTCTTTATGAGACAGAGAACAGACAAAAGTTTCCCTAATGCCTACAACACTGCCATGGGTGAGTGTGACACCCTCCCGGTGGAGGTTACATGAACACCCCCCCCCCCAAAAAAAAAAAAAAAAAAAACCACAACAACACACAAAAGCTAAAGTGTTAGAACCAAACTGTGCTGCCTTTAGTGGTTCAGCTTTGGGGGCAGAAGGCCATGCGGACCGCGGAGGGCTCGTGGCAGGTCTGTGCCCCGCGTGGCTCCAGTCCTCCCTCACCTGTGGGCTGCTGCGGGCACCCAGGAGAGGGGTTAAAGGGCAGGAAATCGGGCTGCGGATAGGATGAATTTGTTGAATGACAGCCACAACAAAAGCCATGGTAATTGCAGATCCATTCAAAACGCTGAAGCCATCGTCTGCCAGATGGCAAAAGATGGCATGAGCAAGGGAAATGTAATTTCCAGCTCCTAAGATAGTTTTACAAACAATGGAAAACAACGTCAATGAAAACCTTAAAAAACATAAAATAAAAAAGAAGAAACGTAAAACCTGCTGTGCTATCCTTCAGGGTGTGCTCTGGGTACAATGTGAATGCTTTGGGAATTCAGAGTAGTGAGGGTCTTTCATGGGAAACAGCACATATTAATTAGGTTTCTAAGGTAAACTACTACTGGGAGCAATTCTCGGTTGTGTTGTTAGTGGAACTGAAAGAAAAAGACAGATAAAAACCAAGAATGAAGGTTAATAGGATTATGCACTTTGAGTGCTCAGTCAGTGATGATGATCGTGTGATAAGCTTATGAGATAATATAGAAATTGCCACTTTGAGTTTTGTGGCTTAAGTTACTGTTGTACATTCGAAGGTTCTTGTGGGAACTAAGGTCTGTGTTCAGACAGGATGCGTTCATTTGGAAAAGAGGAGTAATTAAGCCCGTGTTGTTTTCCTAAAATCAAGTGGGTAAATACCATTTTGATCACATAGGGAAAGGTGCTTTCTTTAATAGTCATTTTGTTGTAATACCTTACTTCAAGCAAGTTACTAAAATAAAGAATAATGCGCTCTGCCAGCTACGCTGCAGCCTCCCCGTTCAGCGGGCACGATGGCTGGCGCCGCATTACATGCATCAGCGTGCGCTTCTTTCTGAGAGAGGGAAAGGCTGGAGGACTAGAGCGCGCGCTTTCTTTAGAAACTGCTTGAATGTGGACCATAGTGTGACGCACTGGGCGAGATCAATATCCTACATAAACTGTTTGGAGGGATCAAAAACGGTAGTGAAGACAGGCTTAAGCCCAAATACGTAAAGTTTGGGTCTAGAATTAATAATAAAGGCAGCCACCAGAAATGCACTCACTTCGGGGGAGGGGGAGGGAGGAGCACAGCTGAATCCACAGCAAGTCACCCACGTTGGGAAGATGGAAAGTTTTAGCGTGTTGGGATGGAAACGTCTCCCCGTCCTCGTCTCCCTGGGGCGAGTCAGCTGCCTCCATGAACCCTCACATGAGACTCACGTCTCCCTTTGTCCACAGCCGTGTGCAACAGCATCTCAAACCCTGTCACCAAGGAGATGCTCTTTGAGTTCATCAACAGATGTGTGACAGCTTCTCAAGGACAGAAGCGAAAGCATCATCATCTGGACCCGGACACGGAGCTCATGCCTCCACCACCTCCCAAAAGACGTTTGACTGAAAGACCTGCCTCTGACTTCAGGATTGAGAGGAAAGATGAGTGAGGAAAAGTGCTGTTGCCCCATATTCTTTGCGACCAGAGAAATTCAAAACAGAGTGTGGCTTGATGTTGATACACGTTTGACTTTAAAAAAAAAAAAAAGAAGAAAGTATTGTAGCCAGCCTGTAAATATTTGATGCATTTGTTTCCTCAGTGCTACAATACATCATGGACTTAAACATTTTATTTATATCTGGTAAACTCAGCCTTACCTTGTGGAATCTGAAGATTGAAATATCCAAAGGTTTAAATGAGATTGAAATCAATGAAGAAGAGGCCTTGTTTATATATGGATAACTTACACTTTAATTTATAAAGTTAGCAATCTAGAACTGTGAGCGCCTAGAACACTGTATTTTTTAGAAGTTGTATTTCAACTATGATAGGTTTTCCTTTTAAAACATTTAGACAATGGCATTAAATATTCCTGCTATTATTTATCATGGATTTCCTACATTTCTGAAATTCTTGTATTCAAAACCAAATGACAAAGTTGTTAAATATTGTACTATATTAAACAACTTGGTCTGGCTTATATCATTCTAAGAAGTTGTTTTGGAAATGTAAAAGTAAAAAAGTAAAGCTCCAATTTTGTTAATTTCATCCTTTCTAAAGGAGGTATATTGAGTCTTTTCATCGTCTCTTTCTGTTGTTTGAACTGCAGTATCAGCTATCCAATGTATCCACTCTGGCAGTGGTCCCGAGTTACTTCATAGAACTTAGAGACACACCACCCGGTCCTGTGTGTGTTGTTCTCCTGGGAGACTTTTGTTCTCTCTTTCCTTTTTTTTAGTTTTAATGCCAGGGCTACTTCTGCTGTACCTCAGTGGTAGCACATTGTAGATTACATTAAAACACACAACTCACTGTGATGATGGGAGTGATATCAGATACAGACAGTGTTGTATTTGTTCCCTTGCGCCAAACAGCAAAGGAAATGCCAGCTGACTCTTTTGATTAGAAGGTAATGTCGGTGGAAGAGAATGCTGTCACTAGAAAATGCTCTCCCACTGCTTGATAAATGCAGAGGCAAAGACTAGACATCTGTAGGAACTAAACATCAAGGAAGCCAAGACATTTATTTTCAAAGCCAGAATTCTCTCATCTTCTATTCTGGGAATGCTATTTCAGTTGTACATCTGAATTTTAAAAAAAAAAACAAAAAACAAAAAACACATTTACTGATAGATAATGGATTTAAAGAGTGGCTAATTGGTCACATGCCATTGTTGGGAAACTGTGTTCTGATTGGTTTGTGAAGGAACTCTTGAAAATTAGCCTACTAGAGGCTAATGTATTTATTTTTAGAGGTACAGGTTTTAAGTATGTGTATTTAAACAAATTTTCATGATCTGAATTTTATATATGTATATGCATATATATGTGAGTATATGCAGCAGTGTATATTCTTCTACTAATACAGTGAGAAATCCAAACAGGTCACCTAGTAGATTGAATATCTGATAGGATTTCTATATCAAATAGCACAGATTAACCAAACATGTATTTATATTCACCCGAGTTTTAATGTTTTTAAACAAAGTTTCTTCCTGCAGTGCTTTTCTATATGAAGTACTAGAGTCACGCTTGGGCTTCTTCCCTTATTGTTCCCAAGTTATGTAATGTATAGTGAATTTATTCAAAATGCCATTTTAGTGTTTCTTTCCTAGAGTACTTTTGTGCGTTTGAGCACAACAGGGATTAAAACATCTGATTGCCGCAGTAACTATTGAGAAATGGAAATTGGTCAAGGTCTCATGGTGTCTTGTACAAAGCAGATCTAAAAAAAACGCCTCTGCAATTCCAAATAGTCCGACGCCTGCTCCACCAGGATTGGTGGCTCTTTTCACAAGGTGCATTGCTTTCTTCCAAACCCGTGTAAACGCAGAAGGCTTTTGCAGATGTAAGAGCAAGCTTTTGTCAGCATTCTTTAATGGAGTTAAAATGTTTATGGTAATTGTAACCTTTTAAATGAGTTACGTGAAAAGAGCATCTCATTTTTAATACACCCAGATATTTTCTCCTTGCCTTTGTGCATTTTCCAGGACTTAATTTTCTTAATTTATCTTTTCCTTTCAATTGTAGTGAAGTATAATAAGTAGATCCCATTTAGCCCCTGAACACATTACCATCTACAGTGTCATAAAAAGTCATCTGGAAAGTCAGGGGAGGGGTGGAAATCTGGAGTCAGGATTTGGGACGTCATGAAGGAAACACTTTCTTTCTCAGCCCACTTCATAATAACTGTTTTCTGACACTGAAGTTTTGTAGATGAGAATAAGAAAACTTTACTTTCCTGAGTTATGACATATAACTTTGCTTTGTGTTTGGAAAAGATGTGGAAGACTCGACTGCCTGGCTGGTTACACTTGCTTTCCATGAAATGCTCAGAAAATGTCAGGACATTCCTTCTCTAATTGTGTGTCAGTGCAGTATTGTAATAAAACTACTGATTTAAAATAATAGAAGGTGTATCTACTTTGTTTTACTGGTGATGCCTTTGTGTCCCTTTAGATAACCAGCGCAGTCATGTCCCTTTTATTGCTGGCATCAGATCCTGCTGCTGTCCACCATACCCATCAAAATCCACCTGGTTTTGTTGCATTCTAGAGATTAGCATGAAGACTTGGAAAATCTTCTGTTTTCCTTCCTGAGAAACCGAGAAACTTGGAAGTTAAGAATCAAATACTTCCAGATGGAGAAAACTAATGTGGTAGAGAAAACCCCGGGGCTCAACCCAAAGACCAAGTCTAGGCTCTGCCTCTCGTTGCTTCTCTGTCCTCTCTAGAACTTGTTTCTCCCCTCCCCCATCTATAAAATGCCAAGATTGGATCAGATGATCAAAAAGAAGCTTTTCAGGTCTGACATGATTCTTGTGTAAAAACCAGTGCTTTGTAAACATCCTGTATTCACAATAATAGCAATATGACCATTATGGAATAGTCACCAAGCCCCAAGCTGCCCTAAAGACAAGCACTCTGTGCAGGGAGGTACTATCATCAACCTCATTTGTAGCTGAGGAAGCTCTGACCCAAGGTAACATAGCTAGTTAGTTGTGAGCTGAGACCCAAACACAGGTCTTTCTACTCCAGGTCCTAATTTACTGTGCAGTCAGTACTCCCTGAAAGGCTCTGGTACAGCCCCTGTGAGGAGGGCTGCTTCTGTGCCAGGGTCCCAAACTATTGAAGCTGTTTCTTCGGTGCTAACAGGTAATAGGTTCCAAGCACCTCTCTCCAAAATAAGATGAAGTTTGGAGCAGGAAAGTAAATACATTTTTAGGACCTTATTTAACAATATTTAAATGTGAGTGATGCAGAGGCCGTGAAAAGTTTAATAATTCTCATAAAGATGCTAAATTCCAAAGATGCAATTAGCAAGAAATAAGTGATTAAATCACACACTGGGCCAGCATTTCCTGATTGTCGCATAGTTTGCTGTCAACTCTGATGCTTTGGCAGGTTATCGTCAGCCTTGGTCAATTCCAGATGTGTCCATCCCCTCCCTAGACTCAGCTGTCGGGTGACCTCCCAAGCTTCTAAGAAGATTTCACGTTTCAAAAAAATCAGTGCACAGATCTGGGGTAGCCAACTGTTCTGCCATGAAAGGTCATTTACAAAAAACTGGGTTGCCATCGTTTCATAAAATAAAGGGAATCTTAATACCCGAAAAGGAAGTAAGGCATAATTTAGAAGAAAAGACATGCATTTACGCAGACCAAATTTTGTTTTATGAAAGTCTCACTACACCATCCTTTGCTTCTACATTTAACCCCAAACTGGTGAAAACTTTTTCATAGGCCAGTGTTGGGAATCAATGCAAAGGTGAAATTCCAGATCGGGGCTTGTAAGTGGGGAGAGGGGCATGAAAACCCCAGGCAAGAAGCAGCCCCTGGTTCCGTAGCTGAAGGTCGTTTTCATAGTAACTGTCGTCCAGTTACCTCACAGTGGTTGATTACTTGTGCTCTGGTGATCGAAGATATATAGGTGAACAATGAAATTATCTGAATGTTTAAAAATACACAAATAGAATGAAACCCTCACCTCTTTGAGGTACAAAAATAAGCATAACCGAATATAACACAGAAAAACAGAATTTGGCTTTGACAGCAAGTCACACCAACAAGAGTCACCAGTTTTCACAATTTCGAAGTTGGCACATGGTCTATTTTCTCTTCAGATTGCCGCCACCGGAATGATCTTTCATTCAGCTTCATGCGAAGCTTCTCTTGTTTTCCTCTGCAGTCAGAGCTCCCTGGCCCATGACATCAGAGGCCCTGTGTGACCCAGTCTCCACCTGTACATCCAGGTTTGGGTCTCACCGCAGTGTGACTCCTGGCTGTCCCAAATCTCCATGCTCTCTGCACCCAGGAACCTTTGGTCGTGGTGCTTCTACTGCTTCTGTCAGAAAGCCCCAAGCTCCCTTACCCCCAGCATCAGGGAGGCCTTCCCGCCACAGGTAGCCTCCTGGCTGTCACGCTGTGTCGCGATGGTCTCCCCTGGGCTCCGTGAGCGGAGGGACTCTGTCATACACAGCACAGGGCTCGGCAACAGTGGGCACCCGGCAGTAATTAGGGCGGGAGGTTCACATGCCTTTCTGTACTTGCTGTTGAGACGCAGTCAAGATGTGGGAACTGTACTCTATTTTCTTTTTTTTTTTCTTTTGGCCGCATGCAAGATCTTAGCTCCCTGACCAGGGCTCGAACCCATGTCTCCTGCAGTGGAAGCATGGAATCTTAACCACTGGACTGTCAGGGACGTCCCTATACTCAATGTTTTGTAACAACCTATAAGGGAAAAAAATCTAAAAAAGAATATATATGCATACAATATTGTGTTAGCTTCAGGTGTACAGCACAGTGATTCAGTTATAAATATATCACTGTGCTGTACACCTGAAACTAACACAACATTGTAAATCAACTGTACTTCAATTAAAAAAAAAAAAAAGATGTGTCTGCTCTTGTCTCCCTCCGTTTAGTTATATAGGAACAGAAAATTGTTTTGTCCCTCTAGCCTTCTCGTCATCATAGAAGCACTGATAACATCTCTCGTTTCTTGAGAATTTCTTCACAGCCCATCTCTGATGCATCTTGTATTTAATCCTGATTAGAAGTGTCTTGTCTGTTGTTGCCTTTTGCACTGAAAATGAATGCTTCTGAGGGAAACTTCTCAGCAGGAAGAATCTTAAGAAAAGTGCCCTGGTCTCCTCGCTGTGATATACTCTGAGGGAGGTGTGAGGGAAGCAGTGTTTTTCATCACGTCTTACTTTTCAGGGCAGTTTCACGGAGCTTGCCACATCTGAAACTAGAAGGCTCCTTCTCCCCACCCACCTGCTCCCGCCCAACTTCTGATGTTTTCAAAGAGAAGTCCTTTGGTAGCAGCTGAGGCTTTTCAGTTAGTTTTAAAAATAAATAGCAGTCCGTGATCCCGTAGCGTGAATTGGTGCTTCTAGCCATGTCTTTTAGAGTGGGAAAGGCAAGTGAAAGATACTCTTCTTGTTGCTACTATCAAATGCTATCTTCCAAGATCTAAGGGAATAAGAAACGTTACTGTTTCTGTAGACGTTCTGCTTCCCCTCCGAAGGCCATTAGGGGAGTCTTGCATAGCTTTGATCTACAGCATAAACACACACTGGAGGTGAGGGCCACAGGGACCCCAACCGAACAATACCACAACCAAAACTTTTCTATAATAAATTTTCTTGAAAATTCTGCATGTGGGTAGAAACCAGACACCTGGACACATCGCATACAATTGGGATGATGCAGGAGGTGGAATGTGGTCTAGGCCTCGGTGGATGGGTGGGATGAATGGGGAGGGGGAGGTGTGGACAGAGAGTGTGGGGGGAGTATGCTTTCCGGGGCTGTGTCTAGAGCCTGTGTGCAGGGCAGTGGTAGGAAATATGGCTGTCCTCACTCCATCCGAAGCTCACCAACCACCTACCCACCGCTGGCCCCTTGATCTCCTTCCAGCTATTGACCCATTTCTCTCTGTCCCCCTTTCCTTCGGAATTCCTGGAAGGAGGTGATCGCACTCACTTGCTCCTTTTTTCCTCATCTCTCTTGAACCCACTGCCAGCAGGCTCTCGTCCCTGCTGAGACTGCTCGTCACCACCACCAGTGCCTCTACAGGTCACATCCATTCTCCGAACTGACCCATCAGCACCATCAGTGTTTCAGTTTCTCTCTGTTTTGTTTTATTTTGTTACTTTTTTTTTTTGGCCACGCCATTGTGTTATGCGGGATCTTAGTTCCCCGACCAGAGATGGAACCCACAGCCCCTGCAGTGGAAGCGCGGAGCCTTAACCACTGGACCGCCAGGAAAGTCGCTGTTACTTCTTTTTAATGGGAAATTTCCTACATATACACAAATAAGGAAAATGGTAAAATGAACTCCCCCATCTACCCAGATTCAGCAATGATCAATGTGGCAGTTCCTGTTTATTTTATACACCAACTAGCCCCCCACCCTCCATTACACACATGCGTGTACACACACAACACACACACGATTATTTTTAAACAAATCACAAACTACTCCCTCCTTGTTGAACCCTTTCTGCTCTTGGTTTCCAGGCCACCATAGTTTCTTGGCTTTCTTTCCTTCCACCCACAGTTCTCTCTTGCTGAGCCCTCTTTACCTTCTCAACCTTTGCATGTGGTAGTGACCCAGGCTCAGTCCACTGGCCTCTGTGTACACTCTCTAAGAGATCTCTCCTACTCTCTGAACACTAATACCATCTACACACAATTTCCAAACCTATTTCTAGCCTGGATCTCTCTCGTGAATTCTAGACTCAACTATTCAACTGACAACTTGACATCTTCACTTGGATGCCTAATGGTCACCTGAAGCTTAATACGCCCCAGACTGAACTTTCCTCCTCCTGTAGACTTCCTTCTCTTCCCACAGGCTTCTCAGAGAGCTCAGTTCATGGCAATTGCACTTTTCCAGTTGCTTGAGAATCATCCTTGATTCTTTTCTTCCTCTGACATTTCACATCCAATCAATCCACCAGCAGATGCCAGCGGCACTACCTTCAAACTGTAACCAGAATTTAACAACTTCTTACCCTCTTCAAACCTCTCATCTCATCTCTTGCCTGGATTATTGCAATAGCCTCCTAACTGGTCTCCCAGTTTTCGCTCTCCCTCATCACCTTCTCAATCCAGTCTCGCCACAGCTGTCTGTAGTATTTTTTAGAACATGTCACTCAACTACTCAAAACCTTCCAGGGCCTTCCACCTCACTCAGGATTAAATCCTAAATGCACATCGTCATTCATCCAGGACTACATAACCTGGCCTCCAGCCGACTCCCTCTCATCTCTTCCTTCTTGTACACTCTGCTCATCGATTCTGGCCCCTTTGCAGTTTCTCCAACTTGCCAAGCATGCTCTGACTTTAAGGACCTGGAACTTTCTTTTCCCTTTACCTGAAATGCCCTTCCCCTCGATATCCATAAGGCTCACCCTCATTTCATTCGTCTCGAGACAAATGCTGCCTCATCAAAAAGGACTTCCTGACCATCCCATCTAATATGCCACTCCCATCACCGTCTACCTTCTTACCCGAATTTATTTTTCTACAAGCAGTTATGATCTAACATATATGTTTGCTTGTTCGCCTGTTATCTGACTCTCTCTAGAATGTAAGTTCCATGGGAACTGAGAATTTGATTTCATTCATTGCTGTATTTCCAGCACCTAGGCCAGTCTGGCACAAAGTGTAGGAGTTCAGTAAATATTTCTCGAATCTATAAATGAACTCGGGTTACATAGATAGGCTGGGGACAGATTATGAAGGGATTTGAATGTCTGGCTAAGAAGTTAAGCTAAATTTGGTCAACAATAAAGAGCTATTGAAAGCTTTTTTTTTTTTTTTGCTGCACTGCCCGGCTTGCAAGATCTTAGTTCCCTGACCAGGAATTGAACCCGGGCCCTGGGCAGTGAGAGCACAGAGTCCTAACCACTGGACCGCCAGGGAATTCCCTATTGAAAGCTTTTAAACAAGGGAGTTTTTGGGTGAAATAAGCTGGTAATAATCTGTCAAAAGTGGCCAGTTGGGAGGATATTGTAATAATCCAGGTGAGAGGTAAAGAACCCAGGATAGGGTGGCATCTACCAAAATCAAGGAGATTGGATGTGACAGGCATTCAGGAGGGAGAATCATCAAGATTCAGCAGTCAGTTGAGAAGCCAAGTTTACCTTAAAGGGTTTGAGCCGAGGTGGGGTGACGGTGGTGCCCTTAACAAAGCAGAGAAGTGACAAGGAAGAGCTGATTTGGGGTTGGGATGAAGAAGGGGCCTCTGGGCGTGACGAGCGGGAGGTGCTGTCAGGAGATTCAGATGGAATTGTCCAAAGAGAGGGCAGAAATGTAGAACTGGAACTTGGACAGTCAGACCACCAGCAGGATTTTAAATTCGTCCACACAATAGTGATGGTGAAAACAGTGTGTGTAGAAGGTTTGGAGTACAAGAGGGTCAGAGACCCCAATGATAATGGGTAGGAGAGAAAAAAAAAAAAAAAAACTAGGAAAGAAAGTAAGGCATCAAGAAGTAAGAAGAGGCTCAAGAAGGTACAGCCCACAGTCGATGAGAGAGAAATGTTTCTTTTTTTTCCTTTGCCAAAAATATTTTTATTGAGCATTCAAAGATGAAAAAGGCTGAAAGCCAAAGTAGTAGCCTTGACTTTTTAATGTCATTACAAATACTGCTTCTTTGAAACCTGGCGCTCATCCATTTAGCCCCATCTATGTGTTTTTTTGGTTTTTTTCTGAGAGACTTCAGGGCTTTACACTCAAGTCTCCTTAACAAGTCACACCAAACCTCCTGGTCCTGGCCCGAGAGGGAGAATGTTTCTTGCTAGAGAGGGCAGGAAATGGTTCTGATTGCTCCAGAGAGTCAGAGAGTCAAGGGCTGAGAAAAGGGCCTTGAATTGGGTTTCTAGGTGACCTTCAGAAAGATGATGCTGGTGGCTGAGGTGAAGGGAGAAACAAGAAAAAATAGGAGGAAATGGAGGTGTTGGGGTTAGGGGCTTCATCTGTGTCAACAGGTGAATTTACTATTCCCAAGAGTAGTGGTTACGCAGGGCGCGTTCACTTTGAGATGCTACGTCTAGTGGACGCGAACGTCTGTTGTACACGAAGGCAGAGGCTTAGCGCCTCCCGCTAAAGCCCTCACCGGCCTCCCAGGAGGCCCCTTCTGATCAGCCACAGCGGCCGTGTGCACAGCAGCTCCACAAGCTGTCTGTCCAGGCTGGGCGGAGTCATGCTGCACAGCTGGCCTCACCCAGTTTCCACGGTGGAGCATCTGTACATCATGGTCCTTGATGTTGGTCATTGCGCTTTTGCCTGCAGGAGCCCAGAGGCAGCTCTCAGCTGGAGGCCACGGTCTATGCCCCACCTGGCCACCCTGCGGGCCGGGACAGCAGGGTGTCTTGAAACAGTGACTGGGAAGCTCTCACCCATGGCTGATGAACTATTGTGATGGTCTTCATTTTAGGTATAAGGAGACTGTTTTAAAAATACACCTGCATTCTCCACATTAGGGCTTCTCATTATTTGGAAATAGTTGACATAAAAATAATCTGACTGGATTCAAAGTCCATTTGTTTTATCATAAGAAACATCAGCAAGAAATCACATTTGTACGTAGAAATGAAAAAGAGAAGAGACTGTTGGTTCTTTAAATATAATTTCAGCTGTCGACATTTTGAAAGGTTCCCAAAGAATGGTTTTAATTTTTTTATTTCTAACGTGCAGTTTCTCGTTGATAGTGACTACCAAGAATTTGAAGAGATTATCATTAAAAAGTCTTCAAAAAGACACATGCACCCCAGTGTTCATTACAGCACTATTTACAATAGCCAGGTCATGGAAGCAACCTAAATACCCATCGACAGATGAATGGACAAAGAAGATGTGGTACATATATACAATGGAATATTACTCAGCCATAAAAAGGAACAAAATTGGGTCATTTGTAGAGACATGGATGGACCTAGAGACTGTCATACAGAGTGAAGTAAGTCAGAAAGAGAAAAACAAATATCATATATTAATACATATATGTGGAATCTAGAAAAATGGTACAGATGAACTGGTTTTCAGGGCAGAAGTAGAGACACAACAGGGCAGATGTAGAGAACAAATGTATGGACACCAAGGGGGGAAAGTGGTGGAGGGCTAGTGGTGATGGTGGGATGAATTGGGAGATTGGGATTGACATATATACACTAATATGTATAAAATGGATAACCAATAAGAACTTGCTGTATAAAAAAATAAAATAAAATTCAAAAAAATTTTTTAAAAATATAAAATAAGTAAGCTTACTATTAATAAATGTTAAGAAAGCTACAAAGTACACTACAAAGATAAAAAAAATAGATAACTAATAAGAACCTGCTGTATAAAAAATAAATTAATTTTTAAAAATCTAAAAAAAAAACAAAGGTCTTGATTAGGATTCGAGGACAGCATTTGAAGCATTAAAACTGATATTAAAAAAGTCATGTCCATAGAAGAAAGCTCAAATTTCTTGTTTAACATTTTGAAAAGATTTTATTTTGAAGTTTCACACAAAGCTATATCTTCCCTGGGACTTTGTATTTTACTTTTCTTTAGATCAAAATTTCATAATATTAAAAAATATAATGGACTTTTCCCCCCCAAGACCCATAAAGACACCCTAAGTCTCTAGTTTACCCCAGGGTACCCTTCAAAGAGTGTCATGTTTTGAGTTTGCCATGATGAGAAAAGGGCTGGGGAGTGTTGTTCTGATGACCCAGGGTGGGAGATTGGCAAGGTGAAAACAGAAGAAGTTTGAAAAGGTGAGGGATTTTACTCCTGACTGGGTAGGAAATCAAAAAAAAAGTCAGGAGGGGATGATGACCTGGGGAATGAGAAAGAGTAAGGAGACCAGATCCCAGGATCACGTAGACCTGGCTCCAAAAAGCTAAGAAAGAAGGGAACTGAGAATGACAGGGCACCGTTTTCCATCTCTCTTACTCCCGTATTTCCTTTGCTGCCTCATCCCAGTATCAGGACTTTTTTTTGTTAAAAAATGACAGAAAAACAAACTTGCCTACTCTAGATAACTGAGTAGTCCAGAAGGCAGGCATGACTTCAGGAATGGCTTGATCTAGGAGCTTTCCCATCGCTCAACTCCTAGCATCATTGGGCTTCATATGGTAGCCCATGGTTTCTCCAGAATCACATCACAGTTCACATCCATCATAAAGAGTAAATATCTCTCTACCAACAGTCCCAGCAAAAGTTTTGTTACATCTCATTGCATCTGGTTGGGTCATTTGCCCATTCCTGAGCTGGTCCCTGTGACCAGGGAATGTAATGTCCTCTTATGGCTGGTGCCCATCACTATAGTGGAGAATGGAACCAACTCTCCCAATATTTCCTTTCTTTACTTACTTTTATTATTTCTTTTTGCCAGTTACCTGAGCTTTACTCATACAGTAGAGGTAGTCCAAATATTAAGTTACTCATACAGTAGAGATAGTCCACATATTAAGTAACTCATAGGCAAGGGTGCTGACCAATCAGAACAGCTCTGGAGCAGCATACCTGAGGTTCCCTGCCAAGCCAGGTGTTAACCCTCTCTGGTTGCTAGTTTTGGGGGAGGTCTGGGGGTGCCGAGGAAGAGGCAGGATAGCTGGGAGGAGAAAGATTCTTACAGGGGGTGGTTAGGGACATGGCTGTTTTCCAACTTGTATTCAACTGACACTGGCTTTCAGTATTTACAAGTGTTACTCTATCATGAATGTTAGCACTGCTTGTTTTATTCCAACTATTCTTGTGTGCGTTTAATCCTTTCTGCCACCACAGATAGACCATCCCCTTAAAGGCTGGGAAGAGAGCTTGTTTCTGAATCTCCTATAGCAACCAACAAGGTACATTCGTCCATTCACTTATTCACTCGACAAGCATTTCTTGAGCCCAACAAATAGTAGATCCTGAATAATTTTATTTGAATGAATGCAATAGTTTCCTTTAAAAGGGTTGCATAGGAAGTGTTATGGTTGTAGAAAGATCATTTTGTTTAAGGAGAAGAGGTAAGTGGAAAGTTTGAGGAAACTGACAACAGTTTATGATAATAAACAGAATCGACTTCCCTCGGAACAGTGACAGAGGTTTTCCCAAAGCTTGTCCTGGTTACAAATATGTTACCCCAGATATCTTGTTGATGGGACCCAGGGAAGGGCGGGCAGAAGGGAAGACGCTGCCCCAGGGTGAGAACAGAGATGCTGTTCATGGGGCAGGAGAAAAGTAATGACATGCAGGAGGCTGGATGGATGACATTTGGGGAGGACGGAGTGATCATCTGGACCCTGATCACCTCCTGGGATCTTCCTGGAGAAAAGAAAAGCAAGAGCCTGAGTTTGAGCTGGAAGTTGCCTTTGAAAGCATCTGGTCCCATTTTAGAGATGAGCAAAGTGAGACCCAAAATCCGAGGTGTCTCTCTTTTTTTTAAATTAATTAATTTATTTGTTTTTATTTTTGGCTGCGTTGGGTCTTCGTTGCTGTGCGCGGGCTTTCTCTAGTTGCGGTGAGCAGGGGCTGCTCTTCATTGCGGAGCACGGTCTCTAGGTGCATGGGCTTCTGTAGTTGTGGTGTGTGGGCTCAGTAGTTGTGGCTCACGAGCTTTAGAACGCAGGCTCAGTAGTTGTGGTGCTCGGGCTTAGTTGTTTCATGGCATGTGGGATCTTCCCGGACCAGGGCTCAAACCCATGTCCCCTGCATTGGCAGGCAGATTCTTAACCACTGCACCACCAGGGAAGCCCCCTGAGGTGTCTTTAACGAGGTCGCTCAGCTGGCCCCTGACTTCCTTAATTCTCAGCTCACTTGGCATTTCTCCCCGAGGAGATAAAAATGGGCATGAAAGAAAGTTGCCTCCAATTAAGCAGACGATGTGACCTTTCACAAAGCCCATAAGTAGCCCAGAGGTGACTGCCCTTTACCCTCTTATCATCCTGGAGCCTGAGCGACCTGGGGCGCCCGTGTGCATGTGGGCAGCACTGGTGCACACACCCGCCTCCAAGGCTTAGATGTTCATCCAAGGTCAAGCAAAGACCTCAGGCACCGCTGACAGGAGTTGCGTAACCCACAAGCACACGTCTACTTAGAAAAGTTTGATTTTGATTGCCATAGAAGGCAAAACATCTTAAAATGAAGTTGAGCTATCTTTGGGTAGGATGCAAAACCGCCCATGGGTATATCACATCAGAAACGATGTGTGATTTCTTCCAGTCCCTCAACTCAAAAAAGATGAACAGATTTAACTGATGCGTCCTAAAAATAAATAAATAAATAAGATCTGCTTTGAGCTTGAAACCAAGTATAGAAGTTTCAGGGTCTCTTTTTTGGGGAGGGGGTGGGGGGCATTGTGAGGTGAAGGACAGTGGGGAAATTTTTTTTTTCAGTGTAAAGACTAAATTATAACGAGACTGTTTTAGCTCTGAGCATTTTCTGCTGGGAATAACAAGATTACTAAAGGTCACAGAAACAAGGTTGGCTTGGAAAAAATTATGAATGGTGCTTAGATCATCACACATATGCCCGAGGAGATTTCTTCTTCTGAGTTGAGAACCAACACTCCTTTTCTAAACCTGTAATTTCAATAACAAAACAAGTCAAACCCAGAGCGGACCTGACTCTCAGGACTCAGAGTTGGAGGCATAGGATCTGCCTTGGGGGGTGACTGCGTGTGGATGCAAACCCAGGGGGGCTTGGACCCAGGCAGGCGGTTTCAAGTCTCCCCCACCAGCCTCCAAGTTCCAGAGCCTCCGGTGGAGGAGGTGGCCCTGTGGTCTGTGTCACACAGTGTCACTCTGGTGGCCAGTGACACATCAACTCCCCCCTTCTTTGGGGGGACAGCTGAGCTTTCATTTATTACATAACAGTATATTCTGGATAGAAGCAAAATGTCCTTCGCAGGTCATCCACTATAAAGATTGGCAAATTACTAAATTAACTTTGTTGTATAAGTGCCTCCTTACACCCACCCTTTGGAGTGAAAGTTTATTCTTTTAGTTCTCTTTCGTCTTTTTCTGAAAAGAGATTTAATGTGTTACTGTGGTGCAGAAAATCAATGCTTTGAAATCAATGGTGATTTTTCAGGCTGTTTGAAATTATTCACATGACTGGCTAAGCTTGCTGCTGATAGAAAAACAGAGTTTTGTTGCAGAGGAAATCTTCAACTTTGAAACATCGCTGTGTGATTCGGTGTGACTTTCTTTTTAGAACTTGAATATTTATTCCATAGCAGTAAATGATTCAATCCAGGCAGCGGTCCTTTAATCCTCATATGCGCTGGAGGCTCTGGTGTGTGTAAATCTGAACTAGCTGTGAACTTGGCCCTTAGAAGCTTACAAAAGTGCATGTGTACGGCGAGGATGTGGAGAAAGGGAAACCTTGTGCACTGTTGGTGGGAATGTAAATTGGTGCGGCCACGGTGGAAAACAGTATAGAGGTTCCTCAAAAAAACTAAAAATAGAGCTACCATATGATCCAGTAATACCACTCCTGGGCATATATCTGGAAATAACAAAAAAACTAATTTGAAAAGATACATGCACCCCAATGTTCACAGCAGCACTATTTACAGTAGCCAAGACATGGAAGCAACCTAAATGCCCATCAACAGATGAATGGGTAAAGAAGATGTGGTACTTATATACAATGGAATATTACTCAGCCATAAAAAAGAATGAAATAATGCCATTTGCAACAACATGGATGGACTCGGAGGGTATTATGCTAAGTGAAATAAATCAGCAGAGAAAGACAAATACTGTATGTTATCACTTATATGTGAAATCTTAAAAATAAAGCAAATTAGTGAATGTGACGAAAAAGAAACAGACTCACAGATATAGAGAACTAGTGGTTACCAGTGGAGAGAGAGAAGGAGGGTAGGGAATTAAGAGGTACAAACTACTACGTATAAAATAAATTAGCTACAAAGATATATTGTACAACATGGGGAATATAGCCAATATTTTATAATGACTATAAATGGAGTACATCCTTTAAAAATTGTGAATCACTATGTTGTACACCTGAAACTTATATAATATTGTAAATCAACTATACCTCAATAAAGAAAATAATAAATATTATTTAAACAGTGAATGTGTGGGACTTCCCTTGTGGTCCAGTGGGTAAGACTCCACGCTCCCAGTGCAGGGGGGCCCAGGTTCAACCCCTGATCGGGGAACTAGATCCCGCATGCGGCAACTAAGAAGCCTGCATGCTGCAACTAAAAGATCCTGCATGCCACAACTAAGACCTGGTGCAGCCAAAATAAATAAAATAAAATAAATAAATAAACATCAAATGTGTATTAGGGCTGAGGGTCAGAGTGGGGATAGACAGCTAATATATATTGCACAGTTGAGTGATCATCATACCAGGCAGAAGAAGCGTGAGATATGAGGGTACAAATTGCTATGGAGGTTTGAGAGAGGCTGAAGAGGGTCTCTGGTTGGCTTTGGGAAACTGCTTCCTGGGAGAAAGGGCATAATCCAGAGCAAACACTGGTGAGAAATGTCTAGTGAGCAAACCGCATCCAACCTGTGACTGAACCCTGACAGCAGCTCTTGGAGCAGTCATCGTCACTCCCATTGCTCAGGGAAGTAGACTGGGAGAAATGGAGTGACTTGCCCAAGGTCATGTGATCTGGAGGAGGTGGAGCTGGGCCTTGACCCCTCATTCTCTTTCTCCACATGGCCTTGTGGTGCCATTCGATGTGGGTCTTCACGGCAGGGCATAATATTCTGGTCACTTGAGAGTTTGCTGGTGAACAGAGACACCTTTTAGGGGGACTCAGGACTGCATGAGCAAAGGCACATGGCCGGAGACACTGAATTCCACAAGTTCAGGGCCAGGCTTGGAGCCAAGGGTGGACCTTAAAAAATAAAAGACACAGTTCTTTTCCTGGAACTTACCCCACGGTTGAGAAGGTAAGGTACCCAGTAGGAAAACCCTGGAAAATGATTTGCGGCAACTTGTAAACAGAAAGAGTATTGACTCGCATCTGTCACCAGCTCACCTAGTCTGTCCTGGCAGGAAGCGGTGCCTCCCCCCGAGAGGCCTGAGTTCTTCTGATGCTACAGCAAACCCCTGTCCCAAATACCAGTGCCGAACAGACGGCTGGGCCCTGTCCTGTCGGTCCTTACAGAGGAGCCTCAGTCCCGCCAGCTGTCAGGCGGGGACCCGCTCCCGGGAGCCTCCTCCACCTCTGCCCTGGGCCCACCTCATACCCACCGTTTCCAGGGCCCCGCTCACCCCTCCGGTGCCTCTGTGGGCATCAGAAAAACTGCCTTCCGGTAGAGCTTCCTGAGCCGAGAGTGCGCCGGCTCTCAGCCCCTCCCCCGCCCCGGCAGGCCGCCAACAGCCCGCCAGCCATCGGGGTGGCCTGGTCCCCCCCCACTGTCAGCTCTCCCTGGAGCCAGCCAATACCCTGCAAACTGGCTCGCTGTTTCAGCTGTCCCGGGAGAAATGTTTTCCCCAAACCCAGCCCTTCAACATCCCAGCTAAGAATTTGGATTGGACTGCGATTCCTAAAACTTCTAGCTCTGGTGACCACACTGGAGAGTGCCTCTGGGGTGTTGGGGAAGGAAAGGTGGCAACCAAACAGATGGAAACCAGGAGGCAGCCCCCATTCACCTCCAGCCTTGTTTCAGCTGCACCAAATCACAGTTCAGCCAGTCGGCCATAGGTCACCCCCCGGGTGAACGAACCTGCACAAAATCCATCCCCAACGTTGTCACTAAACACACCCTCGACGAACGCCGCTCAGATAAATTATCAGAAGCAGACGAGATGCCCAAGAAAATATCTGGGATGTGCTCCAACTCAAGACAATCTCTTGGGGCAACCGGGACTGTGGGTGATGTGTGTTCTAGAGAAAAGCAGTTCCTTCCAGCCTTCACCCCGGAGACCGCCTTTCTCCTTCACGCCACAGGTACATTTTGCTTTATCGGCAGAGACATTCTTGAGAAGTCAACAATTTGAATTTTGTTAAAAACTGATCCTGTATAACGTGTTTATAACGTGTTCAGAGAGAACTCAATATTTAGCCCATCACAGTGAAGAACCTTCTCCTTGGAGGGACTTTTTTGTCAACTCCTAAACCGGGATCTTAACCAGGAGGCTATAAATGAGCTCCAAAGATCCCTGCTTTCCAGGGAAAGTATAGGCAAAATTTGTGTAGATGTACATTATTTTCTGGAATGAGGGTCCAGAGATTCTGCCTAATTAATTCTCGGAGAGTTCTACAATCCCAAAAGCTCAGGGACCAGAAGCGGTCTGGGGACAAGTGTGGAGCTGGGGTATTTGTGTTCACCAGTCCCAGCAGTCACAGCTGCCCCTGCCATGGTCTACGGCCATGAAATAGTTCTGCACAGGTGACCCCCTTATTCTGGGCACGTAGCAAGTTGTCAGACCTGTTTGTGTGCATTTGTAAAGACAACAGAGAAGGAATCCTGGATACAAAGCTGACTTTGTCTCCCGTTTCCAAATGGAACGACCAAGCCACATGCATCACACGGGGTTACACCACGCAGCGCCCCTCTTGGATGTGAAGGCGATGCGTCTGTCAGTACAAAGCTAGAGCGCGGCTAGTTTTACACCGCTGCCCCAGAGGCAGCCCGTGATGTGGGCTTCCTAGAAGGGCCCAGTCTAGGGTCGCACTGTCCTGAAGCGTCTGTTTCGGGCTCCAGCTGCCCTGCCCACCTTGGCCCATCCTCTGAGGTTGGAGGTGCAGGGCCCCAGCCCTTTTTCTCCCTCCTTTTTGGCCTCTTCCATGCAAGGATAGCATATTCAGCAAGGCTGGTCAGCATCTTTGCTGGGCGTTGTCATTAAGTGCCAGTGGGTTGCTAGATCTTGGCATCACACTGGCTCCTAAAGGACTATTAACTGGGCAACAAATGTTGAGGCCGATACGGTGATGGGCAGTAATGCGAAGCATGGGGGAAGTAGGTGATTTATTTATAGGTGTCCAAATACCTGCTCACTGGGATTTCAGAGCTATTGGTTCTTTGCCTTCCAGGCCAAGTGCTTGTTCATGAGCTTTGCCCAGTACGTCACCACCCCAAGGGGCCGGGGGTGGGGGGGGTGAGGGGTGGAGCCAAAGGCTCCAGGACCCTCCGGGGATTGCTGGGCTCTCTTCCTAGTGCTTCTGAATGAGAAATGGAGGCTCCTTTATTTTCCTAGATTCTTAGGGGTGAGCTATGGGGCCATGGCTGGCCTCCAACACCCAACCGCGAACGCTGGGTTCAGTGCCGTCCTGCACCTTGAAGAGTTCCATTGCTGTCCCTTCCCATCCTTCCCAAGCGGGAAGAAGTGAGCCTGACACACCGGCCACCGTGTCTGCAGTGACTTGTAAGGAAGTGCTCAGTCCCTACCACCCCGCCTTCTACATGATGCAGGTGCTGCCCATGATGCAGGACTATCCTCAGAGAACAGTCTTGACGGAGGTAACCAGGCCCCGCCGGTGTCTTTTAGACAACCCCACGACATAAAGCCTTTCCCTTGCCAACGCACATGCTATGATGCTTTGTTTTTTTGATGATTTCGGAGATTTAAAAATGTCAAAGAGATTCTGGCTGTAAATGTCCCCACAGTGATTTTGTCATTTTGTAGAGAAAAGAAAGCAAGCTTTCCGGCCACCCCATTCAGAATAGAGCAAGCTGCAGGACCCAGCCCCTCCTTTCACAAACCCTTCCTACCGCACCCCCATCCTATTCATATTCTGATCTTCCACACACTTGAAAAGATGTTATTTCGAATGTTCCTACCAAAGAGAATATCTTCCTCGTGTTTTCAGAGCCTGCCTTCAAAGGACTTAATCTGCATTGGGGGCCGCTGGCTGCAGATGTGAGTGATGGAAGCGACAGAATCATACACAATGTGGCAGAGCTGGGGGTGGGAGAGGGGGGAGAGGCGGCCTGCAACTCCAAAGCCACCCAGGCCAGCCAGGGGGGCCGGTTGGTCCAAGGTGTCACAGCCCAGAGAGCGGAACGTCCCACCCTCCTGACTCGGGGCAGGGCTCTGGCCCCTGTACCACCCAGCCTCCCAGAGCGGACTGTGCATTTACCTGGGCGGGGGGCACAATAACACCGGGTACAGGAGCTCACTCAGGCCTTCCTAATTCAGTGCTCAAGGTCAATCAATCAAGGTTAAGACAAAGGTTTCCCTTGCACGCAGCGGGTAGGAGTCGGTTTGCTGGCAAATTAATCAAGTAACAAGAATTGATGGAGAACTTTAAAAAATAATCTGAGAAGCCTAACTCAGTCATTCTTTTGAAAGCATTTGTTGATGGTCTACTGTGTGTCAGTTGATGAGGGTAGCGACACACATCCCTGTTCTTAAGGAGGGAAGCAAACAAATGAACAGGCAAACACCATATGAGTGCTTAAATGCTACACAGGATAGTTAGGGGTGCCGAGGGAGGAGGTGGGTAGGGCACTAACATCGGACTTGGGGAGCCGGGGATCTTACCAGCTGTGTGTCTTGCATGCCCTTGTAGGAATCAGACCGGCAGAGCAAGGGCTTTAGTGCATTTAAAACCAAAGAGGGGATTCGATTTTGTACCCTCAGAAAGCCAAGGCCTGCGTGTGGTTAACAGTCATTTCCAGTGTACTTAAAGGGGGAATCCAAAATTATCCTAGTTTTTAAAAAAGTTTTGTATAGCTTTTTCTACCTGAGGAAGCATCCCCAAATGGTCCCCAGGTGCTCTGAAGGCAAAGGGATTTTTCAGGCTGACAGTGAGAAGAAGCCCCCATGTACCAGCTAGGCAGCCGCATGGAGAGAAGTGTCTCCCACCCGAACAGGAGAGGGAGGGTCCAGGAGGAAAGGCTCAGCAGAAAGGATCCTGCAGAAGGCTTGCTTTGCTCCAAGGTATGAAAGGAGGTTGGGCTTCAGCTGAAGAGGCTGGGGGTGAATCAGTTTGTTTGGGAAAACCAAACAAACTGTCAATGACTAACTCCAGGAAACCAAAAAACAAAACAAAAGAAAACGTTGTTCTAGTTTACAAGGTGGCTCAGCTGTGCTGGAAACACTATGCTAGCCCCTGATTTAGCTAAAAGTGTGACATCGCTATATTGAGGAAATGAGGACATGGAGAGGAGGCAAGAGTATGTAAATGGGAGGGATGGTGTTACCGCCAGGGTTCTTAATCAACAGAAATTGATAAGAGGCCAGACAAGAAATTCAGGCAAGGCTTTACTGGGGCTCCTGCTGCAGCAGGGGGGCGAGCTGTTTCCTTATATGGGGTGAGGAAAGGGGTGTGTCCAGGGATCAGGCCAGAGGGGTGTCTTAGGTGGTTTGCCCACCCCTTAGGTGGTGTTGTGTGCAGGGGGCATGCGCAGTGTCCTGTGTTTGCTCCCGACCCCCTGCTTTGGCTCCCAGCTCTTCAGAAGTAGCAGTTGGGTTTTTTGGGTCTCTTTGTATCTTGTCCATAATTTGCCCCAACTGTGCATGCGCATGCACACAGTTATTTTTAGTCCCTTGTAGTTTCTTTGTACAAGCACTGCAGCAAAGGGTCCCAGGTCCCAGGTCCCAGCCTGTCTCAATGGCCCGGCTTCCACAATGAATCTAAAACTGAAAAAAAAGAAAAAGCATTCTACGTATGCCATCTGCAGATGCAGAGGTAAAGAGCAGAAGAAGGAAGATGTGGTAGCTGAGGAATGAGAATTGGGAGGGAGGCAGAGGGGGCAGGGACAACTGTTTGCTATCGCACACCTTGTGTCCATGTTTGGCTTTCCTAACCTATGTACATGCACTACTCTGATAAAAAGTAAAAACACATTTTAAAGGGCTCCTGATCACATGGAAGGTGAGTTTGTTTTGCTTCCATTGCTAAGCAAAGGCATGAACAACAGCAAAAACTGCTGCCTTGAGTCTCCTCAGTTCTGCAAAGCAGAAATGTGGCAGCCGGGTATGTGACCGCCAAGGCCCAAGAACGCATCCTGGGGCAGAGGCAGCGTGGGCGGCTCTGAAACGCAGTCCTGCTGTGGCACTCGCCGGTCTCAACGTCTTCCGGGGCGTCCCATGGTCTCCCTGGGAAAACCCCAGTTCTGGGACATGGGCCTTCAGGGCCTCTGGGATGTGGCCCCTGCCAACCTCTCCACTTCCTAACATCCCCGCCCACCCGCAGATGAATTGTAGCCCTGCAGTACACACACACACACACACACACACACACACACACACACACCCCACGCCCAGCTGTCCTGCCCTCCGCAACCTGGGAAACCCCGTAACTCCTGCTCGTCCCCCTTGACATCCCAGTTCAGACCTTTCCTTCTCCTGAGGCCTTTACCGACCCCTCCGCCCGTGGGCTCCCGGCACACCCCGTGCTCATGTCTCTCGTTATCTAGAACCCCCTTCTCGCCTTCCTCCTGAGCCCCTCTGGGCAGGAGCTGTGCCCAGTACAAGTCGCACAAATGAATGCAACCGCCCCAGGAACCGTCTAAGGGCTGAGGGCAGACCCTCCAGCGTCCCCCTTTCCCTCCCTCTGTCCAGTCCCACCTGACGACCAGGCCCCTGATCTCAGCACGAGCCTACTCGGCTCCTGCCCCGCCTCTCCTGCAGGAAAGAGACAAACGCAGGGCCGGCTGATTGGGGGGGGGGGGGGGGTCAGAGGCATCTCAGAGAGGATGGAGGGAAAGTTGAAATTGGGCTTTGTCACCATTTTTAAGCCCAGACACCAGCCGCAAGCAGACTCTGCAGGCCTGGCGGCGTGTCCCCTGCTCAGGGGTCTCACATGACGCAGGCGCCTTGTGCTCCCGGAGCCCTTCCGGGGAACCCGCAAGCCTTCCATCTCACCCGTCGTCGTGTCCGGCCTGGGGGACAAGCCAGCGAGGAGCTCTGTCTGCCCCAGCCCTGCCTGCGGCACCTGGGCAAAGCTTTGTCCTCTCCTCCGTCTGGCTGAGAGGGCCCACGCGGGGCACGGGGTGGGGTCCCCAACTCCTCCCAGCGGGAACACGCGTCCCGGCCCTGCCTCTCAGCTTTCCGACAGGGACCGAGGCTTCCGAAGGGCAATCCGGCCAAGATGGGGGAAATCGTCAGCATCAGTTAACAGGCCCGGGAGAAAGGGGCCTAGAGGCCGTGTGACCACAGGAATAACTATAATGATGGCGAATGGTTTGTGAACCCCGACTTTGTGCCAGTCAAATGCCTTACATACGTCATCTCATTATCCTGTCCACACCCTGTGGACAAGACACCATCATCACCTGGTACTCGGCAGCTGTGGGCCGAGGCTCAGAGGGATCTTACTTGATAGGTGAGGAGGGATGTCAGCCCAGGACTGTCTGACCTCAAAGAAAGATTCTGAACTTTTAACTTGGATATTACGCTTCTATGGACCAGGGTAGCAAAGGAAGGGAGATGTAGGGAAGAGAAAAGAGGTGATAGCGTGGGGGTTTTTTTTTGTTTTTTGTTTTGTTTTGTTTTTAAGATTAGGGGAAGCTCAGCACATTTTGGAGAATGAAATTGTGAGGGAAATCTTGCTTTTGATCGGAGTGTGTCCCACCAACATCCCTACCCCCTATTCCTCCCAAACCCACAGCCAGCAGCCCAGATCCTCCAGGGGTTCTGGGGTCACTTTTCCTTCTTCGGTTCCAAAGTTAAATCAACTGTAAACAAGCAAGTGCTTTAAATAATGCTGCCTGAGGTGTGGCCGTAATCTGCACCCCGTCTAGACTTTCTAATGCCCCTGCAGGAGCATGTGGGTCTTATCAGTGTCTACGTTTTTGACAGACATTAAGCCCGTGCTGATCTAGGCTGACAGCTCTGGGTGCCTTCTGCAGTTAGTTAGTAATTTCAGATGTCGTGGGAGGGAGTTCTTGGTGGAAGAATCACACTTTCAATCCAAAATTAAAGCTCAATTTGGTCTAATTGTCCTTGATTTTATCAGTTGCATAAAATGGCTGATTCCACATGCAAAAATAAATAAATAGTTGCGCAGCTTCGAAATCCCTTCTTCTTGGGGACAGAACCCATCAAGTTCTTTGCCATCTCTCCTGCTATTTTCATCCACCAAACAGTGCTGATCTTTCTCTATCCTTTTCTATTTTCTCTCCCTTCCCTGCGCTTCCCCCAGCCCTTACCAAAAAAAGAAAAGCCTAGTGTCTCTCTGTGTGTGTCTATCTTCTCTGTCTGTGTCTTGTATAATTTTAGAACGGAAGTTCCTTAAGAGCAAGAATAGTTCCTTCATGAGATGATGACACCCAGAAATCTGGCAATGCCTATTTAAATGGTAAATTGGAATAAAGAAAATAATAAAAGTGGCCATTTATTTCTCTAGCAATAATTTGTTTGTAAAATCCAGCAACGGAGACCATATTTTGGGCTTGGAATAAAAAGGCAGAGAGACTGTCCCAGGCCTCTGGTGGGAGAATGCCTTTCAAGAACATCCAAAGATTTACCCTCAAGGCAGTGAGGTAATGGAAGATGCCCAGCCCCAGTGGCCAGCAGCACTGAGTTCTTGCCTGCCTCTGCTTCCAGGCAGCTGTGTGACTTTGGGCAAGTGCCTTTACCTCTCTGGTACTCAGGTTCCTACTCAGGAAAGTGAAGGGCCATGGTACGGTCTGAGGTGCATTCCAGTGGTGGTCCTAGTACCCCGGGGAAGGAGGAAGAGGGTTGGCAGTGACCCAGAGGGCACGATGGAGGCCCATGCATGGCAGTGGCTGGAGGGATAGAGAGGAGCTGGGAACGTGAGAGTAATTTGAGAGGCAGAGTCAACAGGGCCTGGTGCCAAATGGGTGCAGGGTGAGGAGGGAAGAGTCTGGACAGATGCTCTCATCTCTGCCTTGGGGACCCAAGAGGGTGTGGAGGATGTAGATCAAGATGGCCATGGGAGTGGAAGGTGTCAGATTTTGAATTACCTTCTGTGTAGATTTTTTTAAATGCCCACCAATTCTTTAACACTATTCCATCTTGAATATGGACTTGCTTGAGTGACTAACTTCTGAGGAATACAGTGCAGTAGAGGTAGGTCCTAAGACAATTCAGCTTCTGGCCTGGCCTCCGCAGACTGCATGCCTGCCTCCAGGACTATCTGGGGGAAACTTCCTTGACGACAGAAACGCTTTACTGCACCGTCCCATAAAATAGCCACCAGCCACAGGTAGCTACTGGGTAGCTGACAAGAGGGCAGCATGACTAAAATACTGAATTTAAAAAATTTTGGGGGCTTCCCTGGTGGCGCAGTGGTTGAGAATCTGCCTGCCAATGCAGGGAACACGGGTTCGAGCCCTGGTCTGGGAGGATCCCACATGCCGCGGAGCAACTAGGCCCGTGAGCCACAACTACTGAGCCTGCGCGTCTGGAGCCTGTGCTCCGCAACAAGAGAGGCCGCGATAGTGAGAGGCCCGCGCACCGCGATGAAGAGTGGCTCCCGCTTGCCGCAACTAGAGAAAGCCCTCGCACAGAAACGAAGACCCAACACAGCCATAAATTAATTAATTAATTAATTAATTAAAAAAATTTTTTTTGTTCCAAATTTTTTTTATTGAAGTATAGTTGATTTGCAATGTTTTAGGTGTACAGCAAAGTGATTCCGTTTTGTGTATATATATATATATATATATATATATATATATATATATATATATATATATATATTCTTTTTCAGATTCTTTGAACTACAGAATTGAAAGTTCTGTTAAGTTTAATTACTTTCAGTGGGAACGTCCAGAGCCACGTGTGCCTGATGGCTCCCGTGGGTGGAACTGGACGGTGCAGGCAGAGCTGCGGCCGAGTGGATTGTTTTGTTTTCAGTCCAGGGTCTCCCACGGTACCCAGAAGGCGTGGGGAGCAGCACCTTGGCTCTGAGGGTCTGAGGAAGAACACACCACCCACCCTTTAAAGGAAAATGCCAGGGCTGGGAGGAAGCTCAGACAGCATCTGGCCCAATCACTTCTTCGCAGGGGAGGATGCTGGGTCCAGCAGACCCCCCGAGGGGCTGGGAGTGTGGGGGGGCAGCCAGGGGCAGATTAATAGGGAAGATTAGCCCCGCGCTTACCATCCAGAAGATGCTGGAAAGAGGGAAGCATTTAGGACCAGAGCATAAGGTTGGAGAACTAATGAAAAGAGGAAGGAAAAGGAAACGTGTAGGAGCTCCTCCCAAGAAGGCCCCATGGGACTCAGTGGTCAGCCCCCAGGGGACACGAGCCCACCTTACCTGCCAGCTCAGAACCTGGGAGAAGTCTGGGGGAAGAGCTGATCTGAAACCCGAAGAGCTCCCTGGTGAGCTGGGGAGAGGAGAGTGGGCCCTGTCCAGAGGCCCTGCCGTCCAGTTCTTTTCTACACGGCTCCGTTTCCACCAGGGGTCCTGCTGGCTGATGCCCCAGAACCACCGACCTCAGGATGGCGGCCTGGAAGCAGGTCCCAGACCCCAGCTCGGCTCCCACCCACTGGGAAGCCCAGCAGGAGCCAGGGTCTGAGAAGTGAGCAGGGGTGCTGCCCAGGGGCTGGGAAGGGTCTCGGCCTGGCACTCTGTTCTAACACCCGGGTTCTGTCCCTGCTGGGATTGGAAGAGATGCTTCAGGGCCAGTAAACAGAATTTTTTTTTTTTATCCTCACAAATCACTTTAAAAATAAGAATAGGGCAGTTGTAGTTGGTTGGTTTTGGCCTTGAAACTCAATAGCTCTGTGTCTTTATTCAGCTGAGGTCCTTTTCCTATTACTATCTTTCTTTCTTGAGAGAGACCATGTTCTTGCTAAAGCAGAGACACAGATGTCAGTGTGGTCAAGGGTGATCCAAGTCCTGGTTGTCACTTGTGCATTGGTCATCAGGGCCAGGGCCAGGGAGGAACTAGATTTTCCTACAGGACACTAAAGACAGGAAGGCTAGTAGTTTCCCCCCACCGCTCACTGGGCAGGGGCTTCAAGGGGCCATTGAGCCTGCTGTGGCTCTCTTTTTACCTCACCCACCCATCCACCCATCCACTCACCCACTCATCCAACTACCCATCCACCCACCCATCTATCCACTCATCCATCTATCCACCCACCCACCCACCCACCATCTATCCCTCCATCTTTCCATCCATCCATCCATCCTTTCATCCATCCATCCATCCACCCACCCACCCACCCAGCTATCCATCCATCCCTCCATCCATCCATCCACCCACCCACCCACCCAGCTATCCATCCATCCATCTACCCATCCATCCCTCCATCCATCCATCCATCCACCCACCCACTCACACATCTATCCATTTTGAGTAAAACTTCTCCAATACCCTGAGTTCAAGCCTTCACCTGTAGGGATATAATCACCAAACATCACACAAGAAGTTCATTTTGCAGCTTATGTAGGCCAACTACATTTCTTTCACCGATGAGTGTACTATTAAGCTTACTGCCTAACCCTCAGGAAAACATTCTAAGGCCATGAAGATTGAAGACAGGAAGGGGAGAGGCATCAGGAGTGTGTGAGAGGAGCATGAACCCCTCCTAGGGTAACTAAAACAGGAAGTGCGCCCACATATTTTGCAGAGACTTTGGATTCCTTTTGGATTTGGCTCAGGAAAAGGCCATTTTCTGCCCTTCTACTCCGAGCAGGTTTTGCTGTCAGTGGCAGGAGCAGGAAGCCCTTCTGGGAAGCAGGCAGGGGGTGAAGGGGCACGTGTGTGACACGCAGTCACCCCAAGCTTCACCCCTGCCCGGGGCCACACAGACGTGGATGGAGCCTGGGGAAGGGTGAAGCAGGCGGGTGTGCTCTGCCTGGCGCTCGCCTGCCCGGATCCAGCTTCCACTCTCAGCAGGCGCCGAAACTGGTTCTCACGTTCCTGAGAATTCGTCCGTTTACTCCTGTTCTGTTCCCCAGCAGCCAGGCAGCGTGTGGTCTGAAATAACAAAACTGTACAAACGGTTCGGTCTCGAAGGAAACGCCTCGCCTAAGAGAGAATCTCAACGTGCCAGTTGTGGGCTGATCATTTCCCACACCCAAAACACACTGAAAATGTTGGCTTTTAAGACACGTAAACAGTGGAAACGCGAATCCACTTGCTAAGGCAGAAAGAGAAGGAGAGAAACCAGCTCTCCTTTGAATGGCAATTCAGGCTGCTCAGCGGCTGCCCTGCGTTTTCTCTGCAGAGCTCGCCTGGCTGCTCAGGAAGGCGGCCGTGCTTTGTCGGAAGGGCTGGTCTCTGGAAGGCTGGGCGTCTTTAACCCAGCCGCCCCGGAGAGCCGGCTTTGCGGTGACGATCAGCTCCTGGGCTGAGTTGTTCAAGCCAGTCTCCTCCCTACAAATCTGCAGGGAATCACTTCCTCCTGTAACTTTCTCTGCTCTTGCTTATTTGGTTTTGTTCACTGCCTTTTCAGCTCGTTCGTTGTTTGCATATACAAATGCAACTGATTTTTGTATGTTGCATTTGCATCCTGCTACTCTGATGAATTCATTTATTCGTTCTAACAGTGTGTGTGTGTGTATGTGTGTGGAATCTTTATAGGGTTTTCTACATAAAAATCATATTATCTGCAAACAGAGATAATTTTACTTTCTACTTTCCAGTTTGGATGTCTTTTATTTCTTTTTATTGCCTAATGTCTGGCTAGGACTTCTAGTACTATGTTGAATAAAAGTGGTGAAAGTGGGCATATATTTGCAAAATCATATATCTGACAAAGAACTTACAGTTCAAAATATATCAAGAACTTGTAAACCTTGACAGTAAAACAATGTACAGATCTTCCTCAACTTATGATTGGCTTACATCCAGATAAACCCATCATAAGTTGAAAATATTTTAAGTCAAAAATGCATTTAATACACCTAACCTACTGAACATCATAGCTTAGCCTCGCCTACCTTAAATGTGCTCAGAACACTTACATTAGCCTCCAGTTGGACAAAATCATCTAATGCAAAGCCTATTTTACAATAAAGTGTTGACTATCTCATGTAACTTATTGAATAGTTTCCCGAAAGTGAAAAAACAATGGTTGCGTGGGTACGGAATGGTTGTAAGTGTATCGGGTGTTTACCCTCGTGATAGTGTGGCTGGCCTCTGTCCAGCATCATGAGAGAGTATATGTTATCATGCGATTCCTTTTGTGTTAGGATCCCTATTCATCCTGTGTGAAACTTTTAGGAGTTTTAAGCTATTTTAAGCTATGTTATGTGGTTCAAAATAGAGTCACAGTGGTCAAGGTAAACTTCCATATTAGTTGTTTTGAAACGTCCAGTGTAGGACCGCGAGTGTCTCAGAGGGATAAATGAAGAGTGTTACTTTACATAAGATATTTGTTTGGCAACTTAAGTCGGAGGAAAGGAAGGAGTGACTTATAGAGACAAGACCCCAGGGGTGTAACCGTACACCGTACTGGCAGACTCCTTAAAAAGAGTCCACTGAGTTGAGTTCTTCAGTGGAGGACCCGACTCCACGCTGCTGAGAGATGTTGCAGATGGACCTGCCCGAGGTCCTGTTGGAGCCGAGGGAAGGACCAGAGACCGCTGCCTGTGCTGAGATGCCTCCTTTCGGGGCTTCTCCTTTGGAGCGGTTGGTGCATTACGCCTTTCTATTATCTCTACTTTGACTAACCTGTGCTGCGTGTTAATTGTGTGTAAGAAATGGAGTGATCTGTGAATTGAAGACTGGCTGCGTTTTGTGTCTCTCCAATCCCGTCATTCTTACCTGGCCCCACCACGGGGCCTTGTGACAGACAGCATCGTACTCCCTGTCACTAGCCTGGGAAAAGACCAAAATTCAAACTCGGGAGTACAATTCCCACTGAACGTGTGTCGCTTTCACCCTGTCGTAAACTCAAAAAATCTTCGGTTGAGCCATCCTGAGTCAGGGACTGTCTGTAATTAGAAGGTGGGCAGAAGACTTGAATGCCATTTCTCCAGATAGAACATGTGAATGGCAAATAAGCATATGTAAAGAAGTTCAACATTGTTAGCCATTAGAGAAGTACAAATTAAACCATGAGGAGATACTATTACACACGAAGTAGAATGGCTAAAATTAAAAATATTGACAATACCAATTGTTGGAAAGGATAGGAAGCAACTGAAACTCTCACACGTTGCTTAATGGGATATAAAATGGTGAGGCCGGGCTTCCCTGGTGGCGCAGTGGTTGCGAATCTGCCTGCCAATGCAGGGGACACGGGTTCGAGCCCTGGGCTGGGAAGATCCCACATGCCGCGGAGCAACTGGGCCCGTGAGCCACAATTACTGAGCCTGCGCGTCTGGAGCCTGTGCTCCACAACGGGAGAGGCCGCGATAGTGAGAGGCCCGCGCACCGCGATGAAGAGTGGACCCCGCTTGCCGCAACTAGAGAAAGCCCTCGCACAGAAACGAAGACCCAACACAGCCACAAATAAATTAATTAATTTTAAAAAATCATAAAATTTCCCATGTTTTAAAAAAAAAAAAAATGGTGAGACCACTCTGGAAAACCATTTGACAGTTTCTTGTGAAGTTAAACATATACTTACCATGTGACCCAGCAATCACACTCCTGGGTATTTATCCTAGATAAATGAAAGCTTATCAAACACACACACCCATGCACAAATGTTTATAGTAGTACACAAATATTTATAGCAACCTTGTTTGTAATAGACAAAAACTGGAAACAGACGTTCTTTAATGGTAAATGATTAAACAAACTGTGGTACATTCATACCATGGATCTACTCAGCAGTACAAAAAAAGGGATGAAAGTATTGATACACACAACCACTTGGATGGATCTTGAGGGCATTATCCTCAGTGAAAAAAGAACCCTAAAATGTTTACAAACTATATGACTCAGTTTATATCACATTTTTAAAATTACAAAATTATAGTAATGGAGAACAGATCAGTGAATGCCAGGGGGAGGGCCCTAAAAGGATAGGCAAAGGGTTTTCACTCTGGGGACAGAACACCTCCGTATGCTGAATAGGATAGTGTTTACATGAGTATATCCATGTGCTAACTTGGTGAAATCTGAATACGGTCTGTAGTTTAGTTAATAATATTGTACTAATATCCGTTTCCTGGTTTTAATAATGTGCTCTGGTGACTTCCCTGGTGGTCCAGTGGCTAAGGCTCTGACTCCCAATGCAGGGGGCCTGGGTTCGATCCCTGGTCAGGGAACTAGATCCCATGTGCCGCAACTAAGGATTCCGCATGCCGCAACTAAAGATCCCGCATGCTGCGACTGGGACCGGTGCAGCCAAATAAATAAATAAATAAAATAAATATTAAAAAAAAAATAACGTGCTCTGCTTGTGTAAGATGTTATAATTTGAGGAACCTGGGTGAAGGGTACACAACGAACTCTACTATTTTTGCAACTTCTTGTGAGTCTAACATTATTTCAAAATAAAAAGCAAAAAACAAAAGACCGAACAGGCACCCTTTCTGAACATTATTCTGCAAATAAACATGCAGCATCCCTGGTTGAACTTGGAACTCAGGGCTGAAGGACCCTCTCCCGCCTCTCTTTCCTTTGGGCCATCAAATTTACCCAATTTCTGGAAGAATATTGTGAGAGCAGTTCAAACAAACACAGTCGTGCTCAAAATATGTGTGTGTGAGAAGTGGAGGATCCCTTTCAGGTGCTGTAGCATCTTTAGCTCGCTTCTTCCAGCTGCTGCTCTTACGGACGTTATTGAAGACCAATGTGTGGGGCTTGGTGCCTAATTTTTTAAAATAAATTTATTTATTTATTTATTTATTTTTGGCTGCATTGGGTCTTCGTTGCTGTGCGTGGGCTTTCTCTAGTTGCGGTGAGCAGGGGCTACTCTTCATTGCGGTGCGCGGGCTTCTCATTGCTGTGACTTCTCTCGTTGCAGAGCACGGGCTCTAGGCACGCGGGCTTCAGTACTTGTGGCATACGGGCTCAGTAGTTGTGGCTTGAGGGCTCTAGAGTGCAAGCTCAGTAGTTGTGGTGCACGGGCTTAGTTGCTCCACGTCATGTGGGATCCTCCCAGACCAGGGCTCGAACCCGTGTCCCCTGCATTGGTAGGCGGATTCTTAACCACTGTGCCACCAGGGAAGTGCTCGGTGCCTAATTCTGAGCAATTAGCACGTGTTCGCCAAACACAAAGTTTGTGCAAAAAATGTTATTTATGTATTATTTTAGCACCTATATGTGTATAAACACCAACAGATGTCAAGGCTGTGCTCAGGAGGGTATAGGGACCAGGAAAAAAACTCAGGCTCCGAATCCAGGGCAAATTGCTCTATGTGTCCCCTTGCTGCCCTGGACACTTTCCCCTCTGTGCTCGAATAGATGCTGTCACATTTTCTGGGTTCTTTTATATGTGTCCCTCCTCAGTAGGGCAAAGATCCTTCCTGTCTTCTGGAAATCTGCATCGAAGCCACTGTTAACATCTGCAATCAGGACTAGGTCCTGTGATGGTCACTAGATTTCCGTCCCAGCTGGCATAATTACAACTCCCTTTGAGATGCTGCTTAGACAGAATCCCCCCAGACTGTCTGGTTACCCAGTCTGGGTGTTACCATCTCAACCACAGAACCTCCCAGGAAGACCTGTCAAACGGTAAAGCAAAACCGAGATGCAGCCTGTGGTGGCAGAGGCTGATAACGCCAGCCCAAATCCATTCTCCTCTTCTTCCTTTGTAGAGACAGCCCAGCCCTATTGATTGTGGGAGGTGGCAATGTGCTCAACTAATAGACCACGTTTCCCAGCTTCCTATGCATCTAGGTGTGGCCACGTGACTAGGTTTTCGCCAGTGAGATACACAGAAATGTTATCGGGTGGGACTTCTGAGAAAACTTACAAAATAGGCAATTGTGAAGTGCCTTTTTAAAAAAAATATCCCTTCCATCTTTCTTCTGCCTCTTACCTGGAATCCAGATGTGATAGCTGGTGTTCCAGCATCAATCTCTGCTCATGAGGTGACCTTCAGGATGAAAGCCAGAGGCTAAAGATACAGAAACAAGCATTTACAGCAACATGGATGGACCTAGAGATGATCATACTAAGTGAACTATGTCAGGCAGAGAAAGACAAACATTATATGATATCACTTACATGTGGAATCTAAAAAAATAACACAGATCAACTTATTTACTAAACAGACTCACAGACACAGAAAACAAATTTATGGTTACCAAGGGGGAAAGGGGAGGGGGAGGGATAAATTAGGAGTATGGGAGTAACAGATACACACTACTATATATAAAATAAACACTAAGGATTTACTTACAGCACAGGGAACTATATTCAATATCTTGTAATATCCTATAATGGAAGAGAATCTGAAGCTGTACACCTGAAACTAACACAATATTGTAAATCAACCTATAGTTTAATTTTAAAACAAGATACAGAAGCAAGAAATGGAAGGAGCCTTGGTTTCTGATGCGCATTGCCATGTCAGCCCAGGACTGCCATCTGTGAATTTTAACGTGAGAGAAAAATAAACTTCTTTTCTTTGCTCTTACTAGTTGTCATACACAATTCCTAAAAGATACACTCCTGGGTGAGGTCTTGCCCTGGCCTGTCAGCCTTGGGACCTATTACAAAAGGGGACGAAGTCGCTGTGGCAGGGCCCCTGTCCTCAGTGAACACATGCTGATTTCAAGGGAACAGGTGCTCACGTGTTTGAAGTGCAAAGTTAGGAAGTGTTAACTGAGAGGAGCGCGGAGCAGAGGGAGAGGATAGACTTCGCCTTGAGAAGGATGAGGGCGTGAGGACTGACTGTGCGTGAACTTTAAGCCGTACTTTTGGCATCAGTGGGATGGGGGCACCTGCTTCTCCACCCCAAGGCTTTCTGAGTCACTCCCTCCGCCTAATAGGTCCTGGGTACGGAGCTCCTACGACACCCTCCAGACCCAGTGCGTGGGGAAGGCATCTCTGGCCCCCGTGAAATGAAACATGCGAGCAGGGCCCCCGGGGTAGGACTCCTTGAAGGACAAATCTTTGGTGACTCACTGCTTGATTTCCCGAGGCACTCGCAGGGAAGATGCATTAGACAGCAGCCAGCTTTTGCCTGATGTTAAGCCCAGGCTCTGATTTTAAAGAGAAATGGGAAGTGCAGGGAGGGGAGAATCAAATCCATTGGGGGCTGGGGGTTTACAGGTGAACGTGCAAGGCTGAGGACGGCTCGAGGCAGGGGAGGACGTGTGTGTAGGTTGCAAAGTCTGTGTCCAGATCTCTGTGCCAGGAAACAATGAGAGGAGAGCAGCTCTTCTCTTCCTGGGTGTCACCATGGCTCTGACTGGTGACACTTCCATGGAACGAGTCCTCCTCCCTGCCAGGCTCATTTGCCCCCTTGCCCTTGGGCCCCTGCCCTCTGCTCTAATGGGGCAGCCGCAGTGGACTTGCTTCTGGCCATGATGAGCTTTATGGCTTCCGAATGCAGTAAAGTTTGGCTTGTTCTGTTTTGTTTCTGCAAGAAATGACATATTATCTCCTTCCTCTCGCCCTCCCCTGCCCCCTCGGCAGTTGGCTTTGTTTTACAGCTTAGTCTTGTTGGGGCCATCACACCCCAGGGCGGCCGGGGGTGGGCAGCGAGCTCCAGCCGAAGCCGATCTGGCCCGGGCCTCGCTGGTACTAATACAACTGGAAGGCACAATTATGCTCCTCTCTCGCTCGAGATAGGAATTTAAATTAAACCTCATTTAGCTGGGCGCTCCTTTTGATTTATCGGCAGATGCCTCTTGCTGTTTGAGCCTTGTTAAATTGCTAGCAAACACTTCACTGACCAGCTGTTCCTATTAAGCAGAAAGTGCACTGCGGAGCGGGGTCAATCCCCTTGCACTTTGGATAGTCCTTAGATGTCATCCCTGTGGAGCGGCCACAGGGAGGGGATTACCCCCTGCCTCCTGGGAGCCGGCTGGTTAATGGCAGGGAGGGATTCTTATGCCTATGGGTGGGGAGAGAAGGGGGCTGGTTGCCCCGGTCAGGGAAACGATGCTCTGTTCTGCATGCACCGGTCCCGCCCAGCTAGACTTGGGATGAAGGCAAAGGCCTGATGCCCAGCCCCACAGGTGGGTACCTGCCCTGTGGATAATGAGCCCAGCACACGTAGAACACTCTCCCCGACTGCCAGCCAAGGATGTGGCTTTGCTGAGCCAGAGTTAGCCTAGCAAAGCCCAGGCAGAGGTGCAGCTTATTGTGTGTTCCCCATGTGTTCCCCAGAGGAAGGGGGTGCATGCGCTCTCATCAACCGACTCACAGTCATTCCTGCGACATGTACTGAGCGTCCCTTTGGTGGGAAGCCCAGGGCTGTCCACCTGCCTTTGCTGCATCTTTGCGTGATTACGAAAGCGTCTGTATCCTCGCGCTGAACACAGCGCTGGGCAGGGCTCGGGCCCGGCACGCAACCTTTGTGCGCAGCTCCGCTTCCACTCCCGGCCTCTGGGGGGCGCCTTCGCGCAGTGCGGGAGCCGCACTACTGCGCTGGGACCCCCATCAGTCACCGCTAGCACGGAGGGAGCTTGACTGGCTGCCTAGGTTTTTCCCTCCACAATACGCTTTCCCCACTCCCCAGTGGGCCCTCATGCCCGCCTATCTCCTGCCCTCACTCCCTTCTCTTTCCCCAGACCAGAGCCCCCTGCTTCCCCACCACTCCCCGCCCAGGTCGTGAGCAGCCCCTTCCCTGGGAGCTGAGTACAGATCGGAGTGGCCCTTGGGAGCCTGGAATGAGGGCACCCAATACTGAGCTTGGGGCCTGGCCCTTGGATCAGGGCTGTGTGGGGCTCGTGTGCCAGACCTGGGGGCCAGGGAAGCCCTGCTTCTGAGTGCTTGGTGGCAGGATGGTGGTGGTCCCAACGCATGGACCCAGTGAGACCCAGAAGTCACAGGCTCCATCACTGTCCTCACCTGAGATTGTTGTTTCAGGCGGCAGAGGCGTTGCTGTGGTTTTAGAAATTTCAGTAAAATGTCTCAAAGGTCAGATCCTGAGAATACAGGGAGATCCTCCCCTTCCCTGAGCTCAGCCTAGGACCCCTCACCCGGCAGCTGTGGACCCAGAAGCCAGGGCCAGGTCTGGTTGGAACGGCATGGGGGGTTTTAATATGACTTGGGAGTCCGGCCACATCCTGGCCCAGGTCTCAGAGAGAAACTCCACAAAGATTCTTTAAGACCTAATAGCAAAGTATCTCCTCCCATCCCCTCCCTTTCCTGTGCCCTCACAATGAACAGACAAGCAACATAAAACAAACCGCGGGCCAGGGGGCTCCTGGATGTAACCTGTCTAGGGACAGCGTTATCTTCCCCGATCTCATGGTCAGACTTTCAAGGAGGGCGTTGGTCTGTGAGAAAACCCCAGGCTCCTGCACTCATTCCCATGTTTCAACCCTGCATCCTCCTCGTATCCACGTTGCTTTCCTGAGATGCCACAGGAAGGCACATGCAGTGGTCCAGGGGTGGGTGAGGAGGTGGGTTCTCGGGCTGCTCTGGTGATGCTCAAAATTTTACCGACCATTTCGGTGCCTGCAACAGGCAGCCCTGGTATTTCCAAAGAAAAACTACCCTTCCCCTTGCGGGATCTATTCATTCAGTGCAAGCCTTATTTTCCACCTCGGTAAGGGTGTTTATTGTTGTTTTATTTTTTTCTGCTTTGTGAATGATGTCTTTTCCAAAGATGTCGGTATTTTTTGCTCCCTTCCCCTGCTGAGGGGCACTGGGCAGCTCAGCCCGCACACACCCTGACCTGGGCTGGAGCTACACTCCTTGCTCAAAGCAATCCCCTATTAGTCTGGTTTGGGTGATTTTCTCCGAGTGCAGTTCCTGGCATTTTCCCCTCCTAAAACTCATCTGCCATTTTGATGTCCACTCACGGCCTTGAAATACTTCCTGCAGTTTGGTCCCCTTTGCGCCACGATTCCTTGCAGACTTTGAGACTTTGTCCCCCCTTTCAGCCTTGTTACAGGTAGCTAAGTGTGTTCTCATCTGAGAGTCAGGCTTCCTGTCTGCATCCTGTAGGCTCCGTTTGCTGTACTTTTCTTTGTTTTCCATTGGCTCTAATAATAATAATAATAATAATAATGTTTGTTCCTTAGGCACAGGGGAGGGAGGGACAGAGTTTCAGCCTCCTGCCTGCCCCCCATCTTCACACACACCAGGTCCAGCTTTGCCCCACTTTCAGGAGGCAGCACGAGACAGCAGACAGGTTTGGGGCCGTGGAGTCAGACCTGGGTTGACTCTCAGCCCCTTTCTAGCTATGTTACCTTGGGCAACTTAATTAACCTCTCTGAGCCTCAGTTTCTCTGTATGAGATGGGGATAAGAATCTCTGCTTCATAGGACACTCAAAGAACACAGGATGGAGCCCTTTGATGGCCAGGGGTGAGGGATAGGTAATTTACTACCCAGGTGCCCTGGTCTCCCTTTGCTTCTTAGTCTTCATACTAAAAACCAGAGAAACTCTTAAAAATGTAGTTTTAAAAGGTGAGCTGCTTGGACACCCATGTCCATAGCAGCATTATGAACAGCAGCCAAAAGGTGGAAGCAACCCAAGTGTCCACTGACAGATGAGTGGATAAACAAGGTGTGGTATATCCATACAGTGGAGTATTATTCAGCCTTAAAAATGAGTGACATTCTAATGTTTACCACATGGATGAACCTTGAAGACATTATGGTAAGTGAAATGAGCCAATCACAAAAAGACAAATACGGTATGATTCTACTTATATGAGGTACTTAGAATAGTAAAATTTATAGGGACAGAAAGTAGGATGGTGGTTGAAAGGGAGAGGGTCAGAGAATGGGGAATTAGTGTTTAATGTACAGAGTTTCCGTTTTTCAAGGTGAAAAAAGATCTAGAGGTGGCTGGTGACATGTGACATTCACAACAATGTGAATGTACTTAATGCCACCAAACTGTACACTTAAACGTGGTTAAGATGGTCAGCTTTCCGTCATGGGTATTTTACTACCATTAAAAATAGGAACCATGAGCTGGCCATGCTTTTGAGTTACGCTGTCTTTTAACTGTCTGCCAGTCGAGAGGAAGCATTTTATTTTACTTCAATTTTTATTGTAGTAATACATGCACACCAGTTGAAATACTCAAACTGTCCTGAGCTGAAAAATAGCCAACCCCTTTCTTGCCCAGCCTCACCCCACTGCTCCCCAGTCACCGTGAATTTGTTTAGCTGGGCAGCAGGGGTGCTTCCAAAAGCTCGGGGGACAGTCCGAGCAGACCATTTCCGGGCAGGCTCCAGGACCAAAGCTGCAAGGATGTAATTGTAAAATCAGAGGCCAAATCAGGCTCTCCTTTCAGGGAAGAGGCCGGGCTGCAGAAGAAGAGCCTACAGCCGACCGGTGGGTGAGCTGCGGGGAGAGGGACTGGTTAGGTCTGTTCAGCTTCTTCTGGCTTCCTCCCAGTTACGTGAGCCCAGAGAATCATGCCTCCCGCCCACCGCCCCGTTTTGCCTAAGCAAAAGAAACAGGAAGAGCAGAGGTGTGCCCGGAGGGGAAAATGCAAAAAAAAAAAAAAAAAAAAAAAATGCCTGGAAGACCAGGATCCCTCTCGAAGGGACCAGCTGAAAGAATGTCTAGAAGACCAGGATCTCTGTTGACGAGCCAGGATGTGGTCCTGCCCGAGCCTTAGACTAGAGCAAACAGACTTCCAGCAACTGCCAGTACAGAGACCTTATACCTTCATTTATTTCCTTTGTTCAAACACTTTCCGACGTTGACTGTGAGGGTGTGGAATGATATTCTGGAGTCATGCTGGGGCTTCCCTCTCCCCTCCCCAGGTCTTCTCCTTATTTCTGTGGATGAACAATCATGATGAACATCGTTACTGTCAAGGCTCTGTCACAGAAATCTCTGTAAAAAGAGACACTACCGGAGAGAGATGGATTATTTATTCCTCGGGGTCAGCAGATTTCAGAGCAGGGCATGAAGGCCTGACCCTGAGAGGCAGGCCTTGCTCCCAGGGCGCTGTCCTGCTCAGGTTTAAGGGTGTGACCAACAGGCCTTCCTGCAGCCCAGTTTTTTGCCTGGGATAAAGCAGAGGGACATAGGGTGCGGGAATCACAGGCCTGAAAACAAATGTCCACGTCAGGCCATCATGCTGTCAAAACGGGGGAGGTGGCCTTGAATGATGTTCTGGACCTCGCAGAGAGTTTCACATTTATCTAATTCTCTAAAAGACAATTTTATACCAAGAGATGATTATCAACTTTGTCCCATGGAAGTTATCGATGCCCTGACTTCAGGGCTGACACAGTCATGTTCAGTTTATGGCATCTGTCAGCCAGATGGAAGGGAAAAGCCATTCTGTACCAGTCAGCAGGCTGGGTGGAATGGGGGAGATTAGAACCAGCAATAACATCACTCCGAGGTGAAGGGTGGCAGTCCGGGGCTATCAGATTGTTAAGGAAAAGGAAAAGAGTGTTATAAATCTTGACTCACTCTAAAAATGGACTGAGTCTGACTTGTAAACACGTCTAGTATTATTAAGATTTCCCCAAGCATCTGGGAGGCCCAGGAGGACAGAAAGAAAACAGATCTTTAGGCCAGAAGTCTGCTTTAATTCTGGTCAAAATGTGTTACCTTTCTGGAAATTCTCCCCGAGGACCCCAGTGTGTGGCTCTCACTGTTCTCTTTGATGGCACCCACATATCAAGGTTTTGAACTTTTAACTGACATCTGGAATAGACACACTAATTATTGGAAACATTACATAAGTTCTGTTCAGGTCTCAAATGTCGTCGGTTGACGTTTATGTTCTAATGCAATTTATAATTCTTCACAGAAAGGTTAACATTTAATTAAAGTACTGAGGGAAATTGCCTTTTTGATAAACCTGGGCTTGTGCTTTTTTTTCTGCCTGGAATGGAGAAAAAAAAATCATCTTCTGTGATCTGTAAGTCTCTGGTTAAACACAGTCATTTCAGGACCCAGAGGGGAGCCAAAGGCAGAAGGAAAACAGGCTGTTTTGCTCAAAATTTGCATCTCTAGGCCCTCAGAGAGTGGCTGCACCTGTTGAAAACTCTCCCAGCAAGGGAAGTGGTTGACTGGGCCACTGACCAAACGTTGGATTCTTCTTTTGTTTTTAGTTGGAAACCAATGAAGGTTAAGCTAAAGGCAGATTGCTGGTTGCTCGTTGAATTAATTACCCTGAAGAAAAACAGTACTAGTTACGAGAAGAAAACTTGCACGGCTATAGGCTGGGGACCCCGAAAGATGTTTTACATATTGCTTACAAGCTTCTTATAAGGAGGAAAACATTCTGTGGCCAAAAATAGTACGACGAACTCACCCACTATTAAAAAATTAAAAACTACTATGAATTCAACCCAGAGCGATGCTGTTTTTCACTCAGAGCAGAGCCCATCCCTCTTCTGGATCAGATTTTGAGCTGGGAGTGGGTGAGTGGGTGGGCATCAGCCAGGACCAGGGGTTTACTGACCACAGGAGGAGGGCAGGGATCGTGATGCGGATACGTACCCAGGAAAACACGTGGAACAGAAATTTGCATCCCCTTTTGCATTTCCTTGGGCTTCGGTTATCAAAGTGAATGTAGAGAAATGTTGCCTGTGACAATTTTTTTTTTTTTTTTTACACAAGGGAAGAGTTTTCATGTTACAGAATATTGTTCAGTGCCAAATTCTATTTTCAGCTCCTTGCCTTATACAGAGCTTGCTGAAGGCATTAAAAATGAGGGCATAAGAGTTTTATCAGGATAAAAAAAAATTTTTTTTAATTTAGCTTTTGTTTAAGAAACAAAACAGCAGTAACAAACAAATGCCCATCAGATTATTCCAAGGGCTGATAGCTTCTGAAAACTAATTTAAAGATAATAAAGAAATGTATATATAGATTAACCAAAGAAGTCAGTAATATATGGTATATGGAGATGGGCCAAATCACAAGAGATGGAAGTACATGGCAGCAAGGCTTATCTGGAACTGCCTTCCTCTTTGCTAGCATTACACAGTTCATGAACGATTACCAATGAGCCCTAGACTTGGTGACTATTGTTGACAAATGCCTGATGGTTATAAATCTGATGTGACTGGCTCTTGTGTGGTTCTTGTTATTTCTTTAGACACATAATCTGATAATGAGCTTGTCCGTCTAATACATGTGCTCTATTGTAAACTGACTCAGAGACTTCTAAGTGAATCTGGAAGAATCTGTATTGGACCAGGGCCCAAGACTATTTTTTTAGCACATCTGATTTGGAAGTCAGAAATCCAGCCAAACCACAAATGAGCTAAATGATAGCAGGAAGCATAAGGGGATCATGGGTCTTAAGGAATAGGGAGAAGCCAGTATGGCCCTTTCTTAGTCTCGTAGTCCTTGATACCAACTGGAGGGCAGTGCATCAGCCTACATCACCTTAACATGTAAAACAGCATCTACTTAGAGGTGCATCTCTAGTGACCAAGAGCAGTGTCTCTCTCTAGAGCAGCATCCTGACCAGCTGTGTGATTTCTGGCGAGTTTCTTAATGCTTCTGTATCTCAGTGTCCACAGTGATAAATGGGGATCTGAATGGGATCTACCTCACGGGGTCGTCATGAGAATTAAATGAGTTAACATGCGTAAAGGACTAAACAGTGCCTGGCACCCAGCTCAGTAAATGTTAGCTCTCATCATCATTATGTATTAACTTGGTTTATGTGTCAGGGGAGGAGGGGCTGATCTTTGGTTAAATCTCCTGAACAAAAACTGCCAGACCTTGGCATTTGGCAGGGCAAGTGAGAAAGAGGTTAATTGTTTTAGCCTTTCTAAAAGAGCTCTGATGGGGCACATCAGCCTTGGCAAATGAACTAGGAACAGATAAATATACTGAATGCTTTTGGTCACATCCTCTATTATTAGTAAGAAGCACATTTCCTTTTGGGGTGAACACTGGGGACAAAAATAAGGCTCTTGAGATTACCACCCCTTTATTAATGCCTTTGAAGCACTTGGGCTTGCATTGAGGCCGACTGGCAAATGCATCCTCATAAAAAAGCAAATGTGGCGCATTTAGGATCCTGTTTGAGCAGGAGAAAAGGGGGATTTTGGCACTGGAAATGCAATGCATGATCTCCACAGTGGTTATTAACATTCTTAGACGGGGGGGAGTGATTCAGGTCACAGCTCTTAGGGGTCATGAGGTAGGGAGCAGCTGAATGTTATTTTGAGTCTTCCAGAAGGATCTGCAGGCATATAGGCGCACATTTGCTGTCTACGTGCAGGCCGATTTACCTTTTTTTTTTTTAAGTATTATTATTTATTTATACATTTATTTATTTACTTTTGGCTGTGTTGGGTCTTTGTTTTTGTGCGGGCTTTCTCTAGTTACAGAGAGCAGGGGCTACTCTTTGTTGCGGTGCGCGGGCTTCTCATAGTGGTGGCTTGTCTTTGTTGCAGAGCACAGGCTCTAGGCATGTGGGCTTCAATAGTTGTGGCACGTGCGCTCAGTAGTTGTGGCTCGCAGGCTCTAGAGTGCAGTCAGTAGTTGTGGCGCATGGGCTTAGTTGCTCCGCGGCATGTGGGATCTTCCTGGACCAGGGCTTGAACCCGTGTCCCCTGCGTTGGCAGGTGGATTCTTAACCACTGTGCCACCAGGGAAGTCCCAGATTTACCTTTTTTTTTTTTTTAATAGTAATCTTTAATTTACTTATTTATTTTTATATTTATTTTTGGCTGTGTTGGGTCCTCGTTTCTGTGCGAGGGCTTTCTCTAGTTGCGGCAAGCGGGGGCCACTCTTCATCGCGGTGCGGGGACCGCTCTTCATCGCGGTGCACGGGCCTTTCACTATCGCGGCCCCTCCCGTTGCGGGGCACAGGCTTCAGACGCGCAGGCTCAGTAGTTGTGGCTCACGGGCCCAGCTGCTCCGCGGCATGTGGGATCTTCCCAGACCAGGGCTCGAACCCGTGTCCCCTGCATTAACAGGCAGATTCTCAACCACTGCGCCACCAGGGAAGCCCGCGGGGGCCACTCTTTATCGCGGTGCGCAGGCCTCTCACTGTCGCGGCCTCTCTTGTGGCGGAGCACAGGCCCAGACGCGCAGGCTCGGTAGTTGTGGCTCACGGGCCTGGTTGCTCCGCGGCATATGGGATCTTCCCAGACCAGGGCTCGAACCCGTGTCCCCTGCATTAGCAGGCAGATTTTCAACCACTGCGCCACCAGGGAAGCCCCAGATTTACCTTTAATAGCAAATGATTTCACCGGAGCCTCTTTCTCAACTTCAGCAGGTAGATATTATATCTTTCAGCGAGTTTCACTTTTATTTGGAACCACTGAAAGAATAAGAAAAAGAAAAATCAAAGCATTGCCTAATGGCACGATTCTCCACAAATCCTTTAAATCAATCTTGCCTTTGCCAGCATTACCAAGCTTTGTGACTGCTTGCATTATGAGAGTTCACAAAGCTGGAAAGAATTTTCCTGAGTATTCAGAGTTTTCATCTGAAGAAAAGCCTGCCACACCATGGGTGTTTGTCTAGGACCACCAGCCATGCTCCAGGAACAGGAGAACAGTGGGATGCCCTTCGGTACAAGTTCTCAAGCAGCTTTGCAAATTGGAAAGAGACAAGTCCTCTACACAACTTCCTCTATCACCCAGACGTTTCTGCCCTGAGCTGAGGATTTGCAGATATAGGTGAAATGAAGCTGGGTGGATTTTGGCCAAATGCCTCAGGAAAAAGATCAGCTGCTTCCAAAAGCATTTTCTTTAAAACTTAACATGGAAACCTAAAATAGATTCATTTACCTCTCAAGATGGTTTCTGGCTACAAACGTAGGTATAACAAATTTGGTCTCATCATGCTCCAAGAAACTAACAATGAACTTAACTGCCACCATGATGATTCTAGAACTCCTGGGTTCAGTTTGGGAACATACAAGGCTTGGATATTTTAAAGTTAGAGTCATACACTGAAATGAAGTTCCAAAGAGAGACTGTGAGTTTCCTTTTCTTGGCGACTTTGAGAAGAGCCGAGACTGCAGGGGAGAGCAGATACTGGGAGCTGAGGGGAAATTGCTAGCTTCATTCTTTTCTATGATTCCATAAACTTCAGCCAGAGACTTGCCTTTGTAAGTACTCAAGTTACATTTAACACAAACCCAGCGACTAGAGGGCTGATTCAGTATTTAAATTGTTCTGGAAAACTTTTTAAAAACTGCTTTTGCATTGATATTTTACGGAGTAAGAAAAGACAATCACGGAAAAGCACAACCGTGACCAATACAAGTGGAAAAAACCCTGAGCATAACAATGAGCGGCCTCTTGGGTGGAATTGCAAGAAGACAGCCCAAGCTCTCCTCATCTGCATATGCAATTATGTATGGATGAAAAATTACAGGGGCTAATAATTACAGCAGCAATTGTCCACTTGCAGAACAATTAGCCCTTTGCTCCTCATTCTGAGAAAGTGACTAATTGTACCCACAGCAAGCCAGCTATTGGTACATTTGTTTTGGAATGAAATTTGATGCTTGTCAGAAAGTACCACCGAACGGAGCATGGGATCTAGCATTGCCATGAGCCCCAGTGCCCAGAGATCCAAGGCTTTGACATACCCACCTTCTAGCCCAGGACAGGCCCAGGTATGCAGGCAAGTGGGTAAGGATGCTTACGCTGGAGTTCTTGTGGACCATATCATGCCATCTCTAAATATAAAAAATGAGGAAACTAAAAACAGACTCAGGTAATGATAGCAATTATACTTAATGAGTACCTTTCATCGGCGATCATAAATGTCTTCTAGTTCAACTTCACAGCCTCCTTTGAGATGGAAGGGAAAAATATTTGTAAGCTCAACTTTACTTTTCAGGCAAAGAAACCGAAGCACTTTAGGTAGTGGTGAATAGCGTTATGTTTGAATTGGAGAGAGGATAAATCCGAAAGACTTCTGACTTCTTGCTCCAGAAATTACACTCGTTTTTCTTAGGTAACCTTTTTTCAAGGGGAGGTATGTAATGTGTCAAGCGAGTTAGAGATGGGCTGAAAGAGACCCCCACCCCTACCCCCAACACACTCACATTCCCAGTGGGGTTCCAGTAGCTTCCTGGTTTGATCAGCCAAGAATACAAAGTCTTAAGAATTGTGAGGGGGCACAGGGCAGAAGAGATGGCACACCTCTGGGTGGCCTCCTGTGGCCCTGGGTTTCCTTGTGGGACACACAGCTCCTGGCAACACTGTCCACACACCCAGGTCCCCATCAATTCTTGCTGCTGTACAGACCTCAGACCTGAGCTCACATCACCGTACCAGAAGGTGTTACTTAAGCAGCCATGCGTTTCCATTTGAGGGACAGTCACATTTATTCTTGACTGTCGTCCAGAGCACAGAGTCAGGGCCCTGGGGCCCCTGAACGTTCTTTTTGCCTCCAGCCTTTCAGAATCATGGAGCCCACCAGCCTCTGACTCTGAGTATATTCCTTTTTTGTCTGGTTTTTTTAACAGTTTGGTCTGAGGACTTGATTACAAATCTATTTGACTGAAGTGCACCTCTTGCCCCTGGGTGGCTAGCCAGTTATTTGTTTGTTTGTTTTTGCATTTGCTGTTATCAGACAGTGTCTATCAGACAATGCATCGGTGAACCAGTATATGGGGCCCTCTAAAGTGTGGGCCCTGGCGGGCTCATCTCACCCAGGGTTAAGGGCAGTACTGCAGAAGCATGCAGGTTTCTCCTCCGCACTCTCTTTTTGTTTGAAAGCTGAGGAGTTCTTCATCTCCTTCTTCTAGTCAAGTCTCAGTGGACTTCCTTTCATTCCCCTGATTGGCTCATCCAGCTTGTGTAGATCTAGGCAGGGCATGGGCCGCCATCCTGATTTCTCTGGGATGGGGAGGTTGGGTGGATGAGGGTTCTACTGGGGACAGCTGACCAGGGTCTCTCCCCACCCACACTGCTCCTGTCACCCTGTCTGGCTCTGTCCCTCTTTCTAGTGTTCCAAGTAAGGACACACAGTCTTTCCGGTGGGTCTCTGTCTATTTCCCAACTCCCTTTGATTATTCTCTCCATAAAAGACATATTTTCTAATAAAGATCCTGGTGTTTTTTCTCTTCCAGTGTCCAGTTGTATCCATTTCTCACCTCCCCCCTTTCCCAACTTCTACACTTTTCAACTTCCACAGCATTTCCCTACATTTTACTGAAGGAAGGAGGGAGGAGCAGCTTCATATCAACCCCTTAGCTACCAAAGAGACTGTGGCCTCAAGCCAATATTCTAAGGTGACCCAAAAGAAAGGAAAAACACTTATTTTCCTAATTTATTTTCAGCATCTCTTTGGAGATGCTGGGCATAGTGCCAGCTTCCCCTTACCTCCATTGGCTCTGGTCCAGCAGGTTCATTTATGACCCAAACAGAATCACGTCTAAAACACTGAAGTTATACTTAATGCTTTAGCTGAATTGTATTGAGACTATTTAAATTCAGTATTCTTGGAAACCATGAACATCCTGAAAATGATGCTTTCTTCTTCTTTCTTCTCCTACATTTCACCAGACACACAACTACACAGCTGTGTCAGGTTACACGTGCATCCTTGTTTCAAGTAGAAGTTTCAGAAAGTAGTGGCTCACCTTTTCACTAATAAATATGCTATGTTCTTGTTTAAGAAAAATGTGAAACTTCAGAACACAAAATTTAACCCAATTAGTTCCTAGGATATTTGTCTAATTCTGTCTCAAGATCAGATTTGCATGGTAGGGAAACTATTTACACACATTTTAAGAGACTTACAGTTAAGATTTTAAAATCAGAACCAGTGTTCTCCTTGGCCATTTTCTGGGGGAAATGTCAGTAGAGATGTTTTTTAAAATCTTTTGAATCGACTTAATCCTCCCTGGTTTTGGCACCCCTCCTATGGTAACAGTTAAGTGAGCAAGAGTTAAAGTATCTTTCAGTCCCATGCACTCCCATTCATACGTCTAAAACCTCAGCAGTTTTCCAATTTCTGCTTGGTGGGAATTTGGGGTGGGGGTGGGAGTCCTTCAGGTTATGGTCCCAGATGATAGAGTAGAGAAGCCCTCCTGGTTCATAGTCCTTCCTTACCTTTGGGGATCTTTACTCCTCCCCAGTGCCAGGACTGGCGTATTTAGGAGAAGTCAGAGAATGATGCTCTGGGATATCTTACCCTGAGAAATGACTTTTAAAATTATTCACTGGGGCTGACCTGTTGGAGGTAAAGAAATAGATGAATTCCACTAATCCATCTCTTCCTCAAAATATCCTTCAAAACTTTCAGTCTCATATTAAGGACTAGGCAGTCTGTATCCTCGTATTTTTTTGCTCTTATTTCCTTCCTTCAACCTCTCAACGTCCCTTCCAAAGACCAGCACGGGAACAGGAGAGTCTCTGTGCGAATCCTACTTTTGACACCAACTGTGATGTTGCTCTGGGGGTGTGGATTGGTGGAGAAAGCCGCTCCTCACATACACATACATCCCCCCTGCCACAGACTCCCCCGCACTGCTCTCAGGTGTAAAGTTATATTAAGTCCCTCTATTAAATAGAAACACAGTTTTCTTGCAATCAGCCAGGCCATGCAGGGGAGGAACACATAAAGCATATGTCGGTATAGCTTCTCTTGGCCCCTGAAATACTTAATGGGGCCCTGGAGTTGCCAGCAATATTGTCTAGTTCTTCCTAGATTATGAAAACACAATTCTTGCTAAGACCTGGCTCTTTTTTAAAAAATTGAAGTGTAGTTGACTTATAGTGTTGTGTTAGTTTCAAGTGTCCAGCAAAGTGATTCAGTTACATATATATTCTTTTTCAGGTTCTTTTCCCTTACAGGTTATTACAAGATATTGAGTAGAGATCCCTGTGCTCTACAGTAGGTCCTTGTTATATATAGTAGCGTGTTATCTATTAATCCCAAACTCCTAATTTATCCATCCCCCTTTCCCCTTTGGTAGCCATAAATTTTTGCTTTTGTTTTTAGCATCTTTATTGGAGTATAATTGCTTTACAATGGTGTGTTAGTTTCTGCTTTATAACAAAGTGAATCAGCTATACATATACATATATCCCCATATTTCCTCCCTCTTGCGTCTCCCTCCCACCCTCCCTATCCCACCCCTCTAGGTGGTCACAAAGCACCGAGCTGATCTCCCTGTGCTATGTGGCTGCTTCCCACTAGCTATCTATTTTACATTTGGTAGTATATATAAGTCCATGCCACTCTCTCACTTTGTCCCAGCTTACCCTTCCCCATCCCCATGTCCTCAAGTCCATTCTCTACAACTGTGTCTTTATTCCTGTCCTGCCCCTAGGTTCTTCAGAACCATTTTGGGTTTTTTTAGATTCCATATATATGTGTTAGCATATGGTATTTATTTTTCTCTTACTGACTTACTTCACTCTGTATGACAGTCTCTAGGTCCATCCACCTCACTACAAATAACTCAATTTAGTTTCTTTTTATGGCTGAGTAATATTCCATTGTATATAAGTGCCACATTTCTTTATCCATTCATCTGTCGATGGGCACTTAGGTTGCTTCCATGTCCTGGCTATTGTAAATAGAGCTGCAATGAACATTGTGGTGCATGACTCTTTCTGAATTATGGTTTTCTCAGGGTATATGCCCAGTAGTGGGATTGCTGGGTCATATGGTAGTTCTATTTTTAGTTTTTTAAGGAACCTCTATACTGTTCTCCATAGTGGCTGTATCAATTTACATTCCCACCAACAGTGCAAGAGGGTTCCCTTTTTTTCCACACCCTCCCCAGCATTCACTGTTTGTAGATTTTTTGATGATGGCCATTCTGACCGGTGTGAGGTGATACCTCATTGTAGTTTTGATTTGCATTTCTCTAATGACTAGTGATGTTGAGCATCCTTTCATGTGTTTGTTGGCAATCTGTATATCTTCTTTGGAGAAATGTCTATTTAGGTCTTCTGCCCATTTTTGGATTGGGTTCTTTGTTTTTTTGATATTGAGCTGCATGAGCTGCCTGTATATTTTGGAGATTAATCTTTTGTCAGTAGCTTCATTTGCAAATATTTTCTCCCATTCTGAAGGTTGTCTTTTCGTCTTGTTTATGGTTTCCTTTGCTGTGCAAAAGCTTTTAAGTTTCATTAGGTCCCATTTGTTGATTTTTATTTTATTTCCATTTCTCTAGGAGGTGGGTCAAAAAGGATCTTGCTGTGATTTATGACATAGAGTGTTCTGCCTGTGTTTTCCTCTAAGAGTTTTATAGTGTCTGGCCTTACATTTAGGTCTTTAATCCATTTTGAGTTTATTTTTGTGTATGGTGTTAGGGAGTGTTCTAATTTCATTCTTTCACATGTAGACGTCCAGTTTTCCCAGCACCACTTATTGAAGAGGCTGTCTTTTCTCCATTGTATATTCTTGCTTCCTTTATCAAAAATAAGGTGACCATATGTGCATGGGTTTATCTCTGGGCTTTCTATTCTGTTCCATTGATCTATATTTCTGTTTTTCTGCCAGTACCATACTGTCTTGATTACTGTAGCTTTGTAGTATAGTCTGAAGTCTGGGAGCCTGATTCCTCCAGCTCTGTTTTTCTTTCTCAAGATTGCTTTGGCTATTCGGGGTCTTTTGTGTTTCCATACAAATTGTAAATTTTTGTTCTAGTTCTGTGAAAAATGCCATTGGTAGTTTGATAGGGATTGCATTGAATCTGTAGTTTGCTTTGGGTAGTATAGTCATTTTTGCAATATTGATTCTTCCAATCCAAGAACATGGTATATCTTTCCATCTGTTTGTATCATCTTTAATTTATTTCATCAGTGTCTTATAGTTTTCTGCATACAGGTCTTTTGCCTCCATAGGCAGGTTTATTCCTAGGTATTTGATTCTTTTTGTTGCAGTGGTAAATGGGAGTGTTTCCTTAATTTCTCTTTCAGATTTTTCATCATTAGTGTATAAGAATGCAAGACATTTCTGTGCATTAATTTTGTATCCTGCTACTTTACCAAGTTCATTGATTAGCTCTAGTCATTTTCTGGTAGCATCTTTAGGATTCTCTGTGTATAGTATCATGTCATTTTCAAATAGTGACAGTTTTACTTCTTCTTTTCTGACTTGGATTCTTTTTATTTCTTTTTCTTCTCTGATTGCTGTGGCCAAAACTTCCAAAACTATGTTGAATAATAGTGGTGAGAGTGGACAACCTTGTCTTGTTCCTGATCTTAGAGGAAATGGTTTCAGTTTTTCACCATTGAGAACAATGTTGGCTGTGGGTTTGTCATATATGGCCTTTATTATGTTGAGGTAAGTTCCCTCTATGCCTACTTTCTAGAGGGTTTTTATCATAAATGGGTGTTGAATTTTGTCAAAAGCTTTTTCTGCATCTATTAAGATGATCATATGGTTTTTCTCCTTCAGTTTGTTAATATGGTGTATCACATTGATTGATTTGGGTGTACTGAAGAATCCTTGCATTCCTGGGATAAACCCCACTTGATCATGGTGTATGATCCTTTTAATGTGCTGTTGGATTCTGTTTGCTAGTATTTTGTTGAGGATTTTTGCATATATGTTCCTGAGTGATATTGGCCTGTAGTTTTCTTTCTTTGTGACACCTTTGTCTGGTTTTGGTATCAGGGTGAAGGTGGCCTCGTAGAATGAGTTTGGGAGTGTTCCTCCCTCTGCTATATTTTGGAAGAGTTTGAGAAGGATAGGTGTTATGTTAGCTCTTCTCTAAATGTTTGATAGACTTCGCCTGTGAAGCCATCTGGTCCTGGGCTTTTGTTTGTTGGAAGATTTTTAATCACAGTCTCAATTTCAGTGCGTGTGATTGGTCTGTTTATATTTTCTATTTCTTCCTGGTTCAGTCTCAGAAGGTTGTGCTTTTCTGAGAATTTGTCCATTTCTTCCAGGTTGTTCATTATTTTGGCATATAGGTGCTTGTAGTAGTCTCTCATGATTCTTTGTATTTCTGCAGTGTCAGTTGTTCCTTCTCCTTTTTCATTTCTAATTCTATTGATCTGAGTCTTCTCCTTTTTTTTCTTGATGAGTCTGACTGATGGTTTATCAATTTTGTTTATCTTCTCAAAGAACCAGCTTTTAGTTTTATTGATCTTTGCTATCATTTCCTTCATTTCTTTTTCATTTATTTCTGATCTGATCTTTATGATTTCTTTTCTTCTGCTAACTTTGTGTTTTTTTGTTCTTCTTTCTTTAATTGCTTTAGGTTTAAGATTAGGTTGTTCATTTGAAATGTTTCTTGTGTCTTGAGGTAGGATTGTATTGCTATAAACTTCCATCTTAGAACTGCTTTTGCTGTATCCCATAGGTTTTGGGTCATTGTGTTTTCATTGTCATTTGTTTCTAGGCATTTTTTGATTTCCTCTTTGATTTCTTCAGTGATCTCTTGGTTATTCAGTAGTGTATTGTTTAGCCTCCATGTGTTTGTAGTTTTTACAGATTTTTTCCTGTAATTGATATGTAGTTTCATAGCGTTGTGGTTGGAAATGATAACTTGATACGATTTCAGTTTTTTAAAATTTACCAAGGCTTGATTTATGACCCAAGATATAATCTATCCAGGAGAATGTTTCATGAGCACTTGAGAAGAAAGTGTATTCCGTTGTTTTTGGATGGAATGTCCTAATAATATCAGTTAAGTCCATCTTGTTTAATGTATCATTTAAAGCTTGTGTTTCCTTATTTATTTTCGTTTTGGATGATCTGTCCATTGGTGAAAGGGGGGTGTTAAAGTCCCCTGCTATGATTGTGTTACTGTCAATTTCCCCTTTTATGGCTGTTAGCACTTGCCTTATGTATTGAGGTGCTCCTATGTTGGGTGCATAAATATTTACAATCGTTATATCTTCTTCTTGCATTGATCCCTTGATCATTATGTAGTGTCCTTCTTTGTCTCTTGTAGTAGTCTTTATTTTAAAGTCTATTTTTTCTGATATGAGAATTGCTATTCCAGCTTTCTTTTGATTTCCATTTGCATGGAATATCTTTTTCCATCCCCTCACTTTCAGTCTGTATGTGTCCCTAGGTCTGAAGTGGGTCTCTTGTAGACAGCATATATAGGGTCTTGTTTATGTATCCATTCAGCCAGTCTTTGTCTTTTGGTTGCCGCATTTAATCCATTTGCATTTAAGGTAATTATAGATATGTATGTTCCTATTACCATTTTCTTAATTGTTTTGGGTTTGTTATTGCAGATCTTTTCCTTCTCTTGTGTTTCCTTCCTAGGGAAGTTCCTTTAGCACTTGTTGTAAAGCTAGTTTGGTGGTGCTGAATTCTCTTAGCTTTTGCTTGTCTGTAAAGGTTTTAATTTCTCCGTTGAATCCAAATGAGATCCTTGCTGGGTAGAGTGATCTTGGTTGTTGGTTTTTCCCCTTCATCACTCTAAATATGTCCTGCCACTCCCTTCTGGCTTTCAGAGTTTCTGCTGAAATATCTGCTGTTAACCTTATGGGGATTCCCTTGTATGTTATTTGTTTTTCCCTTGCTGCTTTTAATACTTTTTCTTTGTATTTAATTTTTGATAGTTTGATTAATATGTGTCTTGGCATGTTTCTCCTTGGATTTATCCTGTATGGGACTCTCAGCGCTTCCTGGACTTGATTGACTATTTCCTGTCCCATATTAAGGAAGTTTTCAACTAGAATCTCTTCAAATATTTTCTCAGTCCCTTTCTTTTTCTCCTCATCTTCTGGGACCCTTATAATCCGAATGTTGGTGCGTTTAATGTTGTCCCAGAGGTCTCTGAGACTGTACTCAATTCTTTTCATTCTTTTTTCTTTATTCTGCTCTGTGATAGTTATTTCCACGATTTTATCTTCCAGGTCACTTAACCATTCTTCTGCCTCAGTTATTCTGCTATTGATTCCTTGTAGAGAAATTTTAATTTCATTTATTGTGTTGTTCATCATTGTTTGTTTGCTCTTTAGTTCTTCTAGGTCCTTGTTAAACGTTTCTTGTATTTTCTCCATTCTATTTCCAAGATTTTGGATCATCTCTACTATCATTACTCTGAATCCTTTTTCAGGTAGACTGCCTATTTCCTCTTCATTTGTTTGGTCTGGTGGGTTTTTACCTTGCTCCTTCATTTGCTGTGTGTTTCTCTGTTTTCTCGTTTTGCTTAACTTACTATGTTTGGGGTCTCCTTTTCGCAGGCTGCAGGTTCATAGTTCCCATTGTTTTTGGTGTCTGCCCCCAGTGGGTAAGGTTGGTTCAGTGGGTTGTGTAGGCTTCCTGTTGGAGGGGACTGGTGCCTGTGTTCTGGTGGATGAGGTTGGATCTTGTCTTTCTGGTGGGCAGGACTGCATCCAGTAGTGTGTTTTGGGGTGTCTGTGACCTTATTCTGATTTTAGGCAGCCTCTCTGCTAATGGGCGAGGTTGTGTTCCTGTCTTGCTAGCTGTTTGGCATAGGGTGTCCAGCACTGTAGCTTGCTGGTTGTTGAGTGGAACTGGGTCTTAGCGTTGAGATGGAGATCTCTGTGAGAGCTTTCACCGTTTGATATTATGTGGAGCTGGAGGTCTCTGGTGGACCAGTGTCCTGAACTCTGGTCTCCCACTTCAGAGGCTCAGGTCTGACACCCAGCTGGAGCACCAAGACCCTGTCAGCCACATAGCTCAGAAGAAAAGTGAGAAAAAAGAAAGAATGAAAAAAATAATAAAAAGAAATAAAGTTATTAAAATAAAAAATAAAAAAATATTAAAAATAAAAAAATTAAAGTAATAAAAATAAGAAAAAAGAAAGAAAGAAGAGAGCAACCAAACCAAAAAACAAATTCACAAATGATAACAAGTGCTAAAAACTATATTAAAGGGCTTCCCTGGTGGTGCAGTGGTTGAGAGTCTGCCTGCCAATGCAGGGGACACGGGTTCGAGCCCTGGTCTGGGAAGATCCCACATGCCATGTAGCAACTGGGCCCGTGAGCCACAATTACTGAGCCTGCGCGTCTGGAGCCTGTGCTCCGCAATAAGAGAGGCCGCGATAGTGAGAGGCCCGCGCACCGCAATGAAGAGTGGCCCCCGCTTGCCGCAACTGGAGAAAGCCCTCGCACAGAAACGAAGACCCAACACAGCCATAAATAAATAAATAAATAGCATTCCCTTTAAAAAAAAAAAAAAAAAAAACTATATTAAAAACAACAACAGCAACAAAAAAACGGACAGAGTGAACCCTAGGACAAATGGTGAAAGCAAAGCTACACAGACAAAATCACACAAAGAAGCATACACATACACACTCACAAAAAGAGAAAAAGGAAAGAAATATATATATCTATATATTTAAAAAAAAGGAAGAGAGCAACCAAATCAATAAACAAATCTACCAATGATAATAAGTTCTAAATACTAAACTAAGATAAACATAAAACCAGAAACCAGTCAGTCGCAAAAGCAAACCCCAAGTCTACAGTTGCTCCCAAAGTCCACCTCCTGAATTTGGGATGATTCGTTGCCTATTCAGGTATTCCAGAGATGCAGGGTACATCAAGTTGATTGTGGAGATTTAATCCGCTGCTCCTGAGGCTGCTGGGAGAGATTTCCCTTTCTCTTCTTTGTTTGCACAGCTCCCGGGGTTCAGCTTGGGATTTGGTCCCGCCTCTGCATGTAGGTCGCCTGAGGGCGTCTGTTCCCTGCCCAGACAGGACGGGGTTAAAGGAGCAGCTGATTGGGGGCTGTGGCTCACTCGGGTGGGGGGAGGGAGGGGTACGGATGCGGGGCGAGCCTGCAGGCGGCAGAGGCCATCGTGACGTTGCAGCAGCCTGATGCGTGCCTTGCGTTCTCCTGGGGAAGCTGTCCCTGGTTCACGGGACCCTGGCAGTGGCGGGCTGCACAGGCTCCCGGGAGGGGCGGTGTGGAGAGTGACCTGTGCTCGCACACAGGCTTCTTGGTGGCGGCAGCAGCAGCCTTAGCGTCTCATGCCTGTCTCTGGGGTCCGCGCTGATAACCACGGCTCGCGCCCGTCTCTGGAGCTCCTTTAAGCAGCGCTCTTCATCCTCTCTCCTCGCGCTCCAGGAAACAAAGAGGCAAGAAAAAGTCTCTTGCCTCTTCGGCAGCTCCAGACCTTTTCCCGGGCTCCCTCCTGGCTAGCTGTGGTGCACTAGCCCCTTCAGGCTGTGTTCACGCCGCCAACCCCCGTCCTCTCCCTGCGATCCGACCGAAGCCCGAGCCTCAGCTCCCAGCCCCCGCCCACCCCAGCGGGTGAGCAGACAAGCCTCTCGGGCTGGTGAGTGCTGGTCGGCACCGATCCTCTGTGCGGGAATCTCTTCGCTCTGCCCTCTGCACCCCTGTTGCCGCGCTCTCCTCCGTGGCCCCAAAGCTTCCCCCCTCCGCCACCCGCAGCCTCCGCCCGCGAAGGGCCTTCCTAGCGTGTGGAAACCTTTCCTCCTTCACAGCTCCCTCCCACTGGTGCAGGTCCCGTCCCTATTCTTTTGTCTCTGTTTTTTCTTTTTTCTTTTGCCCTACCCAGGTACGTGGGGAGTTTCTTGCCTTTTGGGAGGTCTGAGGTCTTCTGCCAGCGTTCAGTAGATGTTCTGTAGGAGCTGTTTCACATGTAGATGTATTTCTGATGTATTTGTGGGGAGGAAGGCGATCTCCACGCTTCACTCCTCTGCCATCTTGAAGGTCTCCCCATAAATTTGTTTTCTATTAAGACCTTGCTCTTTTAATCTCAAGCATTATATTCAATATCAATAGTCCAGAAAAATTCACACTAGTAGTTCACGTGCTTCCATTTAAGGGAATGTTTATAAACATCCCTAAAGTTCTCCTTGTTCTTAAGCCAAACTCAGCATCAATAAGGCCAAGACTTCAGAATTGGACATTAATGAGAGCAGAGTTAATTGCCGGGTGTTTCTGAATCACATCTCTGTGTCCAGTTTTCTGGTACTCCAGAAAACCCATTTCCTCACAATTATTTTTTATCTTATTCCTCCACGTCTATACAATGACTCTATTGCCTATTGAATCAGGTCTAAACACGCAGGTCTAATCGAAGGCTTTCCATACCCTGGATATGTCCTGCCTTTCTGGTGTTTTCTCCACTGCTCAGCTGCTGTATTCTGCCAAGGTAATGGACCCTGTCTCCTTAGAGATAAACCACATTTATTTCTCCCCACACTTTTGCATCATGCTATTTCTCTCACCCAAGAATATTTCCAACCTTTCTGTCCTATCTTATAAATTTTGTATGGATCGGGTATTTTTCCACTCTGCATTTAACCTTCTTTTGGAATTTTCCTTGAGGAATCACCCATTCCCCTGCTCTCAACCCCGGGGGCTCTGGGTGGGGCTTCACTTTACCACTCAGAGATGCATCATGGTACCTGGGCCTAAGAAAATGGCATTCCACTTTCCCTGGCCTCAGTGATTGGTGCAGAGGTCAGCATGTGACCCACTCAGAACTCAGAGACTTTTGCTGAGAATGCTGCACTAGAGGGAGATACTTTCTCCACTAAGTCTGAATTTGAGAGGAAGAAAGGTTTGGAGCTACTGGCTACCATCTTGAAATTATGAGACTCAAGCCAAGTGGAGAATAGGGCTAACGCAGAGAAAGTAGAGGAACGGTGAGGGAGGAAAGTGGGCCATGCATTGAGTCTTGTATCAAGCCACACCTAAAGCCAGCCTTGGGCTTCTCGTTATGTGGTCTTTTTCTTTATAATCTTTTGCTTAGATGGATTTTTACTGGGTTATCTATCCACCCCCCAAATACCACTTTATGCAAGTTACTATAAAGATGATATGGAAAAATACATATGAAGTACTTAGCACAGTGCCTTACATGAAGGAATTACTCAATAAATGTTAGCTATTCTTAGAGTGATGGTAGAAAGAGATGAAATCAATGTCATATTTAAACATTTTAAGTGATGTTTTCTCCAACAGTTAAGAGTAGCTGTGAAATGCTGTGCGGTAATGAATGATGAGAACCAGGAAAACAGGAGGAAAATATACCAAGGTCTGCATTTGATGTTGGACTTTTCCTTTGCTATTCTCAGTAACAGTGCCTCATGGGTAAAGATTGTCTTTCCATGCTTACGAAATTCCCCTCATCATCTCTGATTTCCCCGGGCATTTTGTCATACCCTCTTAGTAAGCTAGAAAAGGTGTTCAAAGATGCTTTTCTTTTTGAATTTTGATGTTGGAGTCTCAGATGCAGGATGGCACATAGTTTAACATCTTCACAACAAGATACTTCAGTCTGACACACTTCACTGGATACTAATCTGACTTTCTTACATGGCTCCAGTCTCTCAGGATCTTAGACAAGGGCCATTTTCCCAGGTGGCCATCTACCAATCTGGCAGATGTTCCCCAAATGGGGAATTAATTTGCTCCTTATTTCAGATGCATAGTGGTTCATTTGCTTTGGAAATATTTCCTGTTGCCTAACAGCAAGATCTTCTTTGAATGCTTAATATTATTCTCCACATCAGAGTTCAAATCCTGGCTTGACCATTCACTGACATATAATTTTATCAAGTAGCTTGGACTCTCAGTACCTCACAGCAGCAATATTTATAAAATGCAGAAAGTTGTATTTTCCACCAGATGTTGGAATATTGCTTTGTACGCTGATATTAATGTAAGATGTTCCAAAGTGAGTGATCATTATCACCCCAACCATTTTTAGCTGAAGGGGATTTAATAATGCTGACTCTAATTTTCCTTTGGTCTGTAATTTTAGGGTATGTGATTCTATTCCAAATAAAGCTTAATATTTGTCTTGATTTGTCTCAGTCCTTTTTTCCTCACTGCCTTATATCCAGAACAGTGACTGTCATCCCTATTGTTCCAGATCTTTTATTACATGCTGGTATTTTCTACAACACTCTGCAAGACAGAGGTTTCCCCGGTGCTTACCTTGTAAGAGAGACAAAGTTGATGAATAAGTGTGAGAAACTTACCAGTCCATCCAAGTGTTTAGCAACTCTTTTTCTGAGTCTTCCCAAAGGGCACTGGTTATAAATGAAATGAAACTGTTATTCTTTATTCTACATCCTGTAGAAATTGTTTCTCCATAGGACAAGGGAACTAGCAGAGGTTGTTAAGGATTCTTTAGAGAAACTGCACTACCAAATGGTATAATTTTCTATAATTGTTACTCTCATTTAATAGTTAAGTTCTGGAATTTTGAATGAGAATTTTTCTTCCCCTTTCAAGAATGTATACTTTTGGATAGTGACAAGGAAGGAGAAATAGGTAAATGAAGTTGACTATCAATCAAAATGAACTCCCAAGAGAAAAACAAAAATGAATAATGAGGGTAAGGGATTTGAAATGTGAGATGTCACACATATTATGAAAGTATGAAAGCAAAGATGGAAACAAAAAGCATGCTAGTCTTAGGGTAGTGTTAAGCTCTGGGGAGATGCGGTGGAAAGGGATTAGAGAAGTCTTCAAACAGTGCCTTAAATGTATTTGTCTTGTTTTATTTCTTGTTTTTTTAAAAAGAGAAAATTTTAAGTAAATATGGCAAAATTTTAAGATGTGTTAAATATGGGTGGATGGTAAATAGTTATGCTGTTGCTTGTAATTTTGTATATTTTAAGTGTTTCACATGAACACTATTTTTTTTAAAATAGAATTTAAGAGCTACCATATGATCCAGCAATCCCACTCCTAGGGATATATCTGGAGAAAACCATAATTCGAAAAGATACATGCACCCCAATGTTCATTGCAGCACTATTTACAATAGCCAAGACATGGAAGCAACCTAAATGTCCATCAACAGAGGAATGGATAAAGAAGATGTGGTATATATATGCAATGGAATATTACTCAGCCATTAAAAAAAGAATGAAATAATGCCATTTTCAGTGACATGGATGGACCTAGAGATTGTCATACTGAGTGAGGTAAGTCAGACAGAGAAAGACAAATATCATATGATATCACTTACATGTGGAATCTAAAAAACAGGTACAAATGAACTTATCTATGAAACAGAAACAGAGTTACAGATGTAGAAAACAAATTTATGCTTTCCACAGGGTAAGGGGGGGAGGGATAAATTGGGAGATTGGGATTGACATATACACACTACTATATATAAAATAGATAACTAATAAGGACCAACTGTATAGCACAGGGAACTCTAATCAATGCTCTGTAATGGGGACTTCCCTGGTGGTCCAGTGGTTAAGACTCCGAGCTTCCACTGCAGGAGGCCCAGTTTCGATCCCTGGTTGGGGAACTAAGATCCTGCATGCCACATGGTGTGGCAAAAGAAAAAAAAAAAGTAAAAAACAAAACAAAACTCTGTAATGGCCTATTTGGGAAAAGAATCTAAAAAGAGTGGATACATGTATATGTATAACTGATTCACTTCGCTGTACACCTGAAACTAACACCACATTGTAAATCAACTATACTCAAATAGAAATTAAAAAAATTTTTTTAAAAAGAATTTAAGGAGGGCTTCCCTGGTGTTGCAGCAGTTAAGAATCCGCCTGCCAATGCAGGGGACACGGGTTTGAGCCCAGTCTGGGAAGATCCCACATGCCGCAGAGCAACTAAGCCCATGCGCCACAACCACTGAGCCTGCGCTCTAGAGCCCTCGAGCCACAACTACTGAGCCTGCCTGCCACAACTACTGAAGCCTGTGCACCTAGAGCCCGTGCTTTGCAACAAGAGAAGCCGCCGCAATTAGAAGCCTGTGCACCGCGACGAAGAGTAGACCCCACTCGCTGTGACTAGAGAAAGCCCGTGCGCAGCAACAAAGACCTAACGCAGACAAAAAAAAAAAAAAAAAAAAAAGAATTTAAGGAAATGCATTATTTACCTGAATAGAAGAATAGGATCATGGAATTTTATGACTTGAGAGATTAGGGTATGATTCTCATAGTTTATACTCCACGTATTATGAATGAGGACACCAAGCCCGGAGAGGTGAAGTGATTTTTTTTAAGAACTGGGCCCCCAGCCAAGAGCTCTGTCCAACATCTCATAAGAGTAACCCCAAAGCAAAACCTTCCTAATGATGAAATATACTCAGCTCTCTCTCTGGGTACGATTCTTCACTGGAGACATTACAAATATGTCTCAACATTTTTAAAAAAGGACACTTTGAGCTTGAAATTAATTCAGCTCTGCAAATGTACTCAGTGCTCAGTAAGTGCAAGGCAATGTGTGTTCTCCCAAGACAAGGCTCTTACAGATCTTTTCTGTCTGTAACTAGCTCCCTGACATCTTTTCCCTTAATTGATTTAATTAAGGCAGAGAGAGATAATAATGAACCCAAATGTCCTTGATACACCAAGGAGGGGTTAGAAGCCAAAGACCAAGTAGGAAAAAACCCCAGGAAATGGTAACCTTGAACTCTCCCGATGTGAAATGCATATTTAAAAATAAGTGGTGAAGGGGCGTCTATGGCCAAGTGAGGAGGAATAGCATTTAGGTGTCCCTGTGGAAAACCATGAATGTTATGTTGTCATTATCAGTCAGAGATCCAGGGTCTAGAAATATCAGATAGGAAAACCAACCCTCCTAAATCATCTCTCTGATAGTTTGTGTAACCGAAAAATGATTATGAAACTACTTGGAACAAGACAGACAAAGAGTAGAAAGAAAAGAGTAGAGAAGGGGTCGTCCTACAGAGGATGCTCTGTGTTGGCAGACAAAAGGAATAAACCCTAAAATGCAGAGCATGTGGAACACGAGGAGATGCTGGTTGCTTATGTTGGCAAATAGGAGAACAGACTTGTTGAAATAGACTTTGAGAACTCTATCTCTAGACAAATTCTAGCACTGAAATTTCTTCTTATGTGACTGAAACCATTTCCTTTAAGGTCACTGAAATGGGCAGCCATTTCTCCAGGGTTCTCCCAAATCTGTGATTCTAAATCCATTTCTGTCATCAGGGTTAAGTGTTGGAGAACCAGAAGAATTGCTACGGATTGTTTGCCTTCTAGGTTCCATGATATAAAGGGGTTGAAGGAGCTGGGGGCGGTGAGGTGAGTAGACAGGCAGGGAGGCAGGTGTTGGCAATTGAGGAGTAGAATAAAGATGGAGAAGAGTTTCCCATGTACATTTGGGAGCCACATACATTCCTGTGTACATATAGTCCATATATTACTATTCAGCCATCTTCATGTGGTCTCATATATTGACAATGGCAGAATCTGATTGTGAGGTTGAGGGGAGGTGCTGTGGAGATGATTGCCACCAATACCCCCCCAGCCCCCATAACCACTGCTATCCACAAGGTCACAGGGGGTGGGGGGATGAAGGGTAAATGTCTGAGGATGAGGTGGGGATGAGATCAGGACTGGGGGGAGGGAGAGAAGTAGGATTGACAATACTTCCCAGTTTGCCTGAGATAGTCTTGGTTTATGCCTTTTTTTCCCCTATAAATTATTAAAAGTATAGCCCCTTTCATTCTCAGAAGTGGCCCTATTTGGATGATAAATTATATAGTTACCTGAGAGGGGTCATAGGCCGTAGGACAAGCATATGTACGGCCCGTCTTAATCCAGGGAGGAAAATTAACGTCATCCCTTGAAAATTTTGGCACGGTGATAGTTTGTGCTCTGACTCACAGCTGAGTTAAGGGGCAAAATGTCAGCATCACCACAATTCCTTACCTCCAGGTGCTACGAACGTTGTGTATTTAAATGGTTCCTGTCTTTGAAGCTGCAAATGAGCCCTGTCAATTTCCCAGGGTTGTCAGGGTCCTTGCTGAGATGCGAGCCCAGCAAGGGCAGACTGACTTGACTCACCAAAATGACCTGCCCAGCTCTGTAAATGAGAGTTTGAATATCTTCTGCAAAAATTGCTTTTATAAAAATTACCTTCCCGTTTGAATCCGGAAGTCTGAGCCACATATATTTTGCAGCATGTTTGAGGCTATATTCCCAGAAAATTTCACTGATTATCCTTAAGATCAGCCAACATTGACTACCATCCTTGCACAGATGAAAGAATGAATGATTAAATCTGAAAAGAAATGTGGGGTGTTTTAAATGAATTGGATTCTTTTGCCATTGTATTCATCTTATTCATGTATTTTTCCGCCTCCGGTAACATTTTGATATACAGCCCATGTTCGAGATCACCAACGGAAGCAGGCACAGAAATGAAATGAACTTCAACAATAGACAGTTTTAGATATTCCAGGCAGTTCTCCCTGTAGGCCAGGGAGTGCCTAATAATGAAATAAAGTTCTCAGGGCTCACCAGCAAACCACAAAGCAGCTAATTTGGTAGTTTTTGCCGAAAAAGTACTGGAAGCTGCACAGGGTTTGTTTGGGAAAGATCTTGGCCAAGTTAGTTGATTAGGGTGTTTCAGGAAGGACAGATTACACTCCATTCACTGGCAGCATACAAAGTAGAGATGTGGAGTGAATTCTATCTAGGAACGGCCTTTTCTTGAATCCCATATTGGGGCTGGGTAGAACTGTTCCACATAAAGGAAAATCATACCTTCTTTTCCACATAACTGCTAATAACAGCCCCAGCCCGTACACACAGAGGTGAAAGAATAAAGGACACCAATCTTCTGTGTGGTCTTGGGCATGCCCTGCACATAATTAGAAACCCAGTGGGCGTAATGAGAGAAGATGAAATAGAAGCTCGAAACTGGACTTGCAGCCACAGAGGTAAGATCTATGCCACCTGGGAGGAGAAAGTTCACAGGGAAAAGAGGGTGGCTCCTGACCCCTTCTGGTATTTCACGGTCAAAGGGAGAGACGAGTCTCTCCAGTTCAGAGGCCAAGACAGGAGAGAAAGAAATTCTGGTGGGTGGATGCAGAAGAAGAACGGATCTCCCAAGAGGGAAATGTTGCTTTTGTGCCTTCTGCCAGCTTCAGATATTAGGAGATTGGAGGTGGGGACCCCCTTCTTTGTGACTCTTATGTGTTTACAGAGCATTGCGGCTGGGTTGCAGCGGCTGGGAATGGGTCACAGGGTTGCCGAGATAATGATGCCCTCAGCTCAGGGCCGTGGGGCAGGCCTGGGGCAGCCAGATCCCCTTGGTGTTGTCCTCAGGCCATGAGCGGCTGTATCCTTGCTCCAGTGTGATGCTGAAATCTGATCATTTCTGTGTGTGCTGGGCGGTGAACCAAGACTTGGAATAGAATGCCTCCCTCTGGGAACACCTCTGGATGGTGGTGGGAGAGGGGGTGTTGAAGATGTGGAGTTTACCTCTACAACAGGGTTGGATTGTGTCCCGCCCGAAGATATGTCCACATCCTAAGCCCTGGGACTCATGAGTGTGGCCTTCTTTGGAAATCAAGTCTTTGCAGGTGTAATTAAGTTAAGGATCTTCAGATGGGATCATGGTGGATTTAGGGTGGTCCCTAAATCCAGTGACTGGTGTCCTTGTACGAGAAAGGAAAAGGAGATTTGACACAAACAGGGAAGAAGGCCACGTGAAAACAGAGGCAGAGATAGAAATCATGTGGCCACAAGCCAAGGAACGCCAGGAGCCACCAGCAGCTGGAAGAGGCAAGAAGGGATTCTCCCCTAGAGCCTTTGAAGGAAGCATGGCCTTGCCATCACCTTGATCTTGGAGTTCTGGCCTCCAGAACTGAGAAAAAATAGATGTCTGTTGTTTTAAGCTCCCAAGTTTGTGGTAATTTATTGTGGCAGCCCTGGGACACTAATACAATCTCCAACTGCCATCCTCTCATTGTGGGAAACTTCAACCTGTATGTACTCCACTCTCCTGGACTCCATCCCTTCCTTTCCCTCTTATATCCTTCCTTCCCTCTCCCTTTTCCTGTTTCCCCTTCCTTCCCAAAAGTCTTCACTATCTCCTCTGCTCCAGGTACTGGCAGGCAAGGGGACTCCAAGAAAATTCAACATGAGGTCTGCCCTCAGCTCATTGGTGGAGGAGACAGACCTACACAGGTAATTTCAAGATACAGTAGGTGTGGAGTTGCTGTCAGTACAATGTGTATGGGAATTCAGAAGGGGGAACAATTAATTCAGTGGGTGTATGGGAAGATTTCCCCAGAGGTGGGAGCATTTGAGCTGCATCTGTTGAAGCCTTTGTGAGATGAAGATGGGAGGAAAATGGAACAGTCATTCTAAGCAGAGGGAGGCTGTCATTTGGGTTGGATCTCTGATGGATGATTCATCAGTGATGTATCATTTACTGCGCTTATTTTTACTCCTGTGACATGTGATGAAATATTGGGTGCATCCCATTACCTACATTCCATTTTCCCAAAGGTCATTTCTGGGTTCAGGGTCTGGACTCTGTTGAGTGTGGGAATTGATTATAGCCCAGAGCTCTCCTAAGAGGTGCGGTCCTTTGTTGGCCTGGGATGTACAGAGGTGCCATATTGGATCTAGGACTCTCCATGAAAACATGACTTACTGGAAGGGAAAAGAATCGCTCTAAGTAGAACAGAGCCCCTGGGTCCACTTGAATACAGACCTAGGTTTAGAACACTCCTGGGGTCGTGGGGTACAGATCAGGACATTCAAAGGCTCTAGTGATATGCAGAGAAGGGTTCTGCAGATTCTTTTAACCTAGAGGTAAACTGGCTCATGAAGGACTATAAAAGTTTCTGTACCCCAAGGAGAATGGAAAAGCAGTATGACTGCCTCATTTAAAATTAAAGGTACTTTGAAGGCTGAGACTATAGTACTATCCAATTTTGAAATGTATGCTTTTGACTTAAGTTGGATTTGGCATCTGAGCTTAAGCCCCTACACTTAACTCCTGGCATTCCACAGTCCAACTAGAGGCAGGCAGACTTAGTCCTGAAACGTTAGAACTGTGGACAGTACTCCTCCTATGCTAACTTAAGCCAAAGGAGGATCATTATAGCTCCCACCTTGAAAGTAGGTCACTGTTAAACGGAAAGGAGCCGGTTCAGAGTAAGGCGGGCCAGGGTGAGGGAAATAGACGCTCCTGGTGTGGTGTCAGATCCCTTGGTGTACAAAGGGCAAGTCTGACTCACATCTCCTGTGTCGCTGGGCAAATTCTTTCACCCATTTGTGCCTCAATTTTCTCACGTGTAAGATGGGGATAATAGCTGCTACATATGCTTGTTATAAAGTTAAAATGAGTCAGTACATGCGAAGTGCTGAGCACGTAATCAAGCAATCATTAAAGGTCGTGATCGTGACCATGGTTACTTACCCCAGAGAGTCACACGAGACGATGATGTGAAGTGCCTAGCGTGGTGCAAGCCCTTGGTAGGCGCTCTACAAGCGTTAATGAACCCCCTCCGAAGGTATTCCCCAGCAGACCTGGCGTCCGAATGAAGATCTTGAGAGACACAATGCCTGTGAGTTCAGAGCAGACGTGGATTCCTGCCTGACCACAGAGAAGGGATGGCTGTTGCAGCGTCCCCAGACACCACGCCTTGGAGGTAACAGGAGCTGTCCCCTACCACCCCTGCTCCAGGCCTGGCAACAGCCCGAGCCATGGCTGGTGGCAAACCTGTTTCCTAGGTGCCATTTCTAGAAACTACCACCAGTGCCGGCTAAGGAGCAATGGGTCCTGTATTTACTGATGTGAGGGTGCGTGGATGGGCAGTGGTGTGTGTTAGGGGTGGGGTGGGTGGTCCAGACTGGCCCAAGGCAAGGGCTGCTCTGGGGCACGGGGGCATCCCTGAGCATGGGCTTAGTGCCGCAACGCATGGTCTCATCTGCCTCACGCTAACCCGGAAGGGTGGGCGTTCCATCTCTGATTTATAGGAGAGGAAACTGAGGTTTAGCAGAACAGTGACCCGCCCAAGGCCACTCGGCTGAATCAAACTTGGTCTGGCTCAGAGCTTCTGCACCTCTCCGTCCACCCAGCTGCTTCTGACATCCCTCTCAGGATGAACACACACTTCCGTTTTCCCAATTTTTCTCCTAAAATTTCATTTTAAAGGGAAATGCAACATTTTGTTGCTGTTGTTAAGTAAAAGTGTTTTTGTGCCCAGAGAAATACCTAGGAAACGTGAGAGAATAATTGAATCGAACATACAAACTTTCTAATTCAGTGAAAAGACCATATTCCTGTAAAGATATTACCTAGTTTTGCTGTCAAGAGAGGAATAAACCAGGAAATTACAGGACAAGCCCATTTTCCTTATGAATCTGGAACAAATTGAAACTGGAATATTATTGCTACAATCATATACAGGGAACAATTCTTTGGAGAGAGAACTTTTAAATTGTTTTAGATATTCATTTCTGTGTCTTAAAAAACAAAACACACTTACATTAAGAAAGATGGTAAGAGGAATCTTTAGAATTTTGGCTAGATTCATCCGGTTTCTCAACCTTGGCACTATTGACCTTTTGGGCTAGATCATTCTTCTTTTTTTTTTTTTTTTTTTAAATTTAATTTAATTAATTTATTTTTTATACAGCAGGTTCTTATTAGTTATCTATTTTATACATATTAGTGTATATATGTCAATCCCAGTCTCCCAATTCATCCCACCACCACCCCCTTGGTGTCCATACGTTTGTCCTCTGCATCTGTGTCTCTATTTCTGCCCTGCAGACCGGTTCATCTGTACCATTTTAGGTCATTATTCTTTGTTGTGGGGTGCTGTCCTGTACACTGTAGGATGTTTAGCTGCATCCCTGACCTCTACCATTAGATGCCAGTAACATCCCCCAACCCCCAAGTCGTGACAACCAAAGATGTCTCCAGACACTGCCAAATGTCCCTTGGGACAAAATCACACACGGTTGAAAATTACTGAGCTAGATGAAACGATGTTATCATCAGTTAATACTCGTGCTTGTCCTCATGGTTTGTGGCATCGTATCAAGAGCACATCTGCTTCCTGGCAGCTCGCAAGACCTGAGGGCGACTGGCAGAACAGAGAGACCTCTCCACGATAGGATCTTATTAGGACTCCGTTTTTCTTCTATTTTGTAAATAACAACTTTATTGAGATATAATTCACATATCATAAAGTCCACCCTTTTAAAGTATGCAATTCACTGGTTTTTCGTATATTCGCAGAGTTGTACAACCACTACCACTATTTAGTTTTAGAACATTTTCATTACCCTCCCAAAGAAACTCCACACCCGTAAGCCTTCACGCCCCATTTCCCATCCCTGGCAACCACTAATCTACTTTCTGTCTTTATGGATTTATAGAGCTCCATTCTTGAATGTGAGATATTTGGCTTGAAAACCTAACAGCCAATATGGATAGAGCCCCTTCCTCTGACCCAGTAACTTCTCTTCCTCCTTAGGTGCTTTTAATTTTGCTTTAAAGTCCAGCTCAGGATTCTCTTCTTCCAGGAAGCATTCCCTGGTTTCCTGTCTGGTCCAATTGTCTAATCATCACCCCAGGGCTCCTTTCCTCTCAGCTGTGGAGCCAATCGCAGCTGTGAGCTACATGGCAGTTCTTCTTTGGCAGGAGAATTTTGCCGGGGCAGACACCTTCCCATCACACACTCAGGCCAGCACTTAGTGGACAGTGTCATGGAGTTCAATACGGCTGATCTGTCCTGGGCCTCAAAGGGTGCTTTGTGGGGATGAAAAGTGTCCATGTTTAATTCTCAAAACAACTTGATGAGATAGATGCTATCACTATGCCCATTTTAGAGGTGATGAAACTGAGACCCAGAAGAATTAATTAAGCTGTTCAAGGTCACTGAAAGCAGTGGAGTGGGATTCTGGTCCAGAATCTGGGTGTGTAACCGTTGTATAACACTGCTTCCCTGGGGGAACACTGCCGGGGCATGTGACATACATTAACCTGCTTTAGTTCTCACGGCAGCTCTGGAAGGTGAATATAATTATCCCATTTCCCGATGAGGAACCTGATGTTCAGAGAGATGAACTGTCATGCTGTTCACGGGTGGCAGAGCCAGGATTCAAACCCAGGTTACACGTGCTCATTCCACAGGGTTGCGGCCAAGAACAGTACCAACGACCTGGTCCTTCCAAAGGTCAGCCCAGAAGCCTTAACTCTCATCCTGCTGGAAAGAAGAGTCCCTGATTATTAAAGGGAAGTTGCTTAGTTGTCATTTTCTTTTTTTTTTTAATAATGATTTAAAAAATTTTTTTTAATTAAAAAAAAATTTTGGGCTGCGTTGGGTCTTTGTTGCTGCGCGCGGACTTTCTTTAGTTCCCTGGAGTGGGGGCTACTCTTTGTTGCGGTGCGCGGGGCTCTCCTGCTGTGGAGCACGGGCTCTAGGCGCACAGGCTCCAGCAGCCGTGGCATATGGGCTCAGTAGTTGTGGCTCGCGGCCTCTAGAGTGCAGGCTCAGTAGTCGTGGCCCACGGGCTTACCTGCTCCGCAGCATGTGGGATCCTCCCGGACCAGGGCTTGAACCCGTGTCCCAGCATTGGCAGGCGGATTCTCAACCACTGCGCCACCAGGGAATCCCCGCTTAGTTGTCTTTTTATCTCCGAGTGAAGGTGAAAAATATGAAGGATTTCTCCAGAAGGATGTGAAAAGTTATCCCTGGCAGAGACAGAAAGAATGTGGAAAAAGAAACATGGTGGTTATCCTTAAGATCCTGAAAAGTAGTTAGGAGAAATAAAAATCCAGCAATTTGCATGCCTTCAAGAATCTTCCAGACTTGAGGGCTGGCAGGCGTGTGAGTTGAGCATGAAGAGAAGGGGTCGTGGGCAGGCCGTACTGGTCAGGATGCCGACTTGGCTCTTTCCCGAGAGCCTCACCTCCTGCAAAGGCTGGCCTGTCTGGGAGATGCACACACCTTGAACGTGATAAATATAGATGAACATACTTTGAACCTGAACGGAAGTTCATCAAAAGAGAGCTAATTATGGGGCTAGTTATTTACATAATTTAGATGACAATCTTGAAAACATAGTTATACTTCAGAGATTCATGACTTTAATCAGGCTGCAAAAAATGATGAATAACACAGATTAAGCCAGGTTGATTTGCACAACTATTAAACGTATAGGTCAGCACATATACATAGAGCAAAATGCCAGGCATTGCAAATGATCTTAGGGCCATTTTGGAGAAATGAGATAATGGATCAAAAGGGAAAGTATGGAAAATAAAAACTGATCAGGGCAGTTATTCGAACGTGGAATTAGATGAATCTGTAACTGCTTTAATCAAAGTAGATAGCTGTAACATAAAAGAGTATATCTTAGTGAAAGCTTAGTGGGTAGGAACACGGTATAAATGAAAGGATTTTATTACCATAAAACCATAAAGTTCAATTTTATGCAAAAATAAAAAATGACAGGCAATATAACAATTGGGCTCTCCAAGAAATAATATTCCACAGACGTCATCTACTTTCAGGCTGGCTATAGATAATTTGATGGATTTAGTAACAGATAGCTGACCACATGAAGTGACTTGCTCTGTCTCTGGAGGCTTTATCTTACCTGCAGACTTTTATCCATGCCATTCCACCTGCCTGCAGTGCCCTGCCTCTTCCTGTGGGCCCACAAACACCTTTTCATCCTTCAGGATGGAATGTAAGGCAATCTGGCAGCATAGCAGAAAGAGGGCTTTGGGCTTGGGGTCCCAGCTTAGCCATTGCCTGGTTGGCTGGTCTTATCCGTTTACTTAACTTCTCTTATCCTCTGTTCCTCACATCCTCCAGTAGGCAAGGTTAATCTCCCTCCCCAGCAAGCTTCTCTGTCATTTTCTCTTCCCGTTTCACTATCACAGCATTCACAAGTATAGTCTGTTTGCTCTTTATGTGAATGTGGCATTTGCATTGCAATCAAGGGTCTTGGGTTTAAAATTTGAAGCTGCCACTTACTAGCTGAGCCTCAGGTTCCTCATCTTCAAAATGGAGATGACACCTGTTGAGGCAAAGACTGACAGCTAATGACCAAACTGTTCCTCTGGGCAAACAGCCTCCCCTGTAGCGATGCATGGTCACGTGACTGGGGAGAGCTAATGGAATACAAGCTGGAGTTGTGAGGACCGTTTACAATACTGGTCCTTAAGAAAACCTCCATGCTTTTCACCCCTCTGCCAGATTAAGGTAGTTGAGAACAGTGACCAATAAGCCATGTCCTGAAGGCAGCAGAAACGCAAGAAGGGGGAGCCTTAGCTCCTGAATCATTACTTGGAAGAGCATTTTCCCTCCACCCCAATTAGGAACATCCATTTGGGGCTTCAAGTGAGTGAGAAACGAACGTCTCTTGTAGTAAGCCACTGGTAGCTGGGGGTTTATCTGTTACAGCAGCTAGCATTACCTTAACTAACGCACCAACCCCATAGAAACGGGCCCTGTTGTGAAGATTATAACACCGGTTGGCAGAGTTCCTGGCACGTAATAAGCCCTTACCAAAATCTGATAAATGATTGGACCATTAAGTCCTCCAAAAGAGAAAATAGAATTTGTCTAGATGATGATTTTCCCTTATGGCAAGCCAAGTTTAATTTTGTTCTGTCAAGTTAGATACAAATAATTGGAACTCCTAACAGTTTTGTAAGGACTGTACTCTCTTATGGCTAAATTAGTGTAACTTCTAATCAAATTTCTCACAGATTTCCAGAGTATTGGTACTGAATGGGACCTTCGTGGGCAAGTCACACACACAGCCTTCTCATTTTGTAGATGAGAAAACCAAGGCTTGGAGATGTTATTTCTCGGGGATAATTAGGGGCAGAGCAAGGACTTGTAACTTGTAATTATTTTCACAATTAAAAGAGATATTTTCTGATCGTTCAAGTTAGATGGTGGCTGAAAATTGGAAAATAGAAAAGTTTTATTTGATAGAGAAAATAGGAAGAGCTCTAATGTAGACACGAGTTACATTTCTCATCTTTTGTGTATGTTATTTATTTCACAGAGTTTAACAGAGATCATGGTGATTATATAATTTTGAATACTGGGCAACAAGACTTGATCCTGCACCTCAGGGAAAATTCAAGGTTCCCTGTGTCATTCTTGGGGCTGAGATTAGCGCCGGGTATGACTGCTGTGGCTGTTTTGACAAAATGACACCCCACAGAGTGGAGGAGTTCCCACTTCCTTCTTGAGGAAGCAGTGAGCAGGTGGGCAGTGAGCGTTGGAGCCTGTAGGTTCTGGGTCAAGCCCTCTGCCCAGCCTGGCGCTTCCACAACTCCCTGCCTGGTGCGGGCAGGCTTTTCGGTCCCCGTGGACCCCAGTACAGCCCCAGGTGTGCAGCTTTCAAAACCAGGAAGTTGGAGCTGTGGATTGGGGCTGGGAAACATCCTGCCCACCCCTCCTCTGCAACTCCCGAACTCCCTGCAACTCCCTGCAACTCTCTTGTCAAATATCCTGAACGGTGATTTTGGGGGAACTGATCACTTCTTTTTTCTATAAAGTGACTTCTCACCTACGGTAATTTGGTAATAATTTTAATAAAAACCTAAGGGAGGGGGGCTGGTCTCTCACAGGTTCCCTTTAGCCCCCCAGAGGGTGGATAATACGTCCAGACAAACTGCCAAGAGAGAGCAGAGGGGAGGCCCCTCATCTCCCGTGAAGTGTGGTTAATAGCCTTTCCAGCAGACCAGTCCTGGCCTCATTCCTGTGGCGTCTCTAATTAGCCTGCGACTGGGATGGGGGCGTCAGCCTTGCTGCTTTGGCCACAGAGGAAACCACAAACTAACATTTACAAGGAGGTTGTCTTACCGAGAGGAGGTCCGGGGCCCTGGGGCTCTTACATGATTATCATTACCCCATAAATGCCAGTTTAGTATTTAAGGCCTGTGTGGTAGAAAATTTGAGACTAACTTCTTCATACCATTATGAGAGTCTTATTTCCCCCGTTTTTTTTTTTTTGGTCCTGAACACCCCTCCTCGACCAACTACTTTCCTTGCCAGCTCTTCCTCAAACTTAGTTTCTGCAGTGCTGTCAGACACACCTGTCTGTAACCTACATAAAGACGAGCTGCCACATGGCCCTTTCTCAGCGTGGAGTAGAATCTGACTATTACCCCAAAATACTTAAAAGTAACAGGAATCTTCACTACATTATTGAGAAAATGCTGAAGACAGGTTATAGTCATAATGCACAGAAAATTCCTAAAAATTCTCTTTTTTCTCCATTCCCCCCAGTATAGCAGCATCTCCCCAGTATCTCTCTTTCCCCAGTTGTGCTACCAACTACTGCTTGGGTCCCTTACTCCTTGTGCCTTTAAATACCTATTCTCTGCTCTTTTTTGTATTATTATTATTATTTTTTAACATCTTTATTGGAGTATAATTGCTTTACAGTAGTGTGTTAGTTTCTGCTTTATAACAAAGTGAATCAGTTATACATATACATATGTTCCCATATCTCCTCCCTCTTGCATCTCCCTCCCTCCCACGCTCCCTATCCCACCCCTCTAGGTGGTCACAAAGCACCGAGCTGATCTCCCTGTGCTATGCGGCTGCTTCCCACTAGCTATCTATTTTACGTTTGGACAGGCTTCCAGGTCCTCCTCTGACAGCCTCTGTTATGCACATAGAAAAAGCCCAGAACTCTTTCGAGTGGGGTAGAGTATAAGGCTCTGAATATTTATATGTTAATATTTTCCTGTCTCATAGCTTACACTCGTCCCTTCCGTTTTAGTTGTGCTTTCTTGTAAGACGGCTTCATTTCCACGATGGATGCCTTGGTAGGGAGTATGCTTAGACATGTATCAGGTAATTTTAAAGCTAAATCAGGCTCACAGAACCGAATAAATAAAGTGGTGACTGAGTTCAAGGCACTGAAAACAAACGCCCAAGGCAGACAACAGGAGGCAGTGAGTTGCTTCCAAAACCATTTCGAGAACCCCCTTTGGCCTCAGCAGCCGTTTTCCCTGTTGGTCTCTTCTCTATTTCTCTTCTTCCTCTTTCTTTCTGTCTTACCCTCCCAAGCTGTCTACAACAGCACCCATAGACACTGCCCAGCACAGAATTTTGCTGACTTCCGGTATGAAGGAAATAAGAAACGGAAGAGAAAAAACTGCAGGGCAGGGAAAGTGAGTCCAAACTTATACTGAATTTCATAGAGAAGGAAAGGAAAACTCACCCTGAACTCCTGAAACTGGGAGTTAACACTTCCAGCCAAAGAGAAATGTGAAAATGAAGCCTTCACAACACTGCAGACAGAGAAGTCTGGCTCTCATACTTCTAATTGGCAATGCGGTCCTCTCCCCCTTGGGGGTTGGCGTGGGCTGGTGACGGTGGGGAGAGGGAGATGGCTCGAAATAAAAGGTCACACAGGGAGATTTTATGTGATAAATAGAACTGTAGCTGACATGATCAATTTCTTGGTACAGGAGGGATCAAACTACTTAGAAAGCATCTGTACGGAGGGTGGGGATGGACCATCAGGTTAAATGCTGCCTGAGGCACATTTGGGGTCAGACGTGCCCTGGCCTGGGTTACCCCCCAGTTTGCACACTGGTGGATTCCTCTCTGGTGGGCATCTAGCAGGTGTCTGAATATTACTGGCTATTGATTGACTGATTAATTAACCATATTCGGTGTGTCATTTCAGGGAACTGGGGAAAAGAAACGGGTATTGCAGGGAGACCTGAAAGCAAAGAATAGCCGTTCCGACACAGCCATAGACTCTGTTTCCCTGTGCTCTTGGAAATTACTGCTTCTGTAGCTGTCACCACTGTCACGCATCCCACTCAGGGTTTCCTCTGCGGCTGAGCTGCGTGGCGACCCCCCGTTTCCCCAGATTGTGCTGGTCAGGTTCACTTCTTGCCCTGGCACATCCCCCCACCACCTCCGCCCCGACCCCGACTGTGTCTGTGACAAAGGACAGACGCAGCCTCTGGTCTCAGCCCCAGCCCGTGTCCCCTCCCCGTTCCCAGCCTCCTCTCCCACGTCCAGAAAGATGGCGCCTCCCAGGGCCAAGAACTTTTGTCAGAGGCTGCCAAGCCTGGAAAACACACACTGCACCAAAACATGATGACTCATGCTGAAAAACCTTTCCTCATTAACACTTCCTCCCAAAGGAGGTTGCTGGAATCATCGTGCCGTGTAAGCCATTTGCAGCCCAGGTGAATAAGGCATTTTGGCTCCTGTTTATGTGAAACCGTCTTTGTCATAAAGCTGGCTTGATAACAGGGAGATTTCCCAGTGAGGCTGTTCCCAATTCCATTATGTCACTCATCTTTTTAGCAAAAATGTGTTGTGTACCTATTTCATGCTTACCGTGCTAGGTGCTGAGACTAAAAAAAAAAAAAAAAAAAGATGAACAACACCAGTTCCTGCCCTTCAGCAGCTCATAGTCTAGACACAAACACAGATTATTGCAATCCGAGTCCAGAGCACCAGGTGTAATGGCAGCTGTTCCAAGACCATGGATGAGAAAGGAGGGCAAACCCTCCAGGTGGAAGGATGCTTTTTCTCCTTCTCCAAATCAGTTAGTCTTCTTCTTAGTTAATCTTGTCACTCTTAACCTCATTTTCCCATCCTGTATTTTTACCCTCAGTTCCTTCCTTGCCCTCCCCCTTCCAGACACAGTCAACACATTTCTTGGTTCAATCTCAGACACCTTCCCACGTGCTCCAATCCCCGGCCCCCTCTCCCATGGCCCTGATAGCCGACTTTGGTCACGTGCCCACTCGTCTCCTTGCCCCCAGGCTCCCCCTCTTCTTTCCTTCTGCCATCCTGCCTACATGGTCATGCTCCTAAAATACAAATCGGATCACATCACTCTTCGCTTAGAGACAATGCCCGTCTCTCCTAGCTTTCAGTGTGGCTGGGTGTTACGCCATCTGCAGACACTCGGAGGAGGGGGTAGTAGCAGCATTCCCTGACCCAGGAAGAAACGTAATGGAAGGAGGGGACTCACCTACGAGCTCGGAAGGGTGGAGGCAGGGCTCTGGTGGTGACTGCATATGGGAACCACCTGGGGGACTTTTATAACCACCGACTCCAGAGCTGCACAGCAGGTTCCAGCCATTGGGTCTGGATCTCTGGGTGAGGCCTGAATGTCTATAGATTTAAAAATCTCCCCTGGTGACTCTGATGAACAGAGGACATTGCAACCTTCTATGCTGCTGGAACCCAGCAGGCTCTGTACTGTGGGACGGATTATGTGCTTTGAAAAAAAAGCACTCATATCAGCTCCACCTCACGGGAAGCACAATCCTGGCCTCCCTGGTGGTCCTTTGGCTCAGGGTCCCAAACGAAACAGTGATCGGTTGGCCCTTGTGGCCCTCACAGCCCTCATGTTGGCTCTGCTGCTCTGTAAGCTCTACCCACTGATCTAACTTGCCAAAAGCCAGTCTGTTTCACAGATAATATAGGTTTTAACACTTAACCAATTCCTCATCCTAGGTATGCATATTCTGCTTTCTATCGGGATTTAATTGACAAAATTTTAGTTATCTCCTCAAAATAGCATAGGAGTATATTTTATGAAACACATCTTGAACCAAATGCAATCTTTGTTTGCTTCAAACCTGCTTTGAAAAGCATCTTCATATTCTGAGTGTGTGATACTTCAGCAGTTTCAGAAAATACATAGATTTGCTTCTAATTCACTATGTACTCTTTTTTTTTGGGGGGGGCGAATCTGTTGATATTACAAGATCATGAAAAAAAAAGTATTGGTTTGTTTCAAGGTTCAGTGTGTGTGTGTTTTTTGGAGTGGGGGAGGGATGGTTTGTTTTTTTCTTAATTGACATTTTAATTCATTTCCTATTAGGAAACACACATTTCTTTGGTGGTAACCACAACCCAGCACCTGCACAAAATTACTCCATGGCCACAAAAACTTAGAATGTGTAGGAAGCCTCATATTTTCTTTGAGGGAGACAGATAAGCCGAGACTTTTTCGATTGGTTACATAAGTCTCTGCTACCGGCTTCGGGCTAGTCCTGACACCCACATCATTGAAGTTGGGGCCGGCCAGCCTTTGGGTGAAGCTGCCCGGGCGGAAGCTTTCTTTGCTCCTTACCCTGAAGTCCTCCACGCTTTATTGTGTGCTGCCCTCCACGTGACACCAGCCTAAAAAGACCGTTTGTCTGCACAGCCTCACCTCTGCTTGCCTTGCTTCTTAATGCAGGTCTTTAATTTTGTCTCAGTCACCCTGACCCTTCCCCCAATTTCTTCACCAATTTTCCCCACCTAATAATTATAAAAAAAAAACCATTAGCAATGAAGCTCCCCCTCCCCCCTTGCTCTTTTATCTACGTAAATATCCTTGACGGCAAGACATCTAGTAGAGCGCATTCATTCATTTTTAATCTGTCTCTTCTTGGGGTTACTGTGTTCCAGGGACTGAAGGACCCTGAACAATGGTCTCTGAAACCTTGGGCTGAGCCTTTTTTTCTCATAGGCAGGGATGGTACTGAGGGCATAGTGGAGTCTGGTCAAATAAATATCTGTTATCTGAAACACTCCCTTTCAAGGTGAATATGGATTTTCATCACATGAAACCCCAGCTTGAGAGCCAGGCTTTTTTTGCGCCTGAATATTATTAGCAAGCAGAAAAATAATTTGGAGAGACGGCAGACCGAAACACTGATTCCTCATAGGAGCGCTGTTCCTGAGGCAGCCCAGAGAGCTCTGGGGACAGACAGATTCAGAACGACGACAGGACAACCTCAGTGCCAGTTCAGAGCAAGACACCCTGGAGGCGCCTGACAGAGGGGTCCTGCTTGCTGTGGTGTCTTCAGGGCTCCGTTGACAGCCGACTTTGCCTTTGCAGTGTACACTCTCCTTGGAGGACCTCATCCACCCCTTCTGCCATCCCCTATCTGTACCTTGACACCTCCCACCGTTGTAGCTCTAACCAGCTATCTCCCCCAGCTCTGGAACCAGAGTGGGGTTTTCAGGATCTACAAGACAACTCATAGGATATGGCTCAGAATATTATCTATAGCCCTCGAGAAGGAACGAAAGGTCCTTGACTTTGCTTACTGACTAAACTATTATTGTTTTGTCCTGTTTGACTGTTTTCCTTTGCTGCTGTATTTTCTCACTCCTCTGATTAAACTTCTTCTTTGGCTAAAGTTTTTCCACAGACAAAAGGCAGGCGGAGGACATGGGTGGGCGGGGAAGGACCACAGGGTCCTGCTTCATTTCAGAGTTAGCTGTCAACCTAGGATGTGAAAGACAAGGGCAGAGGGAACAGCATATGCCAACGCGCAGAATTGAGAAATGGCGAAACATGTCCTTGAAGCATGAACAAGTCCCCGTGGCAGGCGTAGAAGATGCTCAGAGGCGTGTAGTTGGAAAGGCGGCTGGAGAGGCGGGCGGCAGTGAGAGTGGGGAATTGCCTGCCAGGTGATGCTTGTCCTACTATTTTTATTCTCATTCACAATGAGCATGTGCCATCTGTATTAGTTTCCTCGGGCTGCTGTAAAAAAATTGCCACAAACTGGGTGGCGTATTACAACAATAGAAATTTATTCTTTCACAATTCGGAGGTGGGAAATAAAAAAATCAAGACGTCAGCAGGGTTGGTTTCTATTGGAGACTCTGAGGGATGATCTGTTCCGTGTCTCTCTCCTAACTTCTGGTGGTTGCTGGCAATCTTCGGCATTCTTTGGCTTGTAGATATATCATTCCGACCTCTGCCTCCGTCTTCACATAGCATTTTCCCCTGGGTGGATGTTAGTGTCCAAATTTCCCTCTTCTTATGTGGACATCAATCATTGGATTAATTCAAGATAACCTCATCTCACCTTGAGTACATCCTCAAAGACCCTGTTATCCTTTTTCCAAATAACGTCACATTCCCAGTTAGCGGGAGCTAGGACTTGCACATATCTTTTTAGGGGACACAATTCAACCATCCTCGACCTCAACCACATGAACATTTTAACAAAGTGTGTTAATTCGATTCAGCAGGTGCTGTGGAGTGTTCGCTCTGTGCCGGGTGCTATACCATCAGCCTTTCAGTGGAACCAGAGCCCAGAGCGTAGATTTGGGACAAGCCCCTTTGGCACTCAGTGCAGGCGGGGTTCCTATCGCCCAGAGTTTGTCATGGAAAGCCCTATCTCAACGGAGAGACACCCAAACCATACAACTGACAGGAAGTGGGCCAATCCTGTGAATGTCTTTATTTTACTTTTTTAAATCAAAATTTAATTTAAAAAATTCAAATTTTTTTTATTAATAATTTTTTTGCCTGAATGTCTTTTATTTGCGTGACTTGATTAATCCAACCAACCTTTGATTGTCTACTATTGATACAAATAGAGCGACCATGATTCCTATTGCTCAGAGCCGTCCTGATTTATGCTGTTTGTCCTACTATCCCATCCAGTTAACCCCGCTTCCCACCCTCAACGTGTCCTAGGTTGAATGATAAATTTTAAGGTCACCCACTCTAATAGTCAGAGAGCTATTGCGTTGGGTGCTGGACGCACAGAAGTGAAAGGGGGTCCCTGCCCTTGAAGGACTCCCAGTCTGCTGCAGGAGGGAAGGGAAGAAGCGTACATAACACAGCAGGACCTGTGCTTGGCCTTTGGTGAGCCAGGATGCCAGGATAATGCACAGAGGTTTGAATGGAGGGCTCTTGTCGATTCATTGAAAATCAGTTAGGTGAATGATGACTTTACCTCAAAGTGACAGAGGAATAACTTCTGACAGGTCTAGGATGGCTGGTTGGAGGGAAACCTCTCTGTTACTGTGCTTGGGGTATTCCCCTGTCCCCCCGCTTTCTCTCTCTCTCTCTCTCTCTGTCTCGAGCACCTGGCCAAAGGCAGGGTGTCCCCGACTGCCACGGGGCCCACAGGTCGGGGGCCCGTGCGCAGGTGTTGATGAAGGCGGGACACAGGCACTACGTAGAGCCAGCATCAGGAGTAGAATGATGCTGCCGTGGGGGGGCAGGCCTCCCGCCTTCCTCCACCAGGCTGGGTACAGCAACGTGAAAACCCTGGGGGGAGGGGGTGGAATCCTCAAAATCTGTTGAAACCAGCGATGCACCGTGGATGGCTATCAACCCTTAGATGGCTGGTGGAGATTTTTTAGTGACATGATAAGTTGACAGATTAGCTTTTGGCAAACTTGTGATTTGGAGAATTGGCTTTTGGAGAAATGAGGGGGTTCGGATCCTTGGATATCAGCAAAGAAAATCCACAAAATTTGACGCAAAGTGGTTAAAAGCTCAGACCATGGAGTCTGTTGACCTAGATTGGAATTCTGGCACTTTCATTGAATAACTGTGTGACCTTGGCAGTCAATTAACTCCTCTGAAACTGTTTCCTGTCTCAGGAGGAGAGTCCTGTATGGGTTAGGGGATGGCATTTGCTAATATAGGTAAAAGCTCTTTCCAGAATGCCTGATCCAGGGCATGTGGCAGTTGTTATTAGCGTTATTATTTAAGTGTCGGTGTTTCCAGCCCCAAATTACAGGCTGGCCAATGCCTGCGGACCCCCGGGGTCTAGGCTGCGGCCGAGGAGAGCGCTCAGGAGGGGCAGGCCTGGAATGCAACACGCTTGCCCTGTAGCCTGTGGGCTGGTTGCTGGGAGGCTTTTACTAACATGCTTCTCAAACTTGGGTGCTGGGAATCAGGCATCTGTACTTTGAAAAACTTCTCAGATTCCCAGAGCATACTTGGGGTGTGATGTCCGGGTCCACCCCTGGAAATCCTGGCTGAATGGCTGTGGTGTGACCCGATCATTGTGTGGTGAGCGTTTCCGCAGGTGATTCCGACGCGCCTCAGACCGACAACCTGTGCTAGGCTGAGGGGCTCTGTCTGTCTGTGTCTCCTCGATCTGGAGTGGCCTTGCTCTGGGCGGTGGTGACAGACCGTGTGCTCTGGCTGCACACCTGCTAGGGCTGGGAGGACCGGAAGCCCACGTTGTCAGTTTAAACCCAGAGATCCTCGTGTTGGGCGGGGAGCCCAGGGCCCGGGAGGGCACCTCCTCAGACCGCAGTGTGCACTGTATACCCAAGACCCCATAGGCACAGTAATCCCCAGACCTCAGCGAGGGAGTGTTCTGCTTCTTCCTACAGAATTGTATTAAAAAGAAAAGTCTCTCCTTGGAAGGAACAAAATGTTTGCTTTCTGAGGCAATTATCAGGGCCTTTCATAGCAAGTGGAGAGCCTGCACTCAGATACTGACGACAAACAGGCAGTAGGACATTCAGGAGTCCTGCTCTGATCTTTCAGCAACCTCTGTCCCTCCTGGCTCCCGCTTCCTGCCACCCCCTTGTGTGGGGCTTTCCCAGGCCGGCCTGATGGGGCCTCAGCTGAGGCGCCCTGTGCGTCCTGGCTCCGAGGAGTTTCCGATGAAGTCCTTTCCTGAAGGAGGGGCTGGGGGATACCATTGGTTGTGATCACCAGGTTTCAGAAACAGGTTAAAAAAAATACCCCTCTTTCCTCCCTCTCTCCCTCTCAACTCAGGTCAGGTAGATGAAAGAGTGTCTCCAAGTGCAAGGTGATGCTACCTTCTACTTTGTAGCCCTTGGGGCTTGATCTCCACCCTGGAGAGGGTTACTCAGGAGGATAAAAGCATTTCCATGGAGAAGTCTCCTTTCTTCCTTAGGTGTCTCACCTGCTCACTAGGACAAGTCCTCCTGTACGAAGGAGGTTTCTTAAGTCTATCAGAGGACACTACCAAGAGGGCAGATCCATGGTTGCAAAGCCCTTTCATGGGCCTGCTCACACTGCAGGCTCCAGGAACTTCTCCAGAGGGTAACTCAGAAGGTGGGGCGGAGGATTATTCTTCTCAACGGGTCTGAGCTGTTTGAGAGACGAGTGATGTAAACGATGGGGTCGTAGAGACAGAGAGTCAAAGGGTGAGTACCGGCCTCAGGAAAGAGCCCGGGGAGAGCTACCCAAGTCCAGTTTCTCATTTATGTGACCCCTGACTCGTCTTTTCCTTATTTATTCATTTTCCTCAAAATGTGATGAATTGGTACCTGACCTTCTTTTTCTGAAAAAAAAATGTATTGAAGTATAGTTGATTTACAAGGTTGTGTTCATTTCTTCTATACAGCACAGCGACTCAGATATATTTGTATATATATTCTTTTTCATAGTCTTTTCCATTATGGTTGTCAGAAACCGAAACAAATACCATAGGATATCACTTATATGGGGAATCTAAAATACGATACATATCAACATATCTAAGACACAAAGACAGATAGAGAGAACTGACCTTCTTATAGGGGAAACTGAGGCATTGAACTTGTTAGCGGAGCTTGGGCTGTTACGAGAGAGCGTGCTGGCTTGCTGCGTGCTGGGGATTGGGAAATCCCTCTGGGGTCCACAGGTGCTCCTTCTTTCTTGGCTGCTGTGACTGGCCTGTCGCCTGGTCAGGGCTGCAGCGCCAGCAGTGCCAGCAGGTGTGCAGACCCGCCCTCCCCAGGGCCTGCCTTCGTGCACAGACACCCCCTACACCCCGAAGCGCACACCTTGTTCTTCTTCCTTCATGACTTAAATCCCAGAGAAATAGCCAACATCAGGCAGCAGAAACTTCAGAGAAGGGAAGTTTGGGGGAACTTTTAAGTTTTGGAGAGATCACGGCCAGTGTCATCTTTAGAGCAAGACATCACGGCAAAGAAAACAAAGAACAAGGGTATAAAAAAAGTTACTATTCTCGGCCATGCTTTCTCCACTTAGGTGTTGCTTCTTGCTTGCCAGGCTTCAGAGTGTTCTTGCCTGGGGACTGCCCACTTTGGAACAGGTGTGGTGCTCTGGCCTAGCCCACAGGAGAGAGTGTTAGACTGTGAAGAGGATTGATTCCATCCCTTCATCCATCCATCCACCCACCCACCCACCCAGTTATTCATTCATTGTTCAAACCATTAAGCGTCTGCCGTGCACCAGGCACCTGACTCCCAATCACAGAAGCTGGGTGGACAAAGCTCAGCTCCTTCCCCTCCTGGAATGGGCAGGAGAAACCCATGAAGCACGACTCAGAAGCACTGATATGAAGGAGCTGCTTCCTGGGAATCACATTGTCCAGGAAGGACCACACTCTTCACCGATGTTCAGTTATGGCCCAGCCTTGTGTAGCTAAGTGGACTTTATTATTCTATCTTGTGGAAGGAGACAGTAAACCCTGGAGTCAGTGACTCATCCAAAGAAATGAGAGGTCTACGGAGTAGAGCCACTAGGCTAGAGACACACTTGCCTTGGAGTCCGGGGTGCCCATGGGACTGGTTTGGAGTTAAGTGGAACTGACGTGCGTCGCCTCTGGGTCATGGCATACGACATTGGGCATCTGTCCCTCCACCCTCTCTTCTCCTTGTGAACTGGAATGTGATGTGGCAAAGATGCAGCTTCCAGCATGTGTGTGACACTGACACCGGGGATGGCAAAGTCACAAGGTGGGAGAACATGGGTCCACAAATGAATGAAAATCTAGAGCACTCACCTGTCCTATGTGTGAGCGAAGAAATCACCTCTGTCTTATTTAAGCCACTGTCCTGTTTGGCCACATCGTTACAGCAATTTAGCTTTTACCTTAATACAAAGGGGTGAAACAATAGCCCTGTCTTTCTTTCCCGAGTTTAGAACCAATGAAGAGGGTGACGCTGGGCTCAGACAGACACGGGTCAAAATACCGTGTTTGTTCCTGACACAGCTAGGCTGGAGAAGTGGCTTTGAACTGCGGCCAAGTGGGCTTGCTGGTACTTCGTTTTTGAATTAGACTTGCTCACCTCATCCCTGGCACAGCACAAGGGCAGAGATGGCACCTCCAGGAGGGAGAGAAGAAGCTGAGCTAAGAGATCTCTTTTCTTTCTCCCAAGCTCAGCAATCAGATCATTCCCCGTCTTCCGGGGCAGAGTAAGAGGTAGGTGGGGAGAAATGAGGAGGGTTCCCATTGCGGAGGCCCCTCCTAGACGTGGAGAATGGGGCTTCCCCTCACACGTGGCCAGTGCCCTGCTGGTGGGCACAGGGGATGGAAATGAGCTAGTATGGTCCAGTCCTGGTGCATCTGAGGTCACGGTCAGCATCTGAGAGCTGCTGGGCTCAGAGCCTGGCATCCTGTGCTGGGTCTAGCGGTGAAGACACGGTGAGCAGCAAGTCTAGAACTCCTGACCCAGTGGCATAAACCGCAAGGCATTTAGTATCTCAGCCAGCGGGGATGTAGGGGCAGGCTGGCTTCTGGCTGCTGGGTCAGTGGCTCAGCCATTTGTCAAGGACCAGATTCTTTCCTTCTCTCCGTCCCGCCATCCTCTGAGCTGGCCTCATCACCTTCAGCCCCTACATTGTCTAGAATCAGAAGTGAGAGTGGCTCTTCCTAAATCCTGTTTGAGAAGGATGCTTTTTCCAGAACTTCCCTCCACCCCTTGCCCTCTACCTCCTGTTAATTTGCTAGTGAGTAACAGTCACGTTCTACTCTTTCCCCCTTTACACACACAGGGATGGAATAGGCTTTCGACCAGTCAGCTCCACGCCTAGGGCTGGGATAAGAGCTACTTCCCCGAGACAATGGCCCTGCGGGGGAAGGGAGAGTCCTGCACAGAGCGGGGCTGCTATTAGAAAGTGGGCACGCGCACAGCCTCCAGCCACTCTGCATCAGCCTTCAGAACTGCCTGCTCACATGGAGGTTTTCAAACAGATATTAGGGACAGATCACCAAATGGTTTCATAGAGATTATCCCCTATTTCTCCATGTCGGATGAAGTTACCTGCGAAGGAATGTTGGCATTTGTGGGGCAGACACGAGGGCATTTGGGTTATTCAGATAGATGTATCCCCAGGGGAGGGTGTGTGTTTGTTGGGGGTGATCTTCCCATCATTGGGATCAATGAATTCTTGAGATATATGACTCTCCACAGATTTTGCTTTTATTGTAGGAACACAGACATATTTAACATTTTTGGTACTGGGCCTATTTGTAAGGAAGAACATCTTTCTAGAGTTAAAGAATAACAATCCTGCAGGCCCTACCGTAGTTCATGCCCTTGGCATCTCTAAATCAGAGATGGAACAGTTCTGTAACATCTCTGTCTAATATCGCCCCTCTTCAATGCAATGGTAGCAGAGTGTCCTTCTAAAACCCAGCTCTGCTATCATTTACCTGCTCCAAAGCCTCTAAGGGCTTCCCGTTTCTTAAAATGTGAAGTACAAATCCCTTGCCTGACACTAAAAGCTCCCCTCTCTTATCTGGCCCCTCTGGACATTTCCAGCATGATCTCCATTGCTCACTTTAATTTGCCCCACATTCTAGTCAAGCTAAAGTACCATCTGTCTATCCATCCATTCATTGGTTCATTCCTTTGACTTGGGAAAAGTCTCATCTTCTCGAATTATCCAATAGCCCTTGCTTCCACTTTTGCCCCTGTTGTCTGTTCTCAACTCAGCAAGCAGAGCAATCCCGTTTAAAACTTAAGTCAGATTATGTCAGTCCTCTGCTCAAAACCATCCAGTGTAGGGTGGCCAGATTTAGCCAGTAAAAATATAGGATGACCAATTAAATTCCAATTTTAGATAAACAATAAATACTTGAAAAATATAAGTATATCCCATGCAATATTTGGGATATACTTATACTAGAAAAAAAAATCATTATCCATCTGAAGTTCACATTTACTAGATGCCCTGTATTTTATCTTGCAATCCTACACCAAAGATTTTCCATCTCACTCAAAGACCAAGTCCTTGCAACAGCCCTGTATGATCTGATACCTGTATAGCTGTGATCTCATCACCCAGCCCTCTCTGGCTGTCTCCTCTTCCCTGCCTACTGTCCTCTTGGGTTCCTTGAACACACTATGCACATTCCTGCCTCAGGGCCTTTGCACCTGTTGTTCTCTCTGCCTGGAATACTCCTCCCTTCCAGATAGTCACATGTATCTCTCTCCCTCACTTCCTTCAGCTTTGTTCAAATGCTATCTTTTCAGCGAGGCCTTCCCTGATGATTCTGTCTACATTGCTACTCACTTCATGCTGTCATGCCCTATCCTTGTTTCCCGCATTATTTTTTCACTAGAGCATTTATCATTACCTAACAGATTGTCTATTTACATGTTTATTTGCTCATTGTCAGTCTTTCTGCTCGCTCCTAACTGGGATTAAGTCCCATAAGAGCAGACACTTGGTCTGTTTTACTCAATGCTGCAATCTCAGTGCCTGGAATAGGCCTGCCAGAGTCAATAATCAATAAAATGCTGATGAATGGACAAAAAAAATCAATAGACAAATAACTACATAATACAACTTTGGAGAGTGATAAGTGCTATGGAGACAAATTAAGCAGGGCAAAAGAGCAGAGAATGATGGGCGGGGCTATCTCATGTCGGGTGGTCTGCTCTGAGGAGACACCTGAATGAAGTTCTAAAAAAAACTATGTGGGGACTTCCCTGGTGGTCCAGTGGGTAAGACTCTGCACTCCCAATGCAGGGGGCCTGGGTTCGATCCCCGGTCCGGGAACTAGATCCCACATGCATGCCGCAACTAAAGATCCTGCACGCAGCAACGAAGATCCCGCGTGCCGTAACTAAGACCCGGCGCAGCCTAAATAAATAAATAAATATTTTTTTAAAAATAATAAAAAAAAAAGGTTAAAAAAATTATATGGGGCTTCCCTGGTGGCGCAGTGGTTAAGAATCCACCTGCCAATGCAAGGGACACAGGTTTGAGCCCTGGTCCAGGAAGATCCCACATGCCGCGGAGCAACTAGGCCCGTGTGCCACAATTACTGAGCCTGCGCTCTAGAGCCCGTGAGCCACAACTACTGAGCCTGTGTGCTACAACTACTGAGCCTGCACTCTAGAACCTGCGAGCCACAACTACTGAAGCCCACGTGCCTAGAGCCCGTGCTCCGCAACAAGAGAAGCCACCGCAATAAGAAGCCCGCTCGCCACAACTAGAGAAAGCCCGCACGCAGCAACGAAGACCCAACAGAGCCAAAATCAATAAATCAATAAATAAAATAATAAATTTTTAAAAAATTATATGATACGATATATGTTATCAACTATAGTCACCTTGTTTTCAACTAGACCCTCAGTGAATGAAGTTTTGAAATCCCTTCACCTCCAACCTTCCTTTTGTTCTTTGCTGTACATGAAATCACCTTCTTCCTCACCTCCTCGGGTAGAAGCCCCATCTCAAATGCATATGGAGCTTGGCTGTTGAACCCTGTCCTATGTGGACATAAATAAAACCAGACTTTCCCCTCCATTCTGGCCTATATAACCAGCAAAGAAAACAGTGAGTGAATTGGTGGGAGTGGTGATGGGGTTTATTTTTCACGCCTTGAACTTGGCGGTGGCTGTTGCTTGAATCCCACTGACAATCGCTGACAACTGCTTGACATGTCAGTCTCCCTCCAGGTGCCACACCCCTTCCTCCTGACAACCCTTGACTCAGTGTGGAATTTCTCTGAGGCTTCATTTTGCACTGGGGGCCACAGACAAGAGCTTTGCCCGAGAAGTGAAAATAAAAGTCACGTTCGGTGAGGGTCACGCTCTGGGAGTCTAAAGATTTCTTATACGTTTAAAACCAACAAACTCTCTACTCTAAATAAGGACCATCTGGATGATAGTATTTTGAAGCTTAAAAAAAATCTTAGGCTTTAATCTTCTTAGTGTCTTCAAACATCAGGTCTTCTTTTTCAAACTCCAGTGGGGGATAAAGTTCTTTATCTACATGTGTGTTGCTCTCTGAGAGCCTCTGTCCCTGGTATCACACACAGACGGCTCAGTGCCTTACCTCAGACTTGCTCTAGGGACTTCAGAGGAACACGGTGTTAAACTCCTTCCTCAGGCACAGAGACCTTCCTAAAACCCCAGGATTAGCGACTTAACTGGGAGGGGGAGTCTATCTCTCAGTAAACTCACTTTTGTCTTCTCTGTCGCCTCAGGATTCATCAGACACATTTTGCATATTTAAATGATAAAACACTGGTGTGAAAAACTTTCTCATAGCTTCCAAATATTGCAGAAACTGAACAGCTTTGCTCTGAATGAGAAAACCCAATAATACAAATTTTCATTTCATTTCATTTTCTCTTTGGCTGTTCTCAGAATTTATATTGGGCATTTAATTTTACTGTTATGGTTTTATAAGGATATTATCTCTGAGTACAATGTTTTTTATTTTTAAAGAATTGTAAATTGTATGAAAGCTTTTGAGTCTAAATTTTAAAAGCTAAATATTATCATCATTTTGTTTTGTTTGTGAATTTTGAAAGTTGTGCTCTTTTCAGATTTGTATATAAAGTCCTGTAAGTAAATCAGAAGTGCTGAAATCTTCCATCTCATTATATGACTCTTAGGAAGTTACTTTTCTAATGATTTATAAAATAGCATTTATTAAGTAATGAATATTTAAATTTTTGTTTGGAGCACTATTCAAATACAGTTAAAGACATATGTGACCAGTAATGAATATTTAAATTTTTGTTTGGAGCACTATTCAAATACAGTTAAAGACATATGTGACCAGTGACCAAATATTGGCTCACCATTGGGATGGAATAAATTTACTTGACGTCTTTTCACATCTGTATTCCCGAAGCTTAGTCGGTCATGATTTCTTCCTAATCAGAGGTATGAATACATCATGAGAATAGTTGATGAGGCCAAATTCATAAGCTACAATGAAACACTTCTGAAAAATCAAATAACTTTCATTTATTAAATGCCAGTATTGGAGACGGACATAGAAGTAATTATTATTTATTAAATGTTAAATTCACTATAGGTACAATATTAAATGTTACACATGGATTATCTCATTTACTTCCCACACGGCTCTCTAAGTTGGATTCCGTGGTCACCCCCATTATACAGGTGAAGAAACTGAGACTTAGAGAGTGAGTGTCATCTAACAGGCAAGGGGTGGAACTAAAATTTGCACTCCAGAGCCTCGGAGTGCCATCACGTCAATCAGCTTTGGAACTAGTAGTGTAAGCAGCAATGCGATTCATAATTTAAAACAAACATTTTCTTTTTTTTTTTTCCTGGAAAGAACTGTAGTCATGCTTCTGTCTCTGGGTAGAATAACACACTCTATACTCTCTCCCAGACTTAAGCCTGGAGACCCTTTCCCAATTTCAATGCTCAGCTAGTCTAGTGAGTAGTCAACACTGTACACCATCCTATTACAACATAACTGACATTTGCAATTCATATTATGCTTAATGATAATAGAAAAAAAATCCATAAAAGTGGCAGAGAGGCACTGCCCTACAAAGAACTGAGGATGTCCAACTCAGCAAAGTTCCATCAGAGCTAAGTTTTCAAGAGAGAACTAATACAAAGAAAATGTACACAGATGACAGGATCTGTGAATAATCAGAGCATGTGAAGCAATAGAAGAGCCAGGAGAATAAGTGTACGGTTGTAGGTGAGGACTCTGTAAGACATCTTGGTAACTCCTGCTGTGCCCCGCACAATGCCTTTCATACTGCAGGTGCTCGATAAACCCTTGTTAAGTGTGTGGAAAACAACCTTCTGATCTCATAGGAGGCCCAGCATTCCACTCAGCAGATACGCCCTTGTCACGATATTACCAACTTTAAAAGACACTGACAAGTTGTTAATAAGAAAACAGAAAAACTTCTAAATATGTTAAAATAAGAATAATCTTGTTGATCCTCAGCTTCAGAGAAATGTAGGGCTGGAGGGGAAATTGACTTCTGCAAATGAAGAGAAATAGAGTTATCACCATAATTATGAAGGCTTGTCAAGTCAACCTTACTCTCTTAAAGTAGAAGAAAATGATTTCCAGGACTGGAGAAGCCCACTTGGGTTATCAGCAAAGTCTCACAGTTGGCAAGATCATTACAAGGGATTTTATGGATCTTAAGTAGATGAAAGACACTAATAAGAGATAAATAGACCAGGACTTCCTCAAAGGGCAAGATTAATGTTATAAAATGAAATCAACAGGTAAATTAGATATGTCATTCTCAAATGCCCTACTGTAAAATAAAGGTGTCCCACTAATAAGATGATCGCAATATATTCCCAACATGAAGAAAAATAAGGTGAAGAACATAACTTCCTCAATTTAACACTCTCCTCCCCTCCCTCATCAAATTCTTTGTTAAAACTTCCATTCCTGCTATATGAGAGAATAGATAGGAATTAAATATTATTAGAAAATCTTAGGAAAATACAATCATCATTAATTGAATGGTTTGATTCTTACGGACATTTAAGTGTTGAGGATGAGAGGCCACGTGGAGAAGACGTAGGTACCTCGGCCAGCACCTGCCAACTGCTGGACACGTGAGTGAGGTCACCCTAGATTAACTGATCATCCAGTCAACCTCCTAGCTGACCATAGACACGTGAGCAAGCCTAGCCAAGGTCTTCCCCACTGGCTCAGACTAGAACTGCCCTGCTTTCACAAAGAACAGTGAGAAACAGTATATAGTTGTTGCTTGAAGCCACGAAATTTGGGGGGTGATTTGGTGTGCACCAAAAGAGAACTGATGCACCATTGCACCTCCAAACCTAGCACATAATGGATACTCAATAAATATTTGTTAAAATATTATGATGTTGTCATGAATATAAGAATATCATAACTACTTACAAAAGGTCTGCCACCTGATTGAGTTTGTAAATCACCGAATTAAATTACATTCTTTGAGAACTACCAGATGTTAAGATAAAATTTCAAAGAAGGTATAATCACAGGAGGCAATTAGGGAAAGTAAAGTGATAGAAACTCAAACAGATTGATGTCCTATTTCTGCCAGATGTTTACTTAGTTAATAAGAGTAAAAGTAAGAAGATGAGGTTAGAAAAAGAGATTATATTCCACTTGGTTTTTTAAAACAAAACAGTGTTTAACATATTTTTACACTCTATCTATGTAAGATAGAAAGAGAAAACAAACTAAAATGGTGAAGTTTACAGGGCAATATAGGGAATATTACATAAACTTAATGAGATGGATCCATTAGTACAGAAAAAGTAGGGCTGATTCCTAGTTTAAACAACAGTGACAAAATCAGAATCAAGCATGTAGCTGAATACAAGAAATACTCTTTTTTATTATTATTATTTTTTTACATCTTTATTGGAGTATAATTGCTTTACAATGTTGTGTTAGTTTCTGCTGTTACACTCTTGAAACTAACATAGTTAGTTTCAAAGTTAGAATGCAATTTCAAGTGAGTGCATATGGTGGTGTGAATAAAATGCACTGCCCTCCCTGACCACCCTTGCTTTGTCCCGGCAGAGGTCAGTGGCACAGGAAGGGTAAATGGTCCACTGGGAATGTAACATTACAGTGTAACAAGTTAGTGGCCTCTCCCCCTACACTATGTTAGAATTTGCTGGCAAACTGAGAGATAACCAGTGAAACTAGGGTTTGTTCATGCGTTCCTCTTTTAACACATTTAAATATAGAAGCTTACTGAAAAATCAAATTAAAAACATCTTCCACTGGCATCTTTGCTACTCCCACCCTCCATGATGACCCCCATGAAATCCAGTAGACTACCCCTTGGGCTCATAAAACTCGCTCTGAATCATTGTACTGCTGGAGATGATAGCCCCAGAACGATACACCTTGTTCTTTAAGCTGGTAATTAAAAACCAGCAAACAAGCAACAAACAATAGGTTTCCCATGTCGGTGAGGGTATGTCACGGACCCTCTGATCCTTACTTCACACTTTATTATACTGACCATCTGTTTCCCTCACCAGCAACCCTGGCAGAAGTGGGAGGAGTCTTAATCTGACACACAGAGCTGGGAGTTGTCTCCATGATTGATCTTTGCTTTCAGTCCATTGTGACAAATATTTTGCTTTTCTTACCATGCACGCCAAACAAATATAAGAGTGAGCTGCACTTCCCATTTTAGATACCTGGATTCGTGTACCATCACGTCTCAAGGTCTGATCTGTTTCAGTTGTGATCTGCTTTTCCTCTGACTTCAAGAGCAGAGAGCATCTTGTGTTGTCCCTGGTATAAGCCCACTTCAAGGGGAATTCACTGGTGGTCCAGTGGTTAGGACTCCTCACTTTCAGTACTGTGGGCCTGGGGTTCAATCCCTGGTCAAGGAACTAAGATCTCGCAAGCCACGTGGGATGGCCAAAAAAAGAAAAAAAAAAAAAGCCCACTTCAGAGATGCCCACCTCCTGCACACATGAGTTTTGCTTCTGGAGACAGACTGTGGAGTCTTACCCAGAAGAGAGAGACATCGGTAGACTCTTAAAGGAGCCCTGAAGGACCTGAGTGTTCCCGAATGGAGAGAAAGTGAATCATACTAAATCCAGACAACAGAATGGCTGCTTTGGGAAGCAGAAATGAATCAACATGACTATGATAAAGGGGATGAGGGCTGGGCAGGTGGTTCAGGGTTGAGAGATGAAGATGCAGATATAAACAGGCACCAAGCCACCGGTCTTGTGCATTGTCCTCAAAGGAGGATGAAGTCTATATTTTATCCTAAAAGTTATGGGTAAATTTGGAAGGATTTTAATCGTAGGAGCAGTGTGGTTTCAGAAGGATCCCTTTGGCTGTAGTGTGAACAGCAACTTGAGTGTGTGTAAGGGTGAGGAGGGATTGAGGGGAAGGGGAGAGTCAGACAAAAATGGAAGGAGGGAGAACAGTTACAAACAAACAAACAAAAATGATCTGTTCCAAGACTTGAACTTAAGAGAGAGAGGACATTGAGTTCAAGAGATATGAAGGGTGTGGAGTGTCCAGGACTTGGTGTGTGATAGGTGGTGATAGTGAAAGATGAGACAGGGTCAGGGTTGACTTCTGAGTTTCCGTCATGTACAACAGTATATGTGGCTCACTGAAATTTTAAATATCAAAGGAGGAGGAGATTCTGGGAAGAAGATGAATTTTCTTCGGGTTATCGTAAGTTTGAGGTACCTGTGGGGTGTCTGGGCAGCCCGGAGTTGTAGAGAGGGGTTTGATGCTCAGGGAATAAACTTGAGGTAGAGACTTTAGAATTGGAACCACAGGAGGCAAAAGATATCAAGTGGGGTGAACATGTGAGGAAAGGATGTAAGATTAATTTACCACACAGACAAAAACATCTTCCTATATACTAGTGATGAAAGGCTGGAAAATGCAATGAAGATGTAGATTCTGTTAAAATAGCAACAGGACATTAAAGCCTTGGCTATGAATATAATTCAGGACAAGGAGATTTATTTGAAGACTCTATAAAAGTCTAATGAGGACAATAAACGCAGACTTGAGTAAGTAGGGAGCTATACCGTACTATTTATTTAAAAGAGTAAAAAATAGTGAAAATGACAATACTCCCGAGGTTAATACATGGATTTAATGCAACGCCTATTAAAATCACAGCAAGATACTTTATGGAAATTTACAAAATGATGGTAACATTCTTTTTGAAATAATCACTGGATGGGAATACATACATGGATCAATATATAGAAATATCTATAGCACTTCAGATTATACAAGATGCTTTCACATCATTATGTCATTTAATTCCTACAACGATTCTTGTAATCAGGTATGTTTAATTTCTATCCCCATTTTAGGGCAACCATAAGTCCCAATATACCTGGGGCAGTCCCGTGTTACGCTATGAAAATGTAGCCCCCTCCTCCATTTGATATTTTTCCTAGATGTCTTAATTTTTAAAGAGGGCATTATTGTTAATAGTTGCATTAAAATAATCTAGGATAGGTTGGTACCATCTCTACGGGGAACTTCTCACCTCTGTCATGGTCTTGTCTAGTAGTGGATAAGGAGCCTGTAGGGAAAAGAATTCTCACCTTAGTATGTGTTAAATCTGAAAGATGAACTGTGGTAACACTTTTCCTTTTTCCTAACCCATTCTTGTAGCAAAGTTACTAACACCTCCCTTTCAAGTGTAGCATGCTGTATGAGGACATACTCACCAATAAAACAAAGTGCACCCTGATTCCATAGGTAGCTATTTCTTTCCACTTTGGTGGATGAGGTATTTGATGCTGCTACTGGCGCTGACCAGCGACCTGGTGTGCCCACTGGCTGCTCATATGAACAAGTTGCATGAAGCCATCAGGCTTCCAGTTGGTGGGGTCAGTGGGGAACTCGGAAAATTATAGGTTATGTATAACAAGCAAAATATGTACAAGATAGGGGGACAGAGCAGTCCTTCCATAGGGCACGCAGAGTATTCTGAATATCTCTTTAACAATGGCTTGTCATTTAGTATGCGGAATAAATATACATCAGTTTATTTATCTATATTCTTACATTTTTTTTATTGTGGCAAAATATATGTAACATAAGTTACCATTTTAACCATTTTTAAGTGTATAGTTCAGTGTCATTGAGTATATTCACATTGTTCTGCAATCATCACCACCAACCATCTCCAGAACATTTTTCATGAAACTCTACTCCCAATTAAACACTAATTTTCCATTCCTTTCTCCCCTCAGTCCCTGGCAACCACCATTCTACTTTCTGCCTCTATGAATTTGACTATTCTGTATACTTCATATAAGTGAAATCATAGAATATTTGTCTTTTTGTGACTGGCTTATTTCACTTAGCATAATGTCTTCAAGTTTAATCTGTGTAGCATTTGTCAGATTTTCCTTCCTTTTTAAGGCTGAATAATATTCCATAGTATGTATACATCACTTTATTTTATTGCTTGGGGTTACCTGTTAATTTTGCAATAAACTCTTGCTGGTGATGAGCTCAAAAAACAAAAGTTCATGTTTTATGAAATATTAAATATTGAATTTTTGTTTCTCAAGAAAGTTGGTGATAATGTGTAATGCACAAATATTTGTAGAAATTTATCATACACTAAAGGAGGCTGTAGTAATATCACAACTACATGAAAACCAGGAGACAAAGTCTACTTAAGAAGCATTAGCATTTACTTCAAAAGTTAGTCATTATTTTAAGAAGACTGTCCCCCAAAATAATGATTTAATATGCACAGCTGCAAAACTGCATTATATATCATTCTGTGAAACATGACTTTTCACTTAGATCAAATTACTTTTTCAATTTAATTTCATTTATTTTTGATTCCAAGTTTTTGCATATATTTTTTTAAAGCTGAGTGGCAGATTTTTTTCTTTACAAAGATGGTTATATCAGTATATTCCACCCAACACGCTTCTTTAAAATTGTAATGTGGACACTCCTCCATCAAGGATAGGGTTTTATGTTTCTCCCATTGAATCTCCTCTCTCTCTCTCACCATTCACCTTTAGCCATAATACTATGAGGGACTCCAGGTCCAAGTCTGGGTCATATGGAGAGGCCACAAGTAGGTGTTCCAGCCAACAGCCCCTGTGAAGGTCTCAGCTGGCAGCCAGCATCATGTGAATGAAAGTCTTCAGATGACTGCAGTCCTCAGCTTCCAATCACCTTCACTGATGCTGAGTGGCACATGGACAAGCCGCCCTACCAGGTCCTGCCCAAATTGAAGACTTGTAAGCAAAATAAATGTTGTCTCTGGTTTAAGCCTCTAAATTCTGGAGCAATTTGTTATTGAGTCATGGGAACTGGAACAGGATGTTAACGTCTTGGCCGCATTGCAGAAAAAGAACTTCACAAACTGTTAAATGTTGTTCATTTTGTATCCGTGTCATCAGATGCTTCAAATAGGAATGTGAGGAGTCCTGATACTATATTTAGGTGACTTCTGAACGCAGTGCAGCTCTCTTTGCTTTCATGCAGGTAAATGGAATCTTATCTTGGTTCTGAGTTCTCAGACCTGAATCGTCGCCTTGTTCACCCACTCCCTGCATCTGTGCTTTGACAGGTCCTCTAGAAATGAGGCCCTTCTTATATTATCAGTTCCTTCATTTGTGATGCTATAGGCAGTTACCATTTATTAAACACCTAAATGTCTCACCTAGTGCACTACTGATTTTAGTCCTGACAGCAACCCTGCAATAATAATACGTATTATTAGCCCTATTTTATAGATAGCAAAATAAGGCTCAGATAGGTTAAGAGCTTGCTCCAGATCACACTAGCAGGAGGGAGATATGCTTCTCTAATGCCAAAGCCCAAGTCCTTTCCACAGAGTCACGCTGGATTCCTGCTTTGATCCCAGCACTTGGCTGTGTTCTGCTAACCTGACCGTAGATGTCCAGGCTGCTGGTTATCCCCCTGCTAATGCTTCTGAGTGTCGCCGGATCTCTGTTGACAGGCCTGCCCATCTGTCGTTCATCCTGCCACCTCTTGCTGGACCTTGCTAATACCATCTGCTTGTCTGCGTTCTGCAGGTTCCCAGTGCTTAGTTCTGCTGCATCCACACTTCAGTTAAACCTCCCACAGCTGGATGTTTCATAGATTTGAAGCAGTACCAGGACAAGAAGCTATGACTTTGGAGGAGAATGAACTTGGACCCACTCACCGTCCATACAAAGCGATACAAACAGGTTGAAAAGTTAAACGAGCAGCTACAACAGCAGCAATACCACAAACCTTTGCAAAATCCGAAAAGAAACAATACGAAATTTAGTCTGGAGGGTAATGAAATAAATTTCTCTCTGTTAAAGAGATGAAAATATCATGGAAAACAAGATAAATGGATCTGAGTATAGAAATATTAAAAACAAGAAGAACAAAAGAATACAGAACAGAAAGCAATAGGATTGGTTTCTCACTAGAAACGATGGTGGTTAGAAGGCAGTGGGATGACATAGTCAAGGTGCTCAAAGAAAAAACCTATCAACTAAGAATTCTGTGTCAAGCAAAGCTATACTTCACAAATAAAGGTGAAAGAAATACATCCCCAGATGGACAAGAGATGAAAGAATATGTTGCTAGAACACCTACCCTAAAAAGATATTGAAGAAAGTCAGTCAGGCTGAAATGAAATTCTATCAGATGGTAACTTGAACCCATAGGAAGAAATGAAAAGCACCAAAAATGTTAAATACGTGGGTAAATCTGAGAATATAAAAGGTTTTTTTCTCTCTTTTCATGTCTTAATTTTTTAAAATGACTGCTTAAAGCAATAATTATAATATTATATTGTTGGCTTTATAATATATATGAGGCACCATATATAATATGATGTATTATATATAATATATGATTACTTATGATATGAGGTCTTATATCTCATATATGGTTATATGTAATATATTATGTGTGATTATATGTGAGTATATATGATACCTATAACGATATATAGTATGTCGTTGTAGTATATAGTATGTCCACAAGGAGGGAAGAAATGGAGCTATGCTGGATGTTTAATAATTGTTTAAATAGATGAGTGATGGTAACCTGAAGTTATTTAAATTGGCATTAGTTTCATTGCTATTGAGGCAAGCATTTCTATCCTTGTTAATTTACTGCCTGTATTTTCTTACATGTAAATTGGTGGTCCAGTTATTTATTGTGTGGGATGTGGCTATTCATTTGTTATTTTTTCAATTCCATTGTAGCAGGAAGTGACTAGACTTTAATATTTTCTAATTTCCCCCCATAATAGTTACATCAGTTCATTAAATTAGCTTAATGACAATAATTCCTTGAGAGATTTTGAAGATTAAGGAAAAGGAAAGATTTTGAAGAAAGCTGGTAAACAGAGTGTGAGGTTACTCCATGGTCTTCAGAAGTTCATCTTAGCTCTTCTTATTCTGAGAAGAACTTTACAGATGAAGTACCCATCGCTTCCTGTCTGCTCTAAGGGCTCTGAGGTGAGCAAAGAGGTGCTGACAGAATATTGAGTCCTAGGTGGAAGGCTTAGCTGAGCTGGAAATAATTTATTAGTCAGGGAAGTTTTTGTGCCAAAACATTAAAAATAACACAATGGTAATGCTTCCTAGGAGCAGATTTGCTGTTCCACATGGATCCAGAAATAGATTAAAACGCAGGTCAAATGAGGATCTCTGAGTTTACTCAAGAAAAGTAGTGGGAGAGAGAGATTTGTCTCATGCTTAAGAGCTACAGTTTCCTTTTCCCCCCACAGATTTTAAGTATAGCTCCTGCATTTACTCTAGGAAATGTTCCTTAATGTTCTGAGTTAGAATTTATGGAAAAGTATCATGATACAAGGAGCCATAAAATTTAAGCTCTGACCACCACCTGAGAACGAGCTTCCTCTCACCCACTGTATCTCTACCGCCCTCACTATAGATATTTCTGGGATGAGATTTACAAAAACATAGATTTTGATGATGAAAATTGGATAACTCTCAGATGCCATATTTCTTGAATCCTAGTATAACAGCTCACTGAAAATCACAGGGGAATTGAAATGAATAATAATTGAACGCTACTAGGTGCATGGCATTTTGATAATCAATATGACGATACAAAGATAAAGCATGGCACCTGTCCTGGAGTAGCTCACTCTCAGGTTTAACATCTTTCAGTTAGAGGAATCCTGTGTATCTTTTTGTAGGGGTTTGAGGAGACCCAATAGTCCCTTTCTTCCCTGCCCAAGGATAGAATTCATCAGATATAGACGTGGAAATCAGACGGACAGAAATGAACATGACAAAAGCAATAGAATGCATGGCCAAGGTGTGCAACCGAATCGGTTTGCTAATGCTCTCCACCGGCACACCTCCCTTCCAGCCTAGTCCTCGGGACTGCCCTCCTGTGGGAGAGTTTGGAACTGCGGCCGGCGCACTCCGCCAAGAGCTCGAGGGCCAGGGAGAGGGGTGGCAAGAACCCAGATCCTTGATGCTTAAGATAAACTTTATCCAGATAAGAAACATTAACATCCAGGTAATCCTCCAGCCACGCACCATCCAGGGACCCCTCTTCCACTGTGAGGGAGAGAGAGAGGTGGGTGAGGGAAGAGTGGGAGCATCTTTCCCGTGGAGGTCCTCCACGTGCTGACACAGGAGCCGGGCTACGCACTCGCTGTCGACATGCCACCGTACATGAAAGTGCTTGCTCACTTTCCCTTCTTCTTCTTCTCCTTCTTTTTTTTTTTTTTTTGTCCTTTACTTCTTTGTTCTTTTTCACCTCCTCTCCTTCTTACTGTTGGCAGTAAATACGCCCCTGAGTCTGTTGGGAAAAGCTGGTTAGGTCTAGTCTGAGCTAGAGAGACTTGGCTGCGTGGGGGAGGGCCATCGTGTCTCTCCTCAGCACCACGTGCAGAATGGCCTGGAATCTTGCCTTGTGGGTCTGCTGTTCCAGTCGGGAGGGGACCACGTGCTCGAGACCAGAGCCGGGTCCGGGGTGATGCGGAGCTTGCGGTAAGCGCTTCCACAAGAACGTGTCTGAGGGCATACAGAGTGTCTCTATAATAAAGAACCAAGGGATACAGTTTTGTCTGGTTTTAGTACCAGGAGAGTTGGGCTTCTCCTGAGCAATTGGTTTGCTTCCATCTCATGGACCAGGTGGATCCTCTCACTCTCTCGTAGTGTAGGAGGAGTCCCTGGCTGGTGGGGGGACGGATGGCCAACAGTTGATGTTTCTTGTGTGGGTAGCGCTTACCTTGGAAAGGGCTGTGAGCATCGAGGACCTGGGTTCTTTGCACCCCTCTCCTCTGCCCCAGACCTCCTGGCTGAGGGCACCTGCTGCAGTTCCAAACTCTCCCACAGGAGGGCAGTCCCGAGGGCTAGGCTGCGGAGGAGGCGTGCCTGTGGAGAGCATCGGCGAACATTTGGTTGCACGACTCAGCCGTGCATTCTACGGCTGTTGTCATTTTCATTTCTGTCTGTCTGATGTCCACGTCTATATCTTAAGTAATTCTATACTTGGGCAGGGAAGAAGGAGACTATCGGGTCTCCTCCTGAGTCCTTCCCGCAAAAAGCGTAGAGGCAGACGTGTGGCCGTCTCGCAGCCTGTGCACGGGATTTTAAGATACGCACGTTTGCACCCTTCCTGCCTTCCTCTTATGCCCGGTTCCTTATTATTTGCCTTTTTCTGCTTCACCTAACTCTTATTTGTGTTACCTTGTACTTTCTGTGTCCTTGTAAGGTGCCTTATGCTCTTCCTGGAACCAGGCAGGGTATAAATCCATGAATAAATATAGCAAGCACCTGGCTTCCTGGGCCGCTGGCTCCAAAGCGTGCTTCGCTGCTTCTCGGCCTTTTGGCTCAATCCGAGCACAAGGTAACGGGCTTCGTTCCTGTGCTGAGATGGTGCCCCAGGCCTGACATTCAGGACTTCTCTCAATTCTTGGCTTCTTCTTGTTTGAACGCTTTGGAGGGGATTTCTAGCCCCTTGTTGTCTGACCACAATGTCCCATATCCGGCTTCCCTGCTGCCCACCTCCTCCTCACCCCATGTCTGAACTTGGCTTCCTAAGGTTCCATAGTCTCTGGGTCCCTCTGGCTTTAACTAACATCTCTGGATATAGTCTCTAGACTGAGTTTCATGGTACTTCAGAGCCCTGGAGAGGCACTATGGTGAGGTGGTTTTGGAGTCATTTGGATTTGGCTTGGTCCAATTACCCATCTGTCCAGCCTTCCATCCAATACTCCAATACACACACACACTCTCTCTTCCCCGGCCCCGCACCCCCCTCTATATATGGCTGCCATGTGCCAGCTACGGAACTAAGTTTTGGAGATGTGGTAATGAACCAGAGATGCAATCCTTGCTTTATGGAACTTGCTGTCAAGTTCCGTGAGTTTGAATTCAAGCTCTGACACTTGCTATCTGTGAGAAATTAAGGAATTATTTCAGATTCTCAATCTGTAAGATGTGGGTAGTAATTCCTACCACATCAGGTCATTGCAAGGATTAAGTGAGATCATGTGTGGAAAGCAGGTGGCCCAGTGAACGCTCTGCCACAAAGCAACTGTTACTACCAGATATCTGGTCACTCACGAAGGTGGGTCCTCTTACGTAACTCTCCCCGGGATAGTCTAAGCTGCCTCTTCTCGACCTATTTCATCTATCGAACTACTCGCATTTGTACTTATTTTCTAGAAATTTGCTGCAATTCCTCATTTTCTGGTGACTACTCCCCACTTCTGTTCCCTGTTATGGATTTCTTTCTTTTTTTTTTTTTTGTATTTGAAAAACAGAACCACTGTTTGCAGCGAACCGTCCTACTATGACTTGCAAATCAGAGGAACTGTACCAAACCCAGGGCAGGACGGCTAAGCTCAGACTGAACACCGGTAACCGTGTTACTAGAAATCCCTGCAGACTCCTGAGTTCCTAAGAGCTACTGCCTAATTTCCAGCTTCTGACCGCCCCCCACCCCCCAGACCATGCTAATGTCTACCTTGAGTCCTTCCCTAACTAAACTCTGTTAAGTGTTGGCATAGTTACATTTGGGGAGGGGGGAGGGGGGCCTCCCAAGAGGGATGGCAGGCAAATATATGTGTCTAGCCTGCCCTCATAAACCAGAAGTCCCCTCCAACATTTTTTAGCTGGCCAAGTGGCACAACAAACAAATGAAAAACCCAGATACAAGCATGGTGACCTCCTTTGCCTCCTTTGCCTTACTGCTCCCAGGTGAACAATTTCCCCGATGGGAAAGGCTCAAGGGGGCGGGGCTTTTGAGCGGCAGTAGGAGGAGCGCCCACCCAACTCCACCCCTTTTCATCCCTCCACCCCCCGCCCCTCCCCACTCTTTTTGCAGCTCTCCACACGACGCCTTGTGCTGGACGCTGACCAAAGGCACAATATTCAGCGATGCGGAACGTTTCAGAGAGAATGGCCTGGACTAAGGAGTTTTTCAGGGAGTGACAGTGGTTTCGGATTTAATGAGAAGCACGAAGGTGGATGAACGTGGAGGCAGTCTCTCGTCTTTCGCACGGCTTCCGCTTGTCGCGGTCACAAACAGGCTTCTGCTAGTTTCAGAGACGATGCTGGTTGTCTGATGTCTCGGCAGGCCTGTGTGCTGTTGCTCCAGTGACTGCGGACGTGATCTGAATGTCTGATCCAACACGGAGCGGTTGGTGGTGGCGGTGCACCCGGGCAGACCATCTTCCAACAACAATTTAAAGAGGATGAATTTCATCCACGCACACGTCGTTCTCCACCGCGAAGGTGATTCTAGGAAGAGAACTCCAGCCCCTTCTGTGAGGGGTGTGCAGATGAGTGTAATTGACCCACTGACAAAGTTACAAAGTTACCTTCTCCTGACAGTCATTGCTGCAGGAGCCCATGGCTGTAAACTGAAAGTCAAGCTCTCAGATGGGAAACCAGAGCGGTTTGTATCAAGCTGTAAATGTGGCCTTAAGCAGGATGCATATTCAGCTGACAGACGCTGGTAGGGCTGTACCAGTTGTTAAATAGTCAGTGCTTCTGTGCTCGCTTGGAAACAGACACTGACCCGAGCCCCGAATGTCCACTGCCCTTCCTGTCACCTCCCAGACCTTGTGCCACCCAGCAGCAAAGGTTACCCTGGCACAGTGGGGCCCACCACCCTGCCCTGGCTCTAACATGCTTTGCCAGGCCCTGTCCTACCTGTTATAGACCATTTGGAATATCACGCCTGGTCTTCAGCATTTAAAAAAAAATTATTTATTTATTTATTTTATTTTTGGCTGCGTTGGGTCTTCGTTGCTGCGCGCGGGCTTTCTCTAATTGCAGCGAGCAGGGGCTACTCTTCGTTGCGGTGCGAGGGCTTCTCATTGCCGTGGCTTCTCTTGGTGCGGAGCACAGGCTCTAGGTGCGCGGGCTTCAGTAGCTGTGGCTCTTGGGCTTAGTTGCTCTGCGGCATGTGGGATCTTCCCGGACCAGGGCTCGAACCGGTGTCCCCTGTATTGGCAGGCGGATTCTTAACCACTGCGCCACCAGGGAAGTCCCTCTTCTGCATTTTTGATTGACGAGGAGAGGGTAATGAGAATTGTAAACTTAAATAATAAAGCCCCGGCTAGTGGTCAGCTTTGAGGACACACCCTACCTGCCCTGTGTCATTGACTGACGTCTGAGAGATGGAACTTTGAAAAGGGAATATGTTCCCCCAAGGAAGGAAAATCAATGAAGTCTCTAAGCTCCAGAAGGGAAGCTGGGGTGTTTTTTTTGGGGGGGGGAGCAGTCGGAGAGGGGGTCCCAGATGGGAAGGGATGGGATGGTGACAGAGCCTCCTGTGGTAGCTGAATACAGGAAGGGGACAGAAATAAGTAGGTATTTTCACAGCGTAGCAAGACCTATGTAGCAGAAGAGGCTGAAGCCCGCCAGTCCAATGGTGGCCACACTATGAGTGGTCCTTCCTCAGACCCACTCCTGCCAGTGGCCTCCTCACCATTCCTCAAAGGCGCCAAATACGTCCTGCCTCAGGGTCTTCGCTGCCTCCCCCCTGCGTGGACCCCGTCTCCCAGGTACCCAGACGGCTTCCTCCCTCACCCTCTTCGGTCTTTCTTCAAATGTTACTTCTCCTGCAGCCTCCCCTCCCCAAACCTCCTTACACTTGCACACACATCCCCTCCCTCTTCCCCGCTTTATTTCTCTTCTTAGCATTGATCACCACCAAATGTGCTACACGCTTTGCTCATTTATTTTGTTTATTGCTCTATCCCCTTTACTATAATGTAAGCTCCATGAAGGCAGACTTTTTGCTCTATTTTGTTCCTGCCACATCCCTGATACCTAGAAGAGCATACAGTAGGTGCCCAGTGAGTGTTTGCTGAATGGATGAATGAAGGAAAAATGACTTCGTGTCCGCTATGGACGGGGCACTGTGTTCGGTCCGTGCATTTCCTCCGGCGCACCCCCATCAGTCCTCGTGGAGCTGCCTCGGGGGCCTCCTCCTCCTTCTACTGGCGATGTTAATTAACATAAATTTAAATAACCACCTGTGGCTAGAATTGATTGTACTGGACAGAGTAGCTCTAGCATAAGAGGGAAAACCAAATGCAGACAAAATTGAGTTATTTGTAGTGAGGTGGATGGACCTAGAGACTGTCATACAGAGTGAAGTAAGTCAGAAAGAGAAAAACAAATACCATATGCTAACACATATATATGGAATTAAAAAAAAAAATGGTTCTGAAGAACCTAGGGGCAGGACAGGAATAAAGACGCAGACATAGAGAATGGACTTGGGGACACGGGGAGGGGGAAGGTAAGCTGGGACGAAGTGAGAGAGTGGCATGGACTTGTATATACTACCAAATGTAAAATAGATAGCTAGTGGGAAGCAGCCGCATAGCACAGGAGACCAGCTCGGTGCTTTGTGACCACCTAGAGGGGTGGGATAGGGAGGGTGGGAGGGAGACGCAAGAGGGAGAAGATGTGGGGATATATGTATACGTGTAGCTGATTCACTTTGTTATACAGCAGAAACTAACACACCATTGTAAAGCAATTATACTCCAATAAAGATGTTAAAAAAAAAAAAAAAGACAAAAAAAATTAAAAAAAAAAAAAACCAAATGCAGCTCGTGCTCTAGTTGAGTAGACAGGAGTGTTTGAATTCAACCAGTGGACCTTGGCAGTGCATACACCCTCTGGCACAAGTTCTGGGCTCCTGGGAGAAGCCGATCCTAATCCCCCTTTTTCTTTTGTCTTGGCCTGAGTAGGGCCAGGCTGGGATGAGCTGAGTAAGGTGGAAAATGTAAGGGAGCACCAAAAACTCCTTATGATAGTAATGCAATATTTTAAAGATAAAAATTAATGCAAAAATCCATGATGAACAAAATATCAACATTTGAAATAAAGACAGGATTAGTGTTACTGGTTTTCCTTTTTGGCATGCATTGTCACTGCTTGTGCAGTAGCTTATACTAGTGGCCATGATTTGTATCTGTTAATCCCAAGCTCCTAATTTATCCCCCCCCCCTTTCCCCTTTGTTAACCATAAATTTGTTTTCTATATATGTGACTCTGTTTCTGTAAATAAGTTCATTTGTATCACTTTTTTAGATTCCACATATAAGTGATATCATATGATATTTGTCTTTCTCTGTCTGATTTACTTCACCTAGTTTGACAATCTCTAGGTCCATCCACGTTGCTGCAGGTGGCATTATTTCATTCTTTTTTATGGCTGAGTAATATTCCATTGTATTGATATATATGTACCACATCTTCTTTATCCATTCATCTGTTGAAGGACATTTAGGTTGCTTCTAAGTCTTGGCTATTGTGAATTGTGCTGCTATGAACATTGGGGTGCATGTAGCTTTTCGACTTTGAGTTTTCTCTGAGTATATGCCAAGCCTCTTAAGTATTTTTAAATGTAGAGTGGAATTAAATGGGATTGTGTACTGGACTGGAGAGCATGTAGGTCAGAGTGCATGCATCTTGGAAGGAGACTATAGAAGAAAAATGATGCTGACTATGTAAAACTTAGTTTGTGGTTTTGAGCTCATTGCAACATATATTAGAAAATGCCACAGAAGTGTAATGAAGAAAATAAACGTTGCTCACAATCCTACCCAGGCATTTTTTCTTTACTCTATTAAATTATTAAAATTTTAAAATGATGTTATTTTGTTATGACAAGTCAAATAAAAAAGAGACAGATAAGGAAAAGCTAACCATCTCTTCCCAAATCCAATTCTCTACCCAAAATGCATTTGCATCAAGATAATGTTCATAGTTCATGCCATTCTTTTCTCTCTGTGCATATGTGCTATACATATAGCTTCATTTATATTGTATTTTAACAAAGGATCATATTACACGTATTACTCTGCCATTTTTATTCTTACTTAATACATTGTAGACATGTCTCCAGGTCCATACTTAGAAAGGAATAAACATTATTCAATGAAAATTTTGTTCTTTTTACTCCCGTCCCATAGCCACTCACTTGCCTTCCATAGTGTGATAACCGTTAGCTATCAGTCTTACAGAGCTATTCTATACATGAAAACACCTGCTTTCCACACTGTCTTTACTTCTTTTTTTTTTTTTTTTTTTTTTTTTTTTTACCTACTAATGTATCTTGGAAAGTGTTCCATGTTGGTACATGTAAAACTGCTTCATTCCGTTGTTATTATTTTGTTTCATTCTTTTAAATGGCTGCCTAGCTTTCCATTATATAGATAGACCAAAATATATTTAATGCACTCCCTACCAATGGGAGTTTAATCTATTCCAATTTCCCCCCTTCCCCGCTCCCCTGCTTTTACGACAATTTGTAATGAATAATCTTGTAACTGTGTCATTTTGCAAACATAAATTTATCTGTAGCATACGTTTCTAGAAATGGAATTGTAAGGTCAAATATGTGATTTTAATTTTCACACCTACAGTCCAGTTGTCCTCCCGAGAGGCTGTATCATTTGTATCATTTACAGTTGTATTAGTAAGGCAAGACCCAAATCTCCATGTTTTTGCAATATGGCATGTCATCAAACTTTCTGTCCCTTGCCAATATGATAGGCAAAACTGGTATCTCAAGGTAGTTTTAAACTGCAATTTTCTTATTAGGAGTGAGATTGAGTATCATTTACCGTCTTGAAGGGCCTTTGGATTTTTTTCTGTGAACTATCTGTATTCTACGCCCATTTGAAAAATTAGATTATTTGTCCTTTTCAATATTGATTCATGGAGCCTCCTTGTATGTTAAGGAAATTTAAGGAGATTAGCTTTTGCCTGAAATACAATCTTTTTAAAAGCTGCATAATATTATGTAGTATTGATGTTTATTATTAGATAGTCCCCACTGCCCCTTTTTTATCCTAGTGCTTGTCTGCCTGGACAAATAATGTTACAAGGATATATATATATATATATACACACACACACACACATATATGTATAATATTTGATGCTTTTAATTTTGTAAGATAGGTGTCCCAAAGTGGGATGGCTTGCTCAAGAAATCTATAGATTTTAATTTTAAGAGCTATTGTCAGATTACCTTTACAAAAGTCTTAAGCAAGTCACGTTCCCACCAGCAGTGGATGAAAGTGCCAGTTGCCTCGCATCCCAGTTAATACTAGTTGTTACTACTTTCTTAAAATTTAAAGTGATAAATGGTATCTTCCCGTGTTTTTAATTTTAATCTATCTGACCACTACTGATGTTGAGTATCTTTTAATAACGTTTATTGGCTATTTGCATTTTGTCCTAGTTGAATTGCTTGTTCATATCCTTTGTCTATTTTCCCCTGGACTTTGGTCTCTTTTTCATCAATTTACAGGGACTCTGTGTGTATTAGCAATATTAACTCTTTATTTGTGATAAATATTTTATCCAATCTCTTATTTGTTTCTGTACTTTGTTTATAATATAATATTTATAATATAATACTTTTACTTAATAACTTAAATAACTTAAAAATTTATGTTGTCAAATATATCTTTTCATTGATGACTTCTGAGCTTCTTGACTTTATTACAGTCTCTCCACTCTTTAAATTTTCCTGTAAATAAGGCTAATATGTTAGGCTTTGTGGACTGTATGGTCTCTGTCACAACTACTTGTTCCTACCATTGTAGCTTGAAAACAACCAGAGACAATATGTAAAGAAGTAGGCATGGCTGTGCTCCAATGAAACTTTATTTACAAAAGCAGGTGGTGGTCTGCTGGCTGTAGTTTGTTGATCCCTGTGTCAAAGCATAAGTCAGATGAAGAAATCCTTTCCTTAAATCCTCCCTATGTCACTTAGATGAGTAAAAGCCAAAACTATATAATTATCTGGCCCTCATTTCCTCTCTGACTCCATCTTCTACAATTCTCTCCTTGGTACAATCTGTTACAGTGACATCAGCCTCCTCTCTGTTCCTTGAACCCACCAGACAAATCCCACTCCAGGCTCACTCCCTCTTTAGTTTTTGTTTTTTTTAAATAAATTTATTTATTTATTTTGGCTGCATTGGGTCTTCATTGCTGTGCACAGGCTTTCTCTAGTTGCGGTGAGCGGGGGCTACTCTTTGCTGCGATGCGCAGACTTCTCATTGTGGTGGCTTCTCTTGTTGTGGAGCACGGGCTCTAGGAGCGTGAACTTCAGTAGTTGTGGCATGTGGGCTTAGTTGCTCCATGGCATGTGGGATTTTCCAGGACCAGAGATCGAACCCATGTCCCCTGAATTGGCAGAAAGATTCTTAACCACTGTGCCACGAGGGAAGTCCTCACTCCCTCTTTGGACTTGTTTTTCCCTCCGGTTAGAATGTTCTTCCCCCAGATATTTTGCATATCTTCCAGGCTTTTATCAAATAGCAGAATATCAGGGAGCCCTTTCTTAGTCACCCTATTTAAAACTGAACCCCTGTCCCCACACATAGTTTCTAGTCCTTTCCCTCTTTGTTTCCCCCTTTGCACTCACCATTAATATGTGTATTTTACTTACTTATAATGTTGTTTGTTTTTCTCCCCTAGAATGTAAGTTCCACAGGGGCAGGAATTTTCATCTGTTTTGTATCCTCAGCACTTAGGAGAATTTCGGGCATGTGTAAGGGTTCACAATATTTTTGTTGAATGATTGAATACATACAGTAGAGTGGGAGAGATGAAGATACAGAAAGACAGCGATTATTTCAAGAGGAAAGTCCTTGAGAATGAAAGATAACTGGTTTTTTTTTTTTTTTTTTAAAGGACATCAGGGAGAAAACTGGAGGAATTGGCATATTTTCATTAGTAGCATTGCACCAATGTTAATTTCCTGGTTTTTTTTTTTTTAATTTATTTATTTATGGCTGTGTTGGGTCTTCGTTTCTGTGCGAGCGCTTTCTCTAGTTGTGGCAAGCGGGGGCCACTCTTCATCACGGTGCGCGGGCCTCTCACTATCGCGGCCTCTCTTGTTGCGGAGCACAGGCTCCAGACGCGCAAGCTCAGTAATTGTGGCTCACGGGCTTAGCTGCTCCGCGGCATGTGGGATCTTCCCAGACCAGGGCTCGAACCCGTGTCCCCTGCATTGGCAGGCAGATTCTCAACCACTGCGCCACCAGGGAAGCCCAGATAACTGGTTTTGATGGGGGCAGAGACACTCCTCCACTGCAAAAAGAGAAGAAAGAGATTTCCGTGCAGGTTGATCTATACCAAGGGTTTTTCAACCTTGGCACTATTGAAATTCTGGGCTAAGTGGTTTGTAGCTGGGGGCTGTGCTGCCCATTGTACAATATTTGGTAGCATCTCTGGTCTCTACCTTCTAGATGTCAGTAGCATCCTCTCTCCAGTTGTAACATTCAAAATGTCTCTGAACATTGCCAACTATCCTCTGGGGTTAAATTATCTTTGATTAAGAACCACTGGTCTATACATTTACACTGGGAAGGAAGCCTCTTTAATGACAGCTCTTATTCTCTCAGTCAGGTGTAAGATGAGGTCATCAGCTGAGAGTATGGAGGATGAGTAATAGGCTTGAAGAAAGAGAAGGCATGAAGTGGTGGTCTCAGAGTGGAAAGAGGCAATAATGAATAAGAAGTAGACTTACCTCCTTCCTGGCCCAGAGGAATATGAAGTGTGGGAGAAAAAATAGCCTCTTTGCCAGAGGAGTGCAGGAGAGGCAATGTTATCTGTGGACAACCATTCAGAGGTTAGGTTTCTGATTGTAGATTAGAGTTTTAGAGAGCTCAGTGAAACAATTTAGGAGGAAGGGGAGGGATGGGGAGTTGGATGGCATTAGGGCTTGTTCATTGTCGTGTAGAGTTGAGAGACCTCATCAAAACTGTTAATGGAAAGGCTTGTGCTTATGAGGGGGATTGATATAAAACAATCCATATGATGCAGGCTGGGACTAGCCCTGAGAGCCTCATGGAAGATTGGGAAGCTCTTAGGTCAATATCACAATCCCAAGTACTTGGCTTGAAGTCTCCTGGAGGAGAGGAGACCAGCCCTCCCATGCTTTCATAGCTAATGCAAATGGGATTATTTTTCCATTTTCATTTTGAATCCGTTACCACCAGCATAAAGAAAAGCTTCACATTTTTGTATATTTATCCTATCTTCAGCCTCTTTACCAACTTTGCTTATTCATTCTAAAGGTTTTAATGGAGTTTTTTAGTTTTTCATTTATTCAGTATACCATCTACAAATAAGTTGCACACTTTCCGTGTGATCAAAGCCAATAAAGTCTCTGTCTGAGCCCCATTTCTGTGACTTCGTTCAGCCTGCAAACTGAGTCTCCCTCCCAGGGTTAAAGCAGTTACTCTGTTCAGCCACTGGATGGCAGTGACTCAGCATGTCTATGCTACTCTGTTGCTCCGTAGTTCTGTTGGAGAGATGAGCTGAGTAAACTTTCCTACCAATAGAAAAAAGCTCTTTCTAGCAAATTCAAGATATAGGCCTCTCTTCAGAACCAATCAACTATCAACTAGCTGTGAAGAGATGATCTGTAACTACAGATCATCTTATATAAAAGTAACCAAAAGGACTACTTGCTCAGTAAGAGGTGGCCCTGCTCTTATGGTTCCTCAGCGAGTCTAATAACCTAAAGGATCATTTACTACAGGTGAGATCTTTGAGTCTCAGGAATTCTTGCTTCCTAATCAGGGCTTAATTTTAGATCATCTCCAGATTTTTCTTTTGAATATTTGAGATTATCTCTTTCCATCCAAAATGAAAATGATACTAATCTTATGGAGTCTATGACTGTTTGTCTATTTCCTATGGGCCACTTGATAGTTTGACCTGATGAAGAAGGGTACAAGTCAAGACAAGATGTCCCTCCAAATTCCATTTCTCTAATACTATCTTGAGAAACTTCATCTGAGGCCATCCCAAAATGTTTTGCTTATTTACCAGCCTTGCTTTGAGCCCAATGGAATGAATCATTAGCCTTAGTCACCATGGGAACCAAACAGACCAGGAATACAGATATAAATTCCACTGGATTCTTATGATCAAAGATAAATTACCCAAGACTATATATAAAATTCACATTATCTGAAAAGACTATATACATATAGTGTATATATATATATAATTTTATTTATACAATCAACTACATTTTAGATACAATGGAAAATGCAGAATGTGTGTCCTAAATTTCTCACACTCCATAGCAGGAGTTAACAAACGTTTTCTGTAAGGGGCCAGTTAGTTAGAAAATATTTTTGGTTTTGTGGGCCCTAAAGTCTCCATAACAACTATTCAGCTCTTGCTGCTGTAGTGCAAAGGCAGCCCTAGGCTATACATAAATGAATGGGTAGAGTTGTGTTCCAATAAAACTTTAGTTACAAAACAAGCAGTGGGCCAGATTTGGCCTGTGTGCCATAGTTTTCCAATCTCTCCTTTACGATAATGTTGTTCAGTGGAAACCTGAGGGTATGTTGGACTTCAGTGAACAAGATCAGAGAACAGGTACACAGTCCGTGAAGTCAGAGGATGGATCTGGGGGCACAACAGGACTCAGAGAGTAGATGTCTGTGGGAGAGAGTCCACATTTTACCCTAGAGAAGTGGCTGTGAAGATGGAGCTGAAATCTAAGAGCAGGAAGGCACAAGGCTGGACTCAGATTCCCCACCTGATTTCCTTTTTGCTTTGAGAATCATGCTGCTAATTATAGTGTTCTGGAACTATTTTCAACTGCACCTTTTCCTGGGAGGAATGGATTAAGCATGGTACAAAAAAGTGCATTTTGTCCAGTCAATGTTTCCCAAGGGAAGCTCTCTAAAGAAACTGACACTGAAGAATTTGAGTGTGACAGTTTCTTCTCATTAGAGATTCCCAAGGGCCTGGGAATAATCTTCTGTTTACAGTCACTGCTAACCTTTTCACTGTGCTGAGGGATCCTATGTGTTTTCATCTCTTTTCTTTGGGTAAAAGGAGAAAGAAAAGGATCTATTAGCCTCTGATATGAAGATGGTCTTGTGACCCAACACAAGAGGGATATCAGAAGCAAGGGGAGGCCAGCACATGAACACATGGCCCCATGGCTCTCTGGAGTATCAGGGGCAGGGACTGCCTGACTTCCTCACTTTTACATGTCTAGGCCTTTGGGCAGCACCAGGCATATAGTATGTGCTCAAAATCATTGGTAGAATGAATGAATGAGCTTGTTCTCATGGGATAAAGAAAAGAGTTAATTGGGACACCAATTTCCCTCTTATATTCCACAATACAGAGTGAGAAGGAAGGACTTAAGATCAATGGTCATATAGGAATTTGTTCTCAAAGAATTTTGGGGTTTGAGTCACATCTTCCCTCTAACATGCAGCCTTCCATCTCCGTTTAGCCCATCGTGAACCATTTTTGGAACCATTCGGCCCTGATCATCCATCTTGCTCGTTTGTGTACTAAGCAAGTGTTCAGTTTAGCTTATCTTTTTTTTGGAGCCAGGTTCTGGGGGTACAAAGTTGAGTAAAACAGTTTACACCCTCAAGGAACTCATGGTGTGATTTAGCCATGTTATGTATGTTGACCTAAAACAAATAGACTGCCAGATATTTTTCCAGCAAAACACGGATTTATTCGGGATCAGCAGAGAATTATAATTTGGGGTCTGTAATCATGGTGAGTCACGTGCAAGTTCCCCTCATGCCAATGGAAGGAGATCACTTTTATAGAGGGGAAAAGGAAGTTGGAAGGGCTATAGTAAACAAAGAGTCCATGGCTTTCCAGTGGCTGTGATCTTGCCAGGAAAGGAGTCTTTCCTCTTCCTGTTGGGCTCTGTTCTCTTCTCAGGGCGTGAGAGCTCCCCTTTCTTGTCTCCCAGCTGCACTTAATTGATGTTTCTGCTTACTAATTTTTACATGTGTTTATGTATTTTCTCCCTGGAGTAGATCATAAGCCTCTTGATGACAGGAACTCCGTCTTTCCCTTGTTTTGAATCTGCCCAGTAACTAACGTAGGGCTGAGGATTCAGCTTAAGCAATACTTGATAAATGTAGTTACCAGGCACTTCCTGGGCACAGCTCCAACCAAACAGAATAGTTTCGAACTGCCACTCAAGCTGGGCGAAAGCTATAGTCAGAGCAGGATGGCTCCAAGTGCACGTTCCAAGTGAAAGTTCCCCTCTTAGCTTCGAGTCATTCTCTAGCTCAAAGCAACTTCAACGCTCCCCTCTTTTTCTGTTCCTCCACTTGAAAGATGGGGATCCATGAACCCTGACACCGCGTAGTTTTATAGTGCTCTGAAATTCTTGTATGAAAGGATTCAGGCAAAATATGAGCACATTTATATGGGAGCGTTATAAGCTTTTATCTCAGAGCCTTCGTGCTTTAGAGTTTCAGTTGGGAAATAAAATCACCTCAGGGATGGAGAACTGTCAGCTCCCAGCATAGCTAAGACTAAGGCAAGGTTGACCTTTGGTGCCACTCCTCCCTGGAAGGTAGTGATCTCAACTACACCTGCTCAGAAGCTCAGGTAGCCCAGAACTTGCCCTTCTCACTGCCGCAGGGAGCTCCAGGCAGATAGCTGGTGCAGTTTACTCACCCATGGGGAAGACAGCCGCTGCCTCAGTCGAACGAGCCCTCCATGCGTACTGGGGAAATATAAATACTTGGAACGCATGATCTTTTAGCTGTTTGCTTTTTAAAAAAAATATTTAATATTTCTATAGTACTTTTTTTTAAACCTCTTTTTAAAAATCATGCTTTCATGGCCTCTTTTACCTTTCCTTGAGATGTCAACAGCACATGTAAGCATGAGTGGCAGAGCCACAGGTGAGTTCATGACCAAGGATTGAAACCTTTCTCTCCAGTTGGGTTTATATACTTAATTAGGTCCATGGCAACCTCCCTCCCCATCTCTTCCTTAGATGAATCGTTCAGCGATAGACTTACCCTTCAAATAAAAGCTGACCAAGTTTCTAAGAGAGGGCACTGAACTGGGTCAATCAGAAGGACCATCACACGCACACACTTCTCTCTCCGGGCTCCCTTGGCTGACCCGGCTGCACCCCTGTCCAGTCAGCATCCCACAAAGCATTTCCTGAGTGATTCTCAGGAGCTGTCACTGCTTCAGCATGAAATGTGGCATCTCGTGGTTCTATCCAGGCCCAGGATCCCCCCGATCTCTTTCTCCTAATGGAAACTCATTCTCAGCTAACTGTTGCATGCAAATTAATATATGGATTTATTATAATTTTAGTCAAAATCCAGACAGGAATTTATAATATTTTTTGCGGGGGGTGAGAAGTGGATGTATTGATTTTGAAGTTCATATCATAGAGTAAACACAGGGAAATTATCAAGGAAATTTTGAAAATGAAGATCGACAAGGTGAACTCGCCTTAACAGATATACAAATTATACAGTGACTGAGATAAAAGCAGAGTGGTACTATTATATAGTTATGGGCAAATAGGTCACTGGAATAAAACAGGGAGTATACAAACAGACCCACAATTATTTGAGGAATTTGATATATAATAAAGGAGGCATTTCATTTCAGTGGGAAAATAATAGACTATTCTGTAAGTGGTACTAGGACTAACTACCCATTTGAATAAAAGGATTTTATATTTACCATTTATGGCATTCTTCATTCCTTTGGGTAGATCCAAATTTCCATCTGGTATCATTTTTCTTCTGCCAGAGGAACTTCCTTTAACATTTTTTGTTAATGGTATGGATGAACCTATTTGCAGGGCAGGAATAGAGACGTAGACGTAGAGAACAGACATGTGGACATCGGGGTGCAGGGAAGGGGAGGGTGAGACGAATTGGGAGATTAGGATTGACATATATACACTACCATGTGTAAAATAGATAGCTAGTGGGAACATGCTATAAAGCACAGGAAGCTCAACTCGGTGCTCTGTGATGACCTAGATGGGTGGGATGGGGGTGGGGGGGGAGGGAGGTCCAAGAGGGAGAGGATATATGTATACATACAGCTGATTCACTTCATTGTACAGCGGAAACTAACACAACATTGTAAAGCAATTATACTCCAATAAAAAAAAATTAAAAAAAATTTTTTTGAAGATCTGTTGCTGGTGAGTTCTCTCAGCTTTTTTTTTGCCCGACAAAGACTTTGTTCCATCTTTGTTTTTGAAAGGAAAGACAGTAATCCCCAACAGACGGGAGCCAAACTAGATGAAACTTACAATTGCCCCAGCTTACAGTCTTGTGTTTTCAGGCCACAGCACAGGAGGGTAACCCAGGCAGAGCCTGAAGGTGTCCCTGGGATGAAGAACAGGGAAACCAAAGTGGTCTGAGTGCACAGAATAAAGTACCAAAGAGGGGAGAACTGCATGGAGAGAGAACTCTAGAGACATGAGGAGGCCCCCTGAGTCTTCAGCACAGTACCGATCAGCATTTGCGTGTGAAGAAACCACAGAAGACCTGGGGGAAATCACCTAAAAGGACAAGCAAAACAGTGGTCATCGCTCATACAGTGCCTGTTCCTACAAACCAGATTGAAAACCTCATAATTCATAGGAGAGAGTACTCTGAAGGGTCTTGTCTCAGCTGTGGGAATTTATTAGCTCTCAACTAAATGCTGCTCTGGACCTGCTTAACAAGTCTTAAAAGCAAGAGCCAAAAGGATCAGTTTTCCATGGTTACAGTTATACATGGAATCCCAAAAAAGTCAAACTCATAGAAACAGAGTTGAAAAGTGTCTGAGGGATCAAGGATAGGCAGAAGTTGGTAAAAAGATACAAACTTCAGTTATACGGTGCATGAGCTCTGGGAATCTAATGTATATCATGGTGACTGTAGTTGATAATACAGTATTGTATAATTGAAATTTGCTAAGAGAATAGAACCTAAATGTTCTCACCAAAAAAAAGTTAAATATATGAGGTGATAGATGTGTTAATTAATCTGATGGGAGTCCTTTCTCAAGATATATATATATATATATACACATATACACACATATAGAAATCATCACGGTGTATGCTTTAAGTATACATATTTTTATTTGTCAATTATACCTCAGTAAAGCTAAGGGAAAAAAGGATCATTTTCCAAGGAAACTTGACTGCATTCCAGAACAAAGTTGCTCAAGAATATTTATAGGAATATAGGAATATCCATTACCTAACAAGATAAAATTTCTAGGCATGCAAAGACACAGGAAAATACAACCAATAATGAAGAGAAAAAAAATCAACCAAGAATAACTAACTGAGAACTGACACAGATGTTAAAATTAGCACACAAGGACATTAAAATATATGTTATCTAGACATTCAAAACATTAAATGGGGTTATAGAAGATATAAAAGTAACCCGAGTTAAACTTCTAGAGATTAAAACTACAATGTTTGAGATGAAAGACACTCTGGATGGAATTAATATTATATTAGACATTGCAGAAGAAAAAATTAATAAACTTGAAGACATAGTAAAAGGAACTATCCCAAATGAAACATATAGAAAAAGGAGGAGTAAAAAACACTAAAAGAGCATTAGTGAGCTATGGGACAACATCGAAAGGCCTAATATATGTGTAATTAGAGTCCTGAAGGAGGGAAGGGAACAGGAAAATAATTTGAAGAAATAATAATGGTTGAAAAATTTCCAAATTTGTTGAAAATTATAAAGCCATAGGTCCAAGAAACTCAGCATGTTCCAAGCACAAGAAACATGAAAAGAGTACAACCAAGGCACATTCTGTTCCAATTGCTCAAAACCAGCAACAGAGAAAATATTAGAAGCATCCAGAAAAGAGACATGTTACATACAAAGGAACAACAAATTAAGGATGACAGCAGTTTTTCTAACCAGAAATGAAACAGTGAAGCAACATCTTTAAAGAGCTGAAAGGAAAGAAAAATCTCTGTCAACCAGAAATTCTATAGTGATACAAATAATCAATAAACAAATGAAATGTATGCTTAATTTCAAGAATAGTTGGCACAACTTTTAAAACAACATATTTTGCCTTCTTCCTCTCCTAAATTTGGAATCAATTGAAAACCAAAACACAGGCGATAGACAGAGATCAATTTTGAGATTTATTACTGATAAAGTTGATTAGAGAATGGCTTAGATCAATACCAATGTGGGTTAAGTATTAATCCTTCATCTCTGAATGAGACGTTTTACTCATACAGCGATATCTTGCCCTGATAATTGCCACAGGACTTGACCAGGAGACCAGAAAGTCACCTTCTCTGAAGGCTGATAGATCTGAAAAGATGACAAAGCCCAGATGGGCTGAGTTGAAAATCCTCAATTCCTGAACTCAACAACCAGATAACTCCTTCCTTCTGTGTAGAAGTGTGAGTGGGCAATAAGAATCTGCAAGTATTTTGACTAGCCTTCCCCTTATTGAAATGGAAGTAGTGGGGGAATAAATGTTCTCCCCACTAACAATCAGGAAAAAGACAATTTTTTAAAAGTAAAAAAATATAATTGGTATTAATTTGCAGCCAAACCTTGGGAGTCTTCATTTTGGGCCGTCTAGAAGCAGATCAGGAGATAAAGATTTGAGTGTAAGTGCTTTATGTAGTGTTTTAGTTCTTTTAGGCTGCTAAAATGAAACATCATAGATTGGGTGGCTTACACATAACAGAAATTTATATTTCACAGGCTGGGAAGTTCAAGGTCAAGGCGCCAGCATATTCAGTGTCTGGGGAGAGCCTATTTCCTGGGTCATAGACAGCCATCCTTTTGCTATATTTTCACGTGGCAGAAGGGCTGAGGGAGCTCTCTGGGATCTCTTTTATAAGGGCACTAATTACGCTCATACAGCTCCCAAAGAACCCACCTTCAAATACCATCACATGGGGAATTAGGCTTTTGCATATGAATTTTGGGGGGATACAAACTTTAGCACGTGGCATATTAACTTTAGCATATATAGCATTTAGGAATTGGGCTCAGGAAATACTAGTAACTCACTGAGGAATTGAGACAGAGAAAGGAAGGAAGGCAATGTGGGTGTTTTATCAAGGAATTTACCACTGTGGGCAATGGGCATTTAATCTCACTGGAGAACTTTGAGAAACAGTATAAAGACATGCCTTAGAGTTACCCTGCCTGAAGGGCTAGGGAGCTGAGTTATTTATCCACTAGTCATTGGTTGAAGGTTGCTATAGGGACCATTAATTTTTGGAGCTTCACACCTATGCCTCATTCAGGCAAAGCTGTCCCCAGCAGCCAGAGAGCTTTTAGGCATAGGCTTGGGGGTTTTGGCATTTGGAAACTGGGCCAGCAAGCAAATATAGAAGCAGCAGGTGCTAAAGGTATACAGGTGGGGTCCTGATAGCACTGAGGATACTCAAGAAATGTTACAATATTTCATTTTCCTTAAATGTGATTTAATCTGATCTCAAGCCTCACCTAGCTACCCTGAAAATATAACACCATTTATTTTTAAAAATTTATTTCTTCTATTGTAACTACTATCTTTTTTAACTTTTTATTTTTTATTGGAGTATAGCCAATGAACAATGTTGTGATAGATTCAGGTGCACAGTAAAGGGATTCAACCATACATATACATGAATTCATTTTCCCCCAGACTCCCCTCCCATCCAGCCTGCCACGTAACATTGAGCAGAGTTCCCTGTAACACCGCCTATCAATAGAGTTCTTTCTGGCCCTTTTAAGTTGAGCAAAGTTTCCAGAAAACTAATGCTAAACAAACTATGTGGGTAGCCCTCGTCATCACTCCACCATCGTTTAGATCAGAATGATTCTTATATGTCTGGAAGCTTTGCTGGAAAGCTTTGCGATGATTAGGATTGCCAGCACTAAGGATTTGCCTGCTTGGGCACATTTTGCTTTTCCCTTGCCCTCAGTTCACCCCGGGGCACTGGAAGGCAATCGGCTATGGGTACTCATTTGTTGGAACCTGACAGTTTACATCCACTCCTCTCCCTCTGACTGATGCTGCTACCCTCCAAAGGAATTCTAGCAGCTCCTTATCACCCTTAAGGCTGAGCACTTGTCCTCATATTTGGCTCAGGCCTCCAGCAAACCAAAGCCAGGGAGACTTCAGGCTACTTCTGCTGTCTCCTGCTCCAACCTCCTTTGAGACAAGGGCTAACAAAAGTCTGTCCACCTGTTCAGATTGGAGGCAGGAAAGAAAAATATGACAGCAAAACATAAATTAATACTCAACAATATTCTGCCACAATTAAATCAGAACAAGTTAGAAAATTTCAGCTTTTTAATATGTATTTTCTTACCATGGTATTGGTGACCTTCCAATGCACCACGAGGTTGTTGCCCTTCTGCTGAGGAAAATTTCTCTGACCCAGTGCAGAACTGTATGATACCTGGTAGCAAGGCAAAGGGGGATGTCTTAGCATAGAACTAGAATCTTACCAGCAATCAAGCTATCCCTATGCTATTAAAAAATCAGGACTTGGATCAATTAGTCCAAAGATCATGGAGGGGTAAATTGCATTGGCTGAAGCATGAGTTTTCTGGTTTTAATATTTCAGTGTTTCTTTGTCCCAATCTATTTCATTTCTTTTTTGTTGTTATGATATTGAAAAAATTAATATACTCTAAAATTGACTTTTTAGGGGGTACCGTTCTATAAGTTTAAACACTTACACATTAATGTATGAACAACTATTTGGATACAAAACAGTTCCATCGCCCTAAAACAACCCTCATGCTGCCCTTTTGTAGTCACACCCTCCCCTAACCACTAAATCCTGGCAACCACTGATGTGTTCTCCATCACCATAGCTTTGCTTTTTCTTGAATTCTAATATAAATGGAATTATATAGTATGTAAATTTTTGAGACTGATTTCTTTTATTCAGCATAATGCCTTTGAGATTCGTCAGTGTGTTGTGTGTATCAATAGTTCAGTCCTTTTTACCATTGAGCAATTCTATTGCATGTATGTAGCACATTTGTTTATTCATTTACCCCCTGAAGGATATTTGAATTGCTTCCAGTTTTTTGGTGATTATAGATAGAGCTACCATAAGCAATCAAGTACAAATATTTGTGTGAACATACATTTTCATAACTCTAGGATAAATATCTAGATGTGGGATTTCTGGGTCATATGTTAAGTGTATATTTATCTTTATAAGTAACAGGAAAACTGCTTTCCTGAGTAGCTGCACCCTTTTATATTCCACCAGCAATATAAGTGCCATTTTCTTCTCCTCTTTGTCAGCACTAAATATTCTCAGTTTATTTTTTTAGCCATTCTAATAGGTATATATGTTATCTTATGTGGTTTTAATTTGTAACTCTGGCTGCCTATAAGATTTTCTCTTTGTCTTTGATTTCTAGAAGTTTTGATATGATAAGCCTAGGTGTGTGTGTGTTTGTGTGTGTGTGTGTGTGTGTATGTTTATTCTGCTGGATGTTTTCTGAGTTTGTTTTTTTTTTTGGATCTGTTATTAGTTTATGTCATTACTTTTAGAAAATTCTCAGCCACTATTTCTTCAAGTATTTCTTCTGCCTGTTCTTCCTGCTTTCTACTTGTGGAATTCAAATTTTACATATGTTAGACAATTTGAAGTTGTCTCATAGCTCCTGGATACTCTTTTAAAGGCATTTAAAAAAAATCTGTTACTCTTTTAAAGGCATTTTAAATTTTTAAAAATGTAAAAATCTGTTTAAATTCTTCTGTATAGTTTCTAGCTTTCTGCTGAAATTACCTATCTGATCTTGCATGTTGTCTACCTTTTCCATCTATAACACTTTGGTCATTGTTGTTTTAAATTCTCTGTCTGATTTCCAACATCTGTGTCATATATGAGTGTCTGTTTTTGTTAATCATTTTGTCTCTTCAGATTGGGTCTTTCCTTACAATCTTGTATGCCTTTTATTTTTCTTTTTTATAGAAAGCTGTACATGTTTTATAGGATAGAAGATAGCAGTATTGTTTTTTATTCTTGGAAATGAATACATCTTTTTTTCCTATGCCTTTAGTGTGAATGTTTGTGTTAATTTAGTCAGTTATTGGGCTGAATTTGAAGTTTCCTTTGTGCTGGCTTACCCTTAGCGTACCACAGGCTTCAAATTTCTCTAGTGATACCTTGTTTTTAAGTTGTAGACTATTTTGCCAGAGGATTTTTCTTGGGGTCTACTCTCCAGAGAGAATCTGTCACTTGTACTTCTTCCACCCATACTCTACCATTATTTTCTCAATGTTTGTTACTGTGCTATAGGGAAAGAGTGAGGGATGGCGGCTGTTTTCTGATGTTTCGATTTAGCCTCAGTTTTAGACAGGCACTAGGAGCCTGGCTCTCAGGAGTGTAGCCCTCACAAGTGCTCCTGTCATTCCCCTGGCAGTAGCACTGGTGCCAGCATGTGATCTTGCTGTTCTCCCAAGGGTAGAGCATATTAAAAATCCGTTCCCTTCTCACAGCTGCAATAAGTTTCTATCAGTGACCTACAGTGTCAAATTTTGTTGCTCTTCCCTCTGCAAATTAAAGCTTTTGTTCCATAGAGGAGATGGGAAAAATGGGTCTAGGTGGAGTTTCAGCAGTGGCTGTTTCCCCCAATTCTCAGGATTCTCCCCAGCTTTCCCTGTAAGTGTCTGGGGGCATTTGTGGAGTAAAACCTGCAAGAGGTTATGAACTCCCCTTGGTCTGTGGTCCTCAGAGACTTTACACTCTCCAACTAGCCCAGACTCAACCTTTAGTAATTCTTTAAAATTTAACTAAATCTTCTTACCGGCTTATTTGGTGCATGGCAGTGTTTGCCCCAGGTAAGCAAATGCTTGGCTTTGTTTCTCCTTTCTCCCTGCAGGTGCCTGTCTCTCCCCAGATTTTAGGTTGGATGTTTGCCCTGTGACCTCAGCTCTCTCATGGGTTCAGGAAAATTTTCAGTTTGTTTTTTTGTCCCAGTTTTTCTTCTTGTAAGTGACTGCAATGTTCTTTCCAGCTTTCTACATTTTCAAAGTGAAACTGGAAATATCGATTGCTTTTTTAGAATTGTTCTATTTCCAAGCCATGATTTTAGGGCAAGAAATGAGGAAGAGGAAATTCTGTCCCTCCTTTCCCTCCTTGTTTCTCATCCTCCTTAACACAAGGGCATGTTTAGATCAACTCCATCCAGTCCCACTTTTATTTTTTCCATTTCCCTGTTTTCATGTTTATTTCCATGTATATTTTTGTTGGCAGGGTTAGTTAAATGTATGTGTGTGTGTGTACATCCTCAGCAGCCATTTTTTAAAAGTTGGAGTATCATTGATTTACAGTGTTGTATTAGTTTCAGATGTACAGCAAAGTGAATCAGTTATATACATACTCTTTTTCAGATTCTTTTCCCTTATAGGTTGTTACAAAGTACTGAGCATAGTTCCCTGTGCTATATAGTAGGTCCTTGTTGGTTATCTATTTTATATATAGTAGTGTGTATATGTTAATCCCAAACTTCTAATTTGTCCCTCCCCCCTTTCCCCTTTGGTATTTTTCTTACGTCTTTATTGTGCTGGTAGTCAGGCACAATGCACTGCCTCTTTCATGAAGATCCTGGCTTACACCAAAAGGAACCCTCCTCCCTGTTGGCACAAAAGTCCCTGCTGCACGGTCGTGAGAGGGAGAGGACTTCTGGCTGTTGCTTCGGCACCACCAGGGGAGTGCAGATGACACTTTAGGCTCTTACAGATGGGAGGCAGCAGCCCTCAGTGGCTCTGTTGTTTGTGAGCTCCTCCTGTGTGTGCATGCTTTGTCATTCTGAGCAGTGCAAGTGCACGCACACACCCAAACACACCCGTCTCCTCACACATTGCAGTTTCAGAGAGATCTTCTTATTTTCCCTGGACGGAGCAGGGAGCAAAAATGAACCTGCTCAGCTTTTTTATTTTTTAAATAGAAAGCAGTCTTTATTGATTTCTTCTAACTACAAAAGTAATACAGAATGACTGCAGAAAAAAAAAAAATTCAAGCCAAACAAGAACATTGTAAAACTCTGTTCCTTTTTTCCACCTCAACCCCTCATCAGAACACCACTGTTTGCATTTGGGTGTACATTCTTCCAGTTTTTCTCTATTGATATGCAAAAGAATATGTATTTTAATTTTTAAAAAGTCAGATGACAGGCTAACGTAATTGACTAGAGTTTTGACGCAATGGATTAGTGGAGATTGCTCTCTTTTCTCTTGGCAGCTCAAGGCTTTGCTGTTATGATGGGTGAAGCAAGAAACTGGAAACCAAAAAGGAGCTGCAACAGCCTTCTTAAATGGTGAGTGTGTGCAGGAAGGCCGGAGCTAAAGTAATGAAATGGACATGAAAGTGACTTGGGGAAATATGTGCCACTCTTACATTTAATGGCATGGATGCTTTTTTGGCAAACCCTCTCAGTAGAGGGTAAGATCCAGGGCCAGCCTGGAGTCAGCAGAGACACTCACAGTCACTGGAGAGCATCCCTTTGCTCCCCCCAGGTTCTTTCCTCACTGCCTTTGCCCCCTGCATCTCTGCACGGCTCTGGCTGTCACATCACACACGGAGAACTGCAGCTCTTTCCAGCTGCCTCATTGCTGAAAGGTCATTTTGCTTGTGTTTTCCTCTCGGTGGTCCTGGCTCCCCTGACAGTAGGAGTGCTGACCTCTGCTTTGATCTCTAAACACCAGGGGCTCCTCGGGGAAGACTCCAGTCATAGCAAATGGGTCTTTGTGTCATGTCTGTCTGGACAAGGAGGGTGCTTGTAGGACGGTCAAATGTCAGCACTCTAAATTCAGCCCTTCTGTCCTCAACTGGAAGTTACAGGGAAGGCGCAGGCTCCTGAGTCTGTGCTCATGCAAAAACATTTCTTCATGATTTATAGCCTTACTATGTTTCAAAGATGATGAGAATTCAAACTGATATAGAATTTGAGAGAGGATACAAGGAGAGATATGTCTTATATCCCATCTATGGTTTGGGTTTATAACACTAACATTATACAGGGAATCAGCTTGACCAGAAATGCAGATCTTGGACAATGCCGGAGGGGATCCAAGGTCCCTGAAGAAGTAAAGGTATCTCTGTCCTGGATTATCTGACTCACCTAAGAAGAGAAGAACGGTTTTAATGTTAACTAAGAGATATGCGTTCTTTCCCATCATTAGTTGTTCTTATACTGTTTTCTATAGCAGACCTCTCTACTCAATGACTTTGATTCTTTAATGTGACTAATAATCACAGCGTTGATTCTATGTTAGGCAGCGCCTGGACCTCCAGCCTCCGATCTGGTGAGATTCACTCTGGGCTGAGAGCTGCCACCGACTTGACTGAAGACGAAAAAAGTATCACCAAGGGCACTTAATCCTCCCGTCACCTTGGGAGAAAGGGTTACAGACCCCATGAGGATTTGCTTAGCATGCTACTGACTTTTTAAACAACTGACTGGACAAAGGGAAGCGACACCTTTCCTCTTCCAAAAAAGAATTGTGCTAAAAAATGGGTTAGCCAGTCAAGGACCACAGATTCAGGTCCAAAAGCACTTTTTTCCCCTAGCGTTTGATGGGAAGATAGGGCATAGTGAGTTTGGAGTAGACAAGATGTGCCCAGTCAAGCCTGGGACAGAATAAGTCAGACTTCATGGAAGGGGTCCAGGAGTCATTCATTTATTTATAATTTACTGATCTGTTTAACAAATATTACAGAATCCCAGTTTCATCTTATGCTAGGTGTAGTGGCTGAGTGTTAGCCCCACCAAATATGTTGTTAGTTTTTTTCATTTTTTTTCCTCCCCACACTGAGCGGCTTACGGGATCTCAGTTCCCCGATCAGGGACTGAACACGGGCCACGGCAATGAAAGTGGAATCCTAACCACTAGGCCACCAGGGAACTCCCCACCGAATATATGTCCATGTCCTAATCCCCAGAACCTCATATGGCAGAAGGTGTGATTATGTTAAGGATCTTGAGTGGAGTAGTTTATTCTGGATTATCTGAGCGGACCCTAAAAATAATCACGCGTATCCTTATGAGAGAGGAGAAGGCAATGTGTAGACAGAGGCAGAGATGGGAGCGACGTGGCTATAAGCCAAGGAATGTTGGGCGTTGCCAGAAACTAGGAGAGAGGCGTGGGACAGGTTCTCCCCCAGAGTCTTAGGAAGGGGTACAGCCCTGCTGATTCTTTGTTTCAAAGTGATCTTCACCCTCCCTCAAGGAGCTTGTGGTCTAGTGCAGGGACAGAGACACACTCGTGACATACAGTTAGAATGATGAGACCCCATGGCCACACAGAAGCCATAGGTGACCTTCGTGAGCACACACGAGGATGGGTGAGACACAAGTCAGGGCAGGGAAGGGGTAAGCAAACTGTGTTAGTGGCAGTGAAGGACCATTTTTCTGGAATGCCTATCTGTTCTAATATATTTTGCTGATATCAGTGCAACAAATTTCTTTTTAAAAAATGATGTTAATATTATTTTCTGATTATAAAAAGAATGCATATACATTGAGGAAAACTGGAAAAATATGGAAAGGTATAAAGAACAGAAATAAAATTTGCCCATAATCCTACCATCCAGAGATAATTCTTGTGAACATTTCCAACGATTAATGCACACACACAAAATATGCACTTTGGTTAAATGTTAATGTGGCACTGTTGTGACTGTCATCTCTCATTTCTGGGTGGATGGCTTAGACTGCTGGGTCTAAGGAACAGAAATTCTCCTAGTGTGGAGCAGGAACCAGGAGTTGAGTTTTAGAATGTATTAGGTGGGATTAGGTTAGGTTATGCTGTGGTAACCAGATAACCTGCAATCCCTAAGGTTTATTGCTTGTACACATGACAAATCCATTGTGAACTGAAGTGGTTGTGGTGATTGCAGGGACTTGGCTGGCTGTTGTCACTTAGAGTGTCTGGCTGACTGCCGCCCTCCGGAAGGTTGGAATGCCACAGACCACTGGAGCAGGGGTGGAGGGAAAGGAAGCCCACTTATTCTGCCCAGAAGTGAGACCCATCATCACATCATAACTGGAGATGTCTGGGAAGTTCAGAGGAGCACAGAGAAGAGTTGGTTTTACTAGAACAGAGCATTACTGACTTTGCTGCAGAGAGTGAAGTATGCGTGGACGGTATGGTAATGGGCAGGAAGGGATATCAGGACCTGAGGAAGCCGGGGGTGCAGTGGCTGGTGACTCTGTCCGGCCAACCACATAAGAACAGAAGTTCACCTCCCTGAAATCACCTGTCCTCCCGCAAATGTGAGTCTATGCAAAACTCTCCCAAATACCAGCACTGGGGGAATTTGGAATCTTTTTTTTTTTTATTCAGACTTTAACCTGGTGAAAGGGTTCCATTTTTTTTCTTTTTTATTGAAGTATAGTTGATTTACAATGTTGTGTTAATTACTGCTGTACAGCAAAGTGACTCAGTTATACATATATATACGTTCTTTATCATATTCTTTTCCAGTATGGTTTATCACAGGATACTGAATACAGTTCCCTGTGCTATACAGTAGGATCCTCTTGTGTATCCATTCTATATATACTAGTTTGCATCTACTAACCCCAAACTCCCACTCCATCCCTTCCTCCCCCAACCCCCTTGGCAACCACCAGTCTATTCTCTCTATCCCTGATTCTGCTTCCGTTTCATAGATAGGTTCCTTTGTGTCATATTTTAGATTCCACATATAAGTGATATCATATGGTATTTGTCTTTCTCTTTCTGACTTACTTAGTATGATAATCTCTACTTGCATCCATGTTGCTGCAAATGGCATTATTTTGTTCTTTTTTATGGCTGAGTAGTATTCCATTGTATATATGTACCACATCTTCTTTATCCATTCATCTGTCAATGGACATTTAGGTTGTTTCCATGTCTTGGCTATTGTGAATAGTGCTGCTATGGAAATAGCGGTGTGTTGTATCTTTTTGAATTATAGTTTTGTCTGGATATATGCTCAGGAGTGGGATTGCTGGATCATGCAGTAATCCTATTTTTAGTTTTCCGAGGAACCTCCATACTGTTTTCCACAGTGGCTGCACTAACTTACATTCCCACCAATGGTGCAAGAGTGTTCCCTTTTCTCAACACAGAGAGGGTCCCAATTTGACAGCAAAGGGTGCCGAAGAAAAATCTTTTTTAAAGAAGTAGGAGGAGAGTAATTAGTAAAAGTCAATGTCTCTTTTTGCCTTATATTTGCGTTTTGTTTTTCGCATGTTCTGGTGCATGCGTGTGAGTTTAATTTTAGTACAATCAATATTAAATTAAAAATCAGAAGCAGTAGAGTAAAAATAAGACGGAAATCTGTAATTCTCCCATTGATCCCTGCCTTATATAGTACTTGAATTCCTTCTGCATGGAAACTTCTTTATTAGTAATGGTAAGAAATCCAAGCGTGGTGAATCTGAGTCTAATTTTAAGAATACATCGTTGGAATTTTCCCTTGTGGCAAAGAAGGCCCTGGTGTGTTCCAGACCTAAGAGTTTTAAGAACTAGAAGAAGATATCCTTGAATGCCTCACATACCCAAGAGAAGAGCTTGGGCAACCGAGTGAGGCGACCTTAAATGTTTTCCAGAAGGGGATTAAATGGTTTTCAGAGTTTAGCAAAATTGCCACCTGCCCTTGCCCCCGGCAGAGGAATACAGAAAAGATTTGGGGTTAAGCTTCAGCATTGTCTCTAGGAGAGCTACCCCTGCAAAAGGAACTTTTATTCCACTTCTAATCAGAGCTCCATTTTGATTAGCCTGGGCTTCTGTGCCCACCTTGAGAGCAGGTATGTGATTATACTGGAGATTTTGTGTTCCTCCAAGTACCCATGCAGGGTACTGTACATGAAAGAAACTTCTGGAATTCTCCAATTTCTAAAGGCTCCAGTTAAAAACTAGAGGATTCATATAATCTCATCTCTAATTGGGCCCCCATTCTTGGTTCTTTGGAAATGTGCTGTCCATGCCTCGGACACTGTCATTAACATTTTACAGGTGAGGAAACTGAGGATAAGAGAGGTCAGGCAATTTCCTAAGGTCACTTAGCTGGTAAGGGATAGAGCTGCTATGGACACCCACGTGTGTCAAATTCCTAACTCATGCTCTGTGTCTGACTGGCTGAAGCAAGCTTTGCTTTAAATTTCTTCAAAAGCTAGATCAGAATGGGAACAGAGATCAAGGGAAAGTGGAGTTAGGCTAACAATGCAGTAGAAGATAATGCAGGATATCTTCAGAGAGGAGACAGATATGGGAGAAAAAACAAAGGTTTGAGACATAAGGTCTTTGTACATTTGACAAAAATACATTTGAATAATATAGTCTCTGGGGTGTTTATTGCCATTTCGATAAAATTATTTGTCTATAACTAAAATTTCTATTTCTCTTCCCCTGGGATGCAGAGTTTCATGTTTACATCATCTTAAATTTATCTCTGGCAGTGACTGCCTTAGCCTGTGTTCTTGGTATAACCTCAATGGACGTCAAGGTGTAAAGGACTTCCTGACAAGTACACACTTTTCTTCTGAGTTGCTGGTGCCAATTAATTGTGCTGTACGGGGGGTATCGTGATGGTGAGGTTGAGTTCAAGTACTCTAGTATCATCTCTGATTGGTAATTGAGTTTCTAGTTTCTCTTTAAGAGTATAGCTGACTGAGATACATATATACATATAATTTTTTTTTAATTGGAGTAGACTTGATTTAAAATGTTGTGTGTTAGTTTCAGGTGTATACAAAGTGATTCAGTTATACATACATACATATTCTTTTTCATACTATTTTCCATTATGATCTATTAGAGGATACTGAATATTGTCCCCTGTGCTATACAGTAGGACCTTGTTGTTTATCTGTTTTATATATAATAGTTTGTATCTGCTAATCTCAAACTCCTAATTTATCCCTCCCCCCTCTCCGTGTCCCCTTTGGTAACCATAAGTTTGTTTTCTATGTTTGTGAGTCTGTTTCTGTTTCATAGATAAGTTCATTTGTGTCATATTTTAGATTCCACATATAAGTCGTATCATATGGTGTCTGGCTGACTGATGTATTTGCATTTATGGCACCCTGGCAGCATCTTAGCTTTTCTAGGACTCTCACAAGTTCACAGTGTGGGGGAGGGAGAAGGTGGTAAATTAATAGCTTGTTAGATTGGATGAGTCTGCTGCCATCTTGCCCAACAAGTTATGGATTCCTGATTTCATATCAGAGTTACATGGAGGTTGGCAAGAGCAGAGCCATGATGTGGTTTGGGTTGTGTGATCTGACCCCAGATCTCGTCTGCTTTGGGAGGCAGTGGGAATAGTGAAGTGGGCGTCGGCTATATTCCTGTGAAGATGAACTTGAGCATAGGCTAGCCAAGGGAAGTTAACCAGCATGACTGCCACAGTTAGCAGAAGGGCAGCAGGGTCCACTCCATACCAGCTGCTAGTACTGAAACCTATGAATATGCACAGTCATTAGAAAAATCACTAGGCATTTGAGGAGAATCAGGAACTAGTCTAGAAGAAGATCTAACTGGACAGTCAGAGTAATTGCTCCAGGGAAAGAGAGTTAAGATATTAAAGGATTGAGAAGAAATCCAAGTAGCATCCTTACTGAGTGTTGAGAATAAATGACATCTCTGAAAAAAGAGCAAGTTTGGGGCTTCCCTAGTGGCGCAGTGGTTGAGAATCTGCCTGCCAATGCAGGGGACACGGGTTCGAGCCCTGGTCTGGGAAGATCCCACATGCCGCGGAGCAACTAGGCCCGTGAGCCTGCACGTCTGGAGCCTGTGCTCCACAACAAGAGAGGCCGCGATAGTGAGAGGCCCGCGCACCGCGATGAAGAGTGGCCCCCACTCGCCGCAACTAGAGAAAGCCCTCGCACAGAGACGAAGACCCAACACAGCCAAAAATAATTAATTAATTAATTAAAAAAATAAATTAATTAAAAAAAAAAGAGCAGGTTATCATGCGAAAAAACTATGAGCAAGAAGGATTCTCAGACACTGAAAACGTTTCAGAAATTAAAAATATAAAAACTCACTAAAATAATTTTATTTCTTTTTTGTGCCTTTACCTGAATGGTTATATTTTCTCTAATGAAAATGTATTATTTTTTTGCGTTAGGACATTTCGATAAAGGTTATTAAAAGATTTAAAGTCTTGGGTTTCATTTCTTTTCCATTTTATTTTTAAAAATTATCTTCATTTTACATATGGTTTTCAGATTGCTGTAATTTAGCTTTTGATGGAAAAACTCTTATCAACTAGCCAAAGCTATTTTGATTATCAATTTCATTTTTAGTCACAGTAGAACCCTGTAAGCTACAACTCAAAAATTGGCCTTATGCATCAGCGTGCTAAAAATAAACACAGTGTATATCAATGTCTTTTTCTGACTCCAAATTCACATGCTCTTTAAGTATCTTTAGCTGAGTTGTCTGGAAACAATTGTGTTCTGGCACTACATCCTGCAAACATCAAGAAATCTGCAGGGCCAGGAAATATTATGGGTATTCCACAATTCAATATATAGAGCGAAACAACACTCTTGATGTATTTGCTATTTTTGAAGGCAAAGGAAGGAATCTGATTCTGACCAAGAAACCACTGCCAAAAGAATTATGGTTTAAGTAGCAGGTGTATTTTTCACTTTAGGGAATAAGATAAACTAAAATAACAGAAAAGACTAGGGCTCCCATTTTATACAATTTCACTTACAACCTAAAAACAACCATTCTTAATATTTTTCCTTTGCCAACTTTAAAGCAAGTAGAATGGAATCGAAGATAAAAAAACTGCAGGATAACGGGAAAAAACAGTGAAGCAAATACTCTGCTGGGAATTGCAGATAATACGAGAATGACAGATAGGGATGTGGGTGGCTGGGAAGTAGAACAGGAATCAATACTATGGCCTCACTATTATGATGGGGAATACTGGGTAAGGATAAAGAAAAGTACAAAAAGTGGAAAACAGACATTTTTTTCCCTCTCTACGCCATACTTGAAAGCACTGTTTTCATTTATTTAATGGAGTATTAAGAGCTTTGAGGGGAGAAGGGTGGAGGCCCTAAAAAGACCAACGTAAACAGGTTTTAGAAACATAAGAACTTGAAAGTACATGAAATAATTTACCGTCTCAAAACCTGAACTTGAAAGTACATGAAATAATTTACCGTCTCAAAACCTAAGTTGAATAAGGTGAGGGCATAAGAAAGCAAAATCAAACAAACAAAAAACCAAATAAAACATTAAAACATTGTATTTATTCGAAAGGAAAAAAGAAGAAAGGCTAATTCATTGGCTATTTGCAAACACAGGGGAGCAACCAGAGCTTGACAGGGGGGGCTGTTTTCCCCACAGTGAGAAGCTACAGGATAAGGACTAAACTGCAGCAGGGAAGATCCCTGTGTAAAAAGTCACTTCCTTGCGTGAGGTTATGTTATTAGATACTGACGTGGTTATCAGAGGGAGACCGTGGAATTCTCTAGCATTGGGGTGGGGGGCAGAAGAGGAGAGAAAAGGGGGCAAGGGGGAGAGAAAGCGAGGCAGAGAACTATGCAGATCTGGGATAGTTTCTTCTAAAAAACCAATCCCTCAAACAAAGGACCCTGCTACTTTTCAGTAAAGAGTTCAGACACACAGGACTCGCGTCTTAGGACGCTGGCTCTTTCTTTGGGAGTGGTTTCGAGAAGGATGAAGATGGTTCTGTGTGTGTGTGTGTGTGTGTGTGTGTGTGTGTATTATGGTCCTGTGAGTGCAGATCCGAGTGTCAAATTCCCGCAGGAGCTGGGAGAGGCATTGGTAGAGGAGTGGGTGTAAAGAAAGGAATGTCTGTGATCAAGGTAAAGAGCAACATCAGGGGGCTTCCCTGGTGGCGCAGTGGTTGAGAATCCGCCTGCCAATGCAGGGGACACGGGTTCGAGCCCTGGTCTGGGAAGATCCCACATGCCACAGAGCAAATAGGCCTGTGAGCCACAACTACTGAGCCTGCGCGTCTGGAGCCTGTGCTCCGCAACGAGAGGCCGCGATAGTGAGAGGCCCGCGCACCGCGATGAAGAGTGGCCCCCGCTCGCCACAACTAGAGAAAGCCCTCGCACAGAAACGAAGACCCATCACAGCCAAAAATATATAAATAAATAAATTAATTAAAAAAAAAAAAAAAGAGAGAGACATCAGAAGCAAAGAGTGGGTGGAATGAGGCGAAGAACAGGGATGTTACGAGGGGTGGGTCCTCCAGCCCAGCACACAGGTGTCTGGGGCTGCTGGCTCCATGCCTCCTACCCTAATTCAATCAACTCGACACCCTGTCATGTGGACAAAGACTGCCACATTTATCTTAGCACCCCCAGTACCGCGGACTATAATGGTAGAATAAATCTATGAATGAGTGAGTGAGAAGATGGAGCTTCTGCCTCTCATTACCTAGGGCAAGGATATTCAATAAAGGTGTAATGGGAAATGCAAATACAAGACATGTAAGTAATTTTAAATTTTCTCGTAGCCGCAGTAAAAACGGAAAAGGAAACAAGTGAAATTAACTTTAGCAATACATTTAATTTAACCAACATATTCAGAATACTATCGCTTCAACATGTAATCAATCTAAAAGTTGAGATATTTTAAATTCTCTTTTGAAGAACTAAGTCTTTAAACTCCGGAGTGAATTTTACAATTACATCACCTTTCAATTCAGACTAGTCACATTTCAACTATTTCAGCAGCCACAGGCAGCTAGTGGCTATTGTGTGGGATGGTGCAGCCCTGTATTCTGCCTGTATTTATATTTTAATTTTTGTAACATGTTGGCGCAAAAGTAAAATTACGGGGATTTCCCAGGCGGTCTGGTGGTTAAGACTTCCCCTTCCAATGAAGGGGGTGCAGGTTCAATCCCGGTTGGGAGAGCTAAGGTCCCACATACCTCGTGCCCAAAAAACCAAAACATAAAACAGAAGCACTATTGTAACAAATTCAATAAAGACTTAAAAAAATGGTCCACATCAAAAAAAAATCTTTAATTAAAAAAAGGGAAAATTACGTTCTTTTTACAATAAGCTAGCTAACTCATCCTCTCATTAAATAAAATGACTGTCCCTATGTAACCATTTGAAAGTTCTTAATAACTGTTTTATACATAAAACAGTTTTCTGAATCATCAACTATTGCAGAATTTCAGTCTTACAAAAGTAAATATATATTTGTGCATCAACTGACTGAATTTCAAGGGAACAGTTTAGGGACCAAAGAAGGTCTCCTTACTGAGCCTGAAAGGGCTCGGCCCCTGCAACATCCTCTCATGTAATCAGTCAGGTCTCCTACCAAGATAGCTCTGATTTGCTAATACTATGTCCTAGCCCATAATAATAATGATGAGGATAATTGATTTATTAAGCTATATATTAAGCAAATAATCCTATATTCTCTGAACATTATTGCATCAACTCACAATAACAATGTAATATAGGTACTATTACTCTTCCAAATTTGGAGACTATTATTTTTTTAAATTAATCTTTATTGGAGTACAGTTGATTTACAATGTTGTGTTAGTTTCTGCCATACAGCAAAGCAAATCAGTTATACACATACATATATCCACTCTTTTTTAGATTCTTTTCCCATCTAGTTCATTACAGAGTATTGAGTAGAGTTCCCTGTGCTATACAGCAGGTTCTTATTAGTTATCTATTTTATATGTAGTCGTGTGTATATGTCAATCCCAATCTCCCAATTTATCCCTCCCCACTTTCCCCCCTGGTAACCATAAGTTTGTTTTCTACATCTGTGGCCCTATTTCTGTTTTGTAAATAAGTTCATTTGTACCCTTTTTTTAGATACCACATATAAGCGACATCATACGATATTTGTCTTTCTCTGTCTGACTTACTGTACTCAGTATGACAATCTCTGTTTTAGAGTCAGCTCAGATTATACAGGTAGTAAGAAATCAATGAAGGATTCAAAGCCGGAGCTGACCTAGCACCAAGATCTGTGTGCCTGACTCGCACAGGCTCTGTCTGCCTCTCCTCACCCCCCTTGAGGCCCACCCAGCCTCACCCTCACTTCTCCAAAATCTTTCCCACTCAACCTCCTTCTCTGATCCTCTGTGAGCAGAATCAGAGCCAGTGCCTGGTAGAATCGGCTAATTTTTCCATTTCTGTTAAGGAATAACTCCCTCAACACCTATAACCCTCTAGGTCTAATTGGGACACTCTGGGCCCCCAATCTCACTGCCCTGCCTACAAAAAACCCCCGCCTCCTAAGGACCCACCCACAATCCTCCGCGGTGACGCCTTCTGAGGAGCAGCGGGACAGTGTGAGACCCAGGCACAACCTCGGCCAGAAGATCAAAGCCCTTCAAATGCTTCATTTTTCTTTGCTCCTCTTCCTCTCTTGCACAATGTCTCCAAAGCAGAAAACAACCCACCCTGGGTATAGGAGGACTTGAAAACTTAGCATTCCTAGGGAGGTAATGATTATGATTGATGCATTTTGCTTCTGAGTTGTCCACAGATCTGTGAACGTTGGGGAACTGTATTAGTTTCCTGAGGGTGCTGTAACAAAGTACCACAACCTGATGACTTAAAACAATAGAAAGTTCTTCTCTCGTAGATCTGGAGGCCAGAAGAGTGAAATCGAGCTGTTACAGGGCTGCACTCCCTTCGAAGGCTCTACGGGAGCCTTGCCTCTTCCAGCTTCTGTGGCTTGTGGCAGCATCACCCAACCTCTGCCTCTTAACGTCCTCCTTAATGTCTCTGTGTCCTTTTCTCTTCTTAAGGACACGTGTCAAGGGATCCATTGAACACCAGTGGATCACCAAGTGATCAGTGGATCACTCTAAATCCAGGCTGACTTCATCTCTAGATCCTTAACTGATTACATCTGCAGAGACCTTATTTCACATTCTGAGGTGTTGGGTGGACATGAATTTGGGGGGATACTGCTTGACCCACTCAGGGACATTTGTGCCAGGCAGAGCCCTCTCAAGTGACCGCTAACAGGTGCCCCACACCCACAGCGTTTGATGAAGCACCATTTTCCCCTTGGGTCTTGGTACCAAGAAAGATAAAGGGACGCAGAAAACTCCAAAGGTCAGGATGCTTCAAATTGAACGAATAAGCAGCCCTCATCCCCTCCTGACACCACTGTGTTTTTCACAAGGCGCTCACTTTCCAACAGAGCTTTGTGACAAAATTTCACCAGCAAAAGTGAATTTAAAAGAAAATCAAATATAAATTCCATCTCTTTCTTGGGAAGACTTCAAATAGTATCCTCCGTTAAGTATATTTACCTCCTCTCAACTCCTCTAGTACTTTATTTCTCCATTTGCTTTACCTTTAAAGTCAACATCAATTTATTGAACGTGTACCACATTCGAAACATTAGTCCAAATAAACTAAAGAGGGAGGTTGACCAGAAAGATAATTGTTGGGGAAGGGCTGGTGGGTTGCGGGGGGGAAGTTGGGGGAGAGGACATAAAATGACAGAGACAGTGTCCTCAATGGAATTTGCCATCTGGTGGAGAAAACGGGCATAGAAAGTGATTAAAGAAGACAGTGAAATAGGGCAGGCGCTGGGAGGGTTTGGTTAGCAAGCAGCCGCCTGGTTCCTTATTGGAACTCGGTATCACACGTATAGCATCTGCTTCTTCCCATAACATCTCTCAGGGGCAGCCACTAGGAGGAGCACTTCTGGGTCTGGCAGCAGGAGAATCCTCTTAACGGTCCTTCCCTGTTTCTACTTTATCATGTGATCCTTTGAGAACCAGTCTTAGCCTTTCTCTTATTAGTAGTTCTTCAAAGGAAAGCCTATTAGAATCAGTGTGGGTGGGGGGCCCTTTGGGCACACACAGTTGAGAAGCAGCTCCAGGTGTCACCCCCCCATTCACTGAGAACAAATGTGAGTAGATGGGGACAAGGACTTTCTGAGTTGTTGTCTTTGCCACCTCGGGGCATATACACAAGGCATTGTCACGGAAGGCGGTTGAAGAATGTTCGTTGCGGGCATGAACCAATGGATAAATAGTATCATGTGATGCCAACTATGCAGCAATTGCTGGATGATTCCCCCTTAGCTGCTGTGGTTGGCCAGCTCTGAAACGTGCCACGGGTTCCTGTCTCCCACCTGACATGCCCTTGTGTAACGCCCTCCCCTTGAATGTGAGCTAGGCTTACTGCTGGTCTCTAATGAATAGAAGCTGGCAGAAGCAATGGGGTGTCACTTCTGAGATCTGGTTACAAAAAGACTGTGGCTGCTATTTTGGGCACATCCTCTCTCTCTTTTTCTGCCTATGCACCCTCATCTCTCTCTCAGAGCTCTCGCTCTGGAAAAAGCCAGTGGTCTTGTTGAGTGGCCCTTTGGAGAAACCCATGGGGCAAGGGATGGGTGTCTCTGGCCAGCAGACAGCAAGGACCTGAGGCTGTCAGTCCAGCAACGCTAGAGGAACCGATTTCTGCCGACAGTCACAGGAGTGCGCTTGGAAGTGGACCCTCCCCTCTTTGAGCCCTGGGGTGACGGCAGCTCTGGCCAAGAGCTTGACTGAAGCCTGTGGGAGACCCTGAGTCAGAGGCCCCCAGCTGAGCCTGGATTCCTGACCCACAGAAACTGAGAGATAATAAATGTTCTGAAGCTGCTAAGTTTTAGGGTAACTTGTTATACAGTAATAGATGATTAACACAGTTGCTCACAATTCATATGCCCAACCCAGAGGCCTCACATGAGACACAGAATTCCTGAGCAGGTAGAGAACCTTGGAGGCCATCCAACTCCTTCCTTGCATAGATGTACAATGTACAGATACAGGCTCAGAGAAGGGGGGTTGACCTGACCAGGCTGTATGGCAAAATCAAGGTGTCTGGTCCTGGATCCTAAGGACACCCAGTGCCCTGTGCACTATTTGGTAGCTGCCTCAGCTGAGAAACTGGTCTTTGCACCAAATGCACCATGAGAGAACTGTCATGTCAGCGATTCCAGTTCTACACCAGCCGCGGTTTGTCTACATTTTGAGAACTCTGCGTCACAGTAATTCTGAAAAAAGGAAAGATATTTAATATATACTCAATATATATTGTTATAAAATGTAACATAATTATATATCACATAGCATACCAATTATATATTACATAATGTATGATGATGATATGAATTGTAATAATAATAAATTATACTTTTATAACTCCTTACATTTAAAAATCTTTCACATATGCCATCTTTGAAATAATCACATGGGATGAGTAATTATTTATATTTTACAGGTGAGAAAACTGAGGCACAAGCATGTTAAGTCATTTGCCAGTGTTCACAGCCAGGTCCTGAACCCAGGTCTCAGATCCCAGGCTCCTCGGGCCACTGCTCAACTGTCACGACCTTTTAGGGCCCTCCTCAAAGGTCTGGTGCCACCCCCAGGCCAATGCCCTTGACACGCCAGCTGTTCTTTTTGGCCAGGCAGCTCTCCCACCTCCATCCTAGTGTCATCTCCAACATCCCCATAAGATTATGCTTTGTGAAATAAAGAATAGTTTCAAAATTTGTGTGTGTGGGTGTCCCAGATCTCAATGACAAATAACAACAATCAGTAATAATAGTCAAGGGAGTTTTTAAAAAAAGCAAACATTTTTGCAGAATAGCATTCCCACTGCGGCTTCCACCCAGGCTTTTAAAAGTCAGAGTCTGTTTTCTCAAAATCAGCAGGAAGCCTCCCTGTCTCTTGTACTCTTTGGTGAAATCCTTTTAAACAGCGGAAGCACCACGCGGAGGCTTGAAAAGGTCTCATTTGAGACGCGTTTGACTTAGTGTCCTTTGCACAACTCAGTCCTAGGATGTGACAACAGACTTCCGCATGAGGGCTATCCATCCTCCGGACCCCCCCTTCCGCCCCCCAGGAAACCCTTTCATAGCCACAGACTTCACGAGGCCATCAGGCTCCTCCAGTCCTCGGTCAGGGCTGCGCTGTGTGTGTGTGGCGCACTCGGGAAATTCCAGCTCCCAGAAGATACAGCACACCACGGGCCACTTGGCAGAATTAGCAATGACCTCTAACCTTACAACAAACTGAAAAACAAACAAATCACCTCAAGACATCTCCATAAAGGAGCCTGAGATTTATGTCAGCAATAGGACCTCTGAATACAGTATCGTCTCTTTCTTCTTGCTCTGTCCTCACTTCTCTCTCCTGTGACACACACACACACACGCTCATCTGTGCATGTGTGTGTGCACATTTACACACCTACATCCCCCGTTACTCCCACTCCCTGTTCACTTCAGATCTCTTTATTTAAAACCTCCTTCACCTGGTTATTTCACTTTTATTTCTAACTTGCACTTGCTGTGCCCCCAACCTGAATTTATTAACTGCTTCCTTTTTTTCCTCATAAAATTTTCTATAAGACATTTCAACATTTCGGCTAGTCCATCAATTCCATTTTTTTTTTTCCTTTGAGAACCCCTCCCAGAACCATTGGCGCTCCTGACCCACTCTGGACTTGCTGGTCTTTAGACTTCTTGCACAGCTGGAACACCACTTTGGGAATTTCATTCACCACTTTCCTGTTGAATTCTCATATTTTCTGAATTCTATGTCCTCCACTATCTTGATAGTTTTCCTTATTTCTACGGGGAACATCTTGCGGTTACTTTTTAAGAAGGGGTGCGCAGGAAATCAGTTTTTGAGACCCCACCCTTCTGACAATATCCTCCTTTTATGCTGACCCTTGATTGACAGTCTGACTGGGTATATACATTTCAAGGTTCTAAATAATTTTCCTTCAGAGCTTTTAGGCTATTGCTCTTTTGTTTCCTGGTGTCCAGTGTAGCTATTGGAAAATCCGATGCCATTCTGATCCATGTTCCTTTGTATGTGGTGTTGTTTTTCTCTCTGAAAGCTTTTTAAAAAATTATTATTAATTTTCTTTTTATCTCTGGTATTCTGGAATTTTCCAATAATATGCTATATGAGTTATCTTAATATGTTAACATGAGTTAATATGAGTCTGTTTGCAATTTATTGAGCAGCCCTTTCCAAATAGGTATTCATACAATTTTCTTACATTATTGTTTTGGTAATTTTCTTTCTCTCGTTTTGTCTGTTTTCTCTTTTCAGAACTCAATGTATTTCCTAGGTTGAAACAGTAAATTTTTCTCTTATTTTTTCCACCTCTTTGTCTTTATGCTTAATTTTCTGGGAGATTGCATTGATTCTATCTAATTTTTAATTTTCGAGAGCACTCTCTGAATCTTAACTATTCCTTTTTGAAATCTTTCTATTTTTATTTTATTAATGCAACATATTCACGTATCTCTCTAAGGGTATTTACTTTTTTTTTTTTTTTAATAATTTTATTTATTTATTTATTTATGGCTGTGTTGTGTCTTCGTTTCTGTGAGAGGGCTTTCTCTAGTTGTGGCAAGCGGGGGCCACTCTTCATCGCGGTGCGCGGGCCTCTCACTATCGCGGCCTCTCTTGTTGCGGAGCACAGGTCCCAGATGCGCAGGCTCAGTAATTGTGGCTCACGGGCCCAGTTGCTCCGCGGCATGTGGGATCTTCCCAGACCAGGGCTTGAACCCGTGTTCCCTGCATTGGCAGGCGGATTCTTAACCACTGCGCCACCAGGGAAGCCCCAGGGTATTTACTTTTTAAAGGGGAAAATTTCCTCTGTTTTCTGCACTCTCTTCTCCTTCCTCTGGGTTCCTCTTTACTCTTTGTTTTCATCTGTCCCTAAAATGGCTATAACTCTTGGCTGTCCATTTCTAAGGGGGAAATAAAAAGAAGCAACGCAGAGTTTCTTGGAATCTCTGTATGCACAGGTGAGATGTGTCAGTGGGGAGCAGTGAAGTGGTCATTTGAGTTTGAAATAACACCTATAAGTCATTCTCTGGAGTTTTGTTCTCTGAGGGCTTCAGTTTCTGTAAGAGGAGCCCTCCAGTTTCCTGCCTGTGTGCTCTGTGCCCAGCTGTCAAGGTCATGGGAGCGAGCAGAGTAAAGACCACCCACCATTCAGTATTCTCCCTTTCATCTAATTCCTTCATTTTTGTCCTCCACTAAGTCTGGGATCTGGTTCAGTACTTCTTCCTTGAGTTCTCAATAAATTAAAATTCGTTTCTCCTGCTTGGGGCAGAAGTTGGGGTGGAGAGATGTTTCTTAATTTCCTGACAAAATCACGTGGGATAGAGAGCCTTGGAGTGTAGCCACTCCATACACAATCCATTTTGTTTAACCCTATGCCTCACCTCCACTGTGCCATATCTCACTGAGAGCCTGAGAATCTCAGAGATTCTCTGGATAAAAGTGGATTCTCGTCCCTAAGGCTCGTTTAGTTAGGGCTTCCTCTGCTAAATCAGTTACTGCAGCTCTATCTGCCTCTGTCCCCCCAGGATGTGTTGAAATTTCTTGTCTCCAGATATTTAATCCTCTAGTCTCTTTATCCTGTGGATAAATATATTATATATTTTTTTATTCTTTTATCTTCATTTTATCAGGGTCGTGAGTGTGAGAGGAGGCATATGCATCTGTTCAACCTGCTGAGTTTAACCTGAATTCTTCAATGGGCTTATTGAATGCTGGTGATAAAACTAATGAAGAAACCTAGCATGTTCCCTGGGAAGCTAGGAGTCCAAGCAAGCTAGACATATGGCATCAGATGCCACATCACAGTTAAAATCTAGTGGGTGAATGAAGTATCATACGGTTTAACCCAGTAATGCCACTTGGGAGGCCCAGGCTTAAGAAAACAACTCACAAAACTTAAAGAAAAACCCCTTCTGTTTAAAAGTGTTTAGAGCTGTATGAACTATATTAGAGCAGCTTAAAAATGCTATAGCTTAGAACTGGAACTATTCAAAATGCCCAGCGATGGGTAAGTAGTGGACTATGGTGTGTTAATGAAAAAAAAGAGGTTTGGGAGGGATTGACAGGAAGGAGTTGCAAGACAGCTTTCTGGAGTGATGGAGATGTTCTGTATCTTGTTTGCAGAGGTGGTTCCCTGACAATGTCCATAAGCTAAAACTCATCTAACAGTACATTCAAAATGTGCACAATTGACTGGATATAAAGTGCGCCTCAGTAAAGTTGATTTCATAATTACGCCTGTTATGGATATCCATTACCTTTAAGATGAAGTACAGACTGCTAGTCAAGATGCTCTACAGACTGTCCTCTAATTGCTCACCGGCTTGTTCTCCTGAACTCCTGTTAAATATCCCTCCTGTCGGAGGAACGGTCCATTTTCTCCCAATATTCTATGCTTCCCTCTTCTCTGTGTGTTGACCCATGCCCTTGTCTATGCTCATACTGCTTCTTTTTTTTTTTTTTTTAACCCAGATTTTTTAATATTTTATTCAAATCCCATTTATTTTAAATTTATTTATTTATTTATTTTTGGCTGTGTTGGGTCTTCGTTTCTGTGCGAGGGCTTTCTCCAGCCGCGGCAAGCGGGGGCCACTCCTCATCGCGGTGCGCGGGTCTCTCACTATCACGGCCTCTCTTGTTGTGGAGCACAGGCTCCCGACGCGCAGGCTCAGTAATTGTGGCTCACGGGCCCAGCCGCTCCGCGGCACGCGGGATCCTCCCAGACCAGAGCTCGAACCCGTGTCCCCTGCACCGGCAGGCAGATTCCCAACCACTGCGCCACCAGGGAAGCCCAATACTGCTTCTTTTAAAATGATTCAAATCTTCTCTGCTCCAGAAGGAAGCCTTTTCCAACCACTGAGCACAGAAAGACTATTGTTTCTTTTACTCTCTTTTATTTTTTGTCTTTACCAGTTATTTGGCACTTCAAAATGTACTGCTTTGAAAGGACATATATACACTACCAAATGTAAAATAGATAACTAGTGGGAAGCAGCCGCATAGCACAGGGAGATCAGCTCGGTGCTTTGTGACCACCTAGAGGAGTGGGGTAGGGAGGGTGGGAGGGAGACACAAGAGGGAGGAGATATGGGGATATATGTATATGTATAGCTGATTCACTTTGTTATAAAGCAGTAACTAACACACCATTGTAAAGCAATTATATGCCAATAAAGATGCTTAAAAAAAATGTACTGCTTTGAGATATCTCTTTTATTGTCTTGCACTATTTTAACTTCTGTGTTGATATTTCCCTTTTCATGTGTGCATGTCCTATTGTCCTGAAAAAGATGAATTTTCTAGAGAGCTCTAAGTATGTGGTTTACAACTTTACGTCTTTCCTAGTGTCTAGCATAATGCTATACACAGAGTTGACAGTTAATAAATATTTGCTGAATGAGGAGGGATAGGATAATAAATCATGTAGACATTTTAAAGAGAAGAAACGGGGGATTTTGAAGCAGGAGAGAGAAGGATTTGCTTTACCAGTAAGAATTGGTAGGACAGAATCATCCAAAGAATATACTGAATTCACTGGAGGTGCAAGTCATTTATAACCTATGTTTTGTAAAGGATATACGTTATAATGAGATCAGCATAATTTGTAAAATGAATCCACAGAACCTATGGGACTGCTAAAAACAGTCTATAAGTAGGATTGACAATTTTAAACTCCAGTGTTTCCTGAATTTATTCCCGTGGATTTATTGCTAGAAATCCTGACATGGTCCCAGGAGGCAATATCTTGAGCTATAGATGGCATTCTTCTTGTCATCTTCTCTCCTTGCCTCAGTGTCATCGGATAACAAGCACTTCTGCAACTCTAGGTAGAATGTATATGCAGCAAACAGTAGGGATGAATTCAGCCGTAACATATGCTACACATTTATTATGCACAGCTTGTTAGATCCTGATTTCTGATCTGCCATTTTCCCCCAAGGAATATAGACTTCCAGTGTGGCAAAAATAATATGGCTGTTTTAAAGGGCAGCCTATTTATATAAAATGGGTCCCCCTGAACTCATCCATAAATCATCTATGACTTTTCTTTCACTTACTCACTGGATGAGTGTATTTATGATACGTAAGTCTTTATGGCATAGGATTTATTTTATCAGAGAGAGAGAGAGAGTACCTGCGCAGAAATTGGATGGCCTCACCAGCCCCCTGCCACCATTTGCGGTAATGAGGGCTGTCCTCACCGATTTACTTTGCTGCCTGACAGACAAGATGACTGTTTGTTTTATCACTGTTGCCCACGCCTATCAACCCACCCTCCAATTTGATGACTACCATGGCAAGATATATATATATATATATATATATATATATGTAAATATATATATATTTACATATATATGTAGCAGATCTCCTCAGGGACTATAATTATTCATCTTTCAGAAGCCACAAGTTCTATAATGGATGAGTGCTTCAGACAAGAAACCAGTTTATAGGTTTATCTCATAAACGAAAGAGTAATTTGCCTTTATTGGAGGAATAGGCCACTACCATTTAATGGATGAGTTGTAAGTATCAAGAAAGATTGGGTAAATGTATTTGTGACTCAGGCACATAAATGTTGTTCTGATATTGCTGCATAGAAAACAAACGCTAATGTATTCAGTCCATCAGACCATACCATGATTTGGAAAATCCAGAGGCCTGTCATGAAGCCTCAGCCTGTTGTCTTGAGTTATGAATGACCCTTAAATTCATATCACTATGGCTGCTATTGGAAACACCTGCTTTCATAATATTTTTAAGCCCAGGAGTCGATCAAGGCACTCAAGCTGTTACTGCCATCAGAGAAGAGGGCTTAAAATATCCACTGGGGCATGTCTCTTGGTTTCCCATTGAATCTCAAGTTGAACATGCAATCCATTTCACCCTCTCATGTTTAGGTATCATGGAAGCTAGTAGTGAATTTTTCACCATTTGCTTTGCAGTCTTCTGTTGATTTTCACTAATAGAGCTTGTTTGCCCACTGAAACATTTGAATGTTATTTTTGCCAAATAATAAAATGGTTCTGCTCAACTGTGTTCTGATCTGTCTTAGTCAAGGCTCTTTAGAATCGAGAGAAAACAAACCAACCCAAGCGAGCTCTTATGGAGAAATGTCAGGTCATTTCATGGCTATGTATGGATTCAGGAGCTGACATGAAGAGCCAATATTCCCCAATATCTCAGGAACATATAATCTCTCTTATCTCTGGCTCTCTCTGCTTTCCTCTCATTTGTCTCCTCTTCTCTTTTGGTCAGCTTCTTCTCTTATTCATCTTGCCCATGACCCAATAAGACCACAGCTCCAAATCTATATCATGACCTCTGCCTCACTACAGTCTCTACTGCGAAGTTCAAACTCTTTTCCTGAGAATCTGGTTGGTCTACCTTCGTCATGGGGCTGCTACCTTTGGGATGCAGTTTCCAAGGCCCATGGATAGAGTGGGTTCTCTAGAAGGGGCCCCAAGAAGCACAGGCCACGAAACCCAACAAATCCTAAGCTTCCCATCATGCTCTGACTTCACTCTATTGTCTTGTAATTACTTCTTCAAGCTGCTTTGGAAATAGGAGCAATTATATCACATGTCTGTACTCTTGAATAAACACGGAACTGCCATTGAGTTACGGTTTTCCAGTTCTGCAGAAACCATACAATTGAAGCAGTTTCTGGAAGTTTCTAGGTCAGGGCTGTCAATCTGTATGTTCTCTACCTGAGTTCTCTTTCTTGGCCGCATTTGGGGGCCAAATATTTTAACCATCAATGACAGTGCAGTATAGCTAGGAGGGCAGGGCTTGGACCTGGCAAATCTACCACAAACTGGGACCCTAGCTCCCCTAATGCAAATTTTGTTAAGGTCTTTTGTTCAGGAGATAGGTGACTGGGATTGCTTCTACTGCTTTCAGCAAATATATACAAAGTAAAATGAAGTCTGTGGGTCTGGATGGGAGAATATAAGTCAAATGCCAAGACCAGACACCGGTCCCTTGATAGCCTGGTAAGAGATAGGTAAAGAAGGGTCACTGTGCTGTGGCAAACTCAAAAAGGGATTCAATCCCCAATGAACATGCTTCTGTCATGCTACACTGTAGCTCATGTAAAAATCTGTCTTCCTGAAAGAGCTTAAGATCCTTGAGGGCATAAATGGTAGACCAGTTGTTTGTGGATTCCAGGAGCCATCGTAGTACCTGGCACATGGTAGGTACTCAGTGATGTTTGCTCATCAAATGAATGGGTAGACTGTATAAGCTGCCTTCTTTGCTGACATCAGCATGGGCATCCTTAAAAGGCTGCTTTTCTTTTTGTACCTTCCTGTGTGTGTAGGAATATTGAGCTGATTAATCATCCTAATTAAAATTTAAATGTATTTTCTAATCTTAGGCAATTTCAGGAAGTGTTTTTTTCATTGTCAGCCTTCAAAAGAACTGCTTTCATTTTACATTTTCTAGTGATAGCACTTTATTGTGAGTTAAAGAAATATGTCTTGCTAAGTGTTTAGACCTATAGCATTTAGAAACTGTTCCCTGCCATGTTCGCCTACTTAAACCTGTCCTCACCATTTACTCCCATAAGTCATTTTATCATTTTTTTCTGCTCCTTCTGGTCAAAGGCACCTGTCTGCACAGCGGGGTCTATAGTCAAGCACTGACCTTCTGCAGCCCCTGTGTAGGCCCTGCCTCCTAGTCCCCAAATGCTGTATTTCATATATCTTTGCCTTTAAAAAACTTATTGCCATTTTTAAAACAAAATAAAACATGTTTATTATAGATATTTTAGGGGAAAAAAGATAAGCAGAAATAAAATAACCAATGAGCCATAGTTCCCATCACCCAAAAATCATTTTTTTTTCCAGCCTGTTTTCCATGCCCATAGGATTCTTATTTTAAATAAACACAAGATAACATTTCTTTACATGTATCCCCAAATACCAATAGCCCTATTCCACATCCCCATAGCAGTAAACCTGCTGAGTTTGGTGAGTGGTACGCAAGCCATCTGTGACCGCTAGATATGTGATTCACCTTAATTTTAGGATTTAAGTCACATTTTGTCACATTCAAATATTATGGCACTTTTGGACCTGTTTGGTTTATTTTCTGGATTCAGTTAGCATGAGCTGAGGAGTTAATCGACAGCCTTCTGACTCCCTGAGTATGGGCAATAATAAAAATGTTAGAAAAGGAGGGGCATCTTCTGTTTTCAGCAGTGCAGGCAGATTAGATGCCCTGAACAGCCCTCTTGATGGAAACAAGTTAAATATTAAACAGTTTTTAAAATCTTATAAATTCATTGTTAAGCTGGCATGAAAGTAAGGGCTTCTCAGAGGTGAGAATTGAAGTAGATGTAAAACCTTGGGTGCACGGAAGCACCCAGGCTGGCTTCTGTACTGAGACCCTGTACTTGTGTTTCGGCAGAGGCATGGACGCAGGGAACAGACTGAAGCTGGGGAAGCCTTCAGAGGTGATGTCAGATAAGCCAGGACTTTGAAAGGCTACTCTCTCAAGACAGTGGAATATGAGAAATGAAGTCCACCATGTAGAAGGGGTATTAGGGTGGATTTGCCTGCCTCGAATTTGGTGCTGGGAATGAGAAAAACAATGTTTACTATCTCCCCTGACAATTCATAACCACAAACCAGCCCACGTTTTTTTTTTTTTTTTTGCTGCACCGCGTGGCTTGCAGAATCTTAGTTACTCGACCAGGGATCAAACTCGTGCCCGCTGCAGTGGAAGCACGGAGCCCTCACCACTAGACCACCAGGGAATTCCCCCACATTTGGGTTTTGAAGGCAAGAAAGAATTAGGGAGGGAGGAGAACAGAAGATTGAGATACAAATGGGAAAAGAATAAGACTGTGAAAGTAAATTAAAATACAGGTAGACATTGTAGAATTTTCCTCAGCTAACATCTTTCCAGTAGAATACCTCTTGGTTTTTAATAACCAAATACCATAGAATTTACATACCTTTGAATACATTCTTTATCAGCCGGTGGTTATACAGGAGCAATGTCTAATTACATTACAAATTAATCTATTTTTAACAAAATGACGTGCTGGGATGGTATCAGGTTACATTCCAAATACAATGGATAAATCATCAGAATCACATGAAGAGTTCTGGAAAAGCATGCAGAGTTCCAACAATGGGGATGCCGGTTCTGAGCGAAACATCACAGCCTACACTCAGTGGGAACCACCCTTTGCCATGGTGTGCTGGTCCGGAACACATCTCCAAAGTGCCTGTCAAGTTTAGCTCGCATTTTGGAGTAGTGATGAATGAGTTACACACACACGCGCACACACACACACACACACACACTCTCTCTCTCTCTCTCTCTCAGAAAGCATTGAAGAAAAGTGTGGAGGATAGAGAAAACAAATGTAAATAATAGGAGTTTGAACCAAGCTCCTTTTTACAAACTTTTTCATCCTTATACATTAGTCATCTCCTTTGAAAATTTCTGACGGCTTTCTTGTTCAGGAGGTTCTTCAGCAGCTCCAAATGATAGAGGATTTCTATCAGCTTCTGAGTTGGAAAGTTTGCTTGAAATGACCAGTTTTAAATCCACTCATGCATATCAGCACTTTCTACAACGAGGGACCATTCCTCCTGTGGTCCTGCTCCCTTCTCAGTTTTCTTCAAAGTATCAAGTTTTCTCCTCACTCGGTGAATTACAGTTTATTGTAGGTAACTGCCGTGTTTTTATAGGAAAATTTTCACTGCATTTTTTTTCTAACAAATTTATTTATTGCAGTTATTTGCTTTGCCATATTGGAAACATAATGTTCATGGTATGCATGCAGAGTTTCATGTTTGGTAATCATAAAACAATGCTTTAAGCATTTCACATCCTGATATGATAGTTTGTTATTTGTATTTAAGCATTTTACTTAAGAAAATTGGTTGGGAGCTAGGGTTAACATGTAATGCATTATACATTTTTCTCATTTAAACTACCAGGAAATAGACTCTCAGTGTTTTCATGCAAAATATCTGATGTTTTAGGAATGTATTTTTTTTTCTTTTTTTTTTTTTAAATTAATTAATTAATCAATTTTTATTTTTGGCTGTGTTGGGTCCTCGTCTCTGCGCGAGAGCTTTCTCCAGTTGCCGCGAGCGGGGGCCTCTCCTCATCGCGGTGCGTGGGCCTCTCACCATTGCGGCCTCTCTTGTTGCGGCGCACAGGCTCCAGACACGCAGGCTCAGTAGTCGTGGCTCACGGGCCCAATTGCTCCGCGGCATGTGGGATCCTCCCAGACCAGGGCTCGAACCTGTGTCCCCTGCACCGGCAGGCAGATTCTCAACCACTGAGCCACCAGGGAAGCCCTAGGAATGTATTTTTGACATTAGAAGGTGCGATGGTTAATTTTATGTGTCCACTTGACTGGGTCACAGTGTGTTCAGACATTTGGCTAAACATTATTTCCAGGTGTGTCAGTGAAAGTGTTTCTGGATGACCTTAGCATCTGAACTTGGAGATGGAGTAGAGCCCTCTCCTATGAAGGTGGCCACCATCAAACCTGTTGAAGATCTGAATAGAACAGCATGGCTGGGAGAGGTAGAATTTGCCTTTCCTGCCTGACTGCTTGAGCTGGACATTGGTCTTCTGCCATTGGACTGAGACTTACTCTGGTTCTTAGGCCTTTGGCTTTGGATTGAATTACACCATCCACTTTGCTGCGTCTCCAGCTTGCAGGGGGCAGATCATGGAACTTAGCTTCCATGATTTTGTGAGCCAATTCCTCACAATAAATATCTTAACATAGATAGATGATAGATAGACAGATCTTTTATATCATTAATTGCAATAAATGTAAATGTTTGAAACACTATAGGTAAAATATAAAGATGGCTAGGTTGGGTTTAAAAAAAATACAGCCGTATACTATTTACAATAGACCACATGCTTCACAAAGACACATAAATACTTAGAACCAAAAGATAGCAAAAAGATATATTGACTAAATAATCAAAGGAAACCTGGGGCAGCTATCTTAATATTAGATAAAAGCTACTCAAAGAAATAAGAAATAAAGAGAGCCACAACATAACATTAAAAATTTTAATTCACCCTATAATTATAATGAATCTAAGACATGCACAAAATAACACAGTTTCAATATATGTAAATCGAAAGTTGACAGAACTACAGAGAACAATTGACAAATCTACTAGAGTAGTACTCTCTAAAATACTAATAGATCAGGTAGACAAAAAGTAGTAAGAATATAGGAGATATTAACTGAAAAATTAAGTTTGATCTAATGGTCATTTTTAAAAAAAGAACATTTAATGGTTTGAAAATACACATTCTACATACTAATGTGTAGCCCACATGAAGCATTTATAAAAACTGAATTCTTACCAGGACAAGAGGCAGCCCAACAATTTGTTATCATTCTCTGATCATCACGAAATTAATTTTGAAATAAGAAAGGCTAAAAGTATAGGGGGAAAGTTGGTAAATGTTGGCTACATTAATATTAAGGATGACTGTTCACTGAAATACATCAAACAGAGAGTGAAAAAGCAGGTCAAAAACTAGGAGGAGACGTATAACTCAAAGGATTATATAAAGAACTCCCAGAAATCAACAGGGAAAAAAGTAAGCAGCCCATACAAAAGTGAGAAAAAGTTACTAACAGAAGAGAATTTCAACTGTCCCTTAAACACATGAAAAGATGCTCAAACTAAGTAATCAGGAAATGTGAATTAAAACCACAATGAAGTAGAATTTTACAACCACTGGAAGGGAAAGGTGAAAATCTAAAAGTTGGTCAATACCAATGCAGGGTGTAGATCAAACAGGATCCTTCATCCACTGCTGGAGTGAAACAATATGCTATTTGGGAACACCTCTGTAGATGGGAACATTATAAAGAAGGGCAAGGGAATGAGCAATGCAAAATTCAGGATGGCAGTTATCCTTGAGGGGAAAGAGAAGGAAGGATGATGGTTATCATTTATTAAACTACACAGGTATGGTTTGTACATCCTTTTGTAGGGATGCTATGTTTCACAATTAAGAAAAATATGAATGAAGTTAAAGGCTGTTATCAGCTAATACCAAAAGTCATTCTGATACTTGGTAGGTATTGTGTTATGGTTGACAGAAAGTCATTATGCTGTTAATTTGTCTCTCATCTTCTTTGTGCTTTTTCTACCGGCCTGAGCTTTAGTCAATTAAACCAACCCTGCACATTAAATTTCAAGACGTGTGTTGCCTATTGATCACAAATATGAAACACCTTGTTTACTGCAGAACTTTTCAAGGCAGAAGAGCCATGAACCTAAGACTGTTTAAACTAACATTCCTAATGCTGAATAGTATGGTCTAATATTACTTAAATCTCTTAAACATTTTCTTTAGTCACACTGTGGTTTTTCAGAGTTTTTAGTTTTATCTGGCATGATTTTTCCCATAAAATCATGCTGTTCATGTAGTCTGGTGTGTCTGTGAACTTTCTAAATTATGATAAAGTATTAGTTTTAAATTTCTTTTAAGATGATTTCAATCATTTTAGAAGCCTTAAGGTAAAGAAGATCAAACCATTTCTCTTCTTCTTGCGATAATTACCACTCTTATTAAACCCATATCTAGTCAAGCCTAAGGTTTTATAAAGATTCTGTAGTAATTTATTAAGTCAACCACTCAAAGCTTCCTTTACTTGGTCCTATTGAATCACCTCAAATATCTGTCTATGCCTACAGACTTCTAGGACCATCTGTCTCTTATTTGAATTAAATCTATACTGTCTGACTTTATATATAGATATTTGGGGTTGGCTGTATAGAAGCAGCTACTGAGAGCAGGCATCAGTGGCTACAGTTTTATTCTTGGACTTAACCCAGGGTCTCTGGAGGAAGGAAGGCATTTCTACCTTTTTCCCTAATATCTTGAACTCTGTCTTCAATTTCCTTTTTTTCCTTCCTTTCTATAATAATTCCCTCCCACTTCATAGCTCCCTCTATCTCTTCCCGGAGAGGAAAAAAATGCCTACTCCCCAAATATTGACATATCACGTTTCTTAAAAACCGAACAATAAAAACTTCCTGTGACATCAATGAGCCATTCAACTCCGGTTCATTCCATCTCTCTTTGGTTCACTAGCAAACCCTCTGAATTACTGTAAACTTCATAGCACTCCCTTCTTCATCTCGGGGCACAGCCCACCTGGTCACCTCTCAGACCTCATCTCTTTCTTTCTCAAACCGGGCTTCCACCACACTGGTCTCCTTACTGCTCCTCACTGTCAAGGGCGCCCCTGTTTCTGGCTTTAGCATTTGGTTCTCCTTCTGCCTCGATGCTCTTCCCCATATATTTGTAGAGTTTCCTCCACGCCTCTGCTCAGGTGACCCTCTGGTCACTATGTTAAGAAAAACCCAAATAACAAAATAGCACCCCCTCCCACCCCAGCCTCTTTAGATTGGGTATTTTTCTTTCTAGTATTTCTCACTACCTGCCATATATTTATTGATTGTCTGCAAACACAATAAAAAAGAAAGACCTTGTGCCTTTTGTTCCCTCTTAGAATAGTGCATAGTTGGAGCTGAAGAAGTATCTGTGGATTGAATCAATTAATGAATGTTGAAAGTGCCCCGTCTAAGTTCAGTAATGATTCCCTTGTTTCTCTGAAGTCCTGCTCATCTCACTGTTGCATTTGCTTCCTTTTTTTTTTGGCCACTCGGCTTGTGGGACCTCAGGTCCCAGACCAGGGATCTAACCTGGGCCACGGCAGTGAAAGCCCAGAATCCTAACCACTAAACCACCAGAGAACTCCCTGCATTTGCTTCTTTTTTTTTTTTTTTTTTAATTTTTATTTATTTATTTTTGGCTGTGTTGGGTCTTCATTTTTGTGTGAGGGCTTTCTCTAATTGTGGCAAGCGGGGGCCACTCTTCATCGCGGTGCGCGGGCCTTTCACTATCGCGGCCTATCTCGTTGCGGAGCACAGGCTCCAGACGCGCAGGCTCAGTAATTGTGGCTCACGGGCCTAGTTGCTCTGCGGCACGTGGGATCTTCCCAGACCAGGGCTCGAACCCGTGCCCCCTGCATTAGCAGGCGGATTCTCAACCACTGTGCCACCAGGGAAGCCCCACCTGCATTTGCTTCTTATAACACATCCTTTCTCCCAACTTCTGTGATATTTGACTCTTTATTCAACCTCCCATGGCTCTTCACCTATCTTCTCCAAGAATTTCTTTCAAATTACCGCTTCCTCCAAGGCTCAGTTCTGGGCCATAGAAACTTCTTTTTCAGTGTTCACATCCTCAGAGACTTCTTCTATTCTTCTTTTTGTTATTGTAATTTAAAAAGACATAAAATTTACCATTTTAACCATTTTTAAGTGCACAGTTTAGTAGTATTCACGGCATGCCCCTTCGTGTGCAACAGAACTTTAGAACTCTTTCATCTTGCAAAACTGAAAGTCTATACTCACTGAATGACAGCTGCCCTTTCCCCCTTCCCCCAATCCCTGGCAACCACCACTGTACTTTCTATAAGCTTGACTACTTTAGATACTTCATATAAGTAGAATCATGCAGTATTTGTCATCTGTGACTGGCTTATTTCACTTAGCATAATATCTTCAAGTTTCGTCCATGTTGTGGTATATGACAGGATTTCCTTCTTTTTTTTTTAGCTCTGAATAGTATTCCATCATATACATGTGTGTGTGTGTGTGTGTGTGTGTATATATATATATATATATATATATATATATACCACATTTTCTTTATCCATTCATCCGCCAATGGACAATTAAGTCACTTTCATCTCTTGGCTTGTGGATAATGCTGCAATGAACGTGGGTGTGCAAATATCTCTTCAAGATCTTCTTTTCAATTCTTTTGCATATATACCCAGAAGTGGGATTGCTAGATCACAGTAATTTTTTTGCGGAATCTCCATACTGTTTTCCATGCAGCTGCACCATTGTCTATTCTTACCAGTAGTGCCCAAAAGTTCTAGTTTCTCCACATCCTTGTCAAACACTTATTATCTGTCTTGTTTTGTTTTGTTTGATAGTGGCCATCTTAATGAGTGTGAGGTGATATCTCACTGTGGTTTTGATTTGCATTTCCCTAATGATTAGTGATGTTGAGCATCTTTTCATATGCTAATTGGCCATTTGTATACCTTCTTTGGAGAAATTTATATTTAAAGTCTTTTGCCCGTTTTCAAATTGAGTTATTTGTTTTGTTTTGTTTTTTGGTTGTCGTTGAGCTGTAGGAGTTTTTAAATATATTCTGGGTATTAACCCCTTGTCAAATATATGGTTTGCAAATGTATTTTCTCCCATTCTGTAGGCTGCCTTTTCACTCTGTTGGCTATTTTCTTTGCTGCCCAGAGGTTTCTTCTTTTTTTAGTTCAGCCTGGCTCCTCCTCAGAGACCACCCCTCAACCTGTCCCCTCCCACTTTCCTGGCCTGCGCTCCCGCCCCCGCCCTCGACCCCGCCCTCGACCCCGCCCCCGCCCCCGCCCTCGCCCTCTCGGGACAGACCTCACCTCAGCCCGTGGTCTCCGCGCCCGCGCCGGGGACGCTGCGGACCGCTCGGCGTGCGACGGTTCTGGCTTCCCGGCCTGCGCCTCTGGGCTCCCGCCCGCTGCCACCCGCGCCAGGACCAAAGGCCGGGACGAGGAGGAGGAGGAGAAGGAGGGGGAGTGCAGGGTCTGGGTCGGGGAGACGCTCACGCCGGGAACTCACTCGGGCCCGCGGCTGCGCGCCACCACCAGGCAAGTCAGCTCCTTCCAGGCTCCCAGTCCTAAGGACCCTCCAGAGGTTTCTTCTATTTATGACATTTTTCATACTTCAGTTGGGCTCCTAATTTAGATCCATGTTACTCACTCTCCTTTGCACACCTCCTTAAGCTTGGCATTACCATGTCTTCCCTTTCTTCCTTATCTTCTATAGCGTCTAACATACGATTATATACTGAGTGGAAACTCAGTAGCTGAGTTACCAAACTGAATGACTTAAAACTGTCACATCATCACTTCCAGTTTTGACTTCATATCAAGGGCCCAGGCCCCTGTCTCCAAAGGCTTTCTGAACATCTCAAAACTGTATCACTGCCAACATATCAGGTCTTACAATGATCTTTCTTCCACTTTCTTCTTATCTAATCAATCATTAAGTCCTCTCTAGTTCTCCTGGACAATGAGTTTGAAATTGAACATTTCTTTTCCATTCACAGGGTCACTGTGAGGCAACCCTGACTGACATAGCCCCTCCCAACGCTATGTCCACAATCTGCTCTCAGCTGTGTTTCCAAACAACGAAAAGGTCAGCCCATTACTGTCTTATTCGGGAACCTATGGTGATTCCAGGTGCCTCTGAGAAAGTGAAAAATCTCCCTTGGGCTTTCATTTTGCCCTATGAAGGTGAGAAGTACAATTTAAACCCACGATCCCCAAAAGGGTCCCTCCACTTTGGCCAAATGATGTCCTTCGTTGGTCTCCAGAATGATGCCTCGTTCCTGCTTCTGTACCCTCACTGTCTCCTGGAAGCCTTTACCCCCTGACTTAAACATTTCAATTCCTTCCCTTCTCTCAAATCTGAACTCAAATATGCTTTTCGCTCTCCCCTGACAACTAACCAAAATCATCTTTGGCCTAACCTTTGAATTTCCTAAGCATCTCTGTATGTTTTAACACTCTGGGTTATACTTTCATTAATATAATAGTATTTTCCTTTGGAATATCAGTACTTTGTATTTTTCTTTGAGCAGTGAGGACCAACAAAATCAAAGTAATTTTTTAAATCCTGAGTTATAGAGTTTGGAAAAGTCAAGATACAATGATTTTTTGCCTCCACCATAGCTGTTCCAAAAAAAAAGGTTCAAAATGATTAACTTTGTAATAACCTTAGGCTGTATCTCCATAGACCTAAAACCCATAGATGTAAAAGCCATGGACTGGTATTCTTTGAATAAATTTTCAAAGTAATTAACTACCCCCAACAATCATGACCTGAGTGCTTGTGGAGTGTTGGACTCATAAACAATGTGCTGGGTGAGGAAGCAAAGACCCGTTATGAATTCTTGTTACTGACTCAGTCTGTGATCTTGGGCAGTTCACTTAACTTCTTGATATCCACCTCTCTATTTGCAAATGGGGATAAGATTGGGGTACAAGAGGTACTGCTTTTAGGAGCTTTTAGCCTATGATAGATGAGACATGAATTGTGGCATTAGGCTATGGCAAAGTTTCCCTTTTTTCTCTCGCAGAAAATAGGACATGCTTATTTATAGATAATCCATCTTATTCTGAAAAAAGTTTTAAGTCAGTGTTCAAAACATATATTATAAGACTTTAATTTTTTGAGTTAAAAAAAGCGTAAATAAGTAGTTGAAAAAATAAGAGAAAAGTAGAAAAAATAAGATGATGAAAAATAAGAGTGGAATTAACAGACAGAAAGTATGTCTTAAGAGTTGCAATTCACTTGCTACAGATGGACTGCAAATCTGACTCTGAGATTTCTAGCAGCCAGCTCAGGAGAGCATGATCAATTAAATGATTCACGAAGCCCATACGTTAAAACAAACCAACTGCTCCAAAGCGTAACTATTCTTGGTACTAAGATCAGAGGGAAATTTCCTTTTCTCAACACTGACACTCAAGTGATTAAGAGAAGCAGGCACGACAGTTGAATAAGTGACATAAAATTCTCCCCTTTAATGTTTTTGAGTTTTTTTTTTTAGTATTTCTTTTTCCATTCTATTTTTCAATAATAAAAAGTTGGCAGTAAGGCTATATTGGTCAAAACCTTGACTAGGTAAAAAATAATTTTTAGGAGAAATTTGAAAGGGACAAGTAGGGAGTAGCAAAGAAACACACCTAGAAGGAATAGGCCAAGAGTACAAAAAAGACAAGTTTTCAGAGCAAAGCAAGGATGAAATAGGAAGTCAGAAGCCATCTGGACAGACTGAGTGTGGTGCCAAAGCCCTGAAGTAGCACACTTTTACTCAAAAGTTAAGGAAAATGAGTTTGTACTTGGGACAAGGTTGTCATATAATTATAATGAATAAATTATTTTAATAGCTACATTTAGTAAAATCTCTCCTGTGATTTCATTTCATTTATACTATTTCTAGAAAAAAATGATATATTTATTTATCCTGTAATTAATTGGCCTGAAAGGACTTCTACACTAAGGCTACAATTAGCTTTGATCGTAAGTCCATTATGAAGGAAGTAAAAGCAACATGAAAGTGACCAAATGACATGAACAGGCAATTCAAAAAAGAAGAAATATGTATTTGCATGGCCTTTTGCATGGCCAATATGCATAAAATATTCTTTCAGTTTTACTAGAAATACGAATTACAAATGCACATTAAAGCATCAGTGATATATTAGTGTCATCTATCAATTAAAATTACACAGTAATTTTTATTTTAAATGATAATACACGGCATTGATCTCTCATACTCTACTGGTGGCAGCTGTAAACTGACACAGCTTTTATAGAGTAGTTTGGCAATACATATGAAAATCTTTAAAAATCAACATGCACTTTAATTTAGCAATTCCACTTCTAGGAGTTTATTCTTAGGAAATAATTTAGAACAATGCCAAGGATGTTCATTGCAGTATTTTAAGTGATTCATAAAAATATAAAGGCTAAGAAATTACAACAATGAGGAATTTCTTTACTAAATTATAATTCATCCATAGAACAGAATCTATGTATTCGTAAAAGCTGAAGGTATCACAGTAGAACTGTTGTCCTGGTAAGATGTTCATGATGTATTATTTTGTGTTAAAATCAAGTTATATTAAGATATACTGTAAAGCTATAGTAATTAAGACAGTGTGGTAGTGGTAGAAGGTTAGACAAATAGATTGGCAGAATGAACTAGAGAGACCAGAAATAGGTTCACATATAGACAATTGATTTTCAGTAAAGGTACAAAGCATTTGAAAGGGAAAAGAAAACACTTTCAATAACTGTTGCTAGAAGAACTACATGTCCTTAGGAAAAAAAATGTACCTCAGTCCCTACCTCACACCACACACCAAAAAAATAATTCAACATGGATGACAGACTTAAACAGAAAAGCCAAAACTATAAAGATTCTAGAAGAAAACATGAGAGAATATCTTTGCAATTTTGGGAGAGATTAATTAACTTAATCTTAGTTAAGTCACAAAAAGCACTAACCAGAAGAATAACATTGATAAATTGGACTTTATCAAAATGGCTTGTCATAAAAATACACCATTAAGAAAATGAAAAAGTGTACCATGGACTGGGATTAAACATTTGCAATCTATATATATGACAAAATACTTCTATATAAATATAAATATAATATAAATATATAAATAATGCCAAAAGTCAATATTGAAAAAGCAAACCAATTTTAAAAAAATGAGCAAAAGACTTGAGCAAATACTTCACAGAAGATATACAAATGGCCAATAAACACATGAAAATGTGCTCAGTAACATTAGACATTGGAGAAATGCAAATTAAAAGCACAATGAGATACCACCGCCTATCTACCAGATTGCTAAAATTTAAAAATGGAAAGTTAAATGTTGGTGAGTATACGTAGCAACTAGAATTCTAATAAAAAATTGCTGATGTAAGTGTAAAATGGTACAATCACTTTGGAAAGGAGTTTGGCAATTTAAAAAATGAAATTGAACATATATCTACCCAGTGACTCTGCAAATAAACTCCTTAGTTTTTACCCAAGAGAAATGAAAGCATATGTCCACAAAAAAACGTGCACGAGTATGTTCATAACAGCTTTATTCATATTAGCTACAAACTAGAGTCACCCAATGTTTGTCAACAGGTAAATGAATGAACAATTTGTGGTATACTCATACAATAGAATACTAGCCAGGAATAAGAAGGCATGAACTATGGATACATTTAACAACATGGAAGAATCCAGGAGATAACTACTAAGCAGAAGAAGTTACATGGAAAAGAGTATATACTTTTTGATTCCATTTATTTGAAGTATATGAACAAAACAATTCTATGGTGAAAAAAATAAAAACAGTGGTTACCTTTCATGAGGTGGATAAGGCTTGACTTGAAAGGGGCATGAGAAAACTTTTTGGACTGACAAAAATATTTCTTGATTGGTAATAGTTACGTAAGTGTGTACACTTGTCAAAACTCATCAAATGTACACTTAAAATCTGTACATTTTGGTCTTGCTTTCATGTGTTCCTTGGCTTGTAGCTACGTAACTCCAATCTCTGCTTGTCTCTTCAAATGGCCTTCTTCTCTGCACGTGTGTCTCAAATATCCTTTTCCTTTTTCTTTTTTAAAATTAATTAATCAGTTAATTATTTTTAAAATTTTATTTATTAATTTTTTTGGCTGCGTTGTGTCTTCGTTGCTGCATGTGGGCTTTCTCTAGTTGTGGCGAGCGGGGGCTACTCTTCATTGTGCTGCGTGGGCTTCTCATTGCGGTGGCTTCTCTTGTTGCAGAGCATGGGCTCTAGGCACGAGGGCTTCGGTAGTTGCGTCACGGGGGCCCTAGAGAGCTCGGGCTTCAGTAGTTGTGGCACACAGGCTTAGTTGCTTCAAGGCATGCGGGATCTTCCGGGACCAGGGATCGAACCTGTGTCCCCTGCATTGGCAGGCGGATTCTTAACCACTATGCCACCAGGGAAGTCCTCAAATATCCCTCTCCTTTTTCTGATAAGGATGCCAGTTATTTGATTTAGAGCTCACACTAAATCCAGGATGATCTTACCTGGAGATCATTAACTTAGTTACATCTGCAAAGAATCTATTTCCAAATAAGGTCACATTCACAGGTACAGAGGATTAGGACTTGGACATATCTATCTGGGGGACACAATTCAACCTAGGTGGCTTTGGTCATATATTAATGTTAATACTCAGACATTCTGCATTGGATGGTTATCTGTGTTCAGAGCTTCTCTAGCCATAAGAAGGAGGGTAAGATGGCCAACTTTTGAGGACATCTTGAGACAGTAGAACATGCATTGGCCACTTGGGCTGCTCCTGTTGTACTGCTGAAGCTGGGTACCAAAGTACAAGGATGGGGTGGGAATACATCCTTTCAGTCCACATAAGGGAGGACCCAGATGGTTAGAACCATGTCTATGCCCTTCTATGCCATCAGCATGAGCTGCATATTGCTTTGGGTGGTGGTGAGGCCCTAACCTCCCACCGCCCTCTGGCTAGAGATCTTACTTTTCTCCCTGATTGGGTCTTTGGAAATACCAGACAGCATTAAAATGTGCTTGAGTTTTTATGTATTCTCCATGAGTCTGTGCCTTAATGTAAAGGTACACTCTCATAGAGGCAATCTGTTTTACTCCTAAAATCGAGTTAAAAAGTTTGTAAGAGTGAGGTAGCCAATGAGAAAACAGTAAGTTCTTGACCCAGGAGTGATGAGGAAAAAGTGGCATTTGAGGAAGTTTTGTTGATTGGTACAGGAAAATCAGATGTAGTAGATGGAACACAGAGGGACCAAGGTGGCAAGGATGAGCCCCAAGAGAGGGGCCGAAGGTGGGCTTGAGGAGGTAAATTCAGGGCACAGAAAGACTGCACGGTGTGAAGGTGAGGAAAGAATGAAAAAAAACGAGCTCAAATCTGTATACTGGGGAGTCATGTAATTGTTGATAAGAAAAGGAAGCCTGCAATGATTGAGTTGTCTTCATTTTCATCCTTTGTTGGAGGTTCATTTGTTTTCCACTTATTTTGGCTTCATGTGGGCCTTGTAGGGCAGGTTAGCGCCTGATTTCACACTAATCATAATCACACTAATCTGCTATTGCCAAAATGTGACATATTCAATTTAGGATTCTGCCTGTTAGTTCTCACAAGCTCTGCTGGATCTTTGCTGTAACTCCCTCTTCTTCTTCTTCTTCTTTTTTTTTTTTTTGCTTATTAGTGTGTCATTTTACAGAGTGTTGCTCAGACCTCAGAGTTCCATGCCATCTGCAGGCTCTGCAGAGATCTATGCTTATGTACAGCTTGTCTGGTTAAAGTTGATTTGTATGTGTGTGTTTAATTGGTCGCTAAACTGTAGTGTTATAATGATCCAGAAACACATTTCAGTATTGGTGGCATGTTTTGTAGTATGAATAAAAATGACCCGCTCCACCTAAATTCAAGATGTTGCCCTATTTCTTTATTAGGTATGAGAAATAAATCAGACAAGTTGCAATTAACACTAATTCAACCAAGCCATTGAGTTTTGTTTTTAAAATCGAACGCTGCAGTGATCTCAGAGGCAATTTCGATGTTTGCTGAGGTACTGGTGGTATTTCATGTTCATGTTGTTTTATGAGTTTTCCATGAGTATTCTAGAAAAATCTTACCAGAGTGGTAAGAACTGATGACCAGTTCACTTCTGAGAAAGCTCAAGTGGTGTGTGGCCACACAGTGGATACTGCCTTTGGGCAGTAACTTCACCCACTTTTCTCAGCAGATCAAAGGTATAGGAGTCCCAGTTACCAGAGGTGGAAATCACAGAGAATGTTGGCATAAGTTTGCTTTAAAAGGGATTCTTCCCAAGGAGGGAGACACCAGGGTCAGCATTCAGAAGTTGTGGGTGTAGCATGGGAGCAGAGGCCAGTGAAGATGCCCTGCCTTTACTCAGGAAGTCAAAAGCTCTGATGAGAGAGTATCCATTTTCAAACTCCCACCAGCCTTGAAGAACATGAGGCCATCCCTATACAATACCAATCACATAGGAACTGTCCTATCCTCTCTTCTTGCTTTCCTCCTTACTCTGTATCCCCAACCCCCAACTTTGATTCCGATGGAGGAAGAGACCAGTTAGCATCAGATGAAAAGTGAAATGTAAATTAGTACATTGGACTAGACACGTTTTTGTATGCATGTGTTCGAGTGTGTTTTGTTTTTAACTCTTTATTTTGAATTGTTTTAGACTCAGAGGAAGGTACAAAAAGTAGTACATAGAGTCTCTTATACCCTTCACTCAACTTCCCCCAATAGTGACATCTTATTTAACAATATGAGAAACCAAGAAATTGACAATGGCATAATGTTAACTACAGACTACATTTGGTTTTCACTGAGTTTCATACGTACTCGTGTGTATGTGTTTGTGTGTAGTTCTGTGCAATTCAAGTATAAATTTGTGTAACCACCATCATAATCAGAGTACATCAGAATACAGAACTACTCTAACCCCATGAAGGAAATCTTGTGTGCTATACACTTATAGTCAGACTCTCCCCATCACATCCTTGTTCCTTGGAAATCACTAATTTGTTCTCCATTTCTACAGTTTTGTCATTTCGAGGATATCATATAAACAAAATCATATTTTATGTTACATTATGAAATTGCCTTTTTTCACTAAGCATAATGCCCTTAAAATCTATACAAATTGTTGCCTATATCAATAGTTTGTCTCTTTTTATTACTGAGTAGTTTTCCATTGTATGATTGTTCCAGAGTTTGTTTAACCATTCACCTGTTGAAAGATATTTGGGTTGTTTCAGTATTGGGCCATTACAAATAAACTTTCATGTATGCTATATACATTATGTACAAGTTATTGTATGAACATAAGTTTTCATTTGTCTGCAATAAGTGCCCAAGAGTTTCTGGGTTGCATGATAAGTGCATATTTAGTTTTATAGGAGAATGGCAAACTTTTCCAGAGTGGTCGTATCATTTTACATTCCCACCAGCAATGTATAAGAGATACAGTTTCCAGCAATGTATAAGAGATCCAGTTCCTCTGCGTCTTTGCCAGCATTTGGTATTATTTTTTAGCTTACCTATCCTAATAGGTATGTAGTAATATCTTGTGGTTTTACCTTGCATTTCCGTAATGGCTAATGATGTTGAAGATCTTTTTGTGTGCTTTTTGTCATCCATAACTCCTTTATGGTGAAATGTCTGTCATGGCTTTCATTCATTTTCTAATTAAATTTTTTTTTTACTGTTGAATTTTGAGATATCTTTATACATTCCAGATAAAAGTTATTTGTAAAACATAGTTTGCAAATATTTTCTCCCAGTCTGTAACCTATCTTCCCATTCTCTTAAAAAGGTATTTCACAGAACAAAAGATTTTAATTTTAATGAAGTCCAATTTATTACTTTTTTCTCTTAGAAACTGTGTTTTTGGATTCATGTCTAATACTCTTTTTTTTTTTTTTGTAGGTGAATGTTCATAGCAGCTTTATTCATAACAACCCCAAACTGGAAACAATGTAAATGCCTATTAACAAGTGAATGGATAAAAAGCATTATGGCATATCCTTACATTGGAACACAACTACTAGTAAAAAGTAACACACTATTTATTCACAGAAGATGTATGACTATCACAAGCAGTATGCTGAATAAAAGAAGTCAGACACAAAGGGCAAAATTAATTTATAATGGCAGTAAGCATATTAATGACTAACCAGGACAGGGTGTGTTTGGGGAGATTTGTTGACTGTAACAAGGGAATTTCGGGGGAACATAGAAATGTTCTGTATATTGATTGTTTATACAAGTGTATATATTTGTCCAAATTTATCAAAGTGCTCCCTTAAAACAGTGCCCATTATTATGTAATTTATATCTCAATTAAAAAAGAATGTAATAAATAGCAATATGCCTTCCATTCACTGCCCATAACTCCCTATATTCTGTAAACTGCCTTATTTTTATAATATCTCCATGTCTAATACTCTTAACCTAGCTCTATGCCCAGAATATTCTTCCTCTTGGGTTAGAACACTTAAATATTTATTTAATATACAAGAAGTTGGCGAAGGAAAAGCAGAAGAATAAAAACAACCTGAGACAAATAGAAACCAATCAGCAAAGTTGTCTACTTAATCCAGTGATATCAATAATTACCTAACTATGGATAAACTAAATACCCTACTCAAAAGGCAGAGATTGTCAGGCTGGACAAAAAGGCAAGATCTAACTATATGTTGTTTGCAAGAAACACACCTTAGATTCAGAGACATGAATAGTTTGGAGGTAAAAGGATGGAAAAGCTATCTCATGAAACTAACTATAAGAGAGCTGGAGTGGCTATAATGGCTGAAATATGATTGAAGGAAAAGGGATATTTCATTATAATAAAAGGATCAATATATCAAACAATTAAAAATGTACAGGAATTATAGCCATTATCTTGTAATAACCTTTGATGGAGTATAATCTGTAAAAATACTGAATCAGACGCTGTACACCTGAAACTAATATAATATTGTAAATCAACTATACTTCAATTAAAAAATAAAAATAGAAAATAAAGTTTGTGATAGAAAATAAATGTACATACACACCTCACAACAGAACCTCAAAATACATGAAGTAAAAATTGACAGAATTGAAAGGAGAAATTGGCAATTTAACAATAATAGTTGGAATTTCAGCAGCCCACTCTCAATAAATGATAGAACAATGAGACAGAAAATCAATAGGGTTATATAAATCTTCAGCACTTATCAACACTCTCAACCAACTTGCTCTAACTAATATTTATAGGACATCGAAAGACTTAAGAATACAGATTATTTTCAAGTGCACATGCAACATTCTCTAGGTTAGACCATACACTGATATGAAACAGAATTAAATTAGAGATTCACAACATAAAGTTATCTGGTAAATTTCCAATCTCTTTGGAAATTAAATAACACACTTCTGAATAACCTGTGAGTCAAAGAAGAAATCAAAAGGAAAAGTAAAAATACTTGGAACTGAATGAAACAAAAACACAACACATAAAAAATATGGAAAGAATCTAAAGTAGTGCTGAGCAGAAAACTGACAAATATAGATACCTACCTTAAAAACTAGAAAAAGAAGAGCAATCTAAACTAAAAGCAAACAGAAGGAAGCAAGTAACAAAGAGTATAGTAGAAATTATTGAAATAGAAAACAAAACAAAACAAAAAATAGTAGAGAAAACTAATAAAACCTAAAGCCAGTTCTTTAAAAAGATGAACAAAATTGGCAAACCTGCAGCTAGAGTGAGGAAAAATAAGAGAGAAGACACAGATTACCAAAATCAGGAATGAAAGAGGGGACACCACTACTGGTGCTATATAAATTAAAATGACTACAGGATAATATTATGAAATCTCTGATACCAATAAACTAGACAATTTACATGAAATGGACAGATTACTAGAAAGACACATTACTAAAACCGATGCAGGAAGAATTGGAAATCTGAATAGTTCTAGGATAAGTAAAGAAATTAAATTAGTAATTAAAAATCTTTCCACATGGTTAAAGGATTATACACTATGATCAAATGTGATTTCTTCGAGGGATGCAAGAATGTCTCAACGTCATCAAATCAGTCAACGTGATACCCCACATTAACAAAATAAAATACAGAAATCATATAATCATCTCAATAAATGCAGAAAAAGCAGTCAGCAAAATTCAATCCCCACTTATAATAAAAACTCTCAATAAAATGGGTATAGAAGGAATGTACCTTAACATAATACAGGCCATATATGACAGATTCACAGCTAACATCATACTCAATGGTGAAAAACCGAAAGCTACCCCTTTAAGATCAGTAACAAGACAAGTATGTCCACTCTTGCAACTCTTACTCAACTTAGTGTTGGAAACCCTAGCCAGAGCAATTAGGCAAGAATAAAACAACGATTTAAAAAAACCCAAATAAATGAACAAACCAACCCAAACCCCAAAGCCTGCATAGATACAGAGAACACAATAGTGGTTACCAGAAGGGGAGGGGAGTGAAGGGAGGGTGAGATGAGTAAAGACGGTCAACTGTATGGTGATGATGGAAACTCAGCTTTTGGTGGTGAGCATGCTGTAGTATATGCAGAAATCAAAATATAATACTGTACACATTAAACTTATATAATGTTAAAACCAATAAAAATTAAAACAAAAAAAAAACAAGCAAAAAAATTTTTCCATATGGAAAACTACAAAACATTGCTAAGATAAATTTACAACGACAGAAATAAATGGAGAGACATTTTGTGTTTTGGTTTGGAAGACACATTGTTCTTTTCTAGTTGACCTATAGAAGCAACACAATCCCTTTCAAAATCCCAGCAGACTTTTATTGTAGAAATTGCCAACCAGATTGTAGGTTTTTTCTTTTGTTTTTTCTTGCTGTGTTAACTTTGCTAGTCTATAGTCTCCAGCTGTTCAACTAGAACATTCATTTAGGTGTTGCTGTGAAGAAAATTTGCAGATGTGATTAATGTCTTAACCCTTTGACTTTAAGTAAGAGAGATTATGGTGGATAATCTCAATGGGCTTGATTCAGTTGGTTGGAAGGCCTTAAAATCAGGGCTGATGCTTTCTTGAGAAAAATAATAATAATAATTCTATCTGCTGACAGTAGCTTCAGCCCATATCCGTGAGTTCCAGGCTGACTTTCCTGCCTGCCTGCCTATGGTTTCAGGTTTGCTTAGTCAGCCCCTCCAATCCCATAAGCCAATTTCTCATAATAAATCTCTTCATATATATCTGTCCTACTGGTTCTACTTCTCTTGTTTAACTCTGACTGACACACTGATATAATAATTTATATGGAAATGCAAAGAATCCAGATTAGGCAAAACAGTTTTAGAACGGAACAAAGTTGGAGGACTTACATAACCCAATTTCAAAACTTAATATAAAGCCACAGTAATTATGACCGTTTGGTATTATTGGTGGAAAGATACGTATATAAATCAATGAGACAGAATTGGGAGTCCAAAACCTAACCTTCTATTTTTGGCCAATTGATGATGCAAATCTACGTATACCTAAAGACTTGTACATGTGTATTCATAGCATCATTATCTGTAATAGCACCAAATGAAAACAACCTGAAAGTCCAATGATTGTTGAATGGATAAATAAAACTGTGGCATACCCATAGAATAAAATAGTATTTAGTAATAAAAAGGAATGAAATACGGATACATGCTACACCATGGATGAATTTCACAGGCATTGTGGTAAGTGAAACAAGCCAGACAAAAGACAATAAATTGTAAAATTCCATTTATATGAAGTGTCCAGAAAAAGCAAATTTATAGAGGCAAAGTAGATCAGTGGTTCCTGGGGCTGGGGAGGGAGCAGAAATTCATTGCAATGGGCTTGAAGGAATTTGGGGAGAGTCATGGAAATGTTCTAAAATTGGATTGTTATGATATATGTATAGCTCACTAAAACTTACTAACACTATCATTGAATTGTACATTCACAGTGGGTCTTTTTATGGTGTGTAAATAACACTTTAATGAAACTATTTTAAAAAGGGAACAGAAAAATCATGGGGGTCTGTCCCAATGGTAATTAAGGGAAAAGAAAGGGAAAACTCTCTACAGAGTAAATTTAAAGTGACAGTTGAAGACAAAAATAAAGCTGCTTTTGCAAATACATTCCAGGAGTCCAGCACTTTTCACACACAAGTTATAGAGGTCCATATGGCTATTGCTAGATAATGTGGCTGTCTCTAAAAATTCATAACATACATATATTTTCTCTCAATGTCATGAGAATATATAAAACTTTGATTCAGCCAGGGTTACCTTACTTTGCAATATAATTTTACAATTTTCAGCTTTATGAACCATAAACCACTTTCTACAGGATTCCAAGTGTAATAGAAAAAGCAATGAAAAAAAAATTACAAGTCAGAAGGCAACTGTAGAAATCCACGGGTCAGAGTCTTCATTCAGGGCCACACCAGCCCATTGACTTCTCTTGGAAGAAAAACTGCCCCAAGGTTAAATTCAACCCCCCCTGACTCCAGCTAATCACCTCAAAACTGTGGGCCCTTACTCCCAGTGGGCTCAGCAAAATAATGTGCATGGCTCAGAACACTTGTTTTCAAGGGAGATAAGGGAACAGCACAATTCATTATTCATATCAACTGTAAAAATCAAGGATAAAAAGGATAGGAAAATCCAAGGCATGATTCACACTATTTATCAATAACAAAGTATATATTTAACGAGTAAATGGGAAAGAGTTTGCTAAGAGGTAAGAGTATTAGACAGGAAACTAAGATTTGTTTGGTTTTGTATTTAAGCAGCACCAGGTAATAAGCAAGGTTTGAAAGGATAGAATCTCGGTTAACTGTTTGGACAGCAAACTAGGGGTTTCTGCAAAAACACCCTTGCTTCTCCTCTCCCCAGTGAAAGGGCACTGATTTCCATTCACATTTTAATATTTGGAGGCACTTTGCAAACATAATCACTGTACTTACCATCTGCCTTTGTTAAATAACTAAAGGTATTTGGCCACTACCCTAATTTGGTTTCTGACTTCTGGTCCAGGGTTTCCAAGGCAGGTCACATTTTAAGGAACAAGACCAGACTCTTTTCTACTCTGCAAATCTCTCGGTCACACCAGGAGATGATGCTGAGCTGTCGCTTGAAGAGAACCAGAGGTAGCTGCTGGGAGCATTTTGGAGTCAGGCACCAATTTGCTGTGATCACCATAGAAATGGTACCGAGTGACCTGCGTTTCACAGACTTTGAGCAGCATAGGGATATTAGATATTCCAGAAGCAGAAGCGTTTTCTCATTCCAAATTGTATGGAGAAAATTTGGCCCTGTCTGATACTGAGATTATTGCCTTCAGTGGGGTGTAAAAGAGTCTCTCAGATTCAGATTTCTTAACTCTTTTGAAATAGAGCAGATGAAACTTGCTTATCATTGTACTTAGTGAATTTCATTATAGGACTGTTAGGTCTGTCAACGGGTGGCCACACGCGACAGCTGACTTCCCCAGTTATCAGAGCCGTCCAGCTGGATGTGCCATCTTTCCTCTCTGCCCCAAGTGCATTATCACTGCCTGGCCAGAGTGAGACCCCATGGGCCACTGCAGCCCTGCTGCTCAGGTTAATCTGGTACCAGCGGCGCTAAACTTGCCTCAGCTAGACAATACTCCCCTTCTCCTGTCCTCTCTGCTATCTCCCTGACGATGTCTTCCAAGAGCATCATTTCTAGAAAGGCAGGTGTCACTCTCAAGTTTTGTAGGCAGCTTAAGAAGCCCGTGCAAGGAGCACAGGGTGGTGTTATTAGGGATGACTATTCTGGTCATTGGACACAAATTCTGTACAGGGTCATTTCTAGCACCTGCCAAATTCCAACTGCAAAAGTCCAGTTGGTTCTTCAGATCAGTTGCAGATCCAGAAACCCTGAGAGAAGGTAGTCTCATTTTTCAACTTTTATAAGGGACAATTAGATGATTGAGTTTAAATCTCATCAACTAAGAGAACATGATCAGAAAGATGCAGATTAAAAAAATGTTTACCCCCTTTATTGGAAATAGAGAAAAAAATTCTTTAATTTAAAATACTGAGTACAGCTCTTGCCCCATTTCCAAAATTCTGAAAAGTAATGTTTTCAGTTTTAGTATTTTAAAAAGCGCTTGTGATTTTAATTTTGATGTCCTCGTTGACCCAATATTTATTTAGGACAGAGTTTTAAAAAAATGTTCAGGTTGTTTGAGATTTTTGGCTTCACCATTTGTTACTTGCTGGCCGTCGACATATTGCCCTTTCTGACTTCCTGAGTATGTGGGTCATAGAATGTCTACTTTTTGAATTCAAAAGTTGTGTTTGTAGTCAATTTTTGTAAATGATCCATAGACAGTTAAAAAGATGGTATATTACCTGTAGGGAATACATATTATAGATCTATTAATTCTGGGCTAATATTTAAGTTATTTAAATCTTCATGTCCTTATTTATTATCTACTTTAACCTGTCAGAGACTGAGACTGCTGTATTAAACATTTCACTATAATTGCTTTTCTGACAATCTTTTCAAAAAGGTTTAATTTTATATACTTCTTGTTTCATTTTATATATTTTTAAATTGCTGTACTGTATATTCATTATGAAGATACTCCATTATAAAATAATTCTCTTTTACCATGTTCAGTGTCTTTGGCTTGGAATCTACTTAGCCTGATATTAATATTCTGCTCTTGACTTTTCCTTCTTTTTGCCTGATATAAACCCATTGAAAAAATTTTAAAGTTTCAGCCTCATTTTTGAGTGTTTTCTGTAAGAATCATCTGGTAGAATTTATTTTCTAATCCAATCTTAGAATTTTTGTCTTTAGATTAAAGTTTACAACATCTGTATTGATCCAAGTAGTTCTTATTCCTGTCACCTTGTTTTATGTTTACTTGTTTTGCCTTTTGCATTTGCTTTTCTTTTATATACTTTATAAAAAATATAGTAAGGAGGACTTCTTTTGGAGGACGTCTTGTTTCAAATTCTGTTGGTGATTTAAAAAATGTTTTTAAAAATACCTTAAGCATATCTTTAATTTTCAAAGTTTAAAAATAAAGGAATAAATTTTGGTTTCCTGATGTGTCAAACACGTGCCAATATTAACTATATTAATCACTTTGGACTCAGACTATTATATACTTAGAAATATAAGACGTTTAGATTTAAAAAATTTTTCTAGATTCAAGTTGATAATATTTATTATCGTTATTTATATTTAACTCCATAAGTTTATTTGGTTATAATGCTGATGTGTATCTTTTCACATGCTTTCTTTTTTTAAAATTTATTTATTTATTTATTTTTGGCTGCGTTGGGCCTTTGTTGCTGCACACGGGCGGTGAGCAGGGGCTACTCTTTGTTGTAGTGCGTGGGCTTCTCATTGTGGTGACTTCTCTTGTTGCAGAGCATGGGCTCTAGGTGCGTGGGCTTCGGTAGTTGTGGCACACGGCATCAGTAGTTGTGGCTTGTGGGCTCAGTAGTTGTGGTGCATAGGCTTAGTTGCTCCGCAGCATGTAGGATCTTCCCGGACCAGGGATCGAACCCGTGTCCCCTGCATTGGCAGGCAGATTCTTAATCACTGTGCCACCAGGGAAGCCCACATGCTTTCTTTTTAATTCCTGAATTCTTGTTACTATTTATTGCTTTTAAATGATTACTTACTGCTTTTTTGTGTAGAAGGGCGTTTGAGTGATTTTTTGGAATGGTTACTTGAGGGATATATTTTGGGTATCTTTGAATATTTAAAAGTTTTGATCACCATTGCTCATAAAAGACCACCTAACTGGGACAAAAATTGCTAGGTCACTATTATTTTCCCTCAGTCACTTACCCAGTTCTAGGTTTTGGCATGCTACTTTATCTCTCTAAGGCTCACTTCTTATTCATGAAATGATGATAATAGACCTTGTCCCAGTTATTTCACAGAATTTTGCAAGGCTAAAATCAGAAAATGGACATGAAAGTACATTGAAACCATAAAGAGCCACTGAAATATGAGATGTTATCATTTCTCACTGACTTTAACCTGAAGTACAATGTTTTATACTTGTCTGGTTGGACTCATTTTTTATTTGCTCATCGGTCACTCCTGCTCAGCTCAGTAACCTTTTTAAAGGAGCAACTTCTCTTCTAGATCCATCCGTTAACTACAGCCTTCCTGGTCAAGCCATCTGATGGGTTGAGCCTGAAGAGGGCCTTCTTCCTGTATTTAAACTACTTTTATTTTTCTTTTATAATAGAAAAGTGATTCTTGGACACTGTGGAAAAATTGGAAATAGAAAACAACACAGAAAATAAAATGAAAAAATTAGTAACATTCAAATTAAGTCTAAAGCAATTAATTCTGAAGTAATTAATTCTTAAGTATTTCTAATACACAGGAACAACCACATTTTGACTTTTTCTTATATACACATCACCATTTTGTCCTTAAAGTTGATATTATACTGCAATGTTTTATAAGTCGATTTTAAGTAATTTTTTATTGATGTATATAACAAAGTACACCAATCATCAGTGTGCAATTTGATTAATTTTTCATGAAGTGAACCCATCTGGGTAACCACCAATGCAGAGCAGAAAGGAGAATATCACCAGCCCTTTGGACGCCTCCCATAAACCTTTCCCTGAACTACCAGTTCCCTCCCCTGGATGACCACTCTCCTGATTTCTCTACTACCCATTAATCTTGACCATTTGCAAACTTGATGTGAGCGAGCCATGCACTCTATATTCTTTTTTGTTAGCTTCTCTTGTGCAGTATTTGTGAGGGTCATCCGTGTCGTTGTTATTAGCGGTGTTCATTTTTATTGTATTCCATTGACTACACCATTTATTTTTCCTTTTTGCTATGAATGGGCTTTTGGTTTATTTCCAGTTGGGGCTATTACAGTGTTGCTATGAACATTTTCATACATGTCTTTTGGAGTAAATATGTATGCATTTTGGTTGGCTGTATACTAAGGAGTGGAACTGCTGGGTCACAGGGTATGCATATGTTCAGCTTTAGGAGATAATGCCAGGAAAGTTTTCCCAAGTGTCGGTACCAGTTTACACCCCTAGAAGTGATGTATGAGATTTTCAGTCGTTGCACATACTTGTCAACTCTTGGTAATTTTAATCATTATGCTGGGTATGTATTAGCATCTCATTGCTATTTGTATTTTCATGAGATTGAAAAGGCAGAGCACTTAAAAAATATATATATATATATTTATGACTATTTAGATACTTTGTTTTGTGAAGTTCTTGTTGAAGCATTTTGCTCATTTTTCTATTGGGAAATATTTTTAAAATTTATTGTTAGGAATTTTAATATATTTTGGGTGGGAGTCATTTGTCAGATAGATGTATATTAATGTTTTCTTGTATACCTTGGCTTGTTTTTGACTCTTTTATAGGTGTCTTTGGATGAGCAGAAGTCCTAAATTTTAATATATACAATTTTCAATTATTTCCTTTGTTGTTATGGCTTTTTGTGTCATGAAAAAAAGGTTTGCCTATTCCAAGTCATAATGTTATATTCCAATACAATAATCTGGAGGCTTTAAAAAATTTTTTTACATTTAGATCTAACTTTCATCTGGGAATAATATTTATTGACTTTTAAGTATGGTGTGAGGTCATGATTTATTTGTTTTTCTCTATATTGAAAACACCATGCTCTTATGCAGTGTCACTTTTATCATAAATTTAATGACCATAAAACTGTGGGTTTGTTTCTGTGGTCCCTATTCTGTTTCTTTGGTCTATTTGCATACCTTGGTACCATGAATGTAGCTTTATAATAAACCTTGATAGCTAATGTTATAAGTCTTCCACACTAGTTCTTTGAGAATGACTTTACTACTCTTAGATCTTTAAATGTCCATCTACAGCTTAGAATTATGTTGTCAATTAGAAACAACAACTGCAACAATGAAAACCTAGTTGGATTTTTATTAGGATTGAATTGAATATACAGCTTAATTCGGAGAAAATGATAGCTTTACCATATGTAATCTTCCAGTTCACAAATATGATATGTCTGTCCCTTTGTTTAGGTTTTCTCACTTTGTCTCAATAAAAGTTTTTAGTTTTTTGTGTAGAAATCTTGCATGTTTTTTGTTATATGTATTACCGGTATTTGATGTTTTTATTTGATACTATCATAAATGTTATTGTTTTTCAAATATCATTTTCTTATTGTTTTATGTTGATAATAGAAGTAAAATTGATTTTTGTATATTGACTTTGTATCCAGCAATTTTGCTGAATTTACTTTTGATTCACACAATTTATCTGTACACAACTTTGAATATGTTTTCCTTTTCAGTCCTTAAATCTTTTACTTATTTTTCTTGCCTTATTGAGCTGGCTTGGTCCTTCAGTACAATGTTGAATAGCAGCGCTGGTTGTGGGCATCATTATCTCATTCCTGATCTCAGAGTGACATCAATTTTCACTATTTAATATGATTTTGATTGTTGGATATTTTGAGATACTTTAAATCAGATTATTGAAGCTTATTTTTTCCCAGTTCATTGAAAGTTTTATTATGAATTAGCATTGAATTTTGTCAGATACTTCATGGGAAAGTTTTGAATTACAAATTCAATTTTTTTAGTAGATATATGACAAATTTTACTATCTATTTCTAAAAACTTTCATCAAATTTGCCAAGTTGTGTTTTTCCAGAAAAGTGTCTGTTACATCTAAATAGCTGAACTTATCTGCATAAAGTTGTCCATAATATTCTCTGTATATATGTGTAATTATATGTATGTATGTTCTTGCATATGTATTTAGCTCTATTTATTGACATATAATTTACATATAATACAATTCACCAATTTTAGTATATTATTTAATGAGTTTGTCTTCATCACACTTTTCCATTGTCACATCTTGATTTGGGTTGGCATACCTTAAGATTTTTGCCTGCTTTATTATTGGTATTAAATTGACATTGTTAAATTAGCATTTTTAGATAAATGTCTTTATTTTTAAAAATTATTTGTGATATTTGAATTTTACCAAATGTTACCATATTTTCCAAATAACAACAGTTATTTGGAACTTATTTTGTTCATTTCAGAACTCTTAATTCTATTGCTTCCCCTTTTCTTGGATTTTTTTCAATTGCCAATTATAACTTCTTTGACCCTTGAACATTTGAAAATGTTTCTCTGTTTTCTTTATAAGTACACTTCTTTTTCCTATTTAGATATAGATTTGGGTATAGAATTCGTGGCTACAAATTTTTCCTTTCAGTCTCACAAAATTTCCTTCATTTTATGTGGCAGGAAAGAAAGCTGAAGAAAAAAAAAAAACATTTTTTCCCTTTGTTGGTCACTTTTGCCTTGGACAGTTGGAGATATTTTTTTCTCTCTTTTGTTCAACAATCTACCAGGATATGTCTAAATATGATTCCCCTTTCATTGAATTTTGCTTGGTACTGATGGAATTCTTTCAGCTTTAAGTTCAACTTCCTCCACCTTAGTTAAGTTTGTTTTTATTATATCTTTAATAATTGTTTTGTTCTTTTTTTCTGGTGGATTCTCACGAGTACTTGTACCTGTTTCCTGATTTCAGTTCATTGCCCACAGTATCTATTAAGCTCATTTTTTGTATTTTTCATCTCTAATTCCACTTTCTCTGCATTTTCAAAGGGTAAACTTAACTCTGCATGGTTTCTCTGTTAGTGATGCTGCTGCACTGGGGACAGGCTCATTGCATCTAATTTTCAATTTTGTCTCAGTCTCCACTCCAGATAGTCAGGATAAGAATGTCTGCCTGTATCCTAGTTCCACTAGCTGCTCCCTCCCAGGAAAACCTTGTTGCATTAAGAAGTCCTCTTATTAGCTTTCATCAGCTTTATTCAGTAGCATGTGAAGGTAATGCTACTGAATATTCTTGATCCAAATTGTTGACATAAGTTTCAAAGAATTGGCTTCTATCTTTCTCTTGTTTTCTACTTGCCTTTAGCCAAAATCCCATTATAACATATTTGTGGGGGCTTTTTTGATATTTTTCTTATAATTAGGCTTTGCTTTCTCGGGAAGGTATCTTAATACCTTTCAAAACTCTCTTTCTATCCACAATATGTCTAGCTAAAATTCCTTGGAGTTTGTGCCTCATAGATGGTCCACTTTTTACTTTTTCCATTTCCAATAAATTTCTTCTGTATTCTTATCCCCTCCATTCCACTGGTTATTCCAGGCTGAACATGGTGATGATTTGGAGAGAGATTTAATACCTGGGCTTAGTTACTTTCTTACATTGTGATTGTAAGAGGAATTCCTGTCTTTCTAACTCCTTCTTCTTTTCATAGTGGTAACTTTATCTTAGGTGTTTTTATTTGGCCCCTATTGCCTCCATAGATTCTTTGAGTGAGTAATTTATCAACTTATTTTTCAGAAGTCATGTACATTTGACACTCTCAGTATCCTAAATTAGCACTCTAAATAGTTAACTCAGGCTTATTATATAAGTTCAACCTAAACTTTTTTAATATAGCCCATAAAAATTATGTCAGCAATGCTTAGATTCAGAGAAGGGAGAGAGTAATATAAGATGCTCAAGAAAGTCTAAAGGGACTTAGAAATGCAGAGTTATAAAATTTTAAATCTTAATGTGCCCTGAAGACAATTCAGCTCAACTTCCTAATTTTATAGGCCAAGAAAGTACAAGTGACTTTCCCAAGTATGTGAGGCTACTACTTTGAACAGAGGCAGAACTAAACTAGATATAGGAGGACACTCATTTTTTGGTCCACCCATCACATTTTTCTTCTGGAAATAAAAAGCTCCATCTTATTAGGAAATTCTTTTAGAGAATTCTCCCTCTAATCTTCTCCAACCATGTAGCCCTAATAAGGGTTGAAAACTCTACTGACCTGTTCCCATGTGTATAAATATGAATATGTGATCTAACTTAGGCCACCTGGTAACCTTCTAAAGAATTTAAAAAATTGACGTAAGGAAAGGGAGCAGTTATTCTCTGTTGGCAAAGCTGGGAAGAGTTGGGCTGCAGAAGACCATGTTTCCAACATTATGTAAAAGCTTCTTTAAGAGAAGGCAGCTGAATTCTTGAAGGTATCAGCGAAAGAAAATGGAGGTAGTAGGTCTTGACAGCATTTGAGAGCCTGGTTCCAGATATCCTGTGGCCACCTAGATTCTATACTGCCCATGGCTTGGGTACCTTTGGGCTTAAGCTGAGTATGATCTTAGCTACTTACGATCAGAAGAGTCCAAGCCAATATGTGTGCCTTTAAGAAAAGGCAGAAATTAAACAGATGGAGAAGGGTGGGGAGGGAATTCTAAGCAGAGAAGGAGTCATGCCAAGGTTTGGAGGCCAAAATGCCATGTTGTGTTCTGACACCTTGGTAGAATTAACACCTCAGTAGGTCGAGGATGATAGGGAGTGAAGAGTAAGAAGAGTACATAGAATTGGTTCCCTGGGATGGGAACATCTGGGTATTTCACCAGAAGGGACTCCAAAAAGGGTGGTAAAGGGTGCTACACAGGGTTACCTCACAGTTTGGTCAGGAATAGTTCCTCACATACACACGCTCTCCAGTAAGGGCAAACACTAGTGGTAAACTAGAGCAGACAAATACTGCATATTTTTCTTATCTAGCTCAACCATAAATTTCCTACTGAATTTAAAAGGAAGAAGAAACATTGACTCATCCACAGAGAGATGTAAGGTCAAAAAGAAAGGATTCACTGTAATTAAGATTGCAAAATTGCTTCAGTATCATCTCATCTTTAGAGGCTGGAATATTTCTGATTTATTGCCCTTTTAGGTCTGTGAAAATGAATCAGTGAGCTTTAAACTGTGCTTGTCTTCTAAACACTTAACCCTTCTGTAATCATTTCTTTGTAATCATTTCAAATGTAATCATTTCAATGCCTTATCTTGCGATCCTTCAGCTTATCAGTTACGTATTTTCAGTCTTCTCATTGGAGTTTATTATACTTGTATTTTATTGCACACTTCACCACATACAATTTAGTAGACTTCAGTGTGGGGTCCCTGTTAAGAAGGAAGAAAATTACTGATCCATGTAAGCCAATCAAAATTGGAACTCTGGTGTCAGACACTGTGAAGGAATGAAAACTCATCTGACTCTAGTTGTCAAGGCCCAGCTTTTTCTTTAAAATTATTCAGCAGTGCAGAGTTGGCCGTGAGACCATGGAAAGGAATGGCAAGCCTCGATATGTACAACGTGTTAGAATAATATCACTCTCTTTTCAATTCTGTCACTGCCTCATTTGTGCTCATGACTGCCTTTGAGCAGGCCTTTATTGAGACCTATTTTTCCTCTCTGCCATGTAATGATAATGAAATTGTTCAGCTTGATTTCCATGGATTTTAGGAGAATGATGGAGAAAAGTGTTTTCTGAAATGAGAGTCATTTTAGCCTGGGTAATGGAAGGGAACCAGGAAGTCATTATGAGTTTCCCACAGGCCATCAGGAGTCTGATCCCTGGCCATACTTCCAGGGAAAACGCCGGTCCCTGGGAGATGATTGACTTTGTGGTGTTTGCCTGATGTCTTATTCCCTTTAAGTTCTGCTTCCTGGCAAGGCTTTTTCTCAGATTTTCTGTTAGTGCAGTTGTCTTATAATTTCTTTCCTAGCCACATCCCCCTACTGCCCTGACTGTGTAATTCATATCAGAATCATAAACGCAAAGGAACACAGAACTGGCTGGATGTTGTTGATAGTAGAAAAAGGTGATACTCAAACTTCCAGAGCCACTCATGTAGCTTAACCAAAATTGCACTAGGTGTTTGTTCTGAAACATGGCTGCAGTTGGGCCAAAAATAACAAGCAGACAGCCTATTCACAGACTAAAACCTCAGGATGACAAATCTGCAATGTGTATAGAGGAGCCTGTGTCCGATGGGTAAGAAAGACATCAAAAAGGGGTTGAACTTGACCTACTGGATGGTAAGTTTTGTCTTGTACTATTGGGTTCCCAGAGAAGTGAGATAAATCTTGCCATATTATGTGCAACAAAAACTAGTGGGGAAGCACAACCAAGAAGGTTTCTAGTTTTTTAGCCATCATGAATAATTTAAGGAGACATATCTAAAAGAATGGGATTTATGTGAGTGTGTGTCAGTTCAAGTTCCCTGGGAAGCAGACACCACGATGGAGTCAGAAGTATTGATACAAAAGCTTTTTTGGGGAACTCCTATGAAGGATAAAGGGAGGGGGACCAGGAGCAAACAAGAAAAGTCTTTAGATGGCAATGCAGGTTTGACACAGGTGAAAGGAGAGAAGAAAGGAAGGAAGTTTGTGTAGGAAGTGCCTAAGACATGGGTATTATTCTAAGAGAGCCTAGGCCTATATAAGATTCCCTGTAGAAGAGTCCCATGTTGGGTAGAAATGGCCAGGACATAGTACCCTCTGCCATGCTCTGTCATTGACCAAGATTGCATGTGTCCTTAATTCAAATACTACAGTAGATCCTGAAGACACACTTACATGGTTGCATCATGTGAAACTCAGCTTTCTTATGCAAGTTCCAGTCTTAAAGTTTAGTATATTTATTTTGTTAGAGTCATTTCATAATAAATTTGGGGTAACAATGTTGTTAGAAGAGATATGGAGAGCATTATCCTGTCCTACAGGTATATATAAGAGTGTTGGAGTTAGCATGGCAAAGAGGGCAGGTGTTATAAAACAAAAGTATTCCATGAAACTGAGGATTTTGCTTCTGGAAATGATGGCGTGGTTTATAAAAGACTAATGGTTCCACTGACAACAACTAGAAAAGTCAGAGAGGGGTAAAAAGGAAAAGTAGGTGTTTGAAAGAATTAGGAGCAGCCAAGACGGCTTCTTTCTACTATCAAACAACAACATCTAGCCAGTTCTGCCTTCCTTTGCATGTATGATTCTGATATGAATTACACAGTCAGGGCAGTAGAGGGATGTGGCTAAGAAAGAAATTATAAGACAACTGCACGAACAGAAAATCTGAGGGACCAATATCTAAGAGAGAAGACAAGTTTACTGTGGTGAGCCAAATATTCTGCATGGTGATTTTCTCCTGGAGCACTTTTCCATTTCTTGGGCTAGAGAAAGAGGCCGAGTTGCTAAGCAGAGTTATAGGCAATCTCAAAGAGCTGGGATGGCCAATTGGATTTTGGGTCTGCTAAAGCAGCTAGGTCTTGAAGGGCCAAGGTCCCAGAGAGAAAGGAGGTACAGGGAAGTAAGTTCACACTTGGCACCAATCTTCCCCTTGAGACATTTTCTGATTCTTAAACTAGGCAGCGTCAGAGGCTATGAAGTTGAGCAGAAAGCAGATAAAAAGCAGGCTAAAGTTTTTGTTTGTTTGTTTTTGTTTTAGCTGTTTCATGATGCTAAGAAGATAAAAATTGGAGTCCAAGACCTGCCAAAGATGTGGGAACTAGTCAATACCCTAGGCTCTGAGTTGACTACACCATAAGGGCTAAGTAGACTAAGCTGTCAAAGAGTGCAAAAGTCATCTGCTCACTTCCTAGCAAAGGATAGAATAAATTCACTATGGAGGAAGATAACATTGCAAGTCTACAATATTTCAATCACAATTTTTGGCATTCATATAAAGGAACAGAACAAAGAGAGAAATAGACAATAGATACAGGCTTATGGATGTCCAAGCTATTAAATTTATCAGTCATACAATTTTCTTTTAATAATTATGATTGATCGGTCTAAGAAAACCAGCTACAAGATGAAAAATTTCACCAGATAACTGGAAGCTCTTAAAACAGATAAAGTAGAACTTTGAGAACTAAAAAGTACAATAACTGTAATAAAGCACCCAGTATCAGATGAATACAGTTGAGAGGATTAGCAAACTGGAAGAGAGGACAATAAAAAACATATAAACTAAAGCACAGAGAGAAAAAAGGGATGGAAAATGTTGAAAAGAGCACAATAACACAATTCGTTTATAACTGATATAAAAAAGGAGAAAAAAGTGAAAATATAAAAAATTTGAAGTACACAATTACTTGATGTAAATGAAATATGTGGAAAACAGCCATACAATAGAATCTGCATTCTTTTAAAATACATTTAACCAAAATTGACTACATTCTGGGACATAAAGCAAGATGTAAGAGTTTTAGAAGATAGAGGTAGTTAAAAATATGCTTACTGACCACAGTGAAATTAAGCTAGAAATAAATAACAATAAAAACAACAATAAAACAAATAGAATATCTCCCAAAGTTTTGAAATTAAGCAGCATACTTCTATACAATCCATCGACCAAAGAAGAAATTAAATGAAAATGGGAGAATATTTTGAGCTAAGTGATAATAAAATATGACATGTGAAAATTTGTAGTATGAGCCTAAAGCTTGTTTGAAGAAAAATTTATGGGCTCATATACAAATAAAACAAGGAATGTCTTAAAATCAGGAAAAGAAGGATAAATTGGACTACATTAAAATTTAAAACTTCTGATTTTTAAAAATCACCATTAAGAGAGTGAAAAGGCAAGCAGGGGAGAGAGATTTTCAAAACATATATCTGACATAGGACTCATATCCAAAATATACTTAGAAATTCTGAAAAGTAAATAAGAAAAAGGCATACAAGCCAGTAGAGAAATGGGCAAAAGACTTTAAAGAGACCCTTCACAACAGAGAATAACCAAGAATATCAATAAACATATGACAGGGTAATTAGTCCTTTGTTAATGGGGCAGTGCAAATGAAAACTACAAGATACCACCATGCACCTACCAGAAAGAATCAAGTTAAAAATGCAGACAATGTTATGTGCTGACAAGGATGTGCAGTGGTGTCTTGTACACCAGTGGTCCCCAAGCCCTGGGCCGTGGACTGGTACTGGTCTGAGGCCTGTTAGGAACTGGGCTGCACAGCAGGAGGTGAGCGGCGGGCAAGCAACCAAAGCTTCATCCACTGCTCCCCATCGCTCCCCATCACTCGCATTACTGCTTGAACCATCCCCCCGCCCCCCGTCCCCCACCATCTGTGGAAAAATTGTCTTCCACGAAACCAGTCCCTGGTGCCAAAAAGGTTGGGGACCGCTGTTGCACATTGCTGAAAGGAGGGTAAATTGATACAACTCTTTCAAAAACTGTTTGATAGTATTTACTCAAGCTGAACATATGCAGAACCTACAGCCTCATTCTTGGGTGGAATATGTATGTGGAATACTCATAGACGTGCTGTTTGTAATAGCCCCAAACTGGAAACAACTCAAATACCCTTTAACAGCAGAGGATAAATAAATCATGGTATATTCATACAGTGGAATACTATATTGCAAAGAGAGCGAACCACTATTGCTACCTCAACAATTTGGATGAATTTCTTTTTTTTTAATTTATTTTTATTTTTTGTAACATCTTTATTGGAGTATAATTGCTTTACAATGGTGTGTTAGTTTCTGCTTTATAACAAAGTGAATCAGCTATACGTATACATATATCCCCATATCTCCTCCCTCTTGTGTCTCCCTCCCACCCTCCCTATCCCACCCCTCTAGGTGGTCACAAAGCACCAAGCTGTTCTCCCTGTGCTATGTGGCTGCTTCCCACTAGCTATCTATTTGACATTTGGTAGTGTATATATGTCCATGTCACTCTCTCACTTCGTCCCAGCTTACCCTTCCCCCTCCTCATGTCCTCAAGACCATTCTTTACATCTGCATCTCTATTCCTGTGCTGCCCCTAGAATCTTCAGAACGATTTTTTTCTTACATTCCATATGTATGTGTTAGCATATGGTGTTTGTTTTTCTCTTTCTGACTTACTTCACACTGTATGACAGTCTCTAGGTCCATCCACCTCACTACAAATAACTTAATTTTGTTTCTTTTTATGGCTGAGTAATATTCCATTGTATATATGTGCCACATCTTCTTTATCCATTCATCTGTCGATGGACACTTAGGTTGCTTCCATGTCCTGGCTATTGTAAATAGAGCTGCAATTAACATTGTGGTACATGACTCTTTTTGAATTATGGTTTTCTCAGTGTATATGCCCAGTAGTGGGATTGCTGGGTCATATGGTAGTTCTATTTTTAGTTTTTTAAGGAACCTCCATACTGTTTTCCATAGTGGCTGTATCAATTTACATTCCCACCAACAGTGCAAGAGGGCTCCCTTTTCTTCACACCCTCTCCAGCATTTACTGTTTGTAAATTTTTTGATGATGGCCATTCTGACTGGTGTGAGGTGATACCTCACTGTAGTTTTGATTTGCATTCCTCTGATGATTAGTGATGTTGCGCATCCTTTCATGTGTTTGTTGGCAATCTGTGTATAGTCTTTGGAGAAATGTCTATTTAAGTCTTCTGTCCATTTTTGGATTGGGTTGTTTGTTTTTTTGATATTGAGCTGCATGAGCTGCTTGTAAATTTTGGAGATTAATCCTTTGTCAGTTGCTTCATTTGCAAATATTTTCTCCCATTCTGAGGGCTGTCTTTTCGTCTTGTTTATGGTTTCCTTTGCTGTGCAAAAGCTTTTAAGTTTCATTAGGTCGCATTGGTTGATTTTTGTTTTCATTTCCATTTCTCTAGGAGGTGGGTCAAAAAGGATCTTGCTGTGATTCATGTCATAGGGTGTTCTGCCTATGTTTTCCTCTAAGAGTTTTATAGTGTCTGACCTTACATTTAGGTCTTTAATCCATTTTGAATTTATTTTTGTGTATGGTCTTTTACATGTAGCTGTCCAGTTTTCCCAGCACCACTTATTGAACAGGCTGTCTTTTCTCCATTGTATATTCTTGACTCCTTTATCAAAAATAAGGTGACCATATGTGCATGGGTTTATCTCTGGGTTTTCTATCCTGTTCCATTGATCTATATTTCTGTTTTTGTGCCGGTACCATACTGTCTTGATTACTGTAGCTTTGTAGAATAGTCTGAAGCCAGAGATCCTGATTCCTCCAGCTCCATTTTTCTTTCTCAAGATAGCTTTGGCTATTCGGGGTCTTTTGTGTTTCCATACAAATTGTAAAAGTTTTTGTTCTAGTTCTGTGAAAAATGCCATTGGTAGTTTGATAGGGTTTGCATGGAATCTGTAGATTGCTTTGGGTAATATAGTCATTTTGACAATGTTGATTCTTCCAATCCAAAAAAATGGTATATCTTTCCATCTGTTTGTATCATCTTTAATTTCTTTCATCAGTGTCTTATAGTTTTCTGCATACAGGTGGATGAATTTCTTAAGCATAATATTGAGTGGTATAAACCAGACACAAAAGAGTACTGAAAGTTCAAAAATAAGCAAAATTAGTCAAATGTGATAAACTTTAGGAGAGAGTTTACCTTAAGAGGAGTTGTGACAGGCAGTGAACAAAAAGGTGGAGACTTCTGGGATGCTTGTAATGTTCTTTTTCTTGACCTGATGTTGAGTACATGGATGTGTTCATTCTGAAAATGCATTGACCTGCACACTTATAATTCATTTACATTCCATATGTATGTTATGCTTCAATACCTGTTTACTTAAAAATGTTCCATAAAACTGATGTCCTTTGGAATTTGTGGATCCTACAATTGTCAATAGAAAAGTAATAAAAATCAAGAATTTTGATCTAGACTGCTATTGAAATGTATAGGATTTCAGCGTTTGAAGGAAACTTACTGTTTCCATACAGTTCAAACTCCTTCCACATACACAAAGCAGTTACATTGGAAATCTGCTACAACTCCATGAGTGTTTGAACCTCTTCCTTCACAATTTTTTTCATGATTAGTCTAAGGGGCACGCAAAGGAAATATGCCTTTTTAAAAATCCAAAAGACTATATTCTATTCTGATTGTTTGCTTGCTACATTAGGCTTCAAGTGGCTTTTGGTTTTTTTCCTCAAAGGATAAAGATTTAGTATGAAAAATTTAGTATCATAAATTATCTTTGGAATTAGCATGTATTTCCCAAGGGACATCTTTGAAAGATCAACTTCATTGAGACTCACGTATCCAATTGCTTTTCTTTTTTTAAATTTATTTTATTGAAGTATAGTTGATTTACAATATTCTGTTAATTTCTACTGTACAGCAAAGTGATTCAGTTACCCATACATTCTTTTTTGTATTCTTTTCCATTATGGTTTATCATGGGATATTGAATCTAGTTCCCTGTGCTATACAGTAGGACCTTGTTGTTTATCCATTCTGTTGATACATATAATAGTTTGCATCTGCTAATCCCAAACTCCCAATCCATCCCTCCCCAATCCTCCCTCCCCCTTGGCAACCAGAAGTCTGTTCTCTATGTCTGTGAGTCTGTTTCTGTTTTGTAGACAAGTTCATCTGTGTCATATTTTAGATTCCACATATAAGTGACATCATATGGTATTTGTCCAATTGCCTTTCATAGTCTGGGTACTTGTTAAACATCAGGAACATAAATTTTTGGTAATGCCTTATTACCAAACACTTTTCCATCTTTAGTATGAACCCATATTTTACCTATGTTTCCAGACTGCGTTGGAGAAAGCAATGCCAGGTAGTAATTAGTACTTTTGTTTCCTGGATACAAGGGCAGCCAGCTTACAAAGAACCAAAGGCTGACAAAAAATATACACAGGTAATAGGTCAGAATTTCTCAAAGTGCAGCTTAATCTCTGGACCAGAAGCATCAGCACCACTGGGGCACTTGCTAAAAATGCAAATTCTTGGACCCCCATCCAGACCTACTGAGAAAAGAAACTCTGTGGTGGGCTCAGCAATTTGTGTTTTAAGCAGTCTTCTAGGTAATTCCGAAACATGCTGAAGTTTGATAGCCAGTGGCACAAGGAAGCTTTGTAGCAGAAAAAATGTTGTCTTTGGAGTTAGCCTTAATCCTTGCTTTGCTACTTCCTAATTGGGTAATCTTGGGCAAGTCCCTTGATTTTGAATGTTGAGTTTTCTCAACAATAAATAGGAAGAACAATCCCTATAGTTAATCATCTTATAAATAAAATGAGATTTAGAAATCTAATTTTCCCTGAAATAATGAGAAGTAAAGAATTTTCCTTTGTCCATGTGATATCACAAAAATGGTCTTGATTCCATTTGTTTAGTTATGAAGCACACTTAAAAATATTGCTGGCTTTGTCCATTCATAGGAGGCTTTCTTGTTGATGAGAGCATAGCCATGTGCCAGCTTCTCCTGAATAAAATTCTGCTCAGGACAAATACCATATCCTGGGACTCTGAAGATGAAACCACTGAATAAAGAGAAAGGGCGATTCTTTGAAGAAAATGGCTGAGCGTGCATCAAAAACATTTTTCATCCCTACTTTTTGGCCTTCTCTCATGCTTCAGGAGATGTAGACTCAAAGAGTTGCCAGATCTCTCCACTACTCACAAGCCGTTCTCTTTCCTAGTAAAGGGCTTTGCACTTGGAGAGCTCCCCAGCTGGAAACAAAGAACCAGAGGAAATGCCTTGCTCTTCCTCTCTTCCTTTAAATACCCAGAAGTAAGTGTATTTGGCTCCAGTCTCTCCACTGCGTTATAGAACCCACTACCAAATATGGCGGAGAGAAGACATTTTCTAGTTCATTCTGTTTCCTTCCGTTGTCTTCTGTTTCAGTAGTAATGATTTGGAAAGGAAAGTCTAAACTAGCCACTTACACAGGTGACTCAATTTGGTAGTTAAGTGAAGACACCATGAAATGTTGGACAGATGTTAGGTTGTTCACAAGCATATTGGGTTAGGGTTTTTTTTTTCCCCTTCGTGTTCTTTGTTTTGCACAGGGTCTGGGCCTGAAAACTGTCCTTTAGCCTGTGTAGACATGGCAGAGACAGACAATGACACTTACCCCACTGTCAACCCAGAGGTGTGGTCTACACTGGCAGGAGTTTATCACCCCCTTAGTTTTCCTCTTCTCTTTTTCTCCTTTTTTCTCAGGCTCTCTTTTATCCCAGTAGAAATGGAGAAAAAATTAACCTCCCACCATTTCTGCTGTAAAAGATAAAGACCTCTTAATTTCCTTGAGACTCTTACTCCAAGAGCAAGTGTATAAAATCGGATGCATTTGGTGCATTTTACTGAATTCATCTAATTGCAATGTTTACATACAAGTTAATTCATGGTACTGTGCAAATTGAAGCGCTTGTCAAAACACTGAAGGCTTTCAAATTAGTCTGAGAGACACCTATTATTCATTGAATCAAGAAGCCAATCAGAGCATACTTCAGTAATATCTTTCATATATTCATCATCATTGGAGGTTTTCATAATCCCCATATCACATGTCACTCCCAACACATAAGTACATTACTATCACACATGGAAACCTGCTCATTTGCAGGTAAGTGACTTTTACATTACTAGAATCTCACTTTCAAAGCATACTGCCATATTGTCTGGCTTTGAAAGATATTAACCAGTTCCCCAAACTTAGAAATGGTACAAGTAGGTCATATATGGATGCCCATCTGAAAGTACAAAGTCAGATGCAGTTTGTAACACAGTGCTCGTGCACTTTTACACGTATGGTCATTTTTGCATTTGAAAATGATGCACTTCAGGTGGTGCAGGGGATGAGAATGGCTGGAGATAGACCTTTTGAGTGGTCTGAGAAGACTGAAATCCTGAGAAGAGCAGAACAGACAAGCAGGATGACACAATGGGGAAGTACACTACCTTCTCAGAATTAGATTCATTGTGTAGCTTTTCCAATGTATTTGCAGATAAGCCATTTCACCTATATCTGTGTGAATGATACAGTAGTGGAAGACTACTACCCACATGCTAGCATACAGGTCCACACACAAATACAGTAATTCACAGGGGCTACAGAGGATGACACTGCATCTCCAGGGGGATGCTTGGAACCGTACGGGGTCATTTCCAGTTGCCACATTGACTGAAGGATGGAAGGTGCTCTAGCATTTAGTGCCTAACTTAGGGAGATGTTAAAAATTCAGCAACATCCTGAATAGTTCTGCACAAACAAGATTGTCATGCCAAAAATGGAAATTGCTCTCACTTTGAGAAGCAGCTATTTTTTGGTTCATATCCATTGATTGTTCCCATCTTGGGATCTTTGGGTGTCTAATAATTGTTGTGAGTTGTGGGAATCTGTGAACCGCATTTGATATTTCATATCTCAAGATCATCCAGACTTCTTCTTTTCTGCCTTCCAGAATCATTATCCACCTGTTTACTGTACATCTCATTTCCATCTGGATATCCCAGAGGACATAATTCAGCTCACCTAAAAATCAAACTCATCCTCTTCTCCCTCAATCCTTTTCATCTCAAATACCCCCTGTGTTGGCGAATGGTACTGCCTTGGCAAGTCAAGTTAGGTGCCTTCTTCTCCTCACCCTTACATTTAATCAGTCACTAAATTCTGGGAGAGAATTCTACCTCTTTAGTTTAATTCACTCTTTACACTATTTTCTTCACATCTGCTTCTACTGCCTTAGTTCAGTTTCTTCTCATCTCTCACCTGGACTATTGCATTAATCGCCTAACTGATCTCCTTGCCTCACTGAATTAATTAGGAATCTTTTGGTTGCAAGTGACAGAAAACTCAAACTAATGGGCTTACATAACATAGAAGTCAGAAGATTCAGGGACAGCTCAATTCAGGGTCTAAAAGAATTATTTATAGCTCTGTGTCATTCCGTTCTTATACTTTCCTTTCCTCTCTGTGGCTCCGTTTCAGGCTGGCTCTCAGGCATGATCCCAATGTGGATCGTGCTGGCAGTTCGAGGCCCGTTCCTTTACCAGTCTCAGTTCAGAGACAGCCTCTTCCTTAGGTGCTTTAGCAAAAGTCCTGGGATCAGCTCTTCTTGACTCTCACAACGTTAATGCCCAACTGAGCCAGGAGAGGAGCCCACACAAACCCCATTAATTGGGCATGGGGAACAGTTGGTTCCTCAAGAAAAATATAGGGTTTGTTAGCAGAAGAGAGAATGCGTACTTGGGTGTAAAACTCTCTCTAACCCAAGCTCTAGCCGGGGACCAGATCGATGTTTTTCTGCACATTGAATCACATCCTTCCCTTACTAAAATCCTTCCATAATTTCTCATCGCCTACATGATAAAGTCTGGGAAAGCATGAGTGACACTCCAAGATCTGACCTCTGCCTACGTCTCATGTTCTGCCTTGGCTTCAACCACTGAGATTCCCCAAACACCTCATACTATGCTCTGCTTTGAATTTTCTCAGGAAGCCAAACCCTTGAAAATACCTATTTCTCCACCTAGAAAATATCTTTTCATTAGCTCCTCTCTCTTAACCTCTTTCCCATCCTCTCCTGCCTTTGCATCCCTCCGAGCCTGCACAGATTTTTATCAGAGCACCTGTGACCGAGTCCTATTCGGATCGGTCTGTTTTCCCACCTCGACTGTCAGCTCTTATGGACAGGAACAGACATTATCTTTGTATCCCGAATACCTAACAAAGTGCATGACCCATGGCTGGCACTGATAAATATTTATTGAATGATCAAATCAATTAATTATAACAAAAATAAACTGTTTATCATTGATAAAGTCAAACAGGATACAAACACAGGTTTTTTGACAGTTGAGAAAAATTAAAATGCGTGGGGAAAAAGGAATCAAAAGGTGTTCTAAGTGTCAGAGGGGGAAAGACTACTTTGAGTGGAACATTGTATATATTACAGTATTATTTATTGGGACATTGTGTTACTTCGTGGAAAGATCATTATTTTGAGGAGAAAATTAGGTGATGTAATTTGGTTATAACTGTACTTGAGATCTATTTTTATGTCATCATGGAGGCCTGAGGAAGTAAACTTTAGCCAATGAGCAGATAGCAGTGGATGTAAGGTCAGTGGAACTATGGGTATAGATTGTTTTGTCTTCTAAATCTAAAATCTTCCCAGAGTGTGCTATTCAGAGGGAAACAACCACCAAGCACTCAAACTAATGGCCAAGGTCATTTTCCTAGCAAGGCAGCGATGCAGCTGTGTTCAGTGCCCTAGGCAGGACTTGAAAGCATCCTGTTTGTCTCCCCACTGCCAGGGTTGGGGAAGTGCCTCTCCCCTGCCCCACAGGCCTGCTTTGAACAACCTTCCAAAGAAATCGCACAGTGAATGCTAAACAACTTTTCCCCTAGAGGTTCAACTCAAAGAACATTTTTCATTAGGACTTTTCTGAGAATTTAGGGAGAGCAAAATTTGGGTTTTATCAGAACAATGAAAGCTCTAGATAATGGATTTATATATAATTTTGTCCTGAGTTGACTGTCTCTAGAGTTCAAATTCTTCTGGAAAGTGCCAACCCTCCGTCTCACCAAGCTTGAGCCATCATCGGAGCCAAGAATGGAACTCAGGGTTCTTACCTCCTCAGCCAGAACTCCATCTATTAGAACACTGTGCCTCTCAATTGTGTCTTAAATTAGGCACATAAATGAATTCACTCACACTCTTTCTGCTTACCAAGTTTCTGCAGAGGAACTTCTCAGCGCTACATGATACAGTTGGGAGAATTTCCTCAGCTCTACAGTTGAACTCCTACGGACTCCGGGAGTGGGAGAAACTCAGATGAAAAAGCTTCAGTCTCCTTGCATCTTCTCAGAGCTGCACCATCCCATCCCACCCCATCATCAGTCAGATAAAAAGCAAAGGAAATCCTCCCAGTCTTCAGCCCAACTTCATCAGGGAAGTTACATGTTTAATGTGAGACACTGTCAGTCCAGCAAGTTAGAAAGATTTCTACAAGTGTGGAAAGGAATGTGCTTGGACAGAGCTGTGAGCTTCTCTTTGCCATCAATGGAATTCTAAACGGGGCTTCATTCACCAGCCCTGTCTCCCAACTGCATCCATCTGGAGGAGGGAGGAGAAGTCTTTAGTGAATCAGAGCAAATTGCTTGGCACTGCTCTGACCTGAAAGCTGAAGAGAGCTCAGGGCAAAGTGCTTTTTATTTTTAATGGGCTCTTGCCTATCTCTTAAATGTGTTTTTCTTTTCTTTTTTTTTTTTTTTTGCTTTTTGGTCACTTGAAGCTCTAGTGCCTGTGGAGAAGGGGAGAGAAACACACACACACACACACACACACACACACACACACAACAAACCCAAAAGGAGAATATAAATAAATATCATTTGGAATCTTGCATAATATCAACCAATGGCAACAGCAGGTTTTTGACAGGCCTGCGAACTTCCCCCAAAACAACATCCTGCCAGCCTGGCTGTGAATCAGGCATGAGTCAACACTGCGAGATGGGCCGTTGCCAGCTCCATTCCTGGCCTGGCCAGCCGAAAACTGCTTCCCCCAGGCCAGTCGGTCTATTAACATTTAGAATCTGGGCTGGACTGGCCTGTCATTAACAGCACTGGTCTCCCTCAAGGTAACAACAGGGAAGTCTTTTCTTCCAGCGCTGGGAAGAAATCGACAATGAAGAAAGAAAGATGCCTCTTCATCACAATATGATCTTTGATAAAAAAGGGGGGTCGAACACAGCTTTTACAGCTGACACAATTATTATAGACTGGAGAAAAGCTCTCTCCTCCCCCGCCCTGGGGTCTTGTTATAATGAGGCCCCCCCAGACCTGCTCTCACCTTTTTGTCATCTAAACGAGGGATGGAGCCTGCTGAACTGGGAGGAGATGTCGTATGAATCATCAGAGCCCCAAATGCTGGGGAAATAATTCCCTGCTGTTATTAGGAGCCCACCTTCCACAGACACTTTTCTCAAAGACTGCCTTGCACTTGAAAAAGAAGGCTGTGCTTCAAAGGGCAATTCTCACCCTGCGCACACGAAGCCACAGTCACAAGCCTCCCCCCGCTGCTCCACCCCCCAAACCGCCACCTTGCTGAGTTAGGGAATGCTGCCCCAGCCCTTCTCAGTGCCCAGGGCATCTTCTGAGCCGGGAAAGCGCAGCCCAAGTCGTGATTCTGCTGATGTTGACTCAGCGTGGAGCTATAAAACATGAGATTTGCTCCAAGAGCCAGGAGTGAGACATAATGGGGAGAAAACAATGCTCTCTGTCCGTCCTTCCCCCATCATTCTTTTGTGCTGGAGCTAAGGAGTGGTTTATAAAACCAGAATCAGGAAGAGTTCTTTTTATTTTTTCTTCAGGGCAAGTTCTTTACTCCTTTCTCTTAACCTTTTGACCAGCGAATGAACTGTGCTACTGACAGAGCTTTTGTTAAATTATTCCTTTACTGCTGAAAATATAAAGTAACTTGAAATAGGCTCACATCCATTTGAGAATCCAGTGGGGAGGGTTTATGTTGTACCAATCTTGGTTTGGCACGATGGCCTTGATTCCTCAGGTTTAGACCTGCTTTTTCATTCATCCACAGTAGTGGGGAAAAAAAACAATTAGTTGGCAAGTTTCTTTTTTTATTAATATATTTATTTTTTTAAATTGAAGTATAGTTGATTTACAATGTGTGTTAGTTCCAGGTGTACAGCAAAGTGATTCAGTTATATATCTATATCTATATCTATATATATATACACACACACACACATATATACATATACCTACATATATACGGATATACATATATATGTATGTATATGTATATACATATATATGTATTCTTTTTCAGATTTGTTTCCCTTGTAGGTTATTACAAGATATTGAGTAGAGTTCCCTGTGCTATACAGTAGGTCCTTGTTGCTTTTCTACTTTATATATATAGTAGTGTGCATCTGTTAATCCCAAACTCCTAATTTATCCCCCTACCTCACAGCAGCAAGTTTCTTTAAATGGAGCATTCAAACCACCCTTAGAAAATTGCAGGCATGCAAATGGAGAGTTTCAATACAGAGGGGAGATTTTGGAAATAGGATTCTTGCACATTCCTAATGTTTTTAAAAATATCTTCTCTTGGCTTATACCTCAAGTGACACTTGTCTTGTGGGAACGTTTGTCCCTTGTGGTAAAGAAATGACTCGGGTGTTAAAAAGAGAGTTCTTGAAAACGTGGTGATCTTGCACTCAGAGAAGATGCAGCTGAAACCGCAAGGTTGTGCCGGGAGAGTCATGACGGCTGTCAGTGGGCTCTCACTTTGGAAGCAACTTCCCTGCAAGTTATGCCCACATCTCTGGTGCCAGCCAGAGCGTGGGTGTGGACGGGCTTTCTCACAAATGCTGGCCCTAGTTTTTTTGTTTTTGAAAATTTAGTCTTTGGTGTTTACTCTAGTTTCAGACATGATATTTTTTTAGGACCACGCTTGGAATCTGCAATAGCTTTTCTCACCTGATCAAAACTCTAACACAGCTTTGGCCGTGGAAGTTGACCTTGTTTGTCAGAAGTGTATATGCTGCGGAGATGGCAAGGAGCCAACTAATGGCAGTGACACCCAGCTAGCAAATCCTGGCCCTCATAGGGTTGTTCCTACGGGTGCATTTATTGACAACCTGACTCCGCCGTTTGCAGCCTCCTCTCTTTGCAGCTGCCTCCTCTTCTCCCCCTCTTGATGGCTGCAGATCTCTGCTTATCATCCATTTCCATGCCGGCTTTGTGTGTCTCTTTGTAAGCCCCGCTCTGAGTAGTTTCCGCAGTGTGTGTGGCATTGTCAACGACTTGTGGATAAGCCGCCTTGCCTGGTTCAGTCATTCTGGGCCTCCTTTGTCTTGTTTCCTTTTTGATAGCCTAATTTCACACACATTCTAAGGACTCTTTTCAAAATAAGCAGCCGATATGGGTGTTCTATTGTTCCATGTGGCTGCCAGATTTTTTTTTTTTTTTTAATGTATTCACCGCCTGGATTTATCACGTAAACTCCTATTGAAAACCATTGCCCCCTGGGAAGGATTTGAGCATTTGGGTAATTTCCTGAAATTCTCAAGTGTGTGTGTTTGTAGTTTCTTTTTTCTCCCTTTCAAATGGATGCAGCCATGTCAGAGAAATCCATAAACAATATTGATTGTATAAAAGCACACAACTGCCAATCTCGGGCTCGCTTATAGTCCCCTGCTGCAGACCCTAATCTCTGAGAAGAAGCCCTTCTTTTTGCACAGGATGCAAAAGGAACACACCGTTTAGATTCATATTTACAGAATTTAAGCTTCAGTGATATTCTACCAATTTTCTTCGTGTCAGCATTGTGTCAGTTTTGGACTAAAAGCTGGAAAATTATTTGACCTGCGAAACATATGCTTCCCTTCCTAAACCAGCAGAGACATGCATGAATGCAGTAATGGACATACATTCTGGGTGCCAAATGTGGAATGTGCCGTCTTCCCCTTGACTTGATAATCTAGCACAATTGAGCCCATTAATAAGTGAAATTGTTTGGGAAATTGGTTCATTGCCTAAAATCTGTGCAAAGCAGTGCCATTTAAAGATCTTTTTCCTTTCCTTTCAGAATTGTATCCTTTGAATAAACAATTCAGCTTAATAACCTTTATGATCTGTGAGGTTAGTTGTCACCAAAATAAACTTTCTACTGGTTTAATGGAGCCCACCTTTGAATGTTTTTTTCACTGAGTTATCCAGTACTTCATGATTTTCTTTCTCGAACCTTGTAATTCCCAATAGACCATGTTCCAAAAGCCACGACCATACATCAGTGTGGTTTGCATCTTGCTAATGTCTTTGGAACATAGGGGTCAAGGTTATTATCCAAAGTTCATTTTTAAAAAAACTACACTTGCTGTGGTCCTTTGAGAAGCACTGCCTTATAACCCAAACATGCATTTACATTAATGACATGCTCAGATAGCAACTAACCTCTAACAAAACCCAGCATTTTAACTGACTAAACATTAATGGGGACATCACTGAAAATTCTGTAGTTTAACCCCAAGACTGGTTGGATTCCAGGAATGGTGTTTTCATGAAGGACCCACTGAGTTTAGGACAGATGCCGAGTGTTATGCTAGGCTGGTAGCTGAATCTTGGATCAAACACAACTTTGTAATGACTCACACATTTTACTAATTTTTAAGTGCAGCCTTCCTTGAAATCCCAATGTAAAGACCAGCATCTTGGTCTATGAAAGTCAATATAACCTTGAAGTCAATGAAAATGAGGGTACTGTTCACTGAATAGAGACTCCCTAAGCTTATCACGTTTTCCCTCCCACGTCTTCCAGCTTATTTTGAGTTTCACACGAAGTACTACGTGAAGCCAAAAGCATAAATCTGACTTCTGGAGGTCTCTATAGCAATAAACAATAAAACCTTATCTGGACAGCCAACAGGAAAAAGTTGGACAGCAGATTCATTTAGAAACAGCGTCAGACTACCAAGTGGGTATGTGGGATTTTGCTCTGAGCCTGGCTAGAATTGAGCCATGTGTGATGGACAACTGGGGGAGTATTCCCATCCCTTCTGTCCATTTCAGAAGCCTCTATGTCTTTGGTTATTCCCCGTGGCCCATCTCTATTCACCCCCTGCTGCCACCCCTATTCTACAGCCACATCTTACAGCACCCATCTGCATCCAGCCAGAGGTGCTGAGTTCAGCAGACCACGTTCCCCTTTTATTCACGTTTCTACCACTAACTTCTGTTATTTAACACTTATATATAAAAATGATCTCACCATAAAGTTATTTAGAAAAACAGAATATACAAAGACCTACTGTATAGCACAGGGAACTATACTCAATATTTTGTAATAACCTATAATGGAAATAAATCTGGAAAAGAATATATATATAACCGAATTACTGTGCTGTACACCTGAAACTAACATGACATAGTAAATCAACTGTACTTCAATTAAAAAAAAAAAAAGAAAAACAGGATACAAAATTGTACTTTTGAAAAATATCCCAAAGATACCAAAAATGACTACGTTGGAAGAAAATACATCAACACATTAGTAGTCATTGGGAGTATTTTGATTTTTATTCTTTTCTCTAGTTTCCCTTTTTTTCTTAAACCACAAACATACTTTTATAACTTGAATGTGTTTTTTCTCCTCACATACAGTATATAAGATATAGTTTGAAATATATCAAAATCAAATTAAGGAAATAGACTTACAAAAGTAAGTAAAAGGACACAAATTTGCAACCACAAATGACAATCTTTTGCCTCTTTTCAAGTGCAGTGAGCTAATTAAAAGGAAGAAGTGAAACTTCTAAGGGACTATTAACAATTTAACATTCTCAGTTGGTATGGATTATAGATTTCACTTAATGTGGATCTCAGGAGTGAAAATGTCATACCCTAGAGGGGGCTGGACACCATCACTAGTTTTCTTGGACAAAATAAGTATAGGTGTGTAGATCTTTGGCAGAGCTACCCTGCATGTTGTTGTAAAGGAACATCTTAGTGGCCACACTCAGATTCTGTGATGGGCACATTCACTAATCAGTGTCAGAAAGGAGAGATGCTGGGAAGGAGGAAAGACAACGGAGTGGGAAAAACGGGTGCCCCAGATCGACCTCTGCTGCTCCCCAGGAACTAGGAAGCTGGCTGTGCTGGCTGTGTGTGTCCAAGCCTCACCCAGGACCCTGACCCTGCCTGTGCTCTGCTCAGCCCTGCAATGGGGAGTGACAGGAACATCACCCATCGGGATTCACGTTTTAAAAAACTCTATGAATTAGCACTAGATATATGTGTACATATGATGTTATTATAATGCACATGTATATGTATATAAGTGTCATCTAATTTAATTTTTATACTCTCTGGTAAAGTTACCACTGCTCTTCTTTTTCAGATAAGGCATCTTATCTGAAAATAAAACATAATAATAATAATAAAATAATAAATACAACGTGCTTGTTAGGAGGCACGTGCCATGCTAGAAACAAAATCTCTTGACCAAGTCTGGGGCGCTGGTCACAAAATCACAGCTGCATGTATTAAGGAATCATCATTTTATTTCCTGATTCTGGGCTTGGAAAATATTTCTACACTCAACTTTGCAAACTCCAGTGTGCTCCGTGCTATGAATGCACAGGTGCCTGTGCCGTATTTCACATCTTCTCTAACCGTCTCTTCATGCAGTCGGGGCTGCAGTGACTAGCCACGCTTCTGCCACATCACCTGGGTGCCAGCACGAGCTCGTTCAGCACGTGCTCAAGGGGGCTAACACCCAAGGGCAACCTGTGGGCCACTGGGGCAGAGCACGTGGATAAATATTCCCCTTTCCCATCTCTTGGGTGGACCATCCTGAGGCGTACTCTACATGGCTCCTGAGCGGTCCCCAGTGGGTTTGTATATAAGGAAAATTCCAGTTATGAAATTAATATGCATTAAAAAAAGGTAAACTAAAGAAAAGGGAAAAAAAGGAAACTAAAGTATAGAAAATACTCACAGATAAATTGTAGCTCAGTAACGTACCTTGGATTGGATTTCCCTCCTTCTCTGTTTTACTCTTTCAAGTTATCCTGTTGAGTTCTAGTTAAAATGTCTTCTTTGGGGGATGCCAAGGACCTTTATATTGATGATGCCACTTCTTGGGATGATTATATTGAGAAGTTTCCTTCAAAGTGCAATGTAAAAATAATTCTTGTTCTTCTTATGGGAATTCATAGGTTTCAAATTGATTTTCCTATGCATCATCTCATTTTAATCTTTTCATCAACTCTTCACCACCACATCTCCCCATTTCCACTCCTAACACCTTGGGTCACGTCACCAATTCATCTTGGCCCAGGTTATTGCAATCGTCTCATAACTGGCCTCCTTGCTTTTGACTGTCTTCCCGTTCAAACCTTTAATCCCACAGCATTTCATTCTCAGCACAGCAGCCAGAGTGATTTTGTTTAAATAAAAATTAGATAATGTCACCCTTCTATTCAAAATCCACCATGGCTCTCCATCTGACTCAGAATATCACCACCCTTATGATGGCCTAGAAGCCCTTACTTATCCAGGCTCCCTGTTACCTCTGAGTTTTATCTTCTCCACCTTTCACTCTTGTTTACTCCACTCCAGCTGCACTGACATCCTTGCTGTTTTTCAAACAAGCTAAGAATTCTCCAGCCTCAGGGCCTTTGCACTGATAGTTTCATCTGCATGGAATGCTCTTCCCCATGTATTCACATGGCTCCCTTTTTCCCTTCTTCAGATTTTTCTTGAGTTGTACCTTCTCAATAAGGCTTTTCCTGATCACTCTGTTTAAAATTGCAATCCTTCAGCCCTCTCTGGGCACTCACTATCCCTCTCCCTGATTTATTTTTTTCCCTAGTAACAGCATCTTACATAATCTATATTTATTTAGTTATATCATTTATGACATACTTCTCCTGCCTAATATAAGCTCCATGAGGGCAGGGATTTTTTTTTTTTAAACTTGTTTATTTTATTTATTTATTTTTGGCTGCTTTGGATCTTTGTTGCGGTGCACAGGCTTCTCACAGCGGTGGCTTCTCTCGTTGAGGAGCACGGGCTCTAGGGGCATGGACCTCAGTAGTTGTGGCATGTGGACTCAGTAGTTGTGGCTTGTGGGCTCTAGAGTGCAGGCTCAGCAGTTGTGGCACACGGGCTTAGTTGCTCCGCGGCATGTGGGATCTTCCCGGACCAGGGCTCGAACCCGTGTCCCCTGCATTGGCAGGCGGATTCTTAACCACTGCACCACCAGGGAAGCCCAGGATATTTGTTTTGTTTATTCCTATCTCTAATTTTCAGAACAGAGTTGCACATTATACTCTCAGTAAATATTTGAATTAGTGTATGAATGAATGAATGGGCTTTGTGAGTTTGGCCCTATCCCTATTTTATAGCTAACAGACTAGAGATTCAGAAAGGCTAAGAGACTTTACCAAGTTCATACAAATAGTAAGTAGTAAAGTCTTGAACTAGTTTTCCTATCTCCAATGATGCTTATAGGAGAAAAACAGAAACAGTCTTTGGATTTAAGCAATTCACGCTTAAACTAGACTTATGAGGATACAAAAGTTCTGTAGGGAAGAGCTGATAATTAACATAAGCACATGAAAAACAAGTACGTTTGAATCTTACATATTTCTATCTTTGCAATGATGGCAAGAAAACTCAGCACCAAATCTGTTACCTATCTCTAGGATGTGACCACGTGCATACCTGGCTTCGTAATGATTTCTCCTGTCCTTATTTTCTTTTAAACTGATTTCCTCATTTAACTTGTTTTTTTATTTTGTTGCATTCTATGAATTTTTGTAAGGCACTACAAGCCCTTTTTTGGAGTGTGACAGGGTAAACATAACGAGAGAAATAAAAAGCATATTGTGCTGATAATTCACTGTTAGGGACTAATACGATCTGACTACAGGAAAAGATTGAGGTAAGATACAACCCAAATGTAAGTGGGGCCCGTGGGCATTGTTGAGATAGCCTGGCCTCTTCACGATGTCAACTCAAAAAAATAACTTTTGACAGAAAAATATGATTTGAGATATTCAAATTTGTGCTTTAGTCTTTTAAGAAGCTGACAAATAGATGGATAGATGCTCTTGTCCAGGACTGTGGCAGATCTGAGATTTAACCTACTTGCAAGTTAACAAGTCTGCTTGCCACTGAGTCATCGGCACTAGTAGAAGACATGAGATTCCTGGGTCAGAGGTGAAGGACAGTTTATTACTCACAGCAACTGCAGCACCCAGAGTATTACCATTTTTATACCAGGTCCCCAGGTTTCAATTTCCACATGGTGATGCAACGAGGGTCAAACGATACACCTACACACACAGTGGGTTGCAATACAGAATAGGAATCTGAATCTTTTATACAGTCGTTTCTCAGTATCAATGGGGGATTGGTTCCTGGACCCCTTCGAATACTGAAATCTGCAGATGCTCGAGTCCCTTGCAGTCAGCACTTCATATCTTCCCGTTCCACATCTGCATATACGAAGGGCTGGCTGTACCGGGGAGTAAGCATGCCCCCTCATTGCTCTGGAGGGACACACCATCTCCATCTTCAAAGGATCTTTACCAGACAAACATCCTTGAAAAGATACCCTGGAACATCTGCAAGTGATGCAGAAACATGCAAGATCCAGAAACATGCAAGATCCACCCATCCATCCAAAATAGACCCCCAGCAGATATACATTCTAAGTGCAGAATGAATCCTCTTAAAAGTCATCTCTCTCTACCTCTTTCATTCTTAACATCCTCCACTGGCAGCCAATGGCTCCCTTAATCTTCCTTCTTACTCTCAACTCCCCAAACCATGCTGTCCCTGCCAGCATGGGTTTTGGTCTTCCTTCCTTTTCTTTCTGCTCTTATTCTTTATTCTTGACCAAGAATACATCTCAACACTATATTACTCAACTCCCCCTCATTTTCCCACTTCTACCTCTTTCAACTCAATCTTCATTGAATATCACAAAAGCTCAGGACTAACATGGCAAGACCAGATTTTCTTTAATGAGCAGGGTAGAAAGGCTGAGAATATTCACATCTTAGGAATTTTTGTCCCTGACTAAATGTCTTCAGGACCTCCAAGTTACCTTTTCTGTCCTCTATTCATTCTCTTCCTCCTTTTCCAAGGCTTCAGGGCTCTAATATTGCTCCCAGATGGTTGTTAGTTACGGAAAAAAAGGAATCTGAAAGAGTTCTCTAGTTGAAAGAGTTCTGGTTGAAGGGGGCTTGGATTAATGACCCTTGTTGAGACCTTGAGTTTTTGTCTGACTCTAGTTTAATATGAGCAACAGTGTGACTTGGCTTACAGGAATTACTCAACCAGGCTCTTACAATTTCTAGGCAATTTTGGATGTTTTTCGAGAAATGTACTTTTCCATCATCCTCAATAACTTTAATATCTTCTCCATTTTTGAAGAAAATGGATGGGAATCCCTCTGAACTTCTGAATATCACCCCCCTCTCCTATTCCATCAAACTTTTTCCATCTACTGCTTTTCTTTTTTTTACCCACAATAGACTTGGCCTCATATGTTACAGAGAAAATAGAAGTCCTCATATTCCTGCCAACGAATTGCCAATCCTACAGGCATTTACTCCATTTTCTTCATTCTCTTACCAAAAGTTATCTCTCTGCATATGCTCTCAATCCCTCTGTGCCTCCTCACCTCCCACTCACTCTTCAGCCATTTCTAGTCCTGTCTCGGTTCACATCATTCCCTAAAATGGGCTTCCTGAGCACTCAGCAGTCACTCTTTTTTTCTTTTCTTTTCTTTTTTTTAAAGTATAGTTGATTTACAATGTTGTGTTAGTTTCTGGTGTACAGCAAAGTGATTCAGTCATACACATGTATTTTTTTCATATTCTTTTCCATTATGGTTTATTACAGGATATTGAATATAGTTCTCTGTGCTATACAGTAGGACCTTGTTGTTTATCGGTTTTATATATACCAGTTTGCATCTGCTAGTCCCAAACTTCCAATCCATCCCTCCCCCACCCACCCCACCTCTTGGCAATCACAAGTCTGTTCTGTATGTCTGTGAGTCTATTTCTGTTTTGTAGATAAGTTCATTTGTGTCATATTTTAGATTCCACATACAAGTGATATATGGTATTTGTTTTTCTCTTTCTAACTTACTTCTCTTAGTATGATAATCTCTAGTTGCAGCCATGTCGCTGCAAATGGCGTTATTTCGTTCTTTTTTATGGCTGAGTAATATTCCATTGTGTATATCTATACCACATCTTCTTTACCCATTCATCTGTCGATGGACATTTAGGTTGTTTCCATGTCTTGGCTATTATAAATAGTGTAAGCAGTCACTCTTGATTACTGAAGCCAGGAGAACCTTTCCAGTTCTCCCTTATAGATATCTTTGCAGTAGCTGACCCCCCCCCACCATCTCCTTCTTATTGAGCAATTTTCTCTTTTGGTGTCTGGAAGGTCATGTACTCCAGGTGTCCTGCTCCCCTGCCCTACTCCTTTTCAGTTTCTTTAGCTGGTCCCCCATCTTTTATCCAACCTCTAAATGAGTTGGATGGCTTGGTCTTGACCTCAAGGGCAAAAGGATGCAGAAACTAGAACTCAGAATGGAACTTTACTCTCCATATCTGTCCCTTACTAGTGTTTTTAGTGTGTTGGCTTCATTTTTTTCTAGTGAGTGTAGACTTTCTCTACATTATAGGGGCCCTGGATGCCCAAATCCTAGACAGATAGCCTAACAGTCCTAACAAGAGAATAAATAAGGATCTTATCTCTCAAGGTAAAGTTTTAAAATCTCAGAGAAGATCCCTAAGGCTGTGTGCCTTCCCCTCAGACTGGTCCTGTGATTGGAGAAGAAGTTCAGTCATATGAAACAGATTTTGGTACCAGGAAGTGGGTGCAGCTGTAATAAATACCAAAAATTTGTAAGTGGCTTTGGAACTGAATAGCAGGCAGAGGCTGGAATAAATTTGAGGTTCATGATAGCAAAAAAGCTAGATTGTCCCAAACAAATATTGGTAGAAATACAAATATTAAAGTCACATCTGATGAGGACTCAACATTTTATTGGAAACTGGAGGAAAGGTGATCTTTGTTATGCAGTGGCAGAAACTTACCTGAGCTGTGTCTACAGTTGAATAGAAAGCAGATATTGTAAATGATGAATGTAAATGAGCAACATGTGAGCCCTAGATGCCATCATTAAGTGTTCTTATAAGAAAGATATAAAGGGAGATTGGATGCCCACACAGAAGATGAGGAGGTAATGTGACCACAGAAGCAGAGATTGGAGTGATGCAAGCAAAAGTTAAAAAATGCCAGTAGCCACCAGAAATTGAAAGAGGCAAGGAGTAGATATTCCCCTAGGACCTCCAGAGGGAGCATGGGTCTGCTGACATCTTGATGTCAGACTTCTGGCCTCCAGAACAGTGAGACAATAAATTACTGTTGTTTTAAGCCACCCAGTTGTTGGTAATTTGTCCCAGTAGCCACAAGAAATGAAAACAGTAGTGGAATGGCACAGCCTAGATTACATGCCATCCCAGAGGCCAGCAAACCTGAGATGTGATGACAACGTATCACCAAAACTATGTGTGCGGTTCAAGAAAAGGAAGATTCTGGAAAGATAACAACAAACAAAGAAAACCCCAACAAAATAAAGTGAAAACATTTTCTACTCTCCCTTACATACCAAAGTTCACAATAACTACCCTTGGCCATCTTTATCCTCACGTCACTTCCCCTCAGCAGCATTTGACGCTGTCATAAGCTCCCACCTCTTCAATACTCTCTTCCTTTGGTTTCTGTGACCCTACACCCTCTGGCTTCCCCTCTACCCCTCTTACCACTCCTTCCTTTCCAGTCTCTTGTGTATTTCACCCTCTGCCAATCATCCCATCAATGCTGGGGTCCTTCAAGTCCTGTCCCAGGTCTACTTTCATTCTTCCCTTCTTGTTCTATAGACTTTTCCTGGAATTTCCTTCCATTTCCTTCCATTGATTCAGTAAGCATACAGGGTCTCCCAAATTTATCCTGTCAACTCAGACTTCTCTTTTGAGCTCCATATCTGTATTTATAACTGCTTCTTTTATATTTTGGCTTGGATGTCTCATATTCATCAAACTTAGCATGACCCTTCCCTACACTTATCCCCAGTGACCCCTCACGTAGTGTTCCTTATCTTGGTAAAAAAGAACCTCTATTCACTCAGTTGTTCATGCCAACACCCTTGGAGTCATCTCTAACCCCTTCCCTCTACTCACAATCAACTTCAACCCATTTCCAGGACCTAACCCTTCTACCCCTGAAGTAGAACTCAAATGTGGTCACTTCTCTTCATGTTCACTGCCATCTTTCTAATCCAAGCCATAACCATCTCTCATCTGGGCCTCTGCAGGAGCCCCCTAACTATTCACCTTGCTTCTACCCTTGTTCCACTTCATTTTTTTAATACACTAGCAAGAATGAGCTGTTAAAAATGCAAAGCCAATCATGTCACTCTCCTACTTTAAACTCTTCAATGGTTTTCAGTTGCATTTAAGATAAAGTTCTAACTAAAGTTTATAATGCCGGAAGGAGCTGTGTGGTGGATGCCATCATGTGCTGCCCAGAATACTCTTCAGGAATAAAAGGTTTATTCTCCCAACTGCTGGGATTGTGACCAGTGGCCAGTCCTGAGCCGGCAGTTCCCGTTGGGGATTCCCTCAACTGAAGAGAACTGCCTTTCTCAAGGAGTTGACCCCTTTTCTGGGTTGACCTTCATCCAACAACTGACTGATGATGGGGGAGGATGGTATAAACGCCCAGCCTTCTCATTCCAACGTGGCCAACTCAAACTTGGGCAACTCTAAAGGAATCACCCCACAGGGTCAGTTGATGCCTCTGCTGATACTGTATCACAGCCCAACTTCTCCTTCTGTTCAGTCATGCTTCCTTCCTCTCCCTTCCGTGAGTGTTGCTCCCAAGAACACTCCCCAATAAAACTCCCACACACTAACGTCTATCTCAGAGTCTGCTTTCTGGAAACCCAACCTGTGGCAATCTGTGAAATAAATGTGAGATCAAGGAAGGTAATAATCTCACTGCCCTCTTTGATGTGCAAATTATATCTAAAGTACTGTCATACCTGCAGAGTTGTGTTCAGTCTTTGGGGCTACATTTTAAGAAGGACATTGGCAAAATGGAGTGTGACAAAGGAGGACAACTAGACTGTTGAAAACTGAACATCATGTCACAGGACAAAGGCTTAAGAAATGAATCTAGTTAGCCTGGAATAGTATTAAATCAGTAGGAACATGATCGTTACATTTAGATTTTTGAAAGACTGACAAATGGAAAAAAAATTTTTTACCTTGTGTCATTCTAAGGACTAGGATTAGCTGCAATGGGTGAAAATTCCTGGAACATAAGTTTAGGCTCAATATAATAAAGAAGTTTCTAGTTGCAATGTAATGACATCCTTGTGAAATACAGTTTACTTTTACTAGACTTGTGTGACCACATCTTGAGAATAAAATAGCAGAGATTCCTGAGCCAGGATAAAAGGTTGACCAGATGACTACATCCTCCATGATAATATTTTATGAATTTCTGCTCTAGGATAGGGTTTTACATGGTACCTGAGGAGGTTGATAGCTGTAATCTGACAAATGGATTCCATGGCCAAGTAAGTTTGGGGAAAAAGTTAAATGATGTTAGGCAAGTTGTTTTTACTGCAGGATTAAGTTTTAGTATGTTGAAAATGCACTGTGAACGTCCATAGAGGACCCCCACAGGACTCAGGATTGCTTAGAGCTCTTTTTGCCTAAAAGCTAGTCAAAAGAACGGGGCTAGTGTTCTGTGAAACCTACTTTGAGAAACCCTGCTTTAGAACATTATGTTCTTCTGAGTTGTTAGTGAGGAGAGGATAATTCTTAACCCAGAATAATAAAAATACAGATTGCTGAATACCAGTAATTAGAGTTCCTACAAGTGTGATTACTGGCTAAAACATTATACATTTCTTCTTGCTTAACAGAGAAGGTATATTTCCTTATATTTGTAGCTTTAACACATGAGTGTGCCTGCTAACCCCATCCTTGGCAGTATTTGGATGGGTGTGGATAAAAGCTAGAGCATTATCATTTTTGTTTATATTCTTTATTAAGTACCACACTCACCCTTTTTCAAGTTTACTAACCATTTAGATTTTGAGGTGTTCATAGGGTCCCTGGATAAACATCCCTCCAGATACATGTATATATAGGACACACAATTGGGGAACATAGTTGACTATTGCAGTCATAATTCAGATCTTCAGAGACAGAAAAATCCAGCAAATGTTAGCGATTTTACATTAACCAGGCTTATTTCTGTCTTGTGCTGTACAGACTCTATAGTCAGTCCCAATTATCCAGCTGCCTAATCAACACCCTTAATTAAATTCTCCATGTTTGCTTCCCTTTATTCAGCATTTCCAGTGACAATGTACCCACTTTAGAAGGAAGTACCAGTGCAGCCAGACTGTTGCTCATGCCTGTTGAGCATGTGTTAGTAATTCTGTGAACTCCTTTATATAATGCCCATTCTAAACGTCTGGTAATTGGCTTGATGCTTTTCAGTGTGGTGTGAATTGCTCAAAAAGCTCAGCCACAAAGTATCAGGTTGGTCCCATGACAAGGAAGGCTTCTCAGCAGCTCTGACCGTTTCCAGACCACGGTGCTTTTTGACTGATCAGTGAACATTTGCCCTAACTTGTAGCTTAAATACATCGAGAAGGCAGGAGGAGATGGGGAAAACTGTAGGATTAACTCATGTTTTTCGGAAATCTTTTCTGTTACTATCACCGACAGAGATTTGTGGAGTAATCACCACTTTTAAAGAAACTCTGGGCGACAGAACTATTTTTAATAATTCTGTTTGTTATGGAGACATTTTGCAAGGGCAAAAACGTTAGCAGTTCAAAGTTGGTGGGTAGCATATTAAAGAGAACTGGTCTATTCAAATTAACACCTCAAAGTCCTTCTAAATTCTAAGGAGGCAAATCAGATGATGGCAAATTAAATATTTAATTAATTCATGCTAGAGTTAAGAGATCATCTCTAAGACAAATGATCCAGGACTATTGTGTAAGCAAATTACTCCTATCCATTTTAGGTACCACCCATCTACTGTGGCTCCTTTTTTGGTCAAGAACACACCCCCACCCTCCACACACACTCATACACACACTTATAACACTGCTACCAAACACCAGAGATTGTGTTTCTATGGCAACTACAGCCCATTTTGTTGCAGTTATCTTTACACAAAATCAGTTTTAGAAATCCACTGTAATGAAAAAGGATATCTGTTCGCACTCGTCCAAGTCATCTTTGCTATTGGCTAGGACTATATTACGTGTCAAGAATCATGCAACTTTTATAGTTTGATTAATAATTATTGCATCTTACATGAATCAAAGTCCTCAAGCACAGGAGGTCACAGAGACAATTACCTTCCATCACTCTGTGCCCAACTGTGCCATCTACAGGCTGAAGAAACACCCCCAGTGCCATGGGGAGCTTTAAGCGACTCGCAGGGGGAATCTTGCTCTTTCTATTTCTTGCCTCCCTGTGTTCCCAGAGAGATTCCACTTCCTCCCCAAAGCAGTAGAGGGTCTTAGGGATACAAGAAGTCTGTCGGAAACGTTATTGAGTATATTCCTCTATTTAGTGGAATAACTATAGGGTTGGAGTCAATGGCCCCTGACCCTGTTACTGATTGCCTTTGTGGCCAGGGACAGTTATATAACTTCCTGGGGTCTCAGTTCCTTCATCTGTAAAATGAGGCTTTGGGCCAGGTGACCTGTAAATCTGATTTGGCTTATATCGTCTGTGATGATTTTTTTTTAACATCTTTATTGGAGTATAATTGCTTTACAATGGTGTGTTAGTTTCTGCTGTATAACAGAGTGAATCAGCTATACGTACACATATATCCCCATATCTCCTCCCTCTTGCGTCTCCCTCCCACCCTCCCTATCCCACCCCTCTAGGTGGTCACAAAGCACCGAGCTGATCTCCCTGTGCTATGCGGCTGCTTCCCACTAGCTATTTATTGTTCATTTGGTAGTGTGTATATGTCCATACCACTCTCTCACTTCGTCCCAGCTTACCCTTCCCCCTCCCCATCTCCTCAAGTCCATTCTCTACGTCTGCATCTTTATTCCTGTCCTGCCCCTAGGTTCTTCAGAACCTTTTTTTTTTTTTTTTAGATTCCATATACATGTGTTAGCGTATGGTATTTGTTTTTCTCTTTCTGACTTCACTCTGTATGACAGACTTTAGGTCCATCCACCTCATTACAAATAACTCAATTTCGTTTCTTTTTATAGCTGAGTAATATTCCATTGTATATATGTGCCACATCTTCTTTATCCGTTCATCTTGTGACATGTTGTTTAATGGAATCAAGAAACGTGAACAAGTAAGACTTTACCTCTCTGGATGTGATCAGAAAGGAGAGGGGAGGACAAAATTATAGCCATCTTTGCAAGACCAAAGTGGACTTCAAAAAATACAAATATATGTATAAGTACGTTGTAATTTTCGTTATTCAAAGGAAACAAAACCTTCAGTCAAATGAGGCAAAACTAAGAGATTCTGTTTTAGGTTAGATGGATGTTGATTGTGGTTCCACCTCCGTGACCTCTTTCCTTAATGGAGAATCTGCGTGGCGCGTTTGCAATAGGAAAACAGCTGGGCAGAAAGGGCTAGATGGGGCCAGAAATTCCACCTGGGGAGTCCCAGGAAGGAGGGCAGAGTTCTTTCTCACCCAATTTGGGAAGCCACAGGAAACGGGAAGAAAATGTCACTCTGTAGGTAGCGCTATATTGTTCCTAAGGATCCTCAAAATGGCTTTAGGTGTTTTGCACTTCCTCTCCCTTCAAAAATGCAGTCATTCCTTCTGCCCAGATGCCACTGTGCTTCCTGACATATTAAGAGTTATGGATGTTTCCCTCATGATCTCAGGCCTTTACTGCCTCGGTTAATCAGTCTGCTCTCCCCTCTTTGCCCTTGCTGTGTGGGGTTGCCAGAGCAGAGTTACAATAGCTGAGCAGGTGCTCCAGCATTTGCTTTACGGTGACAGAGGCCATATTTTCCCGACCAAAATTTAGGAAAACATGGTGTGACAAGTATGAATGTACTCACGAGGAGGGTAGGACAGAATATTAGAAATTAAGGCAGTTCTGGGACACCCCTGATACACCAGATCAATTTGACAGCTTGTCATCCTTTGTTTGGAGAAAGGAGAGGACCAGTGGGTCTTCCAGTTAAATAATCTGCTTTCTTCATATTCACTCAGCTACTTTAGACCCCTATGGCTTGAATCTTTTCCTTGCTTTCCAGAGGTATACAGAAGTATAAGTTTTGGAATCGGGTCTGGAGCCCAAGGATTCCCAAGGCTTTTAGTTCCCTCAAGCACCGAAAGAAAGCTCATGCTTTCAAGACAAAATGAATCCTTTCCTCTCATGTTTTGTAATGCCTGCCACATATCCATGCCTTGCCTGACTCAACTCGGAGTGCTTTTAGGATGCAAGCTCCACAAGGGCGGGAAACATTGTCTATTTTTATTCACTGCTGCGCTCACAGCATCTAGAACTATACTTGGTACATAGAAGGTGCTCAATAAACATGTGGAATAAATGAATGATATGATTTGATCAAAGACTGAACTATACCAAATTTGTCTCATAAATGTGTCATAATATTAGAAATAAGGACATTTTGACAAGAGAAGTGTGTGATAGGAAGGAAAAAGACAACTCCTGTAGCCTTCTCATTTGGTTTCAATTTTGGATGAATCCCCTTTCATATATTTAGCAGTACAAGCAGACTTCGGACATATTGCAGGTTTGGTTCCAGACCCTTGCAATAAAGCGAATATCACAATAAAGTGAGTCACATGAATTTTTTGGTTTCCCAGTGCATATAAAAGTTACATTTACACTCTACTGTGGTCTATTAAGTGTGCAATAGCATTATGTCTAAAATAAATGTACATACCTTAATTGAAAAATACTTTATTGCTGAAAAATGCTAACCATCATCTGAGCCTGTAGCAAGTCATAATCTTCTTGCTGTTGGAGGGTTTGAAATATTTTGAGAATTACCAAGTGAGGAAATGCTGTTGGGAAAATTGTGCCAATAGACTTGCTCAATGCAGGGTTTCCACAAAAATTCAATTTGTAAAAAATTCAGTATCTGTGAAATGCAGTAAAACGAGGAATGCCTGTATTCAGCTGTATTTCTTACCTGAATGACAGACCTCTCAGATGCTTCTTGTTTATTTCTTTGACCTAAACAGCAGTACATAGAAAGGGCAAGAATCTTCGAGGTACAATGTCAGATGTAGCTGGCATGTGAAACCTGTTTCATCTGGATCTTTAGTCATTGTTTCCTGGCTTGGGACTTTTTATGAGAAACGTCTGTACAATTCTACCTAAAAAATAAAATAAAATTGCCATTTCTTCTTTAAAGTCATTTCTGTCCTATTTTATTTTCCATTAAAAAATCCAATTCAGCTTCAAGTAATAATAACAAGGTTCTATTTATTTCAAATCACCAGAACTCCACTGTTATTTCAGTAATGTTATTCTCAGTAGTAATGTTACTACTTCAGAGTGACAATTTTATGCTTTTCTAAATGGAAAAAAAGTAAAACTGTAATAAAACATATCTATTTGAAATTTTTAATAATTTGGACAAGGAACTGGCCTAAATTTTATTTTATTTTTTAAAATTAATTAATTTATTTATTTATTTTTGGCTGTGTTGGGTTTTCGTTTCTGTGCGAAGGCTTTCTCTAGTTGTGGCGAGCGGGGGCCACTCTTTATCGCGGTGTGCAGGCCTCTCACTATCGCGGCCTCTCTTGTTGCGGAGCACAGGCCCAGACACGCAGGCTCAGTAGTTGTGGCTCACGGGCCTAGTTGCTCCGCGGCATGTGGGATCTTCCCAGACCAGGGCTCGAACCTGTGTCCCCTGCATTAGCAGGCAGATTCTCAACCACTGCGCCACCAGGGAAGCCCCTAAATTTTATTTTTACAATTCTTCGGAAGAAAGGATTTGTTAAGCCACTTACTATGGCAAAAATTTTAATTATGTAGAAGGACAGTTACCCAGTAACCTGGATGGACATTAACATAAATATGCAAATAACACACTCTTTTCTATATACTAAAGCAGCTTCCCAAGGAAATCTAGGCAATATCATTTATCTAGTTTAAATGACTATGATTACCTTACATGTGTATAGTGCTTTGTTGTACAGTTTACTAAACAACTGCCTATAATATATTTAATTATCACAGCTACCCTGTGAGCTAGGCATTATGCCCATTTTACAGATAGGAAAACAGTAGCTCAAAGGGGTTAACAGACTAGCTCAAAGATACATGACTAGTAAGTGGCAAAGCTGGGACTTAATTAAATGTAGATTTTCAGATGCATGATCCAAAGTTCACTGCAACACAGATGCCTGTAATGTTTTTTTTTTTCTTAAACATCTTTATTGGAGTATAATTGCTTTACAATGGTGTGTTAGTTTCTGCTTCATAACAAAATGAATCAGCTATACATATACATATATCCCCATATGTCCTCCCTCTTGCGTCTCCCTCCCACCCTCCCTATCCCACCCTTCTAGGTGGTCACAAAACACGGAGCTGATCTCCTTGTGCTATACAGCTGTTTCCCACTAGCTATCTATTTTACATCTGGTAGTGTATATATGTCAATGCCACTCTCTCACCTGTAATCATTTTAATAGGTTCTGTAATTTAAAGTTTTCATTAATCCTGACAGATCGGCTAGCCCAAATCAATGTATTTTCCCCAAGTCAGTGGATAGAGTCAAGAAGAGCTTTGGGAAAAGATAAGAAGGGTAAAGGCAACACTTTTCATGATCATTAACCAGTGATGATAATAAATACTTCACGTACCCAGAGGGGGTTTCAGAATGTTCCCATCTATATCTTTATACTTGAACCCTAAGTTTAGAAGAAACCTCACAGATCATCAGTTGCTTCCATCCCAAGGAAGAACATAAGTATCTTTAAAAAAAAAAAGTAAAGAACACGAGTATCTTGTCTGGTTACCCAGAGTAGAATAGTGAGCATTCATGTGAATGCAGCTTCGTTGATTTGTTTTTGTACTTAACAGATGGAGGACTGATGGCAAAGGGTCAGAGATTAGCATAGCTTCATAGTTCTCCACAGTGACTCTAGAGAACACTAGGACAATGCTTTCAAAGTCAGAAAGAAAATTAATTTCAACCTAGAATCCTATCCTCAGCCAAACTATTAATCAAAGGAAAGGGGAGAATAAAGAGATTTTCAGACATGCAAAAGCTTTGCTTTCATAGTTTCTCGAGAGGCTACTGGAGGATGTGCTATACCAAAAGGAGAAAACATCAAGAGAGAGAAATAATGCAATACAGGAAACAAAGCACACAAATACAGAGGAGAGGCAAAAGGATATTGATGAATGGGTGTCCCAGGCAGACGGCAACTAACCTAGACTGGGGAGTTCCAAACTTTTGTGACCAAGGACTGCATAGGTGTCCATATTCATAGCACCCTTCCCAGGGAGACACAATGAAAGTCAGTGGGCTGATGAGATCTACAATAATTAGACAATAAAGTATATTTCTAATATAAAAGTTTACACCGAAGCTTGGTGCCTCTCTTATAACCCCTGTTGACTGTAATGCAGAAGAAAACACAAATTACCTGAATAACAAATGTGTGTGTGTGTTTGCATAGAATATTTCTGGAAGGATCCATAAAGCCAATAACTGATTGTTTCTTAGGAGAGGAACTGGGTGGCTATGGGGTGTGGGAAGGAGACTTTTCATTATACATCGTGCATCCTTTTCATCTTTTTGAGTTGCTTATTACAATAAGAAATAATATAAAATATATCCTCCCTCTCTCAGAACTCCCCAATTCACCAAATATGCAGATAAGTGCTCAGTTTGATTGGTCATGGGTGGATATGGGGTCACTGAAAAAGAGGATTCTCTCACTCCCTTGTGTGTTTTACTTCCCTCTGGTTAACTAAGGGGTCATCTGTAATGCTAGCTCACAATATGATTTCAATATGTATTTCCAATTTTTTTCCTGAAAGGTGGTTCCAAAGTACCCAACCACCAGCAAAATATAGAGAAAATCCTTTTCTTTGTACCCTCTAGACTGATCATTTTATTTCTTTTACATTATTACATTATTTGGAGATGAAATTACTGTGCAATACTCAGAAATGTGCCATTTCTGCTTAAAGTGTGGTGTTAATTTATCTGGACATAGACTGGAGTTTTCACGACCTGGTGGCCCATTGGCATCTCTGTGTGAAATCTCTGCTCGTGGCCAAGCTCCACACACTCTTTCTGTTCAACTTAGGATTTTGTTTTCTGGAACCAGCAGAATACTAATTGTCCCCAGATAGTGTTCCTAATGAAGAGCTGAATTACTCTGCATGACAGACAAAATCAACTTGGCCTCTGAAGGTAGCCTCAGAAACATGGCATGAATTTCTCATCCACTGTTGGATTGCTTGAAACATTCAATATTACACAAAAATTTGGCCAGCAGCAAAAGTTCAACAGTGTCTGAACAACAGTTCAGTCCCAGGAGCAGTCAAGATGCCCTTGTCAAAGCTCTCAGGGAGTCATTTCCTTTCTGGCTTGTGTTACCGGCCATGTAGATCCTATTGCGGTGGGGTGTAGTGGAGACCACCTGAGTTTTAGAATCAGACCCATCTGCTGTGTGTTACAGCTCTACCTCTTACTAGCCATAGCAGCTTGGGGACTTACTTTCTGTGAACCTCAATTTCCTCATCCCTAAAATGGTCACTATAATAGCTATTTTCCAGGGTTGTGGTGAGGATTCAGTGAGCTATGAGACATATGTGACAAGCACCTGGCTGATGGTAAGCACTTAGTTCATATTTAAATAAAATGAATTAACTAGATTAGCCAAATTAATATCTTTATTAAAGCACTTGGAACAGTGTCTGGTTCATAATAAACCTTCAATGAATGCCAGTAATAATTCTTTTTTTTTTTTTTTTTGATACTGTAGTGGATAGTTTCACTGAACTGAAGGTATTCTTTAATAAGTCAATCAAGTAACATCTACACTGAAGTTCTACCTGCCCAGGCTGTGAGGAAGCCAAAAAGTGCAGTGCCTTCCCGAGGCAATGTACTATTCAGTTGAAGAGATATTTTATGTCTGTATGTGACATAAAATAAATTACCCAACAATAAAAAAAATCTGAAGCAGAAAGAGAATAGGACAGATCATAGAGGCTATGGGGAGTCAAAAGGAGAGGAGAAGAGAAGAGATAGAGAGATAGTGAGAGAGAGAGAGAGAGAGGGAGAGAGATTAAATGAGATTATGACCTCATTTAGCCCTATCACCTCCTCATGGGCTTCATCTCCAAATACAGTCACAATGGAGATTAAAATTTCAACGTAATGAATCCTGGGTTGGGGGGACACAATTCAATCCACAGAATCCCCTCTCCCTTCTCTCTCTGCCTTGTGAGACAGAGAAGAAGAAGAAGGCGGTTGCCCACATGCCAAAAAGAGAGCCCTCATTAGAAACTGACCATGTTGGCATCTTGACCTTGGACTTCTAGTTTCCAGAACGGTGAAAAATAAATTCACACTGTTTAATCCACTCAGTCTATGCTTTTCTGTTACGGTAGCCTGAGCAGACTGAGGAAGAGGGAGAGAGAGAGAGAGAGAGGACATATTTTGGCAAGGCCAGAGCAAGGCATCTGCACTGCCCTTTGAAAGACCTTGAAGGGAAAAGCAGAGAGACGAAGAGAGGAGAGTGGTTCTATTCCCTATGGAAGGACCAGGAAGAAGGTGTGTTCTGGAGCCTTGAGTGAATAGTTAGGGAGTAAATGTGACCACATTACTTAGGACCAGCTTGGGAAGGGCTCTGAACTCCTTCAACAGAGAGGAAACACCAAGGGCGGCAATATTTCAGGCAAAATAAAATTCAGCATAAGCTGTTTCTCCTCAACCAGCTGGCTGTCCTTCAGGAGTTTTCAGTCGGATACATTATTCCATGTGAATCTTCACAGATAATGAGAATCAGGCCAGCTGAGGACGAATGAGATAAGGAATTGTAGGCATGACCCTGACCAGTGAACTCTGAAGTACACTGAAATTACTAAGTACATAATCATTCGCTCACACAGCACTCATTCTATAGAGACTGCCAAGGGGCGAAAGTTCCTGTATTCAATTGAGATTTCAAAGAATCTCAGAGTGTAACAAGAAAACTTAGAGACCATTTAGTCAAAACCCACCCAATAGAAGCCTTTCCTTTGCCATTTCCAAGAGAAAATGCCATTAATTCAGTCCCTATGTAGACACCTCTTGAATGCAATTTTTAGAACAGCGATCTCTCTTCTCAGTTTTGAGACTTTTTGAATCCTTTTGGGAGCAATAACCATACTGCTATTTACTGGGTGCTAGTTACTATATGCCAGTCACTGTGCTGAGTGCTTTTCTTGCTTTATCTCATTTAAATTTCTTGTCTTCACAGTGAGCTCTTGAGAGCTCATTTCTGTTACGCTCCCCATTTTACAAATGTAGCAAGTGAGGCTTAGAGAGGTCAAGTGAGTTGCCCACAGTCACAAAACTGGGAAGCAATAGAGTCAAAATTTGGACCCAAGTGGTCCACCATCTCAGCCTGAGCTCTTAATCAGATTTCATCTTGCACTGATCCACATGAGTGGTGTTCAATCCTTTCTCTGTCCACCCTACAGAGACTCTCAGCGGGGCTAGGGTGAATGTGGGGAAGTAGCTTGAAAAGGCCATCCTCATTCTCAGGGTGTTCTTTTAGGTCCTTTTCTCTTCTGGGATCTGTGTTCACCCACCCCACAAATGTTTACCACCAATTCAGATATATTAGGCCACTTCTGGGAAGGAAAGTCCAATTAAAAAAAAAACGTTAACCTATATGGTTGAAATATGCAATTGTTTTTTATTATTTTATTTACTTTTTTTGAATTTTATTTTATTTATTTTTTTATACAGCAGGTTCTTATTAGTTATCCATTTTATACATATTAGTGTATATATGTCAATCCCAATCTCCCAATTCATCACACCACCACCACCCACCCCCCACCACTTTCCCCCTTGGTGCCATACGTTTGTTCTCTGCATCTGTGTCTCAATTTCTGCCCTGGAAAACCAGTTCATCTGTACCATTTTTCTAGGTTCCACATATATGTGTTAATATACGATATTTGTTTTTCTCTTTCTGATTTACTTCACTCTGTATGACAGTCTCTACATCCATCCACTTCTCTACAAATGATGCAATTTCGTTCCTTTTTATGGCTGAGTAATATTCCATTGTATGTATGTACCACAACTTCTTTATCCATTCATCTGTCGATACGCATTTAGGTTCCTTCCATGTCATGGCTGTTGTAAATAGTGCTGCATTGAACATTGGGGTGCATGTGTCTTTCTGAATTATGGATTTCTCTGGGTATATGCCCAGTAGTGGGATTGCTGGGTCATATGGTAATTCTATTTTTAGTTTTTTAAGGAACTTCCATACTGTTCTCCATAGGGGTGGTATCAATTTACATCCCCACCAACAGTGCAAGAGGGTTCCCTTTTCCCCACACCCTCTCCAGCATTTGTTGTTTGTAGATTTTCTAATGATGCCCATTCTAACTGGTGTGAGGTGATACCTCCTTGTAGTTTTGATTTGCATTTCTCTAATAATTAGTGATGTTGAGCAGCTTTTCATGTGCTTCTTCGCCATCTGTATGTCTTCTTTGGAGAAATGTCTATTTAGGTCTTCTGCCCATTTTTCGATTGGGTTGTTTGTTTTTTTAATATTGAGCTGCATGAGCTGTTTATATATTTTGGAGATTAATCCTTTGTCCATTGATTCGTTTGCAAACATTTTCTCCCATTCTGAGTGTTGTCTTTTCATCTTGTTTGTAGTTTCCTTTGCTGTGCAAAGAGTTTTAAGTTTCATTAGGACCCATTTATTTATTTTTGTTTTTATTTCCATTACTCTAGGAGGTGGATCAAAAAAGATCTTGCTGTGATTTATGTCAAAGTGTGTTCTTCCTATGTTTTCCTCTAAGAGTTTTATAGTGTCTTGTCTTACATTTAGGTCTCTAATCCATTTTGAGTTTATTTTTGTGTATGGTGTTAGGGAGTGTTCTAACTTCATTCTTTTACATGTAGCTGTCCAGTTCTCCCAGCACCACTTATTGAAGAGACTGTCCTTTCTCCATTGTACGTCCTTGCCTCCTTTTTCATAGATTAGTTGACCATAGGTGTGTGGGTTTATCTCTGGGCTTTCTATCTTGTTCCATTGATCTATATTTCTGTTTTTGTGCCAGCACCATATTGTCTTGATTACTATAGCTTTGTAGTATAGTCTGAAGTCAGGGAGCCTGATTCCTCCAGCTCCATTTTTTTTCCTCAAGACTGCTTTGGCTATTTGGGGTCTTTTCTGTCTCCATACAAATTTTAAGATTTTTTTGTTCTAGTTCTGTAAAAAAATGCCATTGGTAATTTGATAGGGATTGCATTGAACCTGTAGATTGCTTTGGGTAGTATAGTCATTTTCACAATATTGATTCTTCCAATCCAAGGACATGGTATATCTCTCCATCTGTTTGTATCATCTTTAATTTCTTTCATCAGTGTCTTATAGTTTTCTGCATACAGGTCTTTTGTCTCCCTAGGTAGGTTTATTCCTAGGTATATTATTCATTTTGTTGTAATGGTAAATGGGAGTGTTTCCTTAATTTTTCTTTCAGATTTTTCATCATTAGTGTATAGGAATGCAAGAGATTTCTGTGCATTAATTTTGTATCCTGCAACTTTATCAAATTCATTGATTAGCTCTAGTAGTTTTCTAGTGGCATCTTTAGGATTCTCTATGTATAGTATCATGTCATCTGCAAACAGTGACAGTTTTACTTCTTCTTTTCCAATTTGTATTCCTTTTATTTCTTTTTCTTCTCTGATTGCTGTGGCTAGGACTTCCAAAACTATGTTGAATAATAGTGGTGAGAGTGGACATCCCTGTCTTGTTCCTGATCTTAGAGGACATGCTTTCAGTTTTCACCACTGAGAATGATGTTTGCTGTGGGTTTGTCATATATGGCCTTTATTATGTTGAGGTAAGTTCCCTCTATGCCCACTTTCTGGAGAGTTTTTATCATAAATGGGTGTTGAATTTTGTCAAAAGCTTTTTCTGTATCTACTGAGATGATCATATGGTTTTTCTTTTTCAATTTGTAATGTTGTGTATCACATTGATTGATTTGCATATATTACAGAATCCTTGCATCCCTGGGATAAATCCCACTTGATCATGGTGTATGATCCTTTTAATGTGTTGTTGGATTCTGTTTGCTAGTATTTTGTTGAGGATTTTTGCATCTATATTCATCAGTGATATTGGTCTGTAATTTTCTCTTTTTGTAGTGTCTTTGTCTGGTTTTGGTATCAGGGTGATGGTGGCCTCATAGAATGAGTATGGGAGTGTTCCTTCCTCTGCAATTTTTTGGAAGAGTTTGAGAAGGATGGGTGTTAGCTCTTCTCTAAATATTTGATAGAATTCACCTGTGAAGCCATCTGGTCCTGGACTTTTGTTTGTTGGAAGAATTTTATTCACAGTTTAAATTTCATTACTTGTGATTGGTCTGTTCATATTTTCTATTTCTTCCTGGTTCAGCCTTGGAAGCTTATACCTTTCTAAGAATTTGTCCATTTCTTCCAGGTTGTCCATTTTATTGGCGTAGAGTTGCTTGTAGCAGTCTCTTAGGATGCTTTGTATTTCTGCGGTGTCTGTTGTAAGTTCTCCTTTTTCGTTTCTAATTTTATTGATTTGAGTCCTCTCCCTCTTTTTCTTGATGAGTCTGACTGAAGATTTATCAATTTTGTTTATCTTCTCAAAGAACCAGCTTTTATTTTATTGATCTTTGCTATTGTTTTCTTCATTTCTATTCCATTTATTTCTGCTCTGATCTTTATGATTTCTTTCCTTCTACTAACTTTGGATTTTGTTTGTTCTTCTTTCTGTAGTTCCTTTACGTGTAAGGTTAGATTGTTTATTTGAGATTTTTCTTGTTTCTTGAGGTAGGCTTGTATTGCTATAAACTTCCCTCTTACAACTGCTTTAGCTGCATTCCATAGGTTTCGGATCATCGTGTTTTCATTGTCATTTGTCTCTGGGTATTTTTTGATTTCCTCTTTGATTTCTTCAGTGATCTCTTGGTTATTTAGTAGTGTATTGTTTAGCCTCCATGTGTTTGTTTTTTCCATTTTTGTCCCTATAATTGATTTCTAATCTTACTGCTTTGTGGTCAGAAAAGATGCTTGATATGATTTCAATTTTGTTAAATTTACTGAGGCTTGATTTGTGACCCAAGATATGATCTATCCTGGAGAATGTTCCGTGCGCACTTGAGAAGAAAGTGTAACCTGCTGTTTTGGGATGGAATGTCCTGTAAATATCAATTAAATCTATGTGGTGTATTGTTTCATTTAAAGCTTGTGTTTCCTTATTAATTTTCTGTCTGGATGATCTGTCCATTAGTATAAGGGAGGTGTTAAAGTCCCCCACTCTATTACTGTGTTACCATCGATTTCCTCTTTTATAGCTGTTAACAGTTGCCTTATGTATTGAGGTGCTCCTATGTTGGGTGCATATATATTTATAATTGTTATATCTTCTTCTTGGATTGATTCCTTGATCATAATGTAGTGTCCTTCCTTGTCTCTTGTAACATATTTTATTTTAAAGTCTATTTTATATGATATGAGTACTGCTACTCTAGCTTTCTTTTGATTTCCATTTGCAGAGAATATATTTTTCCATCCCCTCACTTTCAGTCTATATGTGTCCTTAGGTCTGAAGTGGTTCTCTTGTAGACAGCATATATATGGGTCTTGTTTTTGTATCCATTCATCGAGCCTGTGTCTTTTGGTTGAAGCATTTAATCCATTCACATTTAAGGTAATTATATGTATGTTCCTATTACCATTTTCTTAATTGTTTTGGGTTTGTTTTTGTAGGTCCTTTTCTTGTCTTGTGTTTCCCACTTAGAGAAGTTCCTTTAGCATTTGTTGTAGAGCTGGTTTGGTGGTGCTGAATTCTCTTAGCTTTTGCTTGTCTGTAAAGCTTTTGATTTCTCCATCGAATCTGAATGAGATCCTTGCCGGGTAGAGTAGTCTTGGTTGTAGGTTTTTCCCTTTCATCACTTTAAATATGTCATGCCACTCCCTTCTGGCTTGTAGAGTTTCTGCTGAGAAATCAGCTGTTAACCTTATGATGTTCCCTTGTATGTTATTTGTTGTTTTTTCCCTTGCTGCTTTCAATAATTTTTCTTTGTCTTTAATTTTTGCCAATCTGATTACTGTGTGTCTTGGTGTGTTTCTCCTTGGGTTTATCCTGTATGGGACTCTCTGTGCTTCCTGGACTTGGGTGGCTATTTCCTTTCCCATGTTAGGGAAGTTTTTGACTATAATCTCTTCAAATATTTTCTCGGGTCCTTTCCCTCTCTCTTCTCCTCTGGGACCCCTAAAATGCGAATGTTGTTGTGTTTATTGTTGCCCCAGAGGTCTCTTAGGTTGTCTTCATTTCTTTTCATTCTTTTTCCTTTATTCTGTTCTGCAGTAGTGAAATCCACCGTTCTGTCTTCCAGGTCACTTATATGTTCTTCTGCCTCAGTTATTCTGCTATTGATTCATTCTAGTGTATTTTTCATTTCAGTTATTCTGTTGTTCATCTCTGGTTGTTTGTTCTTTAATTCTTCTAGGTCTTTGTTAAACATTTCTTGCATTTTCTCAATCTTTGCCTCCATTCTTTTTCCGAGGTCCTGGATCATCTTCACTATCATTATTTTGAATTCTTTTTTTGGAAGGTTGTCTATCTCCAATTCATTTAGTTGTTTTTCTCAGGTTTTTTTTTTTTTTTTAAGGTTATTTGAATTTATTTATTTATTTATTTATTTTTGGCTGTGTTGGGTCTTCGTTTCTGTGCGAGGGCCCTCTCTAGTTGTGGCGAGCCGGGGGCCACTCTTCATCGCGGTGCGCGGGCCTCTCACCGTCACGGCCTCTCTCGTTGCGGAGCACAGGCTCCAGACGCGCAGGCTCAGTAGTTGTGGCTCACGGGCCCAGTCGCTCCGTGGCATGTGGGATCTTCCCAGACCAGGGCTCGAACCCGTGTCCCCTGCATTGGCAGGCAGACTCTCAACCACTGCACCACCAGGGAAGCCCCTCTCAGGTTTTATCTTGTTCCTTCATTTGGTATGGTACATAGCCCTCTGTCTTTTCATCTTGTCTATCTTTCTGTGAATGTGGTTTTTGTTCCACAGGCTGCAGGACTGTAGTTCTTCTTGCTTCTGCTGTCTGCCCTCTGGTGGATTAGGCTATCTAAGAGGCTTGTACAAATTTCCTGATGGGAGGGACTGGTGATGGGTAGAGCTGGCTGTTGCTCTGGTGGGCGGAGCTCAGTAAAACTTTAATCCTCTTGTCTGCTGATGTTGCTGATGATGGGGCTGTGTTCCCTCCCTGTTGGTTGTTTGGCCTGAGGCGACCCAACACTGGAGCCTACCTGGGCTCTTTGGTGGGACTAATGGCGGACTCTGGGAGGGCTCACGCCAAGGAGTACTTCCCAGAACTTCTGCTGCCAATGTCCTTGTCCTCACAAGGACACGGGTGAGACACAGCCACCCCCTGCCTCTGCAGGAGACCCTCCAACACTAGCAGGTAGGTCTGGTTCAGTCTCCTATGGGGTCACTGCTCCTTCCCCTGGGTCCTGATGCACACAATATTTTGTGTGTGCCCTCCAAGGGTGGAGTCTCTGTTTCCCCCAGTCCTGTCTAGGTCCTGTAATAAAATCCCACTAGCCTTCAAAGTCTGATTCTTTAGGAATTCCTCCTCCCATTGCCCACCCCCAGGTTGGGAAGCCTGACGTGGGGCTCAGCACCTTCACTCCGGTGGGTGGACGTCTGTGGTATAAGTGTTCTCCAGTTTGTGAGTCACCCATCCAGCAGTTATGGGATTTGATTTTATTGTGATTGCCCCCCTCCTACCATCTCATTGTGGCTTGTCCTTTGTCTTTGGGTGTGGGGTATCTTTTTTGGTGAGTTCCAGTGTCTTCTTGTCGATGATTGTTCAGTAGTTAGTTGTGATTCCGGTGCTCTTGCAAGAGGGAGTGAGAGCACGTCCTTCTACTCCACCATCTTTTAACCAATCTGCAATTGTTTTTTAGATTAAAAAAAAAAGTTCTGTGAAAACAAAACTCTGTATATGAACTAGTATGGCTTTTATGAAATAACCTAGCATTTGATATCTGGGGTGTGAAATCAATGGCAACATTGCTTCTTATTTCTTCTTGCCCTTGGAAGCAGAAGTCTGTACTTTTGGACATCATAGAATCCCTTGAGATTCATTCCTTCATTTTCAAGAAGGTAACCTCTAAATTGCAATAATTACTTGTGATGCATCTGGAGTTTCTTCAGCTCCAGTTTTAAAGATCATCTCCTCTGTGTCAGTCATGATCTTGTGTTGAATAAAGGACAACATTTATTTAGCAGCTTCAAATGCAGTGTTAAGATTGTCATCAGGACAGTCCATGGATTTCTATTCTCTAAACTCAGTAAACTCAATTCTTTCAGAGTTTTGTTACAAGTCAAAGAATTTAGCTAGAGCTCTGTGAGATATGTGTGCATGTGACCCTGGCAGGAGCAAGTCAGCTTCCATTTGTTCTGCACTGCTGACCTTCATCTCCACCCCATCAGTCAGCTAATAAAAACATGACCTAGGCCAAAAGAAAGACCCCAAATAAGCCAACCCCACTCCTGGAAACAGCACAAAGTTCAAAGCTTCCCCATAGAACGACAACAGAATTACCTTCATAGATAAAAGGCAGCATGTGGTCATCTTAGTTACTCCTTGGAACTTTGCTTCAGGTACTCTGTGCATCCTAATTTATAGAGCTACCGTTGTAAAACACTATTTTCTATGTTTAATTTTTAAGATTAGCTGTGTTTTTTAGTTTTTATTAAGTATGGTACAGACTAGAGTATTGCATATATAGCATTGCTTAGCAAACAATAGTAATGAATGTGACTAAGACATAATATAATTGTAAGGCTGTGTCAAATGTTCCATTCTTAATTTTGCATCTTACCACCACTTTCTTCTTAAAAACAATAAATTATGGTAACCTTTGGTCAACTTTTAATCCTATATTTTTGTCCTTGACAAACCTCACGTTGTACATTACATCTGTGTCTGATTATTTTTCCCAAGGGGACTTACATTATTTTTATTGACAATCTGCATTGACTTCTAATTCTCCCATATTGTGAGGTTTAAGCCTATGCTTTGAATGGTGTCATCTATTTGCAAGTTTAATTAGTATACTTTCAATGACATAGAAGCTACTTAGGAATATGTTAAACATCTGTGGGCATAAGCGTGCATTCTGCACAATTTCACTCATTACTAAAAGACAGCGTGGAGGTGTTCCACCATCCTGTCAGTTAATGCATTGCTTTCCTACCTTTGTGTTCTCCAAAGTCCAGGGATCAAAAGCAGATGCTCCTGGGTCTAAAAGTTTCTTTGGTATCTTTAGGCTATTTAATATGGGTTATTTTATAATTTCTGGTACTAGCCATTTATTATTCCATCATATCTCATTTACATTAATTAAGTTGCTTCTTAATCCCAGAGACATTAATCAAGTTTGGTTTTTATCATTAGAATTTATCATTTTCACAGTTGTTCAGCATCAGGAAGGCTTTTGTTTGCTCTGGATTAACAAAGTCTGGCTTTTGTGATGTGTAATCTTGAATCCCAAACCTCAACTTTCCCCCTCCAACCTTATATGGATGAATATCCTCACACCCTCAGTGGAAAGACTTTCCATTAGGTTATTTCTGCGGAAGTATTTGAAAGAGAGTCTGTTTCTCATTGAATTAGTTCCTAAAATGAAATTCAAAGCTTCTCTTATGGAGTAGTGTCCCTATGGAATAACCCTGCCAGTTCATGTTCTAGTATGAAGGAATCAGACTTTGAGGCTGGTAGCCTGTCTTTCAAGATCCAGAACACTTCTCTTGACGAAGGGAAAGAATCTAAATTTGACCAACAGTCACAGAAAGCATTGAAAGTGATTGATTATTAAATTTTAGCTAGGACTTGTCCCATTATGTTGTTTTCTTAAAAATGAATAATTTAAAACTGGTATACATTTTAGACAATAATAATTTTGTCTCTCCAAAAAGGAAGGGCGTTGTCCTAAACATCTAATAAGATGTGGTACTAGTCACATGAGAAATATTTTCTGTAAATATTTTCCCTAAATGAGGGGTTTGATTTTTTTCTCAGACTTTAGAATCTATTCATCTTTCTTTTCTGTTTCCTTCTCTTCGGTATAAATATTAAAAGCAAAACTACAAATAAATTTCAAACAGTGAAACATTTTATAGACAAAATTTTTGAAACTAATGGTATTATAAAAGATATTTTAAATTATTAATGTTTAAACAACTTAAAAGTACTCACAAGTCCTTTTCACTTTAACATTATTGTTGATATCATTGATATTTTCTAGTCCATATCACATGGCTATATACATTTTGATACAGAATTGTTTTTGCATTTGTAGAATTACATTTCTGAAAATTTTTTTAGTTGGCAAAACTTCTGCTGGCAAAATCACAGTCTCATAGGAGACTCTCAGGGATTAGGAGAAATCAATAAAATTCCACTGAACATACATCCTTAAGAACTACGTTAAATAAAATTTCTAGAAATTTCTGTATTATCTATTGCAGCATAACAAGTTACTCCAAAACTTAGTGGTTTAAAACAATAAACATTTATTATCTCACAGTTTCTGTGGGATAATGAATTCAGGAGCAGCTTGGCCAGGTGATTCCAGCTAAGGGTCTCTCATGGGGTTGCAGTCAAGATGTCGTCTGGGGTTGAAGTCACCTGAAGGCTTTATTGGGTCGGGAGATTTGCTTTTAAGCTCACTCACATGGCTGTTGGCAGGCAGCCTCAGTTCCTCTTCACACGAGCCTCTCAGTAGGGCTGTTGAGTGTCCTCAGAAAATGGTAGTTGTGTTTTCCAGAGCAAATGAACTGAGGGAGAGCAAGGAGGAAGCCAGATGCCTTTGAATCCCTAATCTTGGAGGTCACACACCTTCACGTCTGCCTCTTTCCAGGCCTTAGAAGCGAGTTACTAAGTACATCACACACTTAAAATGAGGGGAATTGGGCTCCACCTTTCCAGTGAAGGAATATTAAAGAATTTGTGGACATCGTTTAAAACAATCACGGTTTCCAACACAAACAAGATTTGTTGACTTTAAAGAACGTGATCTGGTGGGCTCTTATTCACCACATTTTCTTCAGGAAGTATTTGTGAGTATTACAATACTCTAAGGCAGATTTTTCCTTTGAGTTATAAATAAAGTAAATGAAATTATAAATAAACTATATATCTTTAGCATTAAAAAGAATTTGCCTTTTATTGGCTTAAAATTTAATGTCTTTGCACTTGCATTTCCCTTTGTTTAATTTTTTATTTTATTTTTTGGTTGCATTGGTCTTTGTTGCTGCATGCAGGCTTTCTCTAGTTGCGGTGAGCGGGGGGCTATGCTTCATTGTGGTGCACTGGCTTCTCGTTGCAGTGGCTTCTCTTGTTGCGGAGCACAGGCTCTAGGCATGCGGGCTTCAGTAGTTGTGGCGCTCAGCCTCAGTAGTTGTGGTGCCCAGGCTCAGTTGCTCCGTGGCATGTGGGATCTTCCTGGACCAGGGCTCGAACCCGTGTTCCCTGCTTTGGCAGGCGGATTCTTAACCACTGCGCCACAGGGAAGTTCCCCTTTGTTTAATTTTTCTAAGCTTTAGTAAAATGCTTGTGTGACTGCCAGGAATTTCAACACATTATCAAGATGCTTAAGGGTGTATATTTGAGGGGTGGGTTCTGTGTGTGCTGCTGCCATCTGCCCTCACACTGAGGTGGAGCAAAGAGATCCCTTTGCCTGTCCTACTGCCTCGACCTGCTGGTGTGGTCTAGGAGGGCCTGAATCTCGTTGCCATATTCTTTATTTATGGCAAACGAAATTATCATTAAATTGTTTAAGTGGAATGGACTAAAACTTTGCTACAGAAATATAAAATCACATTATTCCAATACTATGGCTGGCTAAATTACGGTTGAAGGATGGTGTTTTGTTTTTTTCTGTCTAAGATTATTTTGTAAAAAAACTTTTCATGTATCTTCAGCTTCATATTCATCACTTTAATGGCTCCATAATGGTCCCCTGAGATGATATACCATAGATTATATAACCACTCCCTAATCGTTAGCTATTTATATTTCTCATTTTTCCTTCCACTTTCACAAATAATGTTGCTATAAACATCCCTGTACGAAGAGTTTTCTTTTTCCATCATTTCAATCTTTTCCTTAGGGCAAAGTTCCCCAAACTGGATTATTTAGTCAAAATATATGCACTGTTTTTTAAAAAATTTTATTACGGAAAATTCCAAACATATGCAAAAGTGGAAAGGATAATATAATAAACTTGATGTACTTATTCTCCTGCTTCAACAATTATCAACTCATGGCCATTCTTCTTCATCTATACCCACACTCACTTCTTTCCCACCTCATTTTCCAAACTGTATTATTTTGAAGCAAACCCTAGACATCTATAATTTCAGTTATGACAATTTTTTGGACTCAGTACTGATGGTCTTATTGTCTTCCAGAAATTCAAATGAATTTTCAATCCTGAAACCCAAATATGATGGGACAAGAAAAGAATAAAATATAAAAGAAAAAAAATGGCAAATTGGACTTCATTAAAATTAAAAATTTTGCTCTGTGAAAGATCCTGTTAAGAGGATGAAAAGACACAATTACATATGGGAGAAAATATTTGCAAATTACAACTGTGACAAAGGTTATGTAGATAACTCTATATCTATCTGCCTATCTATCTATTTATCTATCTATCTATCTTCAAAACTCAACAGTAAAAAAGAAAAACCCTAACAATTCAATTAGAAAATGAGCAAAAGACATAAAGTGACATTTCACTGAAGAAGATATACAGATGACAAATAAGCACATGAAAAGATGTTCAACATCACTAGCCATCAGAGCAACGCAAATTGAGATCATGGTGATCTATCACTACACACCTAACAAAATAGCTAAGATAAAAAATACTGACAATACGGAATACTTTTGAAGATGTGGGGAAACTGAGTCTTTGACACACTGCTGTTGGGAATGTAAAATGTATACAGCCATTATGAAAAATAGTTCCCCAATTTCCTAAGAAAACTAAATATATGCTTACCATACAACTCAGCAATCACACTCCTAGGCATTTATCTCAGAGAAATAAGAACTTAAATCCATACAAAAATCTGTGCATGAACATTCATAGCAGCTTTATTTGTAAAAGTTAAAAGACTGGAAACGACCGAAGTGTTTTTCACTGGATGAGTGGTTAAACATACTGTGGTACATCCATACCATGAAATACCACTCAGCAATAAAAGCAATAAACTGTTGATACTGGCAACAACTTGGATGGATCTCAAGGCCATTAAGCTGCATCAAAAACACCCAATCTCAAAAGATCATATACTGGACAATTCTATTTATATAACATTTTTGAAATGACAAAACGTGTAGCATGTGGGAGTGTTTTGTGGTGCTGGAATAGTTTTGTATCTTGATTGCCATGGTGGCTACAGTGTTATCACATTTATGCTTGTGATAAAACCACATAGAATATATACTATACACACACATTTCACCAATGTCAACTTTCTGGCTTTGATATTGTGCTATAGTTATGTAAGATGCGACCATTGGGGGAAACTGGGTAAAAGGTAATGGGGACCTCTCTATACTATCTCTCCCACTTCCAGTACTTCTATAATTATTTTAAAAGTTAAAAATTCAAATGTGGATTTTCTGTTCACGTTTTTGAGTTTGGATGAGTGAAACTGGAGTCTAGAGGCCTGTGGGGCTGAGATTCTGCTCTCACCATGAAGAAATCTACATAACAATCATCTCTTTGGAATTTTTAAGACGTTTTGAAGCAACTCATCCTGTGGTAGAAGTTGGAAGACATTGCTTCATATTGAACTGACTTGACCAACAGTTGGCACATCTGCCGGATCTTCTTACTAAGACAGGGTGCTTTCAGGGCATTTTCTGAGTAGATGTGACTGAAATCATAAAAAAAAGTGTCTCTTTCCTCTTAGCTAAACGTCATTTTCCTTAAGAGGAAGAACTCCGAAGGAAGTACTTTTACTTGTCCATACTTATCACAGCTGAAACCGTAAAAAACATTGCCAATTTCAACATTTAGTCTCCGAAAATTTGTAACACAACGTTTGAATACTTAGACTATCAAATCAGGAATAGATATATGAGAAACCTATAGAGACATGAGTAGAAGGGACACATACAATAAGAAATACTTCGGCAGTCTTATGAAGGCAGCAGCTTACTTAAGAGGAAATATATATATGTACATATGTGCACACACACAAACACACACTAACACACACATGTACACACATATGACAACATATTCCAGGAAACCTAGTGCAGTTTGGCTGCCACTGAGACTGCCCTAGTAAAGACCGAAATCACACTGACAACAAACGCATAAGCTTCAAATCCAATAGGCGTCTTTAGGTTTCATGTACTTTTTTTTTTTTTTTTTTAATTTTTTTTTTGGCTGTGTTGGGTCTTCGTTTCTGTACGAGGGCTTTCTCTAGTTGCGGCAAGCGGGGGCCACTCTTCATCGCGGTGCGCGGGCCTCTCACTATCGCGGCCTCTCTTGTTGCGGAGCACAGGCTCCAGACGCGCAGGCTCAGTAGTTGTGGCTCACGGGACCAGTTGCTTCGCGGCATGTGGGATCTTCCCAGACCAGGGCTCGAACCTGTGTCCCCTGCATTGGCAGGCAGATTCTCAACCACTGCGCCACCAGGGAAGCCCATAGGTTTCATGTACTTTTTCTGGTATTTGATAACCATTTTGATGACCTTGAGATTCTGGGCTCCCTTTGGCTTTTGGTGACACCTCTCTTTCTTGCTTCAACTTCTACCTCCTTGATTATTATTTTTCTTAGCCTTGCTTTCAGGTTTCTCTTTCTCCACCACTACTTCCACATTGGGTTCTCCAATGTTTGGCCCTTAGTGCTCTGCTCTCCTCTGCTTACATGGTCCCTCTGGGGACTCTTATTGGCAGTTTCCATGTCCACCCATATGCTAACGGCATCCAAATCTGTATTTCCAGTCTCACCTCTTCTTTACATTCAAAAATCATATAGCCTTGGCTTACTGCACATTTTCACCAGGGTATTCTACCAGCATCTCGAATGTTCTGTGTTCAAAAATTCCTTAACTATCTTTCCACACCTGCTCCTCCTCTTCCATTTCCCACATTGCTGAACACACTTTGACACATCTAAGTCAGAAACAGTGGTGCCCAGCCTTTACTTTCACTGCCACCCTGCCCAGCTGAGCCCATCCTACCCTCTTAATGTCTCTTGAATCTGTCATCCTCTCCCAGTCCATTGTCACTGCTCTTAGTTCAAGCCATTTTCATATCTTACCAGATCAGTTTCAATAATCTCCCGACCCTTCTTCCCACTTCCAGTCGCATACCTTTCTCTCTGCCCCACATCCGTCTGTCTTCTATACATCCACTTATGACTTTTCTAAAGCACACATCTGTTTATAATATTATACTCTCCTATTGAAAGAGCTTCAGTGGTTTCTCACTGCTGACAGAACAAAGGCTTCCGTGAATTGGTCAATCTCTGGCCTCATTTCTTTCCTCTCACTAAGAAGCACCCATCTCAGCCAGACTCATAAACAAGCAGTTCCTCCAGACCAGGATTTCCATGACTCTGAGCCTATTCTTGCTACTACAAGTCCCTCTGCCTGGAATGCCCTCCACCCCCTGCCCTGCCTGTGGAATATCTACCCATCCTTCAAGACTCTCAGAGAGTTACCTCCTGCATGGAGCTTGTGTGGACCCTCTCTGCCCCCCCGTACCCAGTACATGTGGCTTCTTCCTCCTTTGTGCTCCCTTTGCACCCTGTGGAACCATCTACTGGCTTACCTACATGACCTGAGTTGACATGTTTCTCCCTCTACTGAACTGAGTTTCCTGAGAAAAAGACTAATGTCAAATTCGTCTTTGAATCTCCAGCACCCAGCACAGTGACAAGGGCATGGCAAGGACCAAATAGTCCCAGTTAACATTTTTTGAGGAGTTAGTTACTGCATGTTGTTCTAAGTCCTCTGCACACACTCTCATTTAATTCTCACAACTCTATGAGTTAGGCTCTATACCCCCCTCCACAACTTTATGGGGAAATGTTACTTAAATTATAATTAAATGCACTGAAATGCACTTGGCGAATATTTATTGAATGAAAGATAAGAAATGGATGAATGCCCAGCTACTCAGTCCTCTCCCGGGGAATAAGACCCTGAAATATCCCTCTGGATTTAGTTCACTGCAGGAAGGCTGCCAGCCCCATATGTTATTCTGGCATAAACTGTTGCATTTTATGATCTGGAGAAGGTTTCCATTTCCATTATCCTAGTTCCATCTTCAGATTCCAGAGCATACTCCAGACATATGCCTGTAATACGCTATCAAACAATTTTCTCATAAAGAACCCCGATCTTGTAGCCTAGTTGACCAGTGATTTATTGATTTCCTGGAGTAGGAAGTTCTGATTGCTGAATTCTAAAGTCAAAGTCAGAGATAAATTATATAGGTCTTACATATTAAAAAAAAAACTTGCTTTGTTTTTGATATAGTGCCTTCATAAACAATTGTTCCTGTGACTCCATTGTTTTTAAATGGACTCTAGTCCAATACTTGGCATGCATTATGATTCTCCAAGAAAGAGCTCTAGAGAGTGTAAAGACATGGATTTTGAATTAAAAACCTGAGTTTGGAATCCTAGTTCTGCCACTATCTCAGCAGATGATTTTGGATAAATTATACAATTCCTAGCTTCAGTTTCTTCAACAGGTCAACACATATTTATCAAGTGTCCACAACAGGTTAGCCCAGTGCCAGGCTTTGTATACATTGGGGCATTATGTCAACAGAAAAGGACTGTTGTAGGGTTCACATAGACAGTGCCTGCTGAAACACAGCCAGCACTCAACACCCAAGGTTTTGGTGTTTTTCTTTTGTACATGGCAAGGACTAAAAAATGACTATTTCCTAATAGAAAATAACTCAGATTCTACCCCAAATCAGTTCTTAGTTTGCATGTTTAAAAGTATGAAAGCAAAGATTACCAGAACAATACTCAAAAACCATACTCTAAACATGTAAATAGGCACCTGAAGAGCCTGAAAATTAGGAAGTGAATTTTGAACTTGTGTACTTTTTTTTAATAGATTTTTTAAATATATAAATTTATTTATTTATTTATGGCTGCACTGGGTCTTCGCCCACTGCGCGCGGGCTTTCTTTTTTTTTTTTTTTTTATTTGCGGTGAGCGGGGGCTACCCTTCGCTGCGGTGCGCAAGCCCCTCATTAAGGCGGCCTCTCCCGTTGCAGAGCACAGGCTCCAGGTGCACGGGCTTCAGTAGTTGTGGCACATGGGCTCAGTAGCTGTGGCTCGAGGGCTCTAGAGCGCAGGCTCAGTAGTTGTGGCGCACAGGCCCAGTTGCTCCGCAGCATGTGGGATCTTCCCAACCAGGGCTCGAACCCGTGTCCCCTGCATTGGCAGGCAGACTCTGAACCACTGCGCCACCAGGGAAGCCCTAGTTTTTTTTGTTTTGGTAGTTGAACTCCATTTGGCTACTGGTTGTGAAAAAACATTATATGTAAGTCTCAGGACAAACAAATAAAAGGCAAAAATAATATTGCTTTTGTATATATTTGCATAGTGCTTTCTACATGAGAACCATGGAACTAGAAGAAAAAAAATGGAGAAAAGACACAATAATCTAAGGAACGCCACTGAGAGTTTATGCCATGTTTCAAACATGCCTGTTCTTCATGATGCCAGCCCATTGTTTAATGCTCCTATATGTCCCTCTGCCCAGAATCGGGTAGCTGTTTATTGTTTCGTTAGCTTGTTTCATGTTAGTTGTTAGTTGTTGTGTTCCATTGTTTTGTCTTGTATCTCTCAATTGGAGAAAATGGTGAACTCTTCCCCAACACATCTTCACTGCATGTTTCTACAAGAAAATATTTAATGCCTGGGGAATTTTTCAATATTAATAACTGTTAATTAGTTTTAAATGTCTCACACCTCAAAGGAGGTTCTGAAGTTTACCTACATGAACAGTCACTGCGTTACTTGATTACTTACTGCTTTCAACTGGAGCAAGAAAATGATTTTCCTTTAATGCAGCATTGCCCTGTTTGCCCCCCTCTTCTCAACACACACACACACACACACACACACACACACACACACACACTCTCTTTCCAAAGCCAAGAAAGTCGAATTAATTTTATTGTCTCTGGCGGTACACATAAAACTCATTTACCCTTTATTTTAATGAATTAGCAAAAAATGCCTTCATCTTATTCCTATGCTTGTGTTTCACTTATAGGAGTAGGTGTTAACTGCACAGTTTTTTAAAAAAGATGCTATTCATATTATTATTTACACTGCCTGCATATTACCCTGGAGTATTCATCTAAAGCTACTATACATTGACTTTCTTAAGCTGTTGGCTTAGTGTTATATTAGTTCTTATCACAACAGTGCCCCTGTATCATATAAAAAACATATTTTCTAAAATGCTCTGAAAATGACAGCATGATAGGAGGAATATAATACTCTTAACCTGGAAATTCATCACCCAAAAAACAATTTTCCCAGATGATATATTGCCAAGATTCACGATGCTGGTTGTGCATAAGGAAGAGATCACATATTGTTCTGCCACTACAATCTAGTATTATTAAACAATGAAAAGACAGATGTACCAACAGCTTTTGGATTGAGTATAATTATTTAAATTATTTGAAATAGCCTTAAATAGCTTTTCTCAAAACTTATTTCCATTTGAGCATTTATGACATTGCAATCTTTCCTCAAACTCTTTTTGTATTGTTTCTTGTCAAAGATTAATTTGAGTTAATCCCAGTTTTCAGCTTTACATCCATTGCATTCCAATCAGCCCACAGAAAGGTTCCACAGAACCATGCAAAGTTGTAAAGCAGTACTCTTCAAGACCCCCGTAAATCTACCCTTCACTTTAAAACATTACGGACTAGCGGAATTTCAGAACAATCACAGCCACGTTGAAGATGATGGTGTTTGCAGCCACTCACAACCAGAGCTATGTGGAGGCAGAATGCCCATCAGATCTCCCTGAATAATGGCTGAGTCTTCACACGTAGGATTAGGTAATGTTCTTCAATAAAATTAATTTATGGTTGATATTTTTTTCATCCCCCCAAACATAAAAGCTGTCAACAGCCACAGCCCTTTGAAATGGAATGGCTTTCTGTGACCCTCAGGCTGAAATTTAAGAGTGTTCTGCCGCTGATTCATTCCCATTCCCATGGAAACAGTCACCAGGAATGATTCTGCTGTCATTATTTTCAAGCATTTACCCTGGTCCCAGGGATCTGGTGCTGTGTCCAGGGAAGTGAGAAAGGAAATGAGCATCAGTCTCACGGAATGAACTCAAATAACTGTCAACGGATAGGTTGAAAGTCAGATACTTCCTAAAAAATCTGCCTTTTAAAAATACATATTTTAATGTTTTTCTAATTATTAAAAGAATTGGTTGCATAAAAACTCCAGAAGGATGTACAAGAAACTACAAATAGTTATTACATAGGGAGAATTGGGAACTTGGCAGATGGGAGAATAGAATGGAAACTTTGTAGTTTCTTTTTTTAGCTTTTTATTATAGAAATTTTGAAACAGATAAAGTAGAGAGAATAATATAGTGAATCCCCACATACTCATTACCCAACTTTAACACTTGTCAATTCACGGCCTATCATGTTTTATCTCTACTTCCAACTGCCACTGGATTGTTTTCAAGCAAACTCCTGACATCATACAATTTTACCCACAAATATTTAGTATTTATCTTTAAAATATAAGAACACATTAAAAAATATAGGCACAATACTATTATCACATATTAACATTTTAACTGTAATTTCAAATATCATAAAATAGTGTTTCAAATGTCCTCATTTTTTTTTTCATAATTTTTTTTGCAATTGGTTTGTTTATGTCATGATCCAGGCAAGTTCCTGGATGGCATTTGATTACTAAATTTCTTAAATCTCTTTTAATCTATAACTTCTCCTCCCTTTCTTTTTTTCATTTTACCCTTGAAATTTATTTTTTAAGAGATCGGTACAGTTTCCTATATTTTAGATTTTGCTGATTGCTTCCATGGTGTCATTTTACATGTTCCATTGTCCCCAGTGTATCTGTAAACTCAAAGTTAGATCTGGAGCAGATACAGGCTTGATATTTTGACAGTAAGACTTTATATATGGTGTTCAATTCTTCCATCAGGGGATAGAAAATGTCCAGTTGTCTTTCTTTTTGTGATGTTAGCAGATTGCTGAATATTGTCTACATCCATCATTTCACTGGGGATCTGAACTAAGTGAATGAATCATCTATTCAAAAAATTAATGAAAGGGAATTTTTAAAAATTCAGAAAAGTAATTCAGTAAGACCCACTGAAATGTAATAACTGGGCTCTAAAAAAAAAAATCAAACATGCAAAATGGCCTGAGCAAGTTTATGTAACTAGCCCACCTGGTATTCTGGAAGTCCAACGAGGTTACTCAAATCCCACATTGTCCCAAATGAGGTTTGGCGCCATCTGGTGGTACATGCTTACGCTGACATAAATATTGATGAGGATGCTTCTGGGTCCTGTTGCTGACTGTGACTTCCAGGAACATCCTAATGAGTTGGTGCCCACCTTGTCAATTCAATCTGGAGAAATCAGGCTGTGAGAGTACCGGGGACAATAGGACACACACTTCAAGCTTTCAATTTCTCAAGAAGGAATTATTTGCCATTTCCTTAGCCGACTTTGCCTCCCTTCAATTTTGTTATTATCCCCCAACTCCCAGACTGTAAAAAATTTAGCAAAATGAGGACTTGACTGCAGAGTGTAACCAACTGCTAATGGCATTGTAGCCTAATTCATATTGTTGCATGAAGAATTTCACTGTACATGCATGAAGTGTGAAGATAATAAAAGTCACTCATAAACTTGCCACTCATAGACAACCATGCCACCATTCTGAAGTATCTTCTTCCAAATATCCTTCTAATAGTCTTACATATACACCCACAAACAAAGCCAATACACTTTAGGACTCTGTCTTGGAAAATGACAGGTTGTAGTAGACACAAATTAGAGTGGCTCTCTTTTTTATCATAGCCACTAAGCCACCCTAAACCTTTGCCTGACTGACTGAGTCAAGCAGAGAGAAAACTAACCAAACTTGAACAAACCAGATTCTCTCATGGGAACTGCATGGAGCCATTCAGAGGTGGAAGGTGGCAGAGTAGACACTTCTGATGGTTGTGTTCTCATGAGATTTGGGAGTTCCTGCTGCTAAGGACCTCCAGGCAATCATTGCTTGGGTCCTCCCCTAGGCTTCCTTGTTCAGCTTTTATTTTGGCTCTGTGAGAAAGCTCAGGTTCCTTCCAATATGGTGGTTATTAATAGAGTCAGATTCTGCTACTTGAACTAAAACTATTTCAATTGATACATCAGTATATTACCACATTATTTCTCAAAAATGTGAATTTTAATAGCTACATGGTGGATGTCCCATATGTATTTAATCATTCCATTATAACCAGTCATGATTGCTAGCATTTTTCAATAATAAAAATAATGTTGTAATAATATACATAAACAATATATAAACTTTCCCCACATTTTAAATTATTTCCTTAAAAGTTGTCAAAATTTTTATTATATACACTGTAAAGACTAATATTAGGAGGACTGATATCAAGTTACCAAATTACTATAATTTCATCATCAAATGTTTGTTTTACTATATCACAATTGATTATTATAATTTATATATGTTTTTGCCAATTTAATATGTGGAGAGTGATATCAAAGCTATTTCAATTAGGGTCTTTCATCATTACTGATGTTGAGTATTTTGGATATTTGTGTATTTATTCTGCCAATTTATATTCCTTCTCCATTTCTTATAGGATTGTTCATCTTTTTATTGATTTATAAGTTCTCTCTCTTTTGATAGAAAAATACTCTTTCCTGTAATAAATATTGCAAACATTTATTGTTTCTTTCCCTTATGCTTATTTTTGTTTTCAAAATGTATGAACATTTTTCTTTTTAAGGTTTTAAGTTTTTATTCGTTTTTATTTTTTGGCTGTGTTGGGTCTTTGTTGCTGCGTGCGGGCTTTCTCTAGTTGCGGTGAGCAGGGGCTACTCTTTGTTGAGGTGCGTGGGCTTCTCATTGCGGTGGCTTCTCTTGTTGCAGAGCACAGACTCTAGGCGCACGGGCTTCAGTAGTTGTGGCACGTGAGCTCAGTAGTTGTGGCTCGTGGGCTCTAGAGTGCAGGCTCAGTAGTTGTGGTGCACGGGTTTAGTTGCTCCACAGCATGTGGAATCTTCCCAGACCAGGGCTTGAACCCGTGTCCCCTGCATTGGCAGGTGGATTCTTACCACTGAGCCACTGGGGAAGTCTCAAAATGTAGGGACATTTTTAACTTTTAGTTATTTACATTTTCAATATTTTCTTTCATAAATTTATTACTTTGCTTAGAAAATTTCTACAGTTCAATTTTTGTAAATATTCTTATAATACTTTTCTTTTTAAACATTTAAATATCTGAAGGTTATATGATTTTGTTGTGTGGAAATGATCTCTTTTCTCAAATGAGTAGCTAGATACTTCAATACTATTTATTTTTTTATTTTTTTTTATTTATTTATTTTTTAACATCTTTATTGTAGTATAATTGCTTTACAATGGTGTGTTAGTTTCTGCTTTATAACAAAGTGAATCAGTTATACATATACATATATCCCCATATCTCCTCCCTCTTGTGTCTCCCTCCCACCCTCCCTATTCCACCCCTCTAGGTGGTCACAAAGCACAGAGCTGATCTCCCTGTGCTATGCGGCTGCTACCCACTAGCTATCTATTTTACATTTGGTAGTGTATATATGTCCATACCACTCTCTCACTTCGTCCCAGATTACCCTTCCCCCTCCCCATGTCCTCAAGTCCATTTTCTACATCTGCATCTTTATTCCTGTTCTGCCCCTAGGTTCTTCAGAACCTTTTTTTTTTTTTTAGATTCCATGTATATGTGTTAGCATATGGTATTTGTTTTCCTCTTTCTGACTTACTTCCCTCTGTATGACAGACTCTAGGTCCATCCACCCTCTGTATGACAGACTCTAGGTCCATCCACCTCACTACAAATAACTCAATTTCATTTCTTTTTAGGGCTGAGTAATATTCCATTGTATATATGTGTCACATCTTCTTTATCCATTCATCTGTTGATGGACACTTAGATTGCTTCCATGTCCTGGCTATTATTGTAAATAGAGCTGCAATGAACATTGTGGTACATGACTCTTTTTGAGTAAGGTTTTCTCAGGGTATATGCCCAGTAGTGGGATTGCTGGGTCGTATGGTAGTTCTATTTTTAGTTTTTTAAGGAACCTCCATACTGTTCTCCATAGTGGCTGTATCAATTTACATTCCCACCAACAGGCAAGAGGGTTCCCTTTTCTCCACACCTTCTCCAGCATTTATTGTTTGTAGATTTTTTGATGATGGCCATTCTGACTGGTGGGAGGTGATACCTCATTGTAGTTTTGATTTGCATTTCTCTAATGATTAGTGATGTTGAGCATCCTTTCATGTGTTTATTGGCAATCTGTATATCTTCTTTGGAGAAATGTCTGTTTAGGTCTTCTGCCCATTTTTGGATTGGGTTTCTTGTTTTTTTCATATTGAGTTTCATGAGCTGCTTGTAAATTTTGGAGATTAATCCTTTGTCAGTTGCTTCATTTGCAAATATTTTCTCCCATTCTGAGGGTTGCCTTTTCGTCTGGTTTATGTTTTACTTTGCTGTGCAAAAGCTTTTAAGTTTCATTAGGTCCCATTTGTTGATTTTTGTTTTAATTTCCATTTCCCTAGGAGGTGGGTCAAAAAGGATCCTGCTGTGATTTATGTCAGAGAGTGTTCTGCTTATGTTTTCCTCTAAGAGTTTGATAGTGTCTGGCCTTACATTTAGGTCTTTAATCCATTTTGAGTTTATTTTTGTGTATGGTGTTAGGGAGTGTTCTAATTTCATTCTTTTACATGTACCTGTCCAGTTTTCCCAGCACCACTTATTGAAGAGGCTGTATTTTCTCCATTGTATATTCTTGCCTCCTTTATCAAAACTAAGGTGACCATATATGCATGGGTTTATCTCTGGGCTTTCTAACCTGTTCCATTGATCTATATTTCTGTTTTCATACCAGTACCATACTCTCTTGATTACTGTAGCTTTGTAGTATACTCTGAAGTCAGGGAGCCTGATTTCCTCCAGCTCCGTTTTTCTTTCTCAAGATTGCTTTGGCTATGTGGGTTCTTTTGTGTTTCCAAACAAATTGTGAAATTTTTTGTTCTAGTTCTGTGAAAAATGCCATTGGTAGTTTGATAGGGATTGCATGGAATCTGTAGATTGCTTTGCGTAGTATAGTCATTTTCTCAATGTTGATTCTTCTAATCCAAAAACATGGTATATCTCTCCATCTGTTTGTATCATCTTTAATTTCTTTCATCAGTGTCTTATACTTTTCTGCATATAGGTCTTTTGTCTCCCTATGTAGGTTTATGCCCAAGTATTTTATTCCTTTTGTTGCAGTGGTAAATGGGAGTGTTCCCTTAATTTCTCTTTCAGATTTTTCATCATTAGTGTATAGGAATGGAAGAGATTTCTGTGCATTAGTTTTGTATCCTGCTACTTTACCAAATTTACTGATTAGCTCTAGTAGTTTTCTGGTAGCATCTTTAGGATTCTCTATGTATAGTATCGTGTCATCTGCAAACAGTGACAGCTTTACTTCTTCCTTTCCAATTTGGATTCCTTTTTCTTCTCTGATTGATGTGGCTAAAACTTCCTAAAATATGTTGAATATCAGTGGTGAGAGTGGACAACCTTGTCTTGTTCTTGATCTTAGAGGAAGTGGTTTCAGTTTGTCACCATTGACAATGATGTTGGCTGTGGGTTTGTCATATATGGCCTTTATTATGTTAAGTTCCCTCTGTGCCTACCTTCTGGAGGGTTTTTATCATAAATGGGTGTTGAATTTTGTCAAAAGCTTTTTCTGCATCTATTGAGATGCTCTTATGGTTTTTCTCCTTCAATTTGTTAATATGGTGTATCACATTGATTTGTGTGTATCAAAGAATCCTTGCATTCCTGGGATAAACCCCACTTGATCATGGTGTATGATCCTTTCAATGTGCTGTTGGATTCTGTTTGCTAGTATTTTGTGAGGATTTTTGCATCTATGTTCATGAGTGATATTGGCCTGTAGTTTTCTTTCTTTGTGACACCTTTGTCTGGTTTTGGTAACAGGGTGATGGTGGCCTCGTAGAATCAGTTTGGGAGTGTTCCTCCCTCTGCTATATTTTGGAAGAGTTTGAGAAGGATAGGTGTTAGCTCTTCTCTAAATGTTTGATAGACTTCGCCTGTGAAGCCATCTGGTCCTGGGCTTTTGTTTGTTGGAAGATTTTTAATCACAGTCTCAATTTCAGTGCTTGTGATTGGTCTGTTTATATTTTCTATTTCTTCCTGGTTCAGTCTCAGAAGGTTGTGCTTTTCTGAGAATTTGCCCATTTCTTCCAGGTTGTCCATTTTATTGGCATATAGGTGCTTGTAGTAGTCTCTCATGATCCTTTATATTTCTGCAGTGTCAGTTGTTCCTTCTCCTTTTTCATTTCTAATTCTATTGATCTGAGTCTTCTCCTTTTTTTTCTTGATGAGTCTGGCTAATGGTTTATCAATTTTGTTTATCTTCTCAAAGAACCATCTTTTAGTTTTATTGATCTTTGCTATCGTTTCCTTCATTTCTTTTTCATTTATTTCTGATCTGATTTTATGATTTCTTTCCTTCTGCTAACTTTGGGGGTTTTTTGTTCTTCTTTCTCTAATTGCTTTAGGTGTAGGGTTAGGTTGTTTATTTGAGATGTTTCTTGTTTCTTGAGGTAGGATTGTATTGCTATAAAGTTCCCTGTTAGAACTGCTTTTGCTGCATCCCATAGGTTTTGGGTCATTGTGTTTTCACTGTCATTGGTTTGTAGGTTTTTTTTGATTTCCTCTGTGATTTCTTCAGTGATGTCTTCGTTATTTAGTAGTGTATTGTTTAGCCTCCATGTGTTTGTATTTTTTACAGATTTTTTCCTGTAATTGATATCTAGTCTCATAGCATTGTGGTTGGAAAAGATACTTGATACGATTTCAATTTTCTTAAATTTACCAAGGCTTTATTTGTGACCCAAGATATGATCTATCCTGGAGAATGTTCCATCAGCACTTGAGAAGAAAGTTTATTCTGTTGTTTTTGGATGGAATGTCCTATAAATATCAATTAAGTCCATCTTGCTTAATGTATCATTTAAAGCTTGTGTTTCCTTATTTATTTTCATTTTGGATGATCTGTCCATTGGTGAAAGTCGGGTGTTAAAGTCCCCTACTATGATTGTGTTACTGTCAATTTCCCCTTTTTTGGCTGTTAGCAGTTTTCTTATGTATTGTAGAGCTCCTATATTGGGTGCATAAATATTTACAATTGTTATATCTTCTTCTTGGATTGATCCCTTGATCATTATGTAGTGTCCTTCTTTGTCTCTTGTAATAGTCTTTATTTTAAAGTCCATTTTGTCTGATATGAGAATTGCTACTCCAGCTTTCTTTTGATTTCCATTTGCATGGAATATCTTTTCCATCCCCTCACTTTCAGTCTGTATGTGTCCCTAGGTCTGAAGTGGGTTTCTTGTAGACAGCATATATATGGGTCTTGTTTTTGTACCCATTCAGCCAGTTTATGTTTTTGGTTGGATCATTTAGTCCATTTACATCAGGTAGTTATCGATATGTACATTCCTATTAGCATTTTCTTAATTGTTTTGGGTTGGTTATTGTAACTCTTTTCCTTCTCTTGTGTTTCCTGCCTAGAGAAGTTCGTTTAGCATTTGTTGTAAAGCTGGTTTGGTGGTACTGAATTCCCTTAGCTTTTGCTTATCTGGAAAGGTTTTAATTTCTCCATCGTATCTGAAATAGATCCTTGCTGGATAGAGTAATCTTGGTTGTAGGTCTTTCCCTTTCATCACTTTAAATATGTCCTGCCAGTCCCATCTGGCTTGCAGAGTTTCTGCTGAAAGATCAGCTGTTAACCTTATAGGGATTCCCTTGTATGTTATTTGTTTTTCCCTTGCTGCTTTTAATATTTTTTCTTTGTACATAATTTTTGATAGTTTGATTAATATGTGTCTTGGCATGTTTCTCCTTGGATTTATCCTGTATGGGACTCTCTGCGCTTCCTGGATTTGATTGACTATTTCCTTTCCCATATTAGGGAAGTTTTCAACTATAATCTCTTCAAATATTTTCTCAGTTCCTTTCTTTTTCTCCTCTTTTTCTGGAACCCCCTATAATTTGAATGTTGGTGCATTTAATGTTGTCCCAGAGGTCTCTGAGACTGTCCTCAATTCTTTTCATTCTTTTTTCTTTATTCTGCTCTGCAGTAGCTATTTCCACTATTTTATCTTCCAAGTCACTTATCTGTTCTTCTGCCTCAGTTATTCCGCTATTGATTTCTTCTAGAGAATTTTTAGTTTCATTTCATTTCATTTTCATTCTTTGTTTGTTTGCTCTTTAGTTCTTCTAGGTCCTTGTTAAACATTTCTTATATTTTCTCCATTCTATTTCCAAGATTTTGGATCATCTTTACTATCATTACTCTGAATTCTTTTTCAGGTGGACTGCCTATTTCTTCTTCATTTGTTTGGTCTGGTGGGTTTTTACTTTGCTCCTTCATCTGCTGTGTGTTTCTCTGTCTTCTCATTTTGCTTAACTTACTGTGTTTGGGGTCTCCTTTTCGCAGGCTGCAGGTTCATAGTTCCCGTTGTTTTTGGTATCTGCCCCCAGTGGGTAAGGTTGGTTCAGTGGGTTGTGTAGGCTTCCTGCTGGAGGGGACTGGTGCCTGTGTTCTGGTGGAAGAGGCTGGATCATGTCTTTCTGGTGTGCAGGAACACATCAGGTGGTGTGTTTTCGGGTGTCTGTGACCTTATTACGATTTTAGGCAACGTCTCTGCTAATGGGTGGGGTTGTGTTCCTGTCTTGCTAGTTGTTTGGCATATGGTGTCCAGCACTGGAGCTTGCTGGGCATTGAGTGGAGCTAGGTCTTAACATTGGGATGAAGATCTCTGGGAGAGCTTTTGCCACTTGATATTATGTGTAGCCGGGAGGTCTCTGGTGGACCAATGTCCTGAACTCAGCTCTCCCACCTCAGAGGCACAGGCCTGACACCTGGCTGGAGCACCAAGACACTGTCAGCCACATGACTCAGAAGAAAAATTTTAAAATAAATTAAAATAAGATAAAGTTATTAAAATAAAAATAATTTAAAAATGATTAAAAATTTAAAAATGAAAAAGTAATAAAAAAAGAAAGCAAGAAGAGAGCAACCAAACCAAAAACAAATCCACCAATGATAACCAGCACTAAAATCTCTACAAAAAAAACAAAAGGCAACAAAAAAAAATGGACAGACAGAACCCTAGGACAAATGGTAAAAGCAAAGCTATACAGACAAAATCACACAAAGAAGCATACACATACACACTCACAAAAAGAGAAAAAGGAAAAAAGTATATATATCTATATCTATATATTAAAAAAAAGGAAGAGAGCAACCAAATCAATAATCAAATCTACCAATGATAATAAACTCTAAATACTAAACTGAGATAAACATAAAACCAAAAACAAATTAGATGCAGAAAGCAAACCCCAAGTCTACAGTTGCTCCCAAAGTCCACTGCCTCAATTTTGGGATGATTCATTGTTTATTCAGGTATTCCAGAGATGCAGGGTACATCAAGTCGATTGTGGGGATTTAATCCGCTGCTCCTGAGGCTGCTGGGAGAGATTTCCCTTTCTCTTCTTTGTTCGCACAGCTCCCGGGGTTCAGCTTTGGATTTGGACCTGCCTCTGCGAGTAGGTCGCCTGAGGGCATCTGTTCCCTGCCCAGACAGGACGGGGTTAAAGGAGCAGCTGATTTGGGGGCTCTGGCTCACTCAGGTCAGGGAGAGGGAGGGGTACGGAGTGCGGGGTGAGCCTGTGGCGGCAGAGGCCAGAGTGACGTTGCACCAGCCTGAGGCGCGCCGTGCGTTCCCCCGGGGAAGTTGTCCCTGGATCACGGGACCCTGGCAGTGGAGGGCTGCACAGGCTCCCGGGAGGGGAGATGTGGATAGTGACCTGTGCTTGCACACAGGCTTCTTTGTGGCTGCAGCAGCAGCCTTAGCGTGTCATGCCCGTCTCTGGTGTCCACAGTGGTAACCGCGGTTTGTGCCTGTCTCTGGAGCTTGCTTAGGCGGTGCTCTGAATCCCCTCTCCTCGCGCACCCCAAAACAATGGTCTCTTGCCTCTTAGGCAGTTCCAGGCTTTTTCCCAGACTCCCTTCCAGCTAGCTGTGGCACACTAGCCCCCTTCAGGCTGTGTTCACGCCGCCAACCCCAGTCCTCTCCCTGGGATCTGACCGAAGCCTGAGCCTCAGCTCCCAGCTCCCGCCCACCCCAGTGGGTGAGCAGACAAGCCTCTCGGGCTGGTGAGTGCTGGTCGGCACCGCTCCTCTGTGCGGGAATCTCTCCGCTTTGCCCTCTGCACTCCTGTTGCTGCCCTCTTCTCCGCCAGTGAAGGGCCTTCCTAGTGTGTGGAAACTTTTCCTCCTTCACAGCTCCCTCTCAGAGTTGCAAATCCCATCCCTATTCTTTTGTCTCTCTTATTTCTTTTTTCTTTTGCCCTACCCAGGTATGTGGGGAGTTTCTTGCCTTTTGGGAGGTCTGAGGTCTTCTGCCAGTGTTCAGTAGGTGTTCTGTAGGAGTTGTTCCACATGTAGTTGTATTTCTGATATATTTGTGGGGAGGAAGGTGATCTCCACATCTTACTTTTCTGCCATCTTGAAGGCCTCTCAATACTATTTATTAAACTATTATTTCTTAATGGTTTTGAAGTAGGAAATTTATCATATTCTAAAATTTTGTAAATGTTCTATAGTAGTTCACTGAGTTTTAAAAAACCACTTCTATGCCAGTTCTACTGTGATTTATTATTTTTTATTCTATAATATATTTAAAATTCTGACAGAGGAAGGTCTATTTATCATTTTTATTTTTCAAAAATGTTTAGCTTTTCTTATTAGTTAAATGTATCGTAGATAACTTTAGAAAACTGTTTTGGTCTTGCCAAATTCTTTTTGTGTGAGTATTTTTTAGAAAGGAATTGATATTTTGATATTATTAAAACTTTCAGGTACGTGATATATCTTTACATCATTTCAAATCTTCTATTATGTCTTATAATAAAATTGTTTTTAGTTTTAAATATATATATATATAACTTTAGTACATTATTTGATAGGTTTATTCTTAGATATTCTATATATTTGATTCCACTCAAAATGAATCTTTTAACTCTTTTAACGGAATATAATGGTAGATCATGAAGATATTGATCTCTATTTATGAGAACTAACTCAGTTGACTCTCATTGGTCTTACAGAGAGACAACCCTATTATCACCATGTAATAGAATTTTTTTCTCCTCTTCTCCAGTATTTATGTTCTTCATTTTCTTTTGGTCTTGTTGCATTGTTCTTTGATATTAGACAAAACAGTGGTCATTCTTGTCTTGGTTTTTATATTTTGGTATTACATTTGATGTTGTTTCTAGGTTGAGATTTTATTATGAATAAATCATAACTTTTATCAAATGCCTTTTAAACAGTGATTGACATATAAATAGTTCTCCTTTATTCAATTGGTGACAGAAATTTAAATCAGCTCCCAGTGTTGAAACATTTTGCTTTCTTTTCCTAAATCCTCCTAGACCATAGTGCATTATTTTCATTAAAGGAGAGGATCTTATTTGCTACAACTTTATTAAAGAATTTTAACTTCCTTATTAAAAGTGAGATCAGTTTATCATTTTGTGTTACCATTGTTAAGTTTTAGTGTCAATGCCACCTTCCACTGGGATTTTGATTTGACTTGTGATATACTTAGAAATTATTTTAGAAAAATTTCCATCTATTTAGTATTTAGTATTCTAATTTTGGAACATATTATTTCTCCATGTATTTCAGTGTTGATGTTGGATCACACTACCTGAGGTAGTGCCATAGAGCTGAAGAGTTAACTGGGTGCAAGTTTGGGGTAGTGGGAGGGCATTCCAGGAAGGAGTTTTAAAGAGAAAAGTTACATGATCCAATTTGCCTATTGAAGAGATCTTCCCGGTGATAGGTATAAGTAACTTTTCCAGATTTCTTTAAGAGGAGAAGGGGCTGTGGAGGGGGAGAGGAAATGTAACTAGAAAAGAAGGATTGGGGAGTGTGGAAAGACTGGAGAGATTTTATCATATTTAAAAGGTAATAGACTAGAAACAGAAGGAAGGAAAGGTTAATGGTACAATAGAAAGAAGGGATAGTTTATAATGTAAGGTTTCCTAGAAGGTGGGAAGTGATAGGATTAAGGACAGATGGAGGCTGGCTTGTGATAGGGAGAAGGGTAAGACCACTTGCATTTTATGGGAAAGAAGAGGATGGGGTCAGAGGCAGGTAGGTGTGTGGGACGAGTAGCAGGAAGCTGAGAGGGTTTCCATCTGATGAAGTAGGGGCAGTTACCTGCTTAGCTGGAGGAGGGGTAGGTGTGGGGGGATAACCATGGTGGGAGAGGAAGTGGGCCATGGGAATAGGATTCCTCAGGAGTATGGAGTTCACAATTGAGGTTGAAGATCATGAACTTAATGTGGTACTAATGAGTGGATATTTTTCCATTACATTTTGTGACTGGGGATTGCTGGCATATGGGAGAGTCAATGATATAAAAAATACATTTTTCCCTACTCTGACTAATTTACTGAGCTGTCTTATTAATTCAAGAGGTTTTATTATAAACATGATTTTGTTTAGCTTTTGGCCTATAATCACGTCATCAATAAGCAATAGTAATTTTGTCTCCTATATTTCCAGTGTTTTTTAAAGGTTCATATTTTGTTTCATATTTTATTTTATTGGTAAAACTCAATGTATAATTTTGTACAATAACATTTATAGCAAGGATTTTTGCTTTGCTCCTGATTTTATTGGGGCTGCCTGGAATATTTTATCCTGAAATGTGATGTTGGGTTCCTTCTTTGATGATTTAATAATGTTCAGAAAGTTTTCAACTTCTAGTTCTCTAATCTTTAAAAAAGTAAGAATGGGTTGTAGCAAAATCTCTTTCAGCATGTATCTATTATCTATCCCATAATATTTTTTCTTTTTGAATCTATTTAATAGATCTGTGAATTCTGGGGATAAGTCTCGCTTGGTTGATTTTTACCATACTCTTGAATTTAGTTTGCTAGGAATTTATTTCAGGTTTTTGAATATATCAAAAATGGATTGGATTTTCTTTTTGTTTGAGTATCAGAGCTATGTTAGCTTTAGAAAATAAATTATGTAGCTATCTATATCTTTCTGTTCTTTGGAGCAATTTATGTAGCATTAGCTATTCCTTGAACATTTGAAAAAACTCCATCTGGTTTCACAGCCAGTAATTTTTTTATGCCTTTTCCATGTCATCTGTGGTTGTATGTCTATTTGATTTGGACTCCTTCTTGAGTCAATTTTAGTGACTTAGTTTTTAAAGACAAGCTTATGATAGTTGACTAATACAACACATTTTCTTATTGTTTTAAATTAAACGTTTTAATTTTTTTAATAAATTTATTTATTTTATTTATTTATTTTTGGCTGCATTGGGTCTTCGTTGCTGGGTGTGTCCCCTGCATTGGCCGGTGGATTCTTAATCACTGCACCACCAGGGAAGCCCTAAACATTAATTTAAATTGTGTCTGCTATTAACATCCTCCATATCATTCCTACATAGATCTATTTGCTGTTTCCATTGTTGCTCTTTTTCTCTTGGTGAAGTCTGCTCCGTCAACATTATTCTGCCTTCTTTGTTTCGTTTGTTTCTTTAAAAGGTACCTTAGTCACTTTAGCTTTTTCTTTTTTTTTTTTACCTTTTTTGGTATTCTTCCCTAAAATGTTGAGCTATTTATTTTTTAACCTCTTTTCTAACTTAACATTGAAACTATTGTTTCAACTATTGTAGTTTAAAAAATTCTGTAGTTATTTTTGTTTGTTTTCAGAGAGTTTTTCAACAGTGTCATTTGGGGGAAGATATATATGTGTTTGCAGTTACAAAAAAAGTTTGTTGTCATTGTTGCTTAAACTTTTGTTATTAATTTATTTTAATACACAGTAGACAGATGGCCTACTTTAACTTCTCTTTTTTGGAAACTATTGAGGCTTTTGGTAGTAGAATACATGACCATTTTCATAAAATTTGCATGATATTTGAAAAGAAATTTAAGGTGTACAAGATTTACTTTTAGTTGAACACTTTACAAATTGTTTTTCTCTCATTTTTCTCTGAATATCTAAAGGAATATTAGAATTTATATTGATGTTATGCTATCTAGGATTTATAGACTAATATATATATAATATCTTTGTTATGAATTTTACTTTTCATCCACATAAATGATTATTTTTCACTTTTTCAATATTTTTGTCTTGAATTTTGGGGTATTATTTTTCATCCTTGCTTTGTCATTTGCTTGCCCCAATATATATGCTCAACCTACGTTTTTTCCCTTTTAGGCTTTGTAGTACATAATTTCTTTTTCTTTTTTTTTTTTTAACCTTTTTTTTAAACATCTTTATTGGAATATAATTGCTTTACAATGGTACATTACTTTCTGCTTTATAACAAAGTGAATCAGCTATACATATACATATATCCCCATATCTCCTCCCTCTTGCGTCTCCCTCCCACCCTCCCTATCCCACCCCTCTAGGTGGTCACAAAGCACCAAGCTGATCTCCCTGTGCTATGTGGCTGCTTCCCACTAGCTATCTATTTTACATTTGGTAGTGTATATATGTCTATGCCACTCTCTCACTTCGTCCCAGCTTACCCTTCCCCCTCCCCATGTCCTCAAGTCCATTCTCTATGTCTGCATCTTTATTCCTGTTCTGCCCCTAGGTTCTTCAGAACCTTTTTTTTAAAGATTCCATATATATGTGTTAGCATATGGTATTTGTTTTCCTCTTTCTGACTTACTTCACTCTGTATGACAGACTCTAGATCCACTCACTTCACTACAAATAACTCAATTTCGTTTCTTTTTATGGCTGAGTAATATTCCATTGTATATATGTGCCACATCTTCTTTATCCATTCATTTGTTGATGGATACTTACGTTGCTTCCTGTCCTGGCTATTGTAAACAGAGCTGCAATGAACATTGTGGTACATGACTCTTTTTGAATTATGGTTTTCTCAGGGTATATGCCCAGTAGTGGGATTGCTGGGTCATATGGTAGTTCTATTTTTAGTTTTTTAAGGAACCTCCATACTGTTCTCCATAATGGCTGTATCAATTTACATGCGCACTAACAGTGCAAGAGAGTTCCTTTTTCTCCACACCCTCTCCAGCATTATTTGTTTGTAGATTTTTTGATGATGGCCATTCTGACTGGTGTGAGGTGATACCTCATTGTAGTTTTGATTTGCGTTTCTCTAATGTTTAGTGATGTTGAGCATCCTTTCATGTGTTTGTTGGCAATCTGTATATCTTTGGAGAAATGTCTATTTAGGTCTTCTGCCCATTTTTGGATTGCATTGTTTGTTTTTATGATATTGAGCTGCATGAGTTGCTTGTATATTTTGGAGATTAATCCTTTGTCAGTTGCTTCATTTGCAAATATTTTCTCCCATTCTGAGGGTTGTCTTTTTGTCTTTTTATGGTTTCCTTTGCTGTGCAAAAGCTTTTAAGTTTCATTAGGTCTCATTTGTTGATTTTTGTTTTTATTTCCATTTCTCTAGGAGGTGGGTCAAAAAGGATCTTGCTGTGATTTATGTCAGAGTGTTCTGCCTGTGTTTTTCTCTAAGAGTTTGATAGTGTCTGGCCTTACATTTAGGTCTTTAATCCATTTTGAGTTTATTTTTGTGTGTGGTGTTAGGGAGTGTTCTAATTTCATTCTTTTTTACATGTAGCTGTCCAGTTTTCCCAGCACCACTATTGAAGAGACTGTCTTTTCTCCATTGTGTATTCTGGCCTCCTTTATCAAACATAAGGTGACTATAAGTGCATGGGTTTTCCTCTGGGTTTTGTATCCTTTTCCATTGATCTATATTTCTGTTTTTGTGCCAGTACCATACTGTCTTGATTACTGTAGCTTTGTAGAATAGTCTAAAGCCAGAGAGCCTGATTCCTCCAGCTCCATTTTTCTTTCTCAAGATAGCTTTGGCTATTCGGGGTCTTTTGTGTTTCCATACAAATTGTGAAATTTTTTGTTCTAGTTTTGTGAAAAATGCCATTGGTAGTTTGATAGAGATTGCATGGAATCTGTAGATTGCTTTGCGTAGTATAGTCATTTTCTCAATGTTGATTCTTCCAATCCAAGAACATGGTGTATCTCTCCATCTGTCTGTATCATCTTTAATTTCTTTCATCAGTGTCTTATAGTTTTCTGCATACAGGTCTTTTGTCTCCCTAGATATGTTTATTCCTAGGTATTGTATTCTTTTTGTTGCAGTGGTAAATGGGAGTGTTTCCTTAATTTCTCCTTCAGATTTTTCATCATTAGTGTATAAGAATGCAAGAGATTTCTGTGCATTAATTTTGTATCCTGCTACTTTACCAAATTCATTGATTAGCTGTAGTAGCTTTCTGGTAGCATCTTTAGGATTCTCTACGTATAGTGTCATGTCATCTGCAAACAGTGACAGATTTACTTCTTCTTTTCCGATTTGGGTTCCTTTTATTTTTTTTCTTCTCTGATTTCTGTGGCTAAAACTTCCAAAAATATTTTGAATAATAGTGGTGAGATTGGACAACCTTGTCTTGTTCCTGATCTTAGAGGAAATGGTTTCAGTTTTCCACCATTGAGAATGATGTTGGCTGTGGCTTTGTCATATATGGCCTTTATTATGTTGAGGTAAGTTCCCTCTATGCTTACTTTCTGGAGGGTTTTTATCATAAATGGGTGTTGAATTTTGTCAAAAGCTTTTTCTGCATCTAATGAGATGATCCTATGGTTTTTCTCCTTCAATTTGTTAATATGGTTTATCACATTGATTGATTTGCCTACATTGAAGAATCCTTGCATTCTTGGGATAAACCCCACTTGATCATGGTGTATGATCCTTTTAACGTGCTGTGGATTCTGTTTGGTAGTAATTTGTTGAGGATTTTTGCATCTATGTTCATGAGTGATATTGGCCTGTAGTTTTCTTTCTTTGTGACGTTTGTGTCTGGTTTTCGTATCAGGGTGATGGTGGCCTTGTAGAATGAGCTTGGGAGTGTTCCTCCGTCTGCTATATTTTGGAAGAGTTTGAGAAGGATAGGTGTTAGCTCTTCTCTAAATGTTTGATAGAATTCACCTGTGAAGCCATCTGGTCCTGGGCTTTTGTTTGTTAGAAGATTTTTAATCACAGTCTCAATTTCAGTGCTTGTGATTGGTCTGTTTATATTTTCTATTTCTTCCTGGTTCAGTCTCAGAAGGTTGTGCTTTTCTGAGAATTTGTCCATTTCTTCCAGGTTGTTCATATTATTGGCACATAGGTGCTTGCAGTAATCTCTCCTGATCCTTTGTATTTCTGCAGTGTCAGTTGTTAATTCTCCTTTTTCATTTCTAATACTGTTCATTTGAGTGTTCTCCCTTTTTTTCTTCATGAGTCTGGCTAATGGTTTATCAACTTTGTTTATCTTCTCAAAGAACCATCTTTTAGTTTTTATTGATCTTTGCTATCATTTCCTTCAATTCTTTTTCATTTTTTTCTTATCTGACCTTTATGATGTCTTTCCTTCTGCTAACTTTGGGGTTTTTTTGTTCTTCTTTCTCTGATTGCTTTAGGTGTAAGTTTAGGTTGTTTTTTTGAGATTTTTCTTGTTTCTTGAGGTAGGATTGTATTACTATAACGTTCCGTCTTAGAACTGCTTTTGCTGCATCCCATAGGTTTTGGGTTGTCATGTTTGCATTGTCATTGGTTTCTAGGTATTTTTTGATTTCCTCTTTGATTTCTTCAGTGGTCTCTTGGTTATTCATTGGTGTATTGTTTAGCCTCCATGTGTTTGTATTTTTTACAGATTTTTTCCTGTAATTGATATCTAGTCTCATAACCTTTTGGTGGGAAAAGATACTTGATATGATTTCAATTTTCTTAAATTTACCAAGGTTTGATTTGTGACCCAAGATATGATCTATCCTGGAGAATGTTCCATGAGCACTGGAGAAGAAAGTGTATTTTGTTGTTTTTGGGTGGAATATCCTATAAATATCAATTACATCCATCTTGTTTAATGTGTCATTTAAAGCTTGTGTTTCCTCATTTATTTTCATTTTGGATGATCTGTCCATTGGGAAAAGTGGGGTGTTAAAGTCCCCTACTATTATTGTGTTACTGTCAATATCCCATTTTATGGTTGTTAACATTTGCCTTATGTACTGAGCTGCTCCTATGTTGGGTACATAAATATTTACATTGTTGTATCTTCTTGTTGGGTTGATCTCTTGATCATTATGTAGTGTCCTTCTTTGTCTCTTGTAATAGTCTTTATTTTAAGGTCGATTTCGTCTGATATGAGAATTGCTACTCCAACTTTCTTTTGATTTCCATTTGCATGGAATATCTTTTTCCATCCCCTCACTTTCAGTCTGTATGTGTCCCTAGATCTGAAGTGGGTCACTTGTAGACAGCATATATACGGGTCTTGTTTTTGTATCCATTCAGCCAGTCTATGTCTTTTGGTTGGAGCATGTAATCCATTTACATTTAAGCTAATTATCAATATGTATGCTCCTATTACCATTTCTTAATTGTTTTGGGTTTGTTATTGTAGGTCTTTTCCTTCTCTTGTGTTTCCTGCCTAGAGAAGTTCCTTTAGCATTTGTGGTAAAGCTGGTTTGGTGGTGCTGAATTCTCTTAGCTTTTGCTTGTTTGTAAAGTTTTTAATTTCTCTGTCGAATCTGAATGAAATACTTGCTGGGTAGAGTAATCTTGGTTATAGGTTTTTCCCTTTCATCACTTTAAATATGTCCTGCCACTCCCTTTTGGCTTGTAGAGTTTCTGCTGTAAGATCAGCTGTTAACCTTATGGGGATTCCCTTGTATGTTATTTGTTTTACCCTTGCTGCTTTTAATATTTTTTCTTTGTATTTAATTTTTGATAGTTTGATTAATATGTGTCTTGGCATGTTTATCCTTGGATTTATCCTGTATGAGACTCTCTGCGCTTCCTGGATTTGATTGACTGTTTCCTTTCCCATATTAGGGAAGTTTTCAACTATAATCTCTTCAAATATTTTCTCAGTCCCTTTCTTTTTCTCCTCTTATTCTGGGACCCTTATAATTCGAATGTTGGTGCATTTAATGTTGTACCAGAGGTCTCAGAGACTGTGCTCTATTCTTTTCTTTCTTTTTTCTTTATTCTGCTCTGTGGTAGTTATTTCCACTATTTTATCTTCCAGATCACTTATCCGTTCTTCTGCCTCAGTTATTCTGCTATTGATTTCTTCTAGAGAATTTTTAATTTCATTTACTGTGTTGTTCATCATTGTTTGTTTGCTCCTTAGTTCTTCTAGGTCCTTGTTAAACGTTTCTTGTATTTTCTCTATTTTATTTCCAAGATTTTGGATATCTTTACTATCATTACTCTGAATTCTTTTTCCAGTAAACTGCCTATTTCCTCTTCATTTGTTTGATCTGGTGGGTTTTTACTTTGCTCCTTCATCTGCTGCACATTTCTCTTTCTCATTTTGGTTAACTTACTGTGTTTGGGGTCTGCTTTTCACAGGCTGCAAGTTAGTAATTCCCATTGTTTTTGGTGTCTGCCCCCAGTGGGTAAGGTCGTTTCAGTGGGTTGTGTAGGCTTCCTGGTGGAGGGGACTGGTGCCTGTGTTCTGGTGGATGAGGCTGGATCTCGTCTTTCTGGTGGGCAGGACCGCATCAGGTGGTGTGTTTTCGGGTGTCTGTGACCTTATTATGATTTTAGGCAACCTCTCTGCTAATGGGTGGGGTTGTGTTCCTGTCTTGCTAGTTGTTTGGCACGTGGTGTCCAGCACTGGAGCTTGCTGGTCGTTCAGTGGAGCTGGGTCTTAACATTGGGATGGAGATTTCTGGGAGAGCTTTTGCCATTTGATATTATGTGTAGCCGGGAGGTCTCTGGTGGACCAATGTCCTGAACTCGGCTCTCCCACCTCAGAGGCCCGGGCCTGACACCCGGCCAGAGCACCAAGACCCTGTCAGCCACATGGCCAGGTACGTGGGGAGTTCCTTGCTCTTTGGGAAGTCTGAGGTCTTCTGCCAGTGTTCAGTAAGAATTGTTCTACATGTAGATGTATTTTTGATGTATTTGTGGGGAGGAAGGTGATCTCCACATCTTACTCCTCTGCCATCTTGAAGGTCTTGAAATACATAATTTCTGACCTTTCAGTATTCTTTTCTTTTAGGCATATCTTTTATAAGTAGATAGAATTGATTACTTTTTCCCCCTTAACCTAAGCAGATGGGTTTAGTTATGTTTGAATGGGACATTTTAAAGGAATTAATTTTTGTTCTAATTGATATAATTGGCCTTTTTTAGGCTTTTCTGTTCTTGCATCATAAAGACTGTGTCATCTAGTATACAATTGAGAATGCCAGTTTTCTCATTTTTCTAGTTTTAGGAGTCTGTTTGTTTTAGAAGTGTATTTTTCCTTTTTTGTTTTATTAAAATTTATTTCCCTGGTTCTGTAATTTTTTCTATTTTTCCATCCTTAACCCCAATCAGATAGCTCCACCCAGATGCAGACATTGACAAGAAACACTCCTTCCTTGGGCTCTGCTCCCTCTCCCTGTGGATGTTCTTCAATCTATAGCTGATGACCATTGTCTATGGTTATCTTGCCATTCCCAGTTCTAGCTTCATCTTCAGGCTCTGACAGGTATACTCATGTGGCACTGGCAGACTGAGACAGGATTATCCTCTACACCCATTGACTGTTTCTCTGAAACCTGAGTAATTGGAGTTCCCCAAGCCTGTGTCCCTGGCTGCTGGTCGTCTCTCTGTCCTCTGCACTTTGTTTCTGATTCTACTTTTGACTTGTTTGAACTACACTGAGTAGGGCACCATGCATCGTACCAATCCAACTCCTGCTTTCTCCCCTGTTGTTTTCTATGAATTGAGGTAGTAATATTTTTATTTGGACCACAGTATTTTGACGTCTTCAAAAACAGTGGACAACTAGGCTGTTAGTTGGAACAGAGTCTAACTCTGAAACAGAGGCAGTTAGTTGGGAGCAGACAATGGATCTTTGCTTTCTTTTTGGGCATCAGATTTGCTTTGTTTCTGGCAAAATGGCATGCTTTGGGCACTGATTATTTTGCTCAATTTATCTCCAGAAGGCTTATATTTAATTGATATATTCTCTTGTTACTTGCAATAGATTAGATGTCAATTTCAGTTTTAAGCATTGATATGAAATTTTTGTCTTCTTCTGCTTCATAGGTATTTTTATCACTAGTGGAGAGATGTCATTATAAACCAGAAGCCGCAAGCAACACTTAAAAAAAAAAGGTCATGTTAATAATGCCCATTTATTGAGCATATGTTGTCTTCTAGGCCTTAATGGTAAATGTTGATGTTGTTTGGAACACCTTTTTCTTCATTTAAGGGACCAGTGGACATGTTTTTTTCCCTAATTGCCATCTAAGCAATTGATTTGTCTTATTTTTATGCACATTGAATCAATATATCTATCATCCAGCTTCCTTTTTTGTCCTGTGCTAGAAAGCTAAGAGTTTACCTACAGCAAGTTTATCAGACAAATGGCGTGCCATTTTTGTATTAATCTAAATAGTGACTACAAATCATGCCCTTATTTTTATTCATAATGTATTTCTAGTTTATGTAATATTCAGTCTATTGAATCTGCCTTAAATACTTTTTGTATCAAGGTGGAATAACATAATAATAAGTAAGTTTGGGCTTTTACACCTGCCTCCTAAAGAATATTGGATTTGAAAGACATGAAATTACACTTTATATTAGGTTACACTAAACCTTGTGATCTATAAAGCATTGAAAGTTCCATGACTTAAATCCTTACTTTTAGCTAATTTTAAAATATTTCTTTCATTCCGGAGAAAACCATAATTCGAAAAGATACATCCACCCCAATGTTCACTGCAGCACTATTTACAATAGCCAGGACATGGAAGCAACCTAAATGTCCATCAACAGAGGAATGGATAAAGAAGATGTGGTACATATATACAATGGAATATTACTCAGCCATAAGAAAGAACGAAATAATGCTATTTGCAGCAACAGGGATGGACCTAGAGATTGTCATACTGAGTGAAGTAAGTCAGACAGAGAAAGACAAATATCATATGATAACCACTTATATGTGGAATATAAAAAAATGGTACAAATGAACTTATTTACAAAACAGAATTAGAAAACAAACAACCCAATCCGAAAATGGACAGAAGACCTAAATAGACATTTCTTCAAAGATATACAGATTGCCAACAAACACATGAAATGATGCTCAACATCACTAATCATTAGAGAAATGCAAGTCAAAACTACAATGAGGTATCACCTCTCACCAGTCAGAATGGCCATCATCAAAAAATCTACAAACAATAAATGCTGGAGAGGGTGTGGAGAAAAGGGAACCCTCTTGCACTGTTGGTGGGAATGTAAATTGATACAGCCACTATGGAGAACAGTATGGAGGTTCCTTAAAAGACTAAAAATAGAACTACCATATGACCCAGCAATCCCACTACTGGGCATATACCCTGAGAAAACCATAATTCAGAAAGAGTCATGCACCACAATGTTCATTGCAGCTCTATTTACAATAGCCAGGACATGGAAGCAACCTAAGTGTCCATCGACAGATGAATGGATAAAGAAGATGTGGCACATACATACAATGGAATATTACTCAGCCATAAAAAGAAATAAAATTGAGTTATTTGTAGTGAGGTGAGTGGATCTAGAGTCTGTCATACAGAGTGAAGTAAGTCAGAAAGAGAAAAACAAATACCATATGCTAACACATATATATGGAATCTAAACAAAAAAAAAAGGTTCTGAAGAACCTAGGGGCAGGACAGGAATAAAGATGCAGACATAGAGAATGGAATTGAGGACACGGGGATGGGGAAGGGTAAGCTGGGACGAAGTGAGAGAGTGGCATGGACATATAGACACTACCAAATGTAAAATAGATACATTTCTGCTAGTGGGAAGCAGCCACATAGCACAGGGAGATCAGCTCGGTGCTTTGTGACCACCTAGAGGGGTGGGATAGGGAGGGTGGGAGGGAGATGCAAGAGGGAGGGGATATAGGGATATATGTATACGTGTAGCTGATTCACTTGGTAATACAGCAGAAACTAACACACCATTGTAAAGCAATTTTAATCAAATAAAGATGTTAAAAAAAAAACCCTCAATATCATTTTACCTATTAATTAATCTTCCAGAAATCTACCCTAAGAAAACAATCATAGATGTGCAAAAAAATCTATTACAAAGAAAATCAAGCAGCACTATTTATAAACGTGAAAAATTAGAAACCACCCCATTAGAGGGCTGCTAAAATTAGGGATAATTTCTTCTCTGGGTAAGATCACGTTTTTTATATAGAAACAAATGAAAATTGCAGGACACTAGCAGAGTAGACCCCCTTAGAAGCTTTACATCCCTATAAGATGGGATGTCCAGCAATATCCAGTAACCTAGAGTTCATCCCCATTGCCCTTGGCCTTGGCCCGAGGTGTGACTCTATCTTACCTTTGCAGTCCTGAGCCCTAGATAGCCTCACCTAGTGATGGAGGTGACCTTGGCAAGGTTGACTGAGGCTCGGTTGGTTCTCCGCAAGTCTTTAGCACCCACTGCAAGGGGCAAAGGGAAGATGATCTGATCCCTTTACTGAGGCTATTGCTTTTCCCTAAACAGAGATTGAGGGTAAGTCTCTTATCTCATTTGGGACATCCAAGGGAAGATTTCTCCCTCTTTTATTACAAAAATTAAAAGTAAGCAATCAAGTGAACAAGCAAAGTTTTTTCAACAAAGCGGAACTTTTAAGCATGGGATTTGCAGACATTCTCTTACTTCATGGTGTATATGTAAGCTATCTCCAGGAAGAGGTACATGGTCTATGGCAAGTCTTATGTAAGAATATTAGAAATCATCTCAGTTTATTCATCCCACATGCCTCTTATAGAGAAGTAGAATTAGATACATGGCAGCAAAGGGGATTTTCAAAGAAGTCTCCTATAATAAAACAATAATCAACAAGTGATCAATTAAATAGATTATGGTATGGCTATGCCATAGAATATCATGCAGCCATTAATACCATGCAGTGGCGCTATTGTAAATAGCCAAGACATAGAAGCAAGCTAAATGTCCCCCAACAGATGAGTAGATAAAGAAGATGTGATATATATATATACAGCAGCAACATGGATGGACCTACAGAATATACTTAGTGAAGTAAGTCAGACAGAGAAAGACAAATCTATATGATATCAATCATATGTGGAATCTAAAAAATAATGCAAGTGAATCTATATACAAAACAAAAACAGACTCACAGACACGGAAAACAAATCTTTGGTTACCAAAGGGGAAAGGGAGGAGGGATGGGATGAATTAAGAGTATGGGATTAGCAAATATACACCACTATAAATAAAATAGATAACCAACAAGGGTTTACTGCATAACAGGGAACAATATTCAATTTCTTATAACAACCTATAATGGAAAATAATCTGAAAAAATATATGTATAACTGAATCACTCTGCCGTACACCAGAAACTAACACAACATCATAAATAAACTGTACTTCAATAAAAAATACTGTGCAGTAGAAGAAAATGTCATATGAGAAAGGTCTCACGCATGACAAACAGGGTACAAGCCAATATGTGCAATGCAGTTCTAATCTTGTCCACAAGAAATTGAGAAAAAAAAACCCACTGGACATATTTATACCACAATGTTAACATTTGGTGGTGTTATGAGTGGTGGTTTTATTTTTTTCTTGGTGTTTTTCTGTACTTTAAAAAATTCCCATCCATCTCATACTACTTTTGTATTCAGAGAACAAATGGTTATGAAAAATGTTTACTTATTTCCTCAGTAATTATTTATGAAGTACCTATCATGTGCCAGATATTATGGTAAACTGATGACACAAGAGTCAACACAAGACAATTTTCTTACTCTCAGAGCTTATTTCTAGTGGGGTGAGGGCACAGAAAACAAACCGATAAACAAATGAAATATATAGTATATCAGTTGGTGATACATTCTTTGGGAAACAAAGAAAGAAAACCAGAGAAGGGAGCTAGGCATGCTGGAGACTGGAAGGGAGTGTAATTTTAAATAAGAGAAGGCTCTATGATGGTTAAGTGTATACATTTCTACTGAGTGTATTTGAATTTCAAATCCTTGCTGGTGGCCACAGGTGGTTTCAAGAAGTAAATCATTATTAAGCACAGAGTCACTCAGGCATCATCGTATAATCACAGAAAAGGCAGTCTCTGGTGCGCATGGGAAGCAGCTTAGATGGGGACCTAAGTGCTGAGAGAGCCAGTGGCACCAGAGGATGCCCTGAAATGAACCTGGACTATCCAACTGTGACTGAATAAAGTACCATTCCAATTAAGATCTCTGCACAAGGATTTGTGACAAGAGGGGAAAATTGCACCACAGCCTAAATCTCTTGATAAAGATAGATAGATAGACAGATAGATAGGTGATAGAATAGTCATCCATTCACAATACCTGCTTTCCCTGGGAAAGTGTGATGATCCTCCTTTGTTTCTTTTCCCAGTCTGGCCCTGCCCCAGGCAGGCGTCCAGAAGTATGCCACATGGACAACCAAGTCTGAGTGGAGGTTGTACCAGTCTGGAAGGCAGTGTACTCTTCCCTGCCAAGGTGGAGTGCCGAGCCAGTCGGCATCAAGAAGGTTGTCTGGAACCCGAACAGTTTCCGCAGCTCCTCTGGAGAGAAACATTCATATAGCACAATGTTCTTGTTTGCTTAGAAGTTGTCTTAGTCCTTTTGGGCTGCTGTAACAAAATACCACAGACTGGGTGGATTATAAACAGCAAACATTTACAAACATTTATTTCTCACTGTTCTGCAAGCTGGAAGACCAAGATCAGGGTGCCAGCATGGCAGGGTGACAGCCCTCTCTCTGGTTGCAGACTGCCAACTTCTCACTGTGTCCTCACATGGTGGAAGGGCCTAGGGAGCTCTGTGGGGTCTCTTTTATAAGGGCACTAATCCTATTCCTGAGGACTCAACCCCTAATGACCTAATCATCTCCCAAAGGCCCCAACTCCTAAGACCATCACCCTGGGCATTAGAATTTCAACATATGAATTTTTTGGGGGGGTCACAAACATTCAAACCACGGCAGAAGTCTTCCTGAATTCCCAGAATAATGGGCATATTTACAGATAAACAAAACACAAAGTTCATTTCAAACCTCATTATAGATTATGTTGTGCTAATCTACGGAATTGGATATTTAGAAATTGACCAGTGAAAAACAACTTGCTTGGCTTGAAGAATTTGAATAAATAATTTAGAATTGTCTGCTCCAACCATAACTGCTATAAATAATTTTAAAATTGTGTTTAAGTCTCTGTGTACTCACCATTTCTAGCCCAGATACGGTATGCCTGGGATAAAATAGGCACTCAATAAATGATGGCTGTGATCATGACGATGACATGATGGCAATGATTAGAGGATTATTGACAAACGAATACCTGATAAAGCATAGAAATACTGCAGCAAAGTTTTGATTTTCCCAGAGGCACTGGTGTTTAAAGGGAGGACTACAAAGTGAAGATATGCAGAACCTGGAATAAATGTCGAATGGTGTAATTTCGGGCCCTGGTGTTTTAAGATGGGTGGGGGACTGGCTCTGAGTCCTCCAAACTTGTCACATGGTCACCTACAAACTCTGATTCTATATAAACCCAGCACAGATTTCAGGATCTTGGTATCAACTAAAATAGTCATTGCCATCCCCAAGGGCAGAAACTTCTAGAAGGCATCTCTCTCCCTACTCAGCCACGTGGGTACAGAAGCTTCACTCCTCTCTAGGGCAAGGAGCACAGAAAGCTAGCTCTCCTCTACAATACTGGTGCTTTCTCACTGCCAGCTGCAGGTCAGGAAGGGGAGGATATAGGAACGGGATAATTAAATCCCAGGCCTTTTAAGGGACATCAAGACTATTGAATCCAAGCCTTTGGACTGATATTCCAGTGGCTTTTACTGCACATTAAAAATGAAAGAGAAATGGATTCAGCATCTGTCCACATTAATTATCTGTGGCCCTTTGGCTCCCTGAACAGTGTCAGGAGTTTTGAGATCCTCAAACTATCTTCTGCTGGATATAAAAAGAAAAATATAGAAAAATATAGCAAATGGGATAATAGCATTTGTCAGTTGCATTTACAGTTCGTTTAGCTTGGCTGAATTAATGAATACCTATTAGGCAGACTTGCAAGGATGCCATTACACGTTCTGAAAGTATACCGTACAATTAAACATCTCTGTGGTAGAATCATAAGTAGCAGAAGCAGAAAAAAATCCTTCAAGTTACTCAGATTGGCACTTTTTTTCAGAGCAGCTACTTTTCCCCAGTCGAGAACATTCCTGGTGTTGGGCAGAGAGCAGGCACTTATGGGACTCCTTTTATGTGCGTATCATTGCACGGAGCACACAGCGCTCTTTCTCTCTGAGACATGTGTGTCCTCTCCCTCCATCTGCTAAACTCTCCGAGCAGCTGGTTGGTGGCTTTTGGGGACACCTCCTGTTTACCATCCTCATGTGTAGTTTTTCAACCATGTACTACCCTTCCCTTGGATTATCAACTCAAGCAGGCAGACACCGTGCATTTTACAGCTTCGTATTCTCCAAGGTGTTTTGCTTAGTGTTTCACATTTGGTAAGGTGCTCAATAACAGTTTTGAATTTTAAATGCCAAGACAAAAAGAAAAGAAACTTCACTGCTTCTAAAAGCTTATAATAGCTACTAACAGTAGATAGCTTTAATTTTAATTTTAATTTTTAATTTTTTTAAAAGCATTTTCTATGTGCTTGGTCTGGCACTATGCTTGACACTTTAAATACATTACTTCATTTAATCATGTCCCCATCTGAAGAAGACATGCCTGAGTCTTATGGAGGCTAACCCATATTAGCTTAATGTTACATAGTCAGACTCAGGATTTAATCACAGGTGTGACTCAATTCTGTGGTCCTAACCTTTATACATACATTCCTGTGATCTTCACCTTTATACCACACATTTCTATCATTTATAAGGGTTGTTGACATTTTAGGATAAATGCTTTAATGTCATCACTATGATATCCCATATGCCAGAATTAATTGTTAAAATGGCTGAATGCTCAAGAGCAAAATATCAAACACATGCACTGAAGTAGGTTGGAAGAATGCAGCGTTGGCCTTGAATTCCCTACTACTGTGGTCTGAAGAATGTTGGCATCATTACAGGTATTCAAGACAGATTTAGATGGAGTGAAATAGTGGTCTTGTTTCTTTTTCCTGGATACCATGGTGCTTAGGAGAGGGAGAAAATTTTATCATATGAGATTACCAGTCACAAAAGTGATCTATAGTTCTTCTGGGTAACTGGAGATGGTAATATACTATTAAATAGAGAAAAATGTTGAGGCATTATTATACCTCAACTTTACTATTACACGCATTTATTGAGTATCTATGAAGGTTTAGAAGTATGCCTAGGCACTTGGAATGTAAGGTAGAATAGAATGCAGTGCCTACATTTAAGGTTCAGCTGGGTAAATGATTATAATGACATTTGTTAAAATCTTATAATAGAGGCTCACAGAAAGTGATATAGGCTCCAGGTGTAGAAACAATTCTGCCTAATTGTTAAGAAAGGATTGACATTATCAGTGAAGAACAGGTCTTCAGGATCTGCTGGTCCTAAGGCTGAGGTGGTAGCCCACAGAGCAACTGAGGGAAGGCTTGATACTGGGATCTAGATGCTCCTGTTCGAGTAGATGGAGTGCAGGATCTGGGGAGGTCCCAGAAGAAGACAGAAGATGAATGTTTAGGACACAGGTTAACCTGCATCGGGAGGGTGTCCTGGGATGTGAGTGAGCACAACAGCAAGGCAGTCTGGTGGTAGGTAAAGAGCAGTCGGGCAGTTGGCGTCAAGGGGCTGTAGCAAAGGCCATGGGGCTCAGACACGAGCACCAGGGTTCAGGGTCAAGGCTCTGGACCTAAGAGCCTGCGCAGTTAGGCCAGCTCCTCATCTTCAGGGTCCAAGGTACTTTGTCAGGAGTTTTGGTAGTTAAAACTGAACCTTAAATTCATCATAAGGAACAAGTCAGAGCAAGAATAGCCTTAAAGCTGACTTGAGCATGAGCCTCTATTCTTTGGTGAGGGTCTTCTTAAATCTCCCTTAAAACTGAGCAAGAATAGGGTTGGCTTGAGTCTGAGTGTATTGTGTGGTCAGAGGAGGAAGCAGAGACTGTAGGAGGAATCAAGTCCCAGCTACAGGTAGCAGGAGGCCAATGAGCCTCCATATGCCACTATAGGTAATTCATTAGGCTCTTCCTTGTCATCCTAGGACACTAACTGCTGCTAAAGGGTTACTTATCATTTTATTTTGAGTAATGACTTTGGTGGAATAATGATATCAGTAGTAAGTCATTTGTCAGTTCTGTCTGTTACTATTGAAATGTTTGGGGTTTTTTTTAGCAGTAAGGCTTTTATTTTTATTTAATTATTTATTTATTTATTTCACTAGCAACCCACTTTTTAATCTTTTTTTTAAATTGAAATATAGTTGACTTACAATACTATAATAGTTTTAGGTGTACAGCATAGTGATTCAGCATTTTTACAAATTATACTCCGTTAAAAGTTATTACAAGAAAATGGCTATAATTCCCTGTTCTACACAATACATTCCTTTTTTTTGAATTTTTGAATTTTATTTTATTTATTTTTTTATACAGCAGGTTCTTATTAGTTATCCATTTTATACATATTAGTGTATACATGTCAATCCCAATCTCCCAATTCATCACACCACCACCCCACCACCACCGCCGCCGCTTTCCCCCCTTGGTGTCCATACGTTTGTTCTAAATGTTTGTAAGAGTTTTCATATTTTTAGAAAATCTCTGTGATTTCTAATTATGGTTGCTTATTCTAGTACCTGAAAAAATTAGCAATGTAATATTTAATTAATTCATAATTTTAGATAATTTGACAATGGATAGCCTGAAGTTTATTTTTGATTGATTTGCATTATCTACCATTTACTAGGCTAATTAAGTTGGACAAGATTGTAAGGAAAATGCTTAAGTGACTTTTGAAAATAGTTTTCAAGTACTCTTAAATACTTTAAAAACTACCGTTTATATATCAATACTTAGTTGATAATTATAACAATAATAGTCGTTACCTATTCATGAAAGAAATTTCTCTGCTGATATTTTCTTGGCACCTTAGAGATAACCCTGTTTGAATCATGGATATTTATGACAGTTAGGACTCTTTTGGTTTTAAGTGACAGAAACTCAACTTGAACAAAATTAGGTTAAAAAGGACGATTTTGTCACTTTCTTGCCGGAAGAGTAAGAGCTCAGCTGGGCTCCTAAAATAACCAGAACCAAGAAAGGAATGAATGGCCCCAGAGCTCCCTCTCCTGCCTTTGGCAGGCTTCTCCTACATGGGACAGCACCATGTCTGTCCTCAGTGGCAGGGGCCCCATTTCAGTCCATCCATCACCTCAGAGAAACTACAACTATTTCTCTCTGGTCTTGAATTTTTAAATCTGGTAAGAACTTTGGTTGTCCCAACATGGGTCAGATGTCCATCCTAGGACATATCAGTTATGGTCAAGGGAGGCAGAGTATGATAGCAGCTTCAACTTGAGCAACTCATGTGTAGATTAATTACTATGACATAAGAATAGACTAAATGCTTTTAAAAAGAGAACTTAAAGTATATAAGCAAATGGAAAGGCATATCACGTTCATCTCTGGGAACTTTCAGTGATACAAATTGCTCATTCATTCAACAGTATTAACAGAGGATCTCTTATGTGCCAAGCACTTTATTAAGCAATGGTAATTCTGCTCCAAATATTGATAATTTCATTGCAGTTCCAACTAAAACCCCAGATGAATGTTTTAAAGACATTAACAAGCTGATTATAAAGTAAATAAAGAAGCAAATGTGCATAAGAATAGTTAAAATATTTGTAAAGGTAGCGTTTTCAGTGTATGCAGATGTCATACATGACACAGCTACAGCATAAAGTGAGGGAGGGACCCATAAGGTTTCTACATTTTATTTGAAGTGGTAAAATATTGATTCTAAGTAAATTATTAAAAAGTTGAGCAAAGAAATACACTAAAATCACAAAGGAAAAATTAAAATGAAATACAAAAATTTTCAAGTAACCCAAAGAAAGGTAGGAAAGGGGAAGCAGATGGATGAAAAACTGGGGAAAAAAATCAGAAAACAAATAATAAAGTGGCACACCTAAATACAAAAATATAAACAGTTACACTAAATGCAAATGGTAAAAATATACCAATTAAAAGAGATTGTCAGAATAGCTTTTTTAAAAAAATGTGACCCAACTATTTACTGGCTGTAAGAAACACACTTTGGATATAATGATATGAGAGGATATAATAATTCACGGCCAAAGCATAAAAAATACATTTTGAAAACACTGGTTAGAAGAAAACTGGTGTGAATACATTAATATCAGTGAGATAAATGTAACAGAGATAAAGAAGAAGGTGATATAATGAAAAAATGGTCAATTCAATGAGAAGACACAGCAGTCCTAAACATGTGTGCATCTGGCATCAGTGCATCAAAATGGATGAAACAAAAACTGACATAACTGAAAGGAAAAATAAACAAATCCACAATTATATTTGGAAACTCCAGTACTCCTTTCTCAGTGATCAATAGAACGAACAGACACAGAATCAGTGAAGATATAGCAGTACTGAATGACAGCATTAAATAACTGGGTTTAATTGAGATTTACCCAACAATAGCTGACTAAGCATTCTTTTCAAGTATATATAGAACATTCATCAAGACAGACCATAATCCTAACAAATTAAAAATATTCAACATACAAATTAAGTTCACTGATCATAATGAAAGCAAACTGGAAACCAATAGCATAAAAGTAAAAGAAACTCTAAATACTAGGATATTAAACAAAACACATCTAACTAATCCACCAGTCAAAGAGAAAATCCAGGAAAATTAGAAAATATTTTGAATTAAATGAAAATGAAAATATCAAAATGTGAGATGTATCTAAAAGGGAAATTTATAGCATTAAATATTTATAATATTTTTAAAGAAAACTGGTCTCAACTCAATAATCTTAAACTGTTTCCCATATAAACTAGAAAAATAAGAACAAAACAAATCCAAAGCGAATAATAATGACAAGAGATGAAATCAATGACTAGAAAACAGTAAACTCTATTGAGAAATAGAAAAAAATCAAAGAAACCAAAAACTGGTTCTGTGAAAAAATCAATATAATTGATAAATGTATAGCAAAAATGACAAAGGAGAAAAGAGAGAAAATGCAAATTACCAATATCAAGAATGAAAGAGGGGACCACATTACTTTGATACCAAAATGACAAAGACATTTCAAAAAATAAAAATAAAAGAGAAAACTATGCACTGATATTTTTGTAAACATAGACAAAAAAAACCCATAGATTTTTTGGATAAAAAGTCCTCAATAAAATATTAGCAAGTTAAATCCAGCAATATGTAAAAAACAAAGAAACAAACAAACAAAAGCCCCCACCATGACCAAGGGTTTATCTGCAAATGCAAGCCTGGTCCAGTATTTGAAAATCTGTCAGTATAATCCACATATTAACAGCCAATAGTGAAAGATTGAATATATTATTTCAGTAGCTCTAAAAACAAAAAAGAAATATTTCGGTATGAGTCTAACAAAACATGTATAGGATCTATATAACGAAAACTACAAAATGCTGATGAAAGAAAAAAAATTTTAAATCTCAGTAAAAGAGAACTACACTGTGTTCATGGATTAGAAGACTCAAGATATTAAAGATGTCAATACTCCTCATACTAATCTACAGCAGAAATTTTTGGAGATACAGACAAGTCAATTCTAAAATAAAAAGGAATCAGAATAGTAAAATCAAAGGAATTAGAATAGTCAAAATAATTTTTAGGGGGGAAAAAGAGAGTTAAAGGAATCACTACCCGATTTTAAGATTTACTATAAAGCTATGCTAATCAAGACTGCATGGTATTGCTGAAGAGATAAACACATAGATTAATAAAACAGAATAAAGAGTCCAGAAATAGATCTACACAATTATGGCCAATTGAGTTTGATAAATGTTCAAAGGCAATTCAATGGAGAAAGAAGTGTTTTCAACAAAAAGTGTTAGAAAAATTGGACATCTAAATCCAGAAAAATGAACCTTGACCGAACCTCACAACTTACAGAAAAAATTAACTGAAAAATGATTCATAGGTTTCAATGCAAAGAATAAAATTATAAGCGTTTTAGAAGAAAACATAGGAGAAAATCTTTGTGGGCAGAGGCTAAGCAGATATTTCTTAGGTATGACAACAAAAGCACAATCCATAAAAGAAAAATTAGAAAATTTAAATTTTCTTATAAAAGTGTAAAACTTCTGCTTAGATGCACACAGAAATCACACATATAAAAATATGAATATTTATGATCCTTCTAGCCATAAGCACCCCAAACGGGAAACAACCCAAATGAAACTTCAGTAAGTACATAGGTAAACTATGGCTATATACACACAGTGGAACACTACCCAGTAATGAAAAAGAAAGAACTTTTGATACATGCAACGCCTTACATGAATTTCAAAGGCCTTATGCTCAGTGAAAGCAGTCTCAAAAACTTACAGAGTCTGTGAGCTCATTTATATAACATTCTGGAGAAGATAAAACTACAGTGATAAAGAACAGATCAGAAGTTGCCAGTGGTCTGGGGTGAGGGAAGAATATGACTAAGATGGGATAACACAGGAATATTTGGGGGGGGGATGATAGAGCTATTTTTTATTCTGAATATGGTGGTAGTTACACAAGTCTATATGTGTGTTAAAATTCACAGGACTGTACATCAAGGAAAAGAGTCAATTTTACATTATGCTAATTTTTAAAATAAAATAAATACAATAGAGTCAGGAGACTTTAATTTACTGCTTTAAATATATTTTTCTTACACTCCTGGATTAAAAAGCTTAAAACAAAGTACTGATCTGATTTTACAAAATTAGTAATTTCTGTAGACCAGAATATAACATAAATGATAAGCAACATACTGGGAGAAAATATTTGCAATGTATTTAATAGGCAAATGATTAATGTACAGAATATTAAAAAATGCTCCTTTATATCAAAAAGAAAAGACAAACAAACCCATAGAAAAAAATGCACAAAAGATCTGAAGAGGCAATTCCCAGAAGAAAAATCTCAAATGGCCAATAAACATATGAAAAGATGCTCAACCACAGTAGTTATCAGGAAAATGCACATGAAGAAAACAGTGAGATAGTTTTCACTCATTAGAATGCCTAAATTGAAAAAGATGGATAATATCAATTTAAGCAAGTATGAAGAGATTGACGCTTTCTTCCTCTGTTGGCAGGAGTGAAAACTGGTGACACCCTTTTGGAAAATGATTTGGCAGTTTCAATCAAAATTTAAAAGCAATGCCCTTTGACCCAACAATTCTAGTTCTCAGAATCTCTCCTAAAGAAATATAATATTTATACAAATGCATAAACATTTGTGTGTAAGGATTACCGTGTGATATTGTTTGTATTAATTAAAAATTATAGACAAAGTGTTTAATGATAAGAGGTTTAATGAATTATGGTAATATGTATTAAGGAATACTATTCAGCCATTAAAAAGAGATAAATCAGTATGCACTGACATGGAAATATCTCCTAACATATTGTGGCGTGAAAAGGCAAATAACAGAGCAATATGTATAACATGATGGTAATTTGTTAGAAAACAAAACAATTATATGTATGTATACTTACAGACATATATATATCATATATGTATATACATATAGGTTTATGTACACATGTATATATGTGTATGTATTTCCATATATATACACATATATTACATGCATACATACATATATAAATTTGTAAATGTAGGAAAAATGGTCTGGAAGGATGTTTATTAAGTTGATGTCTATCATTTCCTCTGTGGTAAGTGACTGAATAGGAATGGGAAGTGTGAATGAAGCAGTATCAATGTTCTAACAGGAAATTAATTTAATTTAATTTCCTTAAATTAATTAAATACCCTTAAATTAGAATAATTTGAGGAGGGTTTAATAATGTACTAAGATACACACTTACTGTATGGGAACTTCAGGGTTAGGATGGTGCCCTGGGGTTAGAAACAGCAGGACTGTCGCCATCTTTAGGTCTGAAGGGGACAAAGGCAGAGTAGTTCCTGAAACCCAGTAGGGGAGAGTGGTGGGACGGGGGCTGTTTGAGAGGAGCTATGGCCTTTGGTCAAGGGACATGGTCTATGAGGACCACTCAAGGAAGGTGCCAGGGGAATAAATACCCTGGCCAGATGCATTTTCCTCCCTCTTGACATTCTCCTCCATGGCTCCTCATGGGCTGAACCCTCCTAGAAGTTAGAGGTAAGGGAGCCCATTGATGTAGCCCATACAGAGCAAAGATCAGGTGAAATAGGATAGAGAGTGGGACTGGAGGGGCAAGTGAAACACCTCCTGCACAGGTATTTTTGTGCCTTATTCTGCATTCTTCTGTGTTGTGTGAATCATTAACAATAGAAATATATTACGTGTGTAATTTTTTCATGTGAAAAAAGTAGTGCCAGGTTCCCAACCATCTGTGGAGCTTGAGTCCCCAGCTCTCAATCCACAGCATCCTCAGCCTCAAACTTACAGTTTCCCACCCACCATGAGAATCCAAATAGTTCAGATTGAGTGGGGTGTGGTAGACACTTTCGTGGTCCACCTAGAATCAATTACCCTTTCGTCCTTCCTAGTGAACACTGGTTTTGTTAGGCACCCTCCAATCTCCCGTGTAGCCACGTGATGCCTTAGGGCGAGCTGCTGGTCCCCAAGGGGGGTCTGATTGGTCTTAGGGTGATCCCAGCCCCCTTTCCAGTGACCCAATCTGGCCAATAGGCAAGGGAGGAAGCCTGGTGGAGGGCCTCTGAGAGTCTTCCTCACTCTTAGCGAGCCACAGGGTCAGACAGCACCTGCTCTCCTCTGACTGAGTCATGTCTGGGTATGGTGGCTGGAGCTGCAGCAGTCAGCTTGCCTCCAGCACAGGACTGCTGAGCTCAGAGGTGGAATGACTGGGTTCTTTGCCAAATCAACCAGTCATGTGGATCTCCCTATTTCTGGACTTGCTGTTACGTGAAAGAATGCATTGTTTCCACAAAGGATGTCTGTATCTTGGCACTGTATTAGAGGAAAAACTATTCCCCTCTACTGTCTTAGGTTCTCTGATGGGACCTTGCAAATCGGACTGACAAAAGACAGATTACCGGGAGATAAAAACAAATAGAAGATTATCAACGCGTGCATCATCCATACAGGTGGGAGAGCTCAGTGATGAGCATCTCAAAGGGGTAGCTAGAACTGGGGCTTATATAGCATCTTAGCAAAGAACAATATATGTGTAGATAAATGACAAGACAACAGAAAAGGTCTTTGAGCTTCTGGGGCTGGCAAATTGTGGGAAGGCAAATATATGGGGCAACTCATGGACGATAAGGGCTAGTTGGAAAGGTTTGTGCAGATTCTTTCTCAGTGTCATTCTGTCTCCAGTGGTAAGGTTTTTATCCCCTTCCTAGTGTGGGAAGTTTCAGGGGACACTTTCGCAAGGGGGATTTATGTTCTGATTTCAGGCAGATGGAGCAAAGCGGGCAGGGACTGACAGCCCATCCTGTATCTGCTTTTTCTCAGTTGTCTTCAGCTCACAATAACCCTTGTGCCAGAGTGGCATATTGTAGAGTGGCATATTGTGGATTGGCATACTCTGAACTCTTTCAGAGCACAAGGGAGAATCTTACTTGAGAACCCCACTGGCTCTCCCTGGGGTCATGCTAGAGGCTTTCAGGTCAGGCTTCTCCCAGGCTCTCCAGAAGTTATGTCACACCTCATTGCCACTCTTCAGACCCAGCCATCAGGCCCCAAGTTGTAGGGCTACTTGTGTGTTGACGATGTATTTTTCAGGTTAGTATAAATTGATCTGAGAAACATGGTGGTTTGAGGTGCCACATTTGCCAAGATTCACTTTAGAATTGAAGTTACGTTTTCATGAGTACAACCAGATTTATGTCTTTTTAAAATTTTATTATTTGTAAGTTAATGGTTATTTCTTTTTGATAATAAAGTGATTCTATATATTCTTTATAGAAAATATGGGATGCGGAGAAAAATGAAAAGAAAATAAATATTTCATATCCATAAGTAGCTACTGTTAACATTTGTGTGTATGTATATACTTTTAGCTTTTTTTTCCCATCTAGGTATGGGTTTTGTTTGTCTTACTAAAATTAAATGAAAGCCTACCCCCTGTGTTGTAAGTTGTTTTTCTCACTTATGCTATTATAACACAATCACCTCATATCTGATTGCATGGTATCCCAATGTATGGATGTGACATAGCACATTTACCCACTTCTATGTAGTTCAACATTTGGATTGGCTCTAATTCCTGAAGTCTTTTTGATAACAAAGAAAAGAGAAAGCCAAGGGAATAATAGGGAATGTTATATTCAAATGTTAAATTTCAATACCCTTAAATTTGAATAGTAAATTAGAATTGCTCCTCAGAGTAAAGTATCCAAGGAACCAATCATTTCCATTTCTCTGCAGACGGTGGTTCTCTATCAGTATATGGCATCAGGCTCCTTTAAGTGCCCCTTCAGGGGCAGGTCCCTGGTCCCAGAACTCTAATTTTATGTGTCAAAGTTAATATCACTGTCAATGTCATTGTGTGGAGCTGGGCTTTCAAGTAATCATCTCTTACTTTTAGTTTGCTCAATAGGATTGAAAACCCAACCTTTTCTAGAGGTTCACCACTAAGACTGGATTGCCATTCCCCAAAGTGGGAGACTCAATGATATGTCAAGGCATGTTCCTCTCATGGTGGTTCATTAGCAAAATCTCTCTCTTGCCCCTCACAACGATAACAATAATAACCCATGATAGTTCTATAGTACTTTACAGTTTACAAAGGCATTTCACCTTACCATTGGATCTTATTACAACCACAGTCCTTTGAGATAAGTAGGCAGGTGTATAAGAATGGGTGGGAAATCTCCTGCCCCCTCCATCTCCTGTCTCCATCACCTCCAAATTCCATACTGACCGGGCCATGCTTACTGGTGATCAGGGTAAACATGTTTTAAAAGATACTTGCCACCAACAGTGCAAGAGTGTTCCCTTTTCTCCACACCCTCTCCAGCATTTATTGTTTATAGATTTTTTTTTTTTTTTTTTTTTTTTTTTTAATTTATGGCTGTGTTGGGTCTTCGTTTCTGTGCGAGGGCTTTCTCCATTTGCGGCAAGTGGGGGCCACTCTTCATCGCAGTGCGGGGGCCTCTCACTATCGCGGCCTCTCTTGTTGCGGAGCACAGGCTCCAGACGCGCAGGCTCAGCAGTTGTGGCTCACGGGCCTAGTCGCTCCGCGGCATGTGGGATCTTCCCAGACCAGGGCTCGAACCCGTGTCCCCTGCATTGGCAGGCAGACTCTCCACCACTGCGCCACCAGGGAAGCCCCTAGATTTTTTGATGATGGCCATTCTGACCGGTGTGAGATGATATCTCATTGTAGTTTTGATTTGCATTTCTCTAATGATTAATGACGTTGAGCATTCTTTCATGTGTCTGTTGGCAATCTGTATATCTTCTTTGGAGAAATGTCTATTTAGGTCTTCTGCCCATTTTTGGATTGGGTTGTTTGTTTTTTTGTTATTGAGCTGCATGAGCTGCTTGTAAATCTTGGAGATTAATCCTTTGTCAGTTGCTTCATTTGCAAATATTTTCTCCCATTCCGAGGGTTGTCTTTTGGTCTTGTTTATGGTTTCCTTTGCTGTGCAAAAACTTTTAAGTTTCATTAGGTCCCATTTGTTTATTTGTGTTTTTATTTCCATTTCTCTAGGAGCTGGGTCAAAAAGGATCTTGCTGTGATTTATGTCATAGAGTGTTCTGCCTATGTTTTCCTCTAAGAGTTTGATAGTGTCTGGCCTTACACTTAGGTCTTTAATCCATTTTGAGTTTATTTTTGTGTATGGTGTCAGGGAGTGTTCTAATTTCATACTTTTACATGTACCTATGGAGAACAGTATGGAGGTTCCTTAAAAAACTAAAAATAGAACTATCATACGACCCAGCAATCCCACTACTGGGCATATACCCTGAGAAAACCATAATTCAAAAAGAGTCACGTACCAAAATGTTCATTGCAGCTCTATTTACAATAGCCAGGACATGGAAGCAACCTAAGTGTCCATCATCGGATGAATGGATAAAGAAGATGTGGCACATATATACAATGGAGTATTACTCAGCCATAAAAAGAAATGAAATGGAGGTATTTGTAGTGAGGTGGATGGAGTTAGAGTCTGTCATACAGAGTGAAGTAAGTCAGAAAGAGAAAAACAAATACAGTATGCTAACACATATATATGGAATCTAAGGGGGAGAAAAAAGGTCATGAAGAACCTAGTGGCAAGACGGGAATAAAGACACAGACCTACTAGAGAATGGACTTGAGGATATGGGGAGGGGGAGGGGTGAGATGTGACAGGGTGAGAGAGTGGCATGGACATATATACACTACCAAATGTAAAATAGATAGCTAGTGGGAAGCAGCCGCATAGCACAGGGAGATCAGCTCGGTGCTTTGTGACCACCTAGAGGGGTGGGATAGGGAGGGTGGGAGGGAGGGAGATGCAAGAGGGAAGAGATATGGGAACATACGTATATGTATAACTGATTCACTTTGTTATAAAGCAGAAACTAACACACCATTGTAAAGCAACTATACTCCAATAAAGATGTTTAAAAAAAATAAAATAAAATAAAAAATAAAATCTCTTTGAAAAAAAAAAAAAGATACTTGCATTAGAGGAATGCTACCTCTGGACTTTTTCATCTAGCCTCGTGTGGCAAGCTTGCCCAGTTCTGGATTTGGGAAGTAGGCTGGCCATTTCTCTAGTGTAATTTTCTTTTTCATGTGTAAACGCTGCATGTTCTGGTCCCCAGGGAATGGATGGCAGTCAGAATTGATCTTCGAGCAGGGGAGAAGACCCATTAAATTTAATTGACCTAAAGCGACACGCTGCAGTCCAGATTACTACGGGATACAGGTACTAACCCAGCTAACAATGAGGTGGTCTCCACTCCTGTTGCTACTGTTGTGTGTGTGTGTGTCCCTGCAAATCCTCATTAGCGAGTCTCACCAATAAAGTGTAATGAATTAGAGAAGGAAACTGAGACTCAAAACCAGCTGTGACCTGCCCAAGATCACACGACTGGTAGTAATAGAACTTGACCTGCCTCTCAGGGTTTCTGAGTTTCAGTCACCACACCAGATGGCCAGCACTTTTCTGAGAGAAGGGCCACTTCTAGCCACTCTTCCTCTTGCCAATAATAAGCGATGGGAGGGATCTCGCTCTGCCACCTGCAGCTTTTCGGTTATCACTTGCTCACCACGTGGGCTTACCTGTGATCCCTCCTTCTCTCCTGTGACTGGAACGAAGAATAAAGCTATTATAGCTCCTTTCCCAAAGCAGGACATCTCGGTAACTATTGTTCAGCCTCTGTGTTCAGAGGTAACCTGGGCGACAGGGAGTTTTCAGCAGCCTCGGGGAATTATCAGAATGAACGTGCTTCAAAACCCTGGTTCCCCAGCACCTCTCCTGTACTGTCTCTTCTACCTTTTATTTCCTCGCATGACTTACTCTGCTTCATTTATCACTGAGACAAAAGTATTTTCTTTTTGTACCTGCTGAATCTGTTCTAAGTACCATGAAAATAGATGGCACAGCAACAGTAATCAAACTCAACTTTCAACTTTCTGCTCTTCACCTTGAGAGCCTGGCTTATCTATTTTACCGATTTCAGGTGACTTTGTAACAGACTGTAGGAAAAATTCTTGATGTCAATCAAGAGAAGCAACCAATTTTCACTGAATGATAATGCAATTCAGTCCTTCTTATTTCCTTTGAATCTCAGCGCAAATAGTAAGCATCCTTTTTCTTTTGCTAGAAATAATGGCCTTGTATTTACAAGAAAAACAAAATGTATGAGTTGCAATACAGGTTTTAAAAGATGAAGCTGAAATATGCTTTCTTCTCTTGGTAATATTATTTTTTACTACCTTTCTCTCTATTTTTTTAAAAACCCACATGATATAGCCATCTGACTCATGAAAAGAATAATTGAAGTGGAAAACTGCCATTTTTCTCAAGGAATATCTCCTTCTTCCCACAGTGATAAAGAAGACTGTTTGACTTTTATTACTATGGTTTCCAAAACCCACACGCACAGCTCTCTGAATGCCTGCAGAGTGTCCTCATTGCCACTAAGTTGGGTGAACTCAGATTATATATTACTATCAAAGGTGAGTGATCACCAAAATCAGTATTTGTGACCCCATAGCTAATCCCTCGAGCATTCTGAGGTTTCCATCTCGATTTCCCTTTTCCCAAATCCCTGAATTGCTGGATGCAAAGCCTCCACAGTGGTGTTTTCAGTGTTTGTATGGCTGAGCATTGGTAGGTCAAGGCTAAAGGAAAAGCTGCAATCATTGGCCTTGGGACACAGATAAGAATGTGATACACAGGCACTCATGTGGAAACCAAAGGTCTTCACGCTCGTTTCAAATTTGTTAGCATTCTGGTTACTGAGCGAGGAGGCCCAAGTACAGGAGGAGAATTATGTGCAATAATGAGGGCATGACTCATCTGATGCCTAGATAGTTACTTTGTGTTGTCACACCACTTTATCATCGTGCCATCATGCAATCATCTTTGAAACTCTGTGATGTCATCTTCCTTCCTTGTAAGTCCAAGCCAGATATAGCTTATCAGGCTACTTGTCATGGCTGTGCTTTCAAGAGCCTCATGAGGTATACTGCATTACCTTAGTAATATCAGGTGAAGAGACACATTAAATGATGTCCTCAACTATCCCCACCCCCAATTCCGGGACGTTTTCTCAATATTCTTAGTAGAGGGGATAACAAGCTAAAGGTACAGGATTATTTTTTAACATCTCCAAGAGCTGATACCATCAGGGTACCAACATTGAGGTCCTTTCCAACCTCAAGAGAAAGGGTGGTGAACAACTATAACGGTGGAGGAGGCATTGTTGGTGGGAGAGGTAGGTCTTCCATGGCTGATACTACACACTTTTACCACCATCAGCCCCTCATGACGTTGACTGTAACACCCCTGTGATTGTCAGCAGAGGCAAGGCACTGGAAAGGAGGGAGCGCTGGTAGCCACCTGCAAAGGAGGCATGGGATTAATGCCAATCATTGTCACCTTTGCTCCCTAGATCCAGAAGAGGCACAGCTCAATTCTGGAAGGATTTGGAACCAGTCATTTGAGAGCCAGCTTTACATTAGAATTCTTGGTGGGTATTCTAATTTTCAGGGGCAAGTGGTTATTCCTATTTAAGGATGGCTGTAAAAAAAAAAAAAACTAGCTGAATTATCCCCAGCTAACTGAGGTGGTGTCATGGGTGGGATTGTGTCCTCCAAAGAAGACACGTTGGAGTCCTAACCCCCAGGACCTCAGAACGTGACTTTACTTGGAAGTAGGGTATTTACAGAGTTAATCAAGTTAAAATTAGATCAATAGTGTGGATCCTAATCCAGTATGACAGGTTTCCTTATAAAAAGGGGAAATTTGAATACAGAGACACGCACACAGGGAGAATGCCAAGTGAAGGTGAAGGTGGAAATTGGAGGGCTGCACCTACAAGCCAAAGAATGCCGAAGATTGCCAGTAGCTCGGGGAGAGGCATGGAACAGGTTCTCCCTGACAGCCCTCGGGAGGAATCAACCCTGCAGACACCTTACTCTTGGACTTCGAGATGTCAGGACTGTGAGACAACACAGCTCTGTTGTTTAAGCCCCCCAGTGTGTGGTACTTTGTTACAGTAGCCCTGGGAAACTCATACAGAGAGTAAACTAATCCTGGAAAAATAACTCAATTCTGAACAAGACCAGTTACTGGAGAGATTTCTACCTATTTTCTGGCATCATGCAATTGATGGGTGGTATTGGGAAGATAGTCCTTTAAGCCATTTTTCAGGGTCATAGTCAGAGTAATTGCACCATGTTCCAGTAGGACACCAAAGGCAAGCTTGTGAGGCATCTTGAGTGGGAGGCATGAGAGAGCGGTCCCTCTGCTGAATAGGCAGCCCCGTCCTCTCCTGGTGCCTGCCCCTTTGTCCTGTACTCATCTCTATAGCTTTTCCCTCCTTCAAAAGGTTACATCTGCTTTGCAGACGACAGTGTTTACCTAGCTGACTTCCTGGGAAAGAAGAAGAGAAATTATTGTAATTTTTCAGCCTTAAGCTAAATCTTGATATTACTGTCATAACCCTAGTAAACAAGTTTCCGGTGATAGTGTTATGAGAAATTTCAACCACTGGATGGGAGCTACAATTGTCACACCACCCCCACTACCATTTTTCCTTCTGTTTTGAGTGTTTTAACCTCTGCTGGAGGCAAACTGAGAGGCTGAATCATCCGAATGGACAGTCAGTCCAATGATATCTGCCTTCAGTGGAATGGTCCTTTGGATAATCTGTTTTCATCACAACAAGAGCAAAGGCAGTCAGTTAACACACAGGAAATATTAAAGGCAATCTTTTTTCATGAAGGTGAGGCACTAGATAACCCAGGTGCTCTTTTTTTCCCACTTAAACACTATAAAGCGAAAGCAGTCTACAAAGTCTTATTGAGGAAGAAATAAGAAGGAAATTGATTTGAAAACAAACAGATGCTGCTGATATGATATCTAGGAGACTGGGAGTCTGGTCCACTTTAGTCTCTCATCTTTTTCACCTTCTACTGAAGTACCACCCACTTTTTTTCCCATTCCTTTCAGCCTGTTTCCCAATATACCATCTGTCCACCTCATCTGAGAATCCTCACAGACAAAAAAGAAAATACGATAGCTTAGGAGACCAAATTAGGCTGAAGAGTTCTCCTCGAGATCAAATACCCCTTGTCCTGTAGCTTTGCCTCTGTGCACCACCATTTGAAACATCTCCCCTGTCACCCCGCTTCCCCCAGATGGGTTTATAGACGTAATGAATGCCCACACAGTCAGAGACAGCCAGCCTAGAATATGAACTCCACAATTCCGAGGACGTAAGCTGCAGGTTAGAAACTCAACGTGACTGGAGTTTCTCACTGCAATACGGAGAAAAAGAAGTCTATCTGTGCACAGAGAGGTCACAGAATTGTCAGGGATTGTAAGAATGTCTTGGGCATTCACACTTCCCTCCTACTCTTTTTGGGGGTAGGGGAGAACAGTGAAGCTTACCGTAGGAGCGCTAGACCTTCACAAAAATGCAGTTGTCAGGCTGTGTTAGAAATCTACAGTCATTTTAATTCCTACGCTTTGGTGATCTTTGTACCTGCTTCATCCGCCTGTTTTTCTGTCTCCCTATTTTCATTGTTATCCACCCCACCCTTGTCTAAACAGATTTTTTCATGATTTAATTTCATCTGATGGTGGCAAAATGAAGCCATCCTAACTTGGAAACCTCTATTTATGTTCTTCCTCGACAGAATGATTTGTTCTCTTAGCCTAACCACCAAGGATTTCATTCGTTTACCGTTTATAACCCCTCTCCGCCACTCCTTTCAGAGAAGCACTTGACATGCTTTTTCCCTCCCACAAAACTCATCATCTGTCTGCGGATCTAGCCATGAATAAATAAAGGAAAGAATCTTTTCTTAAATATCTAACATCTGGAATTACTCCTCTGAGCCCCACGTTTACACGGCCAGTCATGACATGGCATTGAATATTCATCTTTGTTTTTCACCAGCTATCAATACAGGCTGTTGATACACTGTTGGGGTCCAGCCTCTGGTTTCTTACATCCAGCAGTGCCTGGGACTCTCACGTCTTCCTTGCATTCCTCCGTACCTACTTTTACAAATTCCATTCTCTTCTGTCTCATCTCTAATTCATGCAGATCAAGTTTTCTTGTCACAAACATCCTTTCAAAAGTGTTACCTAGTTGCCTAATTTTTGTTATACTTTGGATATTTGATCAATGCTTTAGAAAAAAATCTCCTTTCTTAGGGTCTATTATAAATGCATCAAATAGCATCAGGATTGGGAAATAGAACTTCTCCATCTCCATGATTTATTTGTGAAATGTCCTGGCGTAGAGGAATCCATTATGACCCTGAAGCAGTGTATTGCAGTAAAGAGCACAGAAGGATACATTAAGCAAACAAGAATGACAATTATAAAAACAAAGAGAGAAGAAGGAGAGGCACCCCCCGAGGCTGGGAATTAATTGAAGGTGAGAAGTTACCAGGACAGGCAGGTCGGCCTTTCCCAGCCCCCAACTTCCATCAGAGTCAAATCTCTCCTTCCTGACAGTAAATCAAGGCAGAGAGAGGCAGGAGGAGGGGGTTCTTTTTCTTAGAATGTCTTGTTTGGGGTTGAAAAATAAAAGAAAATTGTTAATACGTTTTGCGCTGCTCATTCATAAGGGAGATGCCTGGGTAACATTTAGATATCTTTGGAAATCTACACACGCACTTCCTACCTGCTGTGCTCAATTTCAGAACCCAGTGCTGTCATTAAGGAAAAATAGCAACCTTTGTTCTCTCCTCCAGGCACAACATGTTGCACTGGTTTTTTGTTTCCAGGAAAAAAAAAAACTCCATTTCTTTTTTTTTAGACTAAGGAAGCCTGACCAAGCCTTCTGTGTCTCTGGTTTTTTATGCTTCGGTACTGGCCCATCATTACTGTGGTTCACTGGGCAAGATTTCCTTCGTGTATTTCATGAAGACAACAGGCCACTTACTGTAATGGATGATTTTCATTCTCAGTGTAATAAAGGCAGATTCCTGAGACAGGCGTTTCCATCGGAGATGGCAAACATCAGAAGTTTCAAAGGCTTAGTTCGCATGTATATCCAAGCTCTCAAAGCTTGGCAACACCTCTGGGATTTGAAAACTGGATTGGATCTCTGGGTTTTATATTTTATACTTCTTGACTTAGCCTGCATTTTAAACAATCCGTTTTTCAATCTTTAAACTTATCAGAGAGACCAGAGTAATGGGGAAAATATATACATCAATAGGAGAGAAAAAAAGCAAGGTTTGTGAGCTTATTGAGATGTGATAAGCATTTTGGTTGCAGAAAGTAACATTTTTCTTTCTTTCTTTTGCTTCTTGTTCAAGGTAATAATATTTTAGACTCCTAGAGTTCATCTTTGAACATCATAGATGTATGAGGGATGGCACACAGGGTTCATCTGACTGCAGACTAAATGCCGGGCTGAAAGGTATGTGAAAGCCTGTAAGCTGATAAGATGGGGGTGTCCCCGGAGAAAGAGAACCAGGCATGGCTTTCTCGACATAAAAAAACCATTTTTGGTCCAAGTCATTTTGTGATCTAAGCCTGGCCACGAGGCTTGCCCTTGAAAAGGTCTCAGTGATCAATGATCTTCAGGGAAGCAAGGGAATGCAGGAACAAAGAAAAAGCAGTCAAGAAGCAATAGTTCAGTGATGAAACAGGGTCCTAGTTCCTCCTCAAGGGATATACGTAATAACATATTTTTGAGTTGTGCAGGAACTAAGGCCCTCAACCAAGTGGAGGGTGGAATTATGATGTTGACCTTCATGACTTCAATCAGCTAAGCCTTGGACTCTGTTGACCTTTGCCCCAATTCCATGCTGAATTCTTCTTTGCTTAAACCCCTTCATGAATATGCATGTACCCTGAGCTTAAAACTTCCCAATTTTGCTGTTAGGGGAGACACTGCTTTGGGAAAGATCCCTGGGGTTCTCCTTTCTTGCTGCAAATAATAAATCCTTCCTTCTCCCGCTCTTTGGCTTTGTTGTGTCTTTTGGCTTGACACCCACCAAAAGGGGAACCTAGTTTTCAGGTAATAAGCCCACCCAGGCTCAACAAAACAGAAGACCACACTCTTCTACCACTAAATCTGTAGGCTCACCTCTACACGCGCTGTCTTTTCCTCTTCCTTTCCTTTTACTAAAGTGGAAATATGATCTCTCCTCCAATGTTTGGTCCTGTCAACTTCTCAAGAAGCATCTACCATTATATACTAAAAATATGCTCCTATTTCCCCCTCCAGCTACCACCCAATCCTCCCGTAACTTTTAGAGGCAAACTTCCCGAGTTATCTCCACTTCCTGTCTCTATTTCCACACCTCCCATAATATGTTGTTTCTTTTACCAATATAATGTTTCTTTGTCATTCTCTGTGATTTATATTTGTCTTGAATTCTATCGTCACATACTAAAGTTGTTACCGTTCATATTTGCTGGGTGTCTCTTTTCACATCCTTTGTTTCTCAACTTTTCTATGTTCTTTTTATAAAAGTATGTCTTTTATAGACAGTGTATTACTGGATCTTACTTTTAAATCCACTCTGAGATTCTCTGTGTTTTCAGAATGAGTTTAACTCATTTATGTTTATTTTAATTATTATATTACTGTTTATTTCTGTGACCTTACTTCATATTTTACATTTACTGTATTTTTTTCTCCTGCTCTGAAAACTTCCATTGGATAGATCAACTTTTGTCTTCTAGTTTGAAAGTTATACATTCTATTTTTGTCATTCTCACGTTTCTGCCTCACTACTTAAGACTTACACTTATGAATATTAAAAAATTTAATTTCTCAAATGTGTCCATTAATCTATCCATCTCATCTCCTTCTCCAAGTGCAACAAGTGCGTAAGCACTTTGTCATCTTCTTTGGTGTCTCTATCAACCCCTCTTCCAGGATGTTATCATCTGGAACCTAAGCTCTGGATTGTTATGGATGTCCTTTTACTTTTTGTGTGAATTTGTTTGTTTTATTTTTTAATGTTTTGATCTTTACTTTCTCAGACAATAGATTTTTAAAGTTACTTGATCCCTTTAAGCTCCCGTATCTCTTGTAGCATCTTTCCAGATTTCTTTCTCATCTTATTGAAATACTGCTTCACAGAGTGTTTTTAAAAAGGGTCTTTATGTGGCAACCTTTGAAGCTTTATATGCTTGATATTTACCCTTGCATTTTACTTATTTACTTTTCACTTAAAATTAATTTTATGGAAGTTCCAGTGGGTCAGATTAGAAAGTGTAAATAATAATATAGAGTAAATATCTTACTGAGATTACCGATTTTAAGCTTATTCTTTTCCCTTTATATTTCATTATTTCTTAAGTCTGCATTCACAGAAATATACTTGCTTTCAAAGAGAATGACGTTTTAAAGATAAATAATATTGTCATGTTCATCTTTTTGACTTCTTGTAATTACTTTTTCTTAGCAATATCTTTCCTCATCTTTTTAAGGGTAAGGATTATGTTTTGTTTAAATTTTTGATCTTCCTGTTTTGTTATTTCTTTTTGGTGTGGAAGAGTTTTCTTTTATGTTAGCTGTAATTCCTTTATGTTACCTGTAATCCTCCAGTGTCTAATTACTTTCTCCCATGAGCTCATGTTCCTCTCGTGACATCAGTCAATCTTTCAGGTGACATGTCTCAGCATATGTCCTCACTGGTTTAGTCTAAGTCCTAGCCTGTATCTCTCTTGTTGAGGTTAAGGAGGAAGGAAGATGGACTCATGGAGAAAGAGCTTCAAGTACCCAGCACTCATATTAGATCTAATCTTATTCAGTGACCATGTCTTTTATGGACTTTCCCTTAAACCCATTAAGATAGCACACTCTGAGTTGATAACCTCCTTTGATTTAATCTGCTAGCTCTGAGCATGTGGAGGAGGAGGAGATGGGAATGCTGGTTGCCCTGCAGACAACTTTGTCAATCAGATCCTCACCTGAATCAGGTTGACCTGATGTTACTCCACTTCAACACCAGCACTAAGTGATTTGGACTGCTGATGCAGCTAGCTCTCCCATAGGAGTAATGGAACTGGGAACTACTCTAGGTCACGTGGGGTACAGAAAAGAACAGAGCTCAAAAGCTCACCCTCTATCTGTTTTCTTCATCCACAATTATATTTCTCTGTCCCAGGTAAGTATTTCTTCTACCCACCGGGTTGTTAAAGCCTTCTTGTCCTCAGAGATTTCTCTTTTATGGTAATTTGTAGGATCCTCTTTACTTCTTTCTTCTGTAGCTCCTGCTATCTGCTTTCATAGCACTCATTCCACGTCCTTTGGCACCACTGCATCACCACCAACACATAACAGGTGCTTCAAAAATACTCGACAAATAAGTGAAAGGTATAAATTCACAATATCAGGTATGACTATGGGAAGAGTTGGGCAATACATGGGTTTAGGCATGTGCCATTTTGTGTCTAGTACAAATCATAATTGCTGGTCTAGCTCGGCAGATGAGAAAGCTGAAGTCTTGTTAAACCTTCCATGGCCATAGAAGACTTTGCAATTTATTATTACTTCATTATTTTCAATTAATAATAAAAAGCCAAATAACAGCCATTCATATTCCATGTGCACTTTTCTTTCAGCTCTCTCAGTTTTTGCTTTATGTATTTTGAAACTGTGTTGTTGATGCAAGTATATTTAGGGTCCCTAAGTCTTCACGGTGGATTGATCCTTTTATCATTGTGTAATGTTCCTTTGTCCTCGCTAATTTCCTTCCTTCTGAATTCTACTTGAGCTGCTATTAATAGAGTGACTCCTACTTTTTAATTTAATGTTTGCATGATATATATTTTCCCATCCTTTTACATTCAAATAACCTATGTTGTTTTGTTTAGAGAAGTTTCTTACAGGCATCATATAGTTGGGTCACGTTTTTTAATCTACTCTGCCAATCTTGTTTTGGCTGTCATATTAGATCATTTAAAGTAATTATTGCTATGTTAGGGTTTAAGTATGCCATTAAATTATTTTTTCTGTTTGTTCATTCTGTTTCTTTTCTCTGTTTCCTTTTCTTGTCTTCTTAGGGATTATGTGAATATTTTTCTGAATTACATTTTGATCTATAGTGCTTTTGAATATATCTCTTATAGTTTTTATAAGAAGTTGCTCTTGATATTAAGTATACATATGTAACATGTCACAATTGACTGGCTTAGATATTTTACCACTTCAAGTTAAGTGCAGAAATCTTACTTTATTTAGGCTCCTTAGCCCTCCCCACTTTTAAAATACATCTTAAGTATTTCCACTACATGTATTGAGCACCACCTCAGATGATGTCATAATTTTTGCTTCAAGCACTAAACTCATAATTTTAAAAACTCCTGAGAGAAGGATGGTTTATTATTTTTACCCCGATTTTGCCCATTGCATAGTTCTTTCTCCCTTCTAGAAGTCCCATTCTCCTTCTGTAAGTTACTTTCTGTTTAGAGAAATCCTTTTAGCCCCTCTTTAAGGGCAAGTCTGCTGGCAACACATTCTCTGAGTTATCCTTCATATGAAAATGTCTTGATTTTCCCTTTGTTCCTTAAGGACATTTTTGATAGGTATAGAATTCAGGGTTGACTGTTCTTTTCTTTCAGCACTTAAAAAATGTTGTGCCACTTCTTTCTGGTAGGAAGCAGAGTACTAAATACCTTCTCCTCTTTCCATTGTGCTGACACAAGTTGGCAATGGAAGCTCAGCTCCCCACTGGGCCTGGCTGGCTCTGGAAATGGGGACAGCAGAGTGCCAGTTAGTCTCATCTTGTGCTACTTCATTCCACCTCACTGATTCTAGGTGGGGTTGGAGGCTCAGCGGCCCCTTGGACCCTGCTGACACTACTCTGGTGTAAGAATAGGGGCACCACTTGCTTCCACTAGGTAACCATAGGCATTTTTCTGTGCCCTCTCCTTGCTTATCTGGCTGCCTTAAGATCATTTTGCTGCAGATTAGTACATCTATCTGAAAGTAAGAGAAGAAGTGATACAACACTTTATAGGTCTAATTAGGGAAGACTGCACCAAATAGATGAAACAACAACAAATTAACTTTCCTTATTTCTCTCTCCCTCAGAGCTAGATCCAGGCAAAATGGCTAAGTAGGTAAAATTTTATCTCAACACCTCTTCTCTATTGCCTTTTTGTGTCTCCTCACCTTATATACGGCACTTAGGCAGCCTTCTGGATACTCCAGACTATTTCTTTCTCCAAAGAACTCTATCAAATGTAGCTTCTCTTCTCATTACAAGCCTTTCTGTATAGTTGATTTTTTTTTTGTATTGTTGATTTTTGTAAACCACATCATGCATTAATTTAATAAGAATTTTTTTTTAATCAGTCATCAATTTTATACACATCAGTGTATACATGTCAATCCCAATTGCCCAATTCAGCACACCACCATCCCCACCCCACCGCGGTTTTCCCCCCTTGGTGTCCATACGTTTGTTCTCTACATCTGTGTCTCAACTTCTGCCCTGCAAACCGGTTCATCTGTACCATTTTTCTAGGTTCCACATACATGCATTAATATACGATATTTGCTTTTCTCTTTCTGACTTACTTCACTCTGTATGACAGTCTCTAGATCCATCCACGTCTCAACAAATGACTCAATTTCGTTCCTTTTTATGGCTGAGTAATATTCCATTGTATATATGTACCACATCTTCTTTATCCATTCATCTGTCGATGGGCATTTAGGTTGCTTCCATGACCTGGCTATTGTAAATAGTGCTGCAATGAACATTGGGGTTCATGTGTCTTTTTGAATTACGGTTTTCTCTGGGTATATGCCCAGTAGTGGGATTGCTGGGTCATATGGTAATTCTATTTTTAGTTTTTTAAGGAACCTCCATATTGTTCTCCATAGTGGCTGTATCAATTTACATTCCCACCAGCAGTGCAAGAGGGTTCTCTTTTCTCCACACCCTCTCCAGCATTTGTTGTTTGTAGATTTTCTGATGATGCCCATTCTAACTGGTGTGAGTTGATACCTCATTGTAGTTTTGATTTGCATTTCTCTAATAATTAGTGGTGTTGAGCATCTTTTCATGTGCTTCTTGGCCATCTGTATGTCTTCTTCGGAGAAATGTCTATTTAGGTCTTCTGCCCATTTCTGGATTGGGTTGTTTGTTTCTTTAATATTGAGCTGAATGAGCTGTTTATATATATTCTGGAGATTAATCATTTGTCTGTTGATTCGTTTGCAAATATTTTCTCCCAATAAGAATTTTTTATATGTAAAAGTTTTTTCTTTAGGGATCCATTCCTTCAGGTCCTTGGTAGATGACTGACTAGCAAACCTGATAAACTAAGAGGTTAAAGGATGATTATTTTTGAATATATGACCCCTTCTAGGAAACAACTGGGAGGGAGGGAAGGAGTTATAATTTTTTTCTAAATTTTTTTCTAATATAGTTGTATTTAAACAGAAGCCTTTAGTACCTTAAGCAGAAGCATCGACAGTGAGAACATTCAAGGAGTAGAGTTGGTACAGAGGCAGAGACCCTTGGGGCAAGAGATCTTCAGGAATCCTTAAATAATATATTTATTACTAACAGTGGATTGGCTCATATCTCCTTAATTTGCACAGAGAATCAAGAGCTGTCTGCTAGGTGCTTAATTAAACAGTATGTGCCATTTCTACTTTTCTGTATTTTATTGATTTGATCTTGTTTCTCAGCTGTCAGAGCTCTTGGATAAAAGCAATTGCTTTCCCAGGATGTCATTTTATATTCTGGTCTGCATTTCTGAATGAGTGATTTTAGAATTTGTTGTTGTCATTATTTGGTTGCTGCTGTTTGATTATTAAAATTTATGACGTAGGTTCCACAGGACAAAAATGTAAGATTTTCAAGGAAAAAAAGTGTCTCTGAAAGAGAACAGACTTGTGGTTGTGGGAGGGATGGAGTGAGAGTTTGGGGATTAGCAGATGCAGACTATTACATATGGAATGGATAAACAACAAGGTCCTACTCTATAGTACAGGGAACTATATTCAGTATCTTGTGATAAACCATAATGGAAAAGAATACGAAAAAGAATGTATACACATGTATAACTGAATCACTTTACTGTAAAGCAGAAATTAACACAACATTGTAAATCAACTATACTTCAATAAAATTAATTTTTTTTAAAAAAGTGCCTCTGATGCATCAAAGTTATGCAATATTTTCCCCCTATCATGATGGATGCCTGATTTTTCTTTTATTGTATCTCTCTATAAGCAACATGGTTGTGCTGCTAAATGCTCCTTAGGAATTGGTGTTGCTTTTTAAAAACCATAGTCTTCTGAGGTTTTGAAATGGACAGTTGCAACTTGTAGCTCCTTTAGAAATCTGTGTGGAGCCCAGGATAGTGACTGGAAAAGTCAGGAAGGCCTCTGTCAGCCTAGATATCTCTCCGTAACAACACCTGGAGAGGTTCTTCAAATGAGGACATAAAAAAAGAGACAGAAAAATGCTTACCTGAGAATTAGTGAACCTACATTAATACACAAATTATAACTTACATATAAAGTTAAGTTCTGGTGTCAATTTGAAGTTCTGTTTTGCTAAGGAACTTGGGAGTGGGGGAACCATTAGTCAAGAGCAAACAGGATAAAAGAATCCATTATATTTCCAGCATAACGAGGGTGCAGCACCCCAGACTCATGTTGACGCACTTGTGGGTTGTTATTCTAATGTTAAAAACGGCATGACTTCTACCTTCCAATTTCACTCAAATGTCATCACTAACTTGCCATTTAAAGGTTCTATTTTCTCATCTAAAAGATTGTTATATTTAATAATAACAATAGTACTCATTGTACTTTACATCTGAATAGTCTTAAGGATTCACACTTTCATATAAAGTATCTCAAGACATCCTAATGGAGGCTGAGATATTTGTTTAAAGTTTATTATTCGTGACTACTTATATTGAACTATGATCAGAAAATATGGCCTTGATTTATACTTTTTAATAATAAGGACATATTTTCTATTTAGGTATATTTCTATATGTATTTATAATGTATCATGTAATTATATAACTTACATGTTCAGTGATTTTTAAAAGAAGAAATACAGACAATCTCAGCTTTTTTAACATATGAATGCTTTTTCTTCTAATGGGCAACTTCCAGAAAGGGGCAGATTTTATCCAGCACTCCGGAGCCTGTGAATAAACGGAACTGGGAGAGAGGCTGTGCATGTACACTAGAAATCAGTCGTTCTGTGGCTGAGAGCAGTCAGTTGGGGTGGGGGGGACATTCCACGGGTTATGTCTGCCTACAAAGTTAGATTTACATATGGACTTCCCACCCCTTTAAAAAGATAAGCTACTGATATTAGAAAAAACCAAAAAGGAGGAAGACATGGCTCCTAAGAAAGGGAGCATTATCTAGAAATGAAGAGGAAGAACACAAATCTTTGAAAATGATTTGCCACAAGAAGAAAAACAAAATTTTTTTCCAGATATTTTTACTTGGCTAAAAGCTAAATACAAAAGGATATGGTTTCTCTGCAGAGTTGAAATGAAAAGATGGCTGTATTCGATATGAAGCTAACAGGCTTAGGTGTTGGCTTAGACAGGAAGAATATAGGATAAGATGAAGTATACATATTAAAGGAACCTAAAAATGCAACGGTAGAATCAAAATTACTAACCAGTCCTACTCCGTGAGATAAAGAATACCTTAGAAAATATCTTCCTTGTATTACCAAATATATCTGATAATTATTACTTATAAACTTTTAGTAAGTTTTGAAGAAAAAAAAAGAGATGAGCTAAAGAGAAAAATTAACTTAAAAAGAAACCTTAAAAAAAAAGGAAACAAAGGCAAGATACTGACCCTGAAGGATGTATAACAGAGGTGAAGCCTACAAATGATACATATTTCCAAGGAAGAACACAGGAGAAAATGAGCCAAAGCAATAACCCAAGAGAGGGACATTCAGATGAGACTGGGCATTAAAAAGGGCCACCAGAGGCCAGGATAATTTAGAGAAAATAATCTGAAACCAAAGGGGGAATTGGAGAAAAGTGGTCAAAAGGTACAAACTTCTAATAAAATAAATAAGTACTAGGGCTGTAATGTACAACATGATGGCTCTAGGTAACACTGCTGTATGGTACATAGGAAAGTTGTTAAGAGAGTAGAATTCTCTTGTTTGCCTGCACAACTTCTTGCAGATCTTCCTCTTACACACATCAGTCCAGTGGTTCCTGTCACAGGGCCTTTGTACTTGCTGTATGAGCCTAAAAAGCTCACTTCCCCAGGGAGGCATTCACTTACCCCATCAATCTCTATTCTCTGACTCTGCCTTATCTTTCTGCATAGCAGTTGTGAAAACAGGACCTTAGATCAGATTTATTATCTCTCTCTCTCACAGGAATGGAAGCTCCCTTGCTCCCTTCCTGGTACTGAGAAGAGTGGCCCACGGCCGGCCAGTGATCAGTAAAAAGGTATGGAATGAATGAATCAACCTCCTGCCCAAGGCACAGCTGGCAGAACAAAGCCCACCCACACGTTTCTGCAGATTTGACCAGGGGTGGGGTTGGGAAAGGGGTGTGGGGCTGGCGGGGGCAGGTTGGGATGAGGTGGGCTTTAGCTATGTTCCCTGGGTTCTGTCCTGCACGTGGCAATCCTTACACGTCCTAGGGCTCTTTTTCAGTTTCCTCAAAAACTGCCATCAGAAATCACTGACAGCAAGCCTTTGTTGGTTTAGCTGACTCTAGTGAGGCTTTCCTGGGGAAAGTGGAGAGGAAAAACAAACGACTTCAGGACAAGCATTAGTCCTCCTCATTCTTAGAGTGCTGTGTCCCCTCATCACCGTGGATTTCCTGCTTCCAGCGGCTCTCCACCTCGCTGGCTCTCTCCCTCCCCTCTCTTCTCCTGTCTGCCACTTTCTCCCTCTTGAAGGGAGCTTCAAGAACAAATAAAAAAATTCCTCCCCTTGTCTCACCAAGAGTAATTTCCCTTCCTTCAAAGCTGGGTCTCCTGCCCACACCCAGGACATGGTGTCAGGGTGGGAGCATCTTTCCAAAGGCGGTCCTCTCCCTGAGAATCCGTGTCACTTGTTAATATTCTTCTCCACCTCATTACCTCTACTTTTCTGTATTTTCTATTAGAGAGAGAAATTAAGGTCAAATAAATTATTCTGTCAGGTACTCAAGTACAAAAGAAATTAAGTCAGGCAGGCTTCAGCTCTTTCTTCCATAAAAATTAATACTTGCATAGCAACGTCCTGTTTTACTGCACCAAACTGAATATTTTTCATTTTCCTAATGTTTGCTAACTTAGTAGAGGGGAAAATGGTATCTTTCTTTAAAAATCTTTTGTAAAAAAATCATTTATCTATATTTGTTTCTACATCTTTACACAATTAGTTAAATCTTCTCCCTTGAGAAAATGAACAATGGAAAAAAACTTGAGTATCTCCCTGTTACTTGACCCCTTCGTTTCTCTTGTGGTCATTCCCTAAATACCCTATTTCATCAATTTGAAGACACAGATCTTTACATTTGTCATCTACAGTCGACGGTGTGCAGTTCAGTTTGTCATTTTTAAATGTATTTTAAAAGATAATACTGTAATTTGAGATTGAAATAGAAAGTGTATAGAGACATGAATGGATACAAAACAGTAGGGCATAAGTTTGATATTGATGAAGCAAATATTCACTGTTGGAGAAATAACCGCAATTCCATTTATTTGCAAAGCAATGGCTCAGTGCTTTATGGGACTTGAGGAAGAACCCACAAATAGATGAAGCTGAGTTTTATTTTATTTTTTTCCCCACCTGAGATACATACAAAAGGATTGCCTATTACATGCCAACCAAGGTGACTGAAGGAGATATTGTCAAATCCATTGGAATACATGAAAACGGAAGTCAAGGCCAGAAGATGCTGGTTGCACAATGTAAAGGTATAGTTAAATTGGCAGCATTTTAGCTTTCTTAATAGTGTGCCTTATAATTGATGAAATCTTATAGTTAAGGAAACATTTCATTATAATTAATAATTAAAAGTTACAAATGCTTTGGGTTTGTATATTTATTTCACATATATTATCTTATTTGATCCTCTCAACAAATCTGTAAGGCATGACATCTCTTACTTTATTATTATTATTGTTATTTTAATAATAATTTTTATCATGATTTTATTATGCCCATGTTGCAATTGAGAAATAATCATAGCATATGTAAAATTCTTAATATGTTATATATGAATATAAGGTAAATAACAAGATACAGATAATGATATCTATTATGATGATTATGTCTACGTTGCAATTAAAAAACTGAAGCTCAGAGTGATTTGCCCTTAAGTAACAGAGTGTGAGTCTTGTGGTCTTATCTTGGAAAAGTCTGCAGACTCTATCCTCTGCAAGCCTGGTGATATGTCAGTTTCAGTACATGGTCTCTCTGGACCTCAAAAGAAAATGGGTACCTAGATATTTCTCCAGACTAATCCTACATCCCTCTGATCCAGTGTGGAAAGGAACTGATTTAGTTAGGTGCTTTGGGTTGTAAGAAACAGAAATCACAACTCAGGCTGGCTCCAGCAAGAAGAAAATGTATTATCTCACAGGAAATCCAGAGATAAGGCAGCTTTCAAAGGCAGTTGATTCAGTGACTCACTGATTTTATTAGAGACCCAGGTGTCTTCCATGCCCCCTCACTGCTATTCTCAGTATCAGCTTCATCCTCAAACCGGTAGCAAGACAAGTACAGCCATATCAGGCAAAATATCCAGAATGACAGCCCACAGAGAAAAAGAGAGAAAGTAACTTTCTGTGCCTCTCTCTCAGGGAAAAGGAAATTTTTCCCAGAAGCCCCTCAGCATGACTTTATGTTTTTGTCTTACTAGTCAGAGTTGGGAAACAAGCTTACTCTTGAACCAATAACAGGCAAGGAAGATGGAATTACTCTTACACCTGGAGTTGGAGGTGGGGTCATCTTCCCTTGAGTCACAACCAACTTCTTTAGACCAGGAAAAGGAATTAGTCATAGATGGTGTTTATCAAAGAAGGATTTGCCTAGGAGCTGTGCTATCTGGATGTACTTACTTTTTAAAAATGGCACCCATACAATTCTTCTCTCTAGTGTTTTGTTCTAACCCATAGTTAGAAAATCAGGTTCACCATTCTTACAATTACACACGCACACACAAATATACATACAGTTTATAAAATTATATGGGAGCTCCTGCTGTTTTTATCTTTTATAATATTACTGCAATAAATGTGCTTCACTTGAAACTCCAGGCACTTAACACTTTAATAGGGCAATGGAAATAGCAGAAGAGAACAAAAAGTTAGATTTGTAGAATAAGGGATCAAACCAAGAAGACCTTGCTTGGTTGGTTGATAACTGAATGACAAGATCGTATGTGGCATTTGCACTATTAGATCTGAAGTGAAATCATGAGCATGTTATAGAAAAGTCCTTGTTTTCTTTCAGAAGCAATTTAAGAAGTAGCAAATATGAATTGAGTTGGACTATGACAGGATAATAGATTTCTCTGCGAGGAAAAAAAATGATATGCAGGGCTTCCCTGGTGGCGCAGTGGTTGTGAATCTGCCTGCCAATGCAGGGTACACGGGTTCGAGCCCTGGTCTGGGAAGATCCCACATACCGCGGAGCAACTAGGCCCGTGAGCCACAGCTACTGAGCCTGCGCGACTGGAGCCTGTGCTCCGCAACAAGAGAGGCCGCGATAGTGAGAGGCCCGCGCACCGCGATGAAGAGTGGCCCCCGCTTGCCGCAACTAGAGAAAGCCCTCGCACAGAAACGAAGACCCAACACAGCCATAAATAAATAAAATTAAAAAAAAAAATTATATGCAGTTGTTATCCGAAGGAATAAAGAATGTAAAGAGGAGCTTAAAATTGTGGTTTTGCTCTGGAAAGCATTTGTAAGTAGAATTCATTCATCCTTAAATAAAAACCATACCTGCTATTACATATGAAAGACGATGCGTTCTGATTCTAATACTGAAAAACATACAGTAGTCACTGTGCTAATACAAAAATGTGTATGTGATTAAATACTGCCATCCGTTCATACTAGATGTTAAAAATTGGGCAAGTGGGAATCAGTATATTCATGTTTTAGGTTATAAAGGAGAGTACTTACAAAGTTACATGAAAATGAACTACATAAAACAGTCTTCTTGGTTTAAAAAAATGAGGTCCAAAAGAAAAACCCAATAGAAAAAAGGGAAAGAATATAGTAGACAATGCAGAGAAGACAGAATACAAAGGCTAATATACATATGCAAAGATATTCAACCTCAATAATACAGAAATGCAAAAGAAAAGGAAACAATACCAATGTTCACCTGTCATACAGGCAAAAATTGTTGACACTTTGGCATGGTTGGTGGAAGTGTAAATTGGTATCTTTTTCTGTAACAGGTTGTTAGTGTATCTGAAACTTTTTGTGTACCACTTCCGGTCTTCTTGACCTCACCTGTACTTTATTCCAGTCACAGTTGGTGGTGACTCAGTGTGGGCTCAGGTGCAAATTGACCTATCTCTTGCCCCACCCCAGAGCTTCTCAGATGACCCACAACTCAGGACTCCACAAGAATAAGCACAAGGGATAACACGTGTGCAAACCGGAAGTTCTGGGCAGTGAACAAAGTGTGAGGCAAATCTCTGAGCAGTGGGGGACAGAACTGATGCTTAAATGTTTCTCCCTTTCCCTCTTTCCCAGCCCCCTGCCCAAATGGATGGTCTTGAAATACATTTCATGTGGCTTCTCAGGAATCTCTGCAGATTTAAGCAACCAGCCACCTGCAGCAGTGAACAACTCAATAAGGCATCTTAGTATAGGCTTTCCTTCCTTCCCCATGTCACTCCCTTCTCTCATTCCTGCTCCCTGGGATCACACTCCCCAGAAAGTACTAACACGGAAGCCTTGTCTCAAGCTCTGTGAAAACCGGGCTAAGGCAGGTACTAGCTAGCGTGCTTTAGTGCATGTGCCCAGCCTGGCATTCTCACTTTCTGGAATCATTCCTGTGGACAAGTTTACTAAAATGTGTCAGAGATATACATACAGGGATGTGCATCTGCAATATTCCTTATAATAGGAAGAAAGAATCATATTGTTATAGTATTCAATGAAAAGGACCAAGTTATGGGAGGGGGAGTTTAGAAATATATATCAATATCCTTACATATTATATAGGCATGAAAAAAAGTCTGCAGGAAGAAACTCCAACCTGTTAACAATGATTATCTTGTAGGATGCACAATAATCAGGATGGGAGCACACAGTTTCTTTTTTTAAATAATAATACTAATAAATCCAACCCAATAAAGATTTTTCAAAAGGAAAATCAACCAGATTCCAACGTTACTAATATTATCAAAAAGGAAAAACATTTCAAAAATACATGACAACTCAAGGTGTAGAAGCAAGAGAAGTTTGTTTTCTTCTCCAGTTTTAATTTTTTCAATGTTTGCGTCTCTTCCCTAACAAATCCCTGCTTGCTCCTGACGTGGGAATGACTCCCTCCTGTTTTCTCTCTCTCATGCCCAAATCCATCAAAATTGAAGTCTTCTGATTCCCATTCTTTCAGGGTGCTAAATTACAAGGATGATAATTTAGTCACAAAGTCAGAATTTCCAAACCATAAGAGATCTTCATGGTCATCTCATCATTTTAGAGATGAAGAAACTGAGACCTAAAGAAGATCAGAGATTTGCCTAGAGGTGCGTGGCCACAGAGCAGGGCCTAAAACTCAGGTCTCCTGATTCCCAGCTTGGAGCTCTTTCTATTAAATGGTAATCAGAAGTCATTAGGTTATAGCAAGGTTGATAGTGTGTGACTAGTTGATTTTGTCCCTCCAGGGAATAGCATTCCTTAATCTACTTCAAAAGCACACATCTTCAAGAGGAACTGAAGGAACATTGAGTGAAAGAACGCCATTAGGAAATATTTGGGGGTGAAGTGTCATGCAATTGCCTGAGTCACACCTCCATAAAACCAATGATTCTGTGTGCACACCACTGTCAGAAAGAAGGCCCTAACCAGCATGCAATAACCATCATAGAAGGACTGAATGACGGCAGATGCTTTGATATGCCTGCACAATTTCCCTTCTGCTATTAGGCTTGAAGTGACTGTTGTAATCACCAAAACAGAGCAAGATCCATGTGGGCCTATGCCCAAATGCATACAATTCAGGACAGTTGCCATCAGGTTCTCTCTGATAATTTTTCTTTGATTTACTAACCTTTCTTGATGCCATTTGTCTTATTTTTCCCCTTTTGTGCAATGTCTTCCTGAACATCTGTGTTCTAATTGGCGTTGGAACTCAGGGATTGTGCATGACGGAGGAACTTAAAAAAACATTATGCATTGCTCTGATCTAGCCTAAGGCACACAAATCAAAGCCTCCACTGCAGACAAGACATAGCAAAATTGAAAGTAGTTACACTTTATATGGAAGTTAGTTGCTTCTAGAATGCAATACAGTTAAGCATATATCAAAACCAAAGACAATGAACATATGAAATATATTTCTGCCCTTGGAATGTTCCCTTCCACTTTTCTTCATATACAGAACAATTCTCAGTGTATTACATTACATCAAAAATTAAAAAGTTGATTTTCTTAACAGGGACGTATGCATAGTTGGTACGTTCAAGAAAATTTGGAAATTTTCCTTCTTCACTTTTTCTTTAACTACTATTTCATGGAGACTCCAAAAATAATCAGGACCTGAAGCAGTAATCTGAAAATAATGCCTTTTGCTGATGTAATCAAGAAAAAAAATTTTAAAAAGAGTAGGTTTTTCCTCCAGAGCAGACAAATGCAAACGAAGATCTTACCTTATTTTTCTCTTGATTGCCTTTTCTTTTTAAATTAAAAAAGGAAAGTCTAAAATAAGGTAATATATATTTTTTTAAAAATTTAAAACTAAGGGATAGAAATTGTTTTGTACAAAATAATTGTCCTGATCATAGTTCAATCTCCAACTAGGATCTGGCAATCAAGAGCTGCCACATGCCAATGTGGAAAAGAAAAGAAAAAGAGGTACAAATCTCAGGGATTTGGTCACTTCCTTGCAGATAGCCACAGATCACAAAGTTTCTTGGTCTTCAAAACTCTTGGTTTAAATGAGGTGAGAATCTGGCTTTTAATTGTCTTCATATACCTCTGGTTTTGCTTGCAGAAAACCAAATTACTCTGGCTAATTTCCACAGAAAGGGAATTTATTAAAGCATGTCATGTATGACATAGAAGAATCTTAGAGAACCAAAGAGTAAAGCTGGGAGGCTCTGCAGCCAGGAACATGTCCAAACCACACAGAGGATGGCTCCAGTGGAGAGATCACCACGGCTGGATAACGAGCTCTCACCACCAAGCCACCTGTCCCGCGTCTCTGCTGAGACTGGTGAAAGAAAGTATGGCACACCAGGCAGACTAGCTACTTACCACTGGCATCCATTCCAATTAGTAGGTGCCCCATCACACTGATTTAAAAAATATTCTTAATATCACTCATCCTATACATATTATATTTTTTAATGGAGTGACTGATTCTATTTCATAAACTATTATGTACATATACATATATGTTTGTATGTGCCTAGAAAATGTGGTTTCTCTAGGGAGTGAGATGTGGGTGGGGTAAAAGTGGAAGTGAGAACTTAATTTTGACTTGATACATTTCTGTGTTGCTTAAATATACCGTGAGCATGTATTCCTTTTACAATAAGCATCCTGAAATAAAGAAGTAAATGATTATTTTAGTTCTTAACATATTTAAGGTCATTTTCGTGTTTATCAGCTACAGTTTATGAGCTACAATCATTCACTACCAGAATTGGAAGAGACTTAGACTTCAAGCGCCACTTTCCTAGCCAAATCCTTTAATGGACAGTCTACATTTATTGTCTCCAACGCTTTACCTCCTGGTTACACTTAAAATGATTCTGACTTCATTTTTATTAGAAGTATCGTTTTAATTTAATTTAATCTCATTAAATTTTATTTACTCTCAGTTGTTTTCTTCCTTGTGCCATCATAGGAAAGCGGGAGGGCTGGATTTTGCCCTTTGGGGTCAAGTAAGCCAACATCAGCCTGGGCACTGGCCAGAGTGACACCCCATTGATTACTGACCCCCTGGACTCAGGGGGTAGTGGACTCCTGCCACTACCACAGCACAAAAACTACTCTGGAAAAGATCACCATGACCTTGCAATTGGAAGATCGATGGAACCTTTTGACTTGTCAACATATTTGGTGGCTTAACAGTGAACAAAACCGGCCACTTGTTTTCTCTTTTTTTGTTTCCATAACGGTGTTCCCTCCTAGTTCTTCTCCCTCTCCAGCTATTCCCTTTTTGTCTCTTGCTGGTTTCTCTCTCTGTACATAGTCCTTAAAAGACTACTCTCTTCTCTACATTTATAACTGTGGTCTTACTTATTCTTATAGGATTTCAATAATCTTCTGTAATCTGTTGATCCCCCACATGTGCATCTCCAGTACTGACCTCTCTCCTTAGTTATTCATTATTTCCTCCTTGGATTGTCAGCAAAGTCCTGATAGGTATCCCTGACTGTGGGCATATTTGTGCACATTTTTATTTTATTTTGTCTCTTTTGAGAGCAGGAACAGAGAACTACTCAAGATTGTTCAGGAAACAGAAGCTACAGCAGGGAAGGACCTCAAGCAGACTGGAGCTGGAGCATAGTTCTGCCTTTAAGAAGGCTCTGGAGGCTAGAGGCAAAAGTGTGCAGACTTGCAGATCTTCATTCTGATGTCCCATCGTAAATGTGACTTAATCACATCCCTTTTAAACTTCTTAGAAATGCATATTCTTGCCTTATTTCTTAAGAAAGACTATGACTCTTTAAATTCATATTTTACTTTTTTTTCCTGACCTCAAGTGCATGGAATTGAGTTAATCATACTCAGGCACACTACAGGTTGTTTATGCAAGGCCAAATTATTTGTTTTAATTTTTTCTCTCAATTCTCATCCTCACTCTTTCCATCTTTTAATGAAAATGCATCAAAAGCATTGGCCCTGATGTATATAACATATGTCCTTGGATGGTACGTGTTTTTGAAATATATATAAATGATGCTATATTATTGCTCTCTTTCTATTTTTTTCTTTTTTCAGTCAACACTGCTTTTAAAATTCTTGTTTCTGTATATACATCCAGCCCTGACTGCTGCAGGCTTTTTCAGTGTATGCATCTATCATATTTTATTTATCCATTCCCAATAGTGACAGACATCACTCCCTGCTTCCAAAATAATGCTGCAGCAAACAACTTTGTATATGTCCATTTATTGATGGGTGACATCAATCTTCTGCTTTACATATATGGCAGTAAGATTGCTAGATACGTGCATAATTAATTTTGCTGAATATTGCCAACTTATTCTCCAGAAAGATTTACCAACTTACATTCCTACCCTCCAGTGCTTGAGGGTTCCCATTTTCCTACGTCCTCATGAGTACTTATGATAGTGCTTTCTGTGTTTTGCCAAAGGGGATTTGCAACACAGCTCTTTCCAAGCCAATTCACCCAGATCCAGAATAAGTCACTCTTGGATCAGGTGCCTGGACCTCATTCAATCATGTATAGCTAGTGAAGGGTGGAGTCACATGGTAGATAATATTGCTGATTTGCTTCTGTCAGGGGCAGTGGGTGGGGCAGCTTCTTCTAGAATGGTTGGAAGATGAGGCAAGACCATGCCGCCTTTACTTTTCCCTTCAGATCTCCTCCATTTTGTTACTAGTATTATTATTCCAAATGCAGATCTGCTCTGCTTGACCACGTTGAATAGTTATGCCCATAGACTAAAAGCCAAAATCTTTAGTTTGCTCTACCATCTGGCTCCTAACTTCCCCTCTGGCTACACTGCACCCCTGTGGATTTTCTAGCAGGCCACATGCTTTCACACCTCCATGCTTTTTTCTTACCAATTCTTGCACTTGCAAAGTCCTTTGGCACATCCCCCAAGTCACTTCTCTACTGCAGTCCTCAAACCTATGTATTTTAAAGCCTTAATTCTAGACTCACCAATCCTAGAAATGACTCCCTGCTCACTCTAACCCATGTGTCTCCTGGGTTGCCCTGGCTCCTCATCAACTTCTCCATGAGAGTATCTGTCTCTCTCCTGTACCTGATTATGTTGCTGTCACCTCCTGCTTGGCCACATGCTCTTTGAAGACAAGGAAAGCATCTTATTTGGCTTTTTAATTTCAGAGCCTAGCACAGTGCCTCAATCTAGTGAGTGCCTAACAAATGTTTTCCCATGAACGAATAAATGAGTCAGTTATATTACAGTGTAACAGACTAGGGTCTGGAGAGGTTTATGGCTTTCCCAATGACATACAGATGATGATTTTGCTGGAAGCAAAATCCAGGTCTCTTGATTTCTCCTACTTTCCACTATACTGTGAAGAATTCCCTGCATTTATCCCAATTACTCCCATTTTACAGGGTAAGAAACTGAGAAATTGAGAAAATCATCTTCTTAATGTCAGAAAACATTGTACCATATAGTTAGTTCTATGTAGGTTTTTAAACTTTCCTTTGGCCTTCCCCTCCTCTACCGAAAACTAGTCAGCCATAGGGAAGCACAACTTCTAATAGCATTTTAGATTGTAAATTATATAAAGAAATTCACCATGGAGCTTCAAACTAAGGGTAGAAATTCCTTAAATCAAAGATTATGTACACTAATTTTTAAAAAGCTGACATGAATGGCTAAATAATATTTTTCTCTTTTATTTTAGACGTTTCCCTACACTTCTAGACTACGTATCAGAGATACACAGTCATTGTCTGTCAAGACAAAGTTGTCATTTTCTGTCAAGAAACTTTGCAAAAGAGTTTATAATACTGAATGTACTATTATATGTTCTTTTCAGTTTTTAATGGGCCTTGAAGTGTTTTGCAGAAACTCTCCACCCACTTCAGTATTCTCCTTGACCTTGAGTGCCACAGAGTTCCCGCGGGAGCTGAAGAGGAGCAAAAGCGGTCCTTCTTCTATTTTTCCATTCATTCCAAGAATCGTTCAGATGGAGCTGGTGATGAGTGTAGCCATTAACTCCAGGCATTTTCCCTTCACTTTAGAAATAGCCTAGACAGATGTGGGGTCGTGAGGCTTCAGCAGCAAGACCCAGGGACTGCTGTGGAGCTGCTGCTAATCGCTTCTCAACTTCCACAGGTCTGTGGAAGGACCAGCGCTCTCCACTGCCCTGGGAACGCGGTTCCTTATTTCTGTGCTGTGAATTAGGGGCAGGATGAACAATTCTCCGCGTAAATTGAGGAAACTCAGATGCACGGAAAGGCTCTGTATCTGATCGTGCAAACCCTGCCATAGAACCGGGGACTTCTGATTCTCAGCTTGTTGTTTTCAGTCACTAGGCAGACAGTTTCCCATCTATCAAGTGTGCCACGCAGGCCAATAGCATTAATGTTCACGATCGTCAGAGGATCGTAATGTTTATTCACATCGGTGACAAACTAGAAAATTATTTATGATATAACTTGTGTGTATCATTTACACACCCTGCGATGTTCTTGCTAGTAATGCTCATGGAGGGTTTCGGTGAGGGAGGGGGCAGGAGGGATGTTGATGGCACGGAAGTAGGAGGTGATAGCGGGACTTGTGACCCACTGTTTTGTTTTTAACCCTTGAAAAAATGATTCACAAACCAAAGCATTTGAAAACCACTGCATTAAAAGCATGGCATTTCCAGCAACAAACTAATGTGCTACCTCATCCTGAGTTAACCAATTTAATTATTGAAAGCCTGAAAGATATACTGTAGAACCACAACCTTTAGACATATATTCATATATAATTAATTATACTGTTTACATTAATTACATAATATGTATTATATATATTTATATTAGTTAATACCGATTAATTAACTAGATGCTTAGTACGATATACATCATACATAAAGGAAAATCTGGCCCCTTGTCCAAAGTGTAATATAGTTTAGGAAACATGGTAAGGTTCATTTGTGGACAAGATCTGTTTGTGAATTCACAGACTAATTTAAGTGGGCCGGTTAGATCTATCCAAACAAAACATTAAGAACTATTCAAAACTCACAAAAATATTTCCTCAATTTTATAAAAATATGATTTTGATCATGGAAATATATGATAAGCACAATAAACATAATCTTTAAACTAAATTATACTATATTGTGTGCTATCCAGGATTTGGTTAAAGGCAGGGAAATATAGAAAAAGTTGTTTCCACTTGACCAGGATTCTGTTTATTCTGTTTACGTGCAGATGTAACCAATAAACCTAATGACAATCCTTCATTTTTATCTGAATATGGGCAGATGGGCCATTTTCCTGTAAGGGTAAACTGGTATATACATATACCAAGAAGTGTTTAGCAAAAATTTAAGAAAAATGAATTCTTTCAACTTATTTAATTCTTAGATTACATAAAAGTAAAAAAGATATATGTATTAGGTCATCTAGGTATTCATTTGGAGCCCTGACAGGATTATAAAACCTCTATTTTAGATTGAAACACATTTCAGAAGAGGAAGTTAATTTTCTTTTTCTCAGCTGAACCTGTGGGAGGTCTTGATGAGATTCTCAGTGTCAATCTCTGATTTCTTAATCATAGATTAATTATGGAATGAGACAGGCTTTAACAAGGTGTTTTATGCAGTGCAGACCCACATGTTCTGGGCAGTGCTTCACGGAAGCCAGGTCCAAATCACAACTCCTTCCTTTTCATTCCTTAAACTTTATCAGAGAAGAAAACATCTTAGATTCCATTGATAATCTACCCCCAAAGAATCTGTTTTCTATACAAGGTGGCAAACTTTATGGGGTGTGAAACACAGACATACCCGCTTAGTGGCAGCCCTTGTGAGCATCAGATGCCTTTTTAAGACTCTGGGTTCTCAGTCAGGTTCATGACATCCTCAACAAGTAGAAGAGAGCAGGTCTGGGTCCTGGGGTCTCCGTGTTGAGAATGAAAGAAGCAGCCCTTCAGCCTCTATTTTCCTACAAGCCATTTGGAATCTTTTCATCTGAAGCCCTCCAGAATGCTCTACTTTTTATTTCTTCTCCTCCTTGGACGATGACGGTGGGCCCCAGGTGCCAAACTGTGGAACATAATTGTCTACTGATGGTGACATCTGGTTTGTTGGCAAGCTTCTTCCCAAGTTTTTTTTTTTTTTTTTTTTTTTCCCAGTGAATAAATGATAGCTTAGAGCTGGGTAATAATGGAGCTTTGTCTCCTAACATGTTAGGGCCAGGTTTATTTCAGATTCATTAGCGTATGCTAAGAGTAAACTATGAACCAATGATAACCCTGGCTGCAAGTTACTCTTCAGAAAATCTTGCAGTGATAATTAGCCTGGAATAAATTCTACAGCTGAGTTTTTAATAAAACATTTTTGTATCTCCAGGGATGCAAAAGTAAAGATTTTTGAGTCATTTACAAGGGGAAAATCAACTTTTACAATTGTTAAGTGCTAATCCAGAGTAGAAGGAGGTTCCTGTTGTGAAATATTCCCCAGAGATAAAATTTACAAAATACTTCTGAATTTACATAATATGGATGCCATCCAGATATCCTTTGTGCTTATTAATATACTGCATTCACTATCCATACCCTGTAATATTTCAAGGTTGTTTATGTCTAATCATCATTATCCATGTCTTGGCTTAACATCTCCTAAAAACTGAAGAAAAGTTATGAGTGCTTATAAAAGACAAAATAGTCAATGAGATTGTTATTTAAAAGCAAAATTTGAATATTATCTTTTTATAGAAAAGAAAGTTCAAAGTATTAACTATTTCAGTTATAGAAATTTGACACCAGCCTTTTTGGTCCTGTAATACACAGTCCATGCCTATTGTCTTTAAAGAAGGATGACTATGTGCTACAAAGTTCAATACTGATAGATTAGTAAGTTTCTATTTGCTCAAACAGTTAGTCTACTAGTTAATTCTTTTGTTAAGGAATGGATAAAAATCACACTAAACACTAGATGATACTACTATGTGGCCTTATTTTTCTACAAATAATTCTTAAGGCGCTAAAGACAGATGATTCAGAAAATGTGGAAGGTCAGAGCTTACCCCTGATGCATTAGTGAGATTGTACTTGCCTAAATTTTATTCCCAGTAAATATTTATTATGTTGGTTCTGCAAAGTCTAGAAAGCAAATACAATGATTAGAAAGGTCAATAATCAATTTTATCATTTTCTAGAGCTTTTAAGCTAAACTTCAAAGGGTCATGAATAGGATTTAATGTACATACTCAGCCAAGATTTTAGGAAGGGTGTAATTGGAAGTAGAATCCATCCCCAAAGAGGTGGGCAGAGTTTCATAGGAAAGAGTCCGGAGCAGGAAAAAACAATAAAGCAGGAGGTTGCAATATTCAAGGGGAGAAATAGTAAGGGCAGAAGAATGTCTTGGCTGTAGGCTGAGGAAGAAAATTCTTTCAGAATAATACTACGGGAAAGGAATGCAAATGTGGCAATTGCTGGGAAACAATGGAAAAGGGGAACATTTTAAAGGATTATAAAAGGAGACTTTAAAAAAAAGATTCACAAAGAGGATGTAGTACAAGTTATGTTGGAACATTAGAGAAGCAAACCTTTAGAATAGTGGATATGACTGAGGTTTCTGAGGTCATCTCTGAGACATCCTTTATCTTCTTCCCTGAATCTCTGAGTGATTTGAGAGCAATGTACACTGCTGTCACATCCTCACCGTTCATTCCCTGTCATCTGTTTCAGCTTCCATTATCCCTGGAGATCACTCTGCAGAAGACTACCCAGGCCTCTTTCCCACGGGCTTTTTCTCATGCATTCATTTCCCTCTTGGCCACTGCTCACTAGAAACTGCAGGGCATGGTTGTCTCCTCTGGTTTCTGTGGCCCTCAGCTCTGCCGTTTCCCCTCCTTCTCTGGCCCTTTCTTCTCCTTCTGCTTCTCAGCATTGGTGTCACCATCTGTCTTCTCTCTTCACTCCTTCACATAGCTATCTTATACAATTTCAGGATGTCAGACACCTCAGTGAAGAGACGCCCAAATCACCGCCTTGCTCTGACTTCTTTCCCAGCTCCATCTTCACACTGGCCCACTAGACACTCTTCCTGGATGTCCCCCTGGTACCTCAAGCTTAAGGGGGTTAAAAAAGAATTGTTTCCCCCATCACAAGATCGGCTTCTCATTTTATGTTCCCTGACTCTGCTGTTACTATCACTGTCTTCCTAGTCACCCCGGCTCAAAGAGATTGACTGTCTTGGATTTCTCCCTCTTTACCCTTCTAGAGTCAATTGTAGAGTTGTTCTGCCTTTGCAATACCTCTCACATTCATTGACTGTCATTGTCACCACTCCGTTGAAGCTTCTGTAACAATAACTTTCTTATTGTTCTCTCTGACTCCAATATCTTGTGTAGGATATACTGATAGTATAGCATGAATAAATACTTACTGAATTAATAAATAATATCAACATTCATTCGATCAACAATGATTTAGCCAGTGCATGCTATATGCTAGACAAAGGTCAGTGGAGATAAAGAGATAATCAAGGTTCTTACGTTTAAAACAAAAAAGATTATCAAGTAACTTTTTAAAACAAGAATTCTGATCTGCTTACTTCACAGATAAAAAGATTAAGAAATCTGGTTTTATTTGTAGAGAAATAAATGCAGTAAAGATGAGCTCGTTGACGGCAACATCTGTCAAATAATGGAATAGGGTATGTTACTTGCTTATAGAGTCTCCTTTCTTGAACATTTTTAAGAATAAGTTTGATTATTCATGAAATAAGCAGTAGGTTCAGGACCAAAGCAAAATCATGCTAATAAGAGTCAGTGCACCTCCCAATCCATTTACCTCTGTCTTGTTTCAGTTGGTTTTCGCACTGGGATCCATGTCTGTGGGTGACCTCTGAGTACATTTGCTGGAGGCAAAGCCTTCTATTAACTTTGCCTGTTGGTAACCAGAGAAGGGTGTGGATATTGCTCAAAGGGAAGTAAGTGGCTCTAAGACTCTGCTTAGAAGCCTGAAGTTTTGGTTTAAATGCCGTTTTGAATAGTTCATTATTGAAAATATACTTCTGCTTTCAGAAAATCCTCCAGCTCTGCATCAGAGGCAAGCTGCTGATTGCTCAGGAAAGGATGTGGTACAAGAACGAGCCAAGTGTTGATTATAAGGAAAGGAGAAGGCTTCCAGCTAGTTAATGAAGCAACCTGCTAACAGTTTTCTGGTTGGAAAAAGTGATCAAGGACCTCCCTTTAGACAAACAGCATCATCTGATTTCTCTCGCTCTCTTACCATCAGAAGGTTTGTGCAATACAGTGGGATGGTGTAGAAGGAGCCTGCGTGGGATTTGCCACCGAATCTGGGGTTGAGTTCCCGTTCTATTCGCTTAATGCTTGTACAATGCTGAGCAAACTCTCTTTCAGTTTCCTCACTTACACAATAGGAAGAACAACAGTCACCTAGTTTACTCAGTTGTTGTGAAAATTTCAGATATCAAAGGGTACCATGAACTAAAAATACCCTAAATTATCGATGCAAGTATTAACATTTTTTTGGTGCTGAGAATCAAAAGTTAGAATTTTTAGTGTGTAAGGAAGAGCAAATAAGTTCATAATCATATTCAAGTGCTTATTTAATTCCGCCCTGAATGGGGATTATTTTTTAAAGTAAATTCCAATTTCCTCATGTGTTGTGCTCTGAAATCCACTTGTAAATTAGTTTTTGAAATGCATGGCATATTTTCCTGTAGAAAAAAATGATATGAATGATGGTGAAATTCCCAGCATACCCGATAAAGACTACTTTACCCAAAGTGACTGAAATATTGGCTTTTGCAGCTTGGTCCCGGACCTAACCACTTTGTAGTGTTGCCATGTAGTTAAAAGGAAGGACTTCAGAGGCTGGGGGATCATTTGGGCTTCTGTGTCCTTGGGACGAAGGACTCTTGGAGCCTCAGATAGTGGCAGCGTCCTCTCCATGTCCCAGGACGTGATCAGGACTATGCCTGCTCGGAATATCCACACGCCTGTCTACCCCGCACCCAGCACACACTGCACTGAAAGTCGTTAGCTCCTCTCTATTTGGCCTGTATGTCCTGCTTGGGTTGTGGTGGGTCCCTGAAAATAAATTCTTGAAAAGGGTAAGCCTTGTGGTGAAATCCCTTCCACTCTTGCAGATTCTATGGTAGATCTCTTTTTCCATAAGGAGATATAACCGTTAGGGAATGTTTCTGTCATGACTCTTAGAAACTCCAGCTCCTGTGAGGGAGGGGCCAGAGGAAGTCATCAAAGGACTTAGGGTGTCTGGTTCCTCTCAAAACCTTCGTGAGTAGGAAACTCCTTTCCTTAGCACGGACCAAACAGGCACATGAGTTAATATTTTCAGTGGGAAGTTTGTAAGTTAGAGGTCTCCATGTAATATTCCTCCACTGCAAATTCTTGTGTTGTTTCAATAGAGGGGACAATTTCACTTTTTGGGAGGACAATCAAGTGAAAGGCATACTTGTTAATTTCAACTAATTCTGTTTCAATAATAAGGCACCATTCTGATGGCTATCATAGTATAAAATGACAGAGAAATATATTAAAGTTCCATGATGGGACAAACAAGCTTGTCTTAGACGCTTATATATATATATATATGACATTATATATATATATGACATGGCTTTAAGTCAACAGATGTAGGAGAGAAGGGTCTGTGAAAAATCCATATAATTAGGAATATCTGGGCCAATATTTTTAGCCTGAATGACATTATCGTGATGGCTAAATGGCAGAAGCTTCTAAGTTCCCACCTCCAGCGTGGTTACAGTGTTGCCATCTGTGGTTGTGCAGGTTGTGCACTGAACAAAGGAGGCTCATCTGGATGTTAGTGACAATGAAACTGGCACAGAGCTGAGCTGGGAGGAAGAGACATCTTCTTGATATTTGCACAAAAATGCCATATATGCTAGCATCTACCCTGTTTGGCTATGGCCAAATGCCATATTTATACACCTACCTGCCAGTAGAAAAAAAGATTTCATCCAGAGGATATCTTAAGGGAATTAGTGCAACTAACTCCATTAATCAATGTTTATTCTACACGAGAGTTGACAGTTGACATTTTTAATAGGGAAGGAGGAGGACGTTAATACTTGTTGAGTGCCTATGATGTGGTCGGTGGTACTGTGCTACTCTGTTAAAGGCTGCTGAATCTCTTTAATGAAAATGGGCAAAGGCAATGGACAGGAATATAAACAAATAATAATTACATTATAAATGCCCCAGCATATTTCTTTTCAAGGATTTGAATATACTTTATCTTATTTATTACAATAGGTCTATGAAAGGCCCTATCTACATCTGACAAGTAAGTTGTACGGAGGTTAAGTGACTCATAAAGATTTACTAATCAATTTAACCCAAGTCTCCAGACCCTTAATCCTGTGCTCTTTCCATCACACTATTAAAAGGCAGATTTAACTATTGATGGAAATCTGTAGGCTGAATCCTGGAGTAAGAAGTAGTGTGGGTGGGTTGGAGTTGGTAAGGGAGAAGTTGACATTGGATAGACAGTCATCTTTGAAAAAAAATTAAGTCAACAGAAAGAAATATGAACTATAACCTGGACCAGAAAACAATACAAATAAAAAGAGGAAAACAGCCAGACATGTTCTCAAAGCCTAGGGAGAGAAGAGAGGACTCTCAGAACTTTTTGTTTACCAAGTATCTTAAAAAGGAGGTCTTGTCAAGGTGAGGTGGGAAAAGCCAGAAAAAAAATAAACACAGATTCAGTTACAAGGGGAAAAAGGAGGGCCAGACATTAAAGCAATATATACATTTGACAATTTGGATTATCTTTCCAGGACACTGCAAGAAACAATAATATTGACTTGACCTAGCTGATTGTAACATTTGTTTTCATGGATAGCTTCATGATTATGAATCAAATATATGCCTAAACCATCATGAAATCGTGGAAGACACCACAGTAATACATAATGCCCTGGGAAATAGAAGCGATTTAGCATTTCAACTGGTGTGTAAATTCAGCTCACCAAAGACAGGCTTAGTTAAAAACAACCTTGGATTCACTGTGAATTGATGTCTCAAGCAGATTTCTCGAAAACCCATTACCTTATTCAATTTCAATATGCCACTTCTTCATAGCATTTATCACGATTTTTAACTAAGCATTCTTTTACACGAATTTTTGATTAGTACCTGTGCCCTCTCCTCCCACCCCACAACTAAGCTCAGTGGGGGGAAGGAGTGATTTTGTGTGCTTACCATCATATCTCCAGGCCTGACACACTGCCTGGTACAGAGTAGGCACTCGATATTTATTGAATAAAATGGCAAATGAACAAACGAATGGACAATTTTAACTGAAGAAATTGAAATATAGGCATAGAACTTTCACAAAGGCAGTATATCATGTTGTATTTAACAAATGATTTGGGTAACTGAAAACCAAGGAAAATGGAAATTGAAACAGTATTGAGACAAAAGCAGAACCTCGGCTAAACCCGTAGCCATTCCCCTTGGATGATTTGACTGCCAATTCAGTTTTATTAGTATACAAACAATGGATTATTTGAGAACTGTATTTCATCCAAAAAATGTGCTTTGTTAAAATCCAAAGGCTATTCATTGTGCTGTTAGACACAGCCTCTTTCCATCTATTCTTCCATCCATCTTTCTATCCTTTAATCTATCTTTCTTTCTATCCTTGCATTCACCTATCAACCCATCATCTTTCCATCAATCCATTTTAACACCCACCCACCCTTCAATTCATCCATCCTTCTATCCATCCCTTCATCCATTCATCCATCCATCCGCCCATTCATCCATCCAATAATCCTTTTATTCTTCCTCTCCAGCAAAAATTGCTTGTTGATAATCAGAAGTAAAAATAAATAGCACTGGAAATCAAGGACGCATTTTGGTGTGTAATTTCAGGCAAGTTGGAGGATGTATAATTACATCATTTATTATGGTCCTGATAGCCATCTAGTTAGTTTATCATACTGCAGTTCAGAACTAAAGACAGTCAGCTATAATTACCAAGCTTCATTCAATAACATTTTCAGTTTACCACTTGCATTACTAGTACACATTGTGGAAACTGCCATTTCAGTTCTGAAAGTATATTAAATCCGTCAAATCTTTCCTGATGAAAGGTTTTTATTATTAATTTTAGAGAAGATTTAGTGACTTCTGCAACATTTGAGAGACGTATTTGTTTTCATTTTTCAGCTTCATAGAAATAATTTCTTCCTTCTGTGTAGTGCTTTACAGTTTGCAACACTCTTTTTTAGATCTATCTTCCTTAATTCTCAATTAAAAGCCAAACTCAGTATTTTGCCTATGTTTTGCTGCAGTTCTCATTTCATCTCAGGTAGGCCAGCCGACCCCCAACTCCCCTCCTGGGACCTGCCCTTGTGCTGTTTTCATTAACTTTCCCCCGGTGTTTGTTTGGATATGCAGATGATGAAGTGGATGTTGTTCTCATTATTCCCGCCTCAGGATGCGGTGGACCACCATCTGCAGATGCCGTGTAAGTGATCATCTTGGCACTGACCCATATGCCACCTTTGTAGTCATGAGTATTCTATCTGAGAGATGCCATCTGGTTTTCACGGAAGCCGGTAGAAAAGTGGGGGGTCTATGTTTTACCGCTGAGATGCGTGTTCAGAGAAAAAAATGGAACATTTTACGCTCCCATTAGGGACAGAGCATCAGCTGTTGTGTTCTTTGTATCAAATTTTCTCATAGCTTATACCTTTATTGTTAGGGTTGTTTTAGCAGAACTGTTAAGAAGCCCACTACACTCTATGGAGTGGGGCTGGGATGTAGGTTGGAGAAAGAGGAGGTGAGAATAACTGCTCCAACCACAGAACCTAAAGCTCTTCCATGGTTTAGACTAATACACTGATCATGAATTTTTAGTTTTTTAGTGGCAGATGACTCTTCCAGGTTATCCTCTTTATTTGTTAATGTTTTATTCAGAAATAATTTCAAATTACAGAATTATAAGAATTGTACAAAGAACTCCTGTATATCCTTCACCTAGGCTCATTAATGACTTACATTTTGGCACATTTGCTTTACATATATTTATCTTGAACAATTTGGGAGTTAATTTTTTAAAATTTACCCCATTTACCCCTAAATACTTCAGTGTATATTTCCTAAGGGAAAGACATTCTTTTATATAACCACAATGCAATTATCAAATTCAGGAGATTTAATGTTGATATAAAACTATTATCTAACATGTAGTTCAAATTTTTAAGACTTAAAACCAGGGCTAAAGTTACAAAAAATTCTCCACCACGTTTCTGAGTTTAATCAGGTTAGTAAAAATTTTTATAACCCTTCTTGGCCTCTTCTATGGAAACTTGAAACTTTTGAATGCCCAGTACACTTATCCCAACTTGTAGCACAAAATAAGTATGGAACGAATAGAGAAACACTGTACACTTGACTCCTTATTGACCTTGTAGAAAGAAGTTCTTCCTTTGTCTTACAGAGTGTCTCTCAGTTTTGGGCACGTATCAGTTTCTTACTTCTCTCCATCCCTTTTTGTCCCCACTTATCTAGTGCAAGGTTGCAGCTTAAATGTTTTATTTTTATTTTTTCTGCCTTAACCTCTGGTTTCTCTTCCCAGCCCATATTCAAGCAAGACAGTCTTGTCTTTACAATTGTTTCTTCTCATTCAGAAATCCACCCACTCTTCCAGGGATCAAACTCCCTCCCATAGGATAACATTTTAGATGAAGAACATGTACTCTTTGGATTCCTTAGGATAGTGTCATTGATTTTCTGGAAGTCTTCAAAAGGAAATGCATAGAAATAAGCATTATTTATAAAGGTATCTTTTTCATAATCAGCAACTATTCATCTCTTCTATTAGCAAGTTTATCCATCACAAGGAGGGAAACTGGTGTCTGAAAGTAGTGGCAATCAAAAATCCTGCAGGAAGCTTGCTTTGGGGAGTACATACATTCTTACCTAGTTCCTATTTCCTTATGAATTTTCTTGGTTTACTGTGTTTAACTTTATAATTTGTGTTCTGTTTCCACCATTTATTTATTCCCTTCCTTCCTAATTTATCCAGATAAAGGTCTTAAAACTACAAAACATAATGATGATTCATTCCAAATATTATTTCTTATGTTTTTTTGCCCTGACAATAGCTAGTCTCATATTTCAAAAGGACGGTTTTCCTATAAATACCTTTTTTTACAGAAATGGTGAGACACTGAGATAAAAGATCCCAATTTGGCAGAGTAATTAGTTGGTCAACCGCTTTTTTATCACATAAATTACTTTTCTGTCAAGTGACAACAAATGTAATTTGAACTGAGATTAATTACATAATAATTATGCTTAACATAATTGGTTAAATAAAGGAATTTCTTATGAAATGGTAGATTCTTAAATTTATACAAATAAGACCAGATGGTGAACAGCTAGTTTTAATTAAATTAGGTTTGATCATTATAGATGATTAATTTTAAATTTGACTCAGATTAGAAAGACTATATTAAGGAAATTATTTTTAGTTTTTTCAATAAGATGATAACATATGATGATGATTATAAACCATGATACCTGGGATCAAATTAATAAACCCTTAATTTCACTTTGATAAATAAGACTTTGGTAAAGGTTACTAGGAAAAAATGATAGGATCTCCTTCCTGGGAAGTCTTTGAGATTCAATCAAACATCCTGTGTGTAAGAGGTGTTTTTCTTCACAGATGGGGGAGGGGCGGACGCGGGTAGATGAAATAAATGACTTTCTGGAGATATTTCTAATTTTTGAATGTGGTGACTAAGTCAGTATTGGAGAATAATGCATGTTAATGTATCAGAGCACAAAAACGGCTTCTGAAAAGGATGCAACAATCCCACAAACGCACGTATTGTAGAGAAAGGGTTTTTCTCCGCATTTCCTTTCCATTCAGAAGGTATTTTCACTTGGCTCCTCATATGAACTCTGGCACAAGGAGTCTGTGAATTGCTTCTAACCACAGGAGTCCTGTGTCACTCATCTGTGAAGAAGTCTGAATCTAAAAGTGCAAAAAAAGATAAGCCTGACTTACTGAGGGGCTGCCCCACACGAGGCAAGAGTCATTTTCATTCTTCATGGATGACTTTTGATTATGTTTGTCGTTGGTTCACTCATTCATTTATTCATTCATCAAATATTGATCTCATGCAAAGCTCTGTGTTGGTGATATGGTTTTACTAGGCACTGGCTTTCAGAATAAAAGACTGCTGATGCAAAAGCTGGCTTTCTCTATTTTGATGGTGTCGTTTCCAGCAACAAGTCTTTAGCTGCTTTTACTATTTAACAGGAAAGCAAAGCCCAGATCTAGCTCAAAATGAACCTCATGCTGAAGTGGCCTGAATCTTCAAGTGGCCCAACCAGGAGAACAAATGCTGAGGAGAGGTCTCTAAACTAAAGTACACACAGAGCCACGTGCCTGTGATCAAGTGTGTAAAGAGGGAAGGAAAGACGCCTTGGCTGCTTTAGGGCAGCTTCCCAGAGAGGTGCCCCCATGCAGGCTGGGGGATTAGACCCCGGTTCATTGACTTGTGCAGACCCAATCTTGACAGCAGCAGAAATTCACCCTAAAAACTATACTGGTAGTTTTAAGCAACCTGAGATTGGATGAATGAGGCCAGCTAAGATAGTCCTTTTGTGTGGGGCTAGATCCATTAAATTGGTGTGGGGTTAGATCCATTAAATTATAGACCCGAAGAACGCTTTTATGAGCGTGAAATTAGAACAAGAGAGTTGGCTTTCTATTTTTAATTATACTTTTTGTTACACAAGTCATACTTAAGTATCATGGAGGAATTATAAGATATCAAGAGGCAAGAAGAAGAAAAAAATCACTTTCAACCCCAGGATCCAGCAATTACCACTCTTAACATTTTGGGATACATCCTTCTAGATGTTTTTCGATGGATATGTATTTTTACTTTAGAAAGAAAAAAGACGTTTGGGAACATACTATTTTGTAATGATTTTTTTTTCATTGAATAACACATTGTGAGAATTTTTATGTGTCAGTATATTTACTTCAGAATAACCCCCTTGATGGGAGCAGGGTGTTTCAGAATATGACCTTTACTTTATTTAGTCAATCCCTTATTTTTAGACATTGAAGTCTCTATTTTAATTTTTCACTTGGTAAACCACCCCGGTCCACTGTTGCTGAGTTTCTGTTCAGAGAACCAAGGCTATTCATCTGAAATTGGATCACCCTCTGGGCAGCATTCATGAAAAGAGCAAATCTAAACTCTAATTCTTTTTTCTTGCGTTCATTCCCTTCTGTACACTTTCAATTGCCAAGTGATTATAGGTTATTTATTTATTTATTTATTTATTTATTTATTTATTTATTTATTTATTTTTGGCTGCATTGGGTTTTCGTTGCTGCGCCTGGGCTTTCTCTAGTTGTGGCGAGCGGGGGCTATTCTTTGTTGCGGTGCACGGGCTTCTCATTGCGGTGGCTTCTCTTGTTGTGGAGCATGGGCTCTAGGCGCACGGGTTCTAGTTGTGGCTCACGGGCTATAGAGCACAAGCTCAGTAGTTGTGGCGCACGGGCTTAGTTGCTCCACGGCATGTGGGATCTTCCCGGACCAGGGCTCGAACCCATGTCCCCTGCACTGGCAGGCGGATTCCCAACCACTGCGCCACCAGAGAAGCTCCAGGTTATTTTTACTGAGTAAATTTTAGGTTAGTTACCTTGTAGTGACATAAAAATGGCACCCTAATTTAATCAGTAAACTATAATACTTAATTAGTAAACTGTATTAACATCACATGAAATAATAGATTATTGCAGAAAAGCTGTCTTAAGTCAGTGATTCCAAGCCTTGGCTGCATGTTAGAACCACACTGAGGGGCTTTGAAAAACTCCTAATACCCTGGTCTTACCCCAGTTAAATCAGAACCTCTGGGTGAGGGTCCTGGGCACCAGGTGTTATTGTCAACCTCCCTAGGTAATTACTACGTGCAACCAAATTTTGGGGACCACTGGTTCTGTATCAAGTCCCTTTCTGTTTCTGAATGTGTAGTCTTTTTTTGATTTTTCTGAATCTTTGAATCAGTTACGGGGGGTAAGGAGGGGGGAGGGATAATTTGGGAGATTGGGATTGAAATACACATACTACTATATATAAAATAGATAACTAAGAAGGACCTACTGTATAGCACAGGGAACTCTACTCAATACCCTATAATGGCCTATATGGGAAAAGAATCTAAAAAAGAGTGGATATGTGTATATGTATATATATAACTGAATCACTCTGCTATACACCTGAAACTAACACAACATTGTAAATCAACTATACTCCAATAAAAATTTAAAAAAAAAACAGTGATGGAAATGGGAGGGTGGGACTGATGTGAAGTGGGAATTGGCAGATGGGGAGGGAAGCTCATAGGGATGCTTCATCCTTCCTTCCCTTGAGGCACAGGCTGGCTGTGTGGTTGGGCATCATCTGGCTCTGAGTTCCATGGGGTACAGCCTTGCCTTGCAGAATGGGTAAGCTGTGCTCTTGACAGTGACCACAGCAACCCCAGCAGTGATAGCCTGTACAGTCACTGAGTCACCAGAGGTCCACAACAGCTCAATGAGGCTGGTGCTGCGAACATCCCATGTAATAGAAAGTAGAGGTAGAGAGTACCCACTTGGAACCCAATACCTGTTTGCTGTCCAAGCTCAGCCTCTTAAAGCTGTGTAAGCTCCAGGAAGGTGTTTAATTTCTTTATGCTTCAGTTTCTACATGTATATATCCCTGTACATTTACTGACGCAGGCAAACTGTCCCTATGGGTAATTTAACAATCGTACATATTTCCATTTCTAGGCTGTTTCGTTCATTCTCCAGAAACTGTGACTAGACAAGAACTGTAATGAACAGCCTGATACATTAGAGTGCGTCTCCACAGTTCAGACAGTTTTAAAAGCCAGTGAAATTTTAAAAAGGGACATCAAAGTGTGCTTTTGCAATCTGTTAGAGGAATGGCAAATTGCATAACAGTAAGACAGCACTAAGTGACAGAATTTCTTTGCAAGTTTATGATCACCTCTGGGTGCCCATTATGGAGCTTAATGAATCCCTCTTAAAGCATCATTTTCACCAGAGGTTTCTTAGAGCAGCTCTCAGGCTGGGACACAGGCAGAGCTGCCCTCGCCTAGCTCCAGACCACGTCCCTTTTGCATGGCACTCACTCTGAAGAGCTCTTTCTCTGTTATGCATCTCCTAGCACAAACCTAATTCTTCCCCTGCTTTTTTTTGTGTTGAAAGCTCTGTCCTCCCCATGTCCATTTTCCAGCCATATCAGTTATGTAAATCAGCACATCTTCTTGGATTGATTTTCTTTGTGAGCCAGGAGCCATTTGCGGTGTTTCTGCCTGGGAGTGTAATTTGAGCTGCTTCATTGTTGAGTTTTTCAGAGGCTATTTTAATTTCCATACGGTAGGTCTTTCTTTCACTTGTCCCAGATCTCAATCTGTTTCTGTAGAGAATTGATTCTGTATTTGATAATAGCTTCACTTACAGTATATTCTGGAGTTTCCAAATGCCAGACTTAGTAAGAATAAAAGGCATGTACAACATGACAGTTTTTCAACACTTCTGGAAGAGACATAATGCTGGAACGCCAGAATAAAATTACCTGTCTGGTAATGGAAGATTGAGAACACAATGATCATTGCCTTTTCATCATAAAAACATTAAAAGATGAAATATAACAATGCCACTGCATTGCAAATGGTCTACGTCTCATAAACTTAAGAAGAAAATCATCTGTAAACTAAAGTGGGAGTATTTCATGGCATACTATGCTTTTAGCATATTGAAAATTATAAATCAGTTACAAAGTATTAAACTAATATTTTATAGAAATGTAAAATAAATTTATTGAAATCTTGAAAGCACTACAAACTTTCTCCCCATCCTAGATCAAAACTAAAACTCAAACATGTTAGTTTATTAGAGCAATACAGGTAGACTTATTTTTCTTTACTTATTTTTCATGAGGTGGGGAAAACATCATTATAAGGTTATATTTCTAGGTATGTGTCTACATCTTTTTTTTTTTTTTTTTTTTTTTGGCTGCGTTGGGTCTTCGTTGCTGCATGCAGGCTTTCTCTAGTTGCGGCGCACTGGCTTTAGTAGTTGCAGCACTTGGGCCCTAGAGTGCGTGGGCTTTGGTAGTTGCAGCGCGTGGGCTCAGTAGTTGTGGCACGCTGGCTCTAGGGTGAGCAGGTGTCAGTAGTCGTGGCGCGCAGTTTCAGTAGTGGCGATGTGTGGCCTTAGTTGTTCCACGGCATGTGGGATCTTCCCAGACCAGGGATTGAACCTGTGTCCCCTGCATTGGCAGGCGCATTCTTAACCAGTGTGTCACCAGGGAAGTCCCTACATCTTTTTATTTACAATAATTTAAAAGTAATTGCCTTACATATTTTTAAGCTCACTTTAATAGATATGTAGTAAATGTTAATTTCATACTTCATAAATCAATTTGCAATTTGAGCATCTTCTATCAAGCCAGTTAATTCCATGTTGAATACAGAAAGATTAAAATTGTCATCAGTTGGCAAATAAACTTACCTTAGAATTAAGAGTAATGTCAAATTTTTAATAGATTTAGCCAAGTAATTGAAAATGATCTAACCTTTAAAGTATCTCATGAAAGCAATGAAATATTCAACACTAGAAATTTAAACTAAATTAAGTTAAAAATAATTATGTTAGCTGTGAATAAACATGTTAAACTTTTACATATAAATTGTGAATGTTAATTTTAAACTGAGACATTCTAGCCTTTAAAAAATAGTTATATAATGGTATGCATTAAATACTGAAGTCACCCAATGCACAAATCTGAAAATTATTTTCCTTATTTAAAATATAGAAAGAACAATTTAAAATAAAAATTTTAAAGACATGTATGTCACACTGGCTGCAAGGGGTCTAAAAATTTTAAAAACTTGTCTTAAATTATGATCAAAATGATAATAAAAAAGGTTCGTTATAAGGCAAAGAACCAGTAAAGGTGATATATTTTAATTAATAATGCAAATTGGATTTTTAAAATGGTATTCATATTGACTTGTTTGGACCAAAATAATATGTGTAAAACAAACAAAATTCTTAAATTCAACCAACTGCAATTTTATTTAAATTTATGACTCTATGAATTGGATGATGAAATATATATCACATTTAAAAGATTGATTTCCTGCAGAACTATCGTCTACCTCCCCACACCAGTCTTCCTGATCTCTTGATCAAGTCATTCTAGATATGTGAGTTTTCCAAAGCATTGAGACTTCATTGCTCAATTGCCAAAACATCAATGCTTTGGCTTTTATTTAATGGAATTCTTCTTTTTTACTAAAATACTAAGAAAAGTGTAGAAAATAATGTAGCAAGCATGAGTCTAGTCACACATCTAAATTTAAAAATCATAATGTTTCCCCATATTTCCTGCAGAGTTTATTAAAGAAATAAAATCTTACAGACACAAAGTCCATTTTGTACCTACCCCATCCTATTATTCTCCCATGATTCTCCCACTCTCCCTTCTCACAGGTAGTTACTGTTCTGATTATTTTTAATGCATTTTATGCTGATGCATTTATTGGCTAATAGTTTATACTGTATCCACTTTTCTACAACCACCCTCTTATTTTTTGTTTTGCTTTATTTTATTTTTAAAAAGTGAACAATTCTAAATGTGAACATTCTAAAGTTCATATATATGTATATCTGAATGTACATATGTATATTTGAATAAGATCACATATGAATAATGATAATAATACAACATCCTGTCTCCCCACCCAATTTATGGGTTCCCATCCTACATCTCACTACCTCCTTCCCTACCCTCCTGTCCCCAGAGTTAGACACTATCCCTATTGTGTTTCTTCACCTAATTTCTTTTGTTTGTTTTTTGCACATCTCCCTATACAGTTATTATTTGGTTTTTGTTGCTTTTGACTTTCTAGAAATGGAATGAATATATATATTCTATGACTTACTTTTTCATTCAATGATACGCTGTTGAGACCCCTTCATGTAGCCATAGTTCATTCATTTCTGCTGTTGCATGTAGAGTTTCCACTGTATAAATACATAATCCCACAATTTATTTACCCACTTTAATACCAATGGACATTTCAATTGCTTCCATTTTTCCATTACAATCAATGCTTTAAAGATAGTCCTGTAAGTGTACTCCAATACACACGGGCAAGAATTTTTCCAGGTTTAGACCTAAGAGTGGGAATGCTGTGCATGCCCAAATGTTCTTGGTAATGCCAAGTTATTTTCCAAAGTAACTGGACTAGTTTACCTTTCTATCAACACGAAAGAGCATTACTATTACGTTACACTTGTGCTAGCACTGCCGTTGGCTAAACTTTTTAACTTTTTTGCATCTGGTGACTGAGAAATGGGACTTTAGTGTGGGTTATTATTTATGTTTTCATGATTACTAATGAGGTTAGCTGGCTTTTCATATATTATTTTGGTGTTTTGTATTCCCTCTTCTGTGAAATGCCTGTTTAGATCTTTTGCCCACTTTTCTACTTGTATGTGTAATTTATATATATATATTTATGACTTCTTTATATACTCCGGGTATTAATCCTTTGCGGTATGTAGGGATACCAAGCTGGGATGCATGCATTTGTAGTTTATGGTTGGCATCCATTCTAATTGGTGATGCCTATGCTATACTTGTTGTTAAATCTTTTGAATAACATTTTTATTTTTATGTGTTGTAAATACTTTCTTCTGGTTGGCGCTTTATCTTTCTACTCCCCTTTTTGGTGTCTTTCGAGGAACAGAAATTCTTAATTTTAAGGGAGTCAAACATCAATTTTTTCCTGTAAGAGCTGTACACTTTTTATAACTTGTTTAAGAAATCTTTCCCTGCCCTGAAGTCATAAAATTGTATCCTATGTTTTCTTCTAAAAGTTTTAAAGTTTTGGCTTTCACCTTAAAATCCTTAATCCATGTGGAATTTATTTTCTGTATACTGTGAAGTAGAGATATATTTTCAGCTTTTTCCATGTGATTAACAAATTGTCCCAGCCCTCCCCTCAAACACTTCCAAGTTTCAGCCCGAGTGGTCCCAAGCTCTCTCTCTTTCTCTGCCCATTAACTCTCTTTCTTCCAATGGTCAAAAAGATCCCTTCTCATGGCCGCCATCACCACTTTTAATTGACCAGTCCCACCTTTACTGCTAAGTTTCATTGATTTATTCCCATTTTCTCCCCCTGCCAACTTCTCTCCTATCTACTGCTTCTTACTTTTGGGCTCACATCAGAAGATTCATTTTTAGAGACACTGGCCACTGGTCAAGAGATTTCTCTTTTACTCTGCAGCATTTTTATAATATTTAGGCCTTCGGTTCTTGAATTCATCATTTCTTTTGGGGTGTTCAGAGGCTCTTTATATTCACATTCTCTCTTCTTCTCCTGACTGATTTTGGAAGGCTGGTCTCCAGAAAGTGGTGGTTTTATTATAATCACAACCAACAAATGAAGGACAGACCTAACATGTAATCCAACACCCCTTTATGCTACCAGTCATGGTAGGATCCAAATGGGCTTGAAGAGGTAAGCACACTTTTCACTGTGGAGCCCCTGGCATGCCACTGACCAAGGGATGGCAAGCCCGGCAGTGGATGCCAGGGGCCAGTGAACATGGCAAGGTGAAGCAGGGTTAATGGGATGTTACAGTTTATACAGGACAGGTAGGAATTACACCCCAAATGAAGTAGATAGTAACAATGTATTCAATAGATTCCTCCGGAAATGGTCGTTATCTCCCATCCTGGCCAATTCGCCATCTAGAAAGTTGAGAGCTGGTCGGGACCCAAAGGACTGATGTGGCCTGTGACAGATGATTTGAATGGCTCTCAACAAAACCAGAAGGAGACAGCCAGTCCTGGAGAGATCTACCTGAAGGCCACAAAGAAAGAGTCTTCTCCAGGAGGTAAGACACGGAGCCACAAAAGTTTGCAGGGGTAGGGCGTCTCCTCCCCAGAAAATGCATGGCGAAGTCATGCATCTATCTGCCATGTCTGCTAATCAGCTCTTGCACCGATAAAAATTCTCATGCCTGCTCTTTCCTGCTAGGTCACGTGTCACTGCATGTTTTCTGAAAGCACAAGTTGCCCATATGAGATCCACAGGCATGCTGCGCTTCCTTCCGAGAGCAAAAGAACATAATTATAAAATAGCGCCCTTAGGGCACTCTACTTATACACCCTGCCCCCACGACCACTGAAAGGCGTCATCTGAAGGACTAAATTGAAAATCGCTCAGGAAATTATTAAATTATTAAACTGGCCAAATTGTGTACATTCTTGCCATCTCAGCTTCAAGAGTTGCCCTGAACACACACTCCTGAATTAACATCATACAACAATACATTTTCTCATGTGTTCATTCAACAATCATTTCGCGGACACCTGTTTCATGCTAAACACTGTACTAGAATCTGAAAAGAAAGATAAGCCTTGGGTATGGGAAACAGGGGCAAAAAGTTCTTCCTGCACTGGTCATTTAAAGGATGTATAGGTTTTTTAACTAATGCAGGCAACTCTGTGTGACAGGGACTCCCTCAGAGCTGTAGGAAGACTCATAAAATAGAAAAATCTCTGTTGTCTGTGGGCAACTATATATAAAAGGTTGTCAGGTCAACTATATAAAACTCAAGGCTCCACAAAAATTGCATCACAGGGTCACAAATTCATTTTTGAAAATGCTAAAGTGAGCAGATAAACCAGTGAATTATATACAATGCTACTGTCACGCGTAGCATTACAAAGAGGACAATTTCTTTTCTAAACCCTTGAAAGACTTGCAGAGTGTAATTTCAAGCCCTCTGCACGTGGAATTTCTCTGCACCTTTAGAACATTTGTTCATATAGAGGCAGGAGAAAAGGAGAAAATGTGAACTAATGTATAGTAATGAAATGCTGTTTCTTTTCCACCTCATTATTTGCTTTTTCCTTCAGTGCCCACTTTTTCTGGCTCGAGCCTTTAATATTGTTCAAGAAAAAACCCTCTCTCATTTGTAGGGCATCATGTACTCCCTACTGAATGGTGTTGCTTTTTCATGACAAAGTACTTGTCTATTTGAACATGTTTAGTTCTGGATGCACGTCATTCAATATTCAGCTTGGAGTTAATAAGTGTTGGGGCACAGTGTCCATGACTGAACATTTACATAATGGATATTGTGTCCTTTTGGCTCAGCAATCATCTAATAAATTAATATTAAACAATAATTTCCAGGCTGCTCAGCACATGGTAAATGTCCATCATTCATGTTTCTGGGCTTAATATTCTTCTATCATTTTTCTACCCTTGAGACCCAGTAATATGCCTCATGAGACAATGAAACAACATCGAGAATTGACACAGTGCATTGAAAAGACAAATGTTCAGTGAGTAATTGTGCAGCTCATGTGTTCAGGCAGAATCGGAATCTTGTCTTCTTATTACGGCTTCTTCAGAACTATGGAAACACTATTTTAAAAAACCCCAACCCAACCTTCTTTATGCTCCTATGTCTTGTATCATTATTGGTCCCATCAGATGGTGGTATTCTTGTGGGATTAATACTAATTATCATTTTTAATAGTTAACAGCTCATTCCATATTTGTAAAATAAATTGTTTTTAGAGAACATTGTTACATGTAGGGAAAGTGGTTTGCTCCAACAAACCATGTTTGTAAAACATCTTGAGAATGAAGACCACTGCACAGGCAATAAATGCAAAAGGATGTTCATATCCTTTTCCCAGCCTGTGGAGGTTGTATTTAGGAGTTTAGAGCCAGAGTTCTTCTGGTATACCTTTCCTACCTAGTTGTCATCTTCTCTCTAGCACCACTATACACCTAGGAAGTAAGGAGGGAGCATAGGAGGTGCTGGGGAAGAAGAAAAAGAAGGGTCAAAGAGACGAAATTTGGGGAAACATATACTATAGATAAACTCCTGACAATTTTGCCAGGGCACATCTTATATCTTAATATTCCTTAAAATAATTTTTTTTGTTAATATAAAGATAGTTGGAGTCATTCTCCAGATTAATTGAAGACTGGAAGGATAAATGTGTAATTTTACAATGAAAAGATCTGGGGGTCACCATCGTAACCCAATGATCAGTCTTAGCATCTCTGATGGTGAGATACTAGATGGTGTCTGCCTCCTGGGTGATGATATATGAAGGTCGCTGCCCCTCCGTGAAGCGTTCTTGATCTAACTTTCAGTTTACTTGAATCCACGGGATAGAAGAACAAGCTGAGTGAGACTGTGAGGAAAGAGGTAAATCCAGCAGGTGGGATATCTTACAGGACAACTGGCTTTGTTGACTCAACAAATCAATTGTTGTCATTAAAAAATTGGGGCGGGGCATGGACTCAGATGAAGGGACTTCAGAAACATAACAACCAAATGGAACATGTGGTCCTTGAGTAAATCCTTGGTCAATAAATCAACTGTCAAAGATATATTTTAAATAAGTAAGGGAAATTTGAATAGAGATTAGATATTGGCTGTTACAAGAGAATTTTAAATTTTGTTGGATGTCATCATAGCATTGTGGTTCTGTAGGAAATTTTTCTTTTTAGAGAGGTATACTAAAATATTTAGGTTGAAATGTCCCAATACCTGTAATTTACTTTAATATTTCAGCAAAAAGAGTTGAAGCATTATGGTAACATATTAGCTATTATTAAATATAGATGATTTTCTCTAATTTTCTGTATGTATAAACATATTCATAATAAATTTTTTAAAAATTCAAATAAAATAGTTGGGTTCTTGAGTATGATTTTTACTATATTTTCTTATAAATGGTCTGTCTCCTATTTTCCCTCCAAACTGAGATGGTTTTATAATTATAAACCATCATTATTATTGTCATTATTATTAAAGTAATATATGAACATTATCAAGTCTTGGTAAGGATGGGGGCAATTGGAATTCTCATGCACAGCTGATAGGAGCATAATTAGGTGCAATCACTTTGGAAAACAGTCAATATATATTAAAGCTGCTATATGCTGCCATTTACATAAAGTTCAAAAAGAAACAAAAGCATTAGCAGTTTGAGAGGTCAGGGCAGTTGTTATGCTTGGGACAAAGCAGTTAATGACGGGAAGAAGGTACAAGCTTCTAGGATGCTGATAACGCCCTATTTTCAATCTGAGTACTGGATACTTTGGTGGATTGGCTTTGCAAAATTCAAGTTGCGTATTTATGATTTGTACACTTTTCTATATGTGTTACATGTCAATACAAAGTTTACACCACAAAAAAGTATTACATGTTATAGTAACAAATTCAAACAATAGTGTATTACTTCCCTTTGGGGAACCAATTGTATGTCAAGGAATGGTAAATAATAGCCAAATTGCAGAGTCTGTTGGATAATTGCTTTGTTATTTTAAGTGAAAAATCCTGGTTTGTCAAAAATAATCTTCCCATCTAATAGGTCAGTGCATTTAAAACTGTTCAAAAAGGCTATTGTCTAATAGCCTAACCCTAACCCTAACCCTAACCCTAATACCCCTGTTTGAACATGTAGAGATGGTGTGTTAAGACAACAATGGTTGCTCTGTTTCCAATGCAATATATTGTAAAGAAAGGAAACTTTAACACTGAATGTTCACTTTGTGTGAATTTAGGTTATCTGACACAACCAAACCTTGGAGAAGTATTTCAGTTTTTTGACAAAATGCCTTTCCCAAGTGAAAATAAGCTATGAATTTTGACATTTTCTCAATTATGACTTTATGTACTATTTTGTGTGTTGGGGGCCTTATACTTAGATATGATTTAAAGGTCAACCATAACAACTGTTTTCTGCTACTAATATAAAATTATATTTTTGTATTTGAAGCCCTTGCTTCTAATTAAGCTCCTAGGTTCACCATAACCATTCAGGCTTCTGAACAGTCTGTTGCAGAAGTTACCACATCACAACCTAATGGCTGGAGAATGAGGGGCACAATGGAGGCATTTATGGTTATTTTCATCAGTGCAATGAAAAAGAAATTATTAGTATCTTACTATATAAAATGCACCACAAAGGGGTTGGATATTAACCCTGACTGTGCCCATTTGTATTTATTTTCCCATTTTACTTATAATAGATTCTGAAACCTCCATGAATGACAGCAAAGCAGAACCCCATGTGGCTGCATGCCTCTGTCTCCTACTATTACAATATGCTACAATCTTATAGAGGCTTGTGTAATCAAGATAGGTCAAATAATATTTTCCTATATTTATATAATAATAGGAACTCTAATTTATTAAGCATCTTCTGTGTACCAAGCACTAGGTGAACCATTTATTAGTTTCATTTGAGTGTGGTCTATTGTGTGGGTTAAGATAATATTAACTGCTATAACAGTCAACGCTGGCATCTCAATGGCTTAACACAGTTGACAATTTTTTCTTGTTTATATGAAGTCTAATCTGCGGTAGAAAAGAATCTCTGCTCCACACTATTATTCAGAGACTCAGGTTGACAAATGTTCTACCCTTTTCAACGCATGGATTCCTAGATGGACCTGGTATCAATAGAGCTAGCAGATGGGGGAAAAGAGAGAGAGTGGAGGATCCCACTGAAGGTATTTATGGGCCATGCCTGGTATGGGTGTCATCACTTCTCCCCACACTACTTTGGCCAGAATTTAGTCAGATAACCTTATTTAGCTGTAAGGGAAGCTGAGAAATACAGTCGATCTGTGAGCCCAAGAAGACAGGAAAATGGGTTTAGTTGGTAGCTTGTCTGTCTTTGCCATGTGGATCCTTTAGGGAAAAAAAATGAGGTGTGTGCACATGATTCAGGGGTAACTGTACAAATACAAATTTTAAAATAAAAGAGGGAATGGTTACTATCAAGAAATATATTTAAATGCTTTCTTTAATGCTAGAAGTGTTAAGTACGTCATTTTACTACTTCATGCTATAAGACTATCAATCAATAGTTATTTACTCCAGGAAATAAATCAGAGAAGGAGAATGGAAAAAGAAACCATCTTCTAGAAAAGTTAGAGCCACATATCATTTTAATGTTTATTCAGTAGAAATTTGAAAAATACACATGTTAAACAAATGTCTGCTAAATTCTCTCAGTTGTCTTTCCCCTTGCATGAATTAAATTAACTATTTAAAATCTCCTATGGTTTGAAGGTGATAAAAGTTTAGGATATTTTTCAGGAACATTTAGGAAAAATATGTAAGTATGCACAAAATCATCATTGCTTCTTGGAAAGGCTTTATTCACACAGTCTTAGTATTTAGCTCTTATACGTCCTTATGGAATGGGAGAAAAAAGGTCAAACCTTCATGTTTAATTTAGAGGTTGACTGTTTACGGTTGTTAGGCCAAGGCAACTTTAGGCCCAAGGACATGGGAAATGAGTAGAATTCAAGTTGTGACACGAGAATAAAAAATGGTGTGGATCCATGGAAATTCTGTTCCTGTAGAACATTTGAATTTAATTAAAATGTCAACTCCAGAGCCTCACATCAGACATGTCCACACACAGTGCCACACACATGTCCCACATGAAGACCTCCCCACGTACATACAAAGACACACACGCACATCCTCATGCCACAGGTACCAGGCACACATATACCACACACACACAGACACAGATATCACAACCATGCAAACACATAAATCACACATACAGCAGACACACATAGGTACTTAAGCATACATACCACACACATGCACACGTAGCCACACACACACACACTCACACACATATAAGCATCAGATACACACACACATTTCTATACGCAATCACTTGTTAGCCTAAGATAAATAAATGAAAGGGACTCAGCAGAATTTTCCATCATTTCATTCCTTTCTCTCCACTGTATGCACTGACAAAAATTTGTAATGGATATTTGGACCTGATATTTCCAAACTCTCCACCCATATTGCATATTATATAAAAGCCATGGTAAAAGCGGAGGCCTGAAATTTTCAGTGCATTTTGTAATGAAACAAAAAATGCAAAGAAATATTGTCCTATTTATACCTTAGCCTTTCTGCTTATCTCTCAGGCATATACTATCTCTCATGATATTTCTAGAGTGATTTAGAATTTACATAGTGCTTTCACACAAACAGTTTTATGTAATCCTCACAGTGAGGTATTGAGGTAGGTATGACTACAGGTGAAGAAACTGAGACCTCAGGGAGTTTTAGGGCCTGTCAAAGGGTCATGGCTAGGAAGAAACAGCTCTACGATTCCAAACCAAGTCAAAGGTATTTGCTTTTTCTAAATGACTTTTCCTGTTCATATTTGCCCCCCTTCCCAGGGCTGTGCCATGAATCAATGGATGGCATTTCTGCACTTTGAACTGCTTGAAGGATCAATCCCCTTTAATTTCTGTTTTCAGTTATCACCACAAGTCCTCACTGGCACTAATTGCAGGAAAGCTCAAGTGCATAAACACAGTCATGACATCCTAGTGCCCAATCCCACAGCTGATTCATGGTCATATTGCCCCTCTAGGTTATAGGATGATTGAAGGCCCTCTCTGAGATGCTGATCATATGCAAGGGCATCACCAGCCTTGGAAATGGTTAGTTGTCTACTCTATCAAAGCAACCAGTAGATGAAAGAAACAGATTTCAGGGCTGCAAAAAAATTTTTGCAGGTTATATGACAACTTTTACACTGTTCTCAATAGTGCCTGGCACATTTTGGTACTTAAAATCATTTGTTGTACACATAATGCACATGAAGTTAGATGACACTGCAGAAATTAGAAAATTGATTTCATTCATTTTGCTACTATGGTTTCTCCACAATGGAAGATAAGATCCTTCCTTCCTTCCTTTATCCCTTCCTACCTTCCTTCCTTCCTTTCTTCCTTTCTTTTGCATTGACTAGCTTATTTACCTTATCTTTCAGCAAGGATTTATATGCATGTGTACCTTCATTTAGGTGACTGATTCTAAAAGTTACAAACATCAGTTCTTCTATGTGTAAATCACACCACAGCCAACGACAAAGGTCAGACCATAGCATGGGATGTTTGGAAAAGCATTTCTTCCAGAAATGAATGATCATGCAGTAACTGATAGAAGTTCCTGCTTGACATTCACAGGCTTTCTCTCCACTAATTCTTATCATTTATCAAAATGCCAACATGAAAGTCTACTTCTCCACTTACAAATAATGAAGAATTCCCCAGCCATCACCAAATCAAAAATGAAGAAAACCAATTATCTTGCATTCATTTCCTGAGTTTCTTTGTAAACAGTCCTTTCTACTTTGGGAAGTTGGCCTCCCTTTTGCAATGGCTTTATTTAATAATCTCACTGCAGTGAAGTCACCTAAATTATAATCTTAAGCCAGCCAGTGAAATGATGCTGAGAACGTTCATATTTACAGAGTATACTTAGATCAGGGGATTTCCTTGGCATCTGATTTCTACATCCAAATTTTTGTTTGAACTTTAATATTTTGATAATTCATTTAGGGCAACCATGCTTAGTAAACAGAAATAGTGTAACAATAAAAATATAATGTCCTATAGAATGTGTAAATTTTACTATTTGGTTAACACATACACACGACAACAACAGCAAAAACCCCAGATGTTCTGTTTGGAATGTTAATTTCAAATGACTCTCATGCACTATTTGCAGCTTCCTAATTGAGAATGTAGAGGTAGTAAATGTTCTCAATGATGAATTATAGAAAAATGCTTAAATAATTGTCATAATAGCCATAGGATACTTAAAATGCAAGAAACAGAAGACTGCAATATTTTCTGTAAAATCTGTTTGAATGAGTCTGGAAGGAGAGCAGCTGTCCATGGTACTGATGGCCAGGAACTGACAAGTGTGGAGCTAAGTGGTCAATGAGTTCATGATCAGAGATCAAAATACCACCTGTTCTCAATATGTGCATTTTCCAGAGGGTAAGGATTAGTAATAGACTCAAACCCTGGAGATCTTCATGCTACTTCCCATCGAGCGTTTGACACACACTAGCTCCAATATTTCAAAACCAAGACATAGAGAATGAATAGAATTGGTGAGAGCAAAAAGATGTGCATCTTAGATGCCAAAAGCCAACTGAAAAGTTGTATTTCTACATTTAGTAGTCAGTTACTTCACAGTGAGTACTGTGATTGAAGACAAAAGAGTTTTAGTTTTATTTTACCACTCAGTAACTGTATAATCTTGGGAAATTCATCTATCTCGCTGAATATGTTTCTTTACCTGTAAAATGGGTTAATAATGAGTATCTCTTGTGGTTTACTTTTATTGTCTCTCTCTGCTAACCAAAATGAAAGCCATCTGAGGTAGGGATTTATCTGTTTTGTTCACTAATCTATCCAAGCAGTTAGACTAGTTTTTCAGAACACTGAAGGTGTTCAATAAATATTTGCTGAATAAATGAATCAGGGAGAAGGAATTTCTTCAGTTTGAAGCTAAAAATGCCCTCGGATATCTCTAGATGCTAAGGGAGACATATGGTGAAAAGGCAGCTGGATAAGAAACAAATAGGAAAATAAAACTGAAAAAGATGAGAATTTAAGAGAAATGTTAAGATGGATAAAGCAAAATTGGACAAAACTAACTGGTATCTGAGGTGCTACTAAGGGGAGTGTATTCTAGGAGGTACAGCTCTCTATCCCAGACTATTAATTTTGAGAAGGGGCACTTGTTAAAAAACTGTAATACCTGACACTTAGACTCTGCATTACAACAGGCATTTTGAATCATTTGGAACATTTCTATGACTTTGTCAGGGAGTCATGCTTAGGCACCTGGAGTAAAGACTTATTGAGAATTTGTCTTTCAGAGAAAGAAATATTAATCTGGCATTGAAGGCCCTCTTTTAGCTTGCTATCCCAAAACCTTATCTTCTGGGATTTCTCAGTGTGATCCTGCCCTCTATTTTTCATGCAGTCCAGGACAGCCATGGCTTATTCTTGCCTCTGCACTCTACTCATAATATTTTTCGCTACCAAAAAGAATGGTCTTTTTCTTTTCACCTAATCAAATGCTACACATTTCTGAGGTACACTCAAATATCAGCAACTCTTATGACTATACCTCTAACTATTCCTCACTTCATTAATGTCTTCTATTAATAAGCTTTTATATCATTTAATGCTCTACTATTCACTTTGTCATTTAAACATAAACTATTCCACATTATTTCATTGTTTTCCTTTGCCTAAGTGTGCTATTACCATTTGAAGATGAAGATATTTCTTATATTTCTATTATATACTTCAAAATACCAGGTATATTTCTTTAGTGTATTGTGTGTACCAAATGAATGTCAACTTGAGATAAAGTGATTGCTTGACTCTCTCCTCATGTACACTCACCTAGAAGAACCATGAACTATTAAGTCTTCCTCTACGCAGGGGTTATTTCATGTTCTGGTTAGTTGGGGGCTCAGGGTAGGGTACACGAACAAAAGGCAAGTGGGGGTTTCACTGGTGCATTTGAACATCATAGGTCACAGTTAGGGGATGCAAGAGGCGAACCTGTCATAGGGGTCAGCCTTATCACACTGGTGCACCTGGTCACCTGGGCGGGTGCTCAGAACCTGCTTGTCGGGATGTCAAGGCAGTAGGAACATATGAAGTTGTAAATCTTATACACCACAGGTGAAGAAACTGAAGTTAAGAAATTTGGTCAGGGCCAGACAATTAACCAGTGATGACACCACAATTTGAACTCAGGCAGGCTGACTTCAAAGTCCTCAACTATGAGGCTGGCCCACCTCCCAAGAGATGATACTAGAAGAATAACAGGAAACTTCCTGTGATTGCTGTGCTTTCCAGATAGACTAAGTGGCTCCATCTTATCCACTGTCAGGCAAGAGGCCCACTTCCGCTAAGATGTATCTGAATGAAACACCAATAAAAATGCCAAGAGAGGCCAAAGACATGAAGATGAATGGCATTTACTGATTAGAAGCGAGGAGATTTCTCATTCTCTGGGAAAACCTTTCAGAGCAAAATTCACCGTTCCATCAACGAAAAGGATAGGAGCAGATGAAGACAAAGAAACGGGTGGTAAGGAAAAAAAACAACAGGAAATTAAAAGGCAAGAGAGTGGATTTAGGAGAAAATGTGCTAAAGAGTAAAGGCAGTGACCAAAAACAATGGCAGTGAGGGAATGCGATGAATGTGATGAAGACAAAAGGAAAGAAACAGCAGCTAAAACAGGGCAGTTCTCCAAGACTCCAGCTGTGTCAGACTCTCCTGAGGGTATCACAGAGCTAAAAAGGGTGAGTTCCGGTCAACAGGCAATAGTAACAATCCAGCAGGGCAGCCTAGTAGAATTCTGTGATAAGTTTAGAAATGTTCAGTGTTTGCACTACCCATTATGTGGCACTACCACAGGTGGTTACTGAACACTTGAATTGTGGCCAGTGCAAACGAAGAGGTGAAGTTTTAATTTTATTTAAGTTTAATTAATTTAAATATAAATAACCACATGTGGCTAGTGATTGCTGTATTCCATAGCAAAGTCCTAGGACTTTCAGGTGACAAAAGAACTCTAGGGACTTCTCTGCAAAGCACATTTTAAAAGCCCCCTTACTCCTCACTCTTTCTAAAGACGTCAGTGCCACAGAAAAATACATGAACATTCAAAGCTTAATGCTGAGTAATCAAAAAAAGGCTACAATGTATTTCATTTGGTGAAATACATTTGCTAAGTGTTATGAGCTGAATTATGTACCCCCCCCCCCCATTCATGTGTTGAAACCCTAATCCCCCAGGATGTCAGAATGTGACTGTTTTGGAGACAGACTTTAAAGAGGTGATTAAATTAAATGAGTCTGTTGGGCCTTAATCCAAGCTGACTGGTGTCCTTATAAAAAGAGGAGATTAGGACACAGAGAAAGACACCAGGGATGTGCTCGCACAGAGAAAAGGCCATGTGAGGACCCAGAGGGAACGTGGCCATCTGCAAGCCAAAGAGAGAGGCCTCAGAAGAAACCGAGCCTGCTGACACCTTGATCTTGGACTTCTAGCCTCCAAAACTGTGACAAAATAAATTTCTGTTGTTTAAGCCACCCAGTTTTTGGTATTTTTGTTATGGCGGCCACAGCAAAAGATTACATTTTACATATTACACCAAGGCAGTTAAAAACGAGTGTAATACATTTTTAAAAATTCCATGAGATTTATGTCAAAACTTTTAGGATCTAAAGGTTTAACCTTTGTTTTTTTATACAATCTTATTTCTTTTTTTTTTTTTAAAGGGTAATTATTATTTTTTTTAAATTTATTTTTATTTATATTTATTTTTGGCTGTGTTGGGTCTTCGTTTCTGTGCGAGGGCTTTCTCTAGTTGCGGCGAGCGGGGGCCACTCTTCATCGCGGTGCGTGGGCCTCTCACTGTCGCGGCCCCTCCCGCTGCGGAGCACAGGCTCCAGACGCGCAGGCTCAGCAGTTGTGGCTCACGGGCCCAGTTGCTCCGCGGCATGTGGGATCCTCCCAGACCAGGGCGCGAACCCGTGTCCCCTGCATTGGCAGGCAGATTCTCAACCACTGCGCCACCAGGGAAGCCCTACAATCTTATTTCTTGACCAATCCTTCAAAGCTGAGAATTCACAATCAAAACCAATGCATAAGGCTCAGAATCTTGTAGCGAAACATTCAAAGGAGGAAACAAATTATAAACTACAATTATCCGCTAGAAGTATTTTATATGCTCTTCAATTTAAATTCTAAAAGCTATATTAATGACAGTTAAATGGTAGTTCCCTATGCAGGATGACAAGCTTTAAAATGTGACTCTTCCATGCAAGACTGAAGGGAGATTTCTGGTTGCTGGGCCCTGGTTTGGTGCTATGAAGGTCAGCATTCTCAAGTAGGGGATTTGAATTAGTGTCTGGGTGTGACAAGAGCTGCATAAATTACCTATTGCAATGGCCAGCTCTTTCAATGATCCCTGCTGGCAGATATGGTGAGTGTCGGGAGGAGAAAAGGAATCTCTCTCTCTCTCTCTCTCCACTTTTTCTTGTCAACAAAGTATGTTGTCATGTTTTATTCCATGCTTTTTGTTGAGATGGATGCTGTCTTCATAAATATTTTGGTTTCTGTGATATGCTCCAATTCATCACATGATTGCGAGGCGTGGTCTGACCTGTAACAGTCCTTTGAAACTTGCAGGCATCAAGGCATTATGACAAGACACGCTGTTCTGCTGAACAGAAGCTCCAGAGGCAGGCCTAAAGCTACACCTTTTAACAGAAATTTTCTATCAGTTGGAATAAATGCTGCATATTTGGCAGCAAATATATAAATTCATTTGTAGAGACTCAGAGATCTTAACAAAAAGCTGTTTCCCCCCTTCTAACACATTAACTGATAATACATCTCCAATGACAGGGATTTTTTTCAAGAAAAACCTCATTTGGAATCAATGTTAAAACTGGCTCTTCTCCAAGATGAAATCATGAAGTTGGCAAAATCAGTTTTTCCTGGTCCCCCACGTCTCCTGTGTTATTGTTCACAGTGTGGGATCAGTTCATTTGGGCAGTCCCCCGGTGCTTCGAAACTTCAGTTCCTCTTTCTTGCATTAAGATTTATTTATAAGATATTTTATTCCCTCTAGGCTCTAAGGATTTCTAGTTAATAAACAACTCTTGCTAATATATTAATGGGTTAGGTTGGGCTTTCAACTTTCTAGGCATCATCTCTGTTATCACACTCTTCTGCTAGCAGTGTTGCAGATTAAATAAGAGATATGGATGGAGATCATCTGTCTCCATGGTAGATGCAGGAGGGAGCAATATTCCCTCCCAGATGGAGCTTCTGTTTCCTCTGAAATTTTATTTCTTATAAAGCTTTCTACTCTTCCTACCTTTCTGAAGGCTTTGCTTCAATCAGTAGGTACTTCATTTGGGGAACTGGTCATTGGACATGAAGGCTCCTACTTTGGGGTAGAAAGGGTAACTACACCCATGCTGAAATATGAGCTTTTCAGGCACTATTTTGTAACTCTGGTCTGTCCTTCAGAACCAGTAGAAATATCCGAACCAAATAGACCCGATCTTAATTTTCAGAATGGGAATCAAAAATGTATTGAATAGTGGGGTCATTCAGAACATCTGTATCAATCAGGATAGGCTAAGGTATGTTTCCATAATAAGCAACCCCAAATCCTAATGACTTGTTATAATAAAGCTTATTTGTCTCTTCTATCTATATTCATCACAGATGGGCCAAGAGCTGCACTTCAAATCTTCCCCTCCCAGGATCTAGGCTGAGAAAGCAGCCCTGTATCAAATGTTGCCAACCACCATGCCAGAGGAAAAAGAGAGCTCTGGAAGGTCTCACACCAGCAATTCAATGTTAAGCCCAGAAGTGACATATGTTACTTCTGCTCACAACTCACCAGCCGGAATTAATCACAGGGCGCACCCAGCCACAGGGGCCTCGGAAATGCCATTCCCATTTTCTTGTGTCTGAAAGAGAGAAAAGCGACATATTTGGCCAATAGCATGAATGATGACCACAGTACTTGAAAGGACTCTTTTACCTTGAAAATTTATAAGGACAAAACATGAACTAAAATTAACTAGATGTGTATTGTGAAGATGTGTATAAAGAACTGTATTCATGTTACTAAACAGTTAAGTTAGTCATGAACAAAGGCATAGTAAATTATAAATAACTCTAACAAATAGCGGCCAGAGAAGCGTCTCTTCTCTAGGCCTGGTTTAGATAATCTTATTTTGTTGTCCTACTTTGGTATTCTGGGCTACTCTATGTCAAGCTGTCAGCTTTTGTCAGAGCTGATATATTCGTTACAAAGTGTTCCCAGTTTTTACCTCCAAATGGAAAAACTTTCATTTTTAATGCATAGAAACTTTCAGCCTTAATTATATAGATTTCATTAAGTGAATTTGTGTTGCTATGGTTATTTTCCTTTTCACTTTATACAATAAAAGTCTGTGAGTCATAGGAAATGCAGGGGGTTCCTCAGTATGAATATGTTTTGCAGTGTATCCCCCCATCTGTGAATATCTTCTGCAGAAGAAGTTATAAATACCTCAGACTGAACCAAATGAAATGGCAACTTTTGAGGGTCAAACAGTTGAACATTGTCAATATTGTATGTTTCAACCTAATGAATACCTCCATGGCTTTAAATTAGAAAAATCTTTTCAAGGATGAATATTGCTTCTGGAGTCTTTCCCATTTAGTTATAATCCCTGGTATAAGTCAATAGTGTGGATTTTGAATTCAAATTGTTCTGTCCTTTTGTCAAGATTCTCCTTTTCTTAGTTACAGGGCCTTATGTAGACTCTCTGGCCTTTAGTTGCCTTGTGGCCATAAAAATAATACCAAACTAGAAAAAAATACCAACCTCATGGGGACGTTGTGTGGACAGAATGTGACTGTGTGTGTAACACCTGTAGTACTGTCCCTGGCAGCTATCAAATGCTCCCATACAGTAGTTTTATACATTACTTCTTCTCACTTACAATTCCTGCTGACTGCCACACAACCACGTTAAAAAATGCCTGTCTATAATTCTGCCTAGCTAGAGTTTTCCTGATCATCTTTTCCATGCCCTCTGTGTGTGTATGCAAGTGTACTCTCTCCTACCAGAATGGTCCCCTCCATTCAAGGAAAGTAGATGCACAGACATGCCCTCCTAGGCTTCCTCACAGCCTCGACACCACATTAAGTGCCTCTGAGTTCACCCAGAGGAGGGAAGAACCTAGAAGAGGGACTAAGGAGAAATATAGGGGCTCTTGCATTTTCATGGTAACCCGAGGCTAACCAGGAGAGACTGGGCAAAGACAAATAGAGGTGCAAGGTCCCATCAGAATAAAGTGTAGCCTAATTTTCCATGCTTGTGTTTGCATACTCTTTCTTTCTGATCCCTCTTTTGAAGGTCCTGAGTCAAGAATGAGCTAAAGGAGTTCCTCAACCCCTCTGTTTCTCTTCCATAAGCAACAACTTGCATAGAATGAGTCCATTAATGAGCAGATGAGAGAACCAGTGTGGATTGCTGATCACCAGGAGTATCTAGTATCTGGATATCGCTACTCATTCCTCCCTCCCATCACCAAATACACATTTGGTAAGAATCCAGTGTTCTTACAAATAAAGTTCATTCCTATATATATAGGCATTTAACAAACTGAGAAAGAACTCTAAGAGAATTTGAAATTAATATTAATAGTAAGAAAACATTAGGACAATTTGATTTGCTCTACTTTAAAAGCTGACTTGAGACAATGCACAGAGGTGGTGGAATATCCATTCTAATTTTGTCTATCCTAATGATCTTTGTTCAAAATAAAAACTTGTAGCCACATGATTTGAGATAAATAGGATGTAGCCTCAGGGCCTATTTTTTTTAATTTAATTTAATTTATTTATTTTTATACAGTAGGTTCTTTTTTTTTTTAATACAGCAGGTTCTTATTAGTTATCTATTTTATACATATCAGTGTATATATGTCAATCCCAATCTCCCAAATTTAAGACATTGCATTTCATATTTAGAAACATATAACACACAGAGGTGGAATTATTTTTAAATTCCCAAATCTATCAAGAATATTTACAAATCCTTACATCAATTTATTTTTCATTTAGTTAATTCCTGTCTCAAAGAAGTTATATGTGCTATGTGAATAAGGTCTCAGTCTTTAAAACACCTTCCTGGGATTGGAAAGGGTTTGACCTATAATTCTGTATGGTATCTAAGTCATCTTTCTAACTCTGTTAGAAACAGAGTTAACTAAAAGTCAGTAATCTTACAGCCTCTATCATGAATATTTATGAGAATTTTTCAACATTTCATAAGCATAGAGTGTCATGAAAAATTAACATTCAATAGAAATTGATCAGTGCTATAGAAGTTGATGATAAAATTTGCTTTACACATAAGAACCAGTTGTGTCTTTGCACACTCAGAGTCACTAAGATGCCTCTCTACTACTACTACCTGGGCTGGGCTTCTTGTCTCTGCACTACCAGTCAGGCTGGGGGCCATTCCCAGGGGTGTGTAAGCCCCTGTGTAATCAACACTCCATTGTGTTGTGGTGAAGCCTATCCTCCCATCAGGAAGAGGCTAGTGTGGATATAAATAATTGAATGCTAAACCCTAGAAGCCAGTCCTGGGATAGTAACCCTTCCAGCACAGTGAGCTTCATCATAAGAGAGAGGACATCACAAGCTATATCCTTTTTCAGGATTCCTCCACTGAAGCATGCTGATAGAGTCAGATGGGTCACGGGATCCTCTCTCCTGCTTGTTCAATAAGAGGCATTGTCTCTCTGCCAGTTTCCCTGTGGGAGCCCAATCAATATTAATTGAATGAATGACTGAACTGACATGAAGTATGGGGTGGATGATGCTGAAAGACTTGCCTTGCAATGGTCATATGGCCCTACTGGCACACAAATAATAGAATTTCTGGAGGTTATTACTTTTCCTAGCTGGTGACCAAGACAATGGCTTTGCAACTGACAGTGTTCCTCTATGTGAGAAGATGACAGTATGTTCTCTGCCATTGTTTGTCCTGTTTTGGTGTTGAACAGAGCTACAAAATTGGCTCATTCACACAGCATTTTGGGTAGAAAAGTTAAGAGAATGGCAGGAACATTCTGCCATTTAGTTGTAAACTTTCAAGAACTATCTAAGGATCTGGATTATTAAATAGTGATCTTTTTAGTGACTTGCCTCTATTGTATCTTTCCAAAGCATTCAATTCCATTTTCAAAAGCAACAATTGTACTTACTTTTATATTCATATTTTGTTGTATTGTATATTATTTGTTTTAATTTCTTCATTACAATAACAAGTATAATCGGCATAAATAAATTTGGGAAATGAACATAACTAACTCTTGGTCAATAACAACAGCAGAAACTCAATAGATGAGAACAGATGTGTATAAGCATATTAGCGATTAACTGAAATCACTTCAGAGTGCTCAGTCAGTATGTTTTGCAGAGGGAACAAGATGGTCTATCAATCTAGCTAGTCAGTTGAATAGAGGCGGATTAAGACCGTTTCCCCTGTACTGCTGTCCCAGTGTCCACAGTGGCTCTCACACCTCTTGTATCCACTTGGTATTCCTTTCTAACTCTTTGGTCACTTTGTACCTCTCTGCCTCTTTATCTACAGAGCCTGGTATATAATAATTGCTAAATAAATAAATAATGGATGTTGGCAACCAACTAATTATAAGCTGTCAATTATGATCCTTGGATACTTGATGGTTCTATGATTTCTCTTCCTCACTATTGCCATACTGGAAGCTCTTTGGATTGTTTAGTGCAGCACTATATTAGGAATGTAATTAAAGTTCATCTGTGACATATGGGTGCACTGCTTTTGTGCTTATAACCCTAGGTGACACGGAACTTTTAAGAATTGATGACATTAGAAGTTTCATTTCTCTAGGTTAAATAAGCCAAGTCCTCTAGCTTTTCTTCCTGGGCTTAATTTTCTGTCCTCTCATCATGCTTCTAAAGGCAAACTATGATTTAAGTTATAAAGCCCAGGAACAAATACAACATCTGAAAGAATGCCAGACTAATTCTGAGAATAACTAAAATGACCTCTTTATGCTTATTGACAAGATTGCTCACATATTTCAGTCAGTATTACATTTGTTTGGTTTTATATGTGTTGCTTCAACTGCCATGTTAAACAAATCTAAGTGATGGTGCATTCAATATGCAACTTTATTTTTTAAATGCATTAAGTGGGGTTAATTCTAACCTGCCTGAGGATGGAAACTTGGTCAAGAACCCTGGCTTTGTACTCATTCTAAAGTAATGGACAGCTCTAGAGTCACCTGAAGTCCCCAAATAATATTAATTCAAAAGTTACAACATCCAGTCTGAGATATTATTCAAATCACTAAACTTAATTTAGCATCAAACTGGAAATATTTTCCCCTTCTTTAGCTCGGAGCTGCTTGAGCCTGGAAGCCTGCAATGTAGAGGGAGGGACAGATGGAATTTTCTCCATTTTTCCACACATTGGGCTTCTCCTTCCCTCATTCTCACTTACTAGCCAATTCCTGACCCTTCTATGGGGAGAAGTAGGGAGGAAGCTGAGTGGTGAATAGAAAAGGTCTTATTCACATTGTTACTGTTGTAAGCTTCATGTTCTCTGAGCCTGGCTGATGAGAAAAGCCAACTCTTTGTGCCAGAAGATGTTTTCATGGTCTCTTCAGAGGTTCCCTGATCGACCTCTCTGATGGCATTTTTTATCACGTGGTGGTTGCAGCTCTTTACCAGGCTGTAGTTGCAACTACTCTTTTTTTTTTTTTTAATAAATTTATTTATCTATTTTTGGCTGCATTGGGTCTTCGTTGCTGCACATGGACTTTTTCTAGTTGCAGCGAGTGGAGGCTACTCTTCGTTGTGATGCCTGGGCTTCTCATTGCAGTGGCTTCTCTTGCTGCGGAGCATGGGCTCTAGGCACACGGGCATCATTAGTTGTGGTGCGTATGCTCAGTAGTTGTGGCTCACGGGTTCTAGAGCGCAGGCTCAGTAGTTGTGGTGCATGGGCTCAGTTGCTCCACGGCATGTGAGATCTTCCAGGACCAGGGCTCGAACCCGTGTCCCCTGCATTGGCAGGTGGATTCTTAACCACTGTGCCACTAGGGAAGTCCAGTTCCCACTACTCTTACAGCCCCTAAGAATTCTGAATTCACCTCCAGTTTGTTACTGGGAATATCCCTCTGTGTGGCCCTTTTGGACAGGACATAAGATGACCCCACATTAATTCTGTCTCCTATATGACTCATATATGATCCACAGGAAACACTCACACATCTGTTGGCTCAGAAAACTCTGGAAGTTCAGGCTGCTCCTGATGTTGACACCGGGATACCTTAACTTTCTCAGACATTAGTCTTTGTGTATCCCACCTCCATACACATTTCAAAATTCTCCAAGTCATTCCATAAGAGCCTTTTCCACAAAGCTTGAGATGATGGGGCTAGAACTCAATCCCTCCTGTAGGGAACAGAGTGGCAACAGCTCTCTCAAAGAAATGTCATCACCAAATTTTCTCCCCTTTTCATGTACTTTCTCTATTTATGTCTCTCACTTGGTTGAGGGTTCTGTAAGTCATAGTAGTTCTTTATAATTTCCTTTGTAAATTCTGCAGATGCGAGTTTGTTTCACACTCACTCTGGTTTTCTATTGGCACTTTACTCAAAACTGAGACAGAAGGAGTCCCATCCTAACATCCTGTTAAATAATCATTGCTCTACTATGCTCCTGGTTCAGATCAAAGCTGATTAACACCTATAAACAAATGAAGAAATGGAGGCAAAAAAGTGCATAAGAAATATATGACCAGTCAAAGGACTTCCAGAATCTAAACAGTCCTCTAATAGTCAATTTTATTTGATTCATACAATATTCCTCCTATAAAAATCCCACCAGTCTTTGAATGATCACTGAAACTGGCATAGACGAAGTATTAGTTGTTGTTACAAATGCAAAATGTAGCTCCAAAGAGAGTCACACTAAAGGTTAGAGGTGACCCTTGGTCAGAGATTCTTGTGCCCTCAAGTGCTGGAATCACCTTCTGGGTGGTTACACTCTTCTTGGCTTGATTCCTCACCCAGAAACCTGGGAATCCTTTCTTCACCAGGAAGCCCAACAGTTTGGCACATCAATTCTCTCCTTTTCCTCTGGAATTACACCCAGAAACTTACACATAAGTATGTTGGTACAAGGTAAGAAAAGAGCCTTATTAAGAGAAAGGAAAAGCAATGCAAATCAAATATTCAGCCATAGAAAGATCACAGCTGTCCCCAATCCTACAATATTCAAAACAGAATTCCCCAAATGTCATTTTCAATTTTTGGATAAAGGAACTTTTCCTACTGGGACCTCCTGTCACCTCTGCTGTGCTCTGTTGGCATGAGCTGCTGCCATGTGCTGGGTTATTTGCTTCCTGTTGGCAAAATTGTTCCCACATGGTCTACCCCTGCCCCCACACATGTGCCCCTATAAGGATGCTCTGGCCCACTCACCTTCCTCTTCTGGAGCCTGATCTCATGCTGAACTAATTATTGGCCTGCTCCTCTGGATCCAGTGACCTTTATTGTGCACCTGTTCTGGGGAAGGCATTGACCTAGACAGGAGTCTTCTGGTTGCAAATGATAGAATGTCAATTTGAACTAGCTAGGTATGAGGGTGAATTTACTGGCCCAGGATCCAGGTTAGGTAGGGGTATAACTAATGACACAGGAGCCAGGGACCTGTTCCACCAGGACTCCATCCCTCTGCCCCTTATCCCTGTCTCTCAGGCTTCATTCCCTTCATCAGCACACTTTCTTCTTCCATGTACTGGGAGATAGAGTTGGTGCCAGGATCACACCCTCACAGATTTCCAGAGAAGAAGAGCCCCCTCCTCTCTCAGTTCTAGGGGTGAACAGAAAGATCTGGACAAGAATTTTGGCCCACAAGGCAAGAGCTCATCTCCTGGGCCAATCACTGAGGCCTGGGAGACAGGATCAGGGCAGCTCCTGCTGTGAGAAAGGGAGAAGATGTGGGGTCGTGCTTTCAGGACGATGGAGATGAGCCAGGTGCTTCAAACAACAGAGGTCTACCAAAGGAACGATGCCAGCATGACATTAATGAGAGGGAAACCTAACATTCTACTGACTTTGGCAGTAATTACAAGCAACACTTGTTTACCAAACTTCTGCTTTTACACCAGAGAAAGAACTAAGAGAAAAGAACTAAGAGAAAGAACTCTTCCCTTGAGGCCATCTGTCACCTGGATAGTAGGGGGCAATGTCCAAAGGAAAGAAAAATTGTATCATTCTCTTACTAAATCTGGAGTTGGTTCTGCTCACCCATCTACTCACACCAAGTTGGGGTGAAGGAAAGTACAGCGCTTATTGCAGGTGCCAAACGCAAGGAGGATGGGCAGCTCATGCTCAAAAGACCCAAACTCCCTGATGACTTTCAGGGAAGGCTTTTTAAAGGGAGTGTGAGAGAGGGGACTGTAAGTGTGCGTGATCAGCGCACACAATTCAGATTGATTGGCATCAAGGTGAAGTTTCGAGCATCACCAGTCTTCTGGTTTCACCTGGTCTGGGGTCTACATGTTTGCAGTCAGCAGTTTTCATCTGGTGGGGGTCTGCTTCCTATAAAAATAACTTAGGAATGTGTGTGAGACTTTTATCTATAAGTTTCAGGGAACTGGGAGCTAGGTGAATCTGCAATGTGGCTGGTTTATTGTCTAAATTGTTACCAGTTTCCCAGCCCAATAGCTATTCTTTGTTTCCATATCTTCACATTTCCTGATCATTCACTCTTGAGCCAGCCTTTTGAGATTCAGGGGAGACCTGGGGGACTAAAGCAAAAGCCTTTTACTTCAAGGGACAGGGACACAGGAGCTTGTATACAGTTTCAATTCATAACTCCTCATGTCTTCACTTGGAAAGAGTGAGGAAAGTTAGGTAAAGAGTTATAGTTCAACTCAAAGCATTTCTGGGATCTCAGTATTCTGCTAATACTCAATTTTATTTGATTTATCATATGTACACTCTATAAAAATCCTGCTAACCTTGGAAGAGTCCTTGAAAATGGCATAGAGAAAAAACTAGTTGTTGACAGAAATTCAAAATATAGATTTTCATGAAGCTATGTTAAATATTAGATGTGGCTCTGTGTCAGGGATACTCTGCTACATTAGTTCTCATGTCTTCTATGTGGAGAGTTTAGATCTTGCTTTGGTCCTGGACTCTGGCCACCCCCTTCTCTGGCATCAGGACAAGTGGGGGCTCCCCTAAGAGCACAGTCTAGTTTAATCAGAGGGTTCCAAGCCTCTGATGTGTGTACCTTGATGGGCTTGTGACATATTGTATAATTGAAGCAAATTATATTAATAGAATTCTAATTGTATCTAATTTCATGTTTACAATTTAAAAAATTAAACATGATTTCCCTAGGAAAGATGTCATTTTTATTATCAGTTGTAAATTACACAATTAATGCATTCAACTGTTTCCTCCTGGAATTCATTTTCTTCTTCGTGAGGTATATCCTCTAGTAATTCTTATGAAAAGATTTATGAGGAATATGCTTTCTGAGGACACGTCTGAAAATGTTTTACTCTGCCCTCATATTTGAGTGACAGTTTCATTGTATATAAAGGTAGAGACTCAAGGCTACTTCCCCTCAGCTCTTTGAAGATGTTCCAATACTATGTCCAATGACATTGCTGCTGAGTATGGTGTCAATATGATTCTAATTTTTTGGTAGATATTCTGAGTTTTTCTCTGTGCTAGCTTTTAGGATTTTCATTTAGACTTGACATAACTTTGAAATGTCTAGAGTTGGGTTTTGACAGCATTGTTGCTACTGTTGTTATTTTTTTTTCCCTGGTAGGCCCTTTCAATTTAAGACTTAAGTCTTTCTTCAGGTCTAGAAATTTTTTGGCTTTTATGTCGCTAAATATTGTTTCCTTGCATTCTCCATATCCTCTCAATTTGGACTCCCTAATGGATTGATGTTGATTTCCAGACCTGTTCTTCATGTTTGTTGGTTTGTTTTTAACTTTTCTTTTGTGCTTTTTTTCCCCCATTTTTGATACATTCTGGGATAATTTCTTGGTGCAGTCTTTCAGATCACTAATTTGTTCTTCAACTGTGTTTATTCTGTTATTCAGCCCACTTTTGAGATTTTTTTATTTCAAAAGGTTTATTTATTGTGTTTCCATAATATCTAATTGGTTCTTTTTCATAATCATTCATCCTAGTTTTTTGAATGCAATATTTTTCCTTATTTTCCAGATGATGTAAAAATAAGCTTATGTTACAGTCCTACACTACTTCCACAGGGTAAATTCTTTCATATGTCTAGTTTCTAGTTTTTTTTAGAAAAGGCACCATTTTAAAGTGTTTGTGTTCCTCGAACTTTGAGAATATTTGCATCTTTCTTATGAATTTTTTTATTGGTAGCTGAGCTTCTTTATTGAACTTTCTAACTCTCTTTGCACAGCCCGGTGAGAGAGAGGCTTGCTTTATTTTCAGTGAGAGTGATGGAGGAATGAGCCAGGGCACTAGGTGAGTAGAGACATACCTGATTCCTCTGGGATGCTGTAGACGCTTGGGAGAACTGCCTTGTCACTCTATCCCCAGCTTCTATTGCTCCTGGGTGAAGACAGATATGCCGTGTGTGTGTGTGTGTGCGTGCGCACGTGCGCATGTAGGGGGTCAATGTGTATGGCTGCTGCCACGGTGGTACCCTTGCTAATTGCCCTGGGTCTCCTTCCTGTCCTCTACCTCTAACCACTTCTAGCAATGGAGTTCCTTTGCTACTCCTATACATGTTCTGAGAAGTGATTTTCCAATTTCTTCTTAAACCATGTGTTTTCCACTTTTCAAGTTTTCATTGGTTCCTCATCAAGTAAAATTCCTCAATTTTTATGTATTTTTAATCATTTTTATGGATTTTACATGGGAGCAGTATTTACTCATTCTACCTTCGGCCATTTTGAAATCAGAACTATATTCTGTTTTTTTTAAGTAACAATTTCTTGAGCCAACTATGTATCAAACACAGCTAGTCATGAGGCTTACAGTAGTGCCCCAAAAGGCTCTTTGCCTCTCCTCATAAAACTTATTTTTCTGACACTTTAGTGCAAAAATCGAATCTAAAGGCAAAAAAAGAAAAATGTTTGAGTTTAGGGAACATTTAGTAATCAGCTCAAAAGGTCAGATCAATTATATCAAGCCAAGTAAGGTGTCAAGAAAATAGACAAGACATGAGATATGGGCAAGAAAAATGCTCTCTGGTCCTCCAGTGTTTTGTAATTCTATGTGTATAGAGTGACCATGTGTCCCAATTTGCCTGAGATGGTCCAGTTTATGCCAGTTGCTCTGGTGTAACCGTTAACAGCATCCCTTTCACTCTCAAAGGTGTCCTGGTTTGTACGATAAATCATATGCTCACCTTATTAAGATATTCTGTGAAGAAAATCAACAAATGAATATCTCTTGTTGGTGATAATATTTGGAGCAATTGTGGGTGTAGAGAGCAGGAGCAGCCAGTCACCATTCATTCATTCATTTCTTCACTCATTCAACAAAGTTCACTGAGGTTCTACCACGTGCCAGGCACTGTGCTAAGTGCTGCTTATACAGTAATGAGTAGCACAGATACACTCATGGACCTTTCCCTGAATAACGATTAGCACAAACTAAACATACGTTATATGATCTCTCAATATTTTTTCCTAGTTCAAGAACTTGATAAAACATTGTAAACTCCCTGCTTACTCAATCATACTCTGACAGCTAAGTATTAAGTAAGCACATCAAAAGCACACCCTTGTTTGAAAGGAAAGATGAAATACTTGTCTACCCAACAAGAACAAAGCAGGGGGCTGTGCAGTTCATAATGGATTTGAAGTCACTTGATGGCCAGTTTGGATAATTAAGCAAACAAAACACACCACTGGAAAAATTGTCTAGATGAATGATTAGCATGGTTTTGAATTCAAAGGATAATTTCACCACCCCCTTCTTCACTTCGGCACCGAGATAACGTATATAACAGATCGATGACCCGCAATTTTCTGCTCATTATACTCAATCCCTCCTCATCAAATTCCCCACTCCCTGCACAAAAGCAAAAGCAAAAAGCAAGTTGCAACCTGCAGCCACTATTACTCTTTTATTTTTTTAAATGCAATTCCTTTGAAGAGTTTGAATATCGAGTATTCCTTTTGTTATTTCATTTAGACAAAATTTTGCAAGGAATTTTCCTCTCATTTCCTAGAGATCAGTGTTCCTAGAAAGGCTCTCATTGTAAGCCCCAGGGGAACTTCGAAAATGTCAGGAGCTTCTTAAATGGTGTGAAACCCACTTACAGCTTATTTCTTATAAGCTTTGATGTGGAAATAGCAGAATGCTTATTTTTTAAAAAAATCCAGTGGCAATAGGAATGCACTGTTTGTGATATTATCCATAGTCAATTAACTCCTGGGGAGAGGATGGTGAGGAAGCCTCCGAAGGCTGGGGGTCCATCCCTTGTGGTGATTTTTTTCCTCTATGGATTACAGCCCTGGTCTTGGTCCCAGATTTTGCACAGATGTGACTACAAAGGAGAAGGACAGGTGAGTGGAGAAGACTCAATGCAAATCTATCTTTATTTCTAGAAAAAGAACTCAAAATCAATGGTGGCCAAAAAGACTATCAAACGAAATGTAAAAGTCTTGGTAATATCTATATGTAGATATTAAATAAAGCACATGTGCTCAGGTGTTTGCACCCATAATTATTAAATCCTAAGCTTCTTTCTCTTTAAACCAGCTTCTCTTCCCTTATCACTTTTTTTAGTTAATGGTATCGTGATTTACTCTTAGTCACCAAAGCAGAAAACTAGTCAATCACAAGTCTTCCCTCACCCTCCATAGCCAGTCTTCTTCAGATCTTTCAAATCTAACCCCTCCAGGTCTCTATCTCCCTTTCTCCCGTTGCCCTGCACCTGCCTTACCTAGCACAGTGGCATCTTTCGGGCCATGGTGACAGTTTTCCTTAAGATCTCCCAGCTTCACTTTAAGCCTCTTCTGCTACAGGGATATTCTTAAAATTCTAGTCTGATTCTGTTTCTCTCTTTGCTTAGAAATCTTCAGCGGTACCCTTAGCATGGAAAATAACAATCTAGACCCAAGCACCCTTCCCAGCCTCATGCCTGCCTGTCTCTGGGCCTGCCCCATACCCAGGGCATACTGGAGTATCTGCGTCTCAGACACATTGACTCCTTTAAGGTCTCCATGGCTTTGTATACTTTCTTATAAATCCAGAAAATACTTTTGCCACTTCTCTACCTAGCAAACTCCTATGCATCTGTCATGGCCCTGCCCAGTCAACCCTCTTCTACAAAGTCATCACTGAGTTTCTGTGGCAGAGTTCATCACTTGCTTTTTTGCATCCATAACTCTTATAGTTAATTCCATTACAGCATGCATTACACACTACCATAATTATTTGTCTTTTCCAGAAGACAGTGGGAATCATACTCTTTTTTATTTTACCAACCCCTTGCAGTGTTTGGCAAATGGTGTGCTCCTTAAATATTCATTGAATAAATTATTAAACATTTCTTTGCTAAATAATACAATTCATGAGAATTAATAAAACTTTTGTCTATAAACTATTGCAAGGAGATATCTTTATTTTGTGTATTTCTGCCATGCTGGAATATGTGTGTATGTGTGCAGATGATTTGTGTGAGTTGCCCCACTGCCTCATGGCATTGAATAACAGAGCAGTCAGGATGCTCTGATAATGCCTGCAGAGCCAGGACACGTTCTTTTCTAGAATGAGGGTGACCAGAGCATCGGAGCTAGGGCAGAGCAGAGCCCCTCACCAAGGCCTACTCAAGTCAAGGTCAGGGTGTCCTAGGAGGTGACAGCACTACTCCTGGTGACCTGCAGGTGTTTGACCCGCCTATTCAGAGGAACTTGAGAAAAAGCCAATTCAGTAACATCTGGAAATGTTGCCTCTGGAAAGAGCTGCCCCCTGCTGAAGGAACTGTCAGGGAGTCACACATTTCCCAGAGGGGATTATGATCTCCAGAGTGGATCCCATGGCCCGCATGTGAAGGTTGCCCCAGCTGCTCCCCATCCTGCCCACACCCCTGGCCAAAGGCACCAGCAACCTTGTCAGCCTGAGTTCCTCCAACAAACCCAGCTGGCTGGAGTCTGGCCTCATGGACCCTTAAGAGTTCTTTGCCACACACTTTTCCACCACTCTGGGCAGATCTGTGAGTCCTAGATAACAAAAAAGTGGTTGAAGATACTGCTTCCTCTAGGTTTGACTTTGAATGCCTTCAAATTTAGAGAGAGATTTGCCAAGCAAATTACCTCTTGGCAAGTAGTGTTGTACTTGCCAAGAAAACTAAGTATTTCAGTGGCATCTCAAAGCACTTAGAAAAAAATTCAAATTCCTTCTCATGATGTATAAAGGTCTGCAGGGTCTGCCTTCTTCTTATTTCTCCAAGGTCAATTTAGGCCACTCTCCACCCTCTGCTTTTGCTGTTCTCTGAGTCTGGAACATTCTTATCCCTGTCTGCACCTACCTGATGCATCCTTAACATTTTTTTGGTCTTGCTTAAATGTTATCTCCTCAGAGAAGTTGTCCTTGACTCTGTACTATAAAGCTTTGTCCTTTTCTTTCTTGCTTTTATTTATCCTGTTTATTACCACAGCCTACAATTCTCTTGTTACCCCATTTTCGTTTGTAAGCACCCATCCCTCCCACTGGGATTCAGGCTGCGTGAGGGTTGGAACGTGTCGTTCATGTTCACCCACAACACCCGGTGCCTGGCACACATTCTGGCTCAGGATTTCACATAGAGGTTAAATGTTTTTTTTTTTTATTATTGCAGAAACAAAGTCCATTTGGAGTGACAAAAAATGGTCTAAAATTAGATTCTGGTGATGGATGCATGACTCTGTGAATACACTAAAAACCAATGAGTTGTACACTTTACATGGGTGAATTGTATGGTATGTAACTTATATCTCAATAGAGCTATTTTTAAAAATTAACTTACTTTACCTTATTAAGACTTAGTTTCCATATTTGCAAAAATGATGATAATACCCAAGAGAGAAAAGAAGGCTGATTAATTTTCATAAGTTTCTGTTTGTTTTACCAAAATCATTTTTGAGACCCCATCCTCAGCTGTCAAAACTCTCACTTAGGAACCCCTAGAAATCACCTTGACCCTCAAATGTCAAAACAAATACCACACTGACTTTGTTCTAGTGGTAACAGGTTACTGCCAATCTACTGAAGAAGAACTTATAAGAAAGAAAGGAAAGCAAAGAAAAAGAAAGGAAGACAGAAAAGAAGGAAAAGAACAAGAAAAGGTACGGCTAGAAATGGAATGTTTCCCCCCAAAATTCATATGTTGAAAACTAACCCCTAATGTGATGGTATTTGGAGGTGGGGACTTTGGGAGGTGATAGGTCATGAGATTGGAGCTCTCATGAATGGAATTAGTGCCCTTATAAAAGAGACCCTGGAGAGTTCCATCATCCCTTCTGCCATGTAAGGATGCAGCGAGAAGACAGGCCATTTATGAACTAGGAAGCAGGCTCCCTTAGACACCAAATCTGCTGGCCCCTTGACCTTGGACTTCTCAGCCTCCAGAAGTATGAGAAATGTTTCTGTTGTTTATAAGCTACCCAATCTATGTTTTGTTATAGCAGCTCAAACAGACTAAGACAAGTACGCTCTAACCATAGAGTTATAGCAGATCACTAGAACCTTACCACTACTTGCAAAATTACAAAGACAAATGGATCTACTTCTTTTCCTTCAAATTTCTTTCCTTCAAATTCATGTTTGTTTGCTTGTTGTCCAAGGTTGGATTCCCCCAGAAGTGGAGCCTGAGGCAAGGATTCAAGTGCAGCCTGTTTGTTTGGGAGGTGATCTCAGGGAGCAAGAGTGGGGCAGTGGGGAAATGAGACAGGGATGAGGGTGGAAGGAAGCCAGCACAAAGGAGTGAGAGGGGACTGCTGGGGTGTATGGGGCTCAGTCCTTCAGGGTACAACACACCTCAGTGATGTCCCAGAGAGATGGATTTTCTCTACCATCTCCCAGCTGACATTGTTTGAGGGATGCTCCCATGGGCACTTGTTCCCCAACACTTGGCCTGCCCTGCCTGGGCCAAGCACACTCCTGTGGCCAAGAGTTGCAGATACTTGTAGGAATAAGACCACGGAGCTATGGTCAGACACGGATGGGGTCTTCTGCATTCCACATGTAATCTCCCAGGCACACACCAGCACAGAGGCAGCATTCAGAATCACTGTCGACCTTCCATGGTATTTGGTGTCATCAATGGGAAGGCAGACCTGTGCTAAGTTTCCCTAGACTCTTCTTGTTCCTCTTCTTCGTAAACCCCTCCTGAAAGCCAAGGCAAATTAGACTCGTGAGGACCTCATTCTCACAGAAGACATTGTTAGTAGTCAAGACGAGCTCTGGATTCCACAGTGGAAGTTGCAGCTCTGCACAAGATGTATGTGGAAATCTGAGCACTCTGGTTTAATCAACTCTGAGACACATCCTGCTGTCTTCTCTGCTTTAATGTTTACTACAACCCCAGGTCGATTCCATGTTTCCTTACCCTATGAAGCCCACACCTCCTCAGCACCTTTTATTCTGCTCTTTATATGTGGTAGCAAGCTGCAGTTTTCTTGAGGACTTTGTAAAACCGTGATAACTCTTTAGAAAGATCAGAAAAGATAAGTGACTTACAAATATGTACGTAACTTTTAGAGACTCTCTTTTTGCACCTGTTACTTTAAAATTGAGAGTTAAAGCTATGTTAGACATGGCAGTTAAAATGACCTGGTGATATACTATTGCCTTGAAGATTCCTCTCATAACATTAATGCTGCAAATGTCAACTTCTGTACACCCAGAATTCCCTTTAGCTTTGCTCTGTTTTGATCTTTGTAAGTTATTTTAAAGATTACATGTACTTTCCTTTTGCTGTGTTAAGTGTGTTGGAATGACTTTTGGTCAAATGTAATAAAATTCTACCCGATTGTAGCTTACTTATCTTGCTTCTCTTCTCTGTCTCACACTTTCTGCCTACTCTACAGAAGGTGCCACTAAGGCGATCTGTGCCTTGATAGCTCCATCCGTGCTTGTTTGGGAAGTGCCCTTGAGTCTCAGCTGGAACCCACGTGGGAGGCTGAAGGAGGAAACTCTGATATCACTTCAGCCCACAACTCAGGGTGGAGTGAACTGGCCCCATCTTCCCCAGCAATGACAGGGACCTCACCAATGCTCCTCAGCCCTGGAAGATAGGATGCCTTACACTTTTTAGTTTCACATGGTATTTGTCCTTTCTTTGACCTCATTAATCTCATTGATGCCAGGGTGGAAAAGTCTCTTATGTCCCAACTACATGAGGTCATCACATCAGCGTGTCTCAAATCTTCCTGCCCGGCCTTTGTTCATGCCTAGCTCTGCCACAAGTGGCCTACTCTGTCTTACTTGTTCTCAATTTTCTCCATTCATTTAACAAACACTGACTGATGGTTGTCATAGGCCAGCACGTTGCTAGTGAAGGTGAAATGGACATATGACCTCATGGAGCTTAAGTCTAGTTAGAGGAGGGAGACAATGAAAATACAAGGCATAAGGAGGTAAATGTACAGTTAGAAATTGAGAAAATTATTATAAAGTATTTTTAGGGTGTCATTGGAAGCTCTATCTGTGGAGGAACAACAGAAGAGAGTAGGAGACAGCCCGGAACAGGGAAAGAGAATAGCAGGTTACCTAAATACACAGGCCCTATAGTCAACTAGCACGGATCCAAATTCTAGTTACTACTCTCTACATGTGTGACTTAAGTAAGTTACTTGACCTCTCTAATCCTTAATTTTCTCCTCTGTAAAATGGAGGTGATAACACCATCTATTCCTAATGATACTGAGATTGAACTAATTTATATAAAACTCCTGGCACAAAGAACGTGCTCAGTAAATATTAGCTACTAATGAGTATTATTATTAAGCTGAGACTTGATGGCCAAGTAAGGGTGAACCAGGCTAAGAGTTTGGGGGAAAAGCATTCCAAGAAGAAGGAACAGTATGTACAAAGGCAATAGAGCTTGTTGTAGGATCTAAGAAAAGGCGTGGCTGAAATTGCATGAGTGAGGGGAAGTCTGCTACGGAACTGGGGAGGGAGATAACCCTCCAGTGGCTGTGGGCTTTCCTGCAATGCTCAGTTGCACGAGTGTTAGTCCAGAGAAGGCAGATGTTGGGTTCATCCAGGATTGCTTTTTTTCCCCTAGGGAATGTGAAGGAGGGAGAGAGGGCAAGAATGTTGAGGGTATTTGTAACAGAATAGTTCTAATAGATCTATTAGAATAGATCATGGAATCTAAGCTAGATAAGAAAGAATAAAAGAGGGCTGGAACTAACGAACAGAAAAATATAGAAGAGAGATGGAATTAATGGTATCCATAGAAAAATTGTTTCAAAGAAACACTTGAGTAATTGAGCTAAAAACACAGGAGGAGGATACAGTAGGAAAACAGGGTCTCTAGGGTCATTGTAAGGTAGTCTAACCTCTGGGGGGGGGGGGTGGATAAAATCCAGGGTGTGATTGTGGGATCATATGGCATAGTGATGGTCAAGGTAACTGGTGGGGAGGAGGTCAAAGAACAAAGGGGCCAGGTAGTGAATGAATTATCCATATACAACCCTGCTACTAGTCAATATGGTGACTTTGTGCAAATTAGAAAATGTCACCTCTTCCTTAAGATACTTTACCATCATCTGCCAAAATTGTCAAAGTAACTAAGATAATCAATGTTAGAGATGTTGAAGGACACCATCCCCTGGACTTGTGAAAGTCTAGGCAGCAGCCCTGTTTGTGTTGAATCCAGGAAGAATAATAGGAAGTCAGGGTGAAGAGGAAAATATTCCAGGAACCAATATTGGCAGTGATTAAAAGACAGTGACCAGAGGCTGTTATTTGACAGCAACGAAGATGGGGGTAAGGTGGAAAATACAATGGCATGAGCGTCAGAGGAACAGAGCTCTTACAAGATGGAGAAATACTAATGGTGTAGAAGCAAGAATGGGATGCAAGAAGAAGACGCCAACCCCATCTCCTCACACAGATTTATTTGGCATCTGGAAAACAAGCAGACTCCGTATGAAAGGACTGTGGGAGATGATAAGGTCTCTTCCTTTTCTAAGATTTAACTCAAATATTTTCTCCTCCATGGAGTATATCCTGATTTTCCCACCTGGAAATAATTCGTTTCTTCCCTGACATCTCTAGCAATGAATTTGTTCATCTTTTATCTTCAGATCATTTTCTATTTGAACTGTAAGTCATTTCTGTAGGTTCTTATCTACACTTGCAGAATATTTGCTCCTTGAGAGTGGAACTCTGGCTAATATATCTTTGTATCTGCTGTTAATACTGTCTCTTCATTTATCTAGTTGTGGTAGGGACATAATAAATATTGAATCAATGAATGAATATTACTTTTTGTTCCCAAATCTTAGTGGAAAGAATCGGTCATGTTATGAACTAGCTTTATCTATATTGTATTTACAGTAACTGTAAATGTGAACTTTAAGTTTTGCAATCTGAGGTCACAGTGCCATATGAATTGTATTTAATGGTAATGTCTTTGTCTCTCCTTAGTATACCTTAGCATAACAGAGTTAGCACTTCTACTGTAGTTTTTGAGTGGCACTAACAATTCCATGTTGTTAATGATAATAAATTTATTAGAAAGAATGATCTTTTATAGCTTGCATTTTTACTGAATAAAATTAAAATCTCATGTTGTTATTTAAAACAGTTACTATGAGTGACAATCATACTGTGAATCCACAGTTTTCCTGTAATTTAGTTTTAAAAATATTTGTACTGTTTTGAGTTAGAAATCTCATATGAGACTCTTTCTTTATTAATTCAATCATATATTTTAAGTTCATACTAATATGCCTCAGCCCAGTATAACACATAGAAACTGTGAGGTCACCTCTGTTTTGAGGACAGTAGAATAAATAAACATTTTGGGAGAAATGGAATAGATAACTTAATTGCTTTAATGCCTAATACTGATGTTAGTTCCTTATTTGATTATGAAGAGTATATTTTTAGCCTGAACATTAAATGAAAGATCGTTTAAAAGTTTCTCCTTTGGTTTCTTAAGAGATATCATCTTGTTCTTAAAATTAAAAGAAAAAAAAAAATCCCTTCTAAGTCTTTTCAACAAATGGTGCTGGAACAACTGGATCTCTACATGCAAAATGAATGAATCTAGACACAGACGTTACACCCTTCACAAAAATTAACTCAAAAGTGATCACAGACCTAAATGCAAAATGCAAAACTACAAAACTCCTGGAACGTAATATAGGAGAAAATCTAGATGACCTTGGGTATGGAGATAACCTTTTAGATATAACACCAAAGGCACAATCTATGAATGAAACAATTTATAAACTGGGCTTCATTAAAATGTAAACTTCTGCTATGAGAAAAATCCTGTCAAGAGCATAAGAAGACAAGCCACAGAGTGGGAAAAAAATATTTGCAGAAGACATATCTGATAAAGGACTGTTATCCAAAATATACAAAGAACTCTAAAACTCAACAATAAGAAAATGAACAACTTGATTTTAAAAATTGGCAAAAGATTGAATAGACACCTCACCAAAGAAGATATACAGATGGTAAATAAGGATATGAAAAGATGCTCCACATCATATGTCATTAGGAAACTACAATCTTAAACAACAACGAGATGCCACTACGTACCTATGAGAACGGCCAAAACCCATTAACACTGAGAACACCAAATGCTGACAAGGATGTGGAACAACAGGAACTCTTCATTCAGTGCTGGTGAGAAAGCAATATGGTATAGCTACTTTGGAAGACAGTTTGGCAGTTCCTTACAAAACTACGCATACCTTATGATCCAGCAATTGCACTCCTTGATATTTACTCAAATGAATCAAAAACTTATGTCCGCACACAAACCTGCTCATGGATGTTTATAGCAGTTTTATTTATAATTGGCCAAACTTGGAAAGCACCAAGATGTCCTTCAGTAGGTGGATAAGTAAACTGTGTTACATCCAGACAATGGAGTATTATTCAATTCTAAAAAGAAATTAGCTGTCAAGCCATGAAAAGACGTGGAGGAAACTTAAATGCATATTACTAAGTGAAAGAAACCCATCTGCAAAGGCTACATACTGTGTGGCTCTGACTATACGACATTCTGGAAAAGGCAAAACTATGGAGACAGTGGAAGAATCAGTGGTTGCCAGAGGTTAGAGGAGGGAGGACTGAAAAGGCAGAGCACAGAGGATATTTTAGGGCAGTGAAACCATTCTGTTTGATACAATAATGGTGAATACGTGTCATTATACATTTGTGCAAACCCATAGAATGTACAACACCAAGAGTGAACCCTAGTGTAAACTATGGACTTTGGGTGATAATGATGTACGTTCACTGATTGTAGTAAGTGTACCACGTGGTACAGAACGCGGGGGAGCTGTGCACGTGTAAGGCAAGTATACGGGATGTCTCCTTACCTTCTTCTCAATTTCGTGGTGAGCCTACTACTGCTCTAAAAAATAAAGTCTATTAAAAACAAATAAACCCTAGTCTTCAAAATCAAGATTATTTTCCTAGCACAGTATTTCTGGCCCTTTTTGATCTGACTTTCCTCTCTCTTTCCTGCCTTATCTCCTACCACATCCCTCTTTTATACCATCCATCCATCCGTCTATGAAATATTTAGACTCTTCACGTGCCAGATATTGCTAGGTGCAAAATAGTGAAAAGGTAGACACTATTATAATATTTATAACAATAAATTGTAATCATTGATTTTTTTTAAAAATTTATGAGTTCTTTGAGGACAGAGATTTTATCCTGTTTACCAATATAATAGGTACTCAAAGAAAGTTTGTGGTTAGATATATGAATAAATAAATATATAGACAAAGTTTTCCCTTATGACATTTTGCAATTTTGAGTTCAGTTAGTATATTTATATTTCCCTTTGAAAATGTTCTTCTGAAGACGTCTAAATAAATGGGCATTTGTTAAGTGAATGTATATTATTAAAATATTATCCTTACTCTTCAGCACCTCCTGAGATCCTGAGAAAAAACCTGAGAGTAAAAGGTTACTTTCCATGTCACAGCAACAGAGCTTGCTTTTGTAACCAAGCTTGTCTCCCTTTGGAAAAGTACAAAAGTACATGCCTTCTGTAAATGCTTGGGGTTGACGGTGACTGACAGAAGTCTTGGCAGAGGAAAAAGAGTTTCAGAAATAAAGCTTAGTTTGGACTGTTTACTATTTAATAGAAATAAGATTTCTGAGTCATCTCTTATGGAGATTGTTTTACTTGGTCATTTTTTTTAAATTCAATATACATAGGTAAGAAAAGGTACTTAAACAATCTTTAAGAAAAATCTTCAAATATTTGTTAAGGTTTTAATTATGGAAAATTTCAAACACGTGCAAGAGTAGAGAAAGTAGAATAGTGAATCTTTGTGGACAAGCAACCAGCTTCAATGATCATCAACTCAAGGTCAAACGTGCTTCATCTCTAACCCTCGCTCACATCTCCAATCTCTGCTGACCACCAGGATTGTTTTGAAGCAAACCTTACATGCAAATATATAATTCTAAAAGATAAGACCTCTTGAAAAAATTATAGCCACAATATTATGATCACATCTAAGCAAAGTAACAATAATTCCTTGCTATCATCAAATATCCTGTTAGTGTTCAAATTTCTCCTTTTATCCGAAAATGTTAAAATGGTTTGAATCAGCATCAAATAAGGTCAATGCACTGTAATTGGTTGATATCTCAAATCTCATTCATTTTAATAAGTGTCCCTCCCTTTCCTTTTCCCTTGCAATTTATTTATTGAAAAGAGCTTTGGTTTATTTGTCCTGTACAGTTAATTTCTCGATTTGCTGATTGCATCCCTGTGAGGTAGTTTAACATGTTCCCCTATCCTATGTATGTATTTCTTGTAATTTGGTAGCTGTATGTAGAGGCTAATTTGATTCAGGTTCAATTTTTGGCAGGAATACTTCAAGATTGGTTGCGTGACGTCCATCAGGAGGCACGTAATGTCTGATTGCCTCTTTTGTGATGTTAGCAGCTCATGATATTCATTGCCTAGATCTATTATTTCATTAGGGATTGCAAAATGGTGATATCCTAATCCTGTTATTGCTTCTACAATTATTTATTGCAATTTTGTAAAAAGAAACTTACCCTCTTTCAACATTTGGTTGCCCTGTGGTAGTTTATATAGGAAAATCATAATAAATGCTTGACTCTTTCCCTTTATTTACAAATTTTCAAAATAATGAATTGATTCCCTAGTCAACTCCAAAGTTGACCAATGAGGTTTTTTTGCCACAATGAGTTTTCCCCTCAGTGTCCTTATGAACGTAAGAATTTAAATATGCTTGATGTGTTTTAATTTGAGCATCTAATATATTTGATATTCCAATGATCCCATCTTTGCATGAGGGCATAGGGGCCTCTTCACCTTGGCTCCTGAGCTTTTTTGAGACAACTCCAATAGACTTTAATAGCTTCCTGGCTTTCACATATGATATGCCAGGCTTATCTTGTCCTTGACATGAAACCAACCATTTCTCCAGCAAGTCTTTGTTCGTTTTAGTGGGAAATGGTTATTTAGAGACCACAATCTGGGTCCTAAAGGTGTTCATTGTTATTGGGTTGGTCACAGTTTCTAGGCCTTTTTAATAGCTAGAGCTAGTATATAAAATACACTTAAGAATATAAGCAAATATTGTAAATACTTTTCATATATTTTACTCAAGTGATCTGATTTTTAAAACAGAGTATTTTAACATATACTTTTAGAGTGACATTATTAAATATTTCCAAACTTTAAGATGAGGGGGAGGGATAAATTAGGAGTTGGAATTAACATATACACACTACTATATATAAAATAGATAATCAACAAGGACTTACTCTATAGCACAGGGAACTCAATACTCTGTAATAAGCTATATGGGAAAAGAATCTGAAAAAGAATAGATATGTGTATATGTATAACTAAATCACTTTGCTGTACACCTGAAACACAACATTGTAAATCAACTATACTCCAATATAAAATAAAAAATTTAAAAATACATATACTTTAAAATGTTAAGAAAAACAAAGATTTCCAAACTTCAAACTACAGTAGTAGGAGATAATATATGAGAAAAGGGTTCTTCTTGAACAATTGTTTTTCTGATATGAGGTCCCTCCTTAAACAAACTCTTCAGTTGAAAGGCATATTCAAAATCTTACGAATGAATTTATGAAGAGTAGAACTGCTCATAATACAAAATCATCTTAAACTAAAATAAATATACAATTACAATTGGTAAAAATATGAAGAGTGAAAAAGTGCATACACCACAAAATGATTTTGGAAAAGTCTAATTCCACTGAAAATAGATATACTTAATTCAATATCCTTTGTAAGAAATATAAAATTCAGGGAGTATATTAAGTTTTTTTGCTTTAAAAATCTTCCCATATCAAAGATATGTGTACATAAAATTCTAGTATCAATTTTCATTTTTAAAAATTGGAAAACTTATTTTGAATAACAGTATTTCCAGAGAGGGAAAAGGGCTTTTTTTCTACATTAATCACTGCATCCTTAGACTAACTAGTCTTGTTTTCCAGAATAATAGGCTGATTAATTTCCAGCCTTATCAAATTTCCTGGTTGTATCAGATTTTTATCAGGTAAAATATGTTTTAGACATCCTTTTTCATTTTTTTGTATATTTCATTACAGCATGGTGCATTAAAATTTTGGGGTTCATAATTTTTCAGCACTTTCATCTGTACAATGCATTTTCATCCATTTTCAAATGGATGCGTGCAGAGAAGAGCAGAAATAGCTTTACCCCAGAGTCAATTTCCCATACATTCTAATTCAGGAGTGTGGAGGAGAGACAAATTATGAAGTCTCTATTTTTGTCACAGTCTCTTGCTCCCCACCATTACCTTCTCATCTCTGAAAGCTTTTCATCCTATCATTAAAAAGACTGCCAGCAATGTATGCCTATACTTTGGCATTTAACTCATAACTATTGAGAACACGTATACATTTCCCCTCCTGCTAGAAGATGAATAAATCCTTAACTAATCTAAAAGGATCCCAGTCACCAAGTTCAGTGTCCACCATTCCCATTTCTATGTGGCCTCTGATGCCACCTGCCTCCTGAGAAAGTGGCTTAGAAGTGAGAAAAACTTTCATGAAGAGCAGTTGTTAGATGCCTGGACCACAAACCATCTAGCAAACCTAAACCTGTCATGGACAGCAAATGCCACACTGAGAATGACATCTTGTTCATGGGTAGTACCCAGGTTTTGTCACTCCACATTAAGTAGGATGTGCACAGAGGGAGAAGGGTCCAAATATATGTATATCAAAATGGAAAATGAATCTCACAAGTAAAGATTAAAAGAATGTGGGTAGGACACTTTGGTAGGAAAAAGCTGGCTTTTGTTGGCACCATACCTGGACGCGGGTGGGGAGGTGGAGAGAGGAGGAAGAGGGGTACAGGAATAGATTGGAGGTCTAATCTTTGAGCTCTGGGCTTTCATTTCTTCTCAGAAGACATGCCTTCATTCCACCTTTTCCATTAGTTTAACACATTCATTTCAAATGCACAATTAAATCTCACTAAAGTGTGAGGGAATTTAGAAATAAACAACATAGTTGAGTGGGGGGAAAAAAATCACAAATATAATCTTGGGTTAATTCTCTTGGCACAAATCTAAAACAATAAATGCCTTCAAGGGGTCCCTGAAGACATTTCACTTTCAGATGATAAGAACTCCCCGTATGTAAAGTTTCATTTCTAGGTCAGTGGCTTTTTGTTGTTTTTTGTCTTACTTCGTTTTGTTTTTGCTTTTGTTTTTGGAGAGGAAGAAGGAAAGGAGGAAGGAGTAGTCATTGCTCTCTTTGAGAATCTGATGCTTTCTTAGGGTCTGAGCTTCTCCCCAGGAAAAAAAAATGCAGAGACATACACATTTTTACACATAATTCCAATGGGCCATGAACCTCTACTTTCATTCCACTTTTACTTCCCAGCCCAAAGAAAACTTACTGAGCCCCTTTCTTCTTCTCTAAGAATAAAGTCCTTCCCAGATTGAGCCTAACTCCAGACTGATCCAGTTTGACTTCCAAAAGAATCATATGGTCTTTTCAGCCCTGGCCTCACACACCTAGTAAGTTGCCCTGGGCTTCTGCCCCTAATTTTGATCTTTCTGTCTAACCTGAGCCATTTACTATCTCCCAGAATCTTTGAGTCCTAAGATCCTCGCAGACTTCTTCCTCACCTCTCAAGTCTTCAGGAAGAGTCCCTGGCCCTTAGAGATTCAGTTCAACCCCTCCCCACCCCGCCCCGCCCCACCTTTACAATGGCTCCTGTGGGGAGCCGGAGTAATGACAAAGTAATGACAATCCCACAGTCTTCCCTCACAAATTTTAAAGCACTCAAGTCTGCTCCATTTACATTTTAACACAAGAATCATTAGTCCCTTGATGGAGAGCTCAACTCTTCAATTCACAGCATTTTTCTTCTTTCTTTCTTTCTTTCTTTTTTTTTTTTTTTTTTTTTTTACCAGTAGGGAACATTTTATCACAAGCCTAGATAAAGAAGATAAAGTATGACTTAATGGCCCCCTTCATGCATATATTTCATTAGAGATTACTCTATTTTCAGAGCTACCAAAAAAATCACACTATCGTCATAACTTAAAAGTAAGCCACACCAGCATATTTCTTATCAGTTTACATTTTCCCACAAAAGTGAAAGCATGTGAGAGCTAAGATTCTGTATATTAAACACCAAAGCCCTCTTGCATTTTTTAATTTTTATTGAGAAATAATATAAAAATGATTAAAATTACATTGTATAAACATGCCTTTATATATGATATGCAAAGAGTCTTAATTATAAATTGAATTATAATAAAAGTCTTGTTTTTCCACGGGCAAAATACTTTGAACAGTTCTAATTATTGCTGATCTGAATTTCAGGCTATATGTAGTTTAGTACCAGATACATTTTTGTGACTATTTGCTTTCTTTGTGCTTTTTTTCCTTTGTGTATGTTGTCGACTTAAAAAAAAAAAGCACAATGTGAGAGTTGCGAGTTAAGTGTTATTTGGGGCAAAATGAGGACTGCAGCCGGGAGACAGCATCCCATATGATGGGAGAAACTGCTCCCATCATAGCTCTGAGAAACTGCTCCAACAAGGTAGGGCGGAAGGTCAGTATATATGTGATTTTGGTGAAGGGGCAATGCAAGCAATCAAGCACATATTTTTTACAGAAGGTTTCTGCTAGTCTCACACAGGTTACTGCTAGTCGCTAGGAGCAGACGTCACCATGAAGGATTTTAGTGCTTTTCTAGATATGAGGAGATACAAGAATTGGGCTCATAAAAATCAGCTCCTGAAAATATCTAACTATCTGAAGACCCGTTCTGCCAGTTTTTCCCAGAGCACAGAGTGCCTCATTTCTGCTCTCCACCCGAACTCTTTACAGGGAGTGTTGAAAGTCAGCCGCTGAAGAAGCACATGATTTAATCCTTGTAGAGGTAGATGGCAAGTGCCAATGGAAAATGCCAGTTTGTAGCTGACAATGTCCTAAAGAATTGTTAAGAATAATATCTACTAAAACACATGCCAATACAGGATATATTTTTTATGTAGCAATTTTTGAAGAACTCCCAATGTCCTTTTCATTTGAACAAACTTAAAAAAATTTTTTTTGACAAGGCATTCTCTCAGTAACTTTACTTATTTAAATTTCTGGGAAACTTAACAGTGTTAGCTGCACTATTTCTCTTAGTGGTGAAAAGAGATGAAAAATGACACAGTGGAGTCGATATTGCCAACTTGCTGACACACCTTGGAGAATAAGTCCGGTCATTGACAAGGACTATATCAACATGAAATTTACTAGTGACACTTTATTAGGGTCCCTTTAAACACAGCATCCAAGTTGTGAGGACAAGATGACCTCAAATCAAACCTCTTGCCAGCTTGTAAGTCAGAAGATTGGGTGCCTCCCAGCTTTCACATTCTCCCATGGTGCTTTGAACACACAGCTCTCATCAGAGCACTTTGGTGTTATGCTTACCTGTTTCCCTTTGGCGCTGCTCAGTCAAAAGCATGGAATTGAATATATTTTACTTGCTTTTGTGTTCCTAGTGCCAGCTACTTAATGGGTGATCAGTAAATGCTTCTGAAATGTAGATAAGACATCAGTTCCTGCTATGATCTGAATGTTGGTATACCCCCAAAATTCGTATGTTAAAACTTAATTCTCAATGTGATGGTATTTGGTGGTGGGGCCTTTGGGAGGTAGGATTAATGCTCTTCTAAAAAAGACGCCGGAGAGCTAGCTACCCCCTTCCACCATGTGAGATTACAGTGAAAGGATGGCCATCTAGGAAGTGGGCTCTCACCGGACACTGAATCTGCTAGTGCCACCATCTTGGACTTCGCAGCCTCCAGAACCGTGAGAAATAAAAGTGTGTTGTTTGTAAGCCACCCAGTCTGGGGCATTTTGTTATAGCAGCCCACACAGATTAAGACAGTTCTCTACGAAAATTTTCTTAGGACTTTTAATAAGGCTAGTTTAAATAAATTGTATCATGGTTGTTCAATCCCTATTGAGTGTCAACCTGATAATGCATACAGCTTGACACCTTGGCCTAGATTTCTTCTGAACTGCTTTGCCTCATTAACATTTACTCATCCTTCAGTCTCAACCAAGACCTGGAGTTTCAACTAAGATCTCCCTGATCCTCCTGGACTAGGTTGTTCCCCGCCAAGGTGTTCCCATAGTATCCTGTGCTTCTGCTTCCAAAGCCAAGTGAAGAGGGACCAACCCACCAAACTTGTACTGAGATTGCTTCAAAGTGGAAACATCTGAGTTACAAAAGATGCAGAAAACATTTTTATCTGAATTTCCCTTATCCGACTAGAATGGAACTTTATGAGAATCAGCTGCCTCAAATCCCAGCCACCCCACTCCCATCCCCCTCCCACGGCCAACCTCCAGGGAGGTCTCCAGTCAGGGAGACACTGACCTTGGGCACCAGGACATTCAAAAAAATTGTATAAACAAGTCTCATCGGAACCTTCCATCCTTTGAAACCCTTAAACTACTCCCCATCCCAGCCTTTATTAAGCTGATATATATACTTTTACCCTTAGCTGTTCCAGGAGCTACTATTTCTAGTAGGGTACTCTTGCATGCATAGTAAGTTTTTCCTCCTGTTAATCTTTCTGTCATCAGTTAATTTGCAGGCCCTTGACTAGTCTGACCTAAGTTGGTAGAAATGTTTTTCTTCTCAACACATGGCTCTGTTTATTACAAGTTTGTTTTAATATGACTATGAGCTCACTGAAAGCAGAGATTGAGTCTGTCTTGTACTCAATGAATCTCCTAGAAGGTTCCCTAAATCCCTGCTTATCCTTGACTATTTTTTCACTTCATTCACACATGAACAACAAAGTAATTGGAATTAGAATCCATTGTACTACAGTCTTTTTCTCCCCCAAAGCTAACTGGATATTTCTTGATTAGACTAGTATTTAATTCTTGTTAAATATACCTATTATTCTCCTTCTCCACATCCTCATCCCCTCCTCTTTGTCCATTCCATGGTTTTTTTTTACCCTTTTCTGACCACTGTTTTCTGAGAGCTGTCTTCTGTCCCTGTTGGCATTCTTGTTGGCTTGCTCCTGATAGAGTTTGGCAAATGGGAGGTACCAGCAGGAAATCAGAAGGTAGGAGGGGAGAGAGAGGTCAAAGTTAGCTTTTCCCCATTCCCCCCTTGCTCAGTGCAGCGTCTCTGGTAGTAGCTCTGTCCCTTTGCAATTTGAGAACCCCTCCTCCAAGGTTCCAGCTCACTGGACTCTGCTGACTCCAGTTTCTCCCCTGGCTTCTTCAGCCCAAGGTACTGAAAACTTCCCCTTATTGCTAATTTCTGGGTGCTTCACCTTCCTTTTTTTGTACCTTGAATCCTCTCTGTAAGTGGAATATTTATTGAAGTCTCTTCACTGAACCATCAGAAGTGGTCACTGTTTCCTACAGTGATCATACTGACACAGTAGATAACTTGATGTGTTGTTGTTGGTTTTACTTTGTGTGTGTATTGGGGGTGGGGAGGGGTAACTGAAAGTGCCTAGAATTTTTACATACCTGTATTGGGAATGAAAGTTGTCAAGTATTATTGAGTATTGTTTTGTTATGGCATTTGACTGGAATATTATCCATACTTTGATCCTTAGATGTTTAGACTGAATTTCTTTGGGTCAGCAAAGTTTTCTTCCATTAACTCCTTGCTCTTGGTACTGGTCCATCTATTCCCTTATCTGCTTTGAGAATTCTATATCCCTTGGTTGAATCTCCGTGATCTTTTCCCCATATTTTTTTATTATTTCCATCGCCACTTTAATCTTTTATCTATTTCTTCTGTGTTCTGGGAGAGTTTTGCAAATTCTTTCTACTTCACTAATTGATTTCCTGCAATACTCTCCTTCTATTGGCTGCTTCCATCTCTTTTAAATTTAGCAGTTGTGTTTTTCAAATTCAAGCAATCCTTCATTACTTCAGATTTTCATAATTATTTATTCAAGTTATATAAATACAATCTCTCTTGAATCTTAATGAGCAGACAAACCAAATATTTTTCAAAGCAGTTTACTGAAAATGGCAGTTCTCTGAGCTGGATTACCCCCTATTTTTCTCTGGTTTAAAAATATCTTTGTAGGCAATATGATACTTCTCTGTTTACTCATCATTCAGAGGGTGCTATATGCTTCCCAGTTTTGGCTTACAATTAAGTAAAACTTAGATTCTATCAGAGATTGGTGTGAGTTTCTGTCCAAATCCTTCATTCAGAGGGCCATCAGGGTCTGGATTTAAAAAATGAAGGAAAAGGGGCTTCAGAAGATACCAGCAGAATCCAGCAGGGAGAGAGTCAGAAGTGACCTGGAGCCTGAGTTGCTGCCAGAAACCATGTTTTATTCCTCTTTGCATTACTAGCACAATATTTGGTTAAAAACAGTTTAGATGGATGGATGAATGAGTGAATGAGTTCAAAGTTCTAGAGTTTTAAAAGTGGTCATTGAAATTTCCATATTAAAAAAATCAAACTTTTAAATATTCATTATTTTAACACACTGTCAACTCTACAAAATTGTGGGTTTAAAGAAAAGATTAATTTAATGTTTTTAAGTCCTAAAGTGTCATTTTTATTAAAATGCCATTGTTTTCTAAGTCCCGAATCAATATTCTTTCTCTCTGTGCTTGGAGAGAACAAATATGAAAATGAATCATCTGACTGGCAAATAGGCCATGGGAGGCACGATGGTGTCAAGAAAAGAGCAAACTGATTTGTGAGAGTAGAACCAAAGTCCCATTTCCACCATCTAGCCATATGACTTGGGTGTGTCATTTAAGCAAAGTCTCAGTTTTCTTATCTGAAAAATCTGCCTTATCTAACTCAAAAGAAGGGGACACAGTGCATTTTAACTGTGAAGTTGCTATGCAAATTTTAGTTCTGGTTATTATTATAATTTCATGTGCTGTATTAATTTTAAACAAAATGTTCTTTGAGTTAGAAGGTAAAGAACATGAAACATTTCAAGAATGAGAAAAAAAAAAAAACCCGAATGATCTCTGGCTGTACCGAAGGGCCGAAGGGGGAACAAAAGGACGTGAGTTTAAACATAGGGAGAGAGAACCAGTCTTTCAAACATGTACCTTTGATAAAGCAGAGCAGGCTGAGAACATTGTAAAGTCGTTAGTCCACTGCTATGTGCATTCTCCTTGCAGTAAACAAACTGCAAAAAGTACCAGTTACAGTATAGGCTGAAAGAAAATTGCCTGACACACTCTAGGGCTCTCTGGAACACAGGTGACAAAGCTAATGGACCAAACCCCCCTAAACAATACAATACTATTTTATCAATGTCATCAAACAGGAGGACTTTCAGTTTTTACACTGCTTTAGAAGAGAAACAAGAATAACAGATTTGATTTGTAATAGGAAGACTGAAAAAGAAAACAAAACAAAAACCAGTATCAAGAATGAAATGCCATAAGAGGGATTTCATGATTCCTAGATTATACTCATTTAGGAAAATAGGCATAACTCTTTGAAATATTCCTGTGTAACAGTGATCCACCACCATACTGATTCTTCATGACCATTAGAGTAGATTAGCAGATTAGGGTTAAATAAAAGTTTATACAAAAAGGTTTTTGACCTTTGAAATGTAAGCATAGTTGCACGGTGCGATGACAGTAACTAGGTCACATCTCCCCATAATCGCAAAAGAAGGAAGAGGTTCCTTATAGAATGTACTAACTCACTAATTCAGTGTTATTGAGAACCTTGTAGACCCTTTTCTGGGAGCAGGGACTAAAATAGTGAACAAAACATACAGAACCCTGTACAAATGGAACTTGCATTCTGGTGGATGGAGCTGACATTTTGGTGTTGGTTAATTCTTTTTTTAAATTTTAGAGTTTTATGGTAATATTATAGGTAGTCAACATTTTGGAGAAAGGATTTTCACATTATGTAAAAAGAAAGTAAACAGTAATAAATCATCTTTGGAGAATAAGAGAGAGAGAGACTGAAAAATATTTAAAGTGCAACTGAATATTATTTTAATTATGTAATTTAACACAATAGTTAAGTTAATTCTGAAAATATGGGAGTCTGGGTTATGGTTAGCACCTTGTATAGTAAGCCATATACATCTGGCACTTGCATTCTCTTTCCATACCTAAAACTACAAAAAGCACCAATTATACAGCATAAGTTGAAGAAAAATGACCTCTCTCTCCATAGATAGATCGATAGATAGATAGATAGAGATATATCTATCATATATATAGGAGAATATTATATATGAGGGTATTAACTTTAAGATCTGAAGACTGAGCCTTAGACATCCTGCAGAGTGAGAAAGCAGAACTCAAGATTTTCATACTAAGCCAGGACCTTACAAGAGGATTAAAGTAGATCTAAATCAGTAGCATCCCCTGGCTTCTAGTAAAGGCAAAAGCTAAAACAAATCCTCTGTGAAGGAAAGTATCTTCAGTTTAGGTCCTTAACATTTCCTCAGATTAAGTTCTATAGACTATGAGCTCTCAATTAAAAATAAACAAACCATATGAAACAAAGTACAGTGAGTGAAAGTGAGCAAAAACAACATATAAAAGATAACTGGCCATCCAAGACTTCAGATATTAGAATTATTAGGTAACAGATGTAGAACAATTATGATTAATATTTTTAAGTAATGGAAGTGGAATAAAAAATGAGCACAGAAAAAGGAACTGTCCAAAACACCAGGTATTACTTGGAGAACTAAATGCAATGTCTAGATGAAAATTATAAATAAAAACAAATATAAATGAGCTACACTTTTGATTAGACACGGCTCAAGAGAAAATGAGTTAACATAAATATAGATCTGTGGCGATTGCCCAGAATGCAGCACAGAGAAACAAAATGCTGGAAAATATAAAAGGGAAATTAAGAGACTTGGAGGATAGAGTAAGAAGGTCTAACTTGCATCTATTTAGACTCCCAGACAGAGAGAACAGAGGTCACAGAAGACAGGCAATATCTGAAGTGATAATGTTGGAGAAACTCCCAGATTTGATGAAAGACATGAGCCTAGAAAAAGAGAAGGCCATGATTGAAACAGAATAAATAAACAAACAAGTCCATACCTAGAAGCAATGTAGTGAAAGTGTAGAATAGTGTGATGGTTAATTTTATGTGTCAACTTGACTGGGCTACGAGATGCCCGGATAATTGGTAAAACATTACTTTTGACGGTGTCTATGAGGATGTTTCCTGAAGAGACTAACATTTAAATTCATGAACTGAATGAAGCAGGTGGCCCTCCCCAGTGTGGACGGGCATTATCCAATCCATTGAGGACCTTAATAGATCAAAAAAGTGGAGGAAGGGTGACTTACTCTCTCTGTTTGAGCTGGGATATGATTTTCTCCGGCCTTTGGACACTGATGCTCCTGGTTCTTGGGCCTTCAAATTTGGACCAGGATTTACATCATAGCCGCCCTCTCATCCTGGTTCTCAGGCCTTTGGACTCGGACTGAATTAGACCACTGACTTTCCTAGTTCTCCAGCTTGCAGATGGCAGATCATAGGACTTCTTGGCTTCCGTAATCACCTGAGCCAATTCCTATAATTGTATTAGTTCTGTTATCTGGAGAACTCTGACTAATACAAATATCAAAGAAAAATAGAAAATCTTAAAAGTCACCTTCAAAGTAATCATTTAAAAGAGAATGACAACTAGACAAAGCATACTTCTCAACAGCAAATGGAAGCCAGTGTCAGTGGAATTTACCTTTAAAGTGAATTGTGTACTCAACTAGATTATCTTTCAAGAAAACTGTCTTTCAAAAATGAAAGCAAAGTAAACATATTTCCAGACAAACAAAAACTGAGAAAGTTTTCACAAGCAGACTTTCAATAAAGGAACAGTTAAATTCTAAACTACACCTAACACTTATACAACACTCATTATGTGCAAGTTCCTTTTATTTATTAACCAATTGATCCTCAAGATAATCCTGTGCAGTAGCCACTATCATTATCCACATTTTACAGGGATATTAAGGGCCAAGGTCATGCAGCAAGTAAATACCAATTCCAGGGCTTGAACTCAGGCATAGTACAAGTCTAAATGAAGGTGTATTTCAGGACAAAAGAAGATACTACATTATTAAAATAATAAGTAATGGACAAAGAAATCAGTAAATATATTAGTAAATATAAACTAATATTTTCTACATAAAATGATAATACCAATAATGATGCTTTCCAATCTGTGGGGTTAAAAATCATATAAAAATTGATAAAAATTGCATGTACAAAACTTCCAAACTCATTACGAGGCCACCATCACCCTGATACCAAAACCAGACAAAAATATCACACAAAAGAGAAAATTACTGGCCAATATCACTGACGAACATAGATGTGAAAATCCTCAGCAAAATACTAGCAAACTGAATCCAACAATACGTTAAAGGGATCATACACCATGATCAGGTGGGATTTATCTCAGGAATGCAAGGATTTTTCAATATCTGCAAATCAATCAATGTGATAAACACAGCAACAAATTGAAGAATAAAAACCATATGATCATCTCAATAGATGCAGAAGAAGATTTTTGTAAAGTTCAACATCCATTTATAATAAAAACTTCCAGAAAGCAGGCATAGAGGGAACGTATCTCAACATAATAAAGGCCATATACGACAAACCGACAGCTAACATCATACTTAACAGTCAAAAGCTGAAAGCATTTCCTCTAAGATCAGGAACAAGACAAGGATGTCCACTCTCGCCACTGTTATTCAACATAGCTTTGGAAGTCCAAGCCACAGCAATCAGAGAAAAAAAGAAATAAAAGGAATCCAATTTGGAAAGGAAGAAGTAAAACTGTTTGCAGATGACATGATACTATACATAGAAAATCCTAAAGATGCCACCAGAAAATTATTAGAGCTCATCAACGAATTCGGTGAAGTTGCAGGATATAAAATTAATATACAGAAATCTGTTACATTTCTATATACTAATAACAAAATATCAGAAAGAGAAATTAAGGAAACAGTCCCATCTACCATCATATCAAAAAGCAACCTAAATGTCCATTGATAGATGAATAAAGAAAATGTGGTATATACATAAAATGCAACATTATTCAGCCTTAAAAAAGAAGATAATCCTGCCATATGTGACAACATAGATGAAACTTGAGGACATCGTGTAAGTGAAATAATCTAGCCATAGAAGGACAAATAGTGCATGATTCCACTTCGATAAAGTACCTAAAATAGTCAAACTCATGGTAGCAGAGAGTAGAATGGCGGCTGCCAAGGCCCGAGGGGAAGGGGAAATAAGGGGATTGCTAATCAAGAGGTATACAGTTTCAGTTATGTAAGATGATTAAGTTCTAGAGATCTGTTGTACAACATTGTGCCTAAGTTACAATACTGTATTGTGCACTGAAAAATCTGTTAAGAGGGTAGACCTCATGTTGTGTTCTTAGCACAATAAATTTTTTTTTTAATTGAGAAACCTTAGGGAGAAATTGATGTATCCATCATCACAGTAGAAAATTTCAACACACTTCTCTCAATTATTAACAAAACAAGCTGACAAAAAATTAGTAAAGCTATGGAAAACTTGGACACCAAAATTAACAAGCTTGGTCTTTTGGACTTATATAGTACAATGTGCCCACTATTTACCACATTTACAAATGTTGACCATGTTCTCAGCCATAGAACAAGTCTCAATAAATTTCCAAGAATTTGTGTCATATAATCAGGTTATCTGACCACAAACAATGCAATTAAGTTAGACATTCATAACAAAAAGATCAATTTTTAAAACTCTCCATTCTTGTATTTGGTAAGTAAACAATGTTCTAAAAATTCATAGTGCAAAGAATAAATAAAAATGTAAATTTATTTTAAAACACATAGAAAATGAAAGCAACATATCAGTGCCTATGGGATACACTGAACATGTACTTTAAAGGAACTGTATAGCTTTAAAGTATTTATTAGAAAAAAAAAAAAAGACTGGAAAATTAAGAAGTTAAGTATCCACCGTAAAGAAGTTGAAAAATTCAAAGAAAGTAGATAGGAAGAGCTAATACAGGTAAGAGTAGAAATTAATGAAATTATATAGGTAGACATAAAAATAAAGCTACAACTGCTAATAAGGAAAATCTCTACAATCTATTATTAAATAAAAAAGCATGGTGAAGAATCACATAAACAATAAGATCAAGATAGTGTAGGAAGTAAGATTATACCTTTATATGCATAAAATGTCTTTAAAGATAGGAGACAATAAATGATCATTGTTTCTGGAGATTGGAACTAGGTTTGCGGCAAGGAGGAAGACTTCATTTCCATTCAACACTGAATTGGAAATCCTAGATGGTATGGCAATAGGAGAAAGAAATAAAAGCAGAATGACTGGAAATGAAAAAAAACAAATTCACCCTTACTTGCCTATGATATGATTGTCTACATAGAAAATCCAAAAGAAGCTACAGACAAATTACTAGGCTAAATAAGAAGGTTTAGCCAAGTGACGGGATATGCAATCAATATATAAAATTCATTGCATTTCTATAAATACACAGAAAAAGTAATTTTTTGAAAAAAGAGACATTTATAGTAGCAATAAAATGTATAAAATACCCAGGAAGAAATTTACCTAAACTAATCATTCTGTGTAATTCCTTCAAGATCTCAACAAGATATACAGAGAAAATTGACTAGCTAATTCTAAAATTTATATTGGAAAGCAAAGCATGAAGTATAGCCAAGACATTCCTATAGAAGGATGAAATTAGAATTTCTGTGTATTGAAAGACTGTAAAGAAAGTAAAAAGCCAAGATACAAAATGGGAGAAGATAGTTGCAACACATGTAACCAGTACCACATTATTATCCAGAATCAATTTATTTCTCACGCTCATTATCTCTTCCACAAATCAATAAGAAAACAACAAACTATGTCCTATATAGACAATAAAAATGACCAAAAGACACGGACAGGAGTTTCACAAAAGGGGGAATAAATACGTGTATAAACATATGAAAGATGTTCAACTTCAATGGTAATCAATAAAGGTCATATTAATATCAAAATGTATTGAAAAAGAATAGATACATGTAAAACTGAATCACTCTGCTCTACACCTGAAACTAATACAACATTGTTAACCAACTATACTCCAATATAAAATAAAAACTTTTTAAAAAGTGTAACTACTAAATTAGAAAAAAAATTAAAAATCTGACAACACCAAGTTTTGATGGTGATGTGAAGCAAGCAGAAGTATTCTACACTGAATATAGGAGAGTGAGGAGTACAGGCATTTGGGGAAAATAATTTGGCATTATAAACACAAGTCAAATATGTCCATACCCTGTAACCCAGCATTTCCATTCTTAGGTATATTTATCCATGAAAAACTCTTATATCTTACCGGGAGACGTGCACAAGTATGTTTATAGCAACAAGCATCCTTCAAAAGAAAACAGTTAAATTCGCTGGGGTGTTTTCATACAAAGATATACTCTTCAGAAGTAAAAATCAATACAACTATTAAAAAAGCCAAGCTGGATAAATTTTGTCTACATAATACTGAGGGAAATATGCAATCTACAGTACCATATTTCTATAAAAACTGAACACAGTATTTTTGGTGATAAATATGTGATTAAAATTTATTTAAGAAGAAAAAAAGCAAGGCATGATAATACGAATGTCAGGATGTCATTTACTCTGATGGGGGAGACGGCGTATGGGACAGGAAAGGAGTTACAAATAGACATTTTAAAAAGTAAGTTGGCTCTTAAGTTGGGTAGTTATGTTCATGAGCATTTATTTTATTAATGTTTCATCATTTACTTATGCCACATATACTCTCTTTCTGTTACCAGGAAGTGAGGCAGCTGTATGAGGTCTGAACAAGAGGGGATTCTCTGAATGCGGTCCAGGAGAGCGGTGCCCTGGGCAGCTGGCAGGGCTGTTTCACTCCATCAGTAGGTTCTTGTAATGGACGTGGCGGTTTTAGGCTCCCTTAGCTTCATGACAGCTGCTGGTAAGGTCCCCAAACCTCCTTCCTAGGTTCTCATGCCTACCAACTCCCTTCTGATAGCAATTGAACTTCCTGGGCTCTGAAAGAGACTGTGCTGATCAGAAGAATAGCAAGTGTGCATTCTCATCATTCGTTGTCATTGTAGCTTACATACATCAGTCTCTTGTGAGTTTGGTTACCATAAGACGGCATCTCTTAGGGATCTAGATCAATTAAGGACCTAAGGACAAGCTGGTGTTCCTCATCACGCAGAGCTAAGGGTCAGACTACAGCCCATGGAGCCCGCATCAAGGTGCTGCCACCCCGACTATTCAGTCTCATTCCACATCATGGTTTTTTAACTTTCTCAGATGGAATCATGACATTTCCGTACAATGTGAATTTTGTTCATGACCCAAAAAAAAGTTTTGTCTTACATGAGATAAAAGAAATGTGTTTCATTAGGTTCCTATATAAGACATGCCGTGTCTTATTTTCGGGGGAATGGATGGATACATATTTTAATTCATTTACTTTTATTGAGTACCTACCTGGCAAGCTCTATTCTAGGCTTTGAGGTTACAAGTTTCCTACTCGCCTATGACAGCTTATGTTCTAGTGGAGTGTAACAAATAAAAAGGAATTGTCTCTGCACTAAAAATGTGCTTTTAGGGAAATTAGAAGACAAACATGGATAAATATTTTTAGAAGTATCATAAGCATGAGATGAACTTTAAACAGCCATAAAGGAAAAAAGTAACACAGTAACACAGTAAGGTTAGTAGCATTAGCATATATAATTACATGAATATCCAGGATGTATTTTTAGGTGATGTATTCCATTTAAAGTGAAATCAGATTGTATGATATTACTCATACTCGTAAAATACACACAAATAATTATGTATAGGGTTAGAGTAACCAGTTTAGACAAATATGCTCCAAATATTAATGATCATTTCTGGGTAATCAGATTATGAATTACTTTAAATTTTATTATTCATACTTTACATTTTTTACAATAAGCATTTATTACTTTTATAATGAGAAAAAAAATCTATGGCACTATTTCCAATTGAAAATAATAACAATAGCAACAACAATTCTCTGCTTGCTTGTGAAGATTTTACTACCCACCTACTTCCAGTAGTGGAGAGAATTTTCACTTATCTATGCAGCCTCTCGTTCCCTGGATGACCAGTGACACATGTTCTCTAGATACTGGGCAGGTCTCAGGGCAGTAAGCAAGCATCTTCATGTTATTACTCCTCTTCATATGCTCACGGTCACTAGGTTGGCCAGTTTGCTTTCTCCTAGAAACAGAGAGAAGCTCTTCTGCCCACAAATTGCACTGTCCCTCTGGAGAGCACTGGGCAGAACTGTCTTGGCTGGGCTGGTCCACTGGAGCTGCTGTGTAGGATTGGAGTAACAGTAACTATCTTCCTGTGGGTTCAGGGGCCTGGAGGGTGAAGAAGGGATCCCAGAGCCTAAGCAAGCTCAGAAGCCAAATGGGCCAGCAGGTCCCTCTTGAACCGGGGAATGTGAATGTTCCCTGGCAAAGTGGGTTTCATCCCTGGCAGACACAGTGACTCCTTTTATGACAAATATTTTGTAGTATAACCTTAAGTAAAGTGAAATAGAATTTATAGATAATATAATTTACTATACACATACTTTAAAAAGAAAACGAACATCACACCCTAAACACAATATAAAAGGAACCAAAAGGCAAGTAATTTATATAATAAACATATATATCATTATGTATAAGCTTGGGTATAGTGGTAGCATAGTCAGATTACAAATAGAATCACTGTGAACGCACTAGTTATAAATAGAGACCAATAAAAATATGTTGGTTTCGGACTTAAAATGCCACAGTGACGCAACTTTCCAAAACGTTTAACTCTCTATTTACATCGTGGCTGTATTCCTGGAAAATTCAATGTATATTAAAAACATGACAAAGGAAAAAAAACCAACAAAAAACTGTGGATGAATTTATATGTAAAATGTAGCCAAGGCTCTGGGCGCAGGATAATAAAGATTCTTCACCGACATGAATGCCCACCAAAACATTTGTAGATTGTATGGGACACAGGACAATTGTTCATTCGGTGAGACTGCCCTATGCACTGCAGCATGTCTAATGTCCCAACCCCTTAGTCCACCCTCCCAATCATTGTGACAACAGAATACCCTTTCTCCTACAAATTTCCAAAGCCCCTGCGGGGCAATACGCATCTACCATCTTTGAGCTGGTCCAGCGCTGTTGGAGAGATGGGGCCAGACTGAGTTCTCACTTCACTCTAGCTGTGCATTTATATGGATTGATCATGTCCATTTAAAAGGCTTAGTATACAGTTGACATTTTCTTTCAACATTTGAAATATACAAAACTTTCACTCCAAAATTCCATTCCTAGGACTTTGTCTTTTCATTCACTCAAGCAATTCTATATACAAACAATGGATAGAAGGATATATATCACCCTTAACAGCAAATGCCTTTGAGTGAAGAGTTGGGAGATTGGGGTATGAGGTGCGGACTTTGACTTTGTACTTTCTATCACATAATTTTTCATTTTAATGAGTATGTTTCACTTTTATGAAAACAGTAGTTTTTTAAATGCCATTTTTACTCAAAAATAATAATAAAGGCTGAGAATGAAATGATCAGCTTGAATAGTGACCCAACCCATTGAGCACATTAGACCCAACACATTACTGTGATGTCACTAAAAGGTGTCGTCTTGACATTGTGTTGTCTTTGAATCATTTTCTTAATAAAATAAAATGAAATGTCCAACTTTATCTCAGTGTGCTCTCACTTTCAGGGTTATTGTTAGACCAGTTCGTTTCTCTGAGGTCTCTTAGAGCAGAAATGAATTAGTTAAGAGCTGCTTACACAGAATACGCCAGGAATTCTCCAAAGTCACCCTTGGGGCTGCCTGTAAAAGCTGAGGACTATTACCACTTCAGCTTCATATTAGCCAAAGTGTCAGATCACAAATTTCACAGACCATCGCAAATTTCTCATTTTCAGTATTTAAGGGACTCTAAGAGATATTGATATTGTCGAGAAATCTTTCTTATTTTCTACTTTCCTCCTGCTTCTTTTTTCCTTCTGTTTATTTTTCCTTTCTTATCTCTCCCACCTACCCACCCAACAGGCTCCTTATTAACAAAAACGTCTGTTAAAGGACGAAAGAACTAGAGAAAGGGGAAACGAAAGCTTTCCTCTAGAAGGTGAGAGTAGTGGAGGCATGGCCTTGACATTGGGATTCTCCTCATAACAGATCATGATAGAAAACTTCAGAACTGAAGCTTTTTTAAAAATGCCATTTACTGATGGTTCATTTTACCCTTTTATATTCTTTAAAAACTTTGACAATATAAAATTGTCACATGACTTCTTTTTCTAGACTGTTGAGTTGATACATTGGATCATATCTGGCAAATTATTAACAGCTTTTAGGTTAACTTCTCATATGGGATTTCTACCCTTCTTCTGATGCCTGAAAACCAACCACACACTACATGGAGATGAAGTTACTCTTATTTTACTCAATCCCTGCTCTAGGGAGGATGTTAGTTATACTGTCTTAACACTATGCAACCAGTTTTGAGGAAAGTTATATTTTTAAAGGAGTAATAAATTGCACATTTTCCAGATTTTTATGCATAAGGAAAGTATATCCCCTTGAGTGGAAGAAGTGACCCCCAGTGGGCAACGATTTGCAGCATGCAGTAGCGATAAGCACAGGTGGATCAATCAATTTACCAGCATAGAGAGACATACCATCATGCCAGGGACTGAAATTCCTTTCAATGTACATAATTATCTATTACCTCTGTCCAGTATTCTTGCCTAAGAGTCTTCAACTTGGTTATTAGCATATTACATCCTCTCCTCTGGGCCTTAGATACAAAATCAATGCCTTTGCAGCTCTAAGATTCATTATTTATTATTTTCTCTCGACATGAGCAGAATAATTAAAATATTCTATGTAATGTTATACAATTGAGAAATCAGTGAACCATTATATCAGATAAATTATTAATGGTAATAAAATCTTTCAGTGAATTTTTCTTAAAGCTTTTTCCAATGTGTTTCTACCTTTATTGTCTTATTAGCCATTTTCAATGACAGTGTAAAAGAATTTAGGCAAATTAGTGGTACTCCCATCTCACAGAAGAGAAAAGTGAGGTCTAGAAATGGTAAGTGATAGTCTGGGTCATTGGTGCCATACCTTTGGATTCAAATCTATATCCCCAAGATGTTCTGGTCTCAGATCTCACCTAAAATTAGAAGACAGTAGGATCCTTTCAATTCTTTAAACTAAATCTTTAAACTAAACTAAATCTTTAAAATTAGAAGACAATAGGATCCTTTCAATCTTTAAACTAAAATTGGAAGACAATAGGATCCTTTCAATTCTTCAATGCTGTTGAAACAATAAAGTCTGAGTTGTACCTGTTTGTTTAACGTGTTTTGGATTCAACAGACAAGACAACAAACCCACAGACTAATCATACACCCCATTGGCTTTTGCCAGTTCTCATTTTTACTGGCAGCTGCATTTCAAGAAAAAGCTAGTGAACCGCAGGCAATGGCTAATGGGGACTTCTCTGGGTATCGGTACATCCAGACCACCGCGTAAAGCAGATAACTGGCGGCATCTGTTTAGAATGGGAGCAACAGCAAAGATGTCTCAGCTGAGCCCCAAGAAACCCTCAAAATGTGAGCACTTTGTTTACGAATCAGCTGCCCGCCCTCTGGTTTGAGAATTAAAGAGCCTCCAGCCATACTGTGGTCCTCTCCAGATAGTGAATACAGATGCAGCTACAATATAACAATAGTAGTGAGAGAAAGAAAAACAGCTATCATTTATTGAAAGCCTAAATTCCAGGCACCAGCCTGAGAGTTTTATGTTTATTATTTCTTTTAATCCTCATAACCCAAGATAGATAGTCGTTTCTTCTTCTAAGTTCCCACCTGAAGTTGAAAGAACCATGAAGAAGAACACTGAGAAGAGAGTTTACTCAGAAGGCAGGTCAAGTGACTATTTAAGATGTACATATTTTTAGCACTATTTTTCAATTATTTGCCATATTTTGATAGGATAATACTGCTGCTTGCCCTATTTTTTTCAAAAGGAAATATTTAGACATATAATGTTTGCAGCTTTTTTAATCATAGAGTTTTGATGACTATTTTGCGAGAGTTTAATCAAGGGGGAACAAAAGCTTTATTAACCTGTTTTCTCACTCCCCTTATTTGCACTATGTGCTTATTTATTACCTGTTACATCATACTCTTCATATGGTTTGAAATGAAAGGATGATCCATCTCCTCATTACCGATCCTCTGCTTGGTGATGAAACACAAAACAAAACATATGAACAAAGGAAAAATGCCTTCCTGTCATTTCTCAGCCTTCCTTGCTGCTTCTCAGCTGGGACGTTCAAGAGTGGGGTTTAATGAAAGAAGGTGAGAAGGTGAAAAAAAAAAAGCCCTAACGAGCATGTGTTTAGTTATACGGAAAGATCACTGAGACACGGCAGTGATTTTCTTTGTGCCTAACAGAATGCAGTGTCCCCCAAGGTCAAAGAAGCCCATCATCCTTCCTTCCCCACTCCTTCATTTCCTACACTGGAAACCATCTCCTCCACCTACAGCATATATCATAAAGTTTAATTTCTGATGGTGGAGTGAAAAAGAATGTCATTCCCCATCACCAGCTTGTAGCTCTTGAGAAACACACAGAAGTGGCGCGGGAGGGTCTTTCGGTTGCTTGCATCACTGGTTGAGCATCTCATGAGCGCACATTTCAGATCTCAAGCTTGGGATGACAGATACCCAGCCCAGTCCGCAGGCTCGCTCACATTCCCCCTTTACATTGGGAATAAAGAATAAATTCCCATCTCACAATGCAGAGCCACTGAAAAACACACTGCTTTAATGCTTCGAAGGAGAGCCAATAATAACTGTCGAACTCTAAAGCAACGCGCCGAATGAGAATGAATCCTGTCATCATAACATCATTCTGAAAATGTCTTTAATCACCGAGCGTTCCAATCCTGTGGTGTGAGCATCACACTGAAATTACAAAAAAAAAAAAAACCCTAAAAACAAAAACAAAAAAAACAACCACATGAAGCCCAAACTCAGACAGAACTCCCAAACTCTAAGAGAGAGTGGTGTTTTTGCTTCCACTTCCCAAACCAGGAAACCATTACTCATCAATCCCAACAGATCACTCCTTTAGGGAGTGGGCGAGAGGTACGACAAACCAAAACAAGCCAAAAAAGAAACTGTGGAGTACGGCTCCTTTCGGATCAGCATCTATCTCAGGGAGGCAGAACATGCTTCTCTAATGTTCTATGTCCAGTATAACTACAAATACTTTGGCAGAAATTAATTGAGATCTATTTTTCTTTGAAGTTGAAATATGCAGCCTGAACTGTGCTCTCATCCTCTACATTGCACTGAGTGAATAACCTAAATTACACAGAACGGCAGTAAATTGGCTCATCATAGCCCTGTTCTAATTTTAAAAGGATAAAAAACTAAAAAACCAGACAGCCTCACATGTAGCAATGCAGGGACTAGTGAAGCCCGCTAAGGGTCTCTCAGTGTCTTTCCCCAGAAGGTCATGGGTTCAAATTCAACCTAGGTCTGTTATGACCAAGGACCTTTCAACGTCTTAGGTTAAATATATGTGTGCCTTCAACATAATGTTCCCAAAAGGATGCTGACAGCTTGCATCTGTCATGCTTGCTGACTCTCTCATGAGGACAGTGGCTGGCCAGCCACATGTGGAAACTAAATCACTTCCTCCCATATAAACGTGATCCTTGCCAAATGTGAACTCCGAGGCACAAAGGAGCATCTTGCTTTCACGCTGTCTGCTGTCTGCCCACCTTCCAGCTCCAAGGGAAAAGTAGAGCCACTCTTTGACTGACAGTCTAACACCTTGATGAGCCCAGGACAGACTTTAAATTTTAAAGACTTACAAGCATGCCCACAAGAAAGGCATTTTCTAAGCAACATAATAACTCTCTCAGTTTCAACAAAGCATTCACTCATGGCGATAAAATGCCAGGTCACAAGTCAAATTTTGACTCCATTACTGAGCATTATCCTTGAGCTCTAAATGGAAAGTCAGTACAATTCACCAGCTGTCAGGCTCCAGCCTTCCCCTCACCCTGAACAACAACACACTAACAGGCTAAACAGTTATAGCTGCTGGAGTCACTACTTGATTAGATTCTTAATGAGTGGCTCTGTCCACAGGTCACTTCAGCCAGTCACTCAACAAATAGACTTCAAGTCATTTTGGATCCCAGGTTTCTGCTTGGAATTTCATAGAATTCAGTGAAGAGATCTGCCATCAATCAAAAGAGATTGAGGATGACTTAGAGATAATTAAGGTAATTAGATTGCTCCTCTTTAGGAGAAAGCAGAGGTCCGTGTGGCTGAGTTGAGATATGAGATTTCCATAGACTTCCTTCCATAGGTTGTAAATGGTTTCCACCCTTAGATTTTTGATGTTCAGCACCAAGGAGTAGATTGGTAAGTGGGAGAATGCCCTATAAGGGGCACCCCCAGGATGTGTCAGTGTTGTGTATCCGAGGGATGCTAAAAACCTCGGCCACCCCAAGAGCATCGATTGCCAGGCTACAGGGAAAGATGGCAGCACCCATGTGAAATCCTGTTGCCTAAAAGCCCTCCAGGAGCCCAGCCCCCTAGCTTTTTCCTGTCACCTGAAAGATGACCTCATCATAGCCAGAAGAAGATCTGCCTAGATCCTCTCTTTTGAATACTAGTGATCATCTGAACCTATGCCACCAGGAAGCGGCAGACTTTGAAGTTATTTCTTGTCAAGTCACCGGGTCACCTGGGAAATTAGAGTCTGTAAGGTCACAAGGGGGGCAAAACTTGGCGAATATTTCCTCCTGCCAAGGGTGTGAGGTGAAGGTAAAATTAACAACCATGACCCCTAAAAAGAAAAAAAAAAAGGAACAGATGCTGAAGTGCCTCCCACCCCCTTTTAAATCTCTAGATGGAGCTGTGTCCGCAATGCCAGTGGGTTGAAGATGGCTTCTTCTGGCAGGAGCAGAGTCTGCCTGAGGCATCAGGTTTAATCCCACATCTACCCAACCTCCATCGACTGATGGGTCCATCAGATCTTTATTTATAACTTATTCCATCTACCTACCTAGTAGAAATTGATCATTTCAGCTGTGAACTCTATCGCAAATGGCCATTTTTCTGATGGAGAAATGAAAAAAGCAGTCTAGGGGGATTTTCAGAGACTTCACTGGCGCTCTGTGCCTTTCCAGGATTTGGCCTGATTTTTCCAAAAGGCGCTCAACAGCCTTCTCTCCTCCAGGACTCTGGACCCACCATCCTTGGGCTTCCTCCGCACCAATTTTCCTCCCTTCCTTGAGAGGCTGGCTTTTCCGGATTCTCACCACGTAGTCCAAATACGGGGCCCAGATATGTTACGATTGCTGTTGGTCTCTGGGCTTGGGCAAAAGGAGAGTGAAGGTCGGTACCAGAGCGAGTGCGGGATGAAGACTGGGGCAGAATTTGCCAGATGCCCAGCGGGGTGTCATAAGATGAACCCCGAAGTGGCCACGGAGAGGAGAGCTTGGGAACTGAACCAAGGGTTTTCGGCGGGGCTCCTGAGGCAGGAGTGACATGGCTCCAGCCGTCAGGTGGAAACCATGAAGTCCTCCCGCGACCCAACGCCAGAGAGATAAAGATGTCTAAATAACCAGGGTCGCTGCCAGAGCAACACTGCCCGGGCCCCGGGAGGAGGGGGAGCGCCTTTTCTGCTGAAGCCACTGCTGGGGCTTGTTTGTAGGTTCGCAATTCACCATGATAAATGTAAAGACCAATTAAGGTTTGATCCGTGCACACAGGAGGCAGACGGCGGCTGATAGTGGAACCAATTAACGAGCATGTCCCCTAATTCCTGCCGCGGCCGCCGGGCGCACAGAGGATCCCCAGGCGCCTGCGGCGGCTGCCCCCGAGCCCCGCGCGCCCCCCGCCAGGCCCTGGAGGGGGGCGTCCTCCTCCAGCTAGAAGGTGCAAGGAGCGGGTCCCCCGGGCGGCTGGGGAGGGGGCGCGCCGGGCAGGGAGGCGCAGAGCCAGCCGCCTACGGAGCCCAACTGTTTGCACCCGGGGCCGGGCGGGTGGGGCGCGCCCTAGTGGTCCGCGCCGGGCGGGGACGGCGGGGGCTGGTGGCGGCGCCCGGCGCGAAGCCAGGCGGTGCCCGAGGGCGGAGGACAGGTGGCCGCGTGGCCGCCGCCAGGTAGCAAACGGCTCGGGGGCTGCGCGGTGCGGTCCCCAGCCTTTGCCTGCCCCCGGGCCCGGTTCGTGGCCGCCCGCCGCGGGGGGCGGCTTGGAACGGGGCGTGGGGGGTGGAGACTGGAGGCCGCACGCCCGGCCGGGCCCGGTGCGCCGCCGCCTCGGCGCCACCGCTTCCCAGGTCCCCCTTCCCTTCAGACTCAGCCCGCTGGCCCAGACGTGACCCCCGCGCAAGGTGCTGGCGCTGCGCGCTGCCGGGACGCGTGTGATTAATGGCCCGAGGTCGGAGACGGCGCAGGCACGAGCCCCTTCTTGGCTCGGCCAGGGTGTGAGGGTATCCGGCAGGAGAGCCAGGTCATGGCGGTGGGGGCTCTGGGGACCGCGGCGGCGGCGGCGGCGGCGGAGGAGGAGGAGGAGGAGGAGGAGGAGGAGGAGGAGGAAGAGAAGTAGGTGACGCGGCCCGGAGAGGCTCGTCCCCTCTGGCCCCGGGGCCGGCGCCGCGGCGGATCCCCAGCGCCAGCAAAGTTTGGAGCCACGGGCGCCGCGCGCCCATCCCTCCCCGCGCAGTTCCCTCGGCGGTGTCTGTGCCGCCGCTGCTGCCAGGGCAGGACAAAGGCTCATTAACACGTGATGGGACCGCGCTTCATAAATGGGACCGGAGCGAGAGGGAGCCAGAGACAGAGCGCGAGCGGAGGGAGAGGAAGGGACCGCGCGAACCGACCAGGCGACGGGCGCCCGGGCTGGCGGAAAACGGTGGGCCCGGCGGGGCGAGCGGGAGGACCCAGCGAAGAGCCCCGGGAAGGGGTGAGGCTCGCGGACGGAGGGGGCGCCAGTCCCGATCTCTGTCGCGGGCGGGCGCTCGAGGCAGGGGACGCCGGCGCGCGGGCTGCGCGGACCGACCGACTTACTGACCGACCGACGGAGGCACACCCCGCTCCACCCCACCCCACCCGGCCTCGCCCGCATCCCCGCGCCGGCGCCGCCTCCCTCTCGCGACTCCCTCGGCCACCCCTTCCTGCTCCACTTCTTTTCCGCCTCCGCCTCTGCTCGGCTCCCGCGGCGCCAGTGCCTTCCCCTGGCCCGGGCGGGGTGCCTCGGCTCCCGGCAGAGCTCTCCGTAGAGTCGGGGCGCGGGGGGGGGGGGGACGTTTCGTTCTAGCAGAGAAGCAGCCCCTGCGCTGGGCAAGAGGTGCCGAGGGAGCTTCTCCCGCGAGGACCGGGGGATGCGAAGGGTAAGACCTGGCAGAGTTGCGTTTGTAAATACTTCTTCCGCCTCCCGCCCCCTCGGGTGCTGACCAGTGTGGTCCCCAAGTGTCTTTCGTGGAGTTCTTATTCCGTGTGAGCGAATTGTGCATCGGTGTTTACTAAGCTGTAGAGCCCCAGCCTGTTAACTGTGGTCTGTGCTACTTCTGGAGGTTTCTACCATTTACTAGTTATTGAATGTGTGTGCACCTGGCTCTCTGTATGCACTGACGTCTGTTTGTGGAAAATGTGTAATTGTGCATGTTTGAAAAACGGGCGCTTGAGTTGGTACTTGATGCTTCTAAGCCATATCAGCAACTAAGTCTTCCCGGAGAAATACATCGATCTCTGCACCAAACCTGAAAACTGTCTAAAGTCAAATATTAAATGTCATATAAAGGAATGTATATCAAATAATAAACTTTTGCATATAAAAATATAGCTACAGGAACCACCCTTCTTTGAGGAAAAATGAACGAGCATTTAGCTGATATCTCAATTTGAAGTAATGGAACCATTTAATTCAGAACTAGCTGTTAGATGAAAAAAGTTGACGTTGTGTTTTTAAGAGACATTTCTTGCCAAGGCTCACAATCACAAACGGATCAGCTCCTGAATGTGAATGTGTTTGCTGTGACAGACGTGAGAAACTGTCATTTGGTTGTTTGAAAGTTTAGAAGCAACATGCATGTTTCTGATTTTAGTTTTTAATTAAACAGATGAGAAAAAATTTAGTCACCTATTAATCATTGTGTCTCCCATGTTTTTTAAATTTTCCTTCAGATAAGTGCTCTTCTTGCCTTTGTTGTTGCTTTCTTGATGTATTAGCATCGGCGGGCATTTAATCCAATAAGAAATTAGGACACATCTACTGGTTTTAAAGGTGTTGAAATATATCTCAGTGGGTCCCATAACTTCTTCTCATTTTTAATACCAAGTTAATATCTTTTGAACAATGGGGGAAATGGAATCTCTGCGGGGAAACTCAGCGTACACTGGGTATCCGTGGGTGACCACTGCCATCAATCTATTTTGCAGAATATTGAGAAGCTCAGAGCAACCAACCTTTAAGGTTCCCATAGGACTTTATCTGATTTAAGGTGTTGCTTTTCTAATCCCACCCTACTGACAGTTTGCAAGAGAAGATATACTGATTGATTTTTCTCTGTCCTTTTTTTCCTGGTACTCCTTGTCCCTCCCCCGCTCTCTAACTCAGTTAAAAGCAGTGTTCTCAAAATAAAAGGCTACGTATAGTTTCTTAAGTGAGACAGATTATTTTCTGATTATCCATACATGAACAGAATCCACACACCTCCAGAATTTTAAACGTTGCATACTGCAGGCGGTTTCTGTAGGTACAATAGCAGTTACCACAGTTGGGCAAGACGCTTGGACATGGTTTTTAAAAACGAATCCGTTTTTAGGTTATCAAGAGAACTTACTGTAAATGAACTCTTTTTGTTCCAAAGATGTCTCCCACTCCAGGCAAGGAGCAATCTTGGCTGAGGTAGGTATCAAGTGTCTGATGGGGAAAGGTCTCATTGTGTTCCTTAGTCTCCCTGGGGGTAACATGATGCCACAGGGGGCAACTGCTCAGTTCTGACCTTTCAAAAATAAAATTACTATGCTTGCATACTCGTTGTTAGGAAGGCAAATTATATTCATGACACCACCCCCCCCCCAACTTTTAATAGCATCAGTACCTGTGCATATAAAAAGAATGTTATGCCTAGTCCCTTAAACAAGCCCTAGGTGATATTATTTACTTTGGCGTGCGAAGTTTCACCTTCTAGTGAAAAATCTGATCTCACGTTGGAGTAGTGCTCGGCTTTGTTTGTTATCCACTGTTTTCTGTCTTTTTCTGTTACCCTTTTCCCAGTGGACCACGTGCCTCTCTGTCTCGCTTGTGAGATTGTTCTTCTCTAATAAGCCTAGCTGCAGGATCAGTGTGTTCTTTTTGGCATTTCAAAATGTTAAAATAGTGAAATTGTTAAATGTTACCAAGACGAAACTGCTGGGAATGAAATTCTCCAGAAGAACCACTACATTTGTGGCCTATCACAGTCTCTTCCAAAAGAAAACTCCTTGAATCGGTTTACCTATTTTCTCAAGAAAGAAGCAGTCCCAGTGATTGTGTTGATATGTATTTAGTATGCGGTGTCAGCTTATTACTAAGGCAAAGCCTGAAAAACTCACTCAAAACAATCGTGTGACATTCTTCTTTGCTTTGACTGAATTAATCTGAACCACCAGGATATTTAGACAAGCTCCTAGGTTGTCTTACATATTAGTATGTGGAATTAGAATTGGAATTCTCAGCTGTATTAGAATAAACTGTTATGAAATGGAACCTATAATAGCAGTTTATAGTTCACCAGGCTTACCAAATGTTTCTTCCCAGAAAACAGTTGGCCTAATAAGGAGAGGGATTATTTCCCATAATTAGCTCTCTAGGAATGCTGCAAAAAAGAGTAATAAATCAAATTTGGAAATACCTAACAACACATGATGAGTAAAACGAGATTTGGTTATAGGGTCTTGAATTTGGTTAGGAAGATGGAGCCTGTCTGTTAGTTTGCTGACTGTTATTCTTGGGGTAATGATGTTAGCTCAGTTGCATGAAGCACACAGATGAGAGCTTTCATTCCTCTTTCATTCTAAAGGGATGCCATTGTCTCCACCAGTGTAAGTCTGTCTCTTTTATTTTTGTATTCATCACTTTCTAATTGAAGTAACAAATGAGAGTGAAGACAGCCTTTGGGTTTAAATTATTTATAATTCTGCTTCTGACTCTGAAGTGACCTGGACCTAACATTGTTGTGAAAAATTATGCCAGGGCAGGTTTATATATTGCATATCTATATTTTGAGGGGCTGAAAGCTCTGCTGATTTTGCTTTTCTTGACTGAAAGTTGGTCGAGGAGTTAAAGAATAAGAGGAAATCAAAACCAATGGATGTATTTTGTGTTGGCAAAATTTTAACTTCCTATTTTCCCCCCTGAATCTCCAGCTCTTTCCTAATCCTGTTCTCATAATAATGTTAACCTTATATTATAACCACATGAATGCTGTTTTTGAGGGACCGGAGGTTCAACACTTTGTAACTGAATTGCTGTTTAATGTTTTGATAACCATTTAATTCGCTAATCTGTATATTCTTAGATTAGGTTAACTTTATAACATATTACAGATCAACTCAGATTTCTCCCAGATATTTTCTGGACTAAAAGAAATAATGTCATCCATAGTTTACAAAATGTCAAGTTATAGACTGCATAATTTAAGATAACCAGGATATGTAAATACACTTTTATAAATATGTCTGAAGAAACTTTTTCAAAGACATATATCAAGACCGAAATAAAAACTGAGACATGTTGCCTTGATATATTTGAACATATGATTCAGATTTTAAATAAATACTACAAATTTGGGGAAATGTCCAAATTCAAGGCAGCTATGCAGAGGACATGGAAGACTGAAGGCAAAAGGAAGTATCCACCTTGAATCAAAACAAGGCTGTTCTTATTCTCCAGGATAGTGGAAATCTGTTCCAGTGTCCTGTGTTCTAAAAATCTTGCAAAGATGCTAGGATGGGCAGAACCACATTCGGTTATAGTTTTCTCATAAACACCGCCTGATGTGTTTAACACAGTTTTCACCAATCTTGCTGATTGGTTATTAATTTTGGAAGAAAGTTGGGAGAAGATATACAAGGTTATTACTGTGTCACAAGATGCATGTTAGTATAGGTATATTTGTTGGATGTAACACATTATAATGCTATCACAACTAAGTTAAAACTACAGGAAATTTGTGAGGGGGAAAGGGGAAGGCTCTTTTAGTGGTTTTCCAGTGCTTTCCTTGGTACTCTTCAAATGGTTTGAGGTTAGATGAACTTCTATCTCAAACAGGTTTGCATGGATAATAGATATGTTTATGACATATCAGTAATCAGAGGTCAAAGCCATTACATAAAGTAATCAGTGTGATTACCTCTAGTTATTAACATAAAATATTTACTGAAAATCTTTCCTGGGTCATACTTCTTCACTGAACAGGGTGCCTTATGGAAAATAAAGTACATTTCATCATAACAGTTTTTCTAGGGCAGTTGTGATCACAAATATATTCTTGATCAAGTTTTTATGGCTATTTTCCATATATTTGAAGTACTTTCCATATAGATTATTGGTGAATAACTTTGGGATATCCTCTGAAAGTTTCATTTGGACAGGTTAATTTCATAACTTAGCGAGCATGGAATTCTGAGGTTCAGAGTTGTGTTTGTATGGGTTTTTGAGGAAAGAATTGTTTACACCCCAAACCTGAGCAAATAGGCTTGGCAGAGTCATAGCAGTTGTTTCAAAATACCGTGAATTCTGTTTTAGCCCCAACTGGAGAAATGTTCACACCTGCACTTTAGGAAGGCTTTCAAAAGTTTTGCTTTGTTTGTTTTCTTTTCTTTTCTTATTGAACATGCCAGCTGAGAATGGTCTGATGGGAATCAGTGTTTCTTTAGCCAGCTTTTTTTTTTTTTTAACCCCCTGCGCTGTTATTGCATTATAGTCTGTATTTTTGAATAAGTTTATTAAAATAAATTTTGCAGTTTTGAATGCAACAAGGGATTTAAGTCCCCTTTTCTCCTAACACAGATGGCAAATCATTTTTCCCTAGGAGTACGATATTTTATTATCTGATGTCTTATTTTTCCACTCAAATTTGGATTCTTAATTGTTTAGAGTTTGGATTCGTTGAAGAGAGATTTGATACCTTTGGCATGATTCCTTACCACCATTATCAACTCTGAATAGCATTAAAATTTTTTTTTAACTTCAGAAGGTAAAGTGCAACATAGTTTCCAAAATTTGACAGTGTGATATGTATTTCTTTATTCCCACTAGCAAATTCCATTGCTTTTTAAGGAAAAGCAGAAGCATTTTTCAAAGACATGCCAGGCAATCTGTTGTGGGAGTTGAATATACTGGCAAATGCTTTCACAAACTGTGTATGTCAGTAGTATATTTAAATATAATTAAAATAAAATATTATTAGGAAATAATGTTTTTCAAAGTTTATGTTGAAATGGGAGGGTTCCCCTCTTTCCTTTATCATTTCTTTATTCATTCTTAGACCATATACTTAGAGAAGAAAATTGGAGTCAATATGAGTTCTGTAAATTGAGTTAAAAGGAGTTTTACATTTAAATTGGTGATAAATTCCAGTATGCTTTTAAAAAAATTCTACTTTCACATTGGACATTTGTACTAGGAAATTTTATAACATTGATTGCTGTTGGTCAGGTGGCTAAAAAAGATGTTTTTAATATAGCAAGTGAACCAATATCATAGATAGTATGCCTTTGTCACTCTTGTTTGCTTTTAACCCAGCTATATTTAAAAATAAATCAACTTGATTTATTCTTTGTAAGAGAGCTTATTTTAATACCACTGTGATCTGTGTATTTTGGTTTATTCCAGTGTTACTTCTTAAATGGACCATATTTTCAACTCATTTTAATGCATTGCTACCAGAATTTGTAAATGTTTTCTCTAGCTTTTGTACAAGTTGTGGTGAACAAGCGATATGCATGTGGAGAAAAAGGAAAAAAAAACTAAAGAGAAAAAAATTAAACAACTTAACTCATAACTAAAGTAAGCAAAAGATTGTCCAAAGAAATCTGTATCTTTGTCTATGTGGGAATTTGACTTTGGAAAATGTACAACTACTTTTGGAAATTAGATCTAAGTTCATACAAATTTTTAAAAAGGGAAACCTTTGAATGATTTTAGTCCTCAGCCAAGGAAACTAATTATGAGTAATCTATGATCCATGTTTATTGATGAAATAATTAGAGAGGGAACAGTCTGCCCAGAGTCATATATTTAAGTGCTTTGGGATACATTTCCATATATTTATAACTTGTAGGCATTTTTGAAAGATCCCTGCCAGCTATAAGCAGTGCAAATTGCATAATTACCAGGGTAACTCTGTAAGATAATTTGCAGTAGATTTGCATTACTTGGGCCTACTGCAAAATTTCCATTTTAGTTTGTCATTTTCTGGGTTCACCTCCCGTGATACATTATTTTATGGTTTTGGCAAAAGAAGAACAAATAGAAACATTTCCAGCTTAAAAAGGAAATCAGCTGGAGTGTTACTTACTTTTACTTTTTTCCTGTTCTTTTATGCTCAGTAGTCACGGGTTTCTTCACAACAGTGCTGATAGACGTGGTTAGCAGTCCTATCAAACTTTACATAGACTTTGTAAATAGAATTAAGAGAAAATGGTATGCAGTTTTTAATTTATGTCTGCTTACTGGGTAAGTACATGTTATGTCTTGAAGCCACTTTTCTTTGCTGGACAAAAGATCTAGCAAATAAGTTACCTGAAAAAGTGCAGAGAAGCTCTGGATTGTAGACTGAAAATCCTTGAGAGGTTCTTCACTCTTATGCTCATTTTCAGGCTAGACTACATTGTTCTACTCCAATCAAATAGAAAAAGGCTTGGTTTTAAAGATCTTCTGTGGGAGACTACTTTATCATGAACAGGCTTCCTTCACCATCCACTTCAATGATCGAAAAACCTATGCTCATAGAATATTCTTTCTTCCTATCTCACCTCAATTCTTCTTAAAAGCTACTTCTATTTTCCTCCCCCATCTAGTCTTTTTCACAGGTTTCCATCTTTAACAATGGTTCTAAGATTTTAGAGTGTCTTAGAATCTCCTGGAGGCCTTGTGAAAACACAGATGTGCCCCAACCCAGAAAAAGAGTTTCTGATTCTGTAGGTCCGAGGTCAGACCTGAGACTGCATTTCTCCCAAGTTCCCAGGTGGTGCTGATGCTTCTGGTGGGAGAGCATCCTTTGAGAACCACTGACCTATTAAATAACTGACTCTGTGTGCTCTTCCAAACCACATGTGACTTCTCAGACTGTTCTTTAAGGTGCACCCTGGGATGTCCAGCCTATGCTCAACTATCTTATTTCCTAGTTCTTTATCTTCACGTCACTTTTCCTGAATACTTTTAGTTTCTCAACTCTGTTCAAAATCACATAGTTGTAGCACACAAACCATGACTCAAGGTCAAACTCTTAAGTATAATAGAACTACCTCATGGTTTCAATGGCATAAAAACTCTGTACTTGCATCCAATTTGTTACTACATTTCCAAAGCATACTTTACATCATTACTGAAACCAAGTTCTTCTAGTTCTGTTTGTACATTATAATTTACACCTTGAAAGCATATTTTTCTGTTTATATCTTGTATAAACAGAAAAATTTATACAAGATACACACCGAAAAATTTTTTTTATTAAAGTAGGTGGTTTTCAACTAAAGTAGGTGATATGTAAGTACCTGGTTTTTAAAATCATGTTTAAATGGAACCCTGAACTTACACACAATAAAAATGTTTAAAATTATTCCAGTGAGAAAATGATAGGAAGGAAATTGAATTATTTAGAAAACAAGTGTATCCTTGATTTGTATGAGTATTTAAACAAATATTAACTTCTCTTGTGAAATATTCCATTTTAGCTTCTGTAATGATAGAAAATAATGTTCCATTCTTTTTCATCACAGAGTTACAACCTGTGTTGGTGATTTTATATTTGAAAATTGGAAAGCCAAATGTTTCATAAAATAGAAATGAGTTGAGTTTGTTATTAGAATTGATTTTGGGCTCCTGAGACATTCCATTCTTACTTTTAGCATCTCTTGGCATAAACATGTCATTTGTTTTCAGTATAACTACTTTCCTTTACTCATTCTTAATTACTTTCTTGAGGCACAATTCCAAATACTCACAATTAATTTTTATCAATATATTAGATTTTCTCAATGCCCTTTTGCCTCAGAAAAGCAATTAGAAATTTCGTTTTTGTAGGCAATGGTAATAACACATTTTAACCCTCTTTAACATATTTTCTTATTTATGTTTAAATTAATTCAGTTGTAAAACGCATAAAATGTTGTTAGCAGGAAAAGTTGCTCAACCAAAGCAAGAGCCATGTCCACTGAACAGAGTAACAAATTGATTCCTGAGGGCTTATAAAAGCCACTCCATCTAGTGGTTGAATTTTCACATAACTTCTCTTGATAAGTTGTTTTGAAAACACACTTGCACACGGAGAAACCCATCTGGGAAAAATCAGTGCATAATAGCATGCATTTGAGGGAAGGAAAAAGTCCATTATAATCATAATTTCATACACTGTCTTTAAAGGTCTATCAACAGCATATAATTAGGATTCATTCACAGTTGTGCATCTCACAAAAATCTCCTTATATATCATTGTTATATGGCAAAACGTTGAGGTTCATAGTACATACTCAGGCTCAACAAGGATCAGAATAGAAAGTAAATACCTGATCTTTGCCCATAACTTCTACTTGCCATCAATATAATTTCCGTTTGCTACTGAGATCAGAGATCCTGGGATAAACAGTTGTTGATGCCTTTCATGTAACTTTTACATCTGGGTACAGTTCTTTCCAGTTGGATGTTTGTATGAGACCAAGACTCAGGTTTACTTCCCTAATGATCAACTGACTTTATGCCAAGGAAAACTATCCACAGTTAAAAGTCATTCCGCTAGGATAGCTCTGCTCTACTGCCAACATTCATTTAGTAAACAGGCATTGAGTACATACCCTGTGCCAGGCCCTGTGCCAGGCAGAGGACATTCAAGACCATATAATACAGGTCCCTACTCTCAAGGTGTTCATGATCTGAAGGGTTTAGACACAAGAAAGACTGCTAGGGGATGACTCAGTGTTGCCAATCATCTCTCCAGGGAGAAAACCTCAAAGCACATATAGGAAGGGAATTTACCCAAGCCAGTACTATTTGATGATGAAGTATCATCTGCCTATTACTTGTATTCATATCCTACTCAACTCTGTCTTCTGTGGGAGGGGAAGGGCAGATGGATGGGCTATTGGATGGGTTGGTTGGAATGGAGAATCTTTTCCCTTGCTTCCTTGACCTGTATCCATTATCCAGGTGTGATACATGAATAGACAATGTCTACAGTGTTTAGCACAGAGCACATGCCCAACAAAAATATGTTACACGAAGCATGTAAGGAGCCAATAACTTTATATCCATCTGCCGCCTTGCTGTAGTAACACAGCTGTGTGCCCTTTGGGTGCCAAGAGTGAGTCACAGGCACTCCCTTGTTGGAGCCCAAATGACGATTACATAGTTTCTTCTGCCTTGATTCCAGGCAAGATCTTAAGAACTGACCAGAGAGAGGCATCCTCTCTCTGGGCCTTAAGAAAACCACCCTGCTCATGGTGGGAAGTGGAGTGATTTCCTTTGAGTTTGAATATCTCCGTATGGGCAATGGATGTTTCAAGCTTTTGTCGACTAACAACAGTCATGTCTCATTCAGACCTAAAGAAGGTGCCCTCTCTGTTCCTCGCTGGTGTCATGGAAACTATCATAACTGTCCATAATCTTTATAATTGACTACTGAAGAAAAAAATATATACGTAATTTTTAAAATTAGTGGCAAAGACAAGTTAGATTTTATTTATTACTTGCCAACAGCCATTGATTGCAAATAAGGTGCTAATCCAAGTCTAGGATTTATAGCTCATAGTTAATTCTCATACTTTGTCCCTAAAGCCCATGGGACAAGGATGATTTGCAAGTGCTATGGGCAACTTTTTTCTGTCAATAGAGCATTCCTTCAGATTTTAGTTGTTCATTGTGTAAAATTATTAAGTACTATTTATTACCTCCTTTCTCAAAATTGATTCTTCCCTTTCCTTAGAAGTGGAAAGAAGACAGTCTTATTAAATGGTTCCTGGACCTCGAAGTTGAGAGCAGGGACGTTGAGTTATACAGACCTGGGCTGAAGTTCTAACTCCATTCTCTCTAGTGGGAAACGCTGGGCAAAGCTGTACCTCTCTAAGCCTCAGTTTTCTCATATGTAGAATGGGAATTGTAATAGCACCTAATTCATGTAAATATTAAAAATAATACATATCCTTAGCATGATGCATGGCACATAAAGATGTTTCTGATTGAAAATATTTGGGAACTGGAATTTTCTCTGTCGTACATCTAATCACCCTAGTCACCCAATCACTGAGATTTGAGCCTGGGGAAAAAAGACTCTGTTTTTAGTTCGACTTCATGTGTCTGTTCATGGATTCAAAGAGAAGATACTTTTTGTTGAAAGATGAATGAAGAAACTGAAAAGTATGCTGCTCCATTGGAAAACAGGTAGCCCGCTTTAAACCACTGTTGTCCTTGGCAATGAACTGTCAAGATTACCTGCCCCCTGGGTTCTGCATATTGCTTTCGGCCTTTATTGATCAAACCTCATGCAAGATAAAGACAATCTTATGGAGTATTTTGTATATGGGCCAGGGCTTCTATTGAATTGAAAACTTTGCAAATTCTATTTTAAGGGAAGGCTGCTTCAATTATGCTCCTTACAGCTTATATAGAAAATGTATCTCCCTTACCCCACTCCCCCCTGCGCCAAACAAGCAAAGGCACTTGGTAGGAGGAAACACCAAAACAGCAGAGCAAAATTAAATGATTAATGGAATTGGTTATAAAAGTCAACAAATCTAAGGAATCAGTTCATCTGTATCATTAATTTGCTTTTGTGATAGGCTTTCCTTCTAGCATTTTCACCTAATAGTGAGTGCTTAATTTGATGTAGTTTAAAGGCATCATTTCTTGAGCCCTGCAATTCTTTATGCTTTAAGAAGCCTATAAATGTTAAATAATTAGGCATACTTCAGGTTAAATTTGAACAGAAATATAGCCTTATAAGTGTCCTAATGTCTATCTGGTTCATAATAATTGATATTTTTAATGAAAAATGTAACGCTCATATTGTTAGTAAGAATAGACCAGAGAAAAGGGTACATTTAATAACTTCTGCTCTATGCTACAAAATATAAGAAAAGCTAAGCCTTTCAGAACCAACTGAGCATTACCAACATAATGGAATTTTCTTTTATATATGGGAAAGAGAGAGAACATTAACACAAGGAAAAAGAATTATGTATTTTTGCCTGAATTATCAGGATAACTAAGTCAATCTTTGACTTTGCTATGGAAGATGGTGCAATAAGTGACCAAACTACTTTAATAATTCCAAAACTCAACTGGTTAGGTAAGAGTTAGAACAGACTCAGTTGCCCATTCAACTGTAACAGAAGCATCATTCATCAAGTGTGAAGTTGGCCCGTGAGATCTGCCAGTGTATATTAAGGACGTGCCTTAGACATAATGCAGTTATAAGAGTCAACTAAAATTTTCCCTACTGACTTTAGAGAAATACATTAGCAAGTTATTTTTCTTGATCAAATTAAGAGAAACCAGACTTGTTCCCAGAAATGAATGGAAAATAACAAACAAATATATCCACTGGCACCTTCTTTCTCTTGAACCATTCGCAAGGCTCTTTTATAAGGTTAGCCAAGCAGAACAAGACAGAACCAACAAACTAAGGGAAACAACACGATTAAGAAAAGGCCTATGGCTCCTACATTTGATATCCTGGACACCTATCCATCTAGACATGATGAGCTTGGGATTATTTCCTTAAAGCATTTACAAACTTAGAATCTAGAAAAGGAGCCTGGTCGGCTGATACAGTCTGTAACTATATTGGGAGCACCAATGCTTCTGATGCTTCTAGAGGGTTTTCTGCCTTCCTGGACATGACATCCTGCAGGAAGCAAATACTCTCTAGTGCCTGTTCCCCCAGAGATGCTGCAAGGATTTTGACTCCAGAATCAACAGTGCCAAATATCTAAATTACTGAAGTGTCCCTCTGAAACAAAGAAGGTCGTCAGTGGGGCAATAACATCTAAAATAGCCTGCTATTAAATTATACTGGTATAGAAAAGATTTTATTTGAAGTCTTGTTTTGAGGACCTATTCCATGTTCATCCTAATCAGAACATGGATGTTTTATACCCTTAATGGTTATAGAAACAAATATACAGACTCTGAATAGACTTTTTAAAAAAACTCCATACTGCTGCCAAACCCATAACAATTTCTTGATGACACCATAGCCTGCTAGTTGATGTATAAGTTTGGAGGTGGTGGATGGAGAAAAGCAGGTGTGCATAGAGAGGTGAGCAAAAAGAACAGGTGATGTTATTCTAAAAATTGAAGTTTTTTAAAAATAATAGATTCAATCTATTAAAGTATTTTTATTATTGTTATAAAGGCATGATTTACAGCCTAAATCGTTAGACTTATATATTTTTAAAAGAAAAATTCTAGGAAAATCCCCTTAAATGTCATTCAATCATTCTTTTACTATAATGGTAACAAAACCCAACTGCTTCTTTAATAGGTGCATCTACACATCTTGCTGGAAATTTCCAATTATGGTTTTCCCAGTAGCAAACAAAAACAAAATTAATGGTAGCTGCATCCCCCAAAGCCTAAACTATATTGCTAAAGAACTCTCCAAGAAAACTCTCAATACAAAAAAAAAAAAAAAAATAGTAAGGTGGAAATTACTGTAATAATCCAAATGTAAAAATAAAGGAAAGAAGTTACCAAAATGCAGAGCGCAGTTTTCTTGCCATGATCCCATTAACTGTTAAAATAGCCTGTGCACAGTGGCATTTTGACATTGCTAAGATCCTTGAACTGCACAAAATCCATGTATATTTTTAACTGCATTCTTTAATTTAAGTTGGCTTATATTGGGTAGAAATTACTCTGTATTTCATTACCACACTGTGCCCTGACTCAGGTTTTAACAAGCTGTTTTTTTTTTTTAATGAAAGTGCTTGGTCACATTAAAATGGGAAATTGTGATCACATATGTGGTGATCTTAATATAGAGTAAATCACAGGCACACATGTTTTGAATTATTGAAATAAGGTTTGTGATCCTTCGTCTTAACTGAAGAAGCTTTATACCTCTTCCAAATACTAAAATTTTCATCCTTGAGGACATGCCAGTAGGCAGATTTACCTAGATGGGCTGGGATAGGAAAGAGTGATTTAGTAGGAGGTAGTCTTAATTACTATTGGCAAAATGCCGTAAATCGTGTTTGTAAGAAGCTGGAAGACTAGAATATGCTGTAAGATGCAAAATGGCTTTATCCTAGTTACTGTTAATGCTTAAAAGCATGTATGAAGTCCAAAAGCAGAAACTCTGGTGTCTGAGAGACATGGGTTCAGCTACAAACTCTTCATATTCTGGACAATTTATTTAAAATCTAATGGTCTCCACTCCCTTATCTGCAACACGGGGATTATAAATAAGCACCTGATAGAGTTGTCATGACAATTTCATGACAGAATATATGCAGAGTCTCTCAAATGCCTGGAATGTAATAGACATTCAATAAAGTTTCCTCCTCCCTCACCCGTGTGTGTATCTTATATTTGCTTCATGCTTTAAGTGCCGAGACAAAAATAAAAACTGAATAAGTAGCCTATGATCTAATTAAGTCAATGAGTTATCTGGAAGTATAATTAATATATGGCAAAGAGCCATTATACTAAGTAATGATAATAATAATTAATATTTATTGAAGACTTAAATTTTGTGCCAGGCACTACGTTAAGTACTTCACGTGCACTTTTTTTTTTCATTTAATTTTCAAAACAATTCTATGATTGAGGCATCCTCCTCCTACTCCTTCTCCTTCCCATTTTACAGATGAAATAATGAGCTTTAGAAAGATTAACTACTTACCCAAATACAGGTCTGACACTAATCTTGGTTTGCTAACTCCTAATTCAGTGTTCTCTCCATTACTGGTGCTTGGACTGGCTGGAATCAGCGGGGAAAAGAAGGGAGATAGTAGCATCCCTGTCTTAGGTTAGGGAGATGATGTATCATAAGGGTTGAAAACAGCTCCAAACCCATCAATATCCAAACAATATCCAATATGGTAGCCACTAGCCACATGTGGCTATTAAGCCCTTGAAATGTGGCTAGTTCCACATATTGAAAGGATAATATTTTGGATGTATTGAGTTAAATAAAATATATTATTAAAATTAATATCACCTTTTACTTTTTTCTTTTTACCCTCGATAATGGAAATTTTAAAATTGCCTATGTGGCTTGCATCCCATTTTTTTTTAAACTATTTTGAAGCTATAAATCAAGCTCATAAACTATTAAATAAAGTATGTTCCAGCCTCTTACCTTGACAAATATGCCTTCACAAGGGCCTGCAAGGCCAGGTTCAAATTTAGAATTTTTGGCCTCCTTGGAGTTAGACAGCAAAACATGATGGTGCAGGAGAGCCAGCTTTGCCCGCCCCCTTCTGCTCCCACCCACACTGCACCACAAGGACACACGCATGCAGGCACACACGTGTGATCGGCCCAGGCTGCCCATCTGCACACCGCTTCCCCCACAAACAGCTGCCTCCGGTGGCCTCCAGGAGGACAGACCCCAGGAGCAAGCCCACGGAGTTCCTGGAATTGGAGGAGGGTGACTCTGGGAGGGCACCTCCTTGACCCCATCAGGGGGGCCCCAGCTGGAGAGGCTCTATGACAACGAAACTATGATACTCTCTATAAGATACACTCTAAATTTCAGGGATGTTAAAATGTGAAAAAAATCTGCATTTTTTTAAATTTAATTTTTTGTTGAAGAATAATTGATTTACAATGCTGTGTTAGTTTCTGGTGTACAGCAAAGTGATTCAGTTATATATATATAACCGATATATACATATATTTCATATTCTTTTCCATCATGGTTTATTACAGGATACTGAATATAGTTCCCTGTGCTATACAGTAGGACCATGTTGTTTATCTATTTTATATGTAGTAGTTTGTATTTGCTAATCCCAAACTCCTAATTTATCCCTCCCCCACTCCCTTTCCTCTTTGATAACCATAAGTTTGTTTTCTATGTAAGTCTGTTTCTGTTTCGTAAATACATTCATTTGTGTCATATTTTAGATTTCACATATAAGTGATATCGTATGGTATTTGTCTTTCTGACATACTTCACTTAGTATGATCATCTCTAAGTCCATCCATATTGCTGTAAATGGCATTATTTCATTCTTTTTTATGGCTGAGTAATATTCCATTGTATATATGTGCCACATCTTCTTTACCCATTCATCTGTTGATGGGCATTGAGGTTGCTTCCATGTCTTGGCTATTGCAAATAGTGCTACTATTAACACTGGGAGCATGTATCTTTTTTCTTTTTTTTATAAATTTTATTTATTTATTTATTTATTTATTTATTTATTTATTTATTTATTGGCTGCGTTGTGTCGTTGTTGATGTGTGCGGGCTTTCTCTAGTTGCAGCAAGCGGGGGCTACTCTTTGTTGCAGTGCGAGGGCCTCTCATTGTGGTGGCTTCTCTTGTTGGGGAGCACGGCCTGTAGGCGTGCAGGCTTCAGTAGTTGTGGCACATGGGCTTCAGTAGTTGTGGCACATGGGCTTCAGTAGTTGTGGCTCACGGGCTCTAGAGCGCAGGCTCAGTAGTTTTGGCGCATGGGCTTAGTTGCTCCACAGCATGTGGGATCTTCCTGGACCAGGGCTCGAACCAGTGTCCCCTGCATTGGCAGGCGGATTCTTAACCACTGCGCCACCAGGGAAGCCCCACATGTATCTTTTTGGATTATAGTTTTCTCTGGATATATGCTCAGGAGTGGGATTGCTGGATCATATGGCAACTCTATTTTTAGTTTTCTTGAGGAACCTCCATACTGTTTTCCATAGTGGCTGCACCAACTTACATTCCCACCACCACCAACAAAAAAAATGTGCATCTTATATTGGATGTCCAGCAGCCTTCTGCATTCCATTTTTATTGGACAGCACTGCTCCAGAATCAGAATATCTGAGTTCATTCTGGCTCTGCCCTTACTAGCTGTGTGAATGGCAAATTACTTACCCTCTCTGTGCCTTTCATCTGTAAAATGGAGATAATAATAGCATCTAACTCACAGGGCTACTGTGAAAATAATTTGATATACATCAGAGGCTCAGAGGGCCAGCTGCACATAATAAGCTCTCCATATGTGCTTAAAAGGGGAAAAATCAGCAAGACTTAGTGGTCTGCCTGATTATAGAGGCCAAGGAGAAGGAATCCAGGGTAAGTGTGGGGTGTGAGCTTGGGTGACTGGAGAGATTATTCACAATACTGTAAAAAAATGTGAAACATGACATGGCTGCATTATTTGTAATAGTAAGAGATGATAAATAAGCTAAACCTGCGTCCGTAGGAGGCAGGTCACATTCATCTAACAGATACTCAAGGCAGCTGCTAAATGAGAAGGGCGGTTTTGTGTACTGATGTGGAACTGTCTTCACATATACTTCTAGGTGGAAAAGCAAGGTGCCGAACAGTACGTATATTAGTGTTTGTTAAAAAGAAAAGAAAGAGGGGATAAATGTATATATATTTGCTTGAATATGCATGGAATATCGCTGCAAGGAGTACCAAGAAACTTCTTGCCTCTTGGTACTGGAACATCAGTACCAAGAACATCAATTCTTGGCTGGAACATCAGAATGGGAGAGGTTAGGTTGACTCTTTGCTGTATATCCTTTTGTACATTTTGAATTGTATGAATGGAATATATACATATAAACAATCAAAATGTCAAATAAATTAGTTTTTAATTAGGCAGTGTGAAGGGAGAATCAGTTACTTGAGAGAAGATGACTTATAGGATGGAGATCATGGACTGGCCCCCAGTAGCTGCTTGGAAATGTTGGGCTCAAACTTTGATCTTCAGGCCAAATGTCCATTGAACTAATTACCTTTCTCTCTTCTAATTTTAAGAAAAGGCAAATATATATTATTAAATCACGGCTTTCAAGGATCAGTTAATAAAATTCAACTGCCACCATATTAGGTTCATGGGAAGATTTCTAAGGGAACCCAGCCTCCCCCATCCCCCCTACGCCTGCTATCATGTTATCAGGTCAGTGAGTCACATAAGAAAAAAAAGACGCCAGTCCTGTGCTTGGAAAGCACATTCTAGTTATGGAAATAAATATGTAAACTTATGCATAAATGCTATGATGAGGTCTATAATAGAGGGGAAAACCGGGGGACTAGTTCCCCCTGGTGGGAAGGGCAGGTCAAGGAGGTAAAGATAATTTATCTCAGAAAGACAACTTGGAAATGAGTATTTCAGACAGAGGGAGGGGTAGGAGGAAAGGAGGAAGGTGTGCAAGGGTGATTCAAGGAGCAGGGAGCCATCTCCCAGGCCAGGAAGCTGTGTGTTTCAGTATGGGTGGCAGTTGAGAAGCAAAAGTAAGATTTGAGGTTGTGCCAGGGCCATTAACGGCTCTCACAGATTGTGGCTATCTTCTGTGTCCTTCCTGTTCCATGAACACTTTCATATGTAAGTGGAGTTGTTGAGCGAATGTAAGTTTGCACAAAGAGCAAACTTGACTCAAGAGACATGGCCCAATGGTGGGCACATGTAGGACATTTTCTGGAAGAGCCGAGGATGTGAGAAAGGATATGACAGACAGGTGGCTGAACAGGGAACTTGAGGACACTTGAGAGTGAACAGGTGGAGCCAGGCTGAGCTGGGGACTCAGGAGAGATTGTAATAGAGGAACCAGGAAGCACAGGGCAACCACTGTGGCTGTTGAACTTCAGTCTTTTATTTCTGCATCCTCTATTTTTATATCCTCCACAACTAGTCAACCTCCCTGGGACACCTGGTTGGGCTTTATCAGACTCTCAGTGCACACTGGGTGTCCCTGTGTGGTCTGTGCACTAGTGCTCCTGCCTCTGGTTGAGCGATTCCCAGCCCTTGTGTGCCTTGCCCTTTGCCAGTGTGGGAGGGTGTGCAGAACCGGCTCAGAGAAGAAGCAGTAAGTTCCTGAGCGATGCCAGAAGTTAGTCATGGATGATTCGGGGCCCTTGGTTCGGTGGTGCCTCCAAACTGTCATTGCAGGCTATACTGATCATGCGAAAGGGCTACAGGACCATGAAGGAGCTAAGGGAGCCCTCCTGACTTACCTATCATGCTTGCTTTGTTCACCATCTGGTAAAATATTGCCGGTATTCTCCTTCACCTCTGTCTAGCCAAAGTTGCCTGTGTCATGTGGCTCATTCCATGAGTATTTAGGCTAGGTAATCATTGCACAGGCAGCTTTCATTTACAATGTCAGTTACCTCATCTAAATAGAGCATTTTTCTAGCGCGAATGGATCGGGCAGCTATTTAGGATAAATACCCTGATTCAAGCTACATGCTTATTTATTCCCATTATGATTGGGTGAATCCCTCCCCCACCTTGAAAAGGAAAGGGATTTTTTTTCTCTTTTGAAATACATATATTCAATCAACCAGCTTATGTAGGGCCCCCTTCTATACACTAGGCATTACATTAAATGCTATGAATAAACACTAAGATAAATAAAATTCCTTCCCTCAGTGAGCTTACTACCTAGTGGGTGGGAGGGAGGGGCAAAACAGATGCAAACACGGAGAAATATTAGAATATTTAGTAAACACCATGGACACCATGGTAGAACTCTATCTGGATATTCTAGGAGCCCCAAAGAGGGTATGGTGGGAGCAGGGGAGCTACATCAAACTGAGGGGAAGGAGTTGACCAGGTGGAGGAAGGGAAAGGGTGTTTGCTCAGAGGAGTGTGAAAAGCACCAAGTTGAAAAGCAATGGATTTGGTGTGTTCATGGAACTGAATTATCTGGTATAGTGGCAAGTCCACGAATGGTGAGAGGAGGGATGGAGAGACAGGCAGGGGCTAGACCACCCTGGGAAGGAAGCCTTTTACTGGACTTCATCCTATGGGTGTGGGGATGGAGGTAGAGAGCTTTCCTGCTCAGGGAGAACAGAATGTGGAGAGCTCTGGGCACAAGGGAGTGAGGGTCAGATCTGAAAGGCCCTCAGCTGGGCTGACACAGATGGCAGAGAGAAGAGCTGCGTGGGATGGTCTGGAGAGCATGGGCCTGAAAGGGAAACCTCGTGAATGAACTTGACCTTGGTCTTCAGGGCAAAGAGGCTGAACTAGGGGAGTCACGTAATCAGCCGCCTCTTTTATGAAGATCACGGCAGCAGCTATTTATTTGGCAAGTGATCAAAAGGGGATCAGTCCAGAGAAAGGCAGGAAAACTGGCCACATGGCTGGTACTCGGGTTCTGGTGAGCAGTGGTGGTGGCCTGGACTTAGAGGTGGCAGAATGTGGGAAGTTGGGCCACATTTAGCATGTTGTGCCTATTCCCAACTACTAGACAAACAGAACGAAAACCACATCATGACACTTCAGGTATTCATTAAAAATTTTTTTCTGTGTCTCCGTGTCCTGCCTCCACCTACATTAATTCTACATACTCTTGGCATAAACATCCTTTCCTTGGGGAAGCCGCCTTCAACCCCCAGACTGCTGCTCCCATAGCATCCTGTATGTCCCCGACTGTAGCTGTCACAATGCTTTCTCATACTTACAGGCTCAGCCTGTCTCCTCTGCTACACTGAACTCCATGTGGTCAGGGGCTCTTTCCAGATACCGTTCTGTTCTTAGTGCCTAGTACAGTGCCTGGCACATAGTGGGTGTGCTACAATTTGTTGAATGGATGAATAAATGAATTATTAATTCAGATAGGTGGGATCTCTGTATTTTAGCAGGAGGATTCAGAACATTTTAATTGGATCCAAGCTAATGCCTATCTTTCTCCCTCCCAATACAGTGTGATATGTTTAGGAACAACAAAAAGACAATTAGTGAGTAAAATATTGGCTTTTATGATTTTTAAAATGATTGTAGATATCACTCCATACTTCTAATATTTCTTCTTTATTTATTTATACTGAGATCATTGACATTGAACATTGTCTTAGTTTCAGGTATACGACATCATGATTTGCCTCTCCCACATGTCTTGATGTGGCCCTTTTATCGTCTGTTGTGAAGTGCCATTCAGCTGGTTTTCAAGTCTTTTTCAGAGGGAATTGTTCCATTTGTATCTGTAGATTAGGTGGGCCTCCGGGAGGAAGGGGTTCAGGATCTTTCTACACCGCCATCTTGGACTGCCCTCAGTATTTCTAATATATAAGCTAAAGAGCCCAATAGCCACATTTTAAACAAATATTTATAAATAGGAGCACCAATTCTCTGGCCATTTATTTTGAAACAGAGCCAAATTGCCTTGCTGAGAATTGAAGAGCCCTGAAAATCCGGCCGCTCCTCTCAGCCATCCTTATTTCCAGTGCCATCCACCTGGAAAGGCTTGGATGATCAGGTCTTTCTCCCATCCTCCAGTGTGTGCTGGTGTCACCTCACCGCTCATGGAAGTTGCTGTCTGGAAGCACTGTCCATTGTCACTACTTTCCAGTGTTAAAGATCTTGGTCTTCCTGGGAGCCTCAGTGCAAATTTACCCTTCGTAACATTTTTCTTGGCTGGCGTAGACATTCTAGAAGTTCACCTCAGCCATGGCTCAGTTCAAACATCTTCTCTGGGTGAGGGAACTTGCCTGATGGAGTCAGGGCTAGAGCCTGGATCTTCCCATTAAGGTCACTTGCTTCCTATAGTTCCCAGCAACGTCCTCCTCCGCCTTCATGCTCAACACACAGGCCGCACGACTCTGTCCTTGACTCCACACTCTCTTGTTCTTTGGTTGTCTTATATGCTCAGTCTTACCTGTGTGACAAGGCATGTGACAAGGCAGTAGAGTCTTTAAGAGCAGAGATTGTGTGACATGTGGTTGCTTTCCCCACCAGCATCAGGACTGTGTGTGTGTGTGTGTGTGTGTGTGTGTGTGTGTGTGTGTAATAGTAGAAGCCAGGTGGCAAACACTCCCTAACACAGCCACACCCAAGACGCATTGCTTTCACTTGACCACCAGACCCTGGAGGTCCACGCGGGCCTCACACAGCAACTCAAGTCCAGAGAGCTTAAATAATGAAAGAAATAGATGTGTTGGGTGTGTGCCCTACCTCACCAACTTTTGACAGCTTTTCTTGTTTTTTTTTTTTCTTTTTTTAATCTTAATTGTGTTTTTATTTTTATTATGGTATATTTTTCTGTACATTGATCAAATGCGTGGCTTTGTTTTATTTATTTATTTTTTCGCTGCTCTGTGTGGCTTGCAGAATCTTAGTTCCGTGACCAGGGATCTGAACCCATGCCCTCGATAGTGAAAGTGTGGAGTCCTAACCACTGGACCACCAGGGAATTCCCTGGGAAGCTTTTCTTTAACTGAAGGATCGACTCATTTTGTTGACAGAATCGGACAAGGATTTTACCTATGTTCAGAGACAGGAATGAAATAACACAAGGGGACATATTAGGGATGTTTACCATCGTTTTTTTCTGGAGGGGGGGGGCGGTTCGTGTGTTTTTATTCTGCCTGTTCTCGCCCCATTCAGCTTATCTGTTTTCCCTCCCATCAGGGTTTCCTGCGGCGGGGCTCTTTCTCAGTCATTGTGAGTGTGGCCTAATCAAAGACAGAGGGGATGAAGTCCATCCTCGATGGCCTTGCCGATACCACCTTCCGAACCATCACCACAGACCTCCTCTACGTGGGTGCCAATGACATTCAGTACGAAGACATCAAAGGCGACATGGCATCCAAATTAGGGTACTTCCCGCAGAAATTTCCTTTAACTTCCTTCAGGGGGAGTCCCTTCCAAGAAAAGATGACTGCGGGAGACCACCCCCAGTTAGTCCCAGCAGACCAGGTGAACCTCACCGAGTTTTACAACAAGTCTCTGTCCTCCTACAAGGAGAACGACGAGAACATTCAGTGCGGGGAGAACTTTATGGACATGGAGTGCTTCATGATTCTGAACCCCAGCCAGCAGCTGGCCATCGCCGTGCTGTCCCTCACGCTGGGCACCTTTACGGTCCTGGAGAACCTGCTGGTGCTGTGCGTCATCCTGCACTCCCGCAGCCTCCGCTGTCGGCCTTCTTACCACTTCATCGGCAGCCTGGCCGTGGCGGACCTCCTGGGGAGCGTCATCTTCGTCTACAGCTTCGTCGACTTCCACGTGTTCCACCGCAAAGACAGCCCCAACGTGTTTCTGTTCAAACTGGGTGGGGTCACAGCCTCGTTCACGGCCTCCGTCGGCAGCCTGTTCCTCACGGCCATCGACAGGTACATATCTATTCACAGGCCCCTGGCCTATAAGAGGATCGTCACCCGGCCCAAGGCCGTGGTGGCGTTTTGCCTGATGTGGACCATCGCAATTGTGATCGCCGTGCTGCCTCTCCTGGGCTGGAACTGCAAGAAACTGCAATCCGTGTGCTCAGACATTTTCCCTCTCATCGACGAGACCTACCTGATGTTCTGGATTGGGGTCACCAGCGTGCTGCTGCTGTTCATCGTGTACGCCTACATGTACATCCTCTGGAAGGCGCATAGCCACGCCGTCCGCATGATCCAGCGCGGTACCCAGAAGAGCATCATCATCCACACGTCCGAGGACGGCAAGGTGCAGGTGACCCGGCCGGACCAAGCCCGCATGGACATTAGGCTGGCCAAGACCCTGGTCCTGATCCTGGTGGTTTTGATCATCTGCTGGGGCCCTCTGCTCGCGATCATGGTGTACGATGTCTTTGGGAAGATGAACAAGCTCATTAAGACAGTGTTTGCGTTCTGCAGCATGCTCTGCCTGCTGAATTCCACCGTGAACCCCATCATCTATGCTCTGCGGAGCAAGGACCTGAGACATGCTTTCCGGAGCATGTTCCCCTCGTGCGAAGGCACTGCGCAGCCTCTCGATAACAGCATGGGGGACTCGGACTGCCTGCACAAACACGCCAACAATGCAGCCAGCGTCCACAGGGCCGCGGAGAGCTGCATCAAGAGCACGGTCAAGATCGCCAAGGTGACCATGTCTGTGTCCACGGACACATCTGCCGAGGCTCTGTGAGCCAGACGCGTCCCTGGCAGCACAGGAAAAGAAATTCTCTCTTTCTCTCTCCTCTTTTTTTTAAAAGCTCAAAAACCCAGAAGAGTCTGTCGTCTCATCGGTTATATTTTTTTAAGTTGACCACGCTCAGTGAAAAGGTGATTGTCACCGTGATCAGTTTTCAGTTCTCTGACGTTTCCATAGTGTAGGTCCTCAAACTCAGTTCTCCGGGGGTTTACGGTGAAGAAAGCCTGTTGTTTAAGGGACTGGAAGGTCCTTCAAAGTCTCAGTGAAATAGGAGAGAACCTTTGGCTACACAATTGGAAGCCCAAATACCCATAGAAAAAGGCCATCAAATGAGTAATGCCTTTGTAATCACAACTTTCATTATAATGTGAAATGTACTTGTCCGGAAGTAATCAAAGATGTCCATTTTTACAACAGTTATAGTACTAAAGTAGAGCTATTTTGTAAAATGTAGTGTGTCCTGTGAGATGTGTATCAGTGTTTACCATGTGTTATTTATATTTGTCTAGTCCAGCAAAACTGCAAGGTGGGCTTCTACAAGAACAATGGCACATAAGCAGTGGATATATGCCAATGAGACCACTTTTTAAAACATTATTGCCCATGATATAACTTTAGAAACCTTAATATTTTTTTCAAATATCTCTATTTAAATTTGACATTGAAATAACCATAAAGGTTTATTTTTCTGTTAATCCAACAAGAAGAATTTGAAGACTGTCCAAAGTCTTGAGCAGAATTCACTGACACTTAAAAATTTCTTAGTCCTGCATTTTCATACGAGGACTTGTATTATCTTCTGGACTATAGCTGTTCTGTTGGGTGATGGATTACAATCAGAACAGAAGAGAGACTGCATATTGACTTTGGCTGGCATCTCCGACTTTTGTTAGACTTTAGCTCTTACTGGACCTCTTAGGACAGCATGTGTCAATCTTAATGTATGTTGTTATCACTGTGCAATTGCTGTTTTCTTGAAGAGTATTGCATCCTTATATTCCAGGTTTAAGTAGATTTCATGCCTGGGTGGCCAAACAACAGTCTTCATTTTTTCTTAATTGAAAAGAAGTATTGTCTGGATCAGTAAAATTATACTGTGTGTGAGTGTGAATATAAATGTGTGTGTGTTTCTATCCTGTAACTGTTCTAGTAATGTCCTAAAGTGAGAAAACTGTGACCACGTGTAAGCTGTTCCCCTTGCTGCACTCTTGCACATGAATTCAGTTTCTAAAATTGAGTTCTTCCGGAAATCTAGTTGATAAAAATACTGACCAGAAGCCTTCAGAACCCTCCCCCTTTGAAATTGGGTCAAGTAGTACTAAACTGACCTTTAGGTATTTCATAAGACCAGCGTTTAGCAAGGAATCATCTATAATAAACCTTCAGGTCAAGGTCTGTGTTTACAGTGTTCATGTCGGGAAATGTTTGGTTTCTGAGCACCTAATATTGAGATGTAAGTTACATGGAGATGTAAGTCATTGTAAGGGAAGTAGCTCTAAAATAAAACCCTCCAGTGGTAACATATTTTAGTTGTGTGTGTAGGCAGCGTGATCCCAGTTTGAGTAGCACTATACTTTGCTCACTGCAGTGGGACTACCAGATCCGGCTTATGTGGTAAGAAGGCCTATCAGACAGTGGGTGAGACAGAAAAGGGCAGTGAGAAGCTGACACGCTCGTGATTGAGGCCTGGATGTCATATGGCTGCTTCTGTGCTTTGTGCAGATGCCCTTGGTGACAACCCAGCACCCAGCTTTGTCTGTATAGGTTTGAGCTCTTTAAAGAAGAGGCCTCTCCTCTGTTCCTGATTAGCAAGAGGTGCTAAAGCATAAAGATGAGCATGGCTTGCTTTCTTCTTACGCCCCAGTTTCATACTCCTTAATGGTGCCATGGGTGCTCTGAATTAGGCCCTTTCCCAGTAAGCACTGGTAATGCTTAAGAAGCCACCTGACTCTGACAAATTTTACTTACAAACTATCTTCTCCCTAAACAGATAAAGCATGGCTTTTGCAGGACCAGGAGGCCTGCATAGCCTGATGTAAAGCAGAGAGCTAGCATTTATCTGGTGATTGCTAGCTATGTGGTACCCAAGCAGCCTGATGGGGCAATGTCTATTCTTGCAGTGTAAGGTTGAATGTGGCTTGTGGGTCAAGCTGAGATGCTTTTAATTGTCTGTACAGCTCGAATCTGCCCGCTGGTTGCTTTACTTTACCTCCCTGTGATATGCAGATGATATGCTCAGTGTGCTAGAGGATTAATAAGATCTCTTTAGAAGGAGAAAAGATTATTTATGAAAAAACTCACCAGGGTCTAGTTTCCATTGAAGAATTGCCACTCTTTTGTTCTAAATTACCCTGAAGATTAATCCACACATCTCAGAGCTCACTAGGCAGTACCAATGCTCTTCTCACAGCTATGAAGACCTGGTGAAGATGAAATTCTTGTTATTGGTAGAAAAATTCCAGGATTCATTTTTGAAACTGTATTTGTGTGTATGCAATGTAGATTTTATAGTGTGTTGTGCTTATAAGATCTCAATCATATATAATAAATTAAGGGACAATGGGGCTGACAGCACTAAACTTGGTGCTTATTGATATTCTAAGAAATATCTGTGAAATATCATCATGTATGTGTTACACCTTCTTCATTTTAAAACATTTAAATGAGTTTGATTCACTCTGATACTTTTAATATCATTTCCTAACCCAAGTGACTCAAATGTTCTCCCCAGTGAATATACTCATTAGAATTATTATTCAATAGTATCATTCATTAATTAGTCCCTTAATGAGACCCATTGATTTAAATATAATTTAGATTGCAGTAAGCTTTATAAGGTCTACCTTCAGAGTTATCTACTTTCCTCTGAGGCTGACATATGTGTCCTGATCATGCATTTCACCATCATACGTGTCTTTAGATAGAGCCAAATGCCAACCTGCTCAATTTCTTCAGAGTAATGATGAACCTTTCAATCCCAGACTAACAGTTTTATTTAGAAAAGGAGAGCTGTCTCCAAGAACCCCTAATTTTCCACTACGTATGAAATAAATGTAAAAGAAACACAGATCTGGAAGAAGCTACAGACATATGCCTACACTTGAGATGATTCCCAAGCCTCCCGTCACTCTGAGTCAGGTCTATGTGGCATTAAGTGGCATGGAATTTTGGCCGTCTAAACCCACATTGCAGGAGACAGGCCCAACCTCCAGATGAGAATTTGGGCCCTTGATGAGTGGCATTCTACTTACTGTCCTGTTGATTGATTTCTGCCATCCCATGTCTGTAAAAGAGACCACCAATATCATGAGCAAAATTAGATTTCTCACGTTCTAACTGTATATTTGTATGATATTTTAAAATCTCCTAAATGCTGGGCAATGGCTATTGACAATTGTCTTGCACTGGCCTTCTGATGAAATGTTAACAATGCCTATTGTAATATAGACCAAACATTTTATCTACTGGTTTGGGCTGAATGTATGTAAATAGGTTTTTAAAAGGTCAGATGTTTAAGCAGTGGCCTACAAATCAGTAATTTTCAGATAAGAGAGTTTCTTTACATTGCTGTGGCATCCTAAAAGCTATCTTCACGTAAACTTAGTGTAGTAGGCCTGCTGAGGCTCCAGAGTGCTCAAGACAGGAAACCTTTCCTTGTAATAATATGAATTAAGATACCAGATGATCTGGATTCTTATTTCCAGTGTTTCAAGTGGAAAACAAAGCTCTTTATTGTCTGTAAATCAAACATGATTACTTTTCCTCTTAGAAGAATATTGTATTGTTAGATGTTTGTTGAGCTGGTAACATCCTTGCAACCGCTGCAATATCTTTGTTAGTAATAAAACTTTGTACACGAGTACTAGTAAGATTGTTATTCAATGTAGCTTCAGTCATTAGATTACTATAGTGAAGTAGTACTAATGTAATATTTACAATGTATTAAGCCCACGCTATATTTTAGTTCAATGATGTAGTTAAATTGTTATTTATTCAAAGAGAAAACATCCCATCATGTCTATTGTCCAAAGTTACCTGGAATCGAATAAAAATTCTAGATTATCACAAAGAACATACAGTGTCTTTGAATTCTGCCTTATTTCACAGTCTGATGTTAAAACACTTGGGGTTTAAATTCTAAAAGATTGAATTGTTCCCCAAAAGCAATGAAGACTTTATTTGAGAAATGGGGATAGATTGGATTAATATATTAATTTTTAACATAGGAAATACATGCAAAAAGCCATCATTTACATAATAAAGGACAAAAGCCTGCCATACCTTTTACATCATTATTTAATTAAAGCGTTTAATGATTTTGAAGTAAATTAAAGCAAATGTACTATTCGCAATGTATAAATTAAGTTGGAACATAGCAGACTTAGTAGAATATATAAATCTACAGAATTTATAACATCATATATTTGGAACCATGTGAAAAAGATAATTACTTTTCACCTTAACTTATAAAAACATAAATTTTTATCTGAACAGTAAGAGAAAATATTTTGAAATTTTTATAATGAAGTATCAATAAAAAAGCATTACAATTAAGTTTACACAATATTACTGTCTAAAGTATATTTGTAGTCAATTTTGAAAGAAGAGTTTAAATTTTTCAAATGATGAATTGGCAAATATTTGAAAATAGATTATCTTTATTTTTTTAAGAGCTATAATTAAAACTCTTCATTCTTCTTCTTTTATTAAACATTGTAGTTAACTGCATGAGCTAAATGCTTCTAACAAAGAGCAAATGACATGTGTTCTTATTTCTTAAATTTTATACTGCGGTTTGAAGGGAATAAGATACTTATTTCAATATCTTCATAAGCATCTTGAAACTCAAAACTGATCCCAATCAGTAATACGTGTTGCCATCTATATTGAAATATACATTAAGAATGATGTAGAAACAGAAAACCAATTGAGATATGCAAGAAGTGCCATGGTATGCCCCCAGATGGTTCCAACTGGAAAAATTTCACCATCCTCTTTAGAATATTCTATGGTAAGTGTTTCTCCTGGTTTGAAGGTGATAACATGTGAAGTTCTTAGTACAGTCTTGGAATATAGAAGGTGAGAAGTACACATTATCTTTGTTCTTCAACTCCTTGTCCCTGGAATGCTGGTAAGGGAAATTTGGAGTGTACATATCTGATTGGTTTAGGAGGTGATGAAATGTGCAGAATGGGTGGGTCTCTGAACATCTCAAAAATACAGGTTGGGCTACTTGTGAACTACTTCACAAGTTTCTGGGTAAGGCTGAGTAATGAATATAGAGGATTATAAGATATATAGTTCCCTGTGACATACCCAAAGGGAAAGAGATTGACAGGAAGGAATGACAAATGGGATGAGTAATTAAAGTATACAGTTGCAGTCTTGGATTAAGAGCCAAATGAAATTCTGCGATTCCCCAGTACTAACTGCAGCACCTTATTCATTGCTTTGAACATGGATGTGCAAATATTTGTAGAGCAATGGAATAATTTTTCTTTTAACTCTAAGAAATTAGATGACTAATGCAGCACTTCAGTTGTTTATTTTAATAATAACAATAACAGAATTGTTCACATCTTTGGGTAAGCCTGATCCATTTGAAAATGTTTAAATGTTTACTACCTAGCACACAATCTTTTCGGCTAACATCAGAATCATGACAGATGTCAAAGATACCCAGCTTTGACTGACAGAGGCAGCTATCGTGCTGGTGAGAACACTGGAGAAGAAATTATTAGACCCAGGATGTAGTTCTGGATCAGTCACTTTCTAGCTATTTGGCCTTGGACAAGCTACAACTCTGACTTGCTTTTCTCATCAGTAAAAATGCCAGTTCTGAAAATATCAGTAGCATCAGATGATGTAAAGCGTTCTGAAGAGCTTTGAAAACTATGAAGGGCTACACCAGTGTAAGTATTGGAATTAACCCGTGTTCAAATAATTCATTTTATCTTATTCAGTCAATGTCTATACCAGTCCTTTAGCTCAGGGTTCCCCAACCCCCAGGCAGCGGACCGCTACCGGTCCGCGGCCTGTTAGGAACCGGGTCGCACAGCAGGAGGTGAGTGGCGGGCTGGCGAGCGAGCCAAGGTTCATCTGCTGCTCTCCATCGCTCCCAATCATCGCATTACTGCCTAAAGCATCACCCCCTGCCACCGTCCGTGGAAAAATTGTTTTGCACGAAACTGGTCCCTGGTGCCAAAAAGGTTGGGGATTGCTGCTTTAGTTAATAATCAGGAATAAAGAAGCTATATTCTGTTGTGTCTATGAGTGACAGGCATCGTACCAGCACTTTATATGGGCACCATATATATATATACGTATAGATACATATATACATATATATCAGTGTGTGTGTGTATAGATGTGTATGTGTATATATATATATATATATATATATATATATATATATATATATATCTCCTCAGCAGCGCTATCATGTAGGTGTCATTATCTTCATATTATAGGTGAGACAAAAGCTCAGTCAGGTAAAGACCACATAGTTAAGCTTAGAACCCAGGCCTTCTTGATTCCAAAGCCCATATTAATTTTATTAAACCACAGTGCCTCCACTCATTCATCCATTATTTATTTAAAGCCATATATTCCACAAGTATGTATCAAAAACTTCCCCTGCACTAGGAAATGCAAAGATGGAAACTTACCTTTTCTTACCGGAATGCCTACTACAAATAACGCCCAAAGTTCTTGTGTTTTACAGCACATTTCCACATATGTAGGTGTGGATCTTGCCCAAGTTTACATGGATAGTTAGTAGTGAGTTGAATCTCTGGAGCTCAAACCCGGGTCCTTGGGCTCCCAGCTCGGGATCTTTCCCCCCGACAACATTGCAGGGTTACATGGGATGTGATGAGGTGCACGGTTCTAACCAGGTACCTGCATTTTCCCTCCTTCATTCTCCAGACAGCAGCAATTGGAAACCTTATCAAACCCATTCTGGATGTCAAAATAAATTAAATCCGTGTTCTTCATCACCTGTCTAGTATAATCATCACTCACCTTGGGTATCTGAAACAGTGGCTGAGAAGTTTGATTTATTTTATCCCCTGAGCAGGGTGCTACAAATATATTCCTGATCTCACTTAGAATAGCTATTTTCCCACCTCTTTGGCCACTTCCTACCACAAAGTTTTCACTTTAATTCTCTTAAAATTAAAAAAAAATGTGCTTTATTTTTAAGTTGTATATAGAACAAGGCATCTAGGAAATAATACTCTACTAGTCAATGAAATATAATTTGTTAAAATTGTAAAATACAATATAGCAAGTATTCACTGAGAACCTATGTTGTACTTAGCACTAACAATAATGGTTAGCATTATCTCATTGATTTGGAGATGCAGCATCTCATTTAAACCTCTCAACCAGTCTGTGAAGCTTCATTATCCCCATTTGACAGACAGTAACCTGCCCAAGGTCACACAGCCAGTAAGTGGTAGAGTTGAGATTTGCTCTTAGCTACTACATTACTGAGTTGATAGCCTTAAGCCAGTCTCCATTTAGCAAACTGTACTGTGCATTTATTTTGTTCAATTCAAGCAACATTTATTGAGTATCTACCACGGCAAGTCCTCAGATTACTTAAAATCTAATGAAAGAAGGTGAACACTTAAACAGATAATCTCAGTGCAATGCAACAAATGCTAAAATAGACAAGGCCATGGGAAACCAGAAAGGGCACAAGAAACTGACTTAGGAAGAAGTAATACCTGAACTGAACATTGAAGACCAAGAGGGAGCTAGCCAGGAAAAAAAGAAAAGGGAAAAAATAGAGATAAAAGATGTTATAGGGAGAAAAATAAGGGTAAGGTGGGAGAGACAGGTGAGAGATTTAAGAGAACATGATATGTCCAGAGAATGACACATAGACTGATGTGACTGATGGGATGTGATACCCATAGGAGAGTAATGAGGATGAGGGCCAGACCACCAAGGGCCACAGATGCTAAGGAGATTTCATCGTTCTTTGTGCACCTCACTGTGATTTACAGAGACCTGAGCAGATTCATAATCGTAGTCAAAAAAGATCAGAATTTAGGTAGCTTTTCCCCTAGTTCTGCTGGTTCAAAGAGATTTTTTACAAAGCATTGCATATATATGTAAAAGTATGACTTCCTGCTTGGCCCAGTAGAGCACCCAGGGCTGGGGAGGGGCGGTGGGAGGGGGGGGCGCTCTGTATCCTGTTTCCTCATTAGCCGGCCACATAGTTTCCCTCCTGATGACATTACTGTCACTGCTAGAAAGAGCATTATTCACTAGGAACTGAGGGGCATCAATTAGCTCCCCAAACAGAGCGGTCATCAGTCACAGAGTGTTCCTGGTCGTTAGTCACCTGGGCTGGGGCAAACCCTCTGATCTCAGGATGACAGGGACGATATTGAACTCCAGCCCTTGGGGCCTCCAACCCTGTGCCCTATTGCCCTCTTTGTAAATAAGATTATTGCTGCTACTGTGTGGTTTTCCCAAAGAGATACAGAAATCCTTCGGGGAGCAAATAAATAAGGACTAAGGAGGAGAATCTTTTAAAACTGTCCAAAGCAACCCAACCCTACACCTGATGCAAATATAATTATTTCATTCATATCGAATAACACAGACTGTTTTTCAATTAGGAGTTTGAGTTTATAAAAGGAAGGAAAAAAACTGAAAACATCTTTGAGTTATGCTGTGGGGAGGGGAATACAGCTTTAAAATATCCTGCCATCAATCCTTTTCCAGCTTAATTGCATACTTCACAGTTTTTGTCAAGATTCACTATACCAGTGTTCACAAAATCTACTCAAAGAAATGTTGCATCTTTTTTGGGGGGGTGGGGGGAACTTGGCCATACATTTTTTGATAGCTTTTTTTACTTGCACTTATAAAACTAACAGCGATTTTTCCAGTTTGTGCCTCATTCAAACCTCTGATTATTCTAGAAAGGGACAGAGACCTTTTAGCCGTTCAATTCAGCCTCTGATTGCTTGTCTTGTTAAATCCCTCTCTTTCTAACATGGGCGGCTATGAACAATTTGTCTTACTTCGTCATCCAATGCAAATATTTTCAAGTATTAATCCTTTCCTACTGGTTGAGGAATTAGAGATAGAAAGCCTTAGAAAATGCCCTCCATTTCCTAACAAAGGGAAAAACCTTATGTACTGCTGCATTATTCACTGACATTAGATAAATCCAAATATCCCTTTGAATGACCCAGAATAGGACACACTTACTACGAAATGCCACTGTCTCCCAAGGACAGCCTCTAGGGAGAGATGAGCAAGATGAAGCATGTTGCTGGTACAGCAAATATGAATCAACAAAGATCTTGGTACAAGTTTTCCCTTCTCGAGGCCCCTCCGAGAAGATGGGGGCATGTTTACTTCCCCTAGAGCCCCAGTCCCAAGCCTGCTGGGTTGAACTCCCCCGCTCTCACAGCCATTGCCATGTCTACGTGGAAAGAGGACAGCTGAGTTCACATGTGAGAGAAGGACAGCTGGACAGTGTTTCTTTAGCAAAAATTCTGGTATGTCCCAAAGCATGAGTGTTCTTTGTTCTAATCACATTATGTCCAAGTGGAGGGAAACAGGAAAAGAAATATTGATTCTGAGAAACTGATTATGAAAGTAAATTCTTTAACAAGGTGGCCTCAGGAGATGCCTGCAATAGAACAGGAAGCTTCTTGAGACTTTATTTGCCTATTAACAGACCACTTTTGATAGTTTGAAGCTAGAAACAAGCAACGCTACGGCTAAAATGCAGTGGCCACCAATGAAATCGGCTTCCATGGCTCTCCTTATGGAGACCCTGGCCTTCTTAAAGTTGAAGCACAACCAAAAGCACTTCCAGGGCTGCTTCTAAGGATGACTAAGCATGTAACCAATGTATGACCTCTCATCTTAGTTGCAAAGATGGGAATGAATACCAATGCCAGGGAACAGTCGTGAACCAAGGGACTTGGCAACAAGGCTTAACGCCATTATTCTCATTGCTATCATCTCTGACAGTAAATGGAACAAACCAGGCTAAAGAACAAGCTCTTTCCTTTGTGTCCAGGGCTAGAATATTCAGATGATAGGCGGTGGGCCAGGAGAAACGAAAACTCTGGGGAAAATCAGATTTACTCTACCGTAAACCCTTACAAATTTTTTGGCTTATTTTTCATGGTGCTATATGTTTGTGTTGGAACTCTGAAGCCATTTGCACAAAGGACAGCAAAGACAGCAATTATCTGGAAAATGGGAGCTAAAAGCACTAGTTTTTTTCTGTAGCTAGGAGAGTAAAGATGAGGCCTAAAGAGCAGAAAAGAGTATGTAACTTATGAATGAAAATGAGATATAACTATCTTATAACTATCTTATATAACTATTTGGGCCTAATGAAAATTCCCTAGGTAAGTGATTAAAGTATTTGCAAAGATATTATATTTAGAAACTTAAAAACAAATAGGTCTCTCTTATCCAAATATATGTAAACATGATAACCAATAGATTTAACATTACATAAAGCAGAAGCTTCTAAATCTGGCTGTATAAACTTGTCCATTTGCTTTTCTCCCATAGGCAGAGAATGAGTGTTCAAAAACTGTAGGAACCTAACCAGGTGTGGCCCATTAAAAACCTTATGTCCGATTTATGATAGGCACTTCTCACCTTTGAACGTGGAAACAGCCAACCAGCTTCTCATGTTCCCACAAGAGGATGCGTTCATTCATCTACCAGGTAGTCAATGAAAAGCATCTTGGCAGATTTAGCTATACAGGTGTTTTAAGACAACTTGATAGATTCAAATTCAAGTTCATAAAAAAGACAAATGGGGAGGGAATTATTTCTTCACAAAAATACTTTGCAACTGCAAAAGAGCTCATAGCAGGGGGTACCTTGAGTTGTCAACTCCTCTGTTGGATTTCAAATGTAACTAAATGTTCATAAATCCCATTTTTTAAAAAGTTCATTTTTTTGAAGTATAGTTGATTTACAATGTTGTGGTAATTTCTGCTGTACAGAAGAGTGATTCAGTTATACATATATATATCCTTTTTCATATTCTTTTCCATTATGGTTTATCACAGAATATTGAATATAGTTCCCTGTTCTATACAGTAGGACCTTGTTGTTTGTCCATTCTATATATAATAGTTTGCATCTGCTAATCCCAAACTCCCAATCCATCCCTCCCCTACCCCTCCTCCTCCTTGGCAACCACAAGTCTGTTCTCTATGTCTCTCAGTCTGTTTCTGTTTCATAGATAAGTTCATTTGTGTCATATTTTAGATTCCACATATAAGTGATATCATATGGTAATTGTCTTTCTCTTTCTGACTTACTTCACTTAATATAATAATCTCCAGGCCCATCCACGTTGCTGCAAATGACATTATTTCATTTTTTTTTATGGCTGAGTAGTATTCCACTGTATATATGTACCACATCTTCTTTATCCATTCGTCTGTTGATGGACATTTAGGTTGTTTCCATGTCTTGGCTATTGTGAATAGTGCTGTTATGAACATAGGGGAATATGTATCTTTTTAAATTATAATTTTGTCCAGATATATGCCCAGTTCTGGGATTGCTGGATCATATGGCAACCCTAGTTTTAGTTTTTTGAGGAACCGCCATGCTGTTTTCCATAGCGGCTGCACCAATTTACATTCTCACCAACAGTGTAAGAGGGTTCCCTTTTCTCCACACCTTTGTTATTTGTAGATATTTTAATGATGGCCATTCTGACCGGTGTGAGGTGGTACCTCATTGCAGTTTTGCATAAATCCAATTTTTAATAACTTTTCAGAAATAGCAATATTATTCAAAGGGAGATGTTCCTATAGTTTAAAACTTTTCACCCTTCCTACCCTCTAATCCTACGCAAGTGTTTCTTGCATCCTTCTGTAACACGGAATAGTTTGCGTGGATAGATATAATAAACTGAATATGTTCAGTTCCTCAGGGCATAAGACCCCTCTGCAAACTTGAAATTGTGTTAGGAATGTAGGCAAACCTCAGCTCTTCACAATTATAGTGAATGAAATAAAGTGAATAATGAAATCCATAAATAATCCCTGGATGTCCAGATCCTTGGGAGTCAAATATGAAACATTCTGTAAAGATTCCTCCACTGGTGCTAGCAAGTGCGAGAGGAGGCTGATTAAAGTCTGATGCCTTCTCTCGCTGACCTCTGTCTGCTGACAGAGATAACACTCAGGCAAATGGTCAGAGAGAGGACAGCGCGAGGTCTGGGAGCAGAGACACTCAGCAGACCATATAATTAGCTCCAAAGTAACAGAGAGAAGACCATAAACAAGGCAGGAGCAAGCCAGAGGGGATTTTACTTCCATTTAACTGTGATTTTGTCCGTGTCCAGCAGGTGCTGAGGCTAAGTGCTCGGCCTTGGACCTCTCCCAAGGCTCTCCAGAAAGGCCATCACCATCAGGCAGCCCCCTCTGTCCCTGGCTCCCCAAAGCTGCAAAGACTCAGTGAAACCACTGTGCTGTCCTGGAAAGGATGGCAGGCCCATGTTCAAGCCTGACTTAGTAGCTGAGTTTGAGCTTGGCTGTACTTCTTTCCTGCCCCATAGATGAGTCCCCAATAATTGTTTTCCTGGCTGCTTTGCAGAACCAATGGGCTACAACTGTGATTAAATGGGATCGTTTCTGTGGCTACATGTTAAGTCTGTAAAATGCTGTATTCGTGTAAGGTTTTTTTCGGGAGGGTTTAGAAAATGAGACAGCATTGCAAGTCATGTCAAAGGGACTGGGTGTCTTCCCACAAGCTTCCAATAGGGTCCAATCCTTTTATTCTGTCCCACCTTCTCTACCTACTTCCAAGAGCTCCGACAGCCTGAAGGGGAGTGTGGTGTTTGTAGCCAGCACTGAAAAGAAAAGGGGCAAACCTCTGCTATGTAACTGAACTGCTGGGAGAATTCTTTTTAAAATATGATTCTGTCTTCTATGATCAAATTCAATGCCACCTAGCCAGAGCCTCCCGGGTGACACAGTAGCAGTCAATCTCCGTGCACAGAATTCATATACAAAGTCAAGCTCTTTGCAATAGATATTATTTTCTCCCAAAGATCATATACACGCAAAAAATTGTAGACACTGAAAATAAATAAAATAGATGATTCCCACTGGACTTAGAGTTATACTTGAAACTTCTCCGTGTAACTGATAACACTATTTCAGTATCGATTTGAGATCCAATTTGGGGAATCAATTTTGGGAATACAGATTGAAAAACTTAGCTTGTCCATTTGACTTTCAAAAACAGGATTGTACCATGATTCCTAGCTGTCAACTATCCCATTGTGATGTTTTAGAGTAATTGCTTAGTGCTACATTGTTCTTGATATTTTAGCCAGGCTAAAGCCCTGTGCAAAGACCAAATTGTTTTACTCTGTTCCTTAATGATAGTTGACATGAATCGACAGAATCTGATTATTTGTTGATTTATATGTTATTCATTCAACAAACACTTGTGCAAATCTATTGCCTACACTGGGGAAACAACTCAAAGCCTCTTGGAGGTTACATGGTACTGTGATAATTTATAGTACGTAAGTGATCCCCTGTACTCACAGGTCTACAATTCCTTGGATTTTGAATATCTATTAGGTTTGAGCCAACATTCACTTCTCCCTCCAAAAATGACTCTCTTTACCAAGTCCCATGAGATATGAAGTCACTTGTAAAGATGTTAGGATAGAGAAGTCTAGGTGACATGAGACTTCCTGCTAAGAAATGGTACTGATTCTCTGCATTTTACACTGTACGGGACTAGTTCACAAGGCAGCAAAATGTGGAGGAGGTTGACCCCCCAGATGAGATGAGGGGAATGAGTGGCTGCTAGGAGAAGAGAAGCTGTGATTTCTCCAATTAGAAATGAATTCAGATTAACAAGATCCTTTATTAGACTGCAAATGTCCTCATGACATATTGAACTTATCATTTATACCTTAGTGTAAATGTTCTAAAATAATAGCTTCAATTATATGTATTTGTTAATAATCACTTTTACTTCACTTACCCTGGGCTAGGCTAAATGATAATAATAATTTACCATTCTAAATGAAAATAGTAAATGATAGGCTATGATACTATACGATAAAGCCTATGTTTTCAATAATATATGTCTACCATGTAGATTATGATCTACTGTCAATTTCCCCCTCGGATCAGACATGGGCACTTCTGGTAATTCTCCTGGGCATGTCTTGATCTCATTTGTGAGAAGGCCAGGAGGCTGCTTTCACCACCTCCATCTAATAATGCCTTTTAAGCTTCCAGAGTTGCATCAATGAAGTAAGTGCTTATTCTGCACTGGGAATTTCAGTTTCTAAATAAACATTGTAGTAGGTCATTGTTTCTGAATAAGATGTTTGAAAGATGATTTTGATAGGCTGCAACGTGAGACGTTCTGTATCTTTTTAAAGTTAATAATAATGCTATTGTTTATATATATGACATTTTCTTCTTTTAGAAAAGTGTTTTCCAATAATTTATTAGTTTCACTTAATTGAATGCATTTGCCCTTTGAGCTCCATGGTTCTTACTGTAGGCATGTTCTTCTATTTCCCAGTAATAACTGGTGTTATGTCAGAATCTTTCTGTTTTAATTGATATAATTCTTTGACCTAAGGAAGCCAGAAGTCATATACAAACACACTGCTTTTTAAAAGCCCATCAAGCAATGGCCATTACCTGCCATTTACACATGTAGACACTGCAATTTACAAATGTTTACAGGAGAATCGCTAGAGAATTCCCTCCCTTTAAAGTCATGTGCAAATACATGGCAGATCTGGGAATTAAAGTGTTCTAGCCATATTAATGTCTTTTTAAAAAGATACAGAGATGGTGAGATGGGGAAAGTGAGTGGAGACTAGAGGGGAGAGAAATAGTCTAATGGAATTCTTCCAGATTAAACCAGTACATTGAAAATTCCCTCAATCTCGCGACATGCCTATCTGAACTTGCAGAATAATTGAGGTTAAGTGCAAATTTTAGAGAAAAAAGACTCCTCCACCTGTGACAGGTTATTTTGCAAAAGGCTGGTACGTCCTTTTGTTCACAAATCCAGAGACTCAGAGGCAGTTAAATTTATGGAAGTTTAGCTGATTAAGAATAGAGGTTCTGGAATCAGAGTGCCTGGGTTCAAACTTTAGGCAAATACCAAGTGGGACCGTGGACCTATGGAATCCTCCATTTCCACTGACACTTTGTCATGTCATCAGGAGCACTTCTGATTTGGTTCTAAAACAAACCCCAGGCACACTACATTTGAATCTTAGGGATCCCATATTCATTCCAATATACTGGCCACACACACAAAAGGTTTTCCATCTGTCAATCACTTCCTTGTTCTTCATCTAAAGAAAAGGTCAATGTCTCCACTTGGGAATGTACTTTAAGACCACATATAAATGCTGCCAAACAGACAGCCCCACCCCTACCTGTTGGCTTTGAAATAACCCAGAGCCCAATCCAGCCCCTCCACCTCTGCCCACCCATCAAAACGCCTGGAGTCCCCAGTGCAGAACACTAAGAGAGGCCTTCTTATATGATATTGAGCATTTTCTTCCATTCTAGGGATGTAGAAGTGTATAAAAGCACTACACTCTTAGTGAAGGTATACATCTTCCTTTCTCCTTCTGCATCCTTCTCCCAACCCACTGCTGATGACCAAACTTTGCCTTCAGTAACCCTACCATTATAGGAGATGGATGTATTCTTAGCATCCAAATGCATTCCTCCTCATTCTTTATAGATAGGCATTATGCCTAGTTAAATCAGCACTATTAATGCTATTCTACAGGCACAGCATGTCTTGATCTGGTTACCCAATGACCATAGATAACAAGATGTTGACTTCCCTGGTGATCCAGTGGTTAAGACTCCGGGCTCCCAATGCAGGGGGCAGGGGTTCAATCCCTGGTTAGGGAACTAAGATCCCACGTGCCATGCGGCACGGCCAAAAGAAAAAAAAAAAGCTAATGTGATAACAAGATGTCTACAGGAAAACTTCCTCCAAATGCTGAACACCTTACAAACCAACCTGAGGGATGAAAATTCCCTCCAGACTACAAAGATGCTGTGTTTATGTGTTTAGCCTCAAAGGTGCTGTGTTTATCTGGAACTGTTACTTAAATTTCCAGTGAGGTCAGCAGCCTGACTTGCCTTTGAGGTGGACGGTCCCAGTCATGGACGAAGAACAAGCCACCACTCTATCTCTCAACAGCTGTGACATAGAACTGTCCATTTGCTCCAGCCTGACCTGGACCTGGGGGAGCCCTGGGCCTTCCTTGGAATCAACTTTCATTACATATTTCTTCAACATATATTCAAGATAAAGGTTGATCATCACTTATGGGAGGAGGGTCAAACAGGAAGGCCACAGGTAGTATTGTCCTAATTTGTATTCCCAGTCACAAACTAAAAGCACTGCAATTAACTGAATCTACTTTCTTTGGAAAGTACTTTATGACCGACCACTTAAGTACTTCAAGTAGCTTACAAGAGGCCAGACAGTGGGCACGACTCACAGAATGAATTCTCCGCAGTCAGCCCTTGTGTATGGCTGGTCCTCACTCCTGGTCTTGGGTAGGGACCCTCTCCTTTGGATGATCATGGAACCCCCTGCCAGAGACAACAGGCCCATATTCTATTTCCCTGATGGTAGTAAAGAGGCGAAATCAAAGAGACTGTAATTAGCTATTGATTTCTTTCTTACCAAGATTCTATTTAAAAAACAGGGGCTTTTAAGCTTAAATTTGTCCTCAGAACAACCCAAGAAAAACTGAAAGCACAAGAAGAGTACCCAGAATTTTCAATGGCTCCATTCCAGGTGCTGTTAGGCTGTTTCCAACTACAATAAAGAGCTCCTGCCGTGAAATTTAAAGAAATAAAAGCCTAGGGCAGTGATTCTCAAACTTTAACTTGCATCAGAAACAGAGTACTTGTTCAAACACAGACTGCTGGGCTCTGTTCACAGTTTTCAGTTCAGCAAGTCTGGGATAGAATCTGAGAAATGGCATTTATAACACGTTCCCAGGTGATGCCTCGCAACACAATGCATTTTCTCTGCCTCCTTTTCATATTTTAATATTCTCTGCCCCTTTTGATATTTGTCCTCCCTTTTAGAATGTAAGTTTCTCGAGGGAAGGAACTGAGTCTGTCTTGTTCATTACCATAAGCCTAGTTCCTTACACAGGGTCTCAAGTATTTGTTGACTGAATAAATACCATGATATTTATGACTTTGCTGTTTGCATCCATCTTTCTCAAAATCCTCCCTGTCTTAATAAGAATAGTAGTTATAATAACAAGGGCCAGTGTTCATTAAAACATGCTAGAAACTGTGCCAGGTGTTGACACACATAATCTCATTTAATGATCACAACAATCTTCTGAAGATTTCGTATTGTTCTTCTCTATTTTACAGTTGAAGAAACCGAGCTATAGAGAGATTAAGTAACTTGAGACAGGTTATATTACTAGGAAATTTCAGACCCAAGATTTAGCCACGAAGTCTGACTCCCGGTTCCTAACTGTAGTACGATTGTACTTTCCTTCTACCTCTCTGTAAAAATCACTATTGCTATTCACGACCTATCCTTGTCTACTTCTCTACCTTTTCCTTCACCTCACACCCAGTGGCCCAGACTTACTGTGTTGTTTTACCATGCACCTTCTACTTTTAATGGCTTTCCCTCTTTATGGGTCTGGAAAATACCCACCCGTATTTCAGGGCTCAATTCAAGGATCTACAAAGCCTTTTCTGACTGCCCTCCACCCAATCCCAATAGATAGACTTGATCACTCCCTCCTTTAAGCCTCCTTGTAGCCTATTCATCTGTAATATTTTATTGCTTTTTTTGCACTATTGTGGTCTGTCTTAGAATATGAGTGCCTCAAGGTCAAGGACTGCATCTTAACTGGTTTTGGTATCTTCAGAACTTAATATAGACCTTCATAGTGGGCATTAATAAATATTACATAAAAGTTCCTTATTCTCATAATATTTATCATTATTGTGTAAAATAAAAACATCTATTTCTGATACATAACCTCTCATCATACTAATATGTATCCTTTTTAGCATTTAAACATTTTAATCTCTATTGTTTTCATTTCCAGAAGTTCTATGTAATTCTTTCAAAACCTACATAGTCTCAAATTTATTATGTTCAAACTTGGGTAGCTAGTTTTCATTTGTTTTCATGCCTTCCTTGACTCTCCTTCATGGTGATTCATTTCCTTGTGCCGGTTTGCAATTTTTTAATTTGTGAGCTCATCTTCTGCAGGGCCTATTTTTCTCCGGAGGTCCTGATCGCTCTGAATGTGGGAGAAAAGAATAAAGCATTTCTGTGTCCTTTCAGACGTGTTGTCACCGGGGATTTCAAGTCATTCAGTAGTCCAGAATCATCTTCTGATGCTAATGTCATGGTTTAAGTTGTCTGCACCAGCCTAGTAGAATGAATGCAGACCACATCTACGTTTCGCACAACTCGCATGTGGCTTTACATTTCTCATAAGCAGCTCTTCCCCTTTTACCCCCAAAGCCTTGGACAAATAATAAGCTTGATTTCTGTTTTTCTGAGCTGGTAGGAAAGGTTTTTCTAGATCTCTTTCAACAAACAGGGCAGCTTTTAAGACTCCAGGCTCTATGCGTGGAGTTCTTTTTCAGCACACCCCCCCGGACCTCACACAGATTCAAAGCCATGTCTTGGGTGCCCAACCTCTGGAATCTAGAGACGTATCTGACCTGAAACCCACTTGGACAAGTGGTTTCAGCTGCTACTTACTGCTCTGGTTTTGGTTTCTCTCTTAATTTCTGCCACAGCATTTCCATTTCATTTTTCGAGCTTGGCTCTGTACTGAATAATTGGTGGAAGAATATTTTTCCAGCACTTGAACTTGCATTCTTGCCTTCTTGATCTTCCGTTTTATTGAAAGTCCCGGTTTAGATTTTTAGAACACGTTCATATGCTTTCTCATGTGATCCACGAATAACTCTTAAGAAAGACTAGCCAGGTGGTAGGCCCTCTTACACTAGGCAACTCTGTAGATTGAAATAGTGTAAGAGACTTACCTAAGTGCTCATGAGGAATAAGGCGCCTTGCCAGTTTGAAAAACTCAAGGCTTCTAGTTTTAGCCTGCTGCTGTTCAAACTGAGACCCAACAATTCAATCAATACCCAGTGAGGGCAAAGGTGGCCTTTTGGTAGGTGGTCCTAAAAATCCACCAACTTGCTAGACCTTGGTTTATTCCCCCGGATCTCACCTTGCTCCACACCTCTCTCCCGCATCTTTGTCCTTTCTCCTGAGTATTTTGATGAATATCTACCATTCTCAAATACACTAAGTGATCTTTGCCACCCAGCTATCTTCTGAGCTGTCTCTCAAACCTCATGAATTTACCCAAAGCCTTCTATGACCACAGGAATCACTCTCCCTTACTCAATCACAGTGGGGAGGTTCACTTTCACCCTATATTTTTCTGCATCAACTTCATCCTTTTGCACTCACACATCATTGCTCCATCCAGTGAAGAAGGAAATTAGGAAGATAGGTCAAATTTAATGTGCAAAAGAACGATTTTAAGACCTGTGGGTCTACTGAAGAATTACATGCCCATCATAGAAATCATACACCTTTTCCGTCTTTGTTGACAGTATTATTATACTCTAGGCTTTCAAGGGGTGAAAACAGTCTTCAGATGCAGCATGCTCTGAGGTGCCTGGGTCCCATGAAAAAATAGCAAAGCCCACATATGGAAGACAGTCAGGTTGTCCACTTGGAATTGGCCCCTTCCAACACAAATTGCTCAGGGGCCAGAGGTACCCTAAAAAAGCAGGAGTGAAGATCAGTACCTTAAATCAGAGAATTCACTTTGGCTCACCTACCTTCCTCTCCTTCATATCTTTTCTCTAACTGAATTCTCTTGGTTCCTTAAATGTTTGGTTTTGCATCTTGTTTTTTTGTTGTTGTTGTTTGTTTTGTTTTGTATTGTTTCATTTAGACTTGTTTAGATTAGTGAGTTGCTTCCAGCTGTTTTCCTTGGTCCTGACTACCATCCCTTTGGGAACACATTCTGGAAATTTCTCATCAACTTGAAAACCTCAAGTGACAATAAGAAACATTCTATTAGCTGGACCATAAAGGGCCTCAACCCCATGTTCCACACAAGAAGGGAGATCAAACCCTTTTGATCTTTGAACACCAATGAAATACTGATAGAACAGGTAGTGCAAATGTATACGTAAATCCTATACCAAACATTTTATTACATATTCTGAATAAACTAAGAGCAAATGTCAGATCTGCACACTAGACTGAGAGAAATTCTGCCCCCTCAAAAACCTCCTAAAGCCAATAAAAAGTACCACTAGCTTCAAATTTCATTACAAGCACAGGAACAAGAAAATATTTACGAACAGAAATCAGAAGGATAGGCACTCCTGAGTATTAGCTTCAAAGCATCTTGTTGATTAGTCAGCCTTCACTGTCTCCTTACATTAGGTCAGTGTATGCAAGGGAAATCTATGTAGAAACACTTGTCTTCCTGACATTAGTCATTGCTAGCAAAAGATGTTTTTGCCAAAATTTAATGTTTAAGGTTCTCCTCTTGTTGAAGATGACAGTTGTCACAGCGTGATTGCCAGCAACAAGAGAGAGTTCATGCAAATAGTTTCACAGGACCATGGCTGAGATGTTTTTCATTAGTGTCACAGTGTGTTGGGTTAAATACATCCTCCTAGCATGTTATATCTTTACTGCCCTTTCATGGGCTGCTGTGCCAAAAAGAACGAAAGTGTCACCCAGGTGGAATCTGAAGAAATGTTAGGATAGGAAGCTTTTTTTTTTTTTTACCCTATTATCATCATTATTATCTTTACCAGTGCAGAGCACTCAAAAAGCTTAGATGAAGCAACTGACAATTCAACTGTTGACAATACACAGTGTTCGGGGTCAAAGGTGACCTAGATGTCCCTGTTGTCATCATCTCCCCGATGATCCCACGTACGTATTTCCTTCAGATGGAAGGTGTTAAGGAAACCAGTTTGGGACATAAGGTTGTTTTTCTTCTCCTTTGGCTCCTATCCAGAGTGATTTCCTTCTGATCATTGGACTCCTTTTGGGGCTCTCTGGCTGTGGTCAGTGAATGCAAGTACCACAGAACTTGATACTTGAGTGGAGAGGGAGCTGGACGTCGCAGAATATGACAGTCTCATCTAGCAGAAGGTTATTAGGTGCATCTACTGGGGGCCGTGAAGGATATGGCTGCTCCTGAAATCAAATGCTTTCTCCAGGATTTAAAATTGCTTTGTTCTGAGGTGCTGCAGGGCTTCTGTGGCATTGGGCTTTGTTTGAAAATTCAAAGAATTGTCCAATGGCAAGCTTGGCTGAGCTAAAAAAAATAATCAATTAAAATCCCAAGTGCTTGAGACACTCTGAAAGCAAGTCACTAATGTCCCTGGTTTGCATCTGGAAAAAAAAAAAAAAGAAGAGAGATTGAATGTTACTTTAGTATCAAGGACAGCTGTCACCTAACGGGGTGAATTCTTTCCCACAAAGAAGCTAGAAGCAATGGAAAATGCTAAGGTCTAGCATTGTGTTAGCAGGTTAAACTGAATAATATGGACGAAATATTTTATTGTGTAATTGGTTTGATTTTATTGCTTTTTATGGGCTGCAGAGATGTGGTGAGAAAGAAGCTGCCTTTCATCAGGTACTGTAGTCCCATCACTTTTGTTAGTATTTCCACCCCTTGGACCCACTGATTTCCCAGAGAGATTTTTCCCAAGTGTCACATGTTCTGTTCTTACTTATGCATTGGAGAGATCATCCTCATCTTGCTGTCTCATTTACCACTGCACCAGCTTTACCAATATCTGGAAATAACATTACCCACCCAGCACAGTCATATTTCTGGGCTCTGCTCTGGATGTGAATGGTCAGAAATATTCTTCCTGGTAAATTTCCTCAGGAAATTAACATGGAATATGTCACCTTTGTCCAGAGGTGGAAGAGAGGGATACCTTTGAATCAAGCCCTGCTGCTGCTGTAAGAGGTGAGGACACTCTGACACCCTGGAAGGATGGCAGCCCTTGCTTGGAGCAGGAAATGTGGCCCCGGGGCTCCAGAAAGCAGGGCCTCACAACACGCTCTGCGCAGTGCAGCTCTGTTTCCTCCCAAGGCAGAGAGAAAAGTCAACAACAATAATAATTGCTGACATTTATTGAGTGCTTAGGCATTGCAAGTGCTTTATGTATATTAACCCATCTAATTCTCACAACATCCTGTCTCTAGATGAAGCAACCAAGGCATAGAGAAGTTTAGACATGTGTCTAAGGCTACAGAGCTGGCAACAGCAGAACGAGAATTGGTTCCAAGCAGTATGCTTCATGTTCCCGACTCTTCAAATCTGATCGAATCTGCATTGAATGTCATCATCCCTGATGCAGAACACACAGCTGCTTAAAAGAAAGAGGGTCATAAATTGAGCTGGTATTTTGAAAATACACACCAAGTCCTAGATCCTGTGACAAACAGCAGTGCCTTAAAAAAAAATAAAAAAAGGATAAAGATCCTGATCCCTAAGAGCAGTTGTCTGACAGAGAAAGTCAGGTGCAATAAAAAAGTATTGTCATGATTGGTGGTGGTGGTGATGTGTGTGTGTGTGTGTGTGTGTGTGTGTGTGTGTGTTTAAAAGAGTGGTCCAGTTTCTGTCAGATTTGTTTTCCAGTAGAGTCCCAGCCTTTCCTCCACAATGGGCCCTGAAGTAACAGATGACAGATGACATTTCAATCAGTTTGATACTCACGGGAGACCTCCCCTGCCTTCTCTCCCTTCATTTGCATACTTGTTTGCATATATCTTCATAAGGGACGAACATGTGCCTCTTCCTTAGACCCAGTTATTGTTTTGATTCCTGTTGATTCTCTTACCATCCTTTAACCCCTTTCTTTCAAAGCGCTTGTGTCCCTCTTGTCACCTCAGCCCACCTCTTGCTGGTTGTTGCTCCTAGAGAGCATTCCGGTCACTATCAGGAAAAACTTTTTCTGAATATTTGAGCTCAGACCTCAGGTCCCCTAGGTACCAGGTTCAGTGTCTCTGCCATTGAAGTACTGAGTTGCATCAGCCCCAGTCACCTGATGAGGATGAGTCACCTGAAGGTGAAAGAGGATGAGACGAAGTTCAGGTGAGGAGTCCTAGGAAGAGAAAAACTGAGGTCTCAGACTGGGGAGAAGAATGCGTTGGAGTCATGGTCACCAAATGATCTAGGACACTCAGAGGAGATTCTCTCAGTGGAGGTGATCGGGGTGATGGAATGTTCCTACTGGTGAGAGAAGTCCCAATGTGTTCTCTTCCTTGATAACAATACACCCCAAAGGGCCAGTCTGACCTCTTTGACTTCACAAGGGGTCCCAGGACCTGTAAAAAGAAGGAGGAAGTCAATACTACTGAGGAAGCAGGACTGACTTCATAATTGTGGAGCCCGGTACAAAATGAAAATGCAGGTCCCTTGTTACAAAGTTATTAAGAATTTCAAGATGGTGATGACAAAGCATGAAATCCAGCAAGGGGCCCTTCTAGGTACAGGACCCCGCACAACTTCACAAGTCACACGCCCATGAAGATGGCCCCACTGGGGGATTCCTATGAAAGGAGACAGGGTCTCTTTCTGCTGGAGAGCTGTTTATTTCACAATTAATAATTGAGGTTTTGCCAGTGGGCCCAATAAAGGTGAAGACGTGATGACGATAGAAATGCTGTTGGAGAACTTGAGGAAAAATATAAGTTTTACAAGCAACTGCCAGACACACACAGAAACTCTGTGATAAAGTCATATGAGCAGTTAATAATCTCCCCAGCTGCAGAAAGCTATCATCTCTGTCTGCGTGTGTATTTGGAGATAACTCCAAATTGAAAGATCTTACCCTTGAGGCCAAAAAAGAAAGGCATAATTTTGAGAGACTAGATGAAAAAGAAGGAGTTGCTCGAGAGGTGAAAATGAGACAGTGTGCATGTATCTGTATCATGTGCACGTGGGTTTTGTGGGAGAGGAAGGAAGAGAACAGAGGAATGTGAAAAATGCAGATGTATAAGCAAATGGAAAATTAGTATAGGTTAAGGAATCAAAACAAACATTTCATTACAGATCATATTCTTAGGAAGAAAAATGGCTGATCAGTTGAGTGCATGGGCGGGGGTGGGCTAGAAGAACTCTGATTAATCAGCTTGGAAACCCTTAAATTAGTAACTAATGAAAAACAAATTTGCTTTTTTCTCTCCTCATTAATTTGTATTATATGAAGGAAATTACATTGACAGTAAACAGCAAAGAACCGAACATTTTGTTAAAACAGGAGATACAGCTGTATCATTAAATAAATACACAGCAGTCCCTCTCCAATTAGTTACTGTTTATAAAGTGCAATGAGATTCCTGGATGAAGAGTGCTATGAAATTATATACTATTACAGCACTGATTATTAATAAAATGACCACAAATGAAAAGGGTATACATCCTCCACAGGAATGCATGTAAGAGAAAACTACCATGTAAAGAAAAAAAAAATGATACAGATGATTGTTTCCTGCTTCAAAGGGTCTGAAAATCTCCTCTGGGAGAAAGACAAATGCATAGGCTAGTTCTGCAGGATACATCTCTCTGGAGTGTGGTCTGGGGTCAGTGAGGGCCAAAAGGGGTCAGAGAGAACAGGTTAACAGCTATTCTTCACGTTGGAATTTTTCTACCTCTTGCCCAGCCTGTGAATGAAACTGACAGGAATTCTAATAAGTGCTTGTAAAGACCCTGTGTCTTCCTGGAATGGGCTTTAAGAGTGGATCTCCAAAAATCCAGCAAAAAGAGAAGCAAGAGGAGTGGGGTGCAGAAAACAGACCCAGGCAGATGCAAGGGGCCCCAGGAGTAAGTGGACACAAAGGCATTTTTGCCTTTGGAGAAAGGTATGGTTTGGGGATTGGTGTGTGTGTGTGTGTGTATGTGTGTGTAGTGGGATCTTGGCAGGAACTTGCCTTCCTTGGAAACTTGGCATAAGGAGGACATGAGAGGAGATTTGGCCTATTTGTTTCATTTAAAAAAATAGAAATAAAGAAATAAAAAGCATAAAGTTGAATGGACGGTGGGGATGGGCAACTTGGAGTGTTTGTAGAGCAAAGAGTTTAGCAGTTGTCAGCAACGGAGACAAGGCATCAATAATCAGGAAAACAGGTGAAATGATTTTATACCAATGAAATGGTTTTATACCGATAGCTTCAGGGTCGCAAGGCAACTTAAAGTTATTGGCTCACATGGTTGCCCCCCTGACCCTTTCGCTTTGCATTTGGGTAAATGGCTCCCCTTTGGCTGGCCTGAGCCCATGCTATTTTTGCACTGGGAAGCATGGTCGCAGTGATCAAGAACTGTTTCTTTGTGGATTAACACTGGCAGGGCTCTAAACTCGGCAGTCGGACACTGATGGGGCTTTAATCCACACCAGGCGGCTGAGTGAGCAGGCAGTAGTTTTCAGGGCTTGGAACCTCACAATGGGCTGGCCTTTGGATGTCCTCTGGGTATCAAGAGACAGAAACATTGCGGCACCATAGATGGATCTAGAGATGATCATACTAAGTGAACTAAGTCAGGCAGAGAAAGACAGATACCATATGATATCACTTATATATGTGGAATCTAAAATAGGACACAAAGGAACTTATTTAGGAAACACAAACATATTCACAGACATAGAAAACAAACTTATGGTTAGCAAAGGGGAAAGGGGGTGGGGGAGGGATAAATTAGGAGTTTGGGATTAGCAGGTACAAACTACTATATATAAAATAGATAAACAATAAGGTCCTACTGTAGAGCACAGGGAACTATATTCAATATCCTGTAATAAACCATATGGGAAAGAATATGAAAAAGAATATATATATGTGTGTATATATATATATACATAGTAGACCCCTGAAACTAACACATGGTAAAACAACTATACTTCAATTAAAAATAAATAAATAACAGTAATTAAACAGAAATGTATTCCTGGTGCAATCTGATGCTCAGACTGACAATGTAAAGAAGGAGGCTAGAAAAATTTGGTTGGAAGGGACAATTAGCAAGGTACAAAGGGTGCTGAAAAGGCAACTAATGGTGGGGATGGGCGGTACAACTGGCTTACCTTTTAGGTGCTGTCTACACTGAGATTCCATAAGGCACAATTTCCTGGGGAATAGTGAGAAAAAATATCAGTGTGAGAAAAAGCAAAGAAAAATCCAGAATTTAGGGCTTCCCTGGTGGTGCAGTGGTTAAGAATCCGCCTGCCAATGCAGGGGACATGGGTTCAAGCCCTGGTCCGGGAAGATCTCACATGACGCGGAGCGACTAAGCCAGTGTGCCACAACTACTGAGCCCGCCTGCTACAACTACTGAAGCCCGCATGCCTAGAGCCCGTGCTCCACAGCAAGAGAAGCCACCACAATGAGAAGCCCGTGCACCGCAACGAAAAGTAGCCCCCGTTCGCCGCAACTAGAGAAAGCCCGTGCCCAGCAACGAAGACCCAATGCAGCCAAAAATAAATAAACAAATTAATTAATTAATTAATTATTTTTAAAAAGAAGAAAAATCCAAAATTTAAAATAGCTAATACTTAATTTACACATTCTCTAAACCAGGTACCGGGCTAAGAACTTTATATTATTTTTCTTCTAGAATTCTTACTACAATCCCATGGGAGTGGCTCTCCAATAAGAGAGATAGGTAAAAACCTTCTCTCCTTTTTACAGATTATAAAACTTGTGCTAAAAGAAAGTCACTCACTCACCCCAGGATGTAAAGCCGGACCAAAAAAACCTGAATCTGTCCAACTCTGTGGTCTTCACTCCCACCACAATGTTGCACTGTGTCCTCCAAGTAGGACTGGAAAAGGAATTGAAGAGTCATGTAAGTTAAAAGGTCCAGAGTGAAACGGATTTGGAAGTGAATGTTCTCAGTCCCTGAGAGTTTCAGAAAAGATTGCAGATAGGAGATAGAGTAAGATGTTATTCATTAGTAAGAAAGGATCCCATAATTGTTCAAAACAAACTCACAGGGAAAATATTTTCCAACTCAATTTCTGTTCCCCCACTTAGTGGCAATAACCAGCTTTGTTGATCACACCATTACTGAATGTTAAAGAGTATAACTGAGTAGAGTTGTTGCCTCACATCTTGCGTGGGTGGCCATTGATGGAAATGGGTACAGTCCTCCCCATGGGATCATAGAGCGCCACCTTTAGAAAACCAAATGCAACGCAGAGTCTGCTTTCCTGGCAGCATGAAACATGCATGAAGAATGTTCATCACTTTTTTATTCTTTGCCCTTTTATGCTTTGAAATGGAGCAGAAGAGTATGCTAAAAACTTGACAAAGTGCCTAAAGCAGAGAGGCCTTAAGCAGTGTTAGTTTCCCTACTCTGCCTTCCCTCAGTCATCAAGGAGTGTCCAATATTTTTTATAGCGCTCCCATCAGTTAAAAAAGAGAGAGAGAATGAAAACTACGAGTACATGCCACTATAGTGGATACTGTGGTGCTCCCCTTGGCTCTCCTCCCCAGGGCTGATGCACAAACTCCCCACTGCTGGTTTTCACAGCTGCATCCTTCCCTGAGTTGCCCTCAACTGAAGGGAACTGCCTCATTTGAGGTAATCCCTCCTCCCAGGAGGGTGGCCCATGGCTAATGATTGGCCAGTGTGGAAGTGGGAAGGCCCAGCCCCCTTACCTGAATTCAGGAAAACTCTGAAGGACCTTCCCAGCTCCAGAGCTCACAGTAGTATCTGCTGAGACCTCAGGTGCAAATACATTGCAGGCTACCTTTTCCCTCTACTGGATCTGAAACTAAGCAGGACCCTGTGCGGCCTTTCTGGATACAAAAGCCCTTCCGTGCCCCTTGTTTACTTATTTATAGAAAAAAGCTTTAGTCTCCTGGGCCTTCCCCGAGTTCCAAAGAGCAGGCACAGGCAGTTACTAATTAGGGAAGCGTGGGACTGCAAAAACAGAAAAAGCAGCAAGAAAAGTAAGACAATAGTGCAACCATAAAACAGAGTCCTACATGGAAGCAACCTAAGTGTCCATCGACAGATGAATGGATAAAGAAGATGTGGCACATATATACAATGGAATATCACTCAGCCATAAAAAGAAACAAAATTAAATTACTTGTAGTGAGGTGGATGGACCTAGAGACTGTCATACAGAGTGAAGTAAGTCAGAAAGAGAAAAATAAATACCATATGCTAACACATATATATGGAATTAAAAAAAAGATGGTTCTGAAGAACCCAGGGGCAGGACAGGAATAAAGATGCAGATGTGGAGAATGGACTTGAGGACATGGGGAGGGGGAAGGGTAAGCTGGGATGAAGTGATAGAGTGACATGGACTTATATATACTACCAAATGTAAAATAGATAGCTAGTGGGAAGCAGCCGCATAGCACAGGGAGATCAGCTCGGTGCTTTGTGACCACCTAGAGGGGTGGGATAGGGAGGGTGGGAGGGAGGGAGATGCAAGAGGGAGGAGATATGGAGAAATATGTATATGTATAGCTGATTCACTTTGTTATAAAGCAGAAACTAACACACCATTGTAAAGCAATTATACTCCAATAAAGATGTTAGAAAAAATAAAAAACAGCGTCCTAGTTCCTCCTCAAAGGATATATTTGAGTTGGGTATATTTGAGTTGTTCTTTAGGAACTAAGACTCCACCAACCCACCTACCCACCCAGGTGGAGAATGGTGACTACATGCTGAACACAAGCGGTAGACCTCAGGCTGCTTGGAACCAGAAGGTTGAGGATTGAGATTCCCCGAACACTACCCTGTTACCTCACCACCAGTCAATCAGAAGAAAGTCATGCTCTCTGCAGCCCTCACCCCCAAATATTGCCTTTAAAAATGCTCTCCTTGAGGTGGGAGATAGATGGGCCCCAGGCTGAGCAGCTGGAGTTCGTCCCCTTGGACAGATGCTCCAAAATAGCAGGTGGGAGGAGAAGCTGAGCCCTGCCCAGATAAGAGATAAAAGACCACGTATTCCTCATTCTTGAAGTCAAGGTGACCTTCTCGACTACACATGCACAGAAAGGCTCCTTGAAAGTCAAAAAGGGAGGGGGCCTCACCTCATAGTAAGTGAATCCATCACTAGAATCCATCTTGGCTAAGAGATGCGCACGCACACAGGGGAGGACCCTAAGATATACCAAATACAGACTCAGAACCAGACAAAGCAAGATGATTGGCCAAAGGAAACCCGGAAAAAATGTCCCATAAAAGTGATTCAAATTACCACGAGGGTGCGACCCTCTCTCTGAGCCCGCCCGTGTGTCTATCCACATGTACTCTTTTTCACCTAATAAACACTTTATTTGTTTCACTACTTTCCATCTCTATGTGGAAATTCATTTCTACACAGCTGACGGGCCAGGGACTTGCCACTGGCCACTGGTCCATGGTGGCCTAGTGGCTAGGATTCGGCACTCTCACTGCTGCAGCCTGACTTCAGTCTCTGGCCGGGAACCGAAACCCTGCTTCAAGCCACTGCAGGCCGAGGCCACCCTAGATCACCCTGAAAACACTTCTCTGACAACCATTGGAGAGTTCAGGTCTTTTGAGTTTGAGCTGCCCACACTCCCTGCTGGGTCCCCTGCAATAAACACTGACTTTCCTTCACCACAACCAGATTTTAGTAATTTGGCTTTGCTGTGCAGCGGGCGACAAGACCCAAGTTCAGTTCGGTGACAGATCCTGCCTCCTTTCTTTCTAGCAGGTGTATCACCCATGACCACTCCCAATTAACCTCTGAATGCAACTTTCTACCTCAGAGTCTGTTTCGAGTGAATCCAATCTAAGACAACCCTCAGGTATATTTAATAATGAATACTGTATTCAAATGTTGAATATATGGATACTGTTAAATATTATTTCACTGCAAAACATTCACAAAATAGAAATGTAAAATAAATGTAAGTTGAAGTTCTAATATTTTCTTTCCAAACCTCAATGAACTGTCTTGTGCAACCTCTCCCCCTACCCTTACACATGTTACTGAACCAAGCTTGGGTTCACCCCACTCCCCTCCCAGCCCCAATGTGCAGCAAAGCCAATCTACTGACACCAGGTTGTGAAGAAAAGTATGGCATTTATTGCAGGCATCAAGTAAGGAGTACAGGCAGGCTCAAAAGACCTGAACTCCTCAATGGCTTTCAGGGAAAGGTTTTTAAAGACAGTGTGAGGGAGAGGGTTGTGAGGTGTGTGATCAGCTCATGCTCAATTCCCTGATTGGTTGATGGTGATGTAACAGGGTGATATCACAGAGCTCAACATTATCAGTCCTCAGGCTCCAGCCAGTCTGGGGGTTATGTGTTCCTGGTCGTCATGAAGTTAGCTTCCTCCACCTGGTGGGGGCTTTAGTACCTGCAAAACAACTTAGGAATGTGCACTGGACTTATCTTTACCTTTGAAACAGAACCGGGGGTCCTTGTGACTGATTTATTGTTTAAGTTATGGCTACTCTCCTGCTTGACTGTCCTGTCTTTGTTTCTGCATTCTTTACTTCCCCAAACATTGACTGCTAGGACCTGTTCTTTGATCTACATGGAAGGCCCAGGAGGTCACAGTGTATTTCCATAGCCTTTTTTCCCAGTCAACAATAAGCAGGAACACAGAGGGGTCTGTCACTGGGAAGACCCCAACATGGACCTGCTTGGTTTTGTACACCACACACACACACACACACACACACACACACACACACACACACACACAGAAGAGACTATTCTTATTCAATAAATAAGTTTTATCTTAAGTGTCATGGAGAATGTAAATATGATCTTACAGTGTAATTGGGAAGAAAAAAAAAATGTACAAATAACCAATGTAGGGGACCATGGAGGGAGGAATCTAGGAACACATGTAATAACACATAAGAGATAGAGACACCAAGTACCCTAGGATGTCCATGGGGCTGAGACCACTCCAGCTGGGGGAATTATGGAAGGATTCCTGAAGGAAGTAGGGTAAAAGTATTTCTAAAGGAAAGAATGAGGATGAAGGGTAGGCATGAAGGTAGGAAAGAAGATGGCTGAGGAGGGTACAAGGGATATTTGGAAAGTGAAGTGCAGTGAAACTTCATGTGTAGGTTTACGTGGGGAAGAAGTGGAAGACAAGGCTGGCCAGGTGGTGGAGGCTGCCTCGCTCTAGCAGGGACTCTCCTAACGCAGGACTGTGGGGTGTGGGCTCTGTTATGCCGGCAGTGAGGAGCCAGAAAAGAGTTTTGAGGAGAAAAGTGGAAGTCTTTCAGGAAGATGAGCCTGGTACGATGTGCCAGAAAGTGGACAGAAATTGTGCCCCGAGTGCAGAGAATTTAGCACTAGAATGAAAATAGATTAGAGATGGTTCAGTGAAAAAATAGGCGACATGATTGAGAATAGAAAGAAAAATATCCACAGAAAAGATGTCATAGAGGAAAATCTACATCATCTGAAGAATAAGGAAAAGCACTAGGGGACTGGGTTCTATGTTGTAATAATTTATAGGATTATGATGCTATCACCCAATATGAAGACATCAGGAAGGAATAACGCTGAATAAAAAAGATGATGTTTTTTATTCTGACATTTTGACTTCAGGGAGATCATGTGACTTCTAGGTGGGAATATTTAATAGGTATACACATAAGGCTGGGGTCTAGAGGAAGGGTAGGATAGAACTAGACATAGACATTTCAAAGCCATCTGAATAGCCCATCCTATTTGAATTCTTGAGAAGGGATGAGTCTCTTGGAGCGAGATTCACACAGAGCCAGAGTCTCAGAGAATGGAAGAGGGAGACAGAAGGATCTGAGGTGGGGAAGGGAGTGTTAGAAGTTGAGGAGGAAGAGACTCTGAAAACAAGCACAAGAACATTGCTAAGGTGCGGAAAGCTGCAGAAAGCCCAGGAAGAATGAGCAGAAACCATCAGGTGGGTGACTAGGAACTTACAATAATCTTTAAGAGAACAATTTCAGATGATTTGGGAGGAGGAAGCTGAGAGGTGTGGTGAGTTGTATACAGCTTTCTTTTTAAGTTTGGCTATGAAGAGAGCGAGAAAGAATGTGGTAAGAGGGAGGGACAGAGACACAGATAAAGGCATTTTCAAGATAGGAAGGACATGTACAAGGAGGACGGAGGGAATGAAAGTCCTAGAGAGAGAAAAAGTGGTGGGTAATTCAAGTAGGAGGCAAGGTTAACCAGAGCATGGAGGAAGGAAGGGTACCTTGAAGATGAGGGTCTCCATCATCTGAGTCAACAGAAAATGAAGAACATGGGTGCAGGGGTGGGCACTGCAGATCTGCTCTGAGTTTTCCTATGGACTTGCACAAATTCCACTCTCTGGGGAAGAGAGCTTCCGCTATAGACATACACACATGCCACAGAGACCAGCTCCCACTGAAACTGAAGTAAGTCATTTTCAGACGGGGAGTGCTTTGACAGCTGGTTGTAGAAGATGAGAAATTCGATTTCTGGCTCCCTGAGTTCCCTTCATTTAAAGACATTGCTGTCAACCTCCCACAGGTAAAAATGCCACCCTCTCTCTCTCTCTCATTCCTTAGCACGACTGAAGTCCTACGACCCTGGCTTAGGAAGTAAAGGAGTCCTGTCCTGATGTGAAGAAGAGGATCCGATCCTAGAGACCTGGCTGGGCTCAGTGCCCTCTGTAGTGAGAACTCCCTGTGAAGCCACATCAAGAGGGATCAGAATAGTCACTAGAGACGGGTTGATTGGAGCTGCATCTGTCAGGCTGTATAAGCACGCTTCTCCTTTATTCCATTCACAGATATGTTGGGATGGGCTAGAGTAGACTCTGGTAGAATCAAGTCTAGAGATCTAGGTAAAGCAAATGGAGACAGCCTATGGATATAGAATAGAGGATGTTCTGAGACCAAGGTGCCATCTGGCAGAAAAGGCAAGGCAAGAAATGGAATGGGGCTATGGAGCAGAAGATCTAGATTCAAATCCTGGCCTTTGCCTTGGTAGTTGTGTAACCTTGAGCAAGTAAGTTGCCTGCTTTGTGCTTCAGTTTCCTCACTGTCAATGAAAGGTTAATAATGCTTACCCTGAAGTCTTGTTCTGAGGATTGGAAGGGAGATCACCTAGTACACAGTACACATTAGTACACATTATGGTTTGGGGTGGGTTGGGGGGAACAGCCAAGAAAAAGGTGAAGGGACTACCATAGGAAAGCTTTCCTCAGTGGAATTCTGCTGGGTGGAACAGGAAAGCCAGAGGAAAAAAAGAAAAGAAAGGCCATGTTTTTCCCAAAATTTAGGGTGGGCAAACTTATATTTGGTGTGTAGGAAACAATAGGAAAATCCAACGAAGTGCCCAGAAGAGTGGAAAAAAATGCCCAAAGATTGTCATAGCAGCACATACTAAAATATGATTGGAGGTTCTGAGAACTCTGGCTAGATTGCTTTTAAATAATTTGCAGGCTGTTAAATTATTTGTAAATGCCTGTGACAACAAAAGTGTTTTGGTGCCTGAGTTCATGCGCATTTGGCAAATGCTCCACAGCTTTCTGAAGGAGGGAAGGATGCACACAGGGAGGGCTAAGAAGAAGAGTACAGTCTTCCAGCCGTGTGGCCCCCGGGCAACACAAGACGATGTAACCATGAGGAGCAAGGTGAGACAGGGAATAGAAGCACATCGATTCAAGCTGAGGAATCTATCTTGGTTAGGAACCTCAAAGAACTTGGGAGACAATGAGTCACCACATCCTATTTAATATGCACAGAAAACTTGGAACAAAATCAATCCAGCAGTGGAAACTGGCCGGTTACCTGGAGAATCATGAAGCGAGAAATGCTTCCTATTCAAAAAGCAGCTGATGTAATTCTCCAAAAGCCAGGCACAGGCAAAAAGAGGCAATTAAATTCTTCTCTGCCCTCTGGAGAATCCTGTGAATTCTTTGGCTTATTCCTGTAATTTGCTGAAACCACTGCTAACATATTTCATTTATAACTGACCACGGACAGCTCCAACAGTGGGCATGGCTTAATACTCAGACACACAGGAATACAAACACACACCAGTTTACACACACGCATGCAACCTACACACACTGTAGGTTTGCTAGAAATATGCTTTGGAAAGATGGGGCAGGGATTTGGAACATACAGAAAGGAGACAGAACAAAGGGCTCTCTTCCAATTTCTTACATCACATCCCTTTTTCCCCATTTAAGTGAATGTCCTATCTCTACCCTAATGTGGCTTAGGGAGGTGTAGAAGTGTCTAGAGGATTTTCCTCCTTGAATTATTGCTAACCACAGGGCTGGTGACTGCCCTACTCCCACCGGTAAAGAAGTGTTTCTGAAGAGTGATAAATTCAGCCAGCATCCACCACCACTGCCTCTACTCCTAAGCATTAGTACTGATCGTGTCCTGGGACACATGTTCACATAGGCTGGATCTAATACTACCTTGATTAGGCAAACAACTCATGACTTTTATCCTTGGCAATCTTGGCAAGTCCTGGCACCTTGAAAGGAGCTATGGCCAGTCTCAGAACATCATTCACTGACTGTCACTTGGGTACCAAGGGCCTGGGACAGAAATACTTCGAACAACATCAATAGCAAAGATGTCTTGTCTTGGAAAGAGTAATGATAATTAATAAAAACAATGATTTAAAGCCAAAACCTTTATAATGGCCTATGATGTCCTACAAGACCTGGCCCCTTCACCCGTGCTAATACAACACCTCACACAATCTGCCCCAAACACACTGTCTTCCTGCTGTTCTTTGAATACACCCAGTGCATTTGGCCCAGCTGTTTCCTCTTCCTGAAGCTCTCTTCCCCCAGATATCCAATAGCTAAACCCCCTTGCCTCTGCTCAAATTTACCTGAAACCTTTGCTCAAATTTCACCTTCTCAGTGAGACCCACTCCGACTGCTTTATTTGCTGCAACCTGCCTGGCACCTGCTGGCACTCAGACCTCCCTTATCCTACTCTGCATGTGCACTTTCCTATAGTTCCCATCATCTAACATACTATTATACTTGGCCTTATTTATTATGTTTATTGCTTGTCTCTTTGGCTAGAATACAAGTAAAGTTTACTGGGGCAGAAATCTTTCTGGTTTTTTGGGGTTTTTGTTTTGGCCGTGCCGGACAGCTTACGGGATCTTAGTTCCCTGACCAGGAACTGAACCAGGGCCCTGGAAGTGAAAGTGCTGAGTCCTAACCACTGGATCGCCAGGGAATTCCCGGGAATCTTTGTTTTATTGACTGATATACCCAAGTGCCTAGATATTCCCTGGCACATTGTAGGTGCTCAAAAAAGATTAGTTAAATAAATGAAAGTACCTAACTTTATGCCAGGTGTAGTTCAAAGAGCATGGCATTTATTTAAATCTCACCAAAACTTGTGCTGTTATTATTCTGAGTTTACAGATGAGGAGGCTGAGGCATACAGAGGTTAATAACTGGCCAAAGGCTTCCCTATGACTAAGTAATGGAACCAGAATTCAAAGCCATTCAATGTGATCCAGAGTCCACGCTGAACTGTCTGTTAGGAAACCCACACAGGAGACAATGCCTAAAAGGAAAAGGTTCTGTCCAGAAGGAGAGATTATATTTTCCTGTTTGCTCTATAACAGAATGATCTTAAACACTCACAGAGATTCTGTTACTGCAATGGGATTTTAATAATGCTTTCAGAGCCTTGTAGCTAGGATGAAGATTGAATATGGCAATAACTGTAAATAGCAATTGAATTTGCTAAGCATATTAGTGAGTCTCTAGATTCAACAGGTATTAAAATATGCTAATATGGTTACTGAAGAAATTGTTGACCTCAAAGTGTTCATTTGGAGCAGCAAACCAATTATCTCAACCGAAAGTTACCTGCAGTTGCCCTGGTTGCTTTTTAATATGTTGATGACTTAAAATGTGAACCATCCATTTATTAATTTCAGCTTGTTAAACTTGAAAAATCTGTGCCATATTATTTTTAATTGCATCAATTAAAATAAGAGTCACATACATAGCATGAATGTCATTGTGTGCATGTAATTAATCAGAAGCTATGAAAAAAAGGCCACTAAGATATTAACATTATAAAGCACATCAGTGAGTAAGGGAATATTCTGGATTTTTAAGCCTCATACTGTAAAATAATAAATATCCTCATGTAAGTGATCACCTAACAATTTATATCATGTTTAAGGAGATGAAAACTCAAATTAACTGTTTCTTATTTTTTCAAATTATAGTACAAGATATGTCATTTTCCATTTCTTTATATAGTTTATACTCTGAGCTGCACGTTACTGCCCCCTATACCAATACAATACCAATACTATGATGTAGGAATCCAATGAACTAAACAGGGTGTATATTTTTGCGTCTGGCTTCTTAAACTCAACGTTATATTTGCAAGATTCATCTATGCTATAGTTAGTGACAATTTATCCATTCACTTTGATGTGTAGTATTCCATTTTTTTAATATACCACCATCTATTTATCCATCTTATGGTTGGTGAACAGTTGTTTCCAACTTGGAGCATAATGAATATACATCTATAGATGTTTTTGTACATGTTATTTGACATATACTTATATGCATCTCCACTGTATATATACTCAGGATAGGAATTGCTAGGTCACAGCTTATACATCTGAGCTGTCCCCGGAAGCAGTCCCAGAGACAAGATTTGAGTGCCAATAGTTTAGGCAGTAATCCCAGGAAGCACTAGTAGTGGAAGTGGAGACACAGGAAATGAAAGAAAGCCTTAAAGGGTGGGTATCAAACAAGTTACCACTGGGAGCAACTAGAGCTTAATAAAAAATAATCTGAGTTATCCCAACTGAGGGGTGAGGAAACTAGGATATTTATCTACTAAATCTCTGTCATTGGTTGAGAGATGTGTTAGGGGCATTAATTTCCTGGCATTTCTAGCTTGCCCTGCCTGCAAGGTGAGTGTACTCACAACCTATATAAAGCTGCCAGGTGGAAAGTCAGAGGTGAGGGTATTATGTGGCCTTTTGCATATGGAACCCGTGCTGAAAAGATGTGGGCCAACAACATTTACTGTAAGAGCTGAGCTCAAAGAAGAAAGTAAAACCTCTATGTGGCAAAATGGAGAGAGAAATAAAAGTCAAAGCTTTAATTTTTAGTTTGATGCTGTCCCACTTTGGCCCACTTTGGATATTGGCCTGTACTACCTGTTTTGAACGTTATCTCTATCTTTGGTTTTCAGCAGTCTTATTGCGATGTGCTTAAATGTAGTTTCCCTTATATCTATTTTATATTGACACTGCAAACTTAGATGATGTTATATACATCTGGGGAGGATTTTTTTTGTTTTGTTTTTAGTTTGTGGTAAACTGGGTAGGAGGCAATCACCTTAATCCAATCAAAGGCAGAGTTAATTGAGGCTATGTTTTACCCTTTATAAGGCCTGGTCTATTTCCAATTTGGCTGTACTCATGGGTCACACTCCTTCAGGGTCAGTTGATGGGTTTTTTCCAGGGCCTCTCTCCTAGCTAGCCTTGAACACCAATTTTAATCTTCTTAGACTTGTAAAACTGCTGAAAGCTCTACTCATATTCCCTGACCCTCAGCAGCTACTTTCTATTTATCTTTTCATTCTCTCCACCAATGCCACCTATGAATCAGCAAATTCCTGAAGGGGAAAACAATGCAGAATGTTGATTTCACCTTGAGTTTTCCTTGTCTCCATGATCTTGAACCCTAAACACTGGCTGACTTGGTAACTTTCTGGTGACTTTCAAATAGATATTTTTTATTTTATTCAACTTTTCTACTTGTTTTTGGTGGAAGAATTGATCTACTGCAAGCTAGTTCCTTGTGGCCAGAAGCAAAAGTGTTAGTCGTATTTATACAGCAAACTTTGTTAGCAGACATTTAAAACCAGCATTGTCATGCAGTTTCAATATAATAGCTGATGATCATAACACCAACCTTGTGCCATTCTGATGCTAATATGTCTTCTGAATCATCAAAAATTAAATTAAAATCAGAGTAATTTTAGTGTTTAAGATATTTAATGAGCTTTAATTCATTCAACAGGTAATCTGTGAACATTGTATATGAGAATTTGCCTTCAAAATATTCCTGTCAACTTGAGTACGTCTAAAGCTGCTTCTTAAATGTCTTGGTCTTTCTCTCTGCACTCCAGAACTTTTATGCAGAAGAGGGACACTTTCCATCTGGCTAAACAAGAACTGATGGCAGAAATTTAATTTTTATGCAAAAATATCATCTTTGCTAACAAGATTCTTGGAATCTAAAGTGTATGACTCACCTAGTCTTGAACTGTTTGCTTTAGAGCTCCTGTCTAAAACCCAGCTGAGACAACTGATATTCAGGAAGAATTATCTAAGGACACCATGCCAATCATTTATTTCTAGCTGCATGGTAGAGTTACATCATATATGTATGTGTGTGTATAAAATTAACTGGGTCTCTACCCCAAACTAACTAAATTTGAACATCTTGGAATTTTTCAGAAGTACTTGTGGTGACTCTAATGGGCAGCCAGCTATTTCAAAATACTTCTAAATGACTAGGAAACTATATATCTAAATTCTATTATTTTAGCTCCTAGGAGAAATATATTAACACAACTATGATTTAAATGTTCTGCTGCCACCTTTTCTTGAAGGGGAAAGTAGGACTACAAGTGTGACCAACAGTTTTATATCATCTGTGAAACCATTTTTGACAATATTGTCCATCATGTGGTTCAATATTGGTTATCCAAAGGACAGTTTGAATTCACCAGGAGTCACTCACAGGGCTTCAACTACACCTGCATATTGATGACTTTCAAATGCATATCCTGGGCCCAGATTTCTCTGCTGAGCCTATGGCACAGCTTTACCTGGTTGCGCCTCTGGCACCTCGAGCACAACAGTGCAAATTGAACCCATTATAATACTCCTGCTCTCCTGGATCTGATGCTCCTTCTGATTCAGTGAATGGAATCTCCAGTTACCCAAGACAGAAACCTGGGAATCAACCTCCACACCTTCCACATTCTCACCCCCAACCAATTGGGTCTCTAAGTTTCGCTTCTTTGCTATCTCTCACATCCACCATTTTCTCTACCAGCTTCTATCTCTTGAGTTCAGGCTCATCATTTCTCATCTGGATTTTTGCAAAAAACCTATAACTGGATTTTAGTGGCTTCACTCTCTTTAATCCATTTTCACACTATTTACAAAACCAACTTTCTAAAGCAAAAGCCTGATTATTCCCTCCCTTGTGACCTTTCAGTGGCTCTTCCAGTGCCATTAGGGTAAGATCTAAACATTTTGGATTACATTAAAAGCTCTTTGTTATCTACCTACCTCTTCGTCTCACACTTTGGTTCTGCCGTATTCTAGAACAAATTACAGTCTCATATACAAGCCTTCTCACCTGGGCTTTTCTGCTTGAAATGTTCTTCCTTCTTATTTTTGCCTAGAAAATCCAATTGGTCATCGTAATTCAACTTAGGGATAACTTCTTCCTGAAAACTTTCCTGAGTCCTCCAGGACGGCCTATGACCTCCTGTTCCACGTACCCTAAACACCAGCTCTTGCCTTATCACGCTATATTAATATTGTCTGTTTACATACCTATCTTTTCCTTAATCTATAAATTCCTTAAAAGCAAGAAACTTGGTCCTATTTTTATAATCCCACTGCCTCACAACATAATAGGCCTGGTGCAGCCTCACAGATAACGTGTTTGGATGAATGAAAATTTTAATGTGCTTTTTGGACTTTTGTCAGTTAAATAAAGAGAGCTCCCCCTCAAAGAAAAATCATGATTTCTTTTTTACTTCATTGCCAGAAAGGTTAGAATTAAGGTTTGTCTTAACTGGAGAACCTAGCTTTGGACCAAGGTTTCTACCACACATCCCATTCCTACCCTCCACCATGTCTATCCCCTTACCCCTGTTCTTGAACCCCAGTGTAACTCACCTGGAGCCTGCTGGTTTATGTATTACCTTGTGGCCATTGGAAGTAGCATAGAATGTGCTTTGCAATCAAATAGACCTTGGGTTCAAGTTCTGGACTGCTATTTACTAGCTGTGCAACATTAGATAATTTATTAAACATCTCTAAGCCTCAGTTTCCTCATTTGCAAAATGGGGATAACAATAGTACCTGCTTTACTGGTGGATAGGCATGATGATGCTATGATTAAATAAGATAATGCACAGCACTTAATCTCATAATAAAAGTTCAGTAAACATCAATAATTATTACTGTTATTAACACTACTAGCATCATTAGCAGGAGAGAAGCTACTATAGGGAGGCAAGTTAACCTTTACTGTTCCATCCTGAAGGTAGCAACATGCCTGCCCCATTGGCAAGTGTTCACAAAGTAGTTATTATTATTAATTTTTAAGGGCTCCAGATAGTTGAGTTTTTGTTGTATTCTTATAACACCATAGTGTTTTTTAGTTTTTGTTTTCTTGTCTCATGTTGTAGGTTATCTTGCCTTATTATTACAAGCTTCCCAGTGTTTACATGTGCTGGTTTTCCAGTATCACGATCATCATTATCTACAATCATGGTCATCATTATCATCCTATCACCATCACCACCATTGGCATATGGGCATATACAGGGCCCTGTGCTTCCCTTTCTCCAGGACTTTTCTTTTTCTTATTCCCAACCTAACAGACTCTGCCACCTTCTTGGCTTAAGCCTTACAGGGAGGCTTGGGGGTTAGAGGATATAAACCTACTGTTCCAGCCAGAACAGTACAAAAAATGAAACATGATCTCAAATGGGAGATGGGAAGATCATGGAGAGAAGCTGACCAGAAGTGGCACAAGGGAGGCCAGGAGGGTCAGTGAGCCTGGGCTTGGGAGTATGGGTACCTGGAAGTTGAAACTGAACATAGGCTAAAAGCAATAAGCAGAATGAATCAAGAAAAGAGAGAGACTGGAAGCCGATTGGTCCATTCTACCTGGTTTCCTCGGTCCCTGTAAAATGCTTCAACTTTCAAAGCCAATTGAAAGACTGATTGGCTTGAAAAGGCACCTCAGCACTTTCCCAGTAGGGGCAATTACTTTAACCAAGGCCAAAATGTTTTATTCCACAGATAAAGGATTTAGTATGCAGAACTATGTGACCACTGGTGTGAACGAGATGGTTAAGATGTAAGTAATTTGATACCTGTCACTGTTTGGATAGAAGGAGGGTCTCTACAGTAGGAAGATTGAAGACCCAGATTCTTGGAGGAGGGAATATGGTTAGACGAAATATCAGTGGGGAATAAAAGAGGCAGAAACTGAAAGTTAAACTTTTATTTATTTAATGAACAGAATTTGTCAGCAGTCACAACATAGATTCTTAAGTCAGCTACAAGCACTGTCCCTGGCAGATCACAAAAACTCAAGGGTCAGGATAACACATCTTAGAGCAGCCAGGATGGGGTTTATGCACTTGGAACAGGGAAGCGCCAGAAGGTGGTGATGGGGAGGCAGGAGGTGAAGCTCGGTGGAAATTAAGTAGAGACACAGAGAGAAGTTAAGTCCAGAATTCCTGTGGCCTCAAAAGAAGTGAAGGGAAAAGAATAACCTAATTTTTTTTACCTTCCAGTCCTCAGGTGTAGTTCGTTGCTTGAATGAGTTCCCAAACTATGATCCAATAATTCCTAAGATTGTGATCATAAAGGGAATTGTTTTATGTAAGAGGGAAAAGGTGGTTAGAGCTTAAACATTTTTACTTTTTATATCTCTATGAACTTACCTTTAATCATTTATATCTAATAGGCTTAAATCTGTAGACAAGTTTTGTTTTACCTGACTTCAAACACAGTGACTATATATCCTTCCACAATACCTTCTAGTACATCACCAATTATTGATGTGAGGCTGATTTTTTTAAAATAATGAATAATAACCAGGAAAATGAGCTAAGCTTGTTTTTGCCATAACATTACTGCAGTACATTTTAACATATTAAACATGAGGCACAACCTGATTATTTAGTATTTGCCAGAAGCAACCCAAAGCATTTATGATCTTATTTTTCAGATCTCTCTTTTTTTCATTCTACTGAGGTTTCCTTTAAGATTTTGAATGAATTCAGAAATACATACATAAAATTTTTAAAATGATTCATAATTTTGGTTAGGATGTGATTTGCACATTCTTAACTATATATTTTATTTTGCTGGAGGAAAATACACTGAGTTTCCATTTATCTGTCTTTATTATACAGAGGTTAGACTTCATTATTACTAATGTTGCTTAATGTTTTAAAAGTGTATGACTTTATATGAAATTTTTAAAAAAATTCTTGGATAAATGTAAGTCTTCTCTCGAGGAAATATAATTTTTAATCAAAATAGTATGATAACTTCCTTGTATATAGCCATTTACAATGTTCACAATTCTAGAGGGAAAAAAATGATAATAACTCTCACAGAAAAATATTCAAATGGATAATAAATGTACGATGCCCTTTGAAAAAGATTCCTACAAATGACGAATAGATCATAAACAAAAATGATTGAGCAGTATAAGGAGATACATAAAGGAAAACACAAGCTAACTTAATGATGATATTTCCAATGACTCTATATCAGACCTTTGAACATAACTCAGTTTTATCATGTACTTTGCAGGGTGCTCAATACTATGAATACTACAACAAGTATAAGTTATGTTCTCCTTCCTCATAGTACTTACAATATTAGAGAAACAAGGCTAACACATAAGAAATAATTAGAGGAAATTGTAACAATGAGTTCTTGTCCTGTTTGGTCTAGTGCTTTACATAAGACTTAATGGTTTTCAGAGAAAGGTTAAAAGAAAATAAAACATAAAAATTATAATTCTCTCATAAGACAATTAGGAAACCCTGAGAACCCTTAGAGTAAACTTCAAGACCTGTGTTACAGAGGCATACCTGCCAGGCTGTTGTCTAAGTCAATTCTGCATCTCACCTCCATCCCCTTTTCAATGTTTGAATGACAAGTTAAAATAAAAGAACAACAATATTTAAAATTTTAAAATTTACTTGGAAATTGCTAATGGAGCTAATGTCGATTAACAGAGAGCTTCTATCCATGAGGTTAGGCTCAGCTCCATGTAATAGAGACTCAAAATATTAATGGTTTTGATGCCAAAAACTCGGTCTCTGTGTCCCAGTGCTGAATTGAATCATGGAGACAGAGTTTTGGGTGAAGTAGAAAAGAATAGCTTTATTGCTTTGCCAGGCAAAGGGGGTTACGGCGGGCTCATGACTCAAAAACTGTGTGTCCCAACCCAGAGGGATTTGGTGAGGAGTTTTATAGCAGTGGTTCAAGGGTGGGGTTGCTGAAAAGGATCCGGGTGTGTGCATGACCTGCATGCCTTTAATCTGGTCTCAGGTGGTCTCCTGAGGAGTTTCTTGAGGTTATCAAACTGTGACTTTCTCTTTGGAATATCTTCCTTTTGGTGCGGGTTTTAGTTCTGCAGAAGAGCTGACAGATATTATGTGTATCCCTTGAGGTGGAACCAGGACCCTGTATCCCCTCCCTTCCCTGATCAGCAACTGTTTGAATCTGCCCTTTGGAACTCAGGGAAGGTCATGGAGGCTGGAGTCTATTCCCTACAAACAAGAAAGGCTTCCATGCCCAGGAGACCCACAGGGTCCTGCTCCGTTTCAGTTTTAGCAGAATAGAACTTTTTCCTCTTAACTTCTAATAGAAGTTCAAAGGTTTTGAGGGCATATGAGTCTACTCCATAAAATTTTCAGGAACCCATGCTGTCTCCAGTTTTGTAGTCCGTCATCACCATGGGGACCCTATGATCCAAGCAGTCACAAGTCTAGCCCAGTTTCAAGATGCTTATGAAAGAAATTCCCTCCCACATCTTGGTGGGATGACAAAGAATTTATAGCCATCTTTAATCTACCACAAATATAAAGAAGGCAAAATACTGGAATAGTTGAGTCTTGCAGATATTGTTCATGACAACCAAAAAGACTTTTTTTAAAGTTGTACTTGGAGCAAGAAGATAAAGTAAAACATTGTTTCATTGATTTGGATGAATGGCATGAAATAAGTGGATGAATGACAGAAAGAAAGTAAAATGTCTCAACTCCTATTTAGGTTCTGTTCTCTCCGTCAGGAAGAAATGCCAGTCCTGTGGGAAAGGGCAAAATTAACATTGATAAGAAGGAATTGCTGTCCAAGATAAGCAAACAGACATAAAAAGAAGAATTTAACTGCTCTGAATAATATTTTCCCCTGCCTTGAATGACTCAGCTTTCAGGGTTTGTAAACAAACAACATTTATTGAGCACATGCTATGTGTCTTGTACATTCATAGGCACTGGGGATTTATTTCGAGTGCAATGTGATTCATGGTAGGACAAGATGGGGAAAAAAAGTAATGAAATCCTAAATTATATTTACATGTGACTGGAGTCTGGAATATGGAAAAAGACAATCCTACTCGGATGAGATATGATAAGAACAGACCTGTAGTATTGTGTCCAATGTTGAGGCTTCACTTTAAGTTGACTGCTAATAGCCTGGAGGGAAACCTAAAGGAATGCCTAGAAAAAGAGGATAGTCTTGGGAAAGGGACACAGAAGGAAAGGATAATCTTTTAGCCTGGAGGCAAGAGAGCTTTTAATAGCCCTGATAAATTGTCTTCAAATCTTTAAAGGCTTTTCATGTGACTCTGACTCATAATTGGAGGAACTTTCTAATATTTAGACCTATTGGGTGAACAAATGTATTTATTTATTTAGAGATTTTATAGGTTTTATTCAGTCTCATGATTTTGAGTGTTCTGTAGGTTTTTCTCCAAAGAATGAATTTGATAAGGAGAGAAATAGAAATTTTTTTTAAAAAATGGAAATTGTACAGATGAAAAACAAAGTATCTGAAGTTAAAAAAAAAATACACTTGATAGAATAAAACTGTAGATTAGACACTGCCCAAGACAAGATCAGTGAAGCTAAAAACATAACTATAAAAGCACACAACATAAAGCATACAGAGAAAAAAAAATGAAAGAAAAAACATGACCTATAGGGCATTATCAAGTATTCAAATATGCACATAATTGGTGTCACAAAAAGGAAGGGGGAGAGGAGAATATGGGGGTAGAAAAAATATTTGAAGCAACAATGGCTAAAAATTTTCCAAATGTCTCGAAAGCAATAAATGCAAACATCAAAAAGCCAATAAATCTTAAGCAGAAGAAATATAAAGAAAACCACACTAAGTCACAACATAATCAAATTGCTAAACATCAGTGCTAAAGGGAACATCTTAAATTCAGACAGAGAAAAAGGACACATTATGTACAGAGGAACAAAGTTGAGAAAGATAACAGACTTCTTGTCAGGAGCTAATTAAACTAGGAGATAAAAGAGCAACATCTTTGATGTGTTGAAGAAAAAAACCTGCCAACTGAGAATTTTATGTCACAGAAAATATCTTTCAAAAGTGAAGGCAAAAAAAGAGTTTTTCAGACAAAATCTGAGATAATTCATTGGAACTAAATATGCATTACAAAAGGTGACAAAGGACGTTCTTTGGGCAGAAGGAAAATGATACAAGATGGATCTACACAGAGGAATGGTAAATATATGGGTAAATATAAGAGACTTTTTTTCATGTATGCATCTTTTTAATAGATTATTGATTGTTTAAAGTAAAAAGAATAATAATGTATGATAGAGTTTATAAGATATATACAAGTAAAATATATGACAACAAAAGCATAAAGGATGGGAGGGGAAGCCAAAGTGTACTGTTATAAGGTTCTTACACTATATGTGAAGTGATATAATATCATTTGAATATAGATTATGATAAGTTAAATATGTATATTGTATACTATAAACCATAAAACAACTAAAAAATTAAATGAAACAAAGAGGTATGGATAATAGGCATAAAGGAGATAAAATGAAATCATTAAAAAATGTTCACTTAATCTAAAAAAAGACAAGAAATTAAAACCATAAGAGACAAATAAGAAACAAATAGCATAGGACAGATATTATATGATTCCTCTCATACGAAGTATCTAAAAGTAGTCAAAAGCATAGAAACAGAATGTAGAAAGGTGGTTGCCAAGGGCTAGAAGGAAGAGGAGGGGGGAGTGAGAACTAGAGTTTAGTAGGTATAGAGTTCCATGGTTGTAAGATGAAAAAATTCCAGAGACCAGTTGTACAACAATGTGTATATACTTAAGACTACAGAACAGTACACTTAAAAATGGTTAAGATGGTAAATTTAATGTTATGTGTTTTTTTAACCACAATAAAACAATTTAAAAAAACCAAGATGGTAAATTTAAACTCAACCATGGAAGAATTACATTAAATGTATATGACCTAAATATTTCAATTAAATAGCAGAGATTGTAACATTAGATAGAAAGTAAGACCCAATTACAGGTTGTCAACAAAAAAAATCAATAAACTATAAAGACTTAGATAGAATCAGTGTGAGAATATAGAAAAAGACATACCATGCAAACACCAATCAAAGGAAAGTAAGAGTGGTTATATTGATATCATACAAGTTATATTTTTTAAAAAGGAATATAACAGAGATAAAGATACTTTCTAATGTGAAGGTTTCAATTCATCAGAGAACATAACATTTCTAACTGTGTATGCACCTAATAACAGGGTTTCAAAATACATGAGCCCAAATCTAATAGACTAGAAAAGAAAAATGTTAAAAATCTACAAATAAGATTGAACATTTTGGGACTTCCCTGGTGGCACAGTGGTTAAGAATCCACCTGCCAGTGCAGGGGACATGGGTTCAAGCCCTGGTCCAGGAAGATCCCACATGCCACGGAGCAACTAAGCCTGTGTGCCACAACTACTGATCCTGCACTCTAGAGCCCACAAGCCACAACTACTGAAGCCTGCATGCCTAGAGCCCATGCTCTGCAACAAGAGAACCCACCGCAATGAGAAACCCATGACCGCAACGAAGAGTAGACCCCACTCGCCTCAACTAGAGAAAGCTCACACACAGCAACAAAGACCCAACACAGCCAAAAATTAATTAATTAATTAATTTTTAAAAAGACTGTAAATTTTAACACTCCTCTCTCAGTAAATGATAGGACAGATAGATTTAAAAAATTATTAAAAATATAGAAGAGTTGGGGGGCTTCCCTGGTGGCGCGGTGGTTGAGAATCTGCCTGCCAATGCAGGGGACACGGGTTCGAGCCCTGGTCTGGGAAGATCCCACATGCCGCGGAGCAACTAGGCCCGTGAGCCACAACTACTGAGCCTGCACGTCTGGAGCCTGTGCTCCCAACAAGAGAGGCCGCGATAGTGAGAGGCCCACGCACCGTGATGAAGAGTGGCCCCCGCTTGCCGCAACTAGAGAAAGCCCTCGCACAGAAACGAAGACCCAACACAGCCAAAAATAAATAAATTAATTAATTAATTTTAAAAAATATATATAGAAGACTTCTCCAATACTCTCAACCAACATCCTTATCATTTTTTTTTTTTTTTGAATCTTAAACCAACTTTGCATTCCTGGGATCAATCACACTTTCTCGTGATATTTTGTCTTTTATTATACATTGCTGGATTTGACTTGCTAATAGTTTCTTAAGGATTTCTATTCTACCTGACAGCAGAAGTATACATATCCTTTTCAAGTATATATGGAACGTTCACCATGATAGAACATATTCTGGGGGGTAAAACAAATCTCAATAAACTTCAAAGAATTGAAATCATAGTAGATCAGTAGGTGTGTTTTCTGACCATACAGGAATTAAACTAGATATCAATAATAGAGAATACCTTAAAAACACCTCCAAATATTTGGAAATTGAGTAACACACTTCTAAATAACCCTTAGGTCAAAGAAGAAATTACAAGGGAAATTAAGAAATACTTTTTAACTAAATGAAAATAAAAACACAACATCAAAATGTATGGGATGTAGCTAAAGCAGTGCTTAGAAAGAAATCCGTAACTTTAGGACTTCCCTGATGGTGCAGTGGTTGAGAATCCACCTACCAATGCAGGGGATACATGTTCGAGCCCTGGTCCAGGAAGATCCCACATGCCGCGGACCAGCTAAGCCCGTGCGCCGCAACTACTGAGCTTGTGCTCTAGAGCCCATGAGCCACAACTACTGAGCCCACATGCCACAACTACTGAAGCCCACATGCCTAGAGCCCATGTTCTGCAACAAAAGAAGGCACCACAATGAGAATCCTATGCACTGCAACAAAGAGTAGCCCCCGCTCGCCGCAACTACAGAAAGCCTGCACGCAGCAACGAAGACCCAATGCAGCCATAAAATAAATAAATAAATTTTAAAATAAAAAAAGAAAAGTGCTAAATTTCTTAAAAAGAAAAAAAGAAATTTATAACTTTGAACACTTACATGGAAAAGAAAAAAGACCAAAATGAATGAAACAGAATTTTACCTAAACTAGAATAAAAAGAGCAAATTAAACCCAGAGAAAATAGAAGAAATGAAATAATGAAATAAGAGAAAATTGTTTCAAATTGAAATCTGAAAAGTAATTTAGAAAATCAGTGACACCAAAAATGGATCTTTGAAGAGATAAATAAAATTGCTAACTTTCTAGTCAGAATTATTAGCAGAGAGAGAGAGAGCTATGAGCTGCTTACACCAGGAATAAAACAGGGACCATCACTAAAAATTATACGGACATTAAAAGAATAGTAAGGAAACATTAAAAAATCTTATGTCCATAAATTCAAAATCGCTGATGAAATGGACAAATTCCTTGAAAGATACAAACTATCAAAGTTCATTTAAGAAAAAATATGGAACTTTAATAGTTCTATATCTATTAAATAATTTGAATTCATAACTAAAAACCTTTCTACAAAGAAAACTTTTGGCTCAGGTGGTTTCACTGTCAATTCTGTGAAAAGTAGACCAGTGGTTCTAAGATCCAGGGGAGATTGTAAGGGACATACTGCAAAGGAGCATGAGGGAAATTTGGAGATTATAAAAATATCCAGTATCATGATTTTGGTGATGGATACATCTGCATTCAATTGTCAGAATTCATCAAATAGTGTACTTAAAATTGGTAACTTTTATTATATGTTAATTACACATCAGTAAAGCTAACTAAAAAAAACCCAATACTACAATGACAACAAAAGAATGAAAGATCATTTATCACGGATGTTAAAGAACAAATTCATGCACAGGGAAGAGTATTGAGCTAGGTCAGTTATTCTCCATCCTGGCTGCATTTTATTTTTTTATTTTTTATTTTATTTATTTATTTATTTATGACTGTGTTGAGTCTTCGTTTCTGTGCGAGGGCTTTCTCTAGTTGCGGCAAGTGGGGACCACTCTTCATCGCGGTGCGCGGGCCTCTCACCATCGCGGCCTCTCTTGTTGCGGAGCACAGGCTCCAGACGTGCAGGCTCAGTAATTGTGGCTCACGGGCCCACTTGCTCTGTGGCATGTGGGATCTTCCCAGACCAGGGCTCGAACCTGTGTCCCCTGCATTGGCAGGCAGATTCTCAACCACTGCGCCACCAGGGAAGCCCCTGGCTGCATTTTAGAGTCACCTAGGCATCCAGGCATTTGTAAAGTAAAATACCAAAGCCCAGAGTCTACCTCCAGAAGTTCGGAGAGCTCATCTGATGATATTGGACTAACCTAGAAGAATTCAAATTGCCTTCTAATACTAAACACTGTAATTTTGGTGCCTTCAGTTATTTTTTTTTTTCTTTTTAAGTTTAAATGGAGTTAATCTGGCAGCTTTATTGTTCCCAATCTCACCCAGCCACCTGGTTGCCTTGCCAAGTGTAAAATTTTCAAAACCATTAGGCAATATGCTGAATAGTTTAACAATTTTAACTTTAAAATGTGGGTTATAGAGAAACAGAAATACTTTAGGCTACAGCTGAGATACAGTATCCCAAGAACATATGTGAGTTTCCCAGATGGCTTAATCCCAAGGGAACATATGTAGATGTATACTTATTATGAACCATCAGAAAGCCCTGAAAATTAATCAGTTCTCATAGAGAGAGAGAAAGAGAGACAGAGTAATGAGTTTTTATTATTCAATATATTCCCTTTAAATCTTATTTTCAATGCCTTAAAGATTGTTTGGAGACTGAAATTATTTTACAGAATGTCTTATTAGACTCACCATGTGACTTTGAGGAACTAAGCCTTTCTCCTGATATAAGTGGGAAATTAAGGGGAATGTTTTCTCTAAAGTTATGTCAAAAGGGTCCTAAATTTCAAAGTCAAGGAATATGTAAGCAGATAAATTAAAGATACTTCAGTGGGTTGGGTTTTCTTTATTTACTTTTTAAATGTAAATATCTTCTCTTATCTCTTGTTTTTCCAAATGCTCCTCAAATTCTTTTCATTTTATTCACTAATCACAGAGTTTCAGTGATAGAACCTGTATAACTGATTCTTTGCTATAATAGCCAGATGAGTTTTTGTTTTTCTAATTGATTCATTGTTTATATCTTATCTACTCAAATAGATTTTATGTTTCTTATATTCCCATATCATTTATAATATATTTTTTGAATTCAGAAATACATTTTTTTTTACTTTTTAACATTTCTGAAACAAGGATATATCTTATAATCCATGCATTTATTTAATGTGATATTCTTAACATTTTCTAAGCAAAGTAATTGATGAACACCCTAGATTTGAAGAAAGATGGTGTTTTTCTTACTGGTTACTGTATTCTCTGCAGAATATGTAAACTCCATCCTTATATCAAGTAAGTGATATATGCATGTTGTTCACTAACAAGACATTAGTAGGAATAATACATAGAACTAGTAGTAGTGAATATGGCCATCCCCACTATAGTAGGCAAGTTTTCTTCTTTCTTCTTTCATGTCCAACTCCCTCTTCTTACTTCATACCCAATGTCAAATATGTATATGACCAGGCTATGCCTGATGTTCCCATGGGATTGAACAACCTCAGATGATTGCCAGTCCAATTACCAGCCCCAGATGATTACTAAAAAGGGTGTGTAACTGAATTAACTTGCTGTACACTTGACACCAATACAACATTGTAAATTAACTATTCTTCAATTTTTAAAAAAATTTTAAACATTTTTTAAAAAGAGGAGCAACTGAGAAGTTATTTTTTAACAATTTAAAATACTTCAAACCTACCCTAAATAATAAGCAAAAACAGATCTACAATCCAGATTTCCCAAATTCCTGATATCCTTCTTTCTGCCATAATATGACATTAATGTATCCTGCCAGTGACCCAAGTGTGGGCTAATAGTATTGCTTTATAACTAGAAGGACTTTAATCAAACTGAATATGCAGTAAATGAATCTCATGTTTATGAAACCAGAGTGTTTACAAAATGACTTGTCATGCTCAGTGGAACAACTTGAGGACAGCAGATTCTTAGTCTCTCTAAATGTCTTTCTGTGATTTAATTAAGGTTTTGTATGCTAAAACTGTGGGAAACTTTATATGAGAAAGAACAAAATCATACTAGTGGTTGGGGAGGAAATGTTTTTCAATATTAGAAAAGAAATGAAGCTTATCTAATTGTCTATCATATTGTCAGAGACACATTGCAAATATATACTTAAGGATTAGATGTTTCTTTCTTTCCTTCCTCTCAGGTCTTTTTACGCTTCAGTTTTATTTAATATCCAAAGTGAACTCCACTGACGTCAATATGCTCCTCAGCACTAAAATCTACAATAACACTTCATAGATAGTCTCAGGGAAAAACAAATAGACTAACAGAGGAAGACCCGAGGCATCCCGAAGCCTCCGCTGAAATGTACGATGATTCAAAGAATAAATACAAATTTGGTTCTTTTCCTTCAGTGTCTGTATTTTGCTTTTCATACCAAGCCATTCGGTGACATTTTTGAGCATTGCTATGTGGATGCCTCATTGCTACTATTTGCATTCATATTGGGCCAAAATGTCAAGACGTAATCCAGGAAAAAAACAAAAAAAACAGAGTAGAGAACAAAGAGTTGGCAATGAATATCTGATTTGAAGATTTGAAGATGACCTCCAATCTGCCTTTTATGTAATTAGGACTTATTTCTTCTCTTATCTAGCCTCTCATCTTAAGTTTCTTGCTTTGGCTGAGTTTAATTGGGAAGAGGACAAAGGGTTGTCTTCTGAGTACCCAATTATGTTACATTTTCAAGATGCTACTGTTTTCTTTTATCTGAAGTAAATATGAAAGCTAATTTAAGGAAATAAACACGTAAATTTTTTTTTTTTTTTACTGACTCAGAAAGATTTTATTTTATTTTATTTTATTTATTTTTTTTATTTTTTTAAGATTTTAGAAATTTCATGTAATGTCTGAAACATTTATATTAACATATTTCCATACAAATAACCCAATGAAAGTTTAGTATTAGTTGTTTTGTTTGTTTTTTTATACTGCAGGTTCTTATTAGGCATCAATTTTATACACATCAGTGTATACATGTCAATCCCAATCGCCCAATTCAGCACACCACCATCCCCACCCCACCGCAGTTTTCCCCCCTTGGTGTCCATATGTCCATTCTCTACATCTGTGTCTCAACTTCTGCCCTGGAAACTGGCTCATCTGTACCATTTTTCTAGGTTCCACATACATGCATTAATATACAATATTTGTTTTTCTCTTTCTGACTTACTTCACTCTGTATGACAGTCTCTAGATCCATCTACTTCTCAACAAATGACTCAATTCCGTTCCTTTTTATGGCTGAGTAATATTCCATTGTATATATGTACCACAACTTCTTTATCCATTCATCTGTTGATGGGCATTTAGGTTGCTTCCATGACCTGGCTATTGTAAATAGTGCTGCAATGAACATTCGGGTGCATGTGTCTTTTTGAATTACGGTTTTCTCTGGGTATATGCCCAGTAGTGAGATTGCTGGGTCATATGGTAATTCTATTTTTAGTTTTTTAAGGAACCTCCATATTGTTCTCCATAAAATAAACACGTAAATTTTAATTAGGAAACATTTCTAATTTAAATATTTCAGGAAATTTTAAAAAAAGCAAGCCAAGGTGAGGTGAATGATGAAAGTTGACCCTGAACTATATACCTCATTGTTGGGAAAATAAATGCTTTATAGGGTTTTTCTACCTGGGCTGATCTTGGAAACAATTCAGTTAAATATTAATGGATATTGAGGACAGGAACGGATGGAAAAGAACAGAAGAGATTTCCAGGTGCCCTCTGGGGCAAATGAAGATGACTCACTTGTCCTTTGATGAGAAGTCCAGCAGCTGTCAGGGAAAGGCTTGCTTTCAGAGACACAGGATACAGCTGGTGGTAGAGATAGACTGATAGACAGGCAGAAGAAAGGTAGACAAGTCAGAAATGCAGTCCTCCATGGGACCATCATCACAATCTCCATAGGAAGCTAGGGTTGAAACAATCACGTTCTCTGACAGAATCTCCCCTCCAGAATTAGATATGAGCAGACGGAGTGTTGGTGTCCCCTTTGGAGACAAGAACTTGAAACAGAAATTGAGAGATAAGGAAGCTGGCAATTTCTGTCATGGATGGTGAAAGGGGAATGAAAGTTTCACATAGAGAAACTGACATTCTTGGATGGGGAGTCCCCTGGTTTAAAGCTGCTTCTTTTGACATTGTCTTGGCCAGGAAAGTTATGAAGAAAAATAAAATAGTTTTGTCTACTTTTCTGAGAAGTATTTGGCGTTCTCAGAAGATTATTGTAATTTGGAGCGTTTATGCCTAATCGTAAAGCATTCCTAAGAATGAGGCTTGCCTCTCCTTTTCCCACCTCCCATTTACCATTTCCCTTTGACACAGCAGCCCTGAAAGAGAAAAGGAGTCCCCTAGATTTTCATCTCTACTCTCCCCTCTCCAAGTTCTCCTGATAGAGGATTTGTTGGTGGCTGGAAGGGGCGAGGTGGTAGTGGCCAGAATGGGGTGATGTGAAAGCTGTGGCCAGTTTGCCTGGGGCTTGACACCTGCTCCTGAATTGAATGCAGGAAGAATTTCGCAGTGTAAGCCGCTCTCCCCACGGAGTAAAACGGTTCATCCAGGGATGTTTCAGTGTAGAACCACTCTCCCAAATCACTTGGCTCCAGCACAGTTTCCCCAATTAGGTCTCTTCTCCCCGTGTTGGCCCAAAGTCGTAGACCCACATTCTCTTCCACTCAACTTGCTTAACTCCCAATACCTTTGTTTAAATGATCTGGTATTTAGCTTTTATCCAAAAACTGATTAAGAGAATGGTTTCGTAAGGAAAACAATTTGAGAGATCGTTGCCTTCTTCCCTAGGCACTCAAAGCTCTATCAGTGGATTAAGTTCAGTCCTGGGGAAGCTGTCCACTTGGACCTAATTCCTACACTCTTTCACCTAAATACCTTCTCCAAGAATCATTCTAATATAACACTTTGATCTTGTCTCTGTTCATGCCCTACCTATCTCTAAAAATAATATGTTTGTTCACAAAAAATGATAAATACAAAAAATTAACAAAATGGAAATGAAAATAGAGAACCCATAGATTACAAGCAGCCTGGCAGATTATTAAAACCCTTACCATCACTGAGAAGGAATGTCATACCTAGCTTTAAGTTTCCTGGCAGTAAAGGCAAAAGAGGAAATACCTGGAAGGAGGAAGCATACCAGTTATTCATAAGAGATAAAGCTTATCTTTCTATTGAACTGAAAGGAATTTTTTACCTGCACATTGTCTAGGAGGCAGGGTGTGGTTCAATGCATTGAATGCATAATGTTCTCCACCAAAGCTTTACAGACAGTGAAGAAGGGTTCTCATAAGATCATTTGTGTAGTAACCTTTGGCAAAAGTACTACAGGGGGCACAGAGAAAAGGGCAGTTTGTTTTGCCAGGGAACTTTCACCAAGGAGAATGCAACATTGACACTGAGTGTAATTTTACCAGGTAGAAACAAGAGAATGGGGATTTTCTGAAAGCAAAGGCATAGAGTTGATAAAGTTCTGAAAGTCGTTTGTATATTTGGTGAAGCAGCAAAAGCCTAGTAGTGTTGGAACACATAGGAAACATAAGGAGATAGGGCAATATAGGACCAGGATGCACATCTTGGGTCCCCTGCCTTTGGTGGATATTGTATGTTTGCATGAACCATGAAACAGTGATATCTGTGGCTCTTCCAGCTCGGTAGATGATTCCTTTACTACTCCTAAGCCTTTGCTCAACTCAAAAGTCAGACCTGTAATGCTCCCCACATAGAGCAGAAGATGTGGGTGACTTTCTGTATACGGGCTCAATCTAGCTGGTGGGATGGAGGGGCTCTTTTGTTTGTATTCCTCAGTCTTTCAAACAAACTCCAGTTTTCTTTGGTCTATCAAAAGGCCGATGAAGAGTGGGGAGGAGGGCGTCTGTTAATGAAATAAGGTTCCAGATAGTCAGAGGGAGTCATTCCTCAGCAGAACATGGAGATTCCCAGGGACAGCCTGACTCAAGGTGTTGAAGGGGAAACAAATTGTCTCAACGTCATGTGCCTCTTAAGAGTTTGGGGGCCAAGGCTAAGAAGTTGGGGAGCACTTGGTTTGAAAGTCAGACAAATGTGTTCCATGTGGAGTCTAGTTAGAAGACCACCTTCAGTTAATGACCCCTTGAGACTTACTAACAGGATGGAGACAGCTCTGTGTCAGATCACCTTCTATGGGAAAGGGAATACATTTAACAGAACTCCTGTGTGGTTTTGAGATTCGAGTTGCTTCTGGATTTGCACAGAAATTATTAAGCATTTGAAAGTCACATCTAGTAGACAAGACTGCAAAATATGGCAGCAGATAGAGTTATTAAGCCTCCAACATAGAGCTCCTTCTCCCCTTGCACCTAATTTCACAGAAGCAACGAATGATGCAAGCCTGTAAGCCTAGCCACAAAGAAGGCAAATTCAGCACTCCCACCAAAACATTCTTCAGTTATCCCAAGCTTTAAATCTACGTTCCTTTTGAGGGTTTTCATTTTCAATAGAAAAATCTGAGGCTGGGATTGAAAATTCTGTAACAGCATACAATCACCATCTAAAAAGGCTGGGCATTGTGACTTGTAAATGACGGCTGTAACAACTTCTCCAGGGTAAAATTCCCACAAATCACTTACTGATGAATCCATTGCCCTGAATGCCTGTTACCATTATGAGATGTTACCAAGAGATATGCTAATTCCTCTCCAGAACATTATTGCTTTATGTTCATTGCAAATGGTGGGAGGGAAAGCTGTGTTCATTTTTAAGATAAAAATAATCCAAAAGCTAGACATATAATAATCCTTGTCCTGTAAATTCCATTCTAAGAGCCACTTGTGCTCAGGATAATAGAGTTTGAAGATATATTCTAACCTGTCAAAGAGAGTTCCAAACCATATGCAGAAATATGAACTAGATATGATGAGCTACTTCCTGAATAAAAGTCAGGCATCTTTTGAAGCAGAATGAACATCTTTGGCTCCCTGGTGTTTGAATACAATGCAGCCTTAATTTAATGACTAGCATTTGAATAACATGAAGAAATGAATGTAACCTCCAAATTTATCTAAGCGTTGAGCAAAGTTTTGCAATAGGAAAATTCTTCTTCACTATTCATCATTGCTAAGAACTAAAACATCGGATCCAACGAGTTTGTTTTATAAAAAAAGATTTACTTGGGAGAGAGAGCACTGTGAAGCATTAACTCATGAGCATAAGTTAGTTGGCAGTAGATTAGTGATTATTTTCACCATTGGGTTTTCAATTGTTTTATGGCTTTTACTACCTTCTAAGGAGTTTTTGTCCTGGGTTGGTGTCTTCAGAGAATGGGAGCTCCTCAAAGACAGAGAATCTCCTTCTGTACTCTTGTCTCTACTTTCCCTTAACCCCCTAGTGTCTGGCAATGTGACAAGCAAATAGTGCTCAATAGATAACTGTTGAACAAAATAATTAATAATTATTAATATTAAATATAAAATAGAGCTAGTTGATTCAAAAATTCAGGGGTGGAACTACAAGAGAGCTTTTTTCTCTTTATCGGGAAAAAAATCAACTTTATTCTGAATTATTTTTATTTAAGCAAAATTATCCCCAGTATAAGGTTAGCTGTCATGGAAAGGAATGGATTGGGATAAAGACTCTATTCCAACCATAGGTGGCCCATTCTATCACTCTTCAACTATTCCGTGGTTCCCAGATATCTCTATTATATACCATCACTTCCTTCAAACATTTCCAGAAGGAGAGCAAGAACTCTATTCAGTAGGTTGCTTTGTACTTTAATCCGAAGGCCTTGCCTCTGAAAGTATTACTTACCTTATGCAGAAAATCACAGCTATTACTAAAAATCACAGAGATAGAGCCAACGAGGGCTTTGATCTATGATTACTTTGCCTGTAATTGTTACAATGAAAAGAAATAAAAAATTTCACTGGGACATTTCAGTGCACAGCCCATGGTCCAAGGCATCCCTGGTAAGCTTGGCATTTGTTGCCCTGTAGTTACCTGAACTATTTTGGCATATTTCCAGGTGAACTTCCTACAGAGTTGAAACACCAGTCACACAATGCATGCCCAGTTGAGGGAGAACAAGAACCACATTGCTGTATCTTTTATTTAGGATGGTTTCAATCTGGAAGTGCCAGAAAATTCAACATGTTCAACATAGGAAATATGTTGGCATTGGCTGGAATACAGAAGTCCAAAGGTAGGGCAGCTTGAGAAGTAGCATAATTTAGTGGATCCAATTTCTTTGGACTTAGGTTTCTGTCTCCAAGTATACTGTATGTTAGCCCCATGCTTAAGATGAAATCAAGGTGGCTGCATCACTTCTGGGCCTTAAATCCATGCAGGGTAGTAACAGAGGAACAAAAATCTGTCCTTTTCTGTGTCCTCCCTTAAGATGGAAAAAATATTTTCCAAAAGTTTTGCAAATATTATCTCACATCTCACTGTCACATGCCCATCTTGAACCAACCTCTTACTCAGGGATTATGCCATCATGATCTGTAACTGAGGTCATCCCCCCAGTCACATGACTTCTGTACAAAGTGGAGGCATGAAACAGGCATCAAGGAGAAAACCATCATTTTCAATCACATCGTCATTGTGCCAGGACTATATAACAACTATTAAAACAACTCTGAAGCTTTTAGATAAAGATGACATCTCTTTCTTTTGAAACTTACCCAAAATAACAAAAAGGATACAAGGACAGGGGCAACAATCCCAAATCACATACTATAAAATATCTGCAAAATATTATACAATTGGGATCAAGATAAATAAGGACATTGAAAGATAACACGTACAATATTTCCTCAGATCACTGGCAAAACACGTATGAACTAAAAATAAGTGTCACTTCTGAAAAGGCTCATCCAAGGATGCTGTGATTAGAGGAGCAAGATCTGACAGCTGGGAGCGGCTGCAGGAAAAGCAGGTAATATGATTGACAGAGGTTAACAGGTGTAAGAGCCAAACCACCAAACGGAGGAGACCCAACACACACATGAATGGAATTTCTGAAGAACGGAACAGAACATGTGACACAGGAAGAACACTCAACAGTACAATAGAAGAAAACTCTGAAATAGTTGATAGAAATGAATCTACAATTGAAAGAAAAACCTCAACCCAGAAAAAATGGTACAGAATAATCAATACCGAGCCGTATCCCAATAAGATTACTGATCTTCAGCAACGACAGCAACAACAACGATAAATTTTAATTTTATCCCAAGTAGAAAAATAAGTTTCCAGAGGCAGAAATAACTCAGTTGACCCCAGAGACTTCTCTTCAGTAGTGATTAATGTTGTAAGTAGCCAATCGGTGCCTGTAAACTTCTAAAGGAGATAAAGTTTAGTCAAGAATTGGAGGAGGCTGAGAGGAAGTGGGGCTTTTCTTTGGATTGAATGCTGTCAGGAAGCAGGAAGTAGCAGTAATTTTGGGGTTGGGCACCTAATAATTCTTTTCTTTTAAATTAATTTTTATTGGAGTATAGTTGCTTTACAATGTTGTGTTAGTTTCTACTGTACAACAAAAGGAATCAGCAATATATATATCCCCTCTTTTTTGCATTTCCTTCCCATTTAGGTCACCACAGAGCACTGAGTAGAGTTCCCAGTGCTATACAGTAAGTTCTCATTAGTTATCTATTTTATACATAGTATCAATAGTATATATGTGTCAATCCCCATCTCCCAGTTCCTCCCACTCCCTACTTTCCCCTTAGTATCCATACATTTGTTCTCTATGTCTGGGTTTCTATTTCTGCTTTGCAAATAAGATCATCTTTATCATTTTTCTAGATGGGTTAATATATGATATTTGTGTTTTCTCTTTCTGACTTACTTCATTCTGTATGACAGTCTCTAGGTCCATCCACATCTCTACAGATGACTCAGTTTCGTTCCTTTTTATGGCTGAGTAATATTCCACTGTATATATGTACCACATCATCTTTATCCATTCCTCTGTTGATGGACATTTAGGTTGCTTCCATGCCCTGGCTATTGTAAACAGTGTTGCAATGAACATTGGGGTGCAAGTGTCTTTTTGAATTATGGTTTTCTCTGGGTATATGCCCAGTAGTGGGATTGCTGGGTCCTATGGTAGTTCTATTTTTAGTTTTTAAGGAACTGTTCTCCATAGTGGCTGTATCAATTTACGTTCCCACCAACAGTGCATGAATGTTCCCTTTTCTCCACACCTTCTCCAAGCATTTATTGTTTGTAGATTTTTTAAAATATAAATTTATTTATTTATTTTTGGCTGAATTGGGTCTTCGTTTCTGCATACAGGCTTTTCTTTCTGCGTCGAGCAGGGGCTACTTTTTGTTGCAGTGCATGGGCTTCTCATTGCAGTGGCTTCTCTTGCTGCGGAGCACGGGCTCTAGGTGCGCGGGCTTCAGTAGTTGTGGCGCACGGGCTTAGTTGCTCCGTGGCATGTGGAATCTTCCCAGATCAGGGCTTCAACCCGTGTCCCCTGCATTGGCAGGCGGATTCTTAACTACTGCACCACCAGGGAAGTCTTGTTCGTAGATTTTTTGATGATGGCCATTCTGACCAGTGTGAGGTGATACCTCATTGTAGTTTTGATTTGCATTTCTCTAATAATTAGTGAAGGTGAGAAGAACGAAGTAAGGCTAACGTTGTGATTGGTAAATAATCAACAATCACTCTTGTTTTACAGAATAGGTGGATGTTTGATCATTTTTGTGGTTTGGACAATGTTCATGTTTTTGTCTGAAAATGGTTTTCTATGAAGTTGTTTATATTCAGCAGCAGAATGCCATAGCCTAGTTGTGAGTGCCAGGCCAGGTCCTGGGGGTCAGGGGCTGCCATCCTCCTACTTTACTGTCTGTAGTAGAGAGTTGTGTTGTGAATATGAATGTCTATGTATTGTGTCTTGGAAATGCTGGTATTCCTTAGGAACTTGCAAATAAAATTGATAACTTATAAGTTGCTATAACGGGCAAACGTGATTCCAAGATTTTATTATGCTATGTGTCTGCCATTCTACTTTTGTGAGTGTGGGATTTATGCTGCCCTAGTTACAAAAATTATAGTAGTAATAATAACAACACCTGCCATTTATTGTGTCTAGTATGTACCAGAGAGCCCATTAAGTGATCTATACTTGGGTCTATTTTACTTCTCTCAAAAGCCAGTGAGGTAGGTATAATTATAGATAATTATAAGCTTGGAGAGTGTGTATAACTTCCCCAAGGTCACACACAAAATAAGTGGCAGAGACACAATACCTTTCCATGTCTCTCTAACCTCAAATCCCATATCATTTCTGTTGATAAATGTTAATAAGTTTTCAGAAGCCCGTTATTTTCCATTATCCATAGAGAACAGGAAATACTAAAAGCAACAGCAGCAGCAGTGGCAATAATAACATAGGAAGTAAATTTTTGTTAAAAAATTTTTGAGACTGCCTCCTTCCCCAAGATAAGGTTTGTTTGGTTTTTTTTTTATACTCAAGTTTATTGGATTACTTGATATTTCCATAATGACTTTCATCATCTTGTTCTTTCTGCTGATCCCAACTAATTGCTTTAGAATGACCCACTGGTGGGTAAAATTTAGGAAATATATTTCTCCAAAGCACAGTGAGGAACCCATCTGTGATGATATCAACCACAGATGATCACAAAGAAAGAAGCTCCTGACCTCAGTAGCATCAGACAACCCCCCTCTGCTGGTCCCTTTGGGTAATGGGCTGAGGAACTGGGACATCAGGGCAAAATATGGTGACATTTTTGGCTGACAATTCTTTTAGAAGATTTTCCTTTTTTGAGTTGCCCTTGAACTAGAACATCGCATGGAAGATGCCATCTGGCCAGTAAAATTTCCCAAGAATTAACTCACCGAGGAAGCTTTATCTTTTATAAAAGTTTACCCAGGTTCTCATAAAGTGTCATGACTACTAAGTGACAGATCAGTCTTTAAAACTGCAACACTTTCTCACACCATCTACCCTGGGTTATACGTCTCTGAATGCCCACTTTCCCACACTACCTTCCCTGGTTGATCATGTCTGATTGCCCTCTAGGATGTTGAGAAAATGGCAAAGGAGAGATAAGGGGCTATATTGGTTTAGGGATTATAGTGAAGGGGGAACCAGGCTTGGGAGATCTCAGCCTTGCTAGTGTCCGTTTTAACCTCAGGGAAACCCATCATTTCCAGGAGAAGGTACTCTAGGCTGCAGAGAAGAAGATGATTGACTCCAGCCAATGCCTGAATGAGTGCTTTGGTTTGAACAGAGCAGAATAAAGAAAAAGAATGGGACATGAGCTGTCTTAAGACATTGTGTGAGCCAATCAACAGGAACAAATAATTATTAGTATTTATTTAATTGATGCCTAGAATTTTTACAGAGAGGAAACATTTTTGGCCTTTTTTTTTGGTCAAATGTTTAATCCAGCTATCTCCTAACCCTCTGCGTGTCCATGATGGCATTTCTTTCTAAGGCCTGGACAACCATGGCTCCACTCTCGATTTATTTGACTGCAGAAGTCCAGCCCTTTACAAGGCTTCCTTCACTGATTATTTCTAGAACCTACAAGGAATGCTTGCAAGTTCTACAAACCTGTCCCAGCTGTAACTTATTATAATAGATCCATCCCTCAGTTCTCCAAAGCATGGCTTCGACCAGATGATTACGTTTAACCAAATCTTATTGCTGGTTTAGAAATCTCAGAAGGGAATTAAAGTACAGAAAACTTAAAGATTGATATAAAACTAGATTATGCCTAAGGTCTCTAGATTATGCCCCTGTAGGGGCCTTTATTGGTGTCTCTCTCCTTAGGCCATGACCTCTCTCCAGGTGCCCGTGTCAACCTGACTTTCCTTTCTCACCCAATCCAAGCCCTCAACCCCTCAGTAGAGCTCCTTGTGGGGTTGGTGGTTGTAGCACAGGATGCTAATTCCTCCTCTCCTCCCCCCAATGTTCTCTGCACCTTCCACCCCCTATTTCACCTTCTTCCTTTTAGAAATACGATTCTGGATTTTAACTAGGATCAGACTCCCAGCATCCCTTGCAGCTAAGCATGGTCATGTGACTAAGGGCACCCAATGAGATGTGAGTGGTAAATGGTGTGTGCAACTTCCAGGTCACACCCTCCAAAGGAAGCTGCTTTATCCTCAACTTTCTCTTTTGCCTTTACTGTAGACTGGAACTGTGTCTTTTGCCCTTACTGAAGCTCTCACCACGGGAATGAGTAGAGCAACAAGATAGATGATCTCTAAATCACTCATAGGCAACTGCCCGCCTGCTCTAGATTATTACATAAGAGAGGAAAATAAACCTCTTATTTAGTTGTTAAATGCTTTGGTCTCTTTAATATGGGGGCTTAATATGTACAGTGTAAAAGGGAAGCTTCGTGATGGAATGGCTTAAAGGGTGGCTAAGATTTAGATTAAAGAGAAGTGAAAATGAGAAATGGAAGAAGAAAGAAAATGAAAATTCCCACCTGAAGAAGAATAAGGACCAAGCTGCGGATGTAGCACACGACATGCTTGAAGGGGAGTTGATGGACTGATCTTGTTGAAGCTAAAGATACACATATAGGAGGAATAAAAAACAAAGTTCAAGTTGGGTTTTGGGCCGGATTGTGGAAGCACTTGAATAACTAAAATAAAATTCTTCACGTAGGAAAAGGGACCAGTGTTTTAATAGAAAACCTGTCTGAAGGGCACTGAATGGCCAGAGACAGCTGGGAGAGATAATCCCCTAGGAGGGTTAGGGAAAGGTGAATCTGAACTTGGATGAAAAGGAAGAACAGATTCTAGGGAGACATTTACTGGCCTTGGAGACTATTTGGATATGTAGAGGTGAGGTTTTGAGACTGAATGACTGGAAGATAGTGATATCACAGAGGAGGTACTTTTAAAAAATATGCATATAAAGAAAACTTCAATTTCTGAAGATAATAGCAGTGCATCCGTGAGGAAATATCCAACAGCAGAAATACAAAATTAAAGCACTGGGGATCTGTTCAGGTTGGAGATATATAATTAGAGGCATTCAAAAGAGAGATAAGGAAGACTAAGAGATTAAGCCATAAGAAAGGGGATGACAGGGAGGTAGATGGAAAGCGGTGTTACTGAAGGTCAAAGGAGATTTTTGATAAAATAGGGACTAATTAACGTGGAGTAGGTGAGAGGGAAGGTAACGATAGAAAGAGATTAAAGTTGGCTTCTGCGTTCATGTTCTCTTTTTCTGTATATCCTCATATCTAGCTTTACTTAAAATCTTTTTTTCCCTAAAATCTGTTCTTTTTTATTTCTCTCTGCTGCCAAGACACTCATCACATCCTGCCTTGATTTACACAAACTCCTTCTCATTGGCCTCTTTCTCATTGGTTCCCTACTGCAGTCTTTGCCAACTGTGACTGCCAAGTCCACTTTCCTTTCCTGCTGTTCAGACTCTGTTTCTCCCACTCTGCTTTGGCTTCTCTTCACCTTCCAGCCTCCCCACGACTCTGCACCTGCTTAGAACTCTTTCTCATCCTTCCTGCAGCCCCCAGGCCGCACCCTACCCGCACTCCTTCCTCTGACCCTGTCAGCTCCTCTGGCATCTTTAGCCATCAGATTCAGGCACTCATAACTTCAGGCCAACACTCTACGTCATCCTCCCCCACAGAGCTCCCAACTCGTGCACATCGACACAACTCCTATTCCTGCTGCAAAGCAACCCAGCACATCCACTTCCTTTATGAAGCTTGCTCACGCTAATAACTGTATGCTGTGTGCTGCTTTTCCCCAGAGCATACAAAAGAGTATTGCTTGTACTGTACTCTTTCCTGTCCCTATTACCTCTAGGGTCTTATATTGTTTGTTCTGGAAGAACACGATTTCATTACTGTCAGATGATTTCTGTTCCGTGTAAATCACTTTATTGGTGTTACCTTGGGGTACTGCGTAAATAATACAAATCTCACAATGCCTGTCTAATGAGAGGGCTTAAACCCAACCAGTTTGTCCAAAATCACCTTGAGCTTTATCTCAGGAATACCTAAAACCGTATCTGTCAGAAAAGGGAGGAAGATTAATGTACAGAAAGGAAGCTGTGATGTTCCTATTGTCCTCAACAAATAATGCACACAACCCCAAAAATGTATCTGAGTGAAAAAGAAACTCAGTGGGCATTGTAGGTAGCTCAGCATATTCTCTACAGCGATGGAAACATTCCTCAAGGACATATCCTACTATCATCACATAAAGCAACCATTTACATTGCCACCTTTGGACCTTTTCTCATGCAAATTTCACTTAGCAGAGATAGTCATGTACTTCGTTTTCGGTAAAAATACTCACTACAGAGCCTAGAAGTTCTTGTTATTTCAAATAAGGTCTATATTTATAAATACATGGACAGGTACAAAAAATAACCAACTAGTACACATGTCTCTAAGAACACGATTTAAATAATTGTTGCTTAATCCTAAATTTTCCTCTTAATAAGAAAAAAACTTGAATACCTATCATTTACTTAAATACACTGGGTATTTTCACAAAATGTAGAAGTTGAACATCAAAGAAAGATGCGTTCCCTTTTGCAATTTATTTCCTTTAAATGGTGAAGGAAAAAACCCTTGATATTCAACATCCTAGTTTCATTTTCAACAAGAATCAGAAAACTGTCAAAGACAAATTGTTTTCCATCACACAAATGACTTGATCACAGATAATAAAATTGCACAGACCTCAAAGCCTAAATAACCATGTGAATGGGTTCTATGTTTTTTGAGACAGATGGTGGATCACAACAGTAATGGGTTATGAATTCCAAAAAGATTGTCCTCCAGAAAATAACCAAAAACGACTGGAGAAGTAGATTTAAAATGTAGAGTGGAACAACAACAAAAAAAAAAGCACGTCAGTTTTCAAGAGATCAAGAAGACAGAAACAGAGAATATATGGATTATACTAGAAACACTTTGGGAAGAAAACCATTTGGAATTGAAACATTATGCCTATGTTAACTGAAGAAAATTCAAATGTGTTTCAACAGGATGAGTAATTCCATGTCATGTTCAAGATTGCAGAAAACTGCAGCCTACTATGTCTATCAACCACTTTATCGCTTGCTGCTGGCCCCGAGGCATGCCCACCAGCCCTGGTCATTGTTGTGAACTCTTAATCTTCTCTATCTAGCTCTTCGCTTCATAATATGAGAGTGAATTAGGAACTATTATGGATGAGAATTAAGGTCTGATTAATGAGATCTTGCATTTCAGTAGGACTCAAAGGAACCCAAATTAAAGTATTGACTAATTAAAGTATTTGTTACTTAATTGCATATTATAAGCATTTTCCAAGGCGTTTTTCAAAAATATGATTTTTAATGCCTAAAGTATTCCATTATATGTCTGTAACACACATTATTTATCCACTCCCCTATTCAGCATTTTCAGTTACTCCCAATTTTTTTCTATTATAAAAAAGGCTGTGATAAACAGTGACTCTCTGTCCACATCTCTTATTTTATTACAATAAATTTTAGAATCTGAAAAAAAAAAAAATGACTGTTGATGCTCACCTATCTAGGTGAGCATCAACAGTCATTGTTTGTCAAAAGGCCAATAATAAATGAATTCCAGGAAGGCATAGGCAAATGCAGTGTAGCAAAAAAATGAGGAGTGCCAATTTCAACACCAACTCCCTTGATTTGTATTCTCAGGTCACTTAGCTATATTTTTTCATATGTGTTGTAAACACACACACACACACACACACACACACACACACACACAATCACCAGTTCCCACATACATCTCCAGCCTCATCTCCCACCACTCTTTTCCTCTTTCTTTACACTCCAGTTCAGCTAACCCTTCTTCAGGATGTGTCATGTTCCTTCCTGACTCAGAGCATTCACAACTACTGTTCCCTCTGCCTAGGCCCTCTTCCCTATTAACTAGAGTAACTCCTAGGGAGGCTTTACATCTCCTTTATTTTTTTAATTTTTATTTTATATTGGAGTATAGTTGATTAACAATGTTGTGTTAGTTTCAGGTATACAGCAAAATGATTCTGTTATACATATACATGTTATCTATTCTTTTTCAAATTCTTTTCCCATTTAGGTTATTACAGAATATTGAGTAGAGTTCCCTGTGCTATACGGTAGGTTCTTGTTGATTATCTATTTTAAATATAGCAGTGTGTACATTTACAACTCCTTTAAATGTCATTTCCCCTACTACAGCTTCATAGAAATTTGCAGTTTTCTTTCAATTTATTCATCCCAGTTTTAGTTAATTTTAATGGCTGTCTTGGGTAATTGACCAACTCCAAGAGAAGAAGGATCTTATCTTTTCTGCTTTTTTTGCACAGACTGTATTCCTAGTGCCTAGTACAGTATCTGGCCCATGGGGTAGCCCAATGAATGTTAGTTGATTGGAAGGACAAACGAAAGATTCTCTTGGTGAGTATGGTGTTATTTGAATGCTTCACAAAATCTAGCTGCTGCATATGCAGAGACCAATGTCCTGGGGTCCAAAAGGAAGGTCTCTTTTTGGTATATAATTGCTTACATTTTTTTTACCTCCTGGATCCAGATGCAAACTTCAAGGCTTTTTTTGTGGATATTTTGGTGACCAGGAAAAGTAACAGATGTCTGTAATTTAGGAGTAGATGGGAACTAGAAGATGCCTCTGGCCTGGTCTGCCTGGAGAGGAAAGTGACTGGCCCCATTAATCTTTAGTGATGTGCAACAGAGACCCCATGGCCCATGGCAGCGAGAGATCCCCTCACACACAGACCATGACCAAGTGGCAAAAGACAGAGGGTTTTCATGAGACCTGGAGTGAGTTCATGAAGACCTGGAACATATTATAATCCACTTCAATATAAGATTTGTCGATTATTTGAACTTAATGCAGTGTGGTCATAGTACTTAAGAGAGGAGCTGTGGTCTTAGGAGGATGATTTCAAGAAAGTCCATCAAGGTGGGTCTGGATGAGTGAAAGGTCTAAGTAACACCGAAAGATCTAAGAGGGAAGGTGTTACTGTTGTCAAGCTGCATTGCTGACTTGTTGTGTGTTATACATTATGAAAGACTACCTCACTGAGCCTTGACTCCTCGTAGACAGACCTATCAGAGAGTCCTGCTCAAAAGTGTGTTTCTGAGTTGGTATGGCAGGCTTTCAATTTTGTTCCACAGACCACCAATAAGTTAGGAAAATACTGCGCCTATATCCCCTTGATGGAGAGTCACAGTGTATATAACACATTGATGGGAAGTCCTGTACTGAAGAAGTCTTTGACTCATTTGACCATGAAAACTTATTTTTCAGAAAACATGTGTCACTCAGGATAGTTGTACTAAGGCTGCTGTATCAAACAGCCTCTAACCCTCAGTGGCTTAAAATAAGTTTATTTCTCTCTCACACTACATATCCACTGTTCATTGACTGGAGATCCTGTGCCATGTGGTCTTCCCGGTGTCAGGGCAGCCACCATCTAAACATTTCTGGTTGCTCTAGCAGAGAGAAGGGTGAGCTCTGGATGTTTTCACAGTGAGATGTTCTAGACTGAAAGTGACATTTGAAATTTGGGCTCATAACTCATTGGCCAGAAGTAGTCACATGACCCCACCCAATCACAAGGGGCTGAGGAGGTACTGCCCTAGCACATGGCTGGTAAGTAGACAGCCAGAAACATCCAGTGAACAGCACTGACAACTAAACCTGTTAACCTGACTGAACATTAGTGGTCATTGAAGTATAGTTGGAAACGACTGCTGTTCATGGTTTTAAAAGTAAGAATTGATAGTAATTACTATTCAAGAATGTCTAGCACCTATGCTAAAGTTACATGACCATACTTAATCAGGAATAAGAAGTGGGAAGGCTTATTTTCCCCCCCACACTTATATGGGGGAAGAAGGGGTGTCACACACACACAAAAAAATTCTTTTGAAAGATTTTATGAAAACAATTTCTCTTCACTTAAAATCTCTAGTGGAATTCCTACAACAGATAACAAAATAATTTTCCACCCAATTCTTCATTGCTTCTCTCAAATACAAATGCTGTATAACAAAAAGCATGGATAATTCCGCAACACAGCTTCTGTCTAGGCTACCAGAGGGAGGTATACCATAAATGCCCATCTACAATGACTTTTTCACAGATGTGCAGAGTTAGTGCTTTCATCAGATAAATCCCATAGTGATAGCAATGAAGTTGGCATACAGTTCATCTAAACAAAAAATTAAGTATTTTGTGCTACTATCATAGACTCTGAAAATTAATTTCGATGAAGTCTATCGAATCAAATTATCTAATGTCTTGTTATCTTGTCCGATAGTTGACCACAACTGTATCACATAATGACACAGCACAAAAAGCCGGTGATGATATCCAGATATAAGTTTTGAGATGTTATCGCCCACATACCAAACACAATGAAGGTACTTATCAGTGGTCATGCAAAACTCCTTAATTCACTGTTTCTGTGAGAATTACAGGGCATGTTAAACTCATGTCATTTACTCAGCCATCCCCAAGTTCCTCCTCAGTTCTTCCTTATATACTTCCTATACGCGATCATAATTAAATCACTTAATACATGTAAAATGCTTTGAGCAATGGTTGGTACATAGTAGCTACTAAGTGTTGGTCGTTATCATTATTATTTCATGCGTTAAAAGTGATGCTTCGTATGTCACATGCCCTGCAGAGATTCTAAAGTATGGTTTGCTTTAAGCAAGTTCAATCCAGTGCTCCCAGCGGGGAGAAAGTCTAATATGCAAGGCATCTTCTATATATTTTTTTCTTGTTTGTGACAGAACAGGCAAATCACCTCAGAAGTGATCAAAGTGATCAAAAATGTGTTTAAAAGATTTTGTGCGTGTGCCTCTAGATAAAAGCTACCAAGTGATTACTTGAAATGGTAAATGTTGAGAACAAATTTAAAACTTTTTGATAACTCCACCACAAAGATGCACTGATTAAAACAGCCCCTTCTCATATTGCATTACCTTCAGACTATAATAAATCACTTACAATATTGGTAAAGTATTTCACTATATATTTTATTTTTATAATAATGAATCTGATATGCCCTAATCTTTGGTTTGCTATATATCATCCATACATCATTCATTCCATTCACTTAAAGCATCATCTTCATGTCCAGGTATTTCTGTTGGTGATTGGTCAAGACAGGTTGAATCTTTGTATCTCACTGAACTCAGCTCAGACTGCATCTCAGTTGTCGAAGCTTTTGCCCCCCAGAAATCTTTGACTGCCGCCCTGGAAGAAAAACATTTTTTAAATCTTTTATGAAATGAAAACTAAATAGATTTATATTTAGTTTTCTATATATAGAAGTGCCTCCTTAGTCATGATTTATTTTTAGTGTGTGGTGCACCAGCTGCATTGTGATAGTAGATGAGCCCTCAGATGTACCAGGGGGTGATACTCATGTAGGTATTAGAAATATTCTCATATAAATGAATTAGTAGGTTACAATAACCAAGTTTTAAAGTTGTGATAACTACAACTAGACAACACAAATATTAATTCAATAAACTTTTTTCTTTAGCAACTACTATGTAAAATTGTAAAAATTGCATTTAAAAGCTTTCTCATGGCTGGGGATCAAGTCATGAGATTAGGTAGCTTGAACTAGGAGAGTCTCAGGAGGGATGAAGAGAGTTGGACAGTTTCAAAACCCATGTGAGAAGCATCATGGACAGGGCCTTGGATTCAACAGACATGGAGGGGCAGACAAGGAAGACATCAATCAAGGGTGATGGCTTAGTTTCAGTCCTTCACCTACCAGTTTATAATTATGAACATCAGTAGAAAGATCACGAATATACACATAATAACTCCTATGGTCAGAACAAAAACTAGGACTGCATCAGTGTCTGGTCGGCTTGATCTTTTCATCTGCAATTCTAGAGAAAAAAACACCTGATGATTATTACTACTGGAAAATAAAAGAAAATGGATATCTAAATGGAAACTTTATATTTGAAAAACAACTCTAGAAAAATACAGAAAGAATTAGTGGAAACAAAGTTATTAATGAACTTGCTCTGCGTGTTAGAAATGTCCTTTTCAAACACACAGAAAAGTTCAAAGCATTTGACAATAAACATCCCACCACCTAGACACTACCATCAACATTTTAACTATCCCTCTATCCAAACTCTTCTCAATCCAGTGATTCATCTTATTTTTTGATGCATTTCAAGATAATTTGCTGATGTCTGCACACTTCCTACAAAATTCTTCAACAGGCATATCATTAACTAGAGTTCAATATTTGTTTATATTTTTTCTTTTGAGGTAAAATTTATGAACACCAAATTGCACAATGATCTTAAATGTGCATTTATTTAGTTTTGGCAAATGCAAACAGACATATATATAATTCAAACCCCTGAATATACACAGAATATTACTATACCCCAAAAGTTTCCTCGAGCCCCTCCCAGTTAATCCCTGCCCCAACCTCTAGGGACAACTACTGTCCTGATTTTCTTTTCCACCATAGATTAGTTCTGCCTATTCTAGAACTTCATAGGAATGGAAACATACATTATGCATTCTTTTGTGTAAGGCTTTTTTACTCAGTATAATGTTTTGGAGATTCAACCATATTGTTGCATGTACCAATAGTTTTTTTCTTTTTTATTACTGGGTAGTATGGCTCAATTAGTTTATTCAATCTCCTACTGATGGACACCTATGCTGTTTCAGTTTGGGGTTATTATAAATAAACTATGAATATTCTCACACCAGTCATTTTGTGAACATACATTTCCATTTCTCTTGGGTAAATACTTATGAGTGGAACTGCTGGGTCATAGGGTAGAGGTATGCTTAGTTTTCCAAGAAACTGCAAGATCTTTTCCCAAACTGACTGTACTTGCTGTATATGTTTTATAAATTTTTTTCTCCCAGATTTTGGCTTGCCTATTCATTTTTCTAATGATTCCTTTTAAAGAGCTGAAGTTTTAAACTTTTTAACGTTAAGTGTCAGGTGTACAGCATTCTAATTTGACATCTGTATCCACTACAAAGTGATCCCCACCACGTCTAGTTACCACCCATCACCATACAGCTGCACTCCCCCCTTCATCCATTTCACCCACCCCTGAACTCCCTTCCCCTCTGACAACCAGTAATCTGCTCTCTGTATCTATGAGTGTGTTTTAGTTTTATTTTGTTTGTTTTTTTAGATTCCACATATGAGTGAAATCTTTGTATTTGTCTTTTTCTATCTTACTTCACTTAGGATTAATACCTTCAAGGTCCATCCACACTGTTGCAAATGGCAGGATTTCATTCTTTTTTTTATGGCTGAATAGTATTCTATTGTATGTATATATACCACATCTTTATTCATTCGTCCATCAGTGGACACTTAGGTGGTTTCTATATCTTGGCTATTGTAAATAATGCTGCAGTGAACACAGAGGTGCATCTATCTTTTTGAATTAGTGTTTTTATGTTCTTTGGATAAATACCCAGAAGTGAAATAGCTGTGTCTTATGGTAGTTCTATTCTTAATTTTTTGAGGAATCTCCATACTGATTTCCATAGTAGCTGCACCAACAGTGCACAAGGGCTTCCTTTTCTCCACATCCTCTCCAACATTTGTTATTTCTTGTCCTTTTTGATAATAGCCATTCTAACAGGTGTAAGGTAATATCTCTTTGTGGTTTTGATTTGCATTTCCCTGATTAGTGATGTCAAGCATATTTTTATGTGCCTGTTGCCCATCTGTATGTCTTCTTTGGAAAAAATGTCTATTCAGATCTTCTGCCCAATTTTTAATCAGGTTGTTTGTTTTTTGTTGTTGCTGATGTTGATTAGTGTGAGTTCTTTATATATTTTGGCTATGAACCCCTCATCAGAGATATCATTTACAAATGTCTTCTCCCATTCCATAAGTTGTCTTTTCGTTTTGATGATGGTTTCCTTTGCTGTGCAGAAGCTTTTTAGTTTGATGTAGTCCCATTTGTTTATTTTTGCTTTTGTTTCCCTTGTCTTTGGAGTCAGAGCTACAAAAATATCACTAAGACCTATATCAATAAGGTTACTGCCTATGTTTTTTCTAGGAATTTTATGGTTTTAGGTCTTACATTCAAGTCTTTAATCCATTTTGAGTTAATTTCTGTGTATGATGTAAGATAGTGACCTTCTTTCATTCTTTTGCATGTGGCTGTCCAGTTTTCTCAACACCATTTTTTGAAGATGAAGATTTTAATTCTGATGAAGCCTAATTTAGCAATCTTTCCTTTATGGTGATTGTTTTTGGTCATGTCTAAAAAGAAACACTTGCCTACTCCTGAATCATACAGATACTCTCTTATGTTTCCTTTTTTAAGCTTGATGGTTTTAGCTTTTACATTTAGGACTATAATACATCTAATTTTTGTATACATTGTAAAGTAGGAATTGAAGCTCATTCTTCTTCATACGAATAGCCAAACACCACTTTTAAATCAGCATTCTCTCCCGTATCTTTCTGTTCTTCCTGAAAATAATGCTATTACGGAGACATGACCAGTCTACCATATGCATTATAACACTGCTACATTGTAAACTGATAAAAATTCAATTTATATCAAGCATTACTTACTCTGTGAATTATGTTGCTTTCTTTTGGCTCTTCCTGGTCCCTAAATCATAGACTCATAAAAGATTCATGTGGGGAAGGGCCAGAAAGATCATCTTATACAACTTTTATACAGATAAGTAAACCAACATCCAGGGAGATATAATGATTTGTGCAAGCTATGTTTTATGTATTTTAATATTTTGGTAAGTACCACTCTAACAGAATTAGTCTCATATATGGGCAATCTCAACTGCTTATTCATCTGGATTTTCTTCCTATTCTTTAAACACCATGGAGTATAATTTTCCATTTTCCTTGGTAATTCTAGAGCTATAAACTGAATTTAGTAATCTCGCTAAATAGTTCCAAGTATGATAGACAATTTATATCATATTTATATTCCAACATTGTTGAATTTTAAAAATCTTTTTATTTTTGGTAATTTTAGATTTATAGAAGCAGTGGGAGTTTTTAAGCTCAAATTTTAAAAAACCTTTTAGGATTAAAACTTGAGAAGAAGAAATGCAAAATTTCTTTCCATTTATCTACTACCCTGCAATACTAGCCAAGAGAAGGTGGAGAATGAGAGGTATAAAGATTTTGCTTCATTTCAATGGTAGTCTTCTTGCAAGGGTCCCTTCGATTACTTTTGCATCTAATAAAAAAATAGTCTGCATTTCTATTGAGATTTTCTGATGAAAAACAGGCTGAATTTCGATGCTCTCACTTTTTAGAAAAACTAAGTTTATGATTATATTAGTTTCTTAGGGCCACCATAACAAAGTACCACTAACTAGGTGGCTTAAAAACAACAGGGCTTCCCTGGTGCCGCAGTGGTTGAGAATCTGCCTGCTAATGCAGGGGACACGGGTTCGAGTCCTGGTCTGGGAAGGTCCCACATGCCGCGGAGCAACTAGGCCCGTGAGCCACAACTACTGAGCCTGCGCGTCTGGAGCCTGTGCTCCGCAACAAGAGAGGCCGCGATAGTGAGAGGCCCGCGCACCGCGATGAAGAGTGGCCCCCGCTTGCCGCAACTAGAGAAAGCCCTCGCACAGAAACGAAGACCTAACAGCCAAAAATAAATAAATTAATTAATTAATTAAAAAAAAAAAAACAGAAATATATTGTCTCACAGTTTTGGAAGATAAACGTCTGAACATAAGGTGATGGTAAGGCCATGCTCTCTCCAATGGCTCTGGGGAAGGATCCTTCCTTTCCTCTTCCAGTTTCTGGTAGCCCCAGATGTTCCTTGGCTTGTGACAGCATAACTCCAATCTCTGTGTGTCTTCACATGGCTGTCTTCTCCCCGCGTGTCTTTGAGTCTTCACGTACATTCTCCTCTCTCTCTCTCTGTGTCTCTGTGTCTAAATTTCCTTCTTCTTATAAGGACACTAGCCATATTGGATTAAAAGCCCACTCTCCTCTAGTGTGTATGATCTTGTCTTAACTGAATTAATTACATCTGCAACTACCCTATTTCCAGACACAGTCACATTCCTGAAGTTCTAGGAGTTTGGACTTGAAAGTATCTTTTCAGGGGGACATAATTCAATCAAAACCATGCCTAACTATGAAAGACAACTATTGTGGAAGTGAAAAACCTGTTATATGAGAGAATGGATGGGACATTTTCATTAATTAAACCATATTTACCCTGAAAATATTTCAATCATGCATTTGTTTCAAGCCAGTACCATATTGTGTGGACATTTATAGCCAAAATATTTGTTTGATGTCTAAAGAGCCAAGAGGGTCTGTCACAGTGGTATACCCAATTGTCCTTTTTAAAAGAAACTAATAAATACCAAAGTTTTCTGAAAACATTTTGTCTTTTAACCAGTGCATGTGCTGAGATGGCAGAGCTACCCCACCAGCCTTGGACAGCTACAGGAGAGAAAAATCAACTTTGTCTCACTTGCTGACACTGGGGTCTGTGCTCCAGCCCTTAGCTTACACATGTTGCCTTCTAACACAGGAAGAGCTAAGCACCACTAAGCCGTCCTAACAGGGACCAAGCTGTGGGGACAGTAACTGAGACTGGCCTTTGAACCCTTTAATATCCTGAACTATGACTCACTGAGATACTATTTAGTTGATGATGTTTGGTCCTTTTTGGCCTTTTATAGCACTTTATTGAAATTATCCTTTTAATAACGCCTGTTATCCCAACATAGGAGTAAGGTTATTAGCTTTCACCATAAAGATGGTTTTTTAAGGACACTGAACAACACATCAAAGAAAGTTATAGTTTATTTTTTAAAATCACCCCCAAAACACCTTAGCTTGTTTCCAGTTCAGTAAAGGGTGTTATGCTTCTCTAGACTGCAGCTTAAGTTCTTTACTTGGGATTGAGAAATAGCTTCAAGAAATCCATGAACTCTCTTAAAATTATGGGTAACTTTTGGCATGTTAGTATATGTGGGTATTTTTCCGGGAAAAGCTTCCCGAGCCTTGATTGGCTTCTCAAAAGAACTTGTGACCAAACCCCTCACACACCCAAAAACACAGATGACAACAATAAAAATGGTTAAGAGCAACTCAACAAAAGGAAATAATTATTTGGCTATAGAAGACATCATAGTTTAAATTGAAAAGACATGCACATGGATCCTTTTTGCAAGGGAAGCATAGTTTCTAACATGTAAAATTATGTTCGGGTCAAGATTTGCCTTTTGTGACATATACTGAGGACTGTATTATTGTTTCATAAAAAAAATGTCTTCGAATGAATAATTTTTAAAAAGATATGCTTTGACATAAGATTTCTTAATTTTATTTATTTTACTGTATCAAAACTTTTGTTAAGCATCCCTTAGAATTCTATGTATCCATTTTCACCTCTGTGATAGAAGTAAAAGTAAGAATATAATTCAAGTTAAAGGACTGTTCTTTGGATATACTTCAGGAATACACCAGTTTCCCAAAGTGAGGTACATCTGACTCTACTTTGTGGAGAAAAATAAGAATTAAGTATTACCTTGCAGAAAAGTCTAAATGGTATAAAACTAGTGGTTCCAAAATGTGATCTCTGGACCAATAGCACCTAGGAACTTGTTAGAAATGGAAATTCTTGTGCCAGCTCCACTAAAGATCTACAGAATCAGAAATATGGGGGTTGGGCTAGTGATCTGTGTTTCAATGAGACCTCCAGGGGATTCTGATGTGCTTTGAAGTTTGAGATATAAGCAAACCAAAACATTGTTGGGTACTTACCAGTTGTTGTATAGATTGTGAATTTAATAGATGCCACTATTTCATTATTATCCAAGGTTTCACACTCAAAAGCCTTGGGGTGAGTATCCCTGTGAACCTCCAGGATTGCTGAATCATTTGCAAGTATAATGGCCTGCTATTTTAAAAGGCAAAAAAAGGTAACAACATTCTTCATGAAAACTTAAGATCAGGAAACAATTTATTTCTTGTAACAAAATAAGAGCCACTTTCTCTCAGTCTAGGACAGTAATTAATTATGCACATGTATTTTAAAGTCAGATAATCCAGATAACAAGTACCAACTTCCTGCCTGTGTGAAGCAGGGCAAGTTACTCTCTGCATCTCAGCTGCAGCTGGTCCTCCATATCCTTGGGTTCCATGTCAGTGGACTCAACCAACCATAGATTAAAAATATTCAGAAAAAAAATTCCAGAAAGTTCCAAAAAGCAAAACTTGAATTGGTTGCACAGTAGTATTTACTTGGCATTTACATTTTATTTACAACTATTTATATAGCATTTACATTGTATTATAAATAATCTAGAGATGATTTAAAGTATAATGGGAGGATGTATTTATGTTATATGCAAATACTACTCCATTTTATATAAGGAACTTGGGCATCCCAGTTTTGGTATCTGAAGGGGTCCTGGAATCAATCCCCTGAGCATACTGAGCAACAACTGTACTTATCTGTAAAATGGGTATAATGATGGGAATTACCTCATAGATTGTTATGTGAGTAAAAGAAACTCTAGCACTTTGTGTATGTCTGGCACTGAATAAGCCCTCTATTAATGTTAGCTACTGTTATCAGTACTGTCTGTACTATATATACAAATGAAACTCTTGCTTCCAAAATAGAACACTTTATATAAAATAGGTGTTTTTAAGTTCTGATAGTAGCTGGCCCTAAGACATATGTAAAGTCTTAGCCTCACTAAGCAATGAAAAAATTTAAATCCCAATAATAATAAAGTTGTATGATTTTTAACTTCATTTTTGCAAACTGCCTTTAAAGAGAAAGTTTTCTGAGAGTCATCAAGCACTGGGAAACAAATTTTATCACTCACTAGAAAGCACCAAATTACATACATTCATTACTCACTTGGTCTGGCCTTAGAAGTCTCCAAATATATTTGAAACGGTTTGCAGGAGATGTATGAACACATGCTAGCCTAACACTTTCAAGACTTTCTGAAATTGGTTTACCCCCTGAAAAAAAGAAAAATTAAATACATATATACCAATGGGCACTGTAAACTGCTTTATACACAATACTACTTTTAAAGGTCACTTCCAACTTTAAAACCAATTGCATGCTGGAAGTTAGCAAACGTATTACTGAAAGTTTGACTGTAGAGGAGCAGAGAGGCATCAAAGGTTAAGTCGCCAAAAGAGGCAGGTAGAAAACACCATACCTGTCTGTTCCTTCAGCAGAATAAATCGTGGAGAAGAGATAGCAAGGGCAAACTACTTAGTGATCTATTAAACTTCGAGATCTACTAGTGGCTTCCAATTTACTGCTTAGGGTCAGAATCCCCCTCCCGCCCCATACACTCCGTCCCTTCCATGTTTAAAGATAATGGAATCTCAGACTAGTGAAAGGTGGTATAGAGTGGCTCTCAAGGTTCCCAATGTAGGGTTTACCAATCTACTGATAAGCTGTCATGACCAAAGTGTCAAAAGCGTTTCACTGGAGGACAGCCTCAACCACAGACCCTGAGTGCAATATGGTTCCAGTGTACTAGAGAGAATATGTTAAATTTACACATCACTGAAAAAATGTGAAGCAAAAGTAGAAAGAGTTGTAACTGTCTAGAGAAGCGGAAGCTTAAGTTTTCTTATGAATTCCTTTCAGTATATCATTTGATCACCTCCTTCCACTCACGGCAACCTGAGGTTAAGGATATTTCCCCAGAGTAAATGCTTCCCCCTCAGTCTCCCTCCAATACATAGGCCAACTCACAGCCACAATCGACTGGTCCACGACATTCTTCCACCCGTACGATACATTTGGATTCACTGCCAGGGCATCCATTTGTTAATATAACTTCTCTTATACCAACACCTTTGGTAAAAGAAATCAGCAAATGTTAAAATAATAATAATAATAATAATTCCAGAGTTCCATTACTTTTCTACCTAGGTCTTTTTGAGACTTTTCTCCTAATTTCAGAAATTAAATTCCTAAATTCAGGGTAATAACATTTAGATATTTTTAGGTCCCTCATTTTGAATTATTTCATAAAACAGCATTTTCCAAATCGAGTTACATGAAACACTAGTTCCTCTGGTTGTTACCATAAGAAAAAGGATTCCATGGTTATATACATTTGGAAATTATACATTACATTAAAATGAAAGGAACCTCTTTCCTCAGAAATTTAGGGGAACTTTTAATATGCTAGTAAATTAATGTGCTTTTATGTGGAAACTTTCATTGATCTAAGATGTAAAATTTTTACATTTTAACATCTTTGAAATCAGAATGCATCTTAGAATTGACAGCGTGTCAAGAATGGCAGCATTTTTCCTTTTTTAGAGATGCATAAAATGTGATTATCACAGCCAAGAAAGTCTTAGATTTGATGAAATACAGTAGTACACTGGATCTTCCAAATTTATTTAACCATGGAACTTTTTTTGGGGGGGTGGGGTGGGTTGAGCTTGCAGAGGAAATTAAAAAATTACATTTTAACATAAATGATGCTTTTTAATATCGAAATTGGTAAAAATCCCTGTATTAAATACATCAGGACAGACTACTAATGACCAAATCTCCATTTCCAAAAAGATACTCTCATTAGAATTGCCACACATTTCATAGCAAGAAATCACGTCTTTACTGACTGATCTCAGATCTCCACTGAGTTTGCCCTACCATCACCAGAATTGAGGGAAATGATAAAAGCTGGTTCAGTGACGTGCTGAACATGTCCTGTGATAAATGACCTGTGATAAGACTGTGTTGTCACAGGCTAAGGAATAGTCCATCTTGATATCCTTTCTACCAGATTCCCTCTTTCAGTCCCTGCAAGATGTTAATCATAAAACCCATTCATAAGGCAAGGGAAAGTTGAAGTCTAGAGATGGCTTATAACAGCGGTTCTCAAACTTCAGAGTGCTTGCAAAACACCTGGAGACATACTAACATGTGAATCCTGATTCAGTAAGTAGGTCTGCAGTAGGTCCTGAGGTTCTGCATTTCTAACAAGCTCTCAGTCGATGCTGATGTAGCGAGTCTGTGGACCAAACTTTGAGACACAAAGGAGAGTACTCCATATAAGATAAAGAGAAGGAAGGTTGGAGGGGGAAAGGTCTCTTTTGATTAAAAGAGATGCTTAAGAATGGGTGCAGAATGGCTCCCCTTGAATTTATGAATGGTACTTCTCTATAGAGGCATAGCCTTATTCTGAAATGCATATTTTCCAAGCAGGTATTTTATGCATTTATTTATTTAGCCAGATACAGTTTATCGCAATGATGTGTGTAGATGTGAGATTTTCTGTAAGTCCATACTTAAAAATCTGCCTGTGTATTCCAAGAAAAGAAAACTTTTTGACTACTAAAATATTGTTTTGGGGGTTCAACAGAATTTTCACGAAAGCATTTTTTCCTTTAAATAGTTGTTATAAATTGAAAAGATATCTTAATACTTAAAATTATAGATGTGAAATATTGCCTTTTATGGTTTATTTTCTTTTTAGAACTTATCACCATCTGACATATTACATGTTTTACATATTATTGGGTGGGCCAAAAGGGTCATTTGATCTTTTCCATAAGATGGCTCTAGTAGCACTTAGTTGTCTTTAACTTCATTCGAAACAATTTTGTTAGATAGTATGTGACAGCTGTCATATCAGTGTGCATTTAAAAAAAGACTTATCAAAATTGGTGAATTTTTGTGTAGCCATTTTAATATTGAAGATGGAAGAAAAAAAGCAACATTTTTGGCATATTATGCTTTATTATTTCAAGAAAGGTAAAACTGCAACTGAAACGCACAAAAAGATTTGTGCAGTGTATGGAGAAGGTACTGTGACCGACTGAACATGTCAAAAGTGGTTTGTGAAGTTTCGTGCCGGAGATTTCTCACTGGACGATGCTCCACGGTCAGGTAGACCAGTTGAAGTTGACAGCAATCAAATCGAAACAGTAATTGAGAAGAATTAGTGTTATACCATGCAGGAGATAGCCGACATACTCAAAAATATCCAAATCAAGCACTGAAAATCATTGGCACCAGCTTGGTTATGTGAATCGCTTTGATGTTTGGGTTCCAGGTAAGTTAAGCAAAAAAAACCTTCTTGACCGTATTTCTGCATGCGATTCTCTACTGAAAAGTAATGAAAACATTTGTTTAAAGAAAATGTTCCATTTTTAAAACAAATTGTGACAGGCAGTGAAAAGTGGACATTGCAACCATGTGGAACAGAAGAGGCTGTGGGGCAAGCAAAATGAACCACCACCAACCACATCAAAGGCTGGTCTTCATCCAAAGAAGGTGATGTTGTGTATACGGTGGGGTTGGAAGGGAGCCCTCTATTATGAGCTCCTTTGGGAAAAACCAAACGATTAATTCCAAAAAGTACTGCTCCCAATTAAAGCAACCGAAAGTGGCACTCGACGAAGTGTCCAGAATGAGTCAACAGAAAATGCATAATCTTCCAGCAGGATAACACAAGACTGCGTGCTTCTTTGATGACCAGGCAAAAACTGTTACAATTTGGCTGGGAAGTTCTGATTCATCCATCATATTCAGCAGACGTTGCACCTACAGATTTCCCTTTATTTCGGTCTTTACAAAATTCTCTTAATGGAAAAAATTTCAATTCCCTGGAACACTGTAAAAGGCACCTGGAACAGTTCTTTGCTCAAAAAGATAAAAAGTTTGGGGAAGATGGAATTATGAAGTTGCCTGAAAAATGGCAGAAGGTATTGGAGCAAAAGGGTGAATACGTTGTTCGATAAAGTTCTTGGTGAAAATGAAAAATGTGCCTTTTATTTTTACTTAAAAAACCGAAGGCACTGCGGCTTCCCTGGTGGTGCAGTGGTTGAGAATCTGCCTGCCAATGCAGGGGACACGGGTTCAGGCCCTGGTCTGGGAGGATCCCACATGCCACGGAACTAGGCCCGTGAGCCACAATTACTGAGCCTGCGCTTCTGGAGCCTGTGCTCCACAACAAGAGAGGCCCGCGCACCACAATGAAGAGTGGCCCCCACTTGCCGCAACTAGGGAAAGCCCTCGCACAGAAACGAAGACCCAACACAGCCATTAATTAATTAATTAATTTTTTTTAAAAAACCAAAAAAAAAAAAAACGAAGGCACTTTTAATCTCTTTGCCCCTACCAAAAAATATGTTCTTTGAAGGCAGAGAGTTTCCACTTCTTTGTTCACTGCTTTATTCCTAGCACCTATAACAATACCTGAAACATAGTAGGCAAAAATAAAAAAACAGAAAACAAAAAAAATTGATGAATAAACAAATATAATATATAATTTCTGAAGCACATCTTTTTTAAAAAATTTATTTATTTATTTTATTTTTGGCTGCTTTGGGTCTTTGTTGCTGCGCGCGGGCCCTCTCTAGTTGTGGCGAGCGAGGGCCACTCCTCACTGTGGCACAGGGGCCTCTCACTGCAGTGGCCTCTCCCATTGCGGAGCATGGGCTCCAGGCACGCGGGCTTCAGTAATTGTGGCACGTGGGCTCAGCAGTTGTGGCTCACGGGCTCCAGAGTGCAGGCTCAGCAGTTGTGGCGCACGGGCTTAGTTGCTCCGTGGCACGTGGGATCCTCCCGGACCAGGGCTCGAACTCATGTCCCCTGCATTGGCAGGCGGATTCTTAACCACTGCGCCACCAGGGAAGTCCCTGAAGCACATCTTTAAATAATAGAGTAGGACAGTATCAATTACTAGAAGTGTCATAAAAATAATTCTCTACCTGTGAAAATTTCTCAAGTAAGCAGCCAGAAGATGTAATTTGCAAATGAATAAACACAGGTTTATTACACAGAATTCCTCTAATTTTCTGACTCTGACACACTAAGAAGTTAAAGTAAAAAACAGGTTTCAAACTATCTCAAGAGACAGAAAGTACAATAATGGCTGAAAGGGGCTGGGGCGAGTGGGGAATTACTGTTGAATTGGTGCGGAGGTTTCAGTTTGGGATGATGAAAAAGTTCTGGGGTGGATCGTGGTAATGATTGCATGACAATGTGAATGTGCTTAATTTCACTAAATTGTACATTTAAAAAATTGTTAAAGTAGTAAATTTTATGTTAGATCTATATTAACATCATTTAAAAAATGCTATCTCAAAAACAATTCAGGCACAATTTTTGACCAAAAAATAAAAAATGTACATATTGTTCTGATCCATATCTGCATGGACTTTCTGTCTTCTTATCCTCTGCTTTTTGTCCTTCCCTCCTGTCACTGTCTTTTTTCCAAGGCAGGTTCTATTTAGAATAAACTTAATTTCATTGTGAATTATCTACTGTCTTCTTAGCACACTAGTCTATAGTGGTTCTCAAAAGATGGTCTTTTAAAAAACAGCATCATTTTTGAACTTGTTTAGAAATACAAATTCTTAGACCCCTTCAAAGGCCTAGTGAGTTAGAAATTTTGAAGTAGGCCTAGCAATCCATGTTTTAACAAGCCCTTCAGGCACCTAGGGTGAACACTTAAGTTTGAGAAACACTGGTCTATTATAGCATGAGTAGTCTTAATCCCACCCCCATGTAAGAGATTTTTATGTCCAATTTCTATTCAAGGAATGATCAAAATAAGTCATAGTCTTTGAATATTATTTTCCCCACAAAGCCAATACCTCTTTTCTCTAAGACATGACATATAAATTGGGAAAATGTATCATTTAGAATAGACTATTACAAATAAAGTAAATTTCTTGATAGATTTGCCAGCACAGTATGTGGAAGACATCTGTGAGATGCATCAGAAGATCTTTCATCTTCTGAACATCTGTGAGATAAAGTTTTACTTTGGTGAAAGCAGTTTATGTGCCCCTCCCCCCCAAAAATATACATATAGGGAGCTGGCTTAAAGTAAGACTTAGAGGTTATGAACTGAAAATATCCTACCTTGTAAAGCAATCAGTTTGAGTTTTGTGTGTAAATCATAGATATTAGAAATAGAAATCAGTGAGAGATGAATGAGAGTACACATTGTTTTTACCCGCCCCCCGCCTCAATACAATGTTATTTATCTGCTCTATGCTACTTACCGCATGTAACGGTGCACATCCCAAATTCTACTTCTTTGACTACTGTCCTATTTGAAACTAAACATAAATGCAAAAATACATTATTTAATCATAGGAAAACTTTTCTAAGTGAAGAACTCTTACTTGGGGATGGAGGATACAAGCACTTATCATATGGAAAGCAGACATTTTTAAAGTTTTATTAAATCAGAAAGGCAATGCCATTCCTAGTACATCTTCTATTACTGTTTAAATCAAAAGAAAACTAAATCTTTGAAGAATTAAATTAGGAAATAACTTACAAAGATTTATATTTAAACCTTGTACATAATTTAAAAATACTGATTTTCATCAGTGTAATACATGGTGAGTTGAAGTTATACAGGAGGTCAGAAAAACACAAAAAAGCCTGCCAATTATAGGGCCCAATTTTTTCTATTCTCTGTTTTCCAAAAAAATTTGAGTGAGTTATTTCTACCCAAAAAGAAGTAGTTATGCAAAGTGTTCATTAAAATTATGTTATAGATTGGTTCTACTCATTCTCAGGTTAAGATGGTAAATTATTCCTAAGAATTTATTTCGACACTTTATTTAGCAGGATAATCTAGGAATATATAAGTATTCGAGTAGTTAAATATTGTTGGTTTTAAATCTCATGTTTCTCTTTTTCTAATTGTTCTGAAATTTGACATGAATTCCACTAGCTGTAGTATATAATCAATTCTTCATAACTCAGATTAGGACTAGAAGCTCAATAAAAATAAATATTAAATGAGGTGCTAGAAGGTAATTTTTAAAAGGCATTATGTCCTGAGGCAACAATATTACATGGGAATATGCATCAAAACTGGAGTCCAAATTGCTACTCTACCACTAATTAGCTATTCTGAGTTTGGGCAAATTCCTTCAACTGTGTCAGGCCTATTTAACCCCTCTGCAAAATTTGGAAAGGAGAACCTATCTGATTATTGTAAGAATTAAACATGATAACGTGCATGCAAGCATTCTGTAACTTGTTTAGCCCTGCAAGCATGCTTAGGATAGCATAACCTCATTCACCCTTCATTCATTTTGTACTTATTAATTTCATATAATTCTAAGATTTTTTCCTATTTTGATTATTGTAATTTTTCATAAACACTTCTATACTTATAAGCACCAAATACAGTGCCTTGAATATACAGCAAGCAAATATACAATTGATGTATATATAAGTAAATCAATATTGACTTTGTGAAATAATTTGGACTATGATCAATTCTGAATTGACATTTTTGCTTGAAATGCTTGGATACCTTCTGCTGGTACATTATGAAACACAAATTTGAATCTAAGGCATTATAACTCCATCACCTGGGTTTAGCCTAAACTCTAGCATTTACAGCTAGAACTGTCCCTTGACCAGTTTAAATTGTTAATTACTTTTAAAACTAGAGGGAAGCAATAGCTACTACGCTTTAGAACATGTTCTTTTCTACCCTAGTCCTCTTTTTCGTATTTCCAAAGTCAAGGACTTCTCCAAGCTCTCTGAAATGTAATGTTATCAAGGCAGTACAAACCTCAATTCCACCATTAACATCAGATAGTCAATTTCTTTATGTCGCTGAGGGTCACTATCCGTCATCAGGAAATAAAAGAATGGCTGATAAATACAGCATCTACTTTGTACGTATAGGAGACATAAGACTGCCAAGGATATTTAAAAGAATCTCAGCTAGGTCATTTATGGAGGGAAGGGAAGTATTCTCCTTTAGATGGCTGCAAACCTGCAACTGACCTTTTACCTACAAGCACGTGAGTTACTAATCAATGTAACATGTACCACAGCTTGTCAAGTTTTATTGCTTAGTGAGCCAGGAGAATAAGGCAAATTTATGTATCAAACACAGGCTCAGTCTTCGTTGGTTAACATGTATTATTATATTATCTAACAAAGCCTCTAGTTGGATCCCTTTATTGGTGTTTTCTACTGCCACCGTTCCTTTATGACTCAAAGTTGAACGCACAAATAAAACACTATCACACTGCAGAGGGGCTCAAGGGTGGAGGCTGCATGAAGCTGACACGGGGCTTCCGGGGAATTCTGTCAGCATCTTGGTCTATCTAGACGTGTCACCGTGAGGGGAATTCGGAACTCCCTTGAGTTCTAACCCAAAGTGCAAATGTGAAAAGGAGGAAGACCTCAGGCAATTTGGAACTTCAAGAAAAAAAAAAAAAAAACTGCAATGGAAAGGAAAACACATAACTGCAAGGGAAATGAAAATCGGTCCCCGTGGTGGGAAGCTACTCTCTGATGCTTAAAAAAATAAGCATCTATTCCCTTGTTCAGAGCAATATTTAGCAGTATTTCTGTAGCAATTTCTATACATGTGCTCGTTTATCTTGCTCTGGTCTTGGAGAATTAGCACATCTTTTTTTTAAGGCCATGAGGTGTGCGATAATGTATAAATTCGGGGTTGGTTTCGAGAGCGAGCTCTACAGATGTTAACTTGGATAGTTCTCATCGTCCTCAAGGAGCAGGGAAGGCTTGACCCTCAAGGGGTGCCTGCGGGTCTCCGCCACGGAGACTCCCACACTCACCATCCTCCTCGGCCTCGGCCTGGGGCTCGTTCTCGGCCTCGCTGTCGTTTTCAGCCTCCTCCTCGCCCTCGTTCTCGCCCTCGTCCTCGCCCTCGCCCTCGTTGGCCAAGCTGGGATCCTGGACCGCGGTGATGTTGATCCCGTACGTTGACTGGAGGCCCGCCAGGAGCAGCCAGCCGACTGTCAGCAGCAGCCCGGCGGAGCAGCCTGCGCCCCCGGGGCTCATGGTTCTCGGCCCGGACGGCTGCCCAAGGTGCAGTCGCAGCCGCCCGCTCCCGAGCAGAGGTTCTTCGAAGAGAGGAGCCGCCCGACTCCGAACGCCCACACCGTGCGCCGGCAACCACTGACGCGTCACGGAACGTCACCATCGCGCTGGGCCCACGGAACGCGCGTAGGCCTGACCGCAAGCAAGGCGTCCCGCAGGCCACTTCCGACGGCGCTCGGGTCCGCCCCGCCCCTTCCGGCGTTCTAGGCCAACCCGGCACGCTGGGGGGGCCACGCCTTCGCACTTCCTCATTAGGCGAGCAGCCAGCCAACTGCAGTCGGTGGCAGTTTTCCCTCACCCTGCTTTCTGCTAAAAGGTGCTCGTCCTTCCTGCGTTTACGCCTCTCCAAACCAGACTCCCTAGACCTTCAAGCACTCTCTATATGACTTGGCTTCAAATTACTTATGCACAATAGCCAACTCGGCGTGTATCAAGAATGATTCATCATGGCCTTAAGTAGGTTGCCCCAAACTTGATCCGTATCTGCAGGTGAGGCTTGATTTGTAGAGGATATAGGGGGTGCACTTTCTCTCTTTGATCTGAACACTATTGCTGATGCAGGTCAAGCATGTACTCACGTTTTAAGACTTTGTGCAGTGCCGTCAGCTCCGCGTGGGGCTTCGTTGAGCTAGAATGCGAGGTGGGGGGAAAGGAAAGGAGAGGGGAAGATGCAACTACTGTCAGACTAGTTCTTCTCCTTTCTCTATTTGGATAGCTGATGTTTTTGGAACCAAGTATCGGACTTAACCTTTGTCCCTTGTGAATGTCTATCTTCGTGCTTTTGGCCTATTTTTTAAAGTCTCATTGAGATTCTTCTGAAATCTGACTCTGTTGCCTTAATATATTAGATATTTCTCCCAAGTTTGATTTGGAAAATGTTTCCTTCAGATCACTAACAAAAATGTTTAAAAGGGCAACAGGCCAAGAATAGAGCACTAAGAAGTCAGTCTCTGACAATGATCCACTAATCCACACGTTGATTTAACCCAAGAATCAATTCTTTTACTAAAAAAGAGTCCTGTGTTTTATTAAGGTTGAATCAGACTGGAAGCAAGAATACCTTGGCATTCCCACTTGAATCAGTAGAAAATATTAGAGGTAAGTGTAACTCCCCACTGCCCTCTTGATGGTACTTAGTATCACTGTGTCCAATTTTGTCATAGAAAGAAATGAAATTCAGTTAGGTTCCTTCAATTAATGATGTTAATTTCAAGAGGTCAGCTCTAATTAATTAAAATTTCTTGAAGAATAGACTCATAGGCTTTTTGAGTCAAAGGAAGCTTAGAAATAATCTAACACTCCAAGTTCCTCATTTTTAGGTGAAGAGATGAAGAACTGGAGAGACAGGGGGGTGGGGGGGGGGTGATGAATTGTGCAATTGGGATTGACATGTATACACTGATGTGTATAAAATTGATGACGAATAAGAACCTGCTGTATAAAAAAATGAAATAAAAAAAAAGAACTGGAGAGATTAAATGACTCACCCAAGATCATCCAGAAAATTATCTGTAGTGCAGGGCCTCACAACCACATTTCCTGAATGCTCATTCAATGCTTAGTGTTTCATATAATTTAAAATTAACAGTGAAGAAGCAGTCAGTGGGTAGTCAAGAGTTCAAGGACCGAAAACAAATTAGGGTTAAAATTTTTTTATCTTGTTATTCCACATTTGATTTGATCTAATAGCTATAATGTGGTATTAAGAAAATATTGATGAATAGATGGTTTGATGGATTTCTGTCTCGGATTTGAAACAAAGCTCATTTGGCTATGTTTCTATATAATATTATCCCCTACCTTGAGGTTTAATGTCTAAATTCTTATGATACATGGGCCGAAGAGTAATCGACTACAGAGTGAACTTCAGGCGTAAACTGGCTTTTGGAACATATGTACATCCAGCCTCAGCAGACTAACAGCTAAGCAAGTAACTGAGAAACTTATTAGGAGGGTCTTCAGAGCCACTTATTTGTAGCAAAACTAGATTACTTGAAACAAAAATGAAATTTTTATTTGAATTTTTCTTTCAAAAATGCTTTTTGTTTTGGAAATAGTGAGAAAAGAACTGCTAAGAATGGTCAATATTAAAGTTCAAACTGGTATTGGTAAGGAGGCCATAATAATATTTTATATCAACTAAAATACCATAAAATATTATAGCAACTCACAAGATTGTGAGGGAAATTAAAATGAGAAATTAAGAGATGATCTTGAGACACAAAGATGTTTGTTTCATGGCCAAATGAGTCCAGATTTTTTCTTTTTTAAATGCTAAGAAAAATAAGTCACCCATTATGCTTTCAAACACAAACTTGAAAAAGAAAATCTGTAGTATTTCATGGCAACATTGTTGAATTCTTCATATTTAGGACACATCTTTTTCCTGAAGATGGTATCTTTTGGTATCCTCTTTCCTGAAGAGGAAATCCTATGAACTCTAAGGTAAGTGATTTCATTCAAGGAACCATTAATGACTAAATAAACAGCTCCAAAGAGAATCTGGATGGAAATTAAGGGCCTCAAAGAGGAGCTGAAAGATTTTACTCTTAAATAAAGAATATTCAAATAATATCTGTAATAGCAGCAATACTAGTCCCATAAAATATTGTGTTCCTCACATAAGTTATAAGAAAAGTATCTGTCCTCAACAAACTTATAGTACTTCTAGTGGAAGCATAAATAAGTGAAACAAACATTAAGGGCAGAGTATCAAGAAGGGTTGACCCTACTCTGACCTTACATGTACCAAGGACCAGGAATTACAACCTCAATCCCTGATTTGTACCTCTGACCTCCTTGCCTCAGTTCACTCAGCTCTCCTCACCCTGCCTGGCAGTAAGCATCTCCAACTCCAGCTCCGGTTTCCAAGGAGTAAGGATTTCAGCAATTCTTCTGTGACTCCTCTGCCCACCCCACCCCAAAGTATCTCACCTAGGTTGGTCTGAACTTACCCTTCCTGAACTTCCTTTGTGTGAGCATACTTGGCATGTCTGGAGGCAGTAAAATCATGCCTTTATCCAGTCTCCACTCCATCTCATGCTCTGAAAAGAAAGACCAATTTGAAGATTTGTGATATAAACACAAGATTGAAAAGCCCTGAATAGAGGATCACCATAAAAAAGAAAAAAGAAATGAATGAGAGAAATTACAAAGGAAGGATTAACAAAATGGAGTGACTAGATACCTAAGCAGATGAGGGAGAGGCACAAGTAAAGGGAGTTAAGGAAAGTCAGTAGATGTTTTGTTCAAATAGGTTAAGTTGGAGATCAAAAGGTTAAGGTTGAAATTAAGTTGGAGGTATCAAAAAAAGTCAAGTGGAAATGTCCAGTGACAGCTTGAGATGACCCCACACACACACACACACACACACACACAAACACACACAAAGCCAGAAGATGAAAACCACTGCCACTGAAAAGACATGCATGAAAAATATATATGTACATCCACTTAATATAATATTCTAAGTATTGCTGTAATGTTACATTACAAAGTTATCAACATTGTTTTATAGTAGAATTTATGAAAATAGGTGTCTGGGAGACAAATTGATTTTGGTTTTAATATGCTTGAATTGGTAAAAAGCATTCCGCATAGTAACCCCCCAGAGAGAGGGCTGTCAAACCACTTTTATCCTATTTCTCTTCTTTAGGGGAAAAGAGTTTTCTCTTCCTGGAGCAAGTGTCTAAGAGCAGAACTTCTCCCCTGTATTTTTATTTTTATTTATTTATTTTTTAAGCTGTGCCATGCAGCATGTGGGATCTTAGTTCCCAGACCAGGGATCAAACTCACGCCCACTGCATTGGAAGCGTGGAGTCTTAACCACTGGACCACTAGGGAAGTTCCCTCCCTGATCTTTCTGTTTAGCACCCTTATTCCTGTTGTGCTCTCATTCTCTGTCCATCACTTAAAACTATATTGCTACCTGGAGGAATTTCATGGTAGAAACTAGGAGGGCCCCCCCCCCTGAATTTTTGTACATAGAAATAGTGGTTTCAAATAGTCATAACACATTCTCTCTGTCTATTACATGTTCAGTAGTTTTTTGCTCTTATTCCAGTCTCAGCCTCTCCCACCCCTTTATTTTCTCATGTAATGCAGCTGCCCGCAAAGCCCTTCTTTTAAAGGCCTCCTTAAGGCAATGAGAATTTACAAAGTGTTAAGGGAAGAATAGTATCCAAAAGATATTCTTTCTCTATTTTAATAACAAGAATTGAAAAAACCATTGAAAATTGAATAATATTCTAGAAAAATGTGGTCAGCATTTTGTGAAAGGAGTAAGTGTCACATGTGAATAAGTTTTGACTTATTTGTAGGGCTAAGCCACATTTTCTAAAATTGAATAAGGTTCTCTGTCAGTGGTTATTCAGGTTATAGGTGCACAGGCATCTACATGTGCTACATGATTAAAAAATAAAGTAGAATTTTAGAATTTGCCCATATCTTTTGGTTTCCCCTGCAATTTTTTTGATCTAATATTGTGCTTATTTCTTTTAGTTTTGAATCCCTGCTATGAACAAGTACTCTCATTTCCCTTAGTTACTGAGAAACCAGGTCTGTTCCACAATCCCATTTCATTACTGTTCTACCCACACCCACTCCAAACCCAACTTAACTGCTTTCCTGTTTCATTTATCTAATTCCTCCAAAATAGAAGTACCCCTCACCCTGCATTCTGAACACAGACTCCCAGGTGACAAGCCTAAACTGTCCTAATTTCTGAGCTCAAAATTTCTCCAAAATCTCAAGTTTATAATTATACCTCTAGCTCTACTCCCTACTGCCACCATAGCAGAAACCCCACGGAGTATTACAGCTCCCTTAGTTTTAGGATATATATTCATGATAAAAGTCTTTTATCAGATGTGCGTTTTGCAAATATTTTCTTCCAGTCTGTAGCTTAGCTTTTCATTCTTCTAGCTGTATCTTTTCAGGAGTAGAAGATTTAAATTTTATTTAGTCCAATTTGCCCATTTGTTCTTTTATGGGTTGAGTTTGGTGTCTTATCTAGGAAATCTTTGCAAGGTTGCAGATTCCCTCCAGAAATTTTAGGTTTTATATTTAGGTTTACGACACATTTTGAGTTAATTTTTGTATGTGGGTAGGGGTATGGGTTAAATTTCATTTTTTAACAGGGGTATTCAATTATCCTGACACCATTTGTTGAAAAAAAAAAAAAGCACCACTGAATTGCCTTTTCACTATTGTCACAAATCAGTTTTTCCTATGTGTGAGTCTATTTCAGAACTCTATACTGTTCCATTGATCCGTCTATCACACTGTTTTGATTACTGTAGCTTTATTATAGTCTTGAAATCAGGTAGTTTCAATCTTCCAGCTTTGTTCTACTGTTCCCAAATTATTTTGACTATTCTAAGTCTTTGCATCTTTGTATGAATTTTAGAGTCAGTATGTCAATTCCAACAAAAAGTCTGCTAAGGTTTTGATTGGCCTTGAATTTACAGCTTAATTTAGAAATAAAAGACCTCTTATCATTAGTGAGTCTTCAGACTCATGAACAAGGTAAACCCCTTTCAATCTTTAAAATTTTCTGCAATGTTTTGTAGTTTTTAGCATATGGATCTTCTGTATCTTTTGTCAAAATTGTCCATAAGTAGTTCATATATAATGGCTTTGTTAATGGTATTATTTTAAATTTCAACTGCTGATTGTTCATTGCTAGTATATAAAAATAAAAATTTGTATATTGATCTTGTATACTGCAACTTTCCTAAACACACTTATTAGTTCTAATAGGTTTCTTGTATATTCCTTTGGCTTTTCTATATAGACAATCATGCCATCTGTGAATAAAGACACTTTTTCCATTCTAATCTGGATATATTTTACTTATTTTTCTTGCTTTATTGCAATGGCTACCGTCCCCAGTCTGAGGTTAAATAGAAGTGATGTAGGCAGACCTCTTTGTCTTTTTCATGATCTTAGAGGGACAGAATTTAGTCTTTTACCATTAAGTGTGATGTTAGCTGTAGGTTTTTTTGCAGTTCTGTGTCAGGTTGAAGTTCTGTTTTATTCATAGTTTCATTTTGTTTTGGTTTTTAATCAGGAATGGATGTTGGATTATGTCAGATGTTTTTTCTATGTCTATCGAGATGATTTTTTTAGTTTATTAATATGATGAATTATATTGGTTGATTATCTAACGTTAACCCAACCCTGCATTCCTGGGATGAAATCTACTTCATCATGATGATTTAGTTTATCTTTTTTATATATTGTTGCATTCATTTGGCTAATATTTTGTTTATAATTTTTACATCTATATTCATGAAGGATATTAGTCTGTAGTTTTCTTGTAACGTCTTTGTCTTGTTTGGGTATCAGTGCAATGCTGGCCTCATAGTATGAGTTGGGGAATATTCTTTCCTCTTCAGTGTTCTGGAAAAGTTTGTTTGAATTGTCATTATTGCCTTTTTAATATTTGGTTTAATTCATCTGTAAATTATCATCCTGAATATTTCTTCATGGGAAGATTTTTAACTACAAATTCCATCTCTTTAATAGATACAGGTTTGTTCAGGTTATCTGTTTCTTTTGGAGTGAGCTTTAGTAGTTTGTGTCTTCTAAGGAATTTCACCTTAGTTGTCAAATTCAGAGGGATAACAGTGTTTATAAAATTTCCTTATTATCCATTTATTATCTGTGGAATCCACAGTGATGTTACCTCTCTCATTTCTGATATTGCTAATTTATATCTTCTCTCTCAGTCAGGCTAAAAGCTTATGAGTTTTATTGATATACTCTCAAAGAACCAGCTTTTGATTCCAATGACTTTCTCTGTTGTTTCTATACTTTCTATTTCATTGATTTCTGCTTTGATCTTTATTTGCTTCTTGTGTCTAGTTTGGATTTAACTTGCTCTTCTTTTTCTGGTTCCTTAAGATGAAAGATGAGGTCATTGTTTCGAGACTTTTCTTACTTTTTAATATAGGCATTCAGTGCTATAAATTTCTTCCTAAGTACTGCTTTAGCATTAGCTCAGTTTCTCATTTGCTGTTGTTTCATTTTTATTCAATTAAAACTATTTTCTAATTTTCGTTTTGATTTCTTCTTTGACTCGTGGATTGTTTAGAAGTGTGACATTTAGTTTTCACATATTTGGGAACTTTCCAAATATTTTTCTATTGGTTTCTAATTAGTTGTATTACAGTCGGGGACATATTGATATTTTGTATTATGACTCGAATCCTTTTATTAAGATTAGTTTTATGGTCTAGAATATGATCTATATTGGTAAATGTTTCATGTGCATGTGAAAAGAATATGTATTCTTCTCTTGTTTGTTTTTTTTTTTTATTTTTGGCTGCGTTGGGTCTTCGTTGCTGCACATGGGCTTTCTCTAGTTGTGGTGAGCGGGGGCTACTCTTCATTGCGGTGCACAGGCTTCTCATTGCAGTGGCTTCTCTTGTTGTGGAGCACGTGCTCTAGGCACACAGGCTTCAGTAGTTGTGGCACGTGGGCTCAGTAGTTGTGGCTCGCGGGCTCTGGAGCGCAGGCTCAGTAGTTGTTGCACACTTGCTTAGTTGCTCAGCGGCATGTGGGATCTTCCCGGACCAGGGCTCAAACCCATGTCCCCTGCATTGGCAGGTGGATTCTTAACCACTGCACCACCAGGGAAGTCCCTTCTTCTCTTGTTTGGTGCTTGTTCTACAAATGTCAGTTAGGTCAAGTTGATTGATAATATATGTCAAGTCAGCTATATCTGTGCTAATTTTATGTATACTTATTCTATCAGTTATTAAAAGAGAGGTATTAAAGTCTCTAACCATAATTGTGGATTTGTTTATTGTTCCTTGCAACTTTATCAATTTTTGCTTTGTTTATTTTGAAGTTCCATTATTAGGGGCATACATATTTAAGATTTTTATGTTCTAATGATTAATGACCTATTTATCTTCTGAAATAACCATCTTTATCCCTGGTAATATCCTTTTCTCTGAAATCTACTTTTTCTTACAGTAAAATAGCTAATCCAAGATAGAGTGGAAAAAAATAGCTATCTTTTGACTAATGTTAGAATGGTATATCTTTTTCTGTCCTTTCACTTTTAACCTAATTGTGGCTTTATATTTAAATTGTGGCTTTGGTAGGAAACATATAGTTGCTTTTTATAAAACTTTTTATTTTGAGACAATTGTAGACTCACATGCAGTTGTAAGAAGTTATGTAGAGAAGACCCATGTGCCCTTTATCCAGTTTTCCCCAATAGTTTGCAAAACTGTAGTAAAATATCAACCAGGATTTAACATTTACACAGTCAAGATACAGAACATTTGCTTCACCTCAAAGACTCCTCATGTTGCCCTTTTATTGTAGCTACACCCACTCTCTGCTACTCAAATTCCTCCTTAACCCCTTGCAACCACTAATCTATTGTCCATTTCTATGATTTTGTCAATTCAAGAATGCTGTATAAATGGAATCATTCAGTATGTAATCTCTTGGGATTACCATTTTTTATTCAGTATAACGTGTATATCAAGAGTTTGCCCCTTTTTATGGTTTAGTATTCCATGGTATGAATGTAACACAGTTTGTTTAACCTCACCCATTGAAGGATACCTGTTTTGTTTCTAGTTTTTGGCTATTACAAATGAAGTTGATACAAACACCTGTATGTAGATATTTGTGTTAACGTAAATTTTACTTCTCTGGAATAAATGCCAAGAGCACAGTTGCTGGGTTGTATGCTAAGTGCATATTTAGTTTTTAAAGAAACTGCCATACTGTTTTCCAGAGTAACTGTACCACTTTATGTTCCTGCCAGCAATGTATGAGTGATCCAGTTTCTTCACATCCTCACCAACATTTGGTATTGTCACTTAAAAAAAAAATTCTAGCCATTTTGATAGGTGTGTTCTACGTTTTAACTACTAGTCCTCTGTCAGATATGTGGTTTGAAAATATTTTCTCCCAGTGTGTAGCTTGTCTTTTTAACCTCTTAACAAAGTCTTACATGGGGCAAAATTTTTAATCTTAAGGAAGTCCAATTTAACAGTTTTCATTTGATTGATCAGGCTGTTGATGTCAAGTCTAAGAACTCTTTGCCTGGCCCTATCCTGAAGATTTTCTCCTATGCTTTTTTCTGAAAGTTTTACAGTTTTACATTTTATACTTAAGTCTATGATCTATTTTGAGTTAACTTTTTGTAAGGTGTGAGACTTAGAGCTTTGGTTTGGTTTTGGTTTTGGAGGGGGCGGGGTTTGCCTATGGATATCTAGTTATTCCAGCATAGTGTGTTGAAAAGGCTGTTCTTCCTCCGTTGAATGGCATTGGCACCCTTGTCAAAGATTAGTTGGTCATATTTGTGTAGGTCTATTTCTGGGTTCTCTGTTCTGTTCCACTGATCTATGTGTCTATCCCTTTGCCAACACTACAGAGTCTTGATACTGTAGCTACATAATTAATCTTGAAATGGGGTATATTGTTTTCTTCCACTCTTCTTCTTATTCAAAAAAATTTGTAGCTATTCTAGTTCCTTTACATTTTCATATAAATTCTAGAATAATCTGCCTGTATCTACAAGAAATTTTGATAGGAATTATGTTAAACTTGTATATCAATTTGAGGAGAATTGATGTTTTTACTCTGTGAATCTTCCAATCATGAACATGGTATTCTCTCCAATTATTATTTATATATTTGGTAGCTTTTACCATGTGTGTTGTACACATTTTGTTAGATTTATTCCTTAGTATTTTTCTCTTTTTTGGTGATTTTAAATGGTGTTGTATTTTAAATTGTTTCTGTGTGTTCATTGAAATATAATTGATTTTTGTATGTTTATCTTGTATCCTATGAACTTGCTAAACTCACTTATTAATTCTAGACTTTGTGCAGCTTTCTTGGAATTTTCCACACAGATAATCATGTCTTATGTAAATAAGGACAGTTTTATTTCTTCCTTTCTAATCTGAATGCCTTTTATTTCCTTTTCTTGCCTTCCTGCACTGGCCAGAACTTCCAGTACTAGGTTGAATAAAAGTGATGAGAGCAGACATCTTTGCCTTTATCCCGACTTCGGGAGGAAAGCATGGAGTCTTTCACTGTTAAGTATAATGTTAGCTATTGGTTTTTGCAGATGTTCTTTAAACAAGTTGAGGAAGTCCTCCTTATTGCTCTTTTTCTGGTAGTTTTGTCATGAATGGATGTTTAATTTTGTCAAATGCTTTTTCTGCATCAGTTGATATGATCATGTGATTTTTCTTCTTGATAGCCTGTTTGTGTAATGGATTACGTTGATTGATTTTTGAATATTGAACCAGCTTTGCATCCCTGGAATAAACCCACTTGATCACAGTGTGTAATTCTTTTTTATATACTGCTAAGTCCTATTTGCTAGTATTTTGTTAAGGATTTAAAAATCTAAATTCTCGAGGGATATTGGTCTGTAGTTTTCTTTTTCTGTACTGTCTTTCTTTTTTGGGGGGCGGGTATCAGGGTAAAGCTGGCCTCACTGAATGAATTGTGAAGTGTTACCCTTCTGTTTTCTGGAAAAGATTGTATAGAATTGGTGTTAATTCTTTAAATACTTGGTAGAATTCTCTAGTGAAACCATTTGGGCCTCAATATTTCTTTTGAGGGAATTTTTAAATTACAAATCAATTTTCTTTATAGTTGTAGGGCTATGCAAATGATCTGTTCCATGTTGGGTGAGTTTTAGTAGTTTGTGCTTTTTGAGGAATTGGTCCATATTGTCTAAGTTGTCAGATTTATGGATGTGGAGTTCTTTGTAGTATCCCCTTATCTTTCTGCTGTCTGAAGTGTCTGTAATGACATCCCTTGTTTTATTCTTGATATTGATAATTTGTGTCTTCTCTTTTTTTTTTTCTTCGTCACCCTTGCTAGAGGTTTGTCAATTTTATTGATCTTTTCAAAGAGTGAGCTTTTTGTTTCATTAATTTTCTCTATATTCTGTCTTTAATTTCATTGAGTTTTATTCATATGTTATTTCTTTTCTTTTGCTTGCTTTGGGTTTATTTTCCATTTCTTTTTCTAGGTTCTTGAGGTGCAAGCTTAAATTATTGATTTGAGACTTTTTCTCTTTTCTACTGTAAGCATTTAGTGCTATAAATATTCATCTTAGCTGTAGGTGTGTCCCAGAAATTTTGGTATATTGTATTTTTATTTAGTTTAAATTATTTTTTATATCCTTTGAGGTTTTCTCTTTGACCCATGGATTATTTAGTAGCATATTGTTTAGTTTCCACGTGCTTGGAGATTTTCCTGTTATCTCCCTGTTATTGAGTCCTAATTTAAGTCCATTGTGGTCAGAGAACATAGTGTATGATTTCAGTTCTTTTAAATTTGTTGAGGTTTGTTTTGTGGCCCAGGATATGGTTTATTTTGGTATGTTCCACTGGCACTTGGTAATAATCTATATTCAGCTGTTGTTGAGTGGAACATTCTATAAATGTCAATTGTTTCCTGTTGGTTGATGGTGCTGTTGAGTTCTTCTGTATGCTTCCTGATTTTTCTACCTAGTTGTTATATCTGTTGCTAAGAGAGTGGTGTGGGAGTCTCCAGCTATAATTTTGGGTCATCTGTTTCTCCTTTCAGTTCTATCAGTTTTTGCTTCACACATTTTGTAAATCTTGTTTGCTGCATACCCATTTAGAATTGTAGTGTCTTCTTGGTGGATTGACCTGTTTATCATTATGTGATGTCAGTTCCATCTCCTCAACTCAGAGAGTCCATCAGGCTCTGCCTGGCTTTACCTTCCCTGTGCCACAGACTGGAAACTCTCTCAAGGCAATATACTGGGGCTACTGTAGGTTCACTTCATTTGTTTTCCATCATTCAGGAATGACTGCACTTCATTGCCTGATTGTCTGTGTCTTGAAAACTGTTGTTTCATATATTTGTTTCTTTTTTTTGCGGGGGGTGGGGGGAAGAATTGCTAGAGATGGCAGGGTAAAACTGGCCCCTCTTATTCCATCTTTGGTGTAAGCCAAAGTCTCAATATGAGTTTTATTAGTATTGGATGTAGTGACTCGTTCTCTGGGCTTCTGTTCTCTAAATGACAATCTAGGAAATTCAGACCTTCAGAAAGCTCCAATTAATTATGAATAAGGTGTTGTCTAACTTTACATTACAGTGCAGTGATATGGTTAGATCTCTGGGACTTTCTCTTGAGAGCCAAGTTTTATAGCTCCTCTGAGTCCACATTTTCTACGCCTCAGATACCTCTTCTAGAGCGTCTTCTGTGAATGTTTATCATTAATTGACTAGTAGGTAGCGTAGTTTCCTTATAAGAGCCAAGTATTTAGGGGGAAGTATCCAATAGACATCACTGTTAGTCATCATTTCTAGACATTAGATAGCTTTCCAAGTTTAAGATGGCTTTTCCCCCAGTGTATCTGGGTTGTACAGGCTTTTATGCAATTACTGTGTGATAACTAATTCTAAGTACCTTTAAAATAAATGAATCATTTACACTTATAACCTGAGTTTTAAATTAATAGTTGATTTAATAAAAATGCTTTTATTTGTAAATAGCACCAGCCGCTACCCTATCAGTGCAACCTGTCAGAGCATTGTGTATCATGATAGAATCATTATCCCTTCTTTCCAAGTGTTTCATAAGAAAGTCTTCACTCCAAATTTAGGACCAGTTGATTCAAACAGTGGCACATCTCCTCTTTTCCTATCCATAGTATACAGTCGATGGAATTGTGAATATTATTTTGAGGTTATAGATGAAAGGTCATCTTATATTTGATTTGTTAAATCTTGAATCAGTCTTACACAGTTACTCTTGACTTTCTAATTAGAATATATTTGTATCCAAGAAGTCATAACCATCCAAAACCTGTATGCACCTAACAACTGGGTGTCAAAATATAAAAGGAAAAGATTTTTGGAAATGAAAAGATAAATAGACAAATCCACTGTTATAGTGGGAGACTTCAACACCCTTCTTTGAAGTAACTGAGAGTTCAAGTAAGCAGAATTTAAAATTTAAAGATACAGTTGACCTGAGTAGCGCTATCAATCAATGGGATCTAACTGACATTTATAAAATGTTCCATCTGACAGCAACAGAATACACATTCTTCTCAAGCTAACCTGGAACATTCATCAAGATAGATCATATAATGAGCCATAAGACACACATTAAGAGAGATTTAAAAGCAGAAATCATAGAAAGTATGTTCTCAGACCACAATTGAATTAAACTAGAAATCAGTAAAGTATTGTTGGAAAATCACTCAGATATTTGGACATTGACTGACACACTTCCAAATAACACATGAATCAAGCAATAAATCTCAAGGGAAACAGAAATATTTTGAACTAAGTGAAGATTAAAACACTACTTATCAAAATTTTGTGAAATATAATAAAAACAGTGCTTAGAGGGAATTTTACAGTATTGAATGTATGTATTAGAAGATAAAATAGATCTAAAAAGTCAGTAATCTAGGCATCCACCTTAGGGAACTAGAAAAAGAAAAAAATTAAACCCAAAATAAGCAGAAGAAATAAATAATAAAAACTAGAACAGAAATCAATGAAATTGAAAACAGGACATCAGTGGAGAAGATCAACAAAACCAAAAGCTTTGAAAAGATCGATAAAATCCATACCTCTAACTAGGCTAATTAAGAAAAAAAGAGAGAAGATACAACTAATATCAGAAAGGAAGAGGGGGCATCACTACTGATCCCATGGGCATTAGAAGGATAGTAAAGGAATATTATGAACAACTCTATGCCTGCAAATTTGACAACCTAGATGAAATGGACCAACTCCTAGAAAGACACAATCTGCCAAAATTTACACAAGGAGAAATAGACAATCTGAACAGGCCTATATCTATTAAGAAAATTAATAAGCTGCCAAACCCAAAAGTACCATGCCTAGGTGAGTTCATTGGTGAATTCTACCAAACATTTAAGGAAGAAATTATACCAATTCTCTACAATCTCATCCAGAAAATAGAAGCAGAGACAATACTTCCTAACTCATTCTGTGAGACCACAATTGCTCTAATACTAAAATTAGACAAAGACATTACAAGAAAGGAAAACCTATAGACCCATAGCTCTCATAAAGATAGATGTAAAAATTTTCAACAAAGTATTAGTAAATCAGATCTAATAAGGTATGAAAAGAATTATACACTGTGACCAAGTGGGATTTATTCCAGGTATGCAAGGCTACTTCAGCATTCAAAAATCAATCAGTGTAATCCATTATATCAACAGGCTAAAAAAAAATCACATGATCACATCAATAGATGGAGAAAAATCATTTGACAAAATCTAACACCCATTCATGATTAAAAAAAAATAACTGAGCAAACTAGGAATAGAGAACTTTCTCAACTTGATATAGAACATCTACAAAAACTCTACAGCTAACACATTACTTAATGGTGAAAAACTAGATGTTTTCTCCCTAACATCAAGAAGAAAGCAAGAATGTCTGCTCTCACCACTCCTAGTCAACATTGTATGGGAAATCCTAGCTGATGCGATAAAACAAGAAAAGGAAATAAAAAGTATATAGATTGGAAAAGAAGAAATAAAACTATCTTTGTTTGCAGATGACATGATTGCCTATATAAAAAATGTGGAAGACTAAACAACAAAAAATCTTTTGGAACTAATAAGCAATTATAACAAGGTTGCAGGAGACAAAGTTAATATATAGAAGTCAATTGCTTTCTTACATACTGGCTATGAAACATTGAAATTTGAAATAAAAACACAATATCATATACATTAGCACCAAAAAACCCACTTAAGTATAAATCTAACAAAATATGTGATAAATTGCAAAACTCTGATGAAAGAAATCAAGGAATATCTAAATATCTGGAGAGATATTCCATGTACATGAATAGGAAGACTCAATATTTTCAATTTGTCAGTTCTTTCCAACTTGATTGTAAATTTAACACAGTCCCAATAAAAATCCTAGTTTGTGGATATTAACAACCTGAGTCTAATGTTTACATGGAAAGATAAAAGAATCAGAGTAGCCAACACAATATCTAAAGGAGAAGAACAAATCAGAGGACACTACCTGACTTTGAGATTTAATATAAAGCTACATAATCAAAACAATGTGATATTGCCCCTCCTCCTGCCAAGAAAAAAAAAAAGATAAATAGTTCAATGGAACAGCAGAGAGCCCAGAAATAGACCCAAACAAATATAGTTGACAGAGCTTTGACAGAGGAGCAAAATCAATCCAGTGGAGAAAGGATAATGTTTTCAACAAATGGTGCTGTAATAACAGGTCATCATATGCAAAAATAAAAACAAACAAAAAAACAACTTAATTCAAAGTGGAATTATATTTAAATGTAAAATACAAACTATAAAACTAATAGAAGATAACATAGGAGAAAATCTAGGGGACCTTGGGATTGGCAATAAGTTCTTAGATACAACACCAAAAGCCTGATCCACAAAAGAAAAAATAGATAAGTTGGACTTCATTAAAATAAAAAACTTCTGCTGTCAAAGACATGTTAAGAGATTGAAAAGACAAGCCACAAGCTGGGAGAAAATACTTGCAAAACACATATATGATAAAGGACTGGTATCCAAAATATACAAAGAACTCTTAAAACTCAGTAATAAGACAACCTGTTTTAAAATGGGCCAAAGATTTGACTAGATACCTCATCAGAGAAGATATACAGGTGGCAAATAAGCATACAAAAACCTGTTCAACAGTAAATATCATTAGAGAATTGTGAATTAAACAACAATGATATATCACTACATACCTAAAATTCATTCATTGCTGGTAGAAATGCAAAGAAGACTGTTTGGCAGTATTTCTAAAACTAAACATATTATCATACAGTATCTTACCAAATTGTCAAACAAGGAGCAGTTGAGCTCCTTGATATTTACTCAAAATGAGTAGAAAACCTAAGACCACACAAAAATGTGCACATGGATATTTACAGCAGCATTATTCATGATTGCTAATACTTGAAAGCAACAAAGAGGTGAATGGATCAACAAATTGTGGTACATCCATACAACAGAGTATTATTCAGCAATGTTAAAGAAATGAGCTATCAAGGCATGAAAAGACATTGAGGATCCTTAAATGTATATGGCTTTGTGAAAGAAGCCAATCTGAAAAGTCTACATACTGTATGATTCCAACTATATAACATTCTGGAAAAGGCAAAACTATGTATACAATAAAAAGATTAATGGTGATAGAAGTTTGGGGAAGGGAGAAATGAATAGGTGGAGCACAGGTGATTTTTAGGGAGGGAAACTGTTCTGTATGTTGTTGTAATAGTAGATTTTGTCATTATTTGTCAAAACCCACAGAATGTACAACACAAAGAGTGAATTCTAATGTAAACTATGGACTTTGGTTCATAAGAATGTATCAATATTGGCTTATCAATTGTTTTAACAAATGTACTACACTAATGCAAGTTGTTAATAATAGGGGAAACTGGGGAAGGGAGGCAGGGGAAAGAGCGGAGGTTTCCATTTACCGTACAGGAAATCTCTCCTTTCTGCACAGTTTTTCTGTAAACCTAAAACTGCTCAAAAAATAAAGTATATTAATTTTTTTAATTAAAAGAAAAAAAGAGCAAGAAAGAGAGCTGAAGCAGGGAAAACAGTGAGCATAAGGCTACACTTCCCAAACTGTTTTCAACCTATTTCATGGTGGAGTGACCATCCAGTCTTTAGCTACCTCCAGAAGCTACCTACTCAGAAGATTACAGAGCACAATATATCAACACATCTGCAGCCAATTTACAGCTTAGGCTACAGAATACCTGTTGGGAAATTTTGCTCTAAGAAAACAAGAGAGAAAAAGTGAATTTTAATGGTAGTTTTAATTATTGTCATTGTGAAAAATCATGAGCTGTATACCGATTAATTAGCAAGTTGGAAATAGTTATTTCTATTGCTGGCCTGATGTGGTGAAATTGGAATGCTCTAACAATGCAGGTTTCAAAATAAATTGTTACAGACTTTTTCTAAAACAACATAGCCGTAAGTTTTCAAAACCCTATAATATTATATATACTTGAATCCAATAATTTATTATTGGTAATTTACGCTATGGAAATGAACTTAATGAATTAAATTATTGTACAAAGATGTTTATTACTACATTACTTATAATAACAAAACATGAAAACTCTCAATATCCATATAATAGGAGAATGATTGAATAATCTTTGTTCATCAACTCAATGGGATGTGATGCAGCCATTACAAATCATGATTAGGAAGTTTCGTTATAGTTTGAATTGCTGTTAATAATCATGATTACAGTTAGCTCAACATAGCACTCTGTGAAAAAGACTGAATACAAAAGCTTCAAACATTACATTCTTTCCTTTTAACCTCCACAATTTTGTCCATGCTCGCTCCTTAACTTGGTATAAATGGATCAGTGTACAGATACAACTATGTAAACATCATATGCGAATACACAGATTCTGGCAAGGCACTGAAATTTAAAAGCCACATGGTGAGATTTAGGATTTCCTTTTTTTAATTTTTAAATTCCTACCATTGTTTGTATAATAAATAATTGATCTTTCAATGACTAGCAGTGCTATGCTTCTTTTAATTCAGTAGGGATTTAAGAGACCTGAATGATCACCCTTGAACAGTCATCATGGCAGTACCTACACTGGCAGAAAAATGTGAGAATTTAGGAACTTATCCAGATAATTCAACATCCTGACCGACCCCCTTCTCTACACCCCGCCCCCCAAATTATCACTTTTTAAAAATCATACAGAAAATTAAAACAGGTTTTTTTCCTTTAGATAAAACTGTCTCAACTCTCAACTCACTTTGCTGGTTACAATCTGTTACAGCAGTGCTTCTCAAAGTTTAATTGCATACGAATCGCCTGGGGATGTTATTAAAAGGCAGGCTTTGATTTGGTAGATTTAGGATGGGGCCTGAGATTCTTCATTTCTAACTAGCTCCCAGGTGATGCCTACACTGCTGGTCCAACAACCATACTTGAGTAAATAATCATATAGCATTTGAGTAATTTACTTATCTAGTGAATCCCGATAATTCATGTACTTATGTATGTTTGTATACCTATGCATGCATATGCATATCTGTGCATACATATGCATAAACACATACACATATTCAAAGCGTTCTGTCAGGTTTGGCCATCAACATCAAGCAAATTTTGGAAACTGCGCAGTTTACACTGTAATATATGCTATATAGACAGCCTAGTATCCTTAGTTTTCTCATTTTTGAAACAAAGATAATAAAAAGTGGGTTACCTACTGTTCCTGAATTCTGTGGAAGAAAGAAAGGAATGTTGTGGAGTTAGATCATTGTTGGCAGAGACTTGACTGGTTCAGTGATAAAAGCAAAATCTGGTTGTAAGTGTTCAAAAAGCATCAGTAGACTTTTGTAACTCTTGCTGATGAAATTGACATTTAGCACTTTTCTTTCTCATAGACTATGCTCAATAAATATTTGTTCAGTGAACGCCACATGAACAAATGCATGAAAACCTACAGCTATGTCTTTGTAATGTATCCCATGCAGTAATTTTCAGCTACTGGCTGAAAACGTTATCTTTTTTTTTCTTCATGGTGTTCTCAAATAATAACCTGATCAACGTCAACTCTGATGAAAGTATTCATTTTGTGGAAAATCTTAAATCAGTGAAATGCTGTTTTCTATGACATAGTGCTTGAATTGATAATATCTTCCAGAGTCAGTGAGTAACTATCAACAAATTTTATTTTCCAGACACTGTCCTCAGCAAATATAATGCTGAGAGGTCAGGGCCCATCTGCAGGGTGTAAAGAGGCAGCATCTGAAATACTCTTCTCGCTTCTTCCTTTGCATAGATAATGCATTGCTTTCCCCTACTGAATAGGAATTGTTGCCATAGTAATGCTTTAAAAACACTCCTAGGTCAATATCAGAACTGCAGAAAGTATCTCAAATATGCTATGCAATTTGTGAGTCTAAAGCTATACCCTCACTCTTGTTTATTTTCTCAACTGTGGAATAAAGATTTGAGCCACTCCTCACGACTGGTCAGTTCTGTGATGTGAAGAATGAGTCAGTCAACCAACAAGTGTCCTGTGAATGCTTCCCAGGCAGAGGACTGACTGTGCAAGGCGTTAAAATACAACATGTCATATGCAGAGGCTTTGGCTCCGCCAATCTAGAAAAATGCAGTGCTAACTGTACCAGGAGCCAGGATCCCCGCTGTCCCTTAAATGCACACTCTGATATGTGCCATATTATGGTTATTAGTTCACATAAGGAAAATAAATATCTTTCTTTTCTCATTGTCCTATTCATCTTTAGCTTCCCATCACAATTGCCAACCTGTCCACATAAATACCGCATAAGTACCACATGCCCCCTGCACAAAGTATGAGAAATGAGTTGCAATTCCTTATATTACAGAATGTTTAGAAACATTCGGATAGTTCAGAATCAAGAGCTAGAAGAAAAAAATATACCAATTATGTGTCTGCTTCCTTTTGTAACAAAGCTGCACATACACGGGCAGTGCTTATTATGTCAAGATGTAGATACTTATTCCAAAAGAGCCCATCATCTTCAAGTGCTGTTGCACAGAGCTCCTCACATTAGCCCAGTAGTGAATGTGCTTCTGAGGAGCTGGGGAACAAGAGGCCTGGGTTCCAGCTGTAGCCCTGCTTCCAGCCGTGTGACCCTGAGCAAGTCATTTCCCCTTTCCTGAGCCTGGCTTCCCATGTGTGAAAAAGATGAAGCTGCGTTTCACAATCTCTGAGTTCCCATCTGACTATAAAACTCTATGGCTCGGGCTTCCCTGGTGGTGCAGTGGTTAAGAATCCGCCTGCCAATGCAGGGGACATGGGTTCGAGCCCTGGTCCAGGAAGATCCCACATGCCGTGGAGCAACTAAGCCTGTGCGCCACAACTACTGAGCCTGTGCTCTAGAGCCCGCGAGCCACAACTGCTGAAGCCCGTGAGCCACAGCTACTGAAGCCCATGCGCCTAGAGCCCGTGCTCCACAACAAGAGAAGCCACCGCAATGAGAAACCCGCGCACCACAACGAAGAGTAGCCCCCGCTCACCGCAACTAGAGAAAGCCGCACAGCAATGAAGACCCAATGCAGCCAAAAATAAATTTAAAAAAAAACAACAAAACTCTGTGGCTCCATGAAGCAGAGTAAAATATGGGATGCCCTCATCATCCTTTGGTTTTTTTGCTCCACTTTTATATTCCCTGCTGACATAGTGCAGTACTAAGTATCTGTTCTTATGAAGACCTGGCAGTAAACACAACCTGTCTGTCAAAAAGATGTAATTCAAGGGACTTCCCTGGTGGCGCAGTGGTTAAGAATCCACCTGCCAATGCAGGGGACATGGGTTCAAGCCCTGGTCCAGGAAGATCCCACATGCCGTGAAGCAACTAAGCCCGTGAGCCACAACTACTGAGCCTGCGCTCTAGAGCCTGAGAGCCACAACTACTGGAGCCTGTGCGCCTAGAGCCCATGCTCCACCGCAATGAGAAGCCCTTTCACCACAACGAAGAGTAGCCCCTGCTCGCCGCAACTAGAGAAAAGCCCGCGCACAGCAACGAAGACCCAACACAGCCAAAAATAAATTAATTTTTTAAAAAAAGATTTAATTCAGTGTTTTCCCAGTCATACATATTATAGGAATAAATTCAAGAATTCACTTTGGGAGCTATAACTTCAGAGAGAACACTTGTGTTTTCAAATGTTAAATGTATATGTATGTATGTATACATATATGTTATATATGTAACATTATCAAGTGAGCACTGTCAAGTAATTGATCAAGTTGCCTTAATTTTCTATAGATCTAAACTTAGAAATAAAATCAAGTCCAGCTATATATGGCTTCTAGCCATCAGTCCTATATGATTCCCCCATTGTGGACTTGATGGCAATTGCATGAAGTTAGTCCATTGACCTGTAAAATAAGATGCAGCCTTTAAACTGCAGACTATTTTCAGTATAAACCATTCTTTGTTTGACTGGTTGTGACAGTCACTTTAGTTATATGAAAAGTGCTCAAAGTGTGGGCTCAGAACACTAAATTATAATTTAAACATTATTTGGCATAGAGTTGACTGTGCTGCTCGGTGAATTCTTGGTTATCTGCATGTGGCAAAGTGCCATCTGCCCAGGTAATTGAAAATTGACTGTATTTTCATTAGCCTGAAATTTCTCTTGGCCTGCTCCTTTTCTCCCAGCCATCTCTGGCCACTTAACCTTTCCTCAGCAGGGTCTATTCCTTTAGTTGGAAAAAGTCAGAAACAATACTGTGTGGGACTCCTAGATAGCTAGATGTTAGAGAAGTAGTGATATTACATAAGAAGCGTATTCAGGATCTTTCTGTTTGCTCAAATTAAATGGAATGAATAATCGCAACAGCTTCCATAATTAAACAGAACTTTACACTGCTCCGTGACCATCAGGCAGCATGCAGAATGAGCTGACGTGAGCAGGGTTCCTGCCTGCCTCACTGTCCTTATGCACAGCTCCCCAGACAGAAATGCTGGGTAACATAGGACAACACCACAATACAAGCCCAGCACGAAGGAAAGGTTAAAAATGTAGGAAGCAGATCCAAAGAAAGAAGCCAAAACCAGAGCAGCGTGCAATGGATAGTGTGATGTAGCAGTAGCCCAAAGAGACTGGATGGGATGGAGGCCTTAGGCACTGCTGACTCACGGACAGGAAGTTCAGCCTGGGCCCCATGCGGCTGGGAACCTAACTGGACCTTGGGCGTGAAGGTCAGAGCCCTGAAGCACTGCCTACTCTAGGGAAAAGAGGCCAGGGAAACTCCCCACTAGTCTGAATAAACCTTGATGAAGGTTGCTGTCCTCCTTGGGCTTTGGGTTGGAAAACAGTCACCAGAAATCAAAACCCAAGTTCTGTGACGCATTTGGGTGTACAACTTGGATTTATACTACCTGAATGATGGGGAAGTCTCAGGCCAAGAAACAAGCTTATAATTGGCCCAGCGCCATTGGAATCCTAGGGCCCGGAGGAAGGAGTTCCAACTGAGGTGATCTGGGAAGGTTTCCTAGTAAGGTGTTTGAGTCGGGGCTTGAAGGATAAACGGAATTTCAATAGGCAGAATTAGGGGAGGGCCAGTTCAGGTGGAGACCTACCTGGACAGAGGCACAGGAGGGAACACGTGGCATAAGGCAAGGAGTTTGTGAAGTGGGTGGAGTGAGAAGAACTGCTGAAATGTGTAGATTAGGGAGACCATAGGGTCAAAGTTTTTCAATGTAAAAATAACTAGTATCATGTTCAAGTTTATTGCAAATGTCATAGTATAAAAGGCAAGTAACCAGGGCTTGTTCCTTTCTGCTGTATAGTAAGCAGTGTGACTAGTGAATGGTGTGAATAAGGGGCAGGGTTGTTTAATACTGGCTGACCTCCCTCTGAGTTGTTTTTGGCAAATTATTGCCTGTCATCAGGTAAACAAGCCCTTGGTGCTACAACTCCCCATGCAGCTCGCTGTAGAGAAGGCCAGATGAGCAGAAGCTCAGTCTTCATATAATTTGGGGCATTGGTTCTTGTTAATTTCCGTTTGGGGCTCACATTTACAACCATTGTTTGTCTGGTATGTCTTGTTCGATCATGCACAATCTCTCACTGAATCTCAGCTTCGGCTGCCTTGGGAGATCACTACCTATCTCCTGATATCTTCCCTGGGATCTCCCTAGGGTGTATTTTTTATAGTCTACATAGCTTATACTTCAAGTCAAATCATACCTAAAAGAGCCTTGGAAGGACATATGACTTGTTTCACATGATGGGGTGGGTGTCACGTAGAAACTATTTGATTAATATAGGTCAGACATTGGCAAGCTTTTTCAATGAAGAGCCAAATAGTATATAAATATCTTAGGCTCTGTGGGCTACATACAGTTTCTCACATTTTCTTCTTTGTTTTTTTGCTTTTACAATACTTAAACAATGTTAAAATCAGTCTTAGCTCGCAGGCCTAAGATTTGGCCCACCAGCTGTAGCTTGCCAATCCCTGATATGGATTAATCCAAGGAATACAACGTTTTTGGCATTCAATTACAAAGAAGTCCGGAGCGAGCATGAGTGAATGCCCAAGACCCGGAGGGATGACGGTTGTAGTGCTGAGACCAGCTAACAGCGAATTTTAAGAACATGAGACCATGCTTGCCTGAACAACCAGGGCATCCATCAAAAGGAAATCATTTTCAAAGTGAAATCATGCTTGCGTGACGAACAGCAGAATATCAATCCAAACAGATGTGTAGGAGGCAATGGAAAGTCAAAACCACAGAAGAGTAGATTATTAAAAGCAAGTGAAGTTAAGTGCCAGAGAGGATATATAAAAGAACCTAGAATGGAAGTTGAAGGAGGCTTCTACACGAACATGAAACTACCCCGCTGCGTCACACCCCGGTCTCAAGACCGGCTGACTACCTCTAGTCCACCTATCTGTTAAAAACTTAAATGTAAAATATAAAGCTCTTTTTTTGGAGAAAAGGGGAAGAGAGATGAGAAAGAAGGAGAGAGAGAGGGGGGAGAGGTAGGAAGGAAAAGGAAAGGAGAAGAGAGAAGGGTGAAGGGACGAGGGGAAGAACAAAAACATACCATCTAGTAAACCTTTAAATACGTGTAAGGTGACCATTGGCATTTGTCTCAAGCCTGAAGATGCTGACAACAATAACAAAATATTACCTGTTTTTCTTCATTTATTTCCCACAAGGAGGTGACAATTATCCTCCAGGACTGGTTACATGGCGACACCCGGCTGCAAGGAGGCTGGGAAATAACTAAGCACATTGCCTTCTCTGAATCAGGAGCAAAGGGACATTAAGGTTGGGGTAGGCTAAGATGGCCCTTGCCACACACAGCTAATGTGACTGTCACCTCATTGTGGTGAGCGAATATTTTTCACCCAAGCCAGGGATCTGATACCACAGGAAATTTAAGAAGTATTCAGAGCCACAAGTATGTGACTGGCCAAAGTATTTTGGTAGATGGACATTAGTAAACATTAGTGCATTAAATAGAAATGAATGTAGATAAAATACACTGCTCTTTTAAGCCATGCAAAAGAATGTGACATTAACCTTGAAAGAACAGCAGTAGTCTGGAACTAAACATAACATAATTTATTAGAGGAGCTCTTTTGAAATCGAAAACAATTTAAAAAGTGCTGATAACCCAGACAGCTACTAAGTAACTAAAGGGCAAGATACGCTGGACAAAGGGATTATTCATGTCCCAGGCTGATGGAGCGATATTTCATCACTCTACTCAGAATGGCATGCAACTTAAAACTTACGAATTGTTTATTTCTGGAATTTTCCATTTAATATTTTCAGACCGCAGTTGACTGCAGCTAGCTGAAACCAGGGAAAGTGAAACCTGGGATAAGGGGGGACTACTATACTCACCGCGCAGCAAATGGCATGAGCTCCATGTTGGTGTCACTTCTCCCTGCCTCTCGCATCCAGTGAGAGCATCGCGGAGGGGCCCCAGTGAATGCTGCACACACACTGGGTGGTGTCAGAACTGAAGAACCCTGAGCATTTGTATTGGACAGTAAGCAAATCTCCTCTGCCCCAGAAGAGGGCACTCTCTTCCGAGGCTGTTTGCTATACACACATGCTTGAAAAGCCAGTTCAGAACAGGAGGGCAGATATGCCTCTGCTCACAAGAAATGCAGAACATGAAAAACACCCATGGAGAATTGCCTCCCAACATCCAGTGCCTCTCTCTTCTTGGTATTCTCTTATTTGTTTACTTTTTTATTGTCCTTTGCTCCCACCAGAACATGAGCTCCTTGAGAACAGAGACCTTCTCTGCTCCGTCTCTGCTCTTCCCCCTACTGTCTAAAACAGCACTTAGCAGATAGTAGAAGTTCAGTAAATACACGTTGACCAAATAAATCTCTCACAATCTTACTTATCCTTCAAGATGCAGCTTACCCAGCCTTCAAAGGAGCCATACCAGATCCCTGGAATTGAGATTTAGTGCTTAGGCATCTGGGCTTTCATAATACTTATCCTTTAAGCATGGCTCTTGGAGTTGAACCTTTTGTGTTATAATTCTTTTTGTTCATGTTTGTTTGACTAGTCTGAAAAATTTCTGAAGGCAGGGATGGAGTCTTATTTATAGGGCTTAGACTAGGTTGAAGCAATTGAAGCACCTCGGGTGCAAAATTTAAGGAGGCACTCACTCTCATGTTCATGCAGGTGTCCCAGGTACCTTGCTTGCCTCACCCTCATCCAGCCCTGTTTATTTATCTTTATATCCTCAGAACCCACTAGGGTGGCTCTCGTCTAGTAGATCACCAATGTTTTTTTCCATTAAAATGAATAGAATTTAAAGGATCACAAACAAAAAGTGTTTGAGACCTGTGTGTTTGGCACCTGTATCTGGTATTGCCCCTTGGCCCCTTCAGAGTCAGGCCACACCACTGTGTTTCACTTTGTGCCACAGAGGCTGACTTGTATGAGCTGCACCAAAAGGCATTCTTGCCTCTAGCTTCTAGTTGGGCTTGGTCGGGGGGCACTCCCAGTAGGAGTTGGAAGGGCAGGAGGAGAATGTGATATATACTCCCCCAAATCCCTCCCTGCAAGGTCACCTTGGATTGAATGTGTCCCCAACAAAGACCTAGCTCTCGTCAGTCAGTCCTGTCTCCTAGTCACAGTTACTCTCTTAGGTTTCAGTAGCTGCTTCCCCGCCTTGCTCCTTCCTGCCTGTGATGGTGACGGCTCCCCACTCTGGCTAGCTCTGGAATGCATTCCCAAATCTTTTTGTCTCCCTCAACGCTGCCTGCACTTTTTTAGGAGTTCATTTATTGAAACTCTTTCAGTTACCTTATTTGAGTGTTATTATTTTTTTCTACTGGGTCTCCAAAAGACTGCAATATTGGACCTCAAGAGACTTTACAATAAACATGGGAAAAAGCAAAGATATGAAATATACCACTTAAATGTTTTAAATATAAAAGATGCCATTTTAAAAGAAAATTTGACAGCAACTATATGGCATTTTATTGATTTCAACCACATGGATTTAATTTCAATGGATCATGATACCTAAAATTGATGAAGTAATGAAATTAGGCCAAAGGGGAACTTGTTTGAAGGCCTGGAAGATTGGTGATGTGTTATGGATGATGGATGCCGGGAGGGGTGGGGGGTATTTTTATAATTCACCTTTATGTCACTAATAAGTTAATAGCAAATATATATATATCAGAATTAAAATGCTCAATTATAAGATTACAGAAGACCTTAGATGACTCCAAGAATTATTAGGGCATGCAGACTTTAAAGAGTCTGGAAACTAAAGGATGCTATTCAAAATTTGTAAAATTATTTTAATGATTAACATTATAATCATGAACAGTCTTAATACAAAGTGGCATAAATGGTCCCAGCTAGTAAAAGGAAAGCTTTGATTGCATAGAAAATGGCTAAAGTTGATATACTGTTTCATCTGGGAAACTCAATTACCAAAAAGTAGAAGAGCATATTGATTAATAGGTGGTTTTAACAATGGTTTTATGCTTTGGTCTCTACAAATAGAGTGAGAGGTGATGGAATTTGCTAATTAAATTCATAACATCTTAATAAGCCCAGAGAATTTTGGAATAATAGGAGGCTTATTCTGATGTGGAGCTGACATGTTACTTTAGATTCTGTCTCTTCTAATGGCGTCATTAAAAAAAAAATCTTTGGATAAAATGGGAAAGGCAGTTCCTTAACCCCTTTTTCCCTACAAGTAATTGCCTACAGAAAGAATGTGATTGCCTGTTAAATGTTAAGCTTCTTTAGAAGATACAGAGTCAAATTGAATTGTTATGCAGATAATTGAATCCTGAGACTTTCTCTTTATGCAGGGAATCCAAAAAATTGATGTGCGAGGATGAATTATCCTGGTTAGGGTCTCATTTCTGGACTTTGCTTTAGTAATTGCAGGTTAAAATTCACCTGACATTTATTGAACAGCAGCTGATTCCAAGGTATCCCATATGCTGTCTCAGCTAATCTTCCTAACACCTTTGTAGTATAGGTATCAATTGCACCTTACAGATGAGGAGACTCAAGTTCACGGAGGTTTATAACTTGCCATGGAGTTGCACTTGAACCCACACCCCGTTACTTTAAGTCCCGCACAGTTTCCTCTAAAACATATGGACAAATAAATGAGAAATGAAACTTGAACATGGGTGTCAAAGCCGCAAACTCCAAGTAAACACCAGCAGCCCAGGAATGAATTTGCGCCTCCAAAGTTGTCGCTGAAAACGCCTTGAATTTTGCTGAGGCGTCTATCCTTGGGCTCTCAGAGTAGAGGGGAGAGTAAGTTTACATTAAACCTGCTTTGTTTTTCTTGTGTGTTACCTGTCACTTTCTCTGGAAACTATTTACAATTTTTTACCTGATTTTTTTGAGAACTAAAGGGAATGTGACAGGAAATGGTCAGCAGTTAAAAAGTGACTCATGGTTATCTAAGGCATATGGAGAGACTTTCCAGAAGACTACATTTGCCTTTGCCGGTATACAGATAAACATTTGATTTTACATATAGAAGATCAAAACTGAAAGGGAACAAACAACAATTTAAAATTCCAATGCCTGAAATATTACTCAGCCATAAAAAGAAACGAAATTGAGTTATTTGTAGTGAGGTGGATGGATCTAGAGTCTGTCATACAGAGTGAAGTAAGTCAGAAAGAGAAAAACAAATACCGTATGCTAACACATATATATGGAATCTAAAAAAAATGGTCATGAAGAACCTAGGGGCAAGACGGGAATAAAGACGCAGACCTACTAGAGAATGGACTTGAGGATACGGGAAGGGGGAAGGGTAAGCTGGGACAAAGTGAGAGAGTGGCATGGACATATATACACTACCAAATGTAAAATAGATAGCTGGTGGGAAGCAACTGCATAGCACAGGGAGATCAGCTCTGTGCTTTGTGACCACCTAGAGGGGTGGGATAGGGAGGGTGGGAGGGAGGGAGACGCAAGAGGGAAGAGATATGGGGACATATGTATATGTATAACTGATTCACTTTGTTATAAAGCAGAAACTGACACACCATTGTAAAGCAATTATACTCCAATAAAGATGTTAAAAAAAAAAAAAAGAAGAACCTAGGGGCAGGATAGGAATAAAGATGCAGACGTAGAGAATGGACTTGAGGACACGGGGAGGGGGAAGGGTAAGCTGGGACGAAGTGAGAGAGTGGCATGGACATATATACACTACCAAATGTAAAATAGATAGCTAGTGGGAAGCAGCCGCATAGCACAGGGAGATCAGCTCGGTGGTTTGTGACCACCTAGAGGGGTGGGATTAGGAGGGTGGGAGGGAGACGCAAGAGGGAGGGGATATGGGGATATATGTATACATATAGCTGATTCACTTTGTTATAAAGCAGCAACTAACACAACAATGTAAAGCAATTATACTTCAATAAAGATGTTAAAAAAAAATTCCAATGCCTGAGAAAAAAAATGTATCCAAAGAGATAATTCCTCAGGCGTTTACTGTCTCTTATTCACAGAGAAAAGAATGCATACGATTGAAAATCTATGAGAAAAGTGAAAGAAGCAGGAGGTGGAGAGAGACGGAACAGAATAGCTGTTGTCTAGAAGAGAGCAGATGCTTCTCGGTTGGTAAGAACACCACTCGCATTCCAGTGGCGTGTGACTTAGTAGAACCAAAATAAATGACATATTGGTCCAGAGAGAAAACTGCCACAAGGGTAAGCCGGCCAGAAAACTGAAGAGCTATAGAATGTGTTCAAGGAAACGTGATTTTCATTTGCATTTTCCCCTTGGTTTGACTTTGTACCTCACACCCCTAATCTCCTGCACACTGAGCAGTGAAATGAGCTGCTTTCTAGACTCTTCCAGCACCCCACCCAAACACTGGCTCATAAGCGCCCAACAGAAACCAATCTGTATAAAAGCCCCCGAAACCCCAGAAAGGTTCATTATGTTCTTTGCCTTGTGAGATATTTCTCATCCCGCCTTCTCGCCTTTCTCAGTCCAAAAATTGCTATGGCTTTCATTAGAAATAGTCTTCAATAAAACCTATACTTTTTTTTCTTCATTTTTTTTCTCCAAGAAACCACTAGCGTAAAACTCTTACAAAGAAGGATCAACTAGTCTTTCTAGGTAAACCTACTAGAAAGAGGCAGTTTCTCTGTTATTCCTTCTTCAGTTGTTTAACCAGTGCCTTGTCATTTCCACACACCCTGTCAGGGGCTGGGGGTCCTGAGGAGCGGCGTGATGCGGCTTTCAGCCTAGAAGGGAAGATAGGACGCACAGTACACTGTAGTTAGGGCGCCTCACAGATGGGAACATCGGTGTAAGAGAGCACAAACATGGAAGCTTGAAAGTTTTATAATGATTTAAACTATGCTGTTTCGTGATTGGACGGCGGCGCTGTGTCTTGCAGATACACGTGTTACAAATGCTGACTGGGCTCTGGCTGCAGAGTGTTGCCTGCAGCCCTCCCCTGCCCGCGATTCTGAGGTCACTTCTGCACAGACTGAAAGTGGCCTTTGTTACGGGGGTGGCTTTGGTAAGCAAGGCTCCTTTACAGTGAAGAGAAACTGCCCCTCACCTGAGCAGTTTCCAGGTGAGCCAGCACCTGACTCACCTGTCACAGCTTCTTACTACGTCCCTTTAAATGTAGTGAGTTCTTTTTTTTTTTTTTTTTTTAACTTTTTTGGGGAGCACACAAATGAGAAAAATGCCCACAAGTATTTAACACGAAGTGTACTCTAATTTGTATCGTGTCTGTGTCAGAGGAGGTACCTCAGGCAATGGGCAAGAATGAGGTCAGAGTCCTGAAAAGACTCCTAAGCACAGAGGAGAGAGATTTTCCTTCTTTCCCTAAATGATTTCTCCTTCTGTGAAGATTTCAAAGTGGAGGATGCAGTCCCCCGCTACCAGCACTGCCCCCAAGTTCAGTGTCAGCTGCTGCTGCTTCCCCGGAGGAAGGGGCCATGGGGTGGGGAGGGGGAAGCAGGAGTGGGGAGTATCACTCAGCGTCTCCTCCCTGAGCCCTCTTCCCACTGCAGGCGTGGCAAATAGGGGTATTCCGTGCCTCCTTGCCATCCGTTCATTCTACTTTCTGTGCCTTGCGAAAAGTCCCAGAAGGTCACCAAGTGTATCATCCATCATGGCATCTTGCCAGAATACTCTCAACCCTACTGAAGGAAGACATGCGGTCATTAAGCGCTTTCAACACGAGGAGGAGGAACCAGATTATATATGAACCAAATGGCTTCTCTTGGCCAGGAGGGATATTAATCTTGAAATGGATTTCCTAGAGGCTGTTGCAGGATCTTCCTGCTTGGACACCTTGAAGGAGAGAAGTGGTACCATCATGTCTAATGCTAGATGGGCGTTGGAGGGAAGGACCGGGAGGTAAGCAGCGTAGCTCCCAAATTTTCTTCCCACTTTAGACGTCTATTAAACTTCTATTAGATACTGGTCACAAGTGCTTTTGAGAAAGTATTAGACATGAAGTGAAACAAATTGCTAATCGTTTACCTTCACTCAGATCACCTGTGGGTGTACATCAGTAGTTGATGAGAAATAACAAAACTAATGGAAACTGTCTACTGAAGAGAAATTGCTACCTACCTCTCTGCTCCCTGTAGGCTTTCATAACCAGGAGAATCAGTTACCAGAAAGCCTGCTGGGGAAAATAAAGTTAAGGGACAAAAACAAGAAGAAATAATCTTTAAGTCAGTGACCCCATTTTAACCCCTTCTAAACAACCACAATTGCGCTCAACATTTCTATCGACTTAAATGAAAATGCAAATTGGGCCCCTAGTTCCCATTGATTAATCACACTGAGAGACAGATCAGCCAAGAACCCAACTGAATTAAAAGGCTTCTTTGTTTGCTGACCAAGATAAATAAAACCTAGGAACAATCCTTTAACATAGACAGTTATGACTCAGTTGTGAACACTCAGCACAAAATGATCCTGAGACGATGGAGAGAAATGACAGCTATCATTACTATTGTTACCATCATTAGTTACTATTATTATCACATTTTACAAAAAGCTCATGGAAAAAGAAAAGTAGATGTGCCACAGTAAAACTTATCTGGAGAATTTAAAATATAGTTAGAGAAAAAAGAATTCAGCCTTCCCCAATTGTGCTCTAATTAAATGAATGTTTAATACATTCTGCTAACGTAATTTTTTGGCCTATGACTGTAACTAAAAGGTTAAAAGGACTTGTACATTTTCTGAAAAGGAAAAGGAGATAAAGAAGTCAGGATACTACTGCAGCAAAATAAATACCGTTCTAGTTGATAATTATCTATCACACAATACAGTAACTTTCAATTAACTTGGTCACAGTTTAATTAAAACCTAAGTTTTCTTTGATCGTCTCTCCAGGAAGCTAGTAATTTGCATTTGCATTGTGCTTAGACTGTGTATTTTGTTCTCCCCGGGTTGTTATTACCAGGTAATTCAATAATGATTGCTTGTGACTAGGCCCTGATAGTCACAGAATTTATCACCTCACTAGTGAGTGACCTCTGCTCAGTTTCCTTAGGTTTCTCTGACTTGCCTTATTCACGAGGCAGTCTTTTTTTTTTTTTAATTAATTTATTTATTTATTTATTTTTGGCTGTGTTGGGTCTTCGTTTCTGTGCGAGGGCTTTCTCTAGTTGCGGCAAGCGGGGGTCACTCTTCATTGCGGTGCGTGGGCCTCTCACTGTCACGGCCTCTCTTGTTGCAGAGCACAGTCTCCAGATGCGCAGGCTCAGTAGTTGTGGCTCATGGGCCCAGTTGCTCCGCGGCATGTGGGATCTTCCCAGACCAGGGCTCGAACCCATGTCCCCTGCATTAGCAGGCAGATTCTCAACCACTGCGCCACCAGGGAAGCCCGAGGCACTCTTGTTCCAGGAGGCCAAATACAGTTTTCAGTGGCGAAGGACAGCACCTGTCTTTAGATGGCTCATAAGTTAGTGGTCCTACAAGGGGTTATTACATTGCATTATACATTATGGACTGCATGTATCAGGAAAAGCAAACAAGAAAACAAACAAACGAAAAGCAAGGTGCTGTCCTCTCCCTGATGATGTCTGTGGTCTGGTTTAGGAAGGCATGTGGCTGTCTCATCCCCTCATAAGGGCCTCCCAGCCAGACTTGCCTCCTCGAGCCTCTGCTGCCTACCACAGACCCACCTGGTGCTCCTCCACCTGGTCAGCCTCCCTAAGACGACTCTGATCCTGTTGTATGCTCCGCAGGACAGCCGAGTCCAGATTCTTCAACTGTTCGAATCTACGTAATATGGTCCCAGTTACATAATCTCTTCTCCAGCCTCGCCCTCCACACCACGGGATGATGCTGGCTCCTGCCTCGTCACCACCTGAGCCATCACCTCCCCCTCCTCTGTGGAGTCATATGCTACCTGTACTGCAAGTTCTCCTCCTCCACAAAACTTGTCAGAACATCCTAGTCCTCAGCTCTCTCCCCCTCCCTTTCCCACTCATGGGACTTTCTGCTTTGGCAGAGATGTCACTTAGCAATCAGTCTACCAAATTAAATCATTGGTTTCCCGCGTAGAAGCCAGGATTTACACCTTCTTCATATCCCTAGGCCCTACCCCAGCACTGTTTTTCCCTAGCTAATATTTCTTAACAAATGATCATAAGTCATGATGAATGATGAGAAAAATAGTAAATAATTGAGGATGATTTAATGCCTTAAAACATTCCTGATATGTTGACACATACAACAGTTATATTTTAAATTTACTTATGTCTCACCTCTCCAAACTACACTATATTTTCTCTGAGAATCTAGAGCATGTCTTCCACTTTTTTGTTTTATTCCAAATTTTTAGTCCAGCACTGTGCAAACTGTAGAGATTTACTAAATAATTGCTGATTTAATTTAATTAATTTGGTATAGCTGACACAAATATCTACAAAATGAAACACAAATATCTATGCCACTGCTAAAGACTGTAAGTTAATTACCATCCTTCAACAATGTTAGTAGACTGTCCTTGCATTGACATTTCACTGCTCAGTCTCATGGGTTATTTAATTAATAGCTACTTGCCCATGAGAATCCATTAACATATCAAAATTGTTTTTTCTGAGACTTACCAAAAAGAATAAATTGTACACGTGTTTACTCTGTGACTCTTAATTGTATTACTTTAAGAGGCATAACATCTGTTTGACAACAATGTAGGAGTCCCTAATAAGATAACAACGTGTACAAAACATTAGGTATATAACTCCTTTGTAAATATAAGCATAATACATGAATTTGCTGATGGTTTAAATCTCTTCTGAAGTAAATAAAGGTAAAATAAATCAATTTGATTTTGTAGGACTTGGTCTTGCTTAGATAATAAATATAAAAATGCAGGAAGATACTCTAGGGTTAGTGTTAATTGTGTTTCTAGGAGTTTCCTTGATTTAGTTACAGGTTCTTTACTTGTTTCTTAGAGTTTCTGTTGGTCTTTGCTTCTGGCACATTAGAGGAAGATGACTTTGGTTAATATGTGTTTCTTGGCTGTAATGAAGTTCTGTATTGGAATCATCTTAGCTTCTACTGCCTACAAACAATCCATTCTCTACTGAAGTGAGAGCCTGCTAAGAAAAAAGAAAACTAAAGAGCAGCAGGCAAAATAGATCAATGTTCAAGCCTACCTAGTAAGCAAATGAACCAAGCCACTGCCTTGAATTGGGGCAGATTGAGCTTAAAATGGCTGCCCTGAGACACATTGAAGAACTGATGTTATTTGCTCTATTTCTTGGAATTCATGTACTGAAAGACTTTATCTTGAAGCAAACAACATAGCTAAACATGAACAAAGGAAACCATGGTCTTGTTTTTTATACAAGACTAAAATGCAGTCCACAGTCAGGCCTGTCACCACTCCTGTTTCACTTAGGACCAGATCCTTTAATGAAATTATTGAATTATTAAAGAAGCACTTCTCACCAGCCCATCAGTCACTGTTTAGGGATTTATATTTCACAAACAAAAATCAATAGTCTCGTGAGGACATTGCTGCTTATATTGCAGAGCAGCACCATCTGTCAACACTGAAACTTGGGAAAATTTTTATATGACATGCTATGGAAGCATCTTCTATGAAGAGACCTTAAAAAAATTTCGATGAGTGCCTCTTAACTACACCAAATTTGACACATTTAACAGTCTAAGAAAAGGGCATAGTTAATAAAACTCAACAGTAACATGCTCAGCAATCAAAGCCATCATGAATGCAAAGTATTCTTGCCACCTGGGTCAGCCAAACACAGGAAAACTACAGTGCAGGTTCAAATTCTGCAAAGGGCCAGCCCCCACTCCGCCACCAACCCGCACGATGCGCACACACACACAAATGTGCATGTGCCTGTTCTGTGTGCGTTCAAGGCTATACATCAAAGGTCCAGGAGTGTAGAATCAAGCCACTCAACACAGATGTTTTTCTTACTCCAAGACCATAAATCATGGGGAGATGAATCTTCCTCAGAGGGTGAAGAGGAGGTGCCTCAGGAGACAGAATTTTTACCACGGGAGTCATGTGCAAGGTGGAAGCCAATTCTGATTGTAGAATTTCTCAAAATGGTAAAGATAATCTCCACAGAGATTTTCCTCAAGAACCACTTGACAAGTTGTTTAAATTCTGTGTCATTCAGGGTAAGAGTGTCACAGCAGATGTTTTTGGATACCAGGTTATAAAGAGTTGGTATGGAACCCACAAGAAAACATTTTCTACTTTTTCAACTCAAGGAGGTGGTACAAAGGGTGCAATCGAATGTGTCTCTCCAAATTTTATATGTTGAAACCTAAACCCCAATGTGATTTGGGGTGATGGGAGGCGGGGCCTTTGGGAGGTGATTAGGTCATGAGGGTGGAGCCCTCATGGTTGGGATTAGTGCCCTTATAAGAGAGGCCCCAGAGAGCTCTTTTGCTCCTTCCACCATGTGAGGACACAGTGAAAAGAACCTATGAACCAGGAAGTGGGCTCTCAGCAGACACAGAGTCTGCAGACATCTTAATCTTGGACTTCTAAACCTCCAGAACCTTGAGAAATAAATGTTTGTTGTTTAAGCCACCCAGTCTGTGGTATTCTGTGATAGCAGCCCAAATGAACTAAGTCAGAAGGATTCTTGGGGAAGCATTTTACTCCACTGAGAATTTGTGGAAATCACTCCAACCATTAAACCATTGCAGCTTCAGATGGGTTTCGACAGATATTCCAAAATCTCTTTTAAGAACATCAAAGTGCGGGACTTCCCTGGTGGCACAGTGGTTAAGAATCCGCCTGCCAATGCAGGGGACGCGGGTTCGATCCCTGGTCCAGGAAGATCCCACATGCGGTGGAGCAACTAAGCCCGTGCGCCACAACTACTGAGCCTGCGCTCTAGAGCCTGCGAGCCACAACTGCTGAGCCCGCGTGCTGCAACTACTGAAGCCAGTGCGCCTAGAGCCTGTGCTCCACAAAAAAAGAAGCCACCGCAATGAGAAGCTTGCGCACCGCAACGAAAAGTAGCCCCCGCTCGCCGCAACTAGAGAAAGCCCGCGCGCAGCAGTGGAAACCCAACGCAGCCAAAAAAAAAAAAAAAAAGAAAAGAAAAGAAAATCTAAGTGTACAAGGTGAGCTTCTGTCCATTCTTTTGAACTCAGTCATTAGATTAGTATTCTTAGAGGAAAAAAGATGTAATGTTCTCAGACCTATTCAGTACACTGTACCAATGCTTGTTAGCTGTAGATTACTCAGTCTTTATGGATGTCTACAGTGTGTCAGGCATTATTTCAGGTACCTGGTAACACAGTGGTGAGCAAAGCGGACTAGATCTATGCCTTCATGGAGCTTCACGCTGGTTGGGGAAATGGACAGTAAGCATATAAATAAATAAATACTATTTGATACTCATAAATACTATAAATAAAATAGAGTAAAGCAATGCAGTGGTATTCTGAATTAAAAGAACCTTAAAAAAAAACAGTGAAGGACTGAATGTCAATATCATGACATAGTATGAGTGTGTTTCGTGTTTGGTAATTGCAATCATTGTTGCTTTTGTTGTGGTCATCCATTTACAATGCTTGGTGTCAGTTTATTTATCTCATAAAAATAAAATACTCTGTGTGTGTGTGTGAAAACAAAAAACAGTAAAAGTTCTTTGAGAGCAAAAACCCCTCTCCTGTTTATCCTAAGACCCCTGGAGTCTAATGCTATGCTTGGTACTTGGTAGGTGTGCACATTTTTTCCCCCTTTAACAGTTATCGAATTAATTCAAAATGCATAAAATATAAGACATTAACTGAAGCAGGAATTTCGAAAGAAGGGATTAGAAATTCACGGACAAAGCTTAAAATCCTTGGCAGTCAAAATTCTAACGCAAATGGCCAAGCACAGGGAAAGCACTTAGAGATGCTCTCTGCCAGAGGATGGAGCTTCCGGTCTTCCTCCGATCAGGGCACGGCACAAAAACCTCATCATCATCTAAACCCCAGTACACTCTGTGCTCACAGGAAGGAAGGGAGCATCGGCTTTACTTTGACTCAGATTTATTATGGCAGGACACCCAATTGCTTCATTACTACTAGACATGAGGGAGATTCCAGGATGAAACCTAGGTGTTAAAAGCCATTTGATGCTGAACTTTCAGCCACACCTCCTGAGGGGTCAACAGAGACACCAAGTGGGGAAAGAAGTCATCCTCCCATAGACAGCAGGCTGCTGGACCAGCATGCCTTCCAACTCACCAATCGATAGCACATTACAGGAACAGGCAGAAAGAGGCCACAGGTTCAAGGAGGAGGTGTTAAATCATTTATTTTTTTCTTTGGGTTATCGGTATTAGCTCCTACAGACATGTTTATTAGAGGAAGTAGGGTTTGATTGGTTTTGTAGTTCTTAGTTGTAGTAAGATCGTGTGTTTGTGTCACGTTAGTATCTATCTATTTTTAATAATAATTTTTTTAAATCTACAGTGTCCATAGAGCAGAGAAAATTTTTGCAAACTAATTAGGGCAGTATTTATATTGTGCTAGTAGTAGAAATTGTTCATTACAATTCAGGTTTCTTGTTTATTAGGATCATTAGTAGGAAATAACATCCTCACTTTTACAGGGCAGCCCTCTGTCATAGACAGAGCCCTGGGCCATGGGTCCTATATGCTCACTCATGCACTGGCTCTGTGACCACTGACTTCTTGGTCACATCTGGATTCAAATTTTGGCTCTTTTCTCTCTTAATTGCATGAGCTTTGGGAAATTACCCATCTTTTCTGAGCTTCTGCTGCCTCTTCCATAAGATGAGGATGACAATATGTACATCAAAGATTTTACGATAACTAAATAGCAAAGCATATTAGTTTGCTAGGGCTTCCATAACAAAATACCACAGACTGGGTGGCTTAAACAATAGAAGTCTCTCACAGTTCTGGAGGCTGGAAGTCTAAGATCATGGTGCTAATAGGGCTGGGTTCCTCTGAGGCCTCTCTTTGGTTTGCTGGTGGCCATCCTCTTGCTGCCTCTTGACATAGTCATTCCCCTGGGCACATGTGGATCACCAACCAGTGTCTCTTCCTCTTCTTATAAGGACACTAGCCATACTGGATTAGGGCCCCACCCTAATGGCCTCATTTTAACTTAATTACCTTTTTAAAGACCTTATCTCTAAATACAGTTACATTCTGGGAGTTGGGACTTCGACTGATGAATTTGGGGGGACACAACTCAGTCCATAACACAGTGTCTATAAGGTAATTAATAAATATCAGATTCCGTCCCCTTACCCTTCACAAATTAGGAGTTGTTCTAGATCAGCAGATCTCAAAGTGTGGCCATGGATCCTGAAGTTTAACAAGCTTCTTTCAAGGGCATTTGTGAGATCAAAACTATTTTCACAGTAATACTAAGATGGAGACATTATTTGCCTTTTTTTTCAATGTTGACTTTTGCACTGATGGTATTAAAGCAATGGTAGGTAAAACCATCAGCCCGTTAGTACCAGTCAAGGCAGTGGCACCAAACTTTGCTTGTAGTCATTGTCTTTTTCATGCATTCATGGTAAAAACAATTGCCAGCTTCACAAGAATGTCCTGGATGAAGAAGTCAGAGTTATTAATTTTGTTAAATCTTGATGCTTGAATATATGCATTTTTAATATTTTGTGTGATGAAATGGGATATGCACACATAAAGTATGTATGCCTCGTACTAAAGTACAATGGTTGTCTTGTATGGCTAAGGTGTGAGCTGACCTGGTGGCCATTTTCATGGAACACCAGCTTACACACTTGCCAACTTTGATTTGATGAAGTTTGACTTACAGACAAACAATGGTTATTGGGACACTGGTATTTGAGGACATTTTCTTGAAAATGAACTAGTGGACCTCTCAACTCAAGGGGAAAAAAACTATGTTTTTCAGTATTTGTTGCCAATAATAAAATTGGAACTATCAGGGAAAAATTGGAATTTTGGAAAACTCATATCTGCCATCATGAGCTTAACAACTTTCCAATGCTGAGAGATTTTCCTAATGTGACTGGGGATGATATTTTAAAATGCAATTTTTAAAATATTATATGAGGAAATGTGCCAAGATTTGGAAGATCTGCATAACTTAGTGAAATAATATTTTCCAAATGACCAAAGTATGCTTTCAAAACCATGCATGGGTAAAAAATTCATTCAAGATAGAAGGTAAACCAGTAGATTTTAAAGTAAAAATTTATTGATTTGATTTCAGATTCTATATCTTGTTGAGCTTTGGTGCGGTATCAAAGAAGAATATCTACAATTATGTGAAAACACTATTAAAGTACACTTCTCTTTTCCAACTACGTATCTGTGTAAAGTCACATATTTTTCATATACTTCAACCAAAACAACGTTATCACAACAGTGATTGCAGATACAGGTGTCTATTAAGCAAGACATTAATTTACAAAAATGTAAAACAATGCCGTGATTCTTTTTTCTTTTGAAATGTGCAATTTATTTTTATTTATTTATTTCTTTTTAATTTTTTGGCCTCACCCTGAGGCATGTGGGATCTTAGTTTCCCCAACCAGGGATCCAACCCGCGGCCCCTGCACTGGAAGGCGGAGTCTTAACCACTGGACCACCGGGGAAGTCCCAATGCTATGATTCTTAATATACTTTTTTTTGCTTTGGAAAACATAGTTGTTTTATGATATTTATGTTACCACATGATGGGTTATTATTATTTTTAAGTGAATTAATACATATATATTTTAAACATCTCAGTTTTAACTTCTAATATAGCAAATATTTATAGGCATAACTCACATAAATAAGATTTCTTTAAGAGTTCTGAATTGTTTTAAAGAGTATAAATGGTTCCTGAGTCACGTCTTCTCATCCTCCCAAATACTGATAACTGCTGACGTAGATCAGTGTTTCCTAAGACACACTGCTGATCATACATGAGATGGTTCTAATGGGGGTACAGGTAAATGTTAAAAAATTTTATAACTCCAAATTTATTTTAAATTTTTATGCAAATGATACTGGCTTACCATTTTTTAAATAATTTTATAAAGTTTCCTCTTTTCATACATTTATTTATATTAAAAATATCAGTTTAATGGAAACACACAAAAATGGTGATGGTTGTATGTGAATGACTGAAGCGTGGGAAATCCTGGTTCCCAGAATATGTTTTCAAAAGTGTATATTGCATAGGCTTATTTTTTCTAACTTAGGTCGTCTCACTCAACATTTTTACATATGAACGATACGAAGAAGCAGAATTTGCTTAGAAAACAAATTATTATCCCTGGCATTCAGACCACAAAGTTCCATTGGAGGCCTGGATAATTGGTTTGGCTTGGCTATCTACACTAACAATTTGAAGTGTCCATCTCATTCTGAGTTTTGTAGACTTAGTTCTAGTTACACAACAAGTAACATTACTTGGTGAAATAGAGACCATTACTCCCCAATTTACTTTAATCTCACCAACAAGCTATGTCAACCTCTGGGTTTCATTTGAACCAGGAAACATCCCAAACTCATGCTGTGTGGACCTTGCCTGATGATACCGCTCTTCACTTTCTAACTCCATGGACAGTGGCTTGGGAGCCCGTCTTGAGAAACAGGGGTGTCTAGGGGGTGGAGTGCTGAAGCCAGCATCAGGACACCTGATTTTGTCCTGAGGCCCGGACAAGTCAGCCTCTCCAGACCTGACTTTCCTTCTCTGCAAAACAAGGGTTTGAACTAAACGATCTTGCAGTTCAAACAGCCAGACCCAGAAGAAGACTCGAAATAGCTTCTGGGGAAGCCTTTTGTCTCAGAGACCCTGAAGGGATGGGAGCGTCCACCCCAATGAGGTGCCGCTCAGGCCTCTGAATGCCAGGCTGCCTTTACGGACTGGACTCCATTTCCATTTAGACTGTGTGATTTTATCTTAATCTGTGACTCTGCAGTGGCACCAGAACTTAACATAATTAAAGGAAGGGGGTGTATACGTCCGACGGGTGACAAGGCCTGGCTGCCTGAGCCCCAGGAACTGCGAGTTCTAACCTTGGCGCTGACGCTGTCTCGGGACACATCATGTACCCTTTCTAAAACCGAAATAGCTTCCGGCCCACAGCATTAGCCCATCTCCCAGGACTGTTGTGAGAAATAATTTCTAAAGATAGCACCGTAAAAGAGTTTGCAAAATGAAGTGCTAAACTGAAACTTGAGCAACACGCTGAGTATTCTTACCCCACGGAGCTAACTAATAAGTATAAATTTGCTATTAGTTGAAAAGTCCTTAAGAATATAACTACTTGATCAATACAACACCAGCAGCCTGGCAAATTAGCGTGAAGCCACAGGCCTGAGACCTGAAAGAAATTAAATTGGTGCTTGATACAAATTGGACGGTGAGCAAGAAGATTTCTGGAAATTTCGAATCTAGCCCATGAACCCAGAACCATATTCTACACCTTCAGGGCTGGGTGCACGTGATGACCGGTCCACATTGTGACACGTGTTACTCATACTATAGTAAATGTGCGGAGACTAACAAAAATGTTTTTTGTTAGCCCAGGAAATTCTAACATCTATCTGCAAGACTGACATGTGAAATGTGCTTTTATAATGGACTTGAGAAGCTATTTTACAAATGAAAATAAAAAGTGTTACCGTTATTACTCGAAATAAATTTATTGATACCTTTTTAAATAAGTTCATTTAAACTAGGCAATTTAAGAATTAACTAGAGGGAGGGAGGCAGGTGGGGAAAGAGAGCGAGAGTGCTCAGTCTATTTGGATGCTAGTTTGTTTTTTTCCTCTAAGTCCTGTACAGGGCAACTTAGCAGGAGAATTGCAATACCTATGGGGATGAAGGTGTGTGTATGTGTGTGGACAACACCCACGCAGAAATTGGGAAAGGAAAGCAGCTGGAATAGTCAATTGAGCTAGTCCTCCCTGGAGAGTTGCAGTCATTCGTCCACTGGCTGGTGGGTCAGTTTTTCTGTTTACCTTTTCTTGGTGATGAAAGCTAGCCACAGCTGTCTTTAGGGCAGCCTCCTTCAAGGAAGTGCTTCAATGCTGGCATAAGGAAAAGCCTGAATGAATGAATTATAAGAGTTTTGGTCACCTCTGTGTGTCTGTATACTCCCTCTCTGCCTGCCTAGCACATCTTGCAAACCCAGCAACAGTCCGTCCTAGGACAGCAGCAGCCTGCCTTGATTGCCCTGTGTTCTTTTGCTGGATACAAAGGGTTAGTCATGGTCAGATTCCCTCACCTCATTTCCATGGAGTTAAACTAAATGACAGTCTGGCACTCTGTCTTGTCTCTCTGAGTCAGCAGGAAATGGCAGCGCCACTGAGACCAATCTGAAGGGAAAAGATACTTTCTGCTAGAACCAGCCTACCCAAACATTTCTTATTCCACAGGTAGTCAATGAAGTATTAATGACTTAGAGATTTAAAAGCCCCAAAACAAAGACCTTATTCCAGTCTTCACCTTCCAGGTTTGCCCTTTAGAGTACTTTGTACCTACAGGCAAATATAACTCGGGAAACAGACTCCAAATTAAGTTATCCTCTCAGAGTCTGAGCCATCTGAGCACAGGCTTGATGACACAAAGGGAGCAGGGTCTCCTTTCCAACATCTGCTCTACCCATCCAGCAAAGGACCGAAGATGACTGTTTGATCTGTTGACAGGGTACGTTCCTCTTGCCCATTATTCCACTGCAGTGAGCTGAAAAACAGCAGTTCTTTGCCACTTGCCAGGCTGCAATAAAAGAAAAGAAAACTCAAGGAGGAGGAGAAAAGGGAATCAGATGCTCTGATTATCAACCAAGTATGCACACAAAGCTCTCTGTGGAAAGCTTCGTTCTTTTATGGGCATTAAATAAGGGTCATTTTAACAGCTGTTACTCTGACACTACTTGTTGGCATCTAAAAATATGTCAGAAGCTGTAATACAGACCAGGGATGAAACTTCCATTTTTTTCCCAAGGGTCTTCTCTTTTCTTCTGAAACCTAGTAACCCACAAATGATAACTTAATTCCTTGAGCAATGGAAATTAAGTCATTAGTCTTAATGTCCAGTTCACTAAAATGCATCAAATACTAAGCATGTGATGCAAAATTGTCAGAGTGAGAGAAAATAACATACTTATATGTAATTTTTGAGAGGAGACAAATTGTTTGCAAGAAGTACCACCCCAGGCGCATTTAGTGAGTTTTGCTGGAGGGGTGGAGGTGGTGAATAGGTCCCCAGGGAATTTTTGTCTCCCTTTAGTCAGATGGTCTGTCTCTAAAACAGTACCCTGAGCAAACTGCCACCCTTCCATCAAAAAAAAAAAAAAAAGAAAAGGAAGTCAGAACCAAAGGAAGAATTCCTAAAAGTTAGGAAATTGAATGTTTATTTTTGCTATTGTTTTCATACTAAATAGGAACATGAAAGAAATCTTTCACTCAGCAACTGCATCTAATTTAATTTGAAGCTCCCCAAAGAGGAGTGAACAGGATGAGGAGCCATGAAACAGGGATGCTAATATTTTGTGAGGCATCTGGTACCGTTCCACCACCTAGAAATCTAAGAATCAAATTAGCAGATTCAATTCTGCCAGAGTGATCGAATTATTGTCAAAAGGATTTTGCAAAGCAGACTCTTCCTTCCCAACATCTGCTCTACCTACCCATCCAGCAAAGGACCAAAAATGACCATCTATTTGATTTGTTGAGAAGGGACACTTTGCCCGTTGCTGGTTGGTCCAGCTACATCCTGCACCTTTTATCTTAAGATTCTTGGTTATTGAATCAGTCAACAGAGAACACTAACAAACTAGTGCACCCGTTGGTCCATATAGAGGTGATTTAAATATTTTATTTGAGTCATAAAATATTGAATTGTAAAATTTTTACATATTTTGCAAATATGTTAAAAGTGTGTCAAGATTTCAAGCGAACACCCAAGCATCCCCTCCAGCAAATAAATAAAAGCAGTCCTTTTTTTTTGGCCAGGAAAGGAAGAGTGATAAGGGTTACCCTGACATTCTACTCAGAAATTTTTAACCTTCTTGAGAAGTATAATTTAATCCTAAAAATTTGCAGAGGTTACTACGGAGGACTGCTGCTCATCCTTACCCTACTATTGGAATCAGATGACAGATTGCTGGGCAAAATCTGTTAGGCAAAAAAGCTGAAACGAAAAGTTGCCAGGGGCTTGACTTGCCAATGTCTTGGGAGAGGTAAGGAATGAAAGAGCATTTATTTGTCTGGGATCGAATGTGTATGCTTTGGCCTTTTCATAGAGTAATTTCTCTTCCCTCCAACCAAAATGGAAGCTGGAGTTCCAGTGTACATCAATCATACTGGATTCGAAGACAACTGACTGGAAACTGACCAGTGAGGATGTGGCTTGTGTAGCTCAAATTTATGACGGTGCATCTGCTCTGAGTGGTGTCTTGATTGGAAGCCAGGAACTCTTCCGTCAGCCACATCCATATGCTATGCATGTGTTCACTGCTACGCACATTTTTTAAATTTAGCTCTTGTGGGTACATGTTATATATACACTTTTCCCCTGTACGTGATTTTCTAAAATATGCTTTAGAAAATATACACAATCTTTTTAAAGTCTTTGCTGACTCACTGGGGGTTCTTTTGAATGTTTTCCTTTTGCAAGCCTTGAGTTAAGTAGTCAAAAGTGTACAACTAAACCTCCTCTTGGTCTGCTAAGATCAAAACCTACTGCTTAGTCTAACGCAGCTATTATGTGATGACCCAATAGAAAATTTCTTTTTTTTCTATTTAGAAGCAAACTATTGCTGTTTTTGGTGGACTATAAGTTGGTGAGAAAAGATAAGGAGACACTCATCGTGTCCAGTTTGGGGTCGGCTTATTTGTGAGTCTTCTAAACATGTTTCGTCTTAAAGTTTAGCCAAAGGACAGCAGAGGTTTCAATACTGCACTTGTCAGTACTGCCTAGGAAGTGTCTCCTTGAAGCCTGTGATGTAGGAGATGGAGACTCAGATATTTCTGGTTAAAAATTCAAGCAAATGTGTTACCCAGCAGATTAACTTCCACTGCTCTTTTTTTCACATGTCTGAGTAGTCAGTCAAAGTCATCACCCAGGTCAGGCGCTCCTGGAACAAGATTGAGAAATACAAACTCCACTTGTTGGCTGCAGCATTCCTGGAAGCCTGGGCTTTCATCCAGCGGACATTTAGTGATTAAATTTATCATCTTTTTGTACCTTGGAAAACAGTGTCATCATAACTGTGGATGTTTATAAATATGTTCTTATTTAGCATTTAAATGAGCACTTTCAAAACATTCAATTTGTGTTTCACTTGACCCTGAAATCAAAGTTCTATTTTTCTTCTCCTATATAGGCAGATAAGATGCCTGTGCTTTCTTGAGGTCCCGGACTATGCTTTCTTTCATTTTGATTTTTTCTTCCTCCTTCTGATTTTGCTTTCTCCATAGCATCTATACTCCTATGCAGACAGAAAGCATTCTTAATTAGTACCAAGCTTGAGATTTGGGAAACAATATTGATAGCTTCTGAATTCGTTTTCCTCTAATATTTTAAATCATTTGAAAAATACATCTAATAATATAATGTGAAATACAGAATCTACATTTTTAGTATGTATTTGCATTCTTAACTGCTCTGAGGCACCCTTTAAAAGACAGACTGCATCGAACTTTTCAAAGGAATTAGGAGTGTTATTTGAAAAGTTGATACTTTTAGAGTGGGTGACAGCAAAATAATTGTATGACAGCAACATAATTGATTAATTCAATAAATTCAGCCTATAAACTGAGCCAGTTTGGAATATTATATGGAACAAACATCTAAATATTTCACGTTCAGCCAGTCATCTTATCGTATGGCCAGCCATGAATTAAAGGAGAAGAAAAATAACCCCCAAGAAATGGCTTTATAAAGCATATTTCTAGATGTCTTCCCTGAGGAAGAATAACCTTCTATTCAATCTAGCTGATATCTTTAGGGTCGCTGCATTTGATGAAATGATAAAGGGAAAAAACATTACAGGATTTTACCCAAGGCTGGGAGCCACTGAGAACTACACTTGATACTGGATAACACAACACACTTCATGAATCTTTCTTAAGGCTGCTCTATAAACTCAACTGTTTTCAAAGAAGCATTCAGAGTAGTATGAGACATCACATGCCTGACTAATAGTGCATTCCTATAGGGTCTAGTGACTCCCCCCTACTCTTCCCAAGTCAGACATAAATCCATGGTGCACACATTAACAGCCTGGCCATCTCTGCTCTTGAAAGCAGTAGTAATGCTGTGTATTTCCTTGTGATAAACGGTGAGAGACCAAATTATCATTCACTTGAAAATCTTATCCAGCTAGAAGGAAGCCATTCGGTTTCTCTAAACATTCACAAACATTTGGTCTTATTCCACATTCACCTAAAAATCAGCCTTTTTTCTCCTACCACGGAAGGCACATTGTCACTTAATGCTAGCCTGGTCCCTGTGATGGCTCTGTGTCCAACTCATCCAGCCAGTCACTGAGTCCTGCCTCTGCTTGCTCCTAATTTCTCTCATCACCCCCTTGTCTCTGTGCCCGCTGCTTCTGGCTTATTTCAGACCCTCTTCATCCTGGATTACTGTCATACCCCCCTCTAGCCTACTTCTCTACTTAATCCTCCACGCTGCTGCCAGAAGGATATTTTTAACCTTCGATTCTGAAATAATTTTAGACTCACAGAGAAGTTGCAAAATCAGTACAGAGTTTCCGTATACCACTCAGCCAGCATCCCTTAATACTAATCTATGACCATAGTACAATTACCAAAGAATTTTTTTAACCAGACTCTAATCATGTCATTTCTTAGCTTAGAATCCTCCCACGGGTCCTCGGCACCTTCAAGACAGTGCAGATCCCTTGATGTGACTGCAGTGCCCTCCATAGTCTGATCCACTCAGCTTCCCTGCTTTTCTACCTGTGATGGTTAATTTTATGGTGACTTGACTGGGTCACGGGACGCCCAGCTATTTGGTTGAATACTAGCTCTGAGTGTGTCTGTGAGGGTGTTTCAGAGTCACATTTGAATCTGTAGACTGAGTAAAGCAGATTGCCCTCCCCACTGTGGCTGGGCATCATCCAATCTGTTGGGCCTGATTCAAACAGAAAGGCAAAAGAAGGGAGAATTCACTCTCTGCACAACTGCTTGAGGTGTGACATTGGTCTTCTGCCCTCAGGCTGGGACTTATACCATTGGCGCTCCTGAGGCCTTTGGACTCAGACTGGAACTACACCACTGGCTTCCTGAGTCTCCAGCTCCCAGACCACAGGTTGTTGGACTTCTCAGTCTCCATAATCAGGTGAGACAGTTCCTCATAATAAATCCCTCCTCCCCACCTCTCATGCACGCACACGCCCACAGTTCTATTTCTCTGCAGAACTCTAATACGCTACCCAAGCTCTACACACCTTCTGTAGGAAACTACACATAGTTTCTTGAATTTGTTCCGATTCCTCTGGGCCTTTGCACATACTGTTTTCTCTCCCTTGGATGCCCTTCATTCCACTCTCCACCCCCACTTTCCAAACCTTCCTGCTTTCATTTGACTAACACTGACCTGGCCTTCAAGAGTCTGCTCTGTCCTGTTCTCTGACTCAGCACCTATGCATCTGTTTGTCATCTCACTGTCATACTCTGTTATATCTCTGCTCACCAGAGCCTCTCCTACAATTTCTAGGACAGTAGCTGCTAACCCGTAATGAGTTTTCAGTATATCTAGAGCAGAGGCCAGCAAACTCCAGCCCCCGTGCCAAATCCCACCCTCCTCCTGTTTTGCAAATAAGGTTTTGTTGGAACACAGCCATGCTCATTGATTTCTGTATTATCTGTGGCTGCTTTCGCACTACAGTGGCAGAACTGAGTGGCTGTGACAGAAATTATATGGCCCACAAGTATAAAATATTTACTATCTGCTAAAAGAAAAAGTTTGTCAATCACTAGTCTAGTGCATAAACCAAGAATCGACTTCATTTTATATTTGATTATCAAAGGCAATGTGGGCTAGAAGTCAATGAATGGTTCTAAAAAAGACCTTTTTGCAGTGAATTAATTGTCATCATTATATATTAAGTGGAAATTGGCAAAGATGTTTTAAACTAACAATTTCCAGTGGTGGCAAGGGTACAGGAAACGGTCACCCTCACCCACTGCTGCTGTGAGTGTAAATTAGTACATTATTTCTGGAGGGCAATTTGACAATACGTTTCCAAAGCATTAAAATACTGCATAACCTTTGTTCCAGAAATTTCACTTCTAGGAATTTGCCCTAAGGAGTAATCATAGATTTGCACAAGATATACTGCCTTGCTCACTGGAGCATTATTTCCAATATGGAGAAATTATACCAACTAAATACCACCGAAATAGCTAGAAGAAAAAAATGGTTAAATAAATTATATTTCATCAGCAGCCTGGGAAATTACTTGTAGCCGTTTCAAATCACAGGAGAATACATATCAATATAGGGAAATCCTCACAATATAAAGTTTTAAAACTGTAAGTGAAGTATGATGCCATTTTGATTTTTAAAATATTATATGTAATACATGCACAGAAACAAACAAAAAGCCTAAAAGGAAATATGCATGAAGGTTAACAGGAATTATTTCTATTATGTCTGATATTTATTTTCTTTGCTGTTCATCTCTGAATTTTCTACAATGAAGCTATATTACTTTAGCAATTATAGTTTTTTTTAGAAAGAAAAATAAGCAGTTCTCCCATTCCCTATGATTTGGAAGGATTTTCACTTTTTAAAATTACATAATTTCAAATAAAGCAGGTAAAATTAAAGATGCTCTTGCTGAATAGAGGTCAGGGGGTAAGAAATGCCTCTCCCCCACCATCCCCACATCAAGAGCATCAACACAAGGAGGCTGGAACACTGACCAGGAGAAGGAAAAATTGCTCCCTTGGGCACGTCACTATCAGGGTAATTTGTTGCCTGAGGTCAACTACTGTGAACCTTAAACAAAGATCAGTGGCAAAAAAGGTTGAAATCTGTAAACTTTCAGGGGTCACAGGAATGGGATGGGATGTCCACCTGATTTCAAGCAACTGGTTTTATTGATTTTTTTCTCGCTTTCAGCTGGATGTGAAGTATTATGTAGACACAGTATTTGAAAACAGCCTCACACATAGTTGACCCTCCAACAGACAAGGAAAATTAAAATCTAGTAGGCCAAACAACTGCAGTGAATGATGTGTGTGTGTGTGTGTGTGTGTGTGTGTGTGTGTGTGGTGGTAGGTAGAGGTGGGGAGCATTATGAGTGCAGATGGAATTTTCTAATTCATAAATCCGTGGACTTTTTTGTCTGTGGGTGAAAATTTGTATAGCCTTTATTTAAAAATCTGGTTGAAAAATTGGTCTATTTTCTAAACTGTCAAGTGTTTCCTTCTTTGCCCTAAATCAATCCCTGCCACTCCAGCCAGGCCCTCCACATCGCCTCCTATTCCCTGTTCCTTCCTATACCCTCCCTGCTTCTCCACTTCTGTACTTCCTCTTTCTAAAATACGCTGTGACTGTGGCCTGCTAAAATAGACAAGGGCGGGGTTTCTCAAAATGTGGTCCAGGTATCAGCTTCACCTGAAGAGCTTGTTTAAATGGCAAAACCCTAGAGCCCACCCCGGACAGACCAAGTCCGAATCTCTGAGGCTGGGCCCAAGGTTCTGTACCAGCATCAAGCTCCCCATCACCAAGCTGCTGCATAATAAAGTTTGAGAATTTCTGGTCAATGAGTGCCAGCATTTCTGGATCGATCCATTTTTACTGAGACTTTGGCGAGATGAAATGACTCAAAACATAAATGTAAAGGCTAAAATGCCAAGGGCTGTTGAGGAATCTTTTTTAGGGAGGGGGTGGTACCTTTTGGCTTATTCTCTTCCTCACCCGCAAAAGCCACATCAGTTTGCCTTCAGTTAAGAGAAGCAATCATTCTCTTAGGGAGGAGAACAGGGCTGGTCCAAGGGGAAATTAACTAGTAAAGCCATATTAATTGTTAAGGTCTTTAAGAATTTTGCACTCTTGGAGTACTTGATCTTTAAAAATTTTCCTTGTTTTTAGCCCTAAAAGTATCAATTCTAAGTCCCAGAGGGATTACTTTTTACTTTACTACCCTACTTCTTTATTTGGATTTATAAACCCATTCCTTAATCAATCCGCCCTTCAAAAAAATCTTTTGATTGAAGTAACACCTTGACTGGGATTGCTGATTGGAGTTTTGTCTTTAAAACTTAATTTGAATGAATGTGTTGCTAGCTGGATAAGGTATGGCATTAAGTTTGGGGAAGCGGTATCCTTGTTTCTTCAGTCTGATATGTAGTGATAGGCAAAGAGGGATCTCTTCTGGGGAGAAAAAAAATCTTTCATTTTTCCTTTCATTTGCATTCATATCCACATCAATTTCAAGTGCAGTAATTACAACTCTGCAACTATATTCTCAACCTCAGTCTACATTTCTGGGGGGAAAAAATGGAACATATTGTAATGCCACATTATTTTAAATTGCCAGTAGAGTCCATTCCATATTCAACTCCCACGCAGTAACCCTTATCTAGCCAACATCTTACTTAATCTCGACGGTTTCAAAGGTGAGCTATTGCTCTTCATGAATATGACGGTTGACGAGGTACAGACTGCTGAGTTGGACCTTTTTTTTTTTTTTGGGTAGGAAATATTCTTTATTCTTAAGACAGGTTAATCCAGTGACTGTCATGCAATGTGAACATTCTCATGACTAGAGATCTTTGCTGATCCTATGATGTAATATAGAACATTGCGGAATTCCAGGTGACAGTCACAATTAGATAGTTCTGGCAGGGGAAACCAGGGAAATTAAAGGTCTGCTAGAGTCCCTAGGAAAGCAAAGGGTCGTTTCCAAGGAGGTCAGCTAAGAAGGGGCAAGTAAGTACAATAGGTCTAAATAAGCAAGATGTCAGCTATAAGGGTCATAAGATCTATACCTGTGAGCAAGGTTGAACTCTGATCTGCTCATTCTAACTTTGCTGTATGTTTCTTATACTAATTTATACTCTTTGCTGAACATGGACCATACTTAGCCCAAAGGTAATAGTAATAACAATAATACAATTTATTGAGCACTTGTTACGTTCAAACACTTTGCTTAGATTTTATTTTATTTAATTAATTTATTTTTTAACATCTTTATTGGAGTATAATTGCTTTACAATGGTGTGTTTCTGCTTTATAACAAAGTGAATCAGCTATACATATACATATATCCCCATATCTCCTACCTCTTGCATCTCCCTCCCATCCTCCCTATCCCACCCCTCTAGGTGGTCACAAAGCACCGAGCTGATCTCCCTGTGCTATGCGGCTGCTTCCCACTAGCTATCTGTTTTACACTTGGTAGTGTATGTATGTCCATGCCACTCTCTTACTTTGTCCCAGCTTACACTTCCCCCTCCCCGTGTCCTCAAGTCCATGGCTGGGTTTGATCTTAATAGGAGTTGAAAGATATTCATCAGACTCTTGCCTCTCTAAGGTTCTGCAGCAGATAACAAAATTGTAAAATGCTCCATTTAAAAGACTGAAGATTGACAAGCTCACAGCTATTCCCATTTTCTTCGTTCAGAGGACATTTTGGTATTGCTCTGACAGAAACATCTCTGCAAATTAGGGTATGGTAAAAGCTTTGCCTAATAAACTATAATGCTTCCAGACTCCCAGGTCAGAGAGAAGCGCTACAGTTTCTGTTGCCCTGTAAATGTGACAAGCTGTGATGGGAGCTTTTGCTGTTCATCCCTGAATTATAAATTCATCTTTGCTGAAGACACTGCATTAATAGGGTTCTGCTTCTGCGTATGTATGTGTGTATGTTCTGTCTGTATGTGTATGATTATTAAAAGGATGGTATTAAAAAGGAATGGAGGTACTCAAACACTATTTATATCAAATGTTGTAACATACAGGAATTTTCAAACATTGTAGACCCCATGACATGTTAAGTACATGATCAAGGTTGTGCTTGTGCACACGTGTGTGTATGTGTGAAGTGTTTAAAAATCCAGACATCTGATACTAACAAATGCTTTTCTGATCCTCCACTAGGAAAATGAAAAGACAATTTTCTGGTTGCTTTGTCCCTGGATATGTATATATACAGTGGACTTTGGGGGGGGTTATTTTCAATTTCAAGCCCTTTATATAGAGCCATCAAATCTTCAAATTCTGGTGAAGTGGGAGCAGTTAGTGCTCTAATATGTATAGTCAATCAAAAATGAGATTACATTGGGAAGTTTTACGGCTTTCTGAAATTGAGGAAAGTCAGGAGATGAGAAGAGGTGAGGTGGGGATGGTAGAGAACTTTGAACTCTGAGTGCTCAGGGCATTTTACATGAACATGTGCCTGCCAGCAGGAGCCCCAGAGGTTTCAGGAACAGCTTAAGTGATAAACAACTCTCAAACACAGACTCAAAGCAAACTTGACAGACAAGATGCCAGCCCAAGACAATCAAGACTAAATTTTACAGGCTATAAAATACTATATTTGGTTTCAAAAAATCAGTTAAACAAATATAGGCTGGAAGAGACTTGACTAAATGGCCATTCACTGGAAGGATATCTGAGACTTATACTTGGCCACAACTTTAACATAAACTGATCATGACAGTAAGAGGGTGGCAATTTACAATTTTATAGGAGTCTTTGGTTGACTTATATTATCTCATTCGATCCTCCCGAAGATGTGAGATAAGTGTTTTAATCCCTAAGTATAAAGATTCAGAAAACTAAAGTTAGGAAAGATTAAGAGCCTGTTTCTGAATAACACACCTAGAACCCAAGAGGTCAATAAACTAGAAGGCAGGATAGGGAACTAAAATTTATTGAACACCTATTATGCACTGAGTCTTTATATATAAATACATGTATATAAATGGACATATATATATCTTTGTTTATATATTAATTCATTTAAACCTCAATACAATACTATAAAATGGTCAATGTTGGTTCCAATTTATAGATGAAAAAATTGAGGCTCATATACTTGCTTAAAATCATGGTAATAATAAGTGGTTGTAATGGGCTGAATGGTGTCCATCAAAAATATCAGGTCCATAGAGACTGACATACAGAGTGAAGTAAGTCAGAAAGAAAAACAAATACCATATGCTAACACATATATATGGAATCTAAAAAAAAAAAAAAAGAATGGTTGTGAAGAACCTAGGGGCAGGAGAGGAATAAAGACGCAGACATAGAGAATGGACTTGAGGACACGGGGAAGGGGAAGGGTAAGCTGAGCCGAAGTAAGAGAGTGGCATTGACATATATACGCTACCAAATGTAAAATAGATAGCTAGTGGGAAGCAGCCACATAGCACAGGGAGATCAGCTTGGTGCTTTGTGAACACCTAGAGGGGTGGGATAGGGAGGGTGGGTGGGAGGGAGATGCAAGACGGTGGGGATATGGGGATATATGTATAAGTATAGCTGATTCATTTTGTTATACAGCAGCAACTAACACAACAATGTAAAGCAATTATACTCCAATAAAGATGTTAAAAATAAAATAAAAAATAAAAATATACACTATGCAAAGTAAAAAAAAAAAAAAATCAGGTCCACATCCCTGCAACCTGTGAATGAATGTTACCTTATTTGGGAAAGGGGTCTTTTGCATATGTGATTAAATTAGGGATCTTGAGATGAGGAGATAATCTGAGATAACCAGGATGGATCCTAAATGCTATCACAACTGTCCATGTAAGTGAGAAGCAGAGAGAGATTAGACATCACACACACAGAGGAGAAGGTAAACTGAATACAAAGCAGAGAGAGATGTAGCCATGAGCCCAGGAATGTCAACAGCCCCCAGAGCAGGAGAGGCAAGGAAGGATTCCCTCGCAGAACTTCTGGAGGTCGTGCAGCTTGGCCAATACCTTGATTTCAAACTCTAACCTCCAAAACTGTAAGGAAAGACATTTCTGTTGCATAAAGCCACCCAGTTTGTGATAATTTGTTACAGCAGCCCAATACAGTGCTGGAGGCGAAGTTAAAACCCATATTTGCTAGACTGTAAAATCCATATTCTTTGTATTCCGGAGATCCTAAAGAAAGAAGATTGTGGGAATAGGGGGAAGGTTGAGGAAGAGGGATAAGGCTAAAAACTGTCTTTAAGTAGGATATCCAGGGCAGAAATATGGAGAAATAAGAATGTTTTATACCTTCTAAATAAATCAGTCCCCCCAACTGCAACTTCAAGAAGAAGAAACAACAAGACCTAGAAAGACGAACCTCAAAGACAAAGAGCAAATCTCAAACTAAATATGGGTTCAATTAATACACATAATTTTAAAACCAAAGGAGAAAAGCAAATTAGCAAGAACTAAGAGAAGAAATCTGATAACAAACAAGCACTAAGCTCACAGCAAGAATAAACTAACATACTCATGGTTTAAAAAGAGGCCTGGGGGAAATGATAACTGTAAAAGAATATACCAACATACTAAAAGGTTCCATGAACGCTGGGACCCCTATAGAGGAATGAAAACATCACCTATAAAGAGACCCACCACAGCAGCATAAAGAACTACTTATGTGTTAGAGGAACCAGCACGGCCACTCCCATGCAGAGCAAAATTACACACAGATGCTAACACAGGAAAAGATGATGGACTTAAAGAATTATTTTAATGTGGAAAGAGGCCCAAGCCCAGACGCATGATTAGACTTGTTCTGTTTATTTCTAGAGGTCTCAACCACACTAATGAGAGGGAAATGATGAGAAAGCCATTTGGCTCAATGAAAGGAAGAAATTTTAAACAACCAGGACTTCTCAGCAATGAAATAAACCCCCTGTGTGACAGTGGCCTACCCCATTATAAGAAACATGACAGTGGAGGCTGGGTGACTGTCTGTCAGAGATGCTGTAGATGAGATTTCAGCATCTCTAAATTTTAATATCTCTTCCAACTCTAGGGAACTGATTTTTTTTAAAAACTCATAAATTATAAAAAATAATTCATAAAAATATTTAAAGGATGTGATGATGTTTATTTCTCTAAAGAGAATCAAGATATAATTTAAGTTGAAATCTAAATGTTTAATTTACCTTAAAACACAATAGTGGCTAATCAAAGTTCTCAAATGGTTATAGTTAACATGTTTCAATGAAATTTAACATGTAAGTAGAAGTTAAATAGCTATTCAACTACACTAATGGAATCTACATTTGGCAGAAGCATTGGAAGTCATCTTATAAGACTTCTTGGCTAGCTGCACCCGAGGATACAGTGAAGAGGTGGAAACAGGTGGCCATTTGGAGACAGAGGTCTGAATTAAAGGCCAAAGCCTCAACTTCCTAGCTCTTAACAGGGCGTTTAACCCCCCAGAGCTTCAATGTCCTCCACATTAAATGGGGATAAATACTAGTCATCATAACTCACCAGTTGTTGTAAGAATCTAATGAGAAAATGAGTATGAAAGTGCTTTGTAATCAGTGCTATGTACACGAGTGATTATTATTATTAGGACTTCAAAGCCTCACTATCTTTTGATGTCCTTATAACTCATAGCTATAAGCCTTAGGTTGGATTGGCCCTGACCCTGGGACAGGGATTTGGGTTCAAGTGGTTTGTTTGGACAGTGATCCCAGAAAGCTCTAATAGGAGAGTTGGGAAGTGAGACAGGAAAGGGAAGATAGTCAATATGGGTGCGTCTTACCGAACAAGTTACTGCTGCTGGGGGTAACAGAGGTGCAGTTCTGGTGAGGACCTCTGGGAGGCAGCATAGAACACACTTGAGTGGTGAGGAAGCTACCGCCTTGCTCCAGTTCCCATCAGTCTTTGGTTGAGGTCTGCTCTTAGGGCGCTAGCTCTCCATGTTTCTGACCTGCTCCAGCAGTCAGAGAAAGCCCACAGGCAAAGAGGCACAGGGGCATGGTGCAGGAGTCATTGGGTCTGCACGCTCCCATATGGGAAGCCCAGGGGAATATGCACAAGGCACCCACAGCATCCTCTCCATGCTCTTATATTCATTTGGATAAAACTCAAGCACAAAGAAGTTTTAAGACTTGGCTAAAAATATACAATTGCAAATCAAAGACATATATCCCAACCTAGTGAGCTACTCAATTATAAAGACTGTCAAATTTCACCTTATATGAATCAATTCATCAGAAGCTTGTGGTCTTCTTAAAGGCCATGTGCATAGGATTTGACAGTATGACAATATTTTGGCATTTTTTAAACCAAAGGAGCATCAGCTTGAGAAATATGGAGCTAGGAGAAGTATGAAACGACAAAATCAACACTGAATGGCAAAGAAGAATGCAAATATTTGTCAGAAAGGTAAAGGCATCATAGTTCAGATTGGAGATGCTCATCAACCAAAGCCTGCCCTTAGCCTGCCTGTCTCCACCCGCACTCCACCTCCCATCTTGGTAAATAAAGATCTTCGGAAATTCACAGAGGAGATTTCACCCATGTCTAGTTCTGCTCTTCCTTTTCCGGGCACATCTTCCATCATGTGGTCTTGCAGAGCATCGTTTTCTCTTTCCAGGAGCCAGCCCTGACCTGCGTGAGACAGTACGCTAATCCTCACTTATCTCAGCTGTAAAGTATGATCTATTACAGCACTAGCCTGTCAGTCAGGCTTCTTAATGGTGCAAGGAGTGGGATTCGGTTCAGCAATCTACTCTGAGGTGTAGGACCTGGGAGCACCTTCGTTCTGAGCATTTGATGTCATTGACTTCCAGTGTGGCCTTTGAGCAAGTCATTTAACCTCCTTGGCTCAGTTAACCATATGGAAAGTGAACATGATAATATCTCACAGGGGCATTGTGAGATTACTCAATGTTTTTAAAGTACTTGGGAAATGGAAGGCCCTGGGACGTGCCTCACAATGTCATTAATCATGTAACCAGTTGAATTCAGGCAGCTGGACACTTAATAGAACTCTTAGCTTCCTAGATAATTTCACTGCAATACCTCACAAATCATGAAGCTTCAATCTGAGAATTTGAATGATGAATTTCACACCACAGTGGAGGACTCAGAATTTTTCAAGTGTTCAACATTTGAACTGCCCTTTCATAGACTCTGTTTCTTCCTTTCTCAAGAGCAGAAAATTATTCAAACACTCATTCTTTTACTTTGAGAGCTATACCTCCTCTTCTTTAAGTACAATGGGCTTTTTCTTGTCTTCATCTTCTCTGTCGCTTTGGGTTTTTACTCAGTCATTCAACAAACACTCATTGAGCCTGAGCTATATTCCAGGTACTCTGCTAAGTGTTAGAGATAAAAACACAAGTAGGACAAGATTGCACCTTGGAGCAGCTCCCAGTCTGGAAAGGAGAAACAGACATATTCACAAAGAATTACAAAGGAATCTCACACTCCAAAGAGCTATGGAAACCCAGATGAATTTCTAAACTATGTGTCAGGAAGTGAATACCTGAGTTCCCTCCAGGAATGACTTCCTCCTTCTTGAAACCTCTTCCTTAAATTCCATATCGCACGTCTATCCTAGTTCTATTACTACCATTGTTCTCCTTCATCAGCCGCTCTTTTCCCTTCAGTTTCTCAAAGGCAGGCAATTCTCTAAGGTTCTACACTTGGTGTGCTTCTCTCTTTACCTTCCTTTCCTCAATACCACTTCCCTCCCCCAATGTCAGGGACTGTTAGAAGTGCACCTCTCTCCTCAGCGTCAGACCTACCTGGAGGTCCTCGAACTCAACATGGCCCCTCCAAACTCACCATTTTTCTAACAATGTAACTTCCTCAGCATAATCTGTCCAGTTCTCTTAATAGGACCACCATTTCCCTTCGAACCCAGGCTTTAAACCTGACCATCATGTGGGAGTCTCTCTCCTCACTCATCCTCATATCAAAACGACCACCATGTCCTCTTCATTTTGATTCTGCAAGGCCCCTCAGGTGCTCTATCCCACGGCTGGCCCCTCCCATTCCCATGCTTGCAGTGGTCTCTTATCTCCCATCCCTATGGCTAAAGTTCTCCTTCTCCAGTGCAGTCCACATACAGTGACAATCAGAATTTTCTTAAGCCTTCTTCTATTTATATCATTCTCCTGCTCAAAAATATTGATTGCTTCCCAACGCCTACTAAATTACATTTCCTCATTCTGGGACTCAGGAACCTTTCCAGAATGTCTACAAACTTGCTTTCTCATCTTTTCTCCCACTATACCCCTACATTGAGCGAGAGATGGAGACAGGCGGATGGTTGCTTGTCTCCAGGTGGATAACCCATTAGTGCCCTCTAGGTCTTTACACACACTGTCACTGCTGCCTGGAAGGCTCTTCCTGCCCGTCTCTGCCCGTACACCCCATATGCACCAAGGCCAATCTCCAACATCACCACTTCCACACCACACTTCTTCCTAATCCCCAGTTGCGTTGGCTGATTCTTCCTTCAAACCTCCAGAACTCTTTTTGGTTCCTCTCAAATGGCATGAATTTTGCTCCGCTTCTACTCTATCCCCTCATCCCCTTCTATTCCCTACTTATCTGCTTCTGGATGGAAAGCTCCTTGAGGAAATAGAAGGTATCTTATTCCATCGTCATTATTTCCCATAGGACTTACAGCAATACTTGTTGAAGTGAACAAAATTAGAAATCCCAGCCTTGCTGTTGCTTCAACTATCCTTCATTTATATAAATGTGCCTTGTTCTACACAATATTTATAATAGCTGGCCTCATTATTGAAAAGAAAAAAGCAACAAAAAAATTAAACTTAAAAAACTGTACAGTGTCTGCTTTAACAATGGAAATAGTTACTCTATTTCAATTTAACAGTGAAATAAACATTTTTGGAGTCACGGAGCCTATGCTGTTTGTTCAGTGTTGGCATATAGATAATCAGACCTCATCCTTGCCTTCAAGAAACTCATCATCAGGCATGGACATATATACACTACCAAATGTAAAATAGATAGCTAGTGGGAAGCAGCTGCGTAGCACAGGGAGATCAGCTCGGTGCTTTGTGACCACCTAGAGGGGTGGGATAGGGAGGGTGGGAGGGAGACACAAGAGGGAGGGGATATGGGGATATATGTATACATATAGCTGATTCACTTTGTTATACAGCAGAAACTAACATACCATTGTAAAGCAATTATACTCAATAAAGATGTTAAAAAAAAAAAAAGAAATCATCAAATGTGGGAGACTAATAAATAAACACATTGCAATGCCAGATAATAAGTACAAAACTAAAACTATGGCCAAGATACAGAGGGTAGAAGCAGTGACGTGGGGAATGTGAGTATGAGAAGACTTGCCAGAGGTGAAGCCAGACAGAATAGTCCCAGAGAGCAAAGCGGGGGAGACAACAATCCACGTGGAGAGAGCAGCATTTGCAAAGGCCCAGGGACATGAAATAAGACGGTGGTGTAGCAGAACCGAGGCCAGCTCAGTATTGCTACGACATGAAATACAGGTAGAGGGGGCCCCGAGGGATGAGGGTGGCTAAGTGATCAGTAGCCACATTGCAAACAGCCTTTGATACCTTGTTCTGGGGTTTGGATTTTTTTTTTCCTATAGGTGATGGGGAGCTGGTAAAGGGTTTTAATCAAGGCAAAGGGGCTGACTTTCTTAAATTGTATTTTCTTATAACAGGCTTAATTCTGAATGAAACAAAGTAAAATACTAGCACTGACTAGAAAAAGGAAATCAGGCCAAGATCTGGAGAAAAAGTACCGCGTTTCCTGAGGAGTGTTTATGCTTAAATCTCCATGAGAACCCGCAGGGGGAAGTCCCCCCCAGAACAGCAGCGGCAGTACTGAGAGCTTCTGTGCACCGCGTAGTATTCCAAGCATTTTTAATGGATTACCTCACTTAATCTGCCCAACAGTCACATGAAGTCCACCGTACAGAGGGGGACACTGAGGCCCAGAGGGGTCGAGCTGCTCCTTCAAGGTCCACAGCCGGTGAGAGGGACCCCCAGGCCCCTCGCGCAGGCTTCCAACCCCTGCACATCTCAGCCTCCCCACAGTGGCGCGAAAACTGCTGCACAAATCTGCGCCTCTGCTTGTTTTCGTCCTCTTCTGTAATGTGAGAACAACTATGTTTCTATGTTTACTACGTACTTCGGAGCCGGTTGTGTTAGGCGCGGCCTCACACCGGTAGAGGATGCGGCGGGAAGGGTGCCTTGCTACGCACGAGCGTGCCTCGCTCTGCAAAAGAGCCGGGATGTGATTCAAAACAAAAATACTCTGAGCAGCACTGGAAACTCCACTTACAAGTTAGGCACACGTTTTCTAAAGGCAGAGAAGATTCCAGGGCGGGGGAGCATCCTCTCAATGCCTATTCATGAGGGAGCCTGTCTCCCAGGGAAAGTAGCTTTCCAACCGGACGCAAAATCTTGATGTAAACATATACCGCACAGAACTCAAAGCCCACTTTTCATCATCTCACTGCAGCGGCTCTAATGTTAGCACTTTGGATCTTGCATTGTGAGCTACGTGTCTGGGCACATGTATATTTCTGCGAATAGGACTCCCATATGTACAGCCTGAGATATTAATGTAATAAGAAAGATTCCAAAAACCAAGTCTGCAATCTGCTGCATTACTTTTGAGTCACGAGTCACAGTGTGCGTGCCCAGACACACACACACACACACACACACACACACACACACACACAGTGCTGTATAATACAGCACTATGGCTTTCTCTATTTGGGGGCATGGAGGTCTAGGGTAAATCTCCACCTCTCTTGTACCTTCCGTCACACTGTCCCAATCTTTGTACCCTTGAAAAAACTCTGGATGCCTCTGAGTTATCTGTGTGCTTTTTCAAAGGAAAAATATGTAACATATTGAATTGAAACAGACTTGCTGCCCAAAATGGACATGTGCATCACATGACAAAATCCTTGCCTCTTTCCTAAACTTGACATTTTGACTACCTAAAATTGCTGACTGATGGACAAGAATTCTAGTGGGATTAAAACACCTACATACGGGGGCTTCCCTGGTGGTGCAGTGGTTGAGAATCTGCCTGCCAATGCAGGGGACACGGGTTCAAGCCGCCCTGGTCTGGGAGGATCCCACATGCCATGGAGCAACTAGGCCTGTGAGCCACAACTGCTGAGCCTGCACGTCTGGAGCCTGTGCTCCGCAACAAGAGAGGCCACGATAGTGAGAGGCCCACGCACCGCGATGAAGAGTGGCCCCCACTCGCCGCAACTAGAGGAAGCCCTCGCACAGAAACGAAGACCCAACACAGCCAAAAATAAATAAATAAATAAATAATAATTAAAGGTGCTAATAAAAAAAAAACAAAAAAACACCTACATAGCCACTTCACTTTCATCCTGTTCTGTCTGAATGTACAAAAAGCCTGCTCTCTTCTCTACCTGAAAGCTCCACAGACCCACTGCCTTCCATTCCAGGCTCTTTATGAGTGTCAAAGTGAACTCAAGAAATGTGCCATGTTGAAGCTGTAAATGCACTGAAGGTGCAGCTTCTCGCTCACGAATGTGGTTTTACAGGACAAGGACATGCATTGAACTGTGGAATTTTGATGCTAGGTGGGTTTCCAGGACCTTTATGAAGGGGATCTGGAAGTAGGGTTCTAAAGTGTGCCCAAGATGCTAATTTGAAAGCTATTCCAGGTTACAAAAAGTGACCTGAGCAAAATTATACGATCTAGATTTGGAGATGACGAATGAAGCTGGGGAGTAGAAAGGTGCCTTGGACACAGAAAAAAGGAGTGTGAGACCATGCCAAGCTCTGAAGGTGAGGAATGGCTAAATTCCATTAAAGACCGTGGGACTAGACTGAGACTTGCAAGAAGAAAAAGTATTCATTGCATGAGTATTTTAAGAAAACGAAAGTTGCCTCATTGGACTAGACTAGAAAGAAGAAAGAGGAGTCAAGAGGTGGAGGAGGAGAAGGCTGAAATAATTGGCACAGGAAATGGGGGAATGTCAGGAGGAAAGCACCTTCTGGGGACCTGAAAGCAGGGTCAGCTTTTTTTTTTTTTTTGGCTGCACCACATGGCGTGTGGGATCTTAGCTCCCCGACCAGGGATCAAACCCGTGCCCACTGCAGCGGAAGCGCGGAGTCTTAACCACTGGACCACCAGGGAAGTCCAGGGTCAGCTTTTCTAGGCTGATCCTCGTTGATGCTGGAAAGTGTTAGTTTGAATGCCGTTAAACATGACCTATTGGCAAGGATGTTAAGTGAGCCCCAATACGAGCAAGAGAAGAATCCATGGTTAGTTATGGGGATTAAGTGGCCTAGAGGGATCCAATCTCTTTGCAGAGAGGCCCTTTTTCAGCAGCTCATCATTTCTGTCTCCAGATTGGTTCACGTCTCCACCACTGTCTTCTGAGGTATTGACCATCACTGACAAGCCAGACGTCGATGCAGACTCTTCACAAACACTGCTGTAAGTACCAGAAGGTATGTCCCCATTTGAATTTGATGGGGTAAATTCCAGGAGAACTAGGGACCCCCGTGCTGTGGCTGAAGGGTCTCAGCAGGTCAGGAGCACAGATTGTGTCAGGCATTTGGCCCACTTCATAACCTCTTTCCTTTCAGTGTGTGTGTTCGTAGCCAGCCATAGCAAGCAGCAGGGCAGGAACTTGTTTTGTTCCTCGGTATTAAATTGCCTTGGCTAATCCCCAAGGGGCACCAAATGTCATGGTGATCAGATTTGTCACCACCCAGAATCAATTCTTGGTCATTTACTGGGGACTTGGGAAATATATAGCTGAGATAAATTAAATCCAAAGTTAATCTCAAGCCTTTTATAAGCCAGCGGTTATAAATACTTGCCGACAAAATTCTTTACCAGAACTTTTTTGACAAAGGTGAGTTTCCTCCATTGCCCCTTATTTTATTTCCTCCAAGCTGTACTAATGAACTGGGCAAAAATTTAATAAAGGGTAGAGGATGAAGCAAGCCTCTGAAAAGTCAAGTGCTGTCTCTCCCTGGAAATAGAACTCTTTATGACAACTTCCCTCCAGAACCTGAAAACCAATTATGGCCATTTTTAAAGAGGGTCAATTAGTTAAGAATAGAGTTCATCAGTAAGAATGTACTGAGCCCCAGAGGGTGCTAGGCGCTTCAGAAACAGGCCAGTTGTTGTGTCAGTGTCCTCTAGCATCTGAGCCAAGATGACTTGTATAAAAGATGATTTTCCAGTACTCAAACAGGGCCCATCTTGACAAATGGTTGCGGCAGCAAAGGGGGTCTTTGGTCCCTCCCCAGATTTTCCTGCATTCGTGTTCTGGGCTGATGTCAACAAGTCTTTCCAAAGTTTTTTCTTAACCAAGGTGATTAGAATTTAAGGTGTGATCCCTCCTGGGAAGGGAAAATGTGAACTCAGAAAACTATCAAGACCCAAGTAGGGTAGAACCATGAACTGACAAGCAATGGAGTTGATATTTTGGTCTTTAATTCCACCATGTAGGTGAGGTTAGCATGGCCCCAGCAGCTAGAATTGAAGGGAGAGAACTCTGCAAGAATAGGCATGTTATAAGAAGCTCACCCCACCTTCTCCTCTGTATCAAGATCATGGAATTTTTTGCGGGGAGGGGGTGGGATGTAGGTGAGTTGGTGGCAGTGGGCAGGCACTGCCCTTGACCCACTCAGCACCATGGGAAGGGTGCCCTTCCCCTTCCCCCGTATCTTTGTGAGATCATTCCTAACACTTGGTCTCAAGGCATATACATATTAGATTTGATGTTAAAATCATTTCAGATTGATCAAGGACACACTCAACTGACAATGCTCTCTGTAACAGCTTTCTGTCGCCGGGTGTCAGACTGCATTTCCTGCCTATTTCAACACCAAACATCAGGTGTGGTTGCCACTACTTCCACCAAATTCCAATTAGTTCATTTTGAAGGATACCACCCATGGGTAGGTACATAGGGAACCTAACTTTGAAGTTAGGACTTCTCTAAACCATGCTGGTTTAAAATCCCAGGGAATTCCTTTTTGCAGCAGACCTCCTAGGGTGTTTTTACACAAGGAAATGAAAAATTAAATTACAGTATAAGGTATTCAACTGATTTCCCTGGGTGGTTTGATTGGGAAGAAATGTACTACTGTGAAAATTTCATCTATCACAGGCTTGTAAGATTCATCTCTTTCACTTCTAAACTCACATAGGCTATTCAAAAACCTCAGATTGAGGGCATCTTATTTGCTATTTACTATTTGGGAAGAATACATTTTATTAGATTCTCCATCCATGTTTTTAAAAAGTTATTTGTTTCAAATATGTGTTCATAACCTTTTTTACTTTGATCTGAATTTTAGTTTAATCCTTATAAGTAGATATTGTATGTCCTTGGTACAAAATTTGAAAAGTATGAAATGATGTATAGGGAAAAGTAAGTCTCTTTACTCCTCTGTCCCCCAATCACGCAATCTCAGAGGCAACTACTGCTACTAAGTTTTAGTTGTGCTTCTAGATGCATTCCAGGCAGATTTGTCAAGTAGGTTTTTTAACACAAATGGTAGAATGTTATACAAGGTGTTCTATACCTTACTTTTTTCATTTAACAGTATACCTTAGAGAGCCTTCCGTATCAGTGCATTCTCTTTAACTGCTATAGAACATTCCTTTCTATGGCTATACCAAAATTTATTTAATTAATCCTTTATTGATTAAAAAAAAAACACCTAAAAAATTTAGGTTGTGTCCAACCTTGTGCTAATACAAACAATACTGGAATAAATAGGTCACTTCACAGAAGCTGAGTATAACTGTAGGAGAAATATTTAGAAGTAAATTGCTGGGTCAAAGGGTGTATTCGGTTTTTAATTTTAATAAATATTGCAAATTGCTTTCCATAAAGTTGTAACAACATGAGCAGCATAGGACAGTGCCTGTTATCCACCCCTTGACCACAGAATGTGTTATCAGAGTGTATTATCAATTTTTTAAAATATTTGCCAACGTGATAAGTGGAAATTGATATCTCTTTGTAATTTTATTTTGATTTTTTTCTTAACATAAGTGAGACTGAGCTCCTTCCCATGTATTGTAGAGCCATTTGGACTTCCTTTTCAGTCAACTGCCTTCATATCTTTTGCTAGTTTTCCAATGGAGTTAGGTCTTTCTTTTACTGATTAATTAGTTCTTTACATCAGGAAAAACATGCTTTCGCTGAGATAGGCTTTTAAAATGTTTTCCCAGGTTCTTATCTGCCCTTTTACTTCTGTAAAAATCAACTTCTATTGGTTTTTGCTATACACGAAGTTTTGATCTTTCAATAGGATTCTAGAATGCTAGAATGCTTAAATGCTTTAAAAATTACTTACCAAATAATTATAAAATATCACAGAATTGGTGTCTCTCCTCTTGGACCAAGAAGACTTAAAATTTTACATTAGAGCTGTATTAGTTTTCTTTGCTGAATAACAAATTACCACAAATTTAGCAGTTTTAAACAATATCCATTTATTATCTCAAATTTTCTCTGGGTCAGGTGTCTGAACCTGGCTTAGCTGAGTCCTCTGCACTGGGTCTTACTAGACAGCAATTAAGATGTTGGCCAGGGCTGGGGTCTCATCTGGAGGCTCAACTGGGAAGGGTCTGCCTCAGGTTTTTGGAGAAGTTATTTCCTTGAGGCTTTAGGATTCATGACAACTGTCTTCTTCAAAGCCAACAATGGAAAGGATCTCTAGAGCCAAAACCTTTGCAAAATGGAGTCTTTTATAATGTAACATAATCATGGGAATGACATCTCCTCACCTTTGTCATATTCTGTTGGTTAGAATCAAGCCACAAGTCCTGCCCACGCTTAAGGGGCTGGGGGAGGGCTTATACAAGAGCATAAATACCAGAAGGCAGGGATCACTGGGGGTTACTTTAGGATCTGTCTGTAGCATGCATAATATGAAGTTCTAGGGAAAGTATAAAGATTAAATCACCGGGGAGTGTTCCCTCAAGAACGTAAAATACAGAAGGAAAAATTAAAATAACTTTAATATAAGACATAATGTAGAGGGGACTTCCCTGGCAGTCCAGTGGCTAAGACTTTGCCTTCCAATGCAGGAGGTGCAGGTTCGAGCTAAGATCCCACATGCCACTTGGCCAAAAAACCAAACCATAAAACAGAAGCAATATTGTAACAAATTCAATAAAGACTTTAAAAATGGTCCACATCCAAAAAAAAAAATCTTAAAAAAAAAAGACATAATGTGGAAACTTCTACCAAGAGCAGTACAAACTAAAATATTATGAAAGTTTAGAAAAGGAGGAGGGAATCTGAGAAGTCTCCTTTAAGGTAGCATTTGAGTTGAGCTTTTTATTGGTTGTCGTTGTTGTTATTACTATTCTCATTATTTAAAAGTTAGCATTTACTGAGTGCTAAGTCTATCCTAGGCAAGGCACTGTGCAATTAGGAATTTTCACCTTTGTTCCAGCCAGGGCACCCCCATTTTTAATCTGTGTTACATATTACACTTTTGTTTAAGATTTTTCTTTTAATAAAGGGTTTTCATGGCTGAAAAACAAATATCAAACCATTGGTTGGGACTGGGTAGGGATTTTGAAAAAGGTCAATTCAATGTCGGAGCTAAGGTTCCAAACCGATTCAAAACCTACAAAAACTGGGGCCAAACAGATAAGATCAGAGGTCCACAGAGTGACCATCGTATCATAGCAGACTGCAACTGGAGGGCAGGAATTCTGACTTTCATGTAGTCCTTGCCTAAACTGGGTCATAGGGGGAAATGGGTTGTCCAGAAGTTAGTGGGACCAGGAGCAAAACTGAATCAATGCCAAGCCTTTGAACTAAGTGCTTGGGGCAGAGGGTATGGACCGATTCTAGAGTCTAATATTAGGCTTGTGGAGACAGGAGTGGAGGAGGGTAGAAAAGGGGTAAGAGACATCACCTGTGAAGGTTAGGAGCCTGCAGTGGCAGCCTGTATAAGTAAAGTGTGTTGAGTTTAGCTATTCTGGATTGCTATCTTGAAAGCCTTCTTTCTATTATAATTACAGCAAATAACTCAGTTATTACTTAGAAGTCACACCTTGTATTTCCTTCTACTTCTTCTGATTCAGAAAAGTCTTTCATAATAGCTATTTCCTGTTTGACATGGCTGTAGGTAACCTGCCTGAATCTATTTTTTCTGTAGTATCTCCAACATGCCATCATTTCAAGTAAAGGTTTTCTAACTATACTCTTGTGTGGAGTGTCAAGGGCATCCCAAGAATGTGGGAAGGTCTGAGAAAATAGGCATGCGTTCCACACAGCACCTTAACCAGAGCAGCCCTGTTTTTATTGGTTTCATTTACTTAAAATTCCATATAAAGTTTGTTTCAAGAAAGGCTATCTAAGTTCTAAAAAAATAAAAAGCAGTTATCAGAGTATCTGTTAGTTTTATCTTTACCAAGAAAATTCAGTCTAATCTTTTTTAGTCACATTTCATTTCTGACCACAAATGGTATTACCAAATTTGACTCCCTTCTTTATTCGTTAGACTTAACTCTAAATGATTTTGGCTGCTACCAAAGAAATCAAATCTTTGCTCAAAGAATAAAGATTAGTCATTAATTTGAAGATTCAGTAGAATGAGCTGTAGCCTCTGAAGAAGATTCCAGAAGGTGAATTCTGCAAATATTTTGAGCAAAGTTATCATTTTTGAAATAAAAGCATAACTCCTCAAGATAAATACCCTGAAAGATGTAGCACTCAATAGTAAACATGGAGAAGATCCTCATTATTCACTGTTCACATTCATATTTTTTTAATTGGGAAGAAATTCCAAAAGTCTGTAATATAACGTCTGAATTTGAATTTAAAACTCTGTAACACTGGCATATGGGGAGTGAACCATCTTAACCCAACTTTGTTACCCTGAAAAAAGTAACTTTCTTGAAGGGTCCACTTATGCTTTTTCATGAAGGAGGCACTTATACTTCTCAGTTTTAACTTAGTCTATTTGGTAAGAAAAATACATGCTGTAAAGTCCTTCTGACATACACTCAACAATCTTCACTACATTTTGGCATACTCATTTAAAACTCAGTCAATTGTTTTGCAATCAAACCCAAACAAGCCCTATGATTACCCTACTGTGAGCCCTTGACCAGAGAGTAAATGTGTAATGGGCAAAAATTTTAGTCCACAAACACAAGTACAAATAAATGACTCTATTTTTCTAAAACTCAACTTATTTTCTACTTCAGACTCTCATCCCAGTCAGTTCAGGTCCTCTCCATCATGGCCTCCCCACCCTCAACTTCCGCCCTATCCCTAGTGTATCACTTATGTTTCAGTGGACACTGTAGGGTCAAGACATGGTGCAGGGACAACTGGTCCTTGATTGTTGTCGCTTACCACTGCTAGATTCCATGGAGACATTACGTCCTATTACGTACCTATACAGTTATGGTCTATACAGTTGTTGCTGAACTGGCCCAAACATGAGATCCTTCCAGGTCTGGGTTTTTCTCATCTATTCCAATACCCCTCTTGGACTGCTGATAAATATTTTCTACATGTATCATTCTAGGTATGGAAAAATTCTGCAAGGTGGTCTCGGGTAGGTCTATCTACACCTTCTAAGTAGTGATCTCTACTCTACTTCTGGTCTTTGGGGCAATTCATGAGTCTTGCACCTCCTTGCATTCCATCCAGGAAAAGACATAGAAGCTCATTCTGTTCTGAATCCCTACAAACCTAACTGAGGTTTCTATCAAGTGCACTCCGCCACTACACATTACACCACTGAAGACTCAGTTTTGAGGGTAGGAGACAAAGAGTAAGACCTCTTTTTAGAGACATTCACCAGCATATAATGCTCTTCCTCCTCTCTAATTATCTTCCTCTCTCCCACATAGTTATTCTTAACTCATCTGGGAAAGGAAATCTGACTCACACAATTAAGCACAGTCCCAAATCCGCACTTTGGACTTTATTCCCTGAGTCTTTCAAGGCTTAGTATTTGAAAGTCAAACACCAGGCTCTTTTAAATCAAAAACCTTGGCTCTTAAACTTCCACTTCTGACCAAGATGAAATAACAGAAACAGATCTATTTTCCTTCCTGAAACAACTGAAAAACTGGACAAAATTTATAAAGCGATGGTTTCTAAAACATTGGATATCAGGAAAAAAAGAATTAACCCCTGAGATATGGAAAACAAGTGAGATGACCCCCACAATTGCACTAGCTTGCTACCTGGAGAGTTTACATGCTGCAGCACATGGAGATCCAAGTGGAGCCCAGGAGTTTCAGAACTTGAGGAGATGGAGCTGGGAGTTCAGGAAGGCCAAATGTTAGAATTCACGGGGCGGCATACTGCAGGGAAGAGTGCTACACAAAATAAGAACTCAAGAGGTATGAAGATGTCCCAGCTGAGTACTGATGAGTATAGGTGTGAGACAACTACTTGAAGCCAGGGAAAGAGCCACTCAAAAGAAGCAAAGGAAACAGTCCCACAGCTCTCCTAGAATTGGGAATAGTTCCTGTTACCACCAGCCATTGGGGAAAACCTCATAATTCACAGGGCATGGGTAGAATACTCAGAAGGGTTTTGCCTCAGTACTGGAGAAAAATTAGCCACGTTAATTAGGCAGCTTTGGTCCTACCTAAAAATAAAAAAGCAAGACTCAAAAGCATGAAACTGTTTCCAAGTAACTCAACTAGCTCCCAGAAAAAAGTTCAATAATATTTATAGGAATAAAACCATCCATCACCTAACAAGGTAAAATTTGCAACACCTGGCATCTAATCAAAAATTACCAGGCATGCAAAAAAACAGGAAAACACAACCGATAACAATAGATTAAAAACAACAACAGAAAAATCTAAACTGACTCAGTAAATAAATGGATGATAGAGTTAGTACCTAAAATTTTTAAACATTATTATAATGGATTTTCGTATGTTCAAGAAACTAGGAGAACAATTAAACATGTTAAGTAGAAACCTGGAAGACATAAAAAAAGACACAAAATTTCTAGAGATGAAAATTATAATGTCTGAGATGAAAAATACACTGGATTAGATCAATGGCAGATCAGCCATTACAGACATAAAGCTTAGTGAACTTGAAGATATAGTAATAGAACCTATCTAAATATATAATATAGGGAGAGAAAAAGACTGAAGGAAATGAAGCAAGCATCAGGGACTTATGGATAACTTCAAGTACCCCAATATACGTGAAATTGGAGTCCCCAAAGGAGAGGAGAGAATGGGAGGGACAGAAGAAATATTTGATTAAATAATTAGTGAAAATTATCCACTTACAAACTCACACATCCAGAATTTCAACAAACCTCAAGTCCAAGAAAAAATCCAAAACCCATTCCTGAAAAATAAAATCTCTGCAAACTATGACTAGAAGACAGTTTCTTCAGCCTGATAAAGGATGGCTATGAGAAACTTATAATTAATATCATACCTAATGATGGCAGATGGAATGCTTTCCTTGAAGTCAGGATCAAGGCAAGAATGTCTATTCTTGCCACTTGCATTCAACATTGTATTAGAAGTTCTAGACAATAAAATTAGGCAAAAAAAAAAGGAATAAAAGGTATTCATATTGGAAAGGAAAAGTAAAACTGTCATATTCATAACTGACATGATTGGCTATGCAAAATCTAATAAGTGAGCTTAAGGTTGCAGGATACATGATAAGTATCCAAAAGTAATTGTATTTCTACATTAGCAATAAACATCATAAATTGAAATTTTAAGAAGTAATACCATTTACAAAAACCTTAAAAATATGAAATAGGGATAAATCTGACAAAAGATGTGAAGGTCTGTACACAAGTATAATAAAACATTGCTCAATGATATTAAATAATAACCTAAAAAAGGAAGAGATTTACCTTGTTCTTGAGTCAGAAGACTTGTTAAAACATTTATTCTTCTTAAATTGATCTATATATTCAGTGCAACCCCAATCAAAAACCCAGCAGAATTTTTTGGTAGGCATTGACGTGCTGATTCTAAAAATCATACGGAAACACAAAGAACCTGGAATAACAAAGCAAAACAAAACTTAAAAAGAAGAATAAAGATGAAGGGCTTATAGCACCTGATTTCAAGATTTACACAAATCTACAGAATCAAGGCATTGCAGTATTGGTGTAAAGATAGACAAATAGGCTTGCCACATAGGGACAAATAATTTTTGACAAAGGCAGTTCAGTGGAGAAAGGATACTCTTTTCCAAAACTGGTAATGGAAAAATTGGACATCCATAGGCTAATAAATAAACTTCAATCTATACTTGTTACTAAATTAAAAAATTAACTCCTTTGAAACGACCTAGAGGGGTGGAATACAGAGGGTGGGAGGGAGGCTAAAGAGGAAGGGGATATGGAGATATATGTATGCATATGGCTGATTCACTTTGTTGTACAACAGAAACTAACATAGCACTGTGAAGCAATTATAATCCAATAAAGATGTATTTTAAAAATTAACTCCAAATGGATCATAGACTTAAATGTAAAGCCTAAAATTATTAAACTTCTGGAAGAAAACACAGAAGAAAATCTTTGTGACCTCGGGTTGGCAGAAATTTCTTAGTACAGTACTAAACACTATCCATAAAAGAAAGGATTGATATAGATAGGATTTAATTAAAATTAAGAACTTTTGCTCTTCAAAAGACACTTTTAAGAGGATGAAAGATAGCCAATCCACAGGCTGGGAGAAAATGTTTGCTAATTCAATAGATGATAAGGGGCTTGTATCCATAATATTTAAAGAACTCTCAATACTCAATTTAAACATAATCAATTTTTTTAAATGGGCAAAATGTTTGAACAGACACTTCACCGAAAACGATATACAGATGGCAAGCAGAAACAGGAAAGGATGCTCTTCACCATTAATCATTAGGGAAATGCAAATTAAAACCATAATCAGTTACCACTACACATCTATTATAATGTCTGCAGTTAAAAAGACTGACTATACCATGTGTTGGCATGGGAACAATTATGACTCTCACACACTACTGGTGGGAATGTAAAATGGGCAAATTCTTCAGAAAACAGTTTGGCAGTTGCTTAAAAAATTAAACATGCACCTGCTACATGATTCATTCTACTCCTAGGTGTTGACCCAACAGAAATAAAAGCATGTGTTTACAAAGACTTGTACACAAATGTTTATTGCAGCTTTATTTATACTAGCCACGACCTGAAAATAATCCAAATGTTCAACAACAGGTGAATGGACACACCATGGTATAGTCATACAATAAATTACTACTCAGTAATGAAAATGAATGGACTATTGATACAATAACCTGGATGATTCTCAAAATAATTATGGTCAGTGAAATAAACCAGACAAAGAGAATAAGTACCATATGATTCTATTTATATAAAATTCTTGAAAACCTGCAAACTAATCTATAGTGGCTGAAAGCAGATTGGGGCTGTCTAGGGAAACAAAGCAGGGAGAGAGGGAGGAAGGAGGGATTACAAAAAGGCACAGAGCAACTTTGGGGTGATGGATATGTTTATGATTTTGATTGTGATGATGGTTTCATAGGTGCACACATATGTCAGAACTCACAATATTATGCACATTAAATATGTACGATTTATGTCAATAAAGCTCTTTTAAATTGTCTTTGCTCTTGAAACTCAAATGTATTTTCTCTCTTTCCCTCTCTTTTTTCTGTATTAACTCTTCTCTAAGGCAAGGGATACCACCAACTGAATGAAGGAAGGATAAAGTATACAAGGACATTCACAAGGGGAATAAACCTAAGTTTGTATCTCAAAATGCACCATGTTATACAAGCACTGTAGTCCAGTGGAGGGAACATTGGACTAATGGTGGCTAATTGGCTGTGTTACATAGCTTTCCTCTGGGGGGGGGGGGTTCTCTTGGTAGGTATGTATGTCAAACTTCGTTGTAAAAATGTTAGGGGTTGAGGAGCTTGTCCATAGCAAAATTGTGAGGTGAATAAATCTTATCTAAGGTGTCCCTCAATTCCCCTCTTTGGGTGTCTCTTCCCTAATTTTCTATATTACTCTCCCTCCCCTTATATCCTTACTTATCCTCCAATCAAGACCCCCTGCTTTCATGCTTCCACCAACGCACTCACTCCTTCTGAGTATTCTGGCAGACACTGAAAAGTTATATGATAAATGTAGTCTGATTAAGATATTTGTAATTCAATGTGAATCACTACGCCTAGCATAGGGTTTAAGAACATAAATGCTGGAGCCAGGCTGCCTGGGTTCAAATCCCAGCTCCGTCCCTAACTGGCTGTGTAACCTTGGGCATGTTCCTTAACCACTCAGAACCTCAGTGTCTTCATCTGTAAAATAAGCATAATTGTACCTATTTCACGAGTTAGTCATGAGGATGAAATGAATCAATATTTCTAAAGCATTTAGAACAGTATCTGGCACACAGCAAACACTATATAGATATTTCTAAAGTAAATTAATAAATAGGCAGGGACTACAGTTTTAAAATGAGAGAGAATGTTTACATCCAGAAAACTAACTCTTAACAGTGGAGTCTTGTTTCTTGGAAGCCCTGTGGCAGAAATGTCCATCAAGAGATAAAAGCACCTCCCTGGCATGTATCAGATCTCCCCACCCGAGTGCCCACCACTTCAGTCTCTACATCAGCCCACTGTAGGATGCTCAATGCCCATGCTGTGAATCCGAGCAGGTGCTAATGTCACACCTCCTAATTTGGACCAACAGAGATCACTATTGTCTTCAGAGCTGCCAGGGCTCCGATCAACTCAAACCCCTCAAAGACCTAAGCCTAACAGCCACCTGCCTCTCAGCTAAAAACATAGTAAGTCTGCTCCTGTAGAGTCAAGCAATAATAAGCACACATGCTAATTCAGTTCTGAAACCTACTGGGTGAAATCTTAACTCTTTCAAGGATATGTAAACCCAGACTGAAACGCTCATTAAAAACATTTCAAAGCTGTTAATCACAGTGGCTTTTAAAAGGCAGTGGAGCCAGAGCACCAGCTGAAGAGAACCCAAAGTTTCTCAGTGTTATTAATTCCTCCAGTGCCTAAACCCTCTTGAGAAAGAATCTATATCCAGAAGGATTAGAAGATTCTGCCTGCAAATCTATTAACCCAGTACTGACAGGAGTGGGATACACCCTTAGCCATCTTATTATCTTTTTTAAGTTTGTCATTAGAAAGGTTTTCAGGTTTCTGGCTTAGGGGTGTGTCCTTACCCCATAGGAAAGCAAACATAATTTATAACACAGCCAATTTCCATCTGGGTCCTAGGGTCCAAGACCACGGGGACCCCTTTACTCACCATTCTTCCTATAATCCTTTATTGAGTATCTGCTTTGGGAAAATGCTTTGTAGTACAAGCCCGGCCCTTCCAGAGTATAGTAACCATCCCTCCCATGGCCCCATTCTCAAAACCCTGTTGGGGGGAGCGTGGGGGAGAGGAGTAATGTCTCTATGTATGACATACCCCCAGAAACTTCTGATTCAAGCAGCATGGACACCCATACCCAAACCAACCCTTCCAATAGCCAGCTGGTGCCTAATCACATTCTCTTCCATGAAAGTTATAATTGGCAGAGGCTGAATTTAGCTGGTCCTGAGAAAAATACACTGACCTGGGCTGCTGGCCATTTGGTAAATAGAGAGCAAGAGGGAGAGGAGATTGTAAAAGCAGAAAGGAGAACATATAGCCTGTAAGAGACAGCACAGTTTCTGGGTGTAGAGGTTGCCAAGGTAGAGCTCCCCAGAATTCTAGCTGTCCTCTTTACCTGTATTAGTGACATCAACTGTTGGTTTGTGAGCTTAAGGGGGTTCCTGTTCCTGTTGATTAAACAAGTTCTGATTAAAGCTAATAAACCTCAGGACTTGAGGTTTTTAGCCTACGCTATGTCTGGAACTGAAAGATCCAAGGATTGCTCTCTGCTGTATGTAATGTGAGTCCCAGTTTAGGCCTATTCCCTGTTCAGCTTAATGTACCAAGATGTCTGACGGGGCCAACCTACTGTGTATCTGTTTGCATAAGGAGCCTTGTTGCCTCCTGGGAAAGAATTCATCCTAAGGTAAAAGACAATTAAGACATATAAGTTTGGTCCAAAAACAATGCCCAGGACAGAGGAAATGCGGAGCATTTTAGTACAGTAGTGCCTTACTATTGCTGTAATAGAGGCAAAACCCATCCTGAGTCTTCTGATGAGGGGATTGAAATGAAGGCCTGCTTCCAAAAATATGCAAAAAGCAAGCAAACAACAATAGCCAAAAAACAAACAAACAAAAAAACCTCTAATTTGGGGGTACAAAAACACACTATTTTGTTATCCAAGTCATTGAGTAATTCCTACAGTAGGGAAAGGGATGCTTCCCGGTGCTTCAGCAGAAAATCTGGTACAACACACAAGGGTCAAGGTTAGCCACAGTAGTTAGAGCTCTCTGGACAGATATCTGTGGCCACAGCTTGGGGACTGGTGGCCCACATGGACAGGCATCTCCAGCGGTGGCAGGCATCAGCAACCCCCTGCAGGCCATGGGGAAACAGAGAATGCAACATGGTAGCCGTAAGAACTGAGTCCATGATCGCACATGAGAGAGCCCCACAAACCCTCAGCGGTAGGAGAGGGGTTGGAAAGGGAGCTTCAAAAATTTTTTGCAAATCCCATATTGGCTGGTGGGCACTGAAGGTGGAAGAATACTGTTTTAATTGCTGTTGTGACAAACCTCTTTCTCACTTTTGTTTTTTAACCTTAGGCTGTGCGTCCAGAGAAGCAAGGATTCTGTGTGGGAAGCAAGGTTTCCTTTTAATTGTGCTCCCATCTCTGAGGAGTTTTCAGTCCACTTCTCTTCTTCTTGGATTTGATGAACAAGGCCACCCAGACCTTGATCATATTATAAACCTGCCCACCCTGTACCCCCATCACACTTTCTCTCTGAGGACTGAAGTTTCCTAATATATTTTCACCATATTAAAAAGAAAGTGGGGCTTCCCTGGTGGCGCAGTGGTTGAGAGTCTGCCTGCCAATGCAGGGGACACCGGTTCAAGCCCTGGTCTGGGAAGATCCCACATGTCGCGGAGCAACTAGGCCCGTGAGCCACAACTACTGAGCCTGCGCGTCTGGAGCCTGTGCTCCGCAACAAGAGAGGCCGCGATAGTGAGAGGCCCGCGCACCACGATGAAGAGTGGCCCCCACTTGCCGCAAGTAGAGAAAGCCCTCACACAGAAACGAAGACCCAACACAGCCATAAATAAATAAATAAATAAATAAATAAAAATTAAAAAAAAAAAAGAAAAAGAAAAAGAAAGTGTATTTCCATAATGGAAAAGAGCAATGACATATCTAATCAAACCCTTCATAAAATTGGGGTTTCATTAGCACCCTGAAAGTCTCTACCTCCTAAAGGTGGAAATGTGTCTGCCATGAAATAGCAGCATGACAGAGAAAGCCTTCCATTAAACTTAAAACTGGAATCTGAAGTAAATAAGAAACTCGAGAGCATTTGCAATGACATAAATATCTACCTTAGCTCAGACCTCAGTTCAGCAAAGCACCAAGGCCCCTGCTGTCAGCAGGCTGGGTCTTCCTTGCTATGCTAAGCACATGTGGGCGCCAATGTGAAATCTGAATAATGCTTTGAAGGAATATAGCTCATTCTGGGAAGATGAAAGCACTTTGCACACAGCATTATCTCTTTAATTCACACACATCCCCTATGCAAGCAGTAGATAGGAAGTAGGTATTTATTCTGGGTTTCTGACTCTATTAGTGTTGAATGATCTACATATTTATGGGAGCAGATGGACCCCCGGAAAATGAACACAGTGAGAAGAGAAAGATGCAGGACCGAGGTCAGCCGCCGTTAGGGCCACGTGGTGGCCAGTACATGACACTGCTCGTCTACCCTGGGGCAGTGGCACTGAGGAGAGAATGCACGGGCGTGCTCATGAAAAAGCAAATAGTCCAGTTTGCCCGCAGTTATGGGCGTATGCAGAGAAGTAGTCATGATAGAATGAAAAGGAACAAAAGGATCAAAGGAGACATGGTAATGAGAAAAAATAATGGCAAGAAAAGGGGCACTGGGGTCTGAATACAGAGAGCCCCGTATACTCTATGAGCAAAGAGTTTGGACTTAGTTTGGTAAAACATGGGGAGTGGTTGATGGTTTTACAGTAGGGCTTGATATACCAGAACCAACCATAGGAAGACTAACCTGGAAACAGTGAGTAGAGAGTTTGGAAGAGAAAGAAGGACTTTCTAGAATATCAAGAAAGGCCCCGTCCAGACCAGGCTTTGATCTTGAGACCTTGGCTCCTGAAGCACTGGTGACTCGCCCTCTAGCAAGCAACCCCAGAACCACTGAAGGCACTGAATCTTTAGTGCACGAGGCTCTCCACAGAGGAAGGGACGGGAGGGTGCCAGGGCCAGTTTTGTGTGTGTTGGGACCTAGACCTCGTTGCCGTCTCAGGTGGCTGAATTTCGGTCCTCAAATCCCTAGACACTTGGCTACTCTGTGGACAGCCAACCCAAGGAGTCCAGCAGCCTAGCTGGCCTCCTGGCTCTGCCCCACTCTTATCTCTTTTGACATCACTTTTTCTCGTTCCCTCCTTGCCAGCTAATCAACTGAGTCACTTCCTAATAGAGACACAATAGCCCCAACTATGGTACTTAATTCAGCAAATATTTATGAAGCACCCCATGTGCCAGGCATCGTACTACAGATATTGGCAAAATCCCAGTGACCAAGTCCTGGATGCCCTACTCTAGCTGACCCACCGTCTTGTGGATTCAGTTTAAACCACAGACCTCTAAGTGAAAGCTGCTTGAACTGATTAATGCTGAAAAGACTTCATTCAGCAGAGCTAGACAAACTCTGTTCTCTGTGGGCCTGCTTTTTTGTTGTCCTCTGCCTTGCATCTCGTGGGAGCTGAGCTCTGCCCTAGAGGGTGTTTAGCAATATTCTTGGTTTCTATCCACGTACACCAGTAGCTCACCCACTGCCCCGGCTGCGATAATCAGAAAGTTCTCCAGACGTTGCTAAATGTCCCCTGGGGGGAAAAGTCACCCACGGAAGAGAACCACCATTTTAGAGTAACCATACAACTTTATAGATGCTTAACCTTAATCCGTAAGGGAACGTGGGTCCCACATTTCAGCTTCAGTTTCTTTTCCACGTAACTGATCTCTTCACAGAAGGTGCTGCTCTCCAGACCCTAGAAAATGGGGACCTGGGCAAGGAACAGGATCACCAGTGGAAGGGTACCACCTGTACTTCCCAGTCCAAACCAGGCGGAGACAGACTCGGGGAAACACCTGGATGACAGGATGGGCAATGGCCCCCCTCCTTTTCCTCCTGGCTTGATGGCAACAGCCAGAGCTGTAGTCACTCTGACCCCCGCTCACCATGAGTGGAGACAGTCTTCACTGGGAAAGAGGCACTGAAGTCCGTCATCCACTCATGAAGGCCCAGCATGTGAGGGAGGGAGGTATCAGCCTCAGGAGGCTCTTTCTACCTTGGGGGTTTTGCTCTGCTCCCAGGAATACCAAGGGTTTCCAAGCCACTGGGCTCCAAGGCCAAGGTGAGGCGACAGGGATAAGGAGGGGATAGCCACCAAAATAACCACAATTTACGTCTGCATCTTAGGATGTGCGTGCTGAATGTAAAAGAGAAGAAAGATGAATGACGCTTTGGTTCCTCAGAGCCTCATAAAGTTATCAAGGTCCATGATCCATCTTCAGCTTTACTCACTGGCAAAATAAATTTGTCAGTGCTCCTGAAGTGAAAGCAATTCAGGACGACCAATTTAAACTAATCAGACTCACCCGGAGAGAAAGGCAGGAGCCAGGTCAACACTTTATTTGTATTCATATAAAGTGAGCAACATGCCTTCCAGGGCCTGAATATTTATATCTGTTCTCCAGGCTACCTCTTTCTTGATATCAAAGTTCCTAAGGTTTGGTCAACACACAAATGCTTTTAACAAATTTGTTTAACAGATTGTTATTGAGTGCCTTCTATGTGCAAGGATCTATGCTAGCAAATCAGACAGAATGATTTCTGCCCCCTTGGAAGGTACAATCTGGTCAAAATGATAATTATAAGCTTCCTTGTGGGCTAGTAAATCAGAGGAAAAAGTACGAAATTGTGTTAAGGGATGTGTTCAGAGAAAATGCTGATAAGCTATTTTAAAACCACAACAGAAGAGAGACCTGGTCTCTGTCTTTGAACAGCGATGTTTAAGCTCTGATAAATTCCACCTTCGACATGAACTTGCTTATGAATAAAGGCAAATTATCATGCCTCCCTGAGTGGCTGCTTCTCCATTTGTAAAATGAGGTATCAACATCTTTTTCTGCCCTCCCTAGTGAAAAGTTGCTGTAAAGAAAACACATGGGAGAGTCCTTGGTACTGATGAAGGGGCTGGTGGTCAGAGCAGCTGCTTGCATTCTGTTTCATTGCATTTAAGAAATTGGTTTTACATCCCAACTCTGTGTCCAGCCCTCACTTAAGAGGAGGAAACAGGGCTAGTGTAAATACTGCAGGTCAGACTCACGGATTTCTGTGAGTCTGCTGATGTAAAAAATAGGAGCAATTTGTCGTAATACTCGAAAAGATCATTTATTCAAGAGAGGTATATTGAGAGTCTTAGAATGCCAGGAACTATGGGTCTGTTTACAGAAGTAAAAATGGAAGATCTGGGGATCATTCCTGTGGATCCAATAACAAGCCTTCCTCCTGCTGCCTGGTTCCTGTGGATTAGTTGGTTATGGTTGATAAATTGCTAAGTGCATGTAAAGTTCTGTAACATTATTAATTCCGTCGTCCTTCACGAAGAATAAGAGGAAGAGAGAGAGGAAAGCCTATCAGATTGCTCATCCACTAAAATAGCAGAGAAAATGCTTAACACAAACAAAAATAAAGCCCTTTCTCCTCTCACATCCTATTTCCAAATCATTTCAAAGAGTTATTATTAAACTTCAGAAAGTCTTGCAACATAGGAAACGATATTAAATGTCAAAGACCCATTAAGTGCAATTTTGCTGCAATGAAAGGCAACGTAAAGAGGACTAATTCAAGAAGGAAAAAATTCTGGAAGAGAAATTTATTTTAAAGGTCAGTTTTTCTTTAGAAACAACTGAAAACCCTTCCATCGGAAGCATTGGCTGGGCTTTTGTCCAGGTCACGTTCTCCCCTTAATGTTCAGAGTCAGAGAAGACAGCCTTGAGTTCCGAAGGACATGGTTAAGTCACGATGTTTGAAGAAGTGTCACACTATTCTCTTTCTTAAACTACCAACTGCCTTCAGCTTCCGTCAAATGTCATGCTCTCATTGTAGCTTGACAACAAGCTTCTGTCAAGCAGTCACGGGGAAAGGAATGATGCAAGACATAAAAGGGGCCGTAGGCTATGTTTCATTTACTGTACTGTTAGTGGTCCTCAACCAGGGGAAAGTTTGCTCCTCGGGGACATTTGGTAATGTCTGGAGTCATTTTCGGTTGTCACAAATTGGGCGAGGAGTACTACTAGCATCTAGTCAGTGGGGACCAGGGCAGCTAAACACCCCCACCCTAAAATGCCCAAGACACCCCCTCAACCAAGAGTTATCCAACCCAAAATATACACTGAGACGGAGAATCCCTGAGCTATTATGACTCTGTTTTTTTTTTTTTTTTTACCCCAAATGCTGCCCTCTTGATAATGGACTCATATGTTGACAATGGCACGATCCATTGAATGTAAGAGAGCCACATCAAACCCTTTTAATTAATGGACAATTCTAATTAGTTCGTTATCTTCCCCCCCCCCCCCCCCCCTTATTCATTCTTTATTCATCTTGGGTGGAAGCACAAGTAACCACCCATGGATGATACCAGCTCACAGAAAGGAGGGTAAGAATGTTGTTGGACTCAGGCTGTCTGGGCTGCAGTCCAATCAGATTTCAGTATTTTGCATGGCATTCTTACAGCCTCACTTTGCCAGGCATCGGGGAGTTGAAAAACAAGTCCCAGTGGAACATGCTTAAATATATCTCATCGTATGAGAGGAATCACAGAGCACTGGATGATGTAATATTGACTGCCTGTTAGTAAAGAGAATAAGAATGTCCGCCAAGGAAGTAAGCCCCAGAACAGGCGATGACGAGGAAATGATGCGACGGTTGATATAGTGCATGAAGATGTCAAGTTACATGACATGTGGACCGAGGGGCTGCGGCAGCACCTGCAGGGGTTACAGTCGTCTCTTTCCAGACGGGACAGATTTTCCCCTGCAACATTCGAGCCCGTCTATCACACTCTTCTGTTGGATCATCTTTATTTTCGTGTGTCTACATGCCGCCAGCAAGCAACGTGGTCTGAGTCAGAACAAAGCCTTGCTGCCTTCCTTCAGCTCACTGAGAAGGTTTTTATTTCTCTGCCCCGAATTCCATGGAGTCAAATCAATGCTTTCACCATAGTTCATGCTTGTTAATGAGGAAAGAGGCCTATCCCCGTCACCTCAATGAGAATCTCAATAGATTCTCTGCTGTTGTATTCCGCGTATTTACTACTCAGATGTTTTTTTAACTGCTTTACCTCTGAGCAGTACCGTTTAGAGGCAGTTTCCAGGTGTACAAGTCTCTGTCCTCTTCAGCGCATTTCCGCCTCATGGTTTGTCTCCCTCCATTCAATACCTTGTTGACGTTTTCAAGGAGGGGAGAGGGGCCGAGAGGGGAGGGAGCCAAGCCAGTGCATCTCAGTTTATTTACAACCGAGTAAGTCACTGAGCTCTGAGAGCCTGAAGCAAATGCAGGGCCAAGCGTTTGAAGAACAGCCCACTTTGTTCTGACAGCTTTCCTGCATCAGCCATCCTCACAACCAGATCACCATCATAAAAACATCTAGGATTCGGGGAGTTTAACACACACTTTCCCATAACGATTCTCCCCGTAACTCTGTGAGGAAGCAGGTCACCTTCTCACAGATGGTTGGAAGCCTGCGGGTGGAGCTCACCCAACACACCTACTGAATTTGATCCGTGTTAATAATATATCAAGCTTTTTCAGAAAGGTAGAGCATCATTTTTTAAAATTTATTTTATTGGGGCTTCCCTGGTGGCGCAGTGGTTGAGAGTCTGCCTGCCAATGCAGGGGACACGGGTTCGAGCCCTGGTCTGGGAGGATCCCACATGCCGCGGAGTGACTGGGCCCGTGAGCCACAATTGCTGAGCCTGCGCGTCTGGAGCCTGTGCTCCGCAACAAGAGAGGCTGCGATAATGAGAGGCCCGCGCACCGCGATGAAGAGTGGCCCCCACTTGCCGCAACTGGAGAAAGCCCTTGCACAGAAACGAAGACCCAACACAGCCATAAATAAATAAATAAAAATTAAAAAAAAAAAAAAATTTATTTTATTGAAGTATAGTTGATTTACAATGTGTTAATCTCTGCTGTACAGCAAGGTGATATATATATATATATATATATATATATATATATATATATATATACACACACACACACACACATTCTTTTTCATATTCTTTTCCATTCTGGTTTATCACAGGATATTGAATATAGTTCCCTGTGCTATACAGTAGGAACTTGTTGTTTATCCGGAACATCATTTTCTTAAATGCTGTCTCTTTTCTCATCCTAGAACTCCAGAGTTCCCCTGTGGCAACTGTATCCCAAATCTGCCATGCTTCAAAGCTCCAGGGTGTACAAAGAGAACTTCGGAATAAACTTTTCCTGTGAAATTTGACTTAGGGGACTTGGGATTTGAACTCACCTCCTGGACATCTCTCCTTTGCCTCTCAGGCACTGCTTTAGCTCTGCCCTCTCACCTTGGCCTGATGACGGAGCCTCTGGCCCGTCCTGACTGGTCTTCTCCGTACTGGTAGCCGTAGGCATGAGGCCAGTGTTGGTGATGTGAAGGGCTCTCCTTCTATCCGTGACTTGCCCTGAGGCAGTCACATTTTTTTGTCATCTTTTCCCCGGTGTCATATAAATCAACTCCACGTGA